>NC_088209.1:24516179-25845858 GCF_037126465.1 Ornithodoros turicata | reverse complement strand
GCGAATAAGCGTATGCTAACATGACATGGAGGTCGGACATGAGGTCATTCATAAAGACTAAAAAAATCACAATACTGCTCCCTCCATAGTATTCTACAGCTAGTGTTAACCTTTCTGCTTGTTGCTTACGTCATACGCCGCGTCATGCAATGTCTTACAGGATAATAGGAACCTGAAAGGCCACAATAGCGGCACTGTGCGCTAAGGTTAGTGCCATCAAACCAACTACGAGGAGTGCCCACGATGTAGCTCGTGGGGAGCCCGGATGTTTTAGGTCGCCATTGAGACCAAAATGGCCGTGTAAGAGGACGGTCGCTTTCAGAAAAGCTAAGAAACAAAAACCCTGCTTCCTGTTTTGTGTACTATCTACTGGTCTCTTCCGTGAATGCGCCTGGTGCCATTGCTCTACGTGTAGCGTGGCCCGGCAGGTGACACACAGGGCGGGAACTCCACTCGTTGAATGGGAGGCAATAAATGTATTTTCGGCCACGGTGTTCGTATGGAGGTTGACACGAAACCTGGTATACTGTCGGGTTCTTCCTGATTAATATTACTGGAGGCTCCAGCAGGGGACATCCAGCGTCGAGACCTGCATGTGCATGAAATGAGAGATATGATATTCCAGTAATTGTATGCAAAACTGACATACACTTGCACTTGCTGACTATGTTTTCGTCTTCCGCTTGACACTGAGGAGATGACGACTCTGAGATCTCGAAATGGGACGTCCCCACTTCCCAAGTGATTTCCTTCACGTAAATCATGTAATCATAGCGTCTTAAACTCTGTTATTTTGTCCATGCGTTTCATTTATAGTTTTTCACGTCTCCGCAACGCCTTAAAATAAGCAACTTCATAGGTCCTGCAAGTCCTGAATCCCTGTAAGGGTACTACACAGCAGTGTGGAAAAAGAAAGTGTCTCAATAGAATCACGTGACAACCATGTACACTGACAAGAGCACCGCGATGCCACTATGAATAACATGTGGTGCTCATTATTATACCGATTACATTTCTGTGCCCACAATTTCTGCGATACGTCCAACTGAGTTCAACTACCTTGCGTACAGGTGGAAGGACGCTAGACCTTAAAAGGAGACAAACAAAATGAGGGGGCTGCTTAAGACAGTCTTGGATACTGTTTTAGGACATTCTGGAGGACAGTGTGGACAAAAGGAGACTCGCATAACTGCGTAGGACAGTCCAGAGCTCTTGCGTGATGTTTGAGATTAGAGCTGTATCCGACTGCAAGTTACCTGCAGAGGCGAAATGCAAAATTTCGTTCAGCAGAACGTCATAGTTCTTGAGATTAACAAGGACAGCGAACGGCATGTTCGCATCTGGTGTATAAAATTTTTTTCAAATTCCCTGTTAACGCTGCGAAGCAACTGTGGCTATGAACGGAGTAAAGACGTGGACAGATGTCCCGTCCCCATCTGTCCACGTCTGTACTCCGTCCCGCAGGAAGGAGTGGGAGACGGGGGGCCATCCCGATATATAGTTTCACGGTCACGTAAACATCAGGTACCGCACGTTTGTGGATGACAATAGGGTTTGCCACCATGATAAGGATAATTGACCTCTCCCTGTTTGTAAACAAATGACGTCATACTGTTCGACGGCGCCACCAATAGACGAGTTCAGAAAATCCCAGAGTGCTTAGCGCCGCTTTGAACTGTGGGAGTTTACTAACACGAAAGAAACGGGTGGCCTCCAAACTGTTCCGATTTCTCCCCTCCCGGTCCATTGTCAACGACGTGTCAAGGTCAGCGAAAGCGAAATGTGAAGGATTATCCTTACTCGTCTATTTGGTATACTAGTTTGAGCTACGCTCGAAGTTAGGGGTGAACATGGTCGCGCCTGAAAGCCACGGTCTTGAGGAGATTACGATGGTTCCTGAAAGGGACGCGACCTTCGGTCCTACTGTTCTTGCAATAGGAGGCAGCAAACAAGTGCACATTCGTGGAACCCAGCCCTCTCCTTCCAATTTGTTTCGGTTTCAATCTGTCTACCAACATCATGATGACGTTTCTCGGGTCGTAGAGGTCTACTAATGGCGAATTCGCATGGTCATTTCGTGGCATATTGTTCCTTTTCTTTTCTTTCTTTTTTTGCCAGATCCCGAGCAGTCATGTTCGCTTGGTCAAAGCGCAGCAATCTCGCATGTTCGCGTGGCGCTTTCCTTGCTCCCGGAATTTGCCAGTTACCACTTTTTTCGCCCGGTCAGCGGATTGCCCAACTACATCCGGTATCGTCACATCCGCACTGTGAAGGTGGCGAGGGCCCGCATTGACCCGCACTTCGAAGTTCACGTGGGTAGCAGATGACGAAACCCGAAGGTGAGCGACCGCGATGCCCCTAGCGTGATCCGAGCGACTAAAACCGCTAGGTTCCCGACACTTACGTTCGAGTGGTAGCTGTCACGTGACCCAGCGTGGGCAAAAGGCTAGCCATTTCCGAACGCTCGACAGTTTTGCCACATTTTGACCAAGCGAATTCTCCATAAGGAAGGTCTTCACATTACCGTAAAATGTAATCATCAGGTTTTGCCTTGAATCGGTGGCCTGACTGCATACTTGGCTGAACAGAAGCTGCAAGTTACTAGCAGTGATGGATCGGCAGCCAAAGCGCCAGCTAAAAAGTTCAGTTATAACGATTTGGCTGCGAATTTAATTGAAGCATTTTGCACGGTGACTGTGGGCATCCCATGAAAGAAAGTGTGTGACAGCGCTTGTTTCGTTTCGGTTCAGGCCCAGAGCCTCCAGACTGTCCCTAGAAGGGTTGTGGCATCTCACATTTATAACAGTACAGTAACTTTATTCTCAAAAATGGCAGTTCTTTGCCTCCCATTGGCTCCAACATTGTACTACACCACCATGATGCCAGCAGGCCTTTCAAGCAGGCAATGTTAGCGAACGACATCCGCCCTTTTTGTGGGAACCGGATGTTACGCCCCCCCCCCCCCCCCCCATGGCAGCTTTACTTTAGAGCTTCGTGCTTGTAAATTTCTGGACGTAATATGAGTATGAATAACTCGCATAACTGCTGACCCTAAGACCTGGGGCTGCATCCGCGCGAAAAATCAGCACTCCGTTTGTCAGCTCCGTTGGGTGTGGAGTGAAGTGCCCCCCCCCCCCCCCCTCTTTCATCATATCCGAGATTGTACGAGCAGACGCGGCCGCTAGCTACGAGCATTAGCAGTTGGCGCACGTAGCCTTCAGCGTCATTTTGGATGCACCACAGACCCCCCCCCCCCCCCGAATAGACCTTCACTCCCCGCCCCTTCAACACCTCCGTCTCAACTTCACCTGCACTCCACTGCTTCTCTTGAAAATGGGTCAATCCAGCACTCCCCTCTGGAACAGCTTGTAGCGGTAGTCTGACGACGAAGACAACAGCATCTTCCAGGCGCGCGTTACGACCTCGAGCTCCGAAGCGCGTCGAGTACCGTGAGAACCTCGGCTCTCGCTAGATAAATACGATTTGCTCTGAATTCGCCTTCATTCATTGAGCCACGTATTTGGTGACCCGAACGTTGCGGCGCATCATGGAGCAGCCTGCGTCACCTGTGTACTCTCCAGTGATGTTTATCGCGACATCTCTCGCATCCGCAGGTCGGCACAACGGCGTTGAAACTGTTCTGTTGGAGTCGGCCAATACCCAGTGACCATCTCTGCAGTTCACGCTGACTGGGTCACCGTCCGTCAAGCCTACAGGTTCGCAGTGGAACGTCGCTGTTGTTCCGGGAGGAATACGACGGACATCCTCAACCTTCTGGAGGCCGACGAATGCATGAGCAAACTTGAAGTTGGTGTCGTTGACGGGGCACGTGCTCAGCGTCGTTGGGCTTAGTAGTTTCCCGTCCTCGGTTGCGGCACCGCGTCTTAGTGGTCCCTGCTCTGAAGTCCAGATGCAACTCAAGGACATAATCTCCTTGTGACTTAACGTTATATAACGACCTTATTGACTAAACATAACTTACAGTATAAAACGATTTTTGTAGTAGTACACAAGTGTAAGGCCACTAACATGCTCAATTGGGTTTCATTTGTAAACTAAAATAGTAGAATAGTCATTTTCGGCGTATAACAACGCACCATGTATAACACGCACCCGTCATCACACGCACCCGATTTTGACCCGTCATCACCCTGCGTGTTATTCAGGATCACTGGCGGTCCTATGCGGAAATATATCGATGTATAGCACGCATTCATAGATAACACACAGCCTATTTTTCCTACTTTTTTCCTGTATAACACGCGTGTTATGATTGTGTTTGTTCGATTTTTTTAAAGACATAAACAGACTGAAACAATGGGACCCTTTTACAACACAAAAGAATACGACGTTTGCAAAAAATGCTACGATATAGTATGAGAAGAAAAGAAAGAGAAGGGAAACATTCATTACCTTCTCCTGTGCATTTTGCTGCAAGCAATATAAAGAAAACTGATGTCCGGACGCCGCAGTCCATACTTGATTTTAACGCCGACTGTGGTATGCTGCCGCCGTTGGTGCATACGGTACAGACAACGATAACTGCATCTGACCCTGGCCAAAAGGAAGCAGACTCGTTTCATCAAGTGTCAGCAACCAGATTGCACTGGATTTCGTAAGCAACGTCCGCGATCAGTTAACAGGGACATAATTATTTTGCGACATGATCGTCACAAACTGAAATGCTAGCACATATGGATCGCATTACAGCTATGCGCAAGCGTAATTAGTTTCAGTGACAAAAAGATCCTGAGCTCACAAAGAATCAAACCAAAACTAACTATACAAAATAATTCCAGATTCGCCTTTAAACTAAATTAACTAAACTACCAAAGTAAAGCTCACCAGAATGCAAACCCATGCAGGTCACAAAACGAAACTGATCCCTGCGAGAAATGAAGCCGGTAAAAGATAACACTAGGAGTAAATAAGCCATGCAAGCCAGCAAAACACAAACAAATTAGCGCCTTGTAAGGTATCTGCAAAATAGACGAACAAATGTAACATGCAAAGACAACACTGGAGTAACTACGCTAAGCTAGCCAGACAGCCAGCCAGCCAAAGAAAGATAAGCTAAATCTAATAAACATTGCATTTAAATAATATTTTTGAGATATCCGAAAAACAGACGAACAAATGTAACATGTGAAGATAGCCGTGGTGGTGGTGCAACTGCTTGCCGTAGCAGGACACGCTCAGGCGGGCAACGTCGTCACTATCGCAGGGGGATCGCGTGTCCTGGGTCGACTTCACGTAAAGCTAACGTTGGGAGTAAATAGGCCAAGCAAGCCAGCCAAAACACAAACGCGAAGTTTAATTGACTTAGTATAAAATATCCTTGTGAGATATGTGAAAAAATAGAAGAACAAATGCAACGTGTCAAGACAACGCTGGGCAGCCGTGCAAGCCAGCAAAAAAGAAAAAAAAAAGACAAAGCTAAAGCTAACGAGCATGCATAAAATGTCCCTTTTATTATTTTTTTGCCATCACCAACATCATATTTCTGAAATGTTCCAGAATAGAAGATGAAATATGTAAAGATAACACTGAGAGTAGGTGCGCCAAGCCAGCCGGCGAAAATCAAGAAACCTAATGATAATGAGCATTGCATAAATATCCATGTGAGGTATCTGGAAGATCTGGAAATTAGGACAATGTAACCTATTAATATAACACCGGAAGTAAATAAGCTATGTCAGCCAGACAAAAAAGCCAAATCTAACAATCGTTGCATCACATATCCTTCTGATATGCTTGAGAAACACAATAAGAGATTTATAAAGATAACAGCCAGTCAGTTGCATAAGCTGACGTCGTCTGCTGAGGGGCAGCGCTAGCGACATATGCATGTGCGCTACGACTTCGACTTCGACTTCGACAGCTTCACGACTTCAGAGCTTCAGAGAGTCAATACGGAATCCGTATCGACATCACTAATCCAATACGGGCTTCGGCGGCGACGACGAGTGTGTGAACATCACTAAGAAAAGACTGGAATATTGGTGGGGAAGAAGTTATCCCAGAGCCCTCCTCTAAAATCTACGGTAGATTAGTCCTGACCAGGATTCGCAGTTACGAACTGCTGAGTCCGCCCGATACAAAGGGAACGGTCCCAAGATCATCATCATCATCATCACGATCCGGGCGAGCTGCGAAGTCATGTGCGCCCGTTATGCGCAGTCAAAATTATTATGGAAATAGTGATTTTTCACCACGACACATAAATGACACATCTTTCTGACGCACTATTTTGAAGGATCAAGTGGGACACACTTTTTCTTCACGATGAGGTACGTGCTGGACAGATCACCAGGTTTCGAACGTTTCGGTTCGGACGCCTGGGATCGTTGCTTGTGCGCGAAGCAAATCCAAATGCCGTGTGTAGCTACTGTCACGAACAATAACAAAGTTTATTTTTATGATGGTGATAGCCACAGGCGATGTTCTACTCCATTACTCGCCGTAATTTCGTGAAAATATCACGATGAGCGACACAGTGAAGACCGGCGTCCTACATTGTCCAGAAAAGTTGGTTGCGCCTTCAGGTCAGAGCGTTGGTGGGCTAGATTTGACCATGTAATTTTGTACTCTCACTATTCCGCTAAGTGTTGCCCGTGATGCATTGTCCATTCCTTGGAGCACTGTAGAACCCATTATTTTTGCGTGGAAAAATGTCCCCGAGTCTTATCTTTTTTGTCCACACAAAAAAGCGTGAAGTGTGGTTGTATACGTAAGAAACGATTCTACAGTACGCACACTTGACAGGGACGACAAGCGGCCTCAATACTGCTACCAGGTGCAGGATTTCACGGTGCCACTCCCCAAACAGTTGGAAGACATGCATGCAACCAGCAACATCGACAATTCCAGGGAGGCGTTGGTCTTGGTTGTTCATGTCCTCATGAGCGAAGTTGATTACCAGGCAAATGTACGTGCATAAAATGAGCTTGAAAACAGCTCTCATCAACATGTTGTCGCCAGACTCATTTGGTTGTACGCTGTAACGGCGTAGTACAACGTCCAAAGAAATGAAATCGGTCTTGCGTTCGATCACCCCGTAATATTTTATGCAGAAAAATGAGCACATCTGGCACCTGCACAGCTGACGTTCTGTCTGCATACGTCTGCTCTGTCTGCATACATGCAAAGTTCACTTTCCTAGCTTCACGCGCATGACATTACATGTCGGTGCCGTCCAGAAGGGCTGTGATTTTTTCCAAAGGAATGATGTAGCATCCAGAGGCAGATCCAGGATTTTTCTGAGGGGGGTGGGGTGGGGTGTTCGATCTTGGACAGCATCCTGCTACACTACCTAAGGTCAACTGAAACTCTGTGCAACAACAGAAATTGAGGGATGGGGATATCTGGATCCCTCCTCCTAGATCAACCCCTGGTAGCAACATAGCAGCCATAGCTGTCATGGTCGACTCTATTTCTTACATTTGGCACTTTCACCACACTGTGTATTTATAGCACTCTTGTAAATACACTTGTACTATGATACTAGGCCGCTCTGAAAAATACTATATGCTCGTTCCTGATATGTTGCCTGACAAATTACACCTCCCCAAAAAAGTTCTGTACTCTTCACTTGACAAGTTCTCGTACGCCGCAACATTTCTTTGTGTTGCGTCTCGCACCTCTGTCACAAAATACGTATCAGAGCCGTGTGCCGCGAAACCATAATCACTCGAGGCACGTCGTACAGTAACACAATACAGGCTACTCCATATGCATTTTGTGGGATCCGTCAATGATCTCTTTCTGCTCATAGGCAAAATGTTGTTACACTTGTGCTGCCACCTGCATAATGTATTTTTGCCATACAGCATTTTGCTGTCTGCCTTTCTGTCTTTCTTTCTGTCGGCCTTAATAATAACACCGGAAAAAATGTGGTCTTGTTCCCGAGCGCGATTACAGCAACCCTTGGAGACATGAGGAGATCTTAGTTGAACAAAATTATTCTGTTTGTTTAACGCAAGGACTTTGTTCATTTACCATTCCCCCCAGTGCCCCCAGGGTTGCTGTAATCGCGCTCGGAAACGAGACAGAATTTTTTCCAGCGTTATTATTAAGGTTGACGGGAGCTGTACATGACCTGCTAAGGAACCGAGTCGTCTTTGGTTCTCGCAGGGGTGGAGAGAACGTTTGACTGACAACAGTGTTGTCGAGCACAGCGTTCAGGAGACCCTAAGCTGGCGTCAACCACAGAATGTCCTCGAGTTGGTTTACAGACACCCAACATGCCTTGAAGCGTCCTTCACCGTCGTCTTTATATCTCTCGGGCCTAACAATCTCGTTCTCCATGGTGAGTGCCGAGAACCAGGACTATACTGGACGAATGTGGACGTTTAGGTGACTTAAAGGGACAGGTCGTAACTGTGGGCTGGTTTCCGAGATTAAAGTTGCATTTCACTGTGAATGACATTTAAGATTTCATATGCAAGATTTTGTTCGACAAGACCTTGGCTTGGCTTGGCTTGGCAGAGCAAAAACCGACAGGTAGCCAACTGTGGAACCGTGGCAGCGAAACTGCTTGCTATAAAATTCAATTATTAAGAATTTCGTATTAACTTCATTTAAATATTTTGGACAGTGATAATGAGCGTCATAGAACGGAATGTCACAGAGTTTCCTTAGACTTGGTTTTGGTGCGGACTGTCGCATTGAAGCCCAATGTTGTTAATAAAATATAGTATTACTATTCCTGCTGAAATGTTAGTGCTAATATAAAATGCTAATATTATTGATGTTATTGGTTGTCTTATTAAAAGGCCATTACACGTTGTGACAAGGTTCAACCGAAGGTGAAAAGATTGTCCGACGTATTCTTGTTCTGCCATCAGGGATCCCTTAGTGCTTAGTGTGCTTTGAGGGACACACTGAAGTGCACTCAGTAACAGCACCGTCCCTTACTGCAACTCAAGGGTGTGCCGGAGCACCCTCCAGCAGCCCTTGAGTGTCCCAAGTGAGCTTCAAATATGGCAAAGGATTGGGTAAAGGTCTTGTCTTGTTGTCTGTGCTGAGTTGTCTATGTGTGTGCTCAGGTTTGCCATCATGGAGTTAATGTACCAGCTTGCCTGCGTCTACGCAATCTTATCTGTCTTGTTATTGCAAGGTTAACGGAAGAAAGTCAGATTATAGTGCATGTGCCCGTTTACAGCCGTATTCTCAATTGGCCTTTTATCTCTGCATCGAGGATCCCCTCAGCTCCCCTTTTGACATCTTACTCTCTTCTGCATTCCTTCTTTCTCTTGTCTCATCCTGCTTGCGCATGCACTTAATGCTGGGAATTACTGGGGAAACTAGAGGAAGTCCTCTCCTGACACACTTCACTGGAGAGGTTCCCTAGGCTGCACCTAGAACCCGATTCTCCCTTCCCACCTGCGAGTGAGGGTTCTCCGACCGAGGAGCCTTTGGCAGGGAGATAAGGGGTGGATCCAGAATACAGTGAGGACACTTAAAGTAGCACAGAAATTATTTTTAACACCCTGTTTTCTTCCTATAAAACTGTTAAGTAGGCCAGTAAGATGCACCATGCGAAGTAATTCACACCACAGAGTCATAATTATCGCAGAAATTGAATTTAAAGTACTCCGCAAAAAGTGACCATGCGCAACAGTGGTGGAGAGCAGTACCAGCCTGTAATTCGTCTGGAACCTTGCGCTGACACTATAAGGAGAACGCTCGCTGATTGGTCTAGAGAAATGTTGTCTGCTACTCCGCTGTTGTCTGCTACTCGGCTCTTCGGGGTTCTGATAAAGCCTTTCTCCTTGCTCCTTGCTCAGTAATGCTTCGGCCGCTCCTTCTATCCCCAAATCTCCGGGAGAACTGGCAAAACTGGTTTTCGGCGGCAAAGGGACAAGGTGCCGACCCCCCCTGACCGGCGAACCAGAACGAGTTCTCCTTATAACGTCATCGGTGACCTCTCCTCATACCTTCATACCTTCATACCTTCCTCCTCCTCATTACACCCGGAGTGACGAGTTAAGGGTGAACGCGTGGAGCAACGTTTACGTGACTTTTTTTTCTGGGAAACTAATTGCACACGTGAAAACCTTTAACGCTATTCAGTAAAATGACACACCCACTTTCATCAGACGTCTCAATCTGAAAATTTTTTGGATGGCCCTCTGTATACTCCTTTAAAGGGGTTCTTATTCGTAGATGTTGCGGTATATTATTGCAGGACTGGTATCGGCTGATGAGGAGTCTGAAGGCTTCTCTCTGGGCCTCAGAATTTCTGACTTTGTCCAGAAGACCTTCCTTTCGGGTGAGTTTTCTGTTTCTATTTTTTTTTTTTTTTACACACGTTAACTGCACCCGGTGACCTCTCAATGCCCTATGTTTCTAAAAAAATTTACGTGTCTGGCGCACTTAGATCCAGAGCCAAACAAAGTCTACCGGAACTTGCCGACACTGTCGAGGACGGTGAAGGACGGAATATCCCTTCCATTGTTGGGATGGGCTCAAAGCGGTTGGTGCCTAACTGTTCTTTCTGGTTGCGGGTCTCAAATAGTGGTTCATTTTTTTTGTCCAAACAGTGTGCAACGTTCAGCCTACGTTCGGATTCCTGACGCTGAGTTCTGAAATTCAGGTACGCTTGCCAAAGTACATGCACGAGCAGACCTTAGTAGAGCCTGAAGTTTTCTGGAGATATTTTTTCCCCAATTTGAGGGGTGAAAATTGGGAAAATCGACATGTGCTCAAAATTCGTGTGAATTCGGGTGGAAAAAATTCCAGTCTGCTAAATTCGGGGAGAAATTGGGCTCAGTTACTCAAGCTAACTGTAGTGGTTTGGTACAAACTGTGCATTTGCTGCCAAACAAGTATGTTATACCCCTGTCACACGGGCATTTTCGATCCTGCTCGACCGAACCTGCTTGAACCCAATGCAGATCGGATGGTGCTACACGGCCGCTTCCAAGCAGGATCGAACTTTGATCCTGCTTGACTCAAGACAGTTCCCATAACAGGATTGAGAATTTCGAGACGGCTCGACGGCCGCCATTTGGATCCTCGACCCCGGTGAACTGTCATAACTTAAGGCGGACATGCGCGCGAAGCTACAAATGATGCTTACATTGATGCGCATTGAAAGTGGCCGTGCAGCAGCGTCAAAACTCGAGCGTGCTCGGGAAGTTCGATGCAGATCGGATTCGAGAAGGATCGAAATGCCCGTGTGACAGGGGTATTAGTGCATTCCTACAGACATCCCAGTTAGGGCAGTTTGACGGGTAAAAATTGGATTTCACCCTAAAGAGGCTACCTTCAATTTGAGGAAGAATCGGGTAAAACCCTAAAACTTCAGGCTCTACTTATTTGGTGTGATTGGTGTGACAATGGTGGTGTATATAGTTTCATGGCCAGGTATCGTACGTAATGAATGCCCGTATATGCCTTTAATGCCGGTAATGCCCGTATGGGCCTTTAAGGTATAATAAATAAATAAATAAATAAATTAAGAAGCTGTAGCTTTCAGTCAATAAAACGTACGCATCAATCTCCAGTTGCTCATCCTTGGCTATCTGAGCGTACGGGACCTCCTGGCGGCTTCCCGAGTCAACGTTGACCTGTACCACTTGACGGCACATCCTGCACTTTGGAGGAAACTCTTCCTCAAGCATTTTCCATCAGGTAAAGTTTCTTTGGGAAAACAGCTGTGCAACTGAGTGAGCGTCTGCGAGAATGGAAGCAAAGTTCTGCAGTCTTCCTGTGAACGGTCTGAATTATTGGACATGGAAATACATTAGCTCTATGGGACGTCTAACGGTGCCAACAATTTTGTCTGGAAAATTGACAGATTTTTTGGTCTGTGGCTGTAATTGTATTCCACACATGTTTGGCATAGCTTGGGAGTTGGACAAAGTTTTGCGACCACTTTAAAGGGGGTACTAAACAACTAGCCAAACGTTCCCCAGTTAGCATATGGCATGAAAGAATGTGGCTTACAATATCAAAATATCTCATTCCTTTAGTTATATTTCCAGAGCAAATTTACAAAGAAACACCTGTGGTCACCCCGATCTCTGTAGTTCACCCCGGGAGAAAGCCTACAACGGAGACTAATTCCGTACAAAGACCATACTGACTTGCACCTTGTGTGAGGCCAGGGGCTGCATAGTATGTTGACTGGGTGTCATGCAGTACTAATCTTCAGTAGCCAACTTCAAAAGTGGGATATGCCATTCACAGCTACAGTGCTGGACAAAAGTTTACGGAGAGAAACTGATGTTCTGAGGCTGGAACACATAGAAGGGACAGATACAAACAAAGCCTCAAATTTCATCTTTCGAAAGTTTACGGAACATGCTCAGGCGCATTCCTTCCTCAGACTGGTACCGTACAGACTTGCACATGTCTGTAAGTCCGTATGGTACCATTCACTGCTAGGACGTCACTCTGAGGAAGGAATGTGCCGGAGCATGTTCCGTAAACTTTTTTGTCCACCACGGTACCTAAATTCGCAATTTTTGTGTCCACACAAAAACTCAAACGGTTCCACGCAAAAAAAAAAAAAAAGACTTGTTCAGTATTGTATAACATGTCAACTTGTATGTCCAGCGGAGCTGTCACAGACAGAGGAAGTGGTTGACTGGAGGGAAGTAAGTGATGAAATGAAAAGCGTTTCCATGGATCATCCACAAGGTGCTACCTTCTCTTTGTGACAGAGGTACAAGAGGGAATACCTGCAACGTAAGGAGCATCGCGAGTGTGTTGTGCGTCTTCTGCCTCCACCGCCTGCTCTGCTCCGCCCGCGGCCCTTCATTCCCCCGCTCATACCTTTCCTGGACGAGTTTGACCAGCGGGGCATACTTCGTAAGTGAACCATTGCGTCCAGGTTACAACAGCGTGGGTATCATGAAACGTGCGTCTGGTCAGATGAGTTGGTACAGTGCCGGACAAAAGGTTACGGAACACACTCCGGCGCATTCCATCCTCAGAGTGACACGCTACCAGCGAATGGGACCGTACCGGCTTACAGACATGTGTCTAGGTGACCCAGTCACCTGTTTGCAAGTTCGTATGGCACCATTCGCTGCTAGCGTGTAAACTTTTGTCCAGCATTGTACCAAGAGGGGGTCCAGGGGTGCAGTGACCCCCCAGAGCTTCGAGGTCACTCGTGAAAATTATGCACTCTTTGTTCATAGTTCGTCATGACTTCTCTCAGATGTCATCATAATATGAACCTGTGAACAGCCGCACCATCCGTAGCTACCGTCTCCAGGAAAGGAGGTGAGGGGGGTTGCATGCCTTGCTCCCCCCCTCTGGGACCACTTTGCCCCCTCTTGGAAAAAATCCTACGAATGCCCATGATTGCTAGTGTTTGTGGTCCCTGAGCTACCTGCTGGAGAAAGTAACTGCTACCAAAGAAACCATCTCAACTCTTTCTGTTTATACAGGCTTACCCTCACAATTATATTTATGCACGCAAGCATTAGAACAACTTGTGGCAAACTTAGGAAAGTTGTGCACCATGCATTGGAAATGCTTTTGGCATTATAGTGCGTTATGTGCAGAGTATTTTTCTGCTTGTCGACCTTCCTTGTTTCTACCAAGTATTATATATATCCAAGGAAATCTGTTTCTCTTTTACCCAGCACGGCCACCTCCTCGCTTCCTGCCGCCCCACATACCGGAGTTTCCTCGCCTCCTGCCAGATCCAGCACTTCCGAGGCCCCACTTCAACCGCTTTGGACTTCCGCCCCACCAGCGGCTTGGTCCGGGCTTTGACTTTCTGTGATATACGCGATGAATCCGCACAAAATGAGTGTGCAAAAATAATAAAAGATCTGAACACTTCGTTCTCTTTTGTGGATTTTCTTAAGAAATAGTGAGTTAGTTGGCTGCATTTTATTTGCCATTGTCATTTTAGTGGAATATCCAGTTTCCAGTGTATTTTATCACAAAATGCAAATTGAGTTTAGCATTTCCTGCTGGTGCTGTATCGGGAATGGGGAAGATGTACTCAAGCACCCCCTGTTCCAGCGCAGGAGACTCGCAAACGGAGGAGGGGGGACGCAGCAGCTCACCAGCGATTAAAAATATTTTTCAAAATCGATAGCTGTGAAAGATAAATGATACGTGGTGGTGCAGTGAACACCACGTGCCAGATGCTCGAAATAAAAAAAAAAACGCCTAGAAATACGCAGTGGATCGGTAAATTTCACGCCTCACTGCCTTTGATGAAATATGACCCAAAATACCAATTAAATTTCGCGCAAAAACAAAAGAAAAACGCAAACATAACGCGCCACCAGGCGGAGATGTTAGAATTTCGGCTTGCGATCGACGGGGTTCTTGGTTTTAGCGACAAAATCTGACCGGCGTGAGTGGATTTTGATGTTGGTTCGCTGGTGTGGGTTGTTGTTGTTCCTGAGTGTATGTGTCTTTTGGCATTCGTTAGCGTGTAAGAACGCTCGGGTAACGTATCGGGCGAGGAAAAGATTGTGGTGAATGTGTGCATGGTGCATTTGCTTTCATTTTGCAAGGGGGAATAGGCTTAACCCTAACGTCATGCAAGCGCCTTGTGTGATGTGATAGTTTTTCTTATGTAATCATATACGGCTATTTGATAAGGAATAGACCGTTACTAGCTCCAGCATAAAGTGCTGTAAAGTTAAAGCTCGAAGCTTGTTTTGTAGGTTCTATAACGCGTTAACACAGTTGGTCGTCTATCACAAAGAATGACGTAGTTCTCGTTTAGGAGCTTTCCTGCGCTTACTAGCAGGGAATACTGGCTTTATCAGCACATCCTAACGTAGATGTCACCTTAGTAAGCGTTGGTTGTGATTTGCTACGGCTATTTTGCACTTTGAACTAACTGCGTTGCCGATACTACATGTGCAGCGTGCTAATGGCAAAGTGCATGCTCTACAAGATTCGGTTTCCCTTTGTTGGTGCTCCGAATTCAGGTTTAACTCTGCACTTTTATACCCATATATGGATATTGGGATCTCCGTGCTTCTTGCACGTTGGCTAGCACGCTTTTTCTGAATATGAACGTTCACTGAAATGCCTGGATGCCCCAATAGCGAACCGCTGGCCCAACCAGTCGCCCATGCAGAAGTCGAAATACAAATTTTACTGCGCTGCTGAACAATATCATGCAAGAAGGGTTTGACCCGTGAGAGTTATAATAACGGTTGCGCAATAACGCAGGGCCCGCAATCGACCAGCACAACAACCTTATTAAGCGTCAAATGAAAATATCTGGTAGCAGATTTTTTTTTTTTTTAGTGTGTGTGTGACTTCGTGCAAGTTTAAAAGCGATACCCAGTGAGCGACCACTGTTTTTCCCGCCCTATTGCTAATCCTTTGTTGGATGAAAAAAAAAAAAAGGATATATCCAGTGTCACTAGTCAGATTCTGTAATGATGAGGTAATTTGCGCCTTACGCCTAATGGACGGACAGCGCCTAACGTCCACAAGGTCCAATGGGTGTCGTGGTGACATTTTGACTCTGAGTGTTTTCTCTGCTTGCCAGAATCCCATTTTGAAGGTTTTTTAACAGCATAGTGAGGATGCTGCTTTTTTCTTACAGAAATAGCTTCCATATCCAGAGCCTTCACTTGGCCCTCAAGACATGGTCATGGAAACGCCAAATGCAGTCTGTATAGGGCGAGAGTTCGTCCGACAGTACTACACGGTGCTAAATAAGTCACCAGAGTGCCTACACAGGTGCGTAGTGTTACAGCTAGCTCTGACAAAAAGAGCGCTGTACTCATGCTTGTTGACAAGGTTGTTTCTTCATTTTCAAAACTTGTGTGTTCATGATGGAAAGTAATTGTTCTGAGGCTGGAATGTACAAAGGGACGAACACAAAAGTAGAGCCTGAAGTTCTGAGGAAATGTTTGTTTTCTCAATTCAGGGTGTAAAAATAAGGTAAATAAACATGTGCTCTCATGATGGGAATTGATGTTCTGAGGCTGGAACACATAGAAGGGACAAATACATACAAAGCCTCAAGTGCCTAAGAAATTAATGATGAAAGAAGGAAGTCACTGAAAAGCTTAGCCAGCTGTAGGACTCGAACCTACAGTCCAGGGCTCTACAAATTGAGCTAAGCTAACACACCTCCACAGCGACTTCCATGGGAGCGTCATCTGAAGGGACAAGCCAACCACTCACTCACTCATCCCCCTTTCACTCTTACATGTTCTCTCACTCATCTCTATCATCTTCCTAACATGCTCTCAATTCATGTGAATTCGGATGGAAAAACTTTCCGTATGCTATATTCGGGGAGAAATCAGGCTCAGTTGCTCAGACTGGTACAACCGGTGATGTAACTGTGTTTTCTGCCAAACAAGTTAACGTGCATTCCTACACACGTCGCAGTGAGGGCTATTTGACAGGTAGAAATTTGGTTTCACCCTGAAGAGGCAACCTTCCACTCGCAGTGCAAATTCAGGGGAAGAACCGGGTTAAACCCTAAAACTTCAGGCTCCAAACATAAGCCGATTGTCCGTTCACCCGAGGCATCCTATGATGAAATAATTTGCGTCCTACGCGTAGCGGACGGACAAATGCCTGTTGTCCACAACTGTCCGCGGCGATGGTTGAAGACTGCTTTATTTCTGATGGAAGTCTGGACATTCATTCGGCATAACAACAAACTTGTTCTTATTCAAGAGCCTCGATGTGTTGACCGTCTCTCTCCTCTGTGGAGGGGATGCCAGGAGTCACGATGAAATGCCATTTCAGGTTCTACAGCCAGGACTCTTCGTTTGTGCATGGGGGCTCGGAGAAGACCGAGAAGGGTTCATGTGTGACAGGTCAGCAGGACATTCACTGGCGCATCATGCAGCTGGACTTTCGCGATTGCCACGCCAAGATACGTCAGGTGGACTCTCACTCGACCCTCGGAGACGGAGTGGTGGTCCAGGTGACGGGGGAGCTGTCCAACGCGGGCCAGCCCATGCGTCGCTTCATGCAGACCTTTGTGCTGGCTCCCCAGACGCCCCGCAAGTACTATGTGCGCAACGACATCTTCTGCTACCAGGACGAGGTGAGAGCTTTGCAAGCGTTGTGCTGTGCGTGCCACATTTTGTTTGGGACTTTAATTTTAATTATTAATTAATTATTAATGAAATATTATGAATTATAATTAATTATTAATAAAATGTTATTAATTATAATTAATTACTATTAATTAATTTATTTTCATTAATTTTCTGGGGGATTAAAATTTTAATGGGATTTTAAAGATAGCTCGCTCTCCATTTTTCTGTATGCTCTGCTTGTATCAGTACGAAAAAGAACAGTCCATATGCAAAGAGCAAGTTCATTAATGAGCTTGAGGGATGTGGACAGTGGTGGAACCACACTGCATTGCCCCGAAGGTTGCACCCACAAAAGCTCTCGTGATGAAGTAATTTGCGTCTGAGCTGTATGGATGGGACAAATGCCTGTTGTCCGAAACATCTGTGCAGTCCTTGCAGATAGCTTTCTTCTGATGGAGCTTTGCACCCGTAACGGACGTAAAACTAGGTGGGAGCCGTTCTTCAGGCCCTGATTGTTGCTGTTACGCTTTTGCATTGCCAGGTGTTCACGGACAACGAAGACGAGAATGGGGACGAGGCTGTGACGTGCGTTCAGGATGGTGGGGAGGAGACGTCTGCGGCGGAAGAGGCTGTTCCCCACGAGATGACGAATGGGGTGCCCCCTTCCCCTTCATCCCCACCGCAGGCTGCTACGGCTCCTTACTATGAGCAGCAGGTAGCCGTCACATTCTGTAACTGTCTGGAGCTAGGCAATGAAAATGCAGGATTTATACCTGCGCTCCGTACGGTGCTCGCACGATTCGTGAACTTTGACGGACCTACTAACCGGGAAAATTTTGCCTGCGTCATGTTCCGTGACAACCTAACGGCTGCTTTCTCGGAGGATCTCCGCCAGCAGGGAGCGTGGAGGCGTAAGAGAAGATGGTGGACGCCAGGAATAGGGGGATGCTGACTCGCGTTCTATTAATGTGAATATTTTATGTGTTTGCTAGGGCTGTGCGAATAGTGATTTTTGGGTTCGAATCGAATACGAATCGAACAGTAAAATCTTCTAATAGTAGCGAATCGAATAATGTCGAATACCACACAAAAATGTGTGCTTATTGCTGAATAGTAAGCAAAAGCTTGCATTGAAACCTGGTGCTCAGTTGTAGTTTGTGAGGCTGACTGCGAACTATATACACATATTTCATCGATGAATACGTTTGTGCTAGAATTGTTCTGAAAATTCTAATTCCAGACATAAAGTAGCTTGGCTGTGTGACTAAATCCCTCTTTCTATGGCGTCATAACTGGTCCACCCAATGCTCAAAATAATTAAACTAACTTAAACATCCCTGCCAACATTTGCTAAAGTACTTCTCAAAAGTGGCAATTTTCAGTGATCCCTCAAATCGCACTTTTAAACCATGCCTGCAACCCCGCGGCACTGGCAGGAGTGTAAACTAGGCTTCGCCTGAAGCTCGGAGACATGAGGCGACGCCAACTTGCAGGATATCGTCAAGTCCGCACGCACAAAACTGTAAAGTAAGCTTCACCTAACACTCAGAAGTATGAGGTGAAGCCACCTTGCAAGATATATTTGGGGCGCAGAATTGTAAAGTAGGCTTCACCAAACGCTCAGAGGCATGAGTTGAAGCCAGCTTGCAGAATTCAGAATGTATTCGATAAAATGTTATTCGGTTCGAATACGAATAGCGCGGTACCGTTATTTGGTGCGAATATCGAATATTCGCACACCCCTAGTGTTTGCTTTAAAAGCAGGAAGATGTGGTCTTCATCTTCAGCTGTTTTTGCGGCCTGAACAATGTGCAAGCAACAGTATGGAGCCTGCAGGCACACTGCGTTCCAACTCTGAGGAGTCATGCGTCCCCTATGCCATTTACCTTTAGATTTGCGGGCAGGTTGACCCGTAGGAGTTAATTTGTCCCGAAATATTATTGATAACCTCCGTACGTTGGGTTTGCATGCAGCTCGCTCTAAGGAATGTCGGCCAATCATTGGCATACCATTTGGTGCGCAGTGACTTAATCGGGCACCGACGTGGGCCGGTCAAGTTTCTCCCTGCGATACTCCTGCCGCCGCTCACTATGGCACGCCCACAGGCGCATTAACTTTGTATAATTGTAGCGCAATCCATTAATTCGAAATCTCTTAATTTTAGAGTCGCGGCTGAAGAAACTTAAGTGCCGCAAGTGCGTATAACAGATTATTTTCTGTCTGGAGTAGCTTTGATGATTGCCTGTAGATAAATATTCTGAAAAAAAACTAGCCTCTCATATTTTTTTCATCGCGCGACAGCGAACGTGACGCGTCTCGAATGCATTTAAAATTGTATTCGACTTAAGCAGGAAAAGAAATTAGTTTGTCATCTACATACGCCGTTGGAGATAAGTGGACACAATAGCGCGTCAGGAGGAATACCACCGCGCAGTGTAGTGTCATGTGGCCAGTCTTGACAGCCATACAGAAGCAGAGCACGTATGATAGGTTTGATTATCTCGCGGAAGGTTGAGCATGACTTCTCTGTGTCCAGCCATCCTGTCTGCGGTGCACTAATATTTTGAGATCTGACGGACTATATTTCTTTTCCTTAAGTTGAACACGACTATAGCATGCGCTGCCACGGCATCAAGCCCCCATTCACTCCATCTCCCTTTAATTTGAACTCCGCTTCATTCGAACAAATATTCGGTCCCCTTCGAGTTTGAATTAACGGGATTGCGCAGTACTTCGTTTGAATTCTTTCGTGAGTTGAACGTTTCGCTTGCCATACTTAAAACTGCAGTTGTGTATCCAGGTACATCTCTTCTCTCAAACAAAAACCGGAAAAAGAAATTGTTTCATAGCCAGTTTAAGTAATGCATTTAAGGTGTGCGTGTCGCTAGCCCTTGTCCGGCTACCTGAGGAGGGTCTCATTCCTGCAGGAACTGGTTCGGAATGGGACGTCCCAGACAATGGAAGTGCTCTCTGCCCCCAGCGCCGGAGTGCAGCAGGCAGGCCACACAACAGCTGATGTGACCTCACCCGTTCAGCAGCAGGTTGTGCTGAGTGATTCTTCTCACGAGGTAGCTGCCCAGCCCTCCAATTGGGAGGAAGAAGAGCCTGCTCCCGTTGCCACAACGCTGGCGTCTGGCAACACCAGTCAGAGTAGGTTACTCTCTGCTCTACGGGTGCGTTAAGTAGCCGAACCTCTTTAGGCGCACCCAAACGGGGAGCATCAGAGACCCGGAGCGGCCAGTTAACAGCGAAAGAAAAGACTGAGAGAACGCAGTGGCTTTATTTGCACGACAAATGTTTTGAGGACGTTTTCCCGCAGCAGCAAACGAGACGTGACCGACGGAAATTTGTAGTAGACTCCATGGGAGCAATTTTCGATGAAGGTGACTGCTTGGTGTGAACATGACCAGTGAATAACCGCAGACATCGGTATGGAAGCTGCCCAGTGATAGAAAAGCGTGATGGCAGCCGTAGAATAAGGGAAGTTTCCCGAGATGTGAACGGTTGGAAACATAGTACAGTTGAACCTCTCAATAACGAACGTCGATTTAACGAAATCCTCTGTTTAACGAAAAATTTCCGTTGCACGAACGCATCCCTACAGACGCCAATGTATTTTTGCATTCGATTTAACGAAATACAATCGTTTGGTCACCTCTATTTAACGAAATCTCTGGGCTCTTCTGCGCGTGTCTTTCCCCTTCACCACGAAGAAAAGGAGGAGAAACCTTCCCTCTCTGTTGTCCTTACGCGAGTTTTCGTTGGTTACTTCGGTTGTCACGTGCTGTAGGCACGAGCGTGCCGACATGTGCGTCTCTGCCGCCGGTAATCGTTGCGCCGACGCTGTTTCGAAACCGGCGCGAGGGTCTCTTCGCACCTGTTTTCGGACAAGAAAACACGCATTGCTGACATCTCGCGAAGTCTAATTTGCTTGTGTTGATGAAGACGACAGTACGTTGCGGTTTTGTGCCTTTTCATTACTTATTTTTGTTCGCGCCGCTGATGCTGACGGTGGTAAAATGGGCATGATGCCGCTGCCGTTCAAGGTTCCATCGACGCAGACGTTTACGTGACATGTACCAGTTTCTCGTTCTTTTCAGCAGTGTACGGTTGTGTGTATGAGTGCAAGTGAACCAACCAAGAAACTTCGATACGCGATCGCGTAGGAGGAAGCAGTCGAGGTCATCCGGAGTTACGAAGGTTATGAATGCTCAGAACGATATTGTGCACAAATTACGCATTACCTAGCGTTATGTAATGAATAAAGCTTGATATTTTGTGCCCTTCTTACCTTAGTACCTGTTTTATGACAAATGACGTTTTGCGGTACGCGCGGCGCTGGTAGTGCGGCGACCATCTTTGTTTAACTTGGCGTGTTCCATTTAACGAATATCTCGATTTAACGAAACAAAGAGCCAGCATTTACAAATTCGTTATATAGAGGTTCAACTGTATGTCTATACTTCGCTTCCAAGCGTACCATTCCAACTAATCGGGAGTACTTTTCTGCCAGCCGCTTGCACCTGGTCGATCGCACACTCGACAGGGAATACGTCACGCCAAACATTTCAAGCCCCCAAGCACTTGTAGTCTGCTTAGGTGCACCCATTTGAGATGGGAGTGCGAAGAACTCAGTGTCTGACTCTCCCGTGTGCACCACGTGTGTCGCGTTAAGCGAGCAGAGTATAAAACACTCGTGCTCCGGAGTGCCTACTTAACGCACCCTATGCATGTGCAACGACGAAATGTGTTTTTTTACGTTAAAGTACCACTGTGGGACTAAATGTGTTCTCAGAATTCTACCGAATTTGCCATTGCGGTCTACATGTCTCTGGCTATGTTCTCCCGAAATATTGTTCCTCTGACGTGGAAGTATCATAAAATTAATCCCTAGCTTTGAGAAGTATGTCATCTGCTACTCGTCTGGCAACATTGCTCCTCGAAGTCAGTCTCCTCACGATAGCTGCTTGGTAGTCCTCCAATGTGGGATGGAGACTTGGAAGGTGCGCACATTGTTGCTAGGGGACAGGCACCGGTGATGTCACCTGCTTTTGGAGAACCTGGAGCTATGAAGTTTTTGTGGGTTCTTTCGAAAATCTGTGGAAGTGGTCATGTTCACTGATGGCGTTTATACTTTCGCGAGTACTTGAGCGAGGTTTATTTATAATATAAAATCAGATAAATCCATTGTGTAGTCCGTGGTGTCACGTTAACTGCAAGATTGGCCTCTATCAACAACAGCTTCCCTTCCCGCTGACATCTCGTTCTTTTTATCTTTTACCCTCAATTTCAGCTTCTCAAGAGGCGAAGACATACGCAAACATGGTGAGCAAAAACTCTGCACCCGGTTTCACCTCTCTGAACCAGACTCCCCCTGCGCCATTTGGTGGTGCCATCCACGTGACGAGTGCCCCTGTCGCCTCGTTGCCCCGCTTCACGGGAGAGGTGGTGTCTGGGGGGCTGCCCCCCAGAGACCAGCCACCACAGCAGCAGAGGTTTGTGTCCGGAGCGGCGCGGACGCGCAACCGCGGGGCCGGCATGGGGCAGACGCCTCCGAGGCGGACGGAGCAGCAGCGGGAAGTCAACCAGGTGAGCAAGGAACAGCGCTATTGTCTGCGTGGCCAGGTTTCTGTAGCGTGTCCTATTGGAACCGTATATTTTCTGCGCGTTAAAATTTCATTCCTGCACGTCGGGGCTAGACAACAAATACAATACGAAATTTGTATAATCGAGATTCTACTGTATGTGCGTGGAGCTTGGCTTCACTTGATCTCTGCCTTTTTTTGGCAACAACAGCAGCAGCAGCAGTCATCGCCACCTGGCGGAGATGAAGGCCTGGGAAGTCTTGGGGCGCCACAACGAAAGACCCAGTACCCAGACACACAGCAGGTGTTCGTCGGAAACTTGCACCACTCGATTCGTGAGGACGAAGTGAAACAGCGCTTTGCAGAGTTTGGCAAGGTGCTTGAGTTCCGCATCAACAGCAAGCCCAATGCCAAGATGCCCGGTGGAAAGGTCGTGCCGGTCAGTACACCTTGTATTATGCCTCGTTATGCCAGTTGGGTTTTACGGTTTTTCTGCGACTTCAAGAGGGAAAATGCGTGCATGAAAGTAGGTGTGTATATTGCTGTAAACGACGAACGAAATTGTTCTCTACTTGCTAACGTATATTTGCCAGCTTCCATAAAATTTATCAGGATTATTGAGCGCAGCCTATTCACTTTATGCAGGTTCACTTCGTTATGAAGGTAGAGGTGCGCGAATTTAGAAAAATTTCCTTTCCTATTTGCAAAATTGATATTCTAAAAAAAATTTAATATCACAGCAGCTTACTACAAGCTGTTGCAGGTTTTGTGCTTTAAAATGTATGTTGCGGTGACGGCGACAAACATGAAGAGTACAGCAGCTTCAAAGTGACCTGCAGAGCTTTTCAGGTTGTTGCACTCGTCTGCGAATGCGTTGCCACACGTTCGGTAATTGCAACCAAAAACTACAGTTGCCGATCGATAAATCGCACTCTCCAATTTTTCGGGCAAACTGTTGGCACCATCGAACGCACCATAGTACCAGTGTACGTTTGTGTCCAATAATTTGGACAGTTCCTTACAAGACGTGCTTGATTATTTGCGCTTGTCTCGCTTCGTACTGAATGGTTTCAGTGACAATTGCATGAGCGCCGAAACTCCATCTGAACAATGCGCTCCGGTGCCAGATATTTCGTACTGTGTTACGAAACGGAGGTAATTCCCCACTTGGCCTATGCGCGGAAGTGCGTGCCAAAACAGAGCTCTGCTTCAGTTGTGTTGCAAGAGCCAGTCTTTCAGTACGTTATCTTCAGCAGTGATTATGTTTGAGTATCTGAAATACTGGAGTGTTGTCCTCAACCTCAAGTGAGGATATCTATGATCATACTGCAATAGATGTGTTTTGCAGAGGCAAAGACTCACATTCGTTGACAATTGAGACTAACGTGACTTTTTGAGCCTCCGCAGCGTTAGTATCAACGTCGTCTTTGGCACTGACAACATAAAAAAAACGTACAAATGATGGCAGGAATAGGATGTTCATGCCTGCTTGTCGACGGCGGCAATCCTTCCTACAGTGACTACACTGATGAAACCGTACAAAGATGGTACTACACTCACTGAAATTTGCGGTGATATGTTGCTGCACGTTCGCGTATAGATACCTTCCTTTATGCTACTTTGCCTTTAAGCTATTTTGAATGTTCTGGATGAAGGCTTTTGAAATAAAGTGGATTTGTGCCAGTCACTAAAGATTCGGTCAGCGACTGTAGTATGTAGTTGTGTACAGCCTCCATTAAAGGAGTATTAAAATGCAAAAACAACTTGTTCTCAGATGAAAGCTCGAGTTTTAATAATGACCATGCAGCTGAGATTAATTTACTGGCGGTGGCGGACAATTGGATCTTCAAGTTGTAGTAATGGCGGCAGCCAATCATTCACCATAGCATATACTTGCATGTACTGTCATGTATCTGTGCGTTTCTAACATAGTCTGCACATGGTCTTGTACACGTAGCTGGTTCGGGCGCGATGCTGCGTTTTAAAAGTGACTTCCTTAACTGCCATTGGTTAGATAATGAGAAATGTCCGGAGCATCAAATTATTCGTAAATCTCGCCAGCAGTTGCCAGGGAATGACATTATTTCGTTTTAGTGAAACCGCTCCGCAGTGGGGCACGCATAATCGGTAGTGCAACTTCCCGATGCTTGCGGGGTGGTGCCGAGAGAAGAAAGTGTTCACGACGATTTTCATTGTGACTTCATAACTGAATGGAAATTCTGAGTAACAACACCCACTACGAAATGACCACAGCCTTTAATGTAATTTGAAATGAACTTGTGGAGTGCATTTTAGTGCCCCTTTAAAGTCCACTGATGACAAGCAAAACTGTGGTCTGTGACAGTCTTGTCTCCAGTACAGTCGTGGCTTTGTTTGATTGCCAAGTGAACTCTGAACATTCGTGCGAGACCTTCAGCTCGCTTAAATTCGTGTTGACTGTTGAAATTTTGTTGTCGATGTGGAGCTTAACACCTCCTTTCACCATGCCAGTGCATGCGTAGCCTGACTGAATGACTCACTGTATCTCGAACGCATTTTTCGAGTTTTGATCTGAGGTAGTGAGTTTTTGCGCTGTCATACTTCAAATTTTAAACCAATAACCAGTGATATATGATTAGGGCCCTCAGTTTTCGGGTAAAACCCGATAAAGCCCGTTTTTACCCCCCGATTTACATCAAAATAGGTCGGGTTTAACCCGATAAAACCCGTAAACCGGGCTTGCGAAAGTGCAAACCAAGGACTTGAGCCGCACACGCGCGAACTACGGCAATCGCGCGACCGCTCCCGACTGCGCCGCGTTACGACGGGTGAAGTAAACAAAACACGTCTGGTTTGGATTTGTGGACGCTTGCATGCAGGTCCGATTTCTAGCGTGAAAAATTTTCCTTTGGTAGGCGTCACCATTTGAAAGTTGGCTTCACCTAACACTTCCGTGTATTGCGGTTAAGCCCACTTCAACGAATTCCTAGTGTTGCTTTAAGTGTTTGTTTGTAGATTTAGCAGAACTTTTCGATTCATTTATTTGTGTTACGGGAAAGCCATCTCTAACCTATGACATCATACACTTTGTTTAGTGATATATTAGGTTAGATTAGCGCAGCTGTGGCAGCTTGCCTCGCACTCCCAACTTCATCATCGAAGCGGCCATGGCCCTATTAATCTAACCTAACTTCACTAAGCAAGATACAGAAACTCTCACTAAACTAACCTAAGACTTCATCAACTTGGTTAGTTCAGTGATAAGTTAGATTAATGGGGTCATGACAGCTTCCCTTGTCCCTCAAAATTCATTTCAATAATGAGGTGAAGCCGCCTTGCAGATTGGCAACGCCATCCAATGTAATGCCCTGGTTTCGTACCAAAAATGCCCTGTGTTTTTCACACCTGAAGAAATGTAGTCTGCTACGTGAAAGCTTGTGTCAGTAAGTAAGTTGAAAACTTCAGTGTTAGATTTTTGTACTGTTAATGCTTTCCTTGGATGTCGACGAGACCCTTTCTTGTGCTGTTACCAAAAATAGCAAAGGAATCAGGAAAAATCACGCTAAACAGCGAAGAAACAGAGTTAAGCAAAGCTCGGCGTTCCTTGAAGTGGGTTTGCCCGCAATACACGGATGTGTTAGCCAAGCCAGAATGTGAAACCAACTTTCAAATCTTGTAGGGAGTATCTTGTATCAGCAAAGTACGCGGAGTAGTAAACAGGATGCAGCAACAGCCAACGATATACGAGGCATACTAACGCGAGCATGCTCTCAACGATCATCGATGGATGATGCTTTACTGAACATGCAACTTATTCTTTCTATAAACAGGGGCCAGTGCAAGCCTTAGTGGTTATACAGTGAATTATCAACCAGTTTCTTAATAAATATTCTTTCATTTAATTTCAACACTCCACAGACCGACCGCTGTGGCGTCGCTCATGATCTCAGTTGTCTCGTGATGTAAACCCCCAATTATTAATTAATTTCAACACATAATTTTTTTTTCACCCGAAAATACATCACTTCTCAGTATATCACCCGATTTTACCCTGTTTGGCAGGTCCTGATTTTCAACCCGATATTTACCCCCCGATTTTCACAAAAAATAAAACCCGAAAACTGAGGGCCCTATATATGATCATTGTGGGAGACCATTCGAGGAGACTGATGAGAGGCCTTTCCTCATTGCCACAATCCTTGAAAAGAAAAGCGTAATTAGCTGTATGAGTGTAACCCTTACTCTGTAAACATCTGACAGAGTAGCATCTTGCTTAAGCCTGTGCTCAAAGCATTGTAAGGACTTATATTCATTTTATAACATTGGCCTTCTGTCCTTCCCGTGACAGAATTGCGGCTTTGTGGTTTTCGACAGCCCCGAAGCAGTGCAGGCTGTTTTGGAAAAAAACAAGGTGAGCAGCCCTCTCTCTCTTCAGTGGAACTCCTCGTTAACAGTAGCCATCTGGTGTGCAGGAGATCAAGATTGGTGACCATCGCCTCAACGTAGAAGAAAAGAAGACTAAGCAGCGGCTGGCCGAGACTCGCGGAGTGGCCCCCTTCTCAGTCCCTCCCCAGCGTGGAGGAGGCAGCGGAGGAAACACGGGGAGCGCCGGCGGTCGGGGCCGAGGCATCGGCGGGCGCGGGGGCACCTTCTCCCGCGGGTCACGCAACGCTTCGAGCTACGTGGCCAGACACTGAACGCTGCCTGCCGGATTCCTCTTTTTTGCCAGTCCAGATTTGTGCTCGTTCCCTCTAATCAACCAAAACGAAAAAGATGCCCCCCCATTGTTTTTTGTTTTGACACTCTTGTTCACATTCGAAGGTGCTCCTTTGCAAACCCGCTGGAGAACGGAGCAGCCAGGAAGACCTATGGAAATGGAAGCTTTTTCCGCACCGGTCGTTTACCCCCACGTCGCCCACACAAACCCTCTTCTTTTTTCTTTTTTTACCCCGGACTGCGCATCGTGCTCCCCGTTGAGTGTCCCAAACTTCCTCCGCTACGTGCATTTGTGAATGCGGTGGAGGAACTGACCCTTAACTTCCACTCCTCCACAAATGGGACGTGCGTTATAGTGACTATTTATTCACGAGCTATATTTCTTGTACATATTCCAAACGTTTAAGAAAAGAAAAGACAAGATGAGTTAAGAGCTGGATCTCGGAATTCACGCGTTGTTTGGGAGACACCCGGAAAGGAGAGCGCTGTGTGTCGGCGGAGTCTGCTTGGTGAGCTCTGCCACACACTCACCCCACCACCACTCAGAATCATCCGAGGGCGTTTTTTTTTTTTTTTTTCTTTTGACCCGTTCTTGTGCGGTCCTGTACAGATCTACAATTCTCTTATTTTTTTGCGAGATGAAAAGCGTCTGACTTCCTTTTCCTCCCCCCCCTGCACCCTTGCTGCCACCAACCTTCGTAGTGCACTTTGTTCTGCCAGGGAAATGTGCACGTTTCCTGTCCTTTTTTAAACAGTCTTTCGGAGAAGCACGCACATGCGTGTGTGTACTATTCATTGTAAATATGGAGTGCGTCAGTGACTCAAAAGCAGTAGCGCCCCCCTCCTGTTTCGCGGGTGGTGCCCTACGTTAGTCCTTTTCTTTTGTAAACACTCTCCCGCCCCCCTTTTCCTCAAAGAGTATGCTGTTTTTCCATCATCATCAGCTGTTTTTATATGAGAATGGTAAAAAACGATGATTACTTCATAGCTGTAAGTTAAAAAGAAAGCAACCAATCTAGTGTGAGAGAGAGAGAGAGCTTTAAAAAAAATAAAAACTTGTGCGACTGAAAAACGTGCTGCTTGTGTGGAGTGCTCTCGTACTTAACTGGTACTGGGAAAGGGCGAGTGTGGATAGCATTGACATGGTAATCCACATTCTCACGATACCAGCGCATGTAAGGTCTGCCATCACATCCGCAGTTGAAATTGGTGCATCTGTATCCGCGCGGATATTGGGTAGATATGCACAAACGATTATTGCACTTGTAGGAAAATACACGTGGCACAAATGGTAAACAACGGGTTTGTTTCCGGGCATGGAAACCGGTGTTCTATGTATGTTTTATGGAAAAGTGTCTGTTTAGTTTCTGTTACTACAGTCAAACTCCTTTACAACGAAGCTCAGGGGACAGCAAAAAAAGTTCGCAGTAAAGGTATTTTCGTTAAAAAGGATGTCCATTATTGGACCTATAGGCTCCAGCGGGACCGCAAAAAAATTTCGCTGTAGTGGTATTTTCGTTAAAAAGGTGTTCGCTATAAAGGAGTTTGACTGTACTTCCTTGACTGACTCATATTTATTTGTGTGTTTCCATTACCACCATTGTAGTTTTCGTTTCCATAAGATTTGCGCTTTTTTGGTGGTTCTGTTACGTTCCAAAGGGGACTGGGTTATTGAACTCCCAAGTCATCTATGGTGTTACCACATGCGTCATTGCTTGTTTAAAGACTGCTAAATAGTTTCACTGTTGGGACCGTTCTGAAGAGGACATGGACATAGTGCCACATCCGAGAACGCTTTTAATGCATTGCGCATTCTGCAGGAATACGTGTACAAATCGTTTCCACAGCTGCCAGGTGCAAGTGGATTTAGAGAGTGTGTCCGACACAGAACATTCCGAAGGTTCGTGGCACGTCGAGTTCTCTGAACAAGTGCACTGTGTGTTGAGGAGGATGTTTGGAGGTTTCCCTTCAATCACACAAGTAGCTCATTGCCAGACAAATATGCGTTGCTCAGCAATTTTTCTGTTTCTTGATACGACTGTGGGACGTGCAAGTCTGACACAACACGCTTTTGACGTGGTAATGTGCGTATTTGTCACAGCATTTTTGTTCTGTAGGCAGGGGGCAGTGTACCACTTATGCAGACCAATGCAAAGGTTTGCATTGCTTGAATGTTTTTGCAACTGCACCACTACAGGTCTACCTTATGAGAATGAGCAGAAAGTAACAGTAATTTCGGCGTGTAACCATTTGACCCTTTCAATGCCAGTCTGTTTTAAACCAACAAAACAGGTTTTAAGTAATGGCTAATGCATGATTTCCTGCATTTTGTTTTCAAAGTCTGTATCTTTGAAATGCATGTTGCGAACAAGGAAGTGGTCGAGTGCCTGAGCTTCAAAAATGGCCTGTTTGTACCGGTCATTCCACCAGCTGGCCTTGCCCTCCTTCAACAAGCTTTTCGGGGCATCGCAGCTGTAGTGGCTTTTGTCGGCTTGGAATCTGGCCGTGGTGTTGGCCCTCCTGTGCCACACCCTCTCACACACGAGGCACTCAAATAATTCTACAAAGTTCGGCTTCTCCCGTTCGTTGTTCACTCCCCAGGTTCTAGCTTGAAGCGTAGCCTTTAGCATCTCATTTGCCACTTCACCTCGATTCTTATGCATTAGGAAACTGTCGTACGTAGAGTCGTTGCGATCAATCTCCTTTAGCCTTTCAGCAAGTTGGCGAGGAGTGCTGTAGTTCGCAATCAAGATTGAGCTCTGTAGTCCATTCGGAAGCCAGTCTGACACGGAAGGGGATCCCGCATACACGGGGACAGATCCCACCACAAGGGGCCTCCACAGTTTTTCTGTGATGTAGTCGTCCGCGATGGCGTTCTCGATTGCCAGGTGAAACTTGTAGCGTGCCAGGAGATGCCAGAAGCGTTCGTCATCCATGGCTTGCATTGCGTCACTCAGCCTGCATTTGGGAGAAATGAAATTTAAAGGAACAGTTCTAAAATGCAGTGGCGAACTTTTCAGGTCCGAGCCATAGATTTACTATATCGGGAGAATCTAAAAAAAAATCCTTTAAAATTTCCGTGAAGGGTACAAAACGGCAGTGAAAAGGAATGAAAGGTTTATTGGGCTCCGAACAAAACTGTAATGCGTGCAAAACCACTTATATGGGATTATAAAAGCTGGTTATAGAAGTTTGCTTCGTAGCATAACTGTATCCAGCAAAAAAATTCTCCAGGTTGGTTATCTAGGCATAGTGCTGTTTATCTTGTACTTGCCTACAACTGACACTGTACGCGCAAACAACACAAAACGTGTAGAGCGCTGAAGCGACTGAAGGCGCACACAGCGCCACTACTAAACAGAGTTCTCCCCACACACGTTTTGGTGCTTTGCATCCATTTCTCCCGCTCCCACACCTCTTAACGGCAGCAACCACACCAAATAATTTTTACACGCAACCAGTATTCTGAGTAGTTGTGGTTTACTATATCGGTACATTGTGCCGTAGAAGGTGTGTTAATTCAATTGGGACCAGTACTTGCATTTACAATAACCGGGATTTTTACTAAAAGCGGAGTTACAATAACGGGGTTCTACTGTATGTACCGTGCCGTTTGGCATTGTCTCTCTTGAAACACCTCGATTGACACCCGAGGGAAGGGCATGATTATTGTGCTGGCATTATGGGATACCATCCTATGCTTCCACGCACTAAGGATACCAACCTATCAGCAGTCTGCCCTATTTCTTGAGGTAATGGATTTTGCACAAAAACAAAGAACCACTTACTCGTACGGCAGGTCTGCATTGTGGATGCATTTTCCGTAGGAATCCACAGCAATGTGCTTCATGAGCTCCTGGACATAGGCATCTCGTTGGATGGGAGTGTCGCAGTCCGACTGGACATAGGCCACGGGAGCCAGGTTCTGGTTGCGCGTTGCCCAGTTTTTCTCTTCCGTAGTCCGAAAGAACTTCTTACTCGCAAGGTCGTCTACACCCGTCAGGTACTGAAGCGTCAGGGGTAAGTCTGAATTTCTTCGGAAGGTAGCCGTGTGGTTGAACCATGACATGACCTGTGTTCCACAAGAGGAAGAAGCATCAGTCAGTTCCTCAATTTTGAGAAGTACAAACTCTGACTCTGTCCTCATGAGAGGGCTGTCTCCTGTGGCCCTTGATAACGTAGGTCAAGGGTTCTAAAGCTGGGTTCCAGAAAACGTCTTGAGACTGGTTCCGTAGCCAGTCATCTGCTGTTATATAATGCACGTAAAAGTATCCACACAACGCATCTTCGCACGTGCACTGCAGCATGCACGTTTGTGAGGAGGAATCCCAACGAGGAAGTTATACACACTTTTTACTGTTTATATACTGCAAATACGTTAAGTATAGATTACAGTACGGTAGTACAGTATTTCGGGATACGTTGCGATGTGACTATTAACGTAAAAATGTCTGGAGAAGCCCAACCCATCCACAACAATCATGCACCTGGTTTCTGCCAGAGCAAGAAATACAACGAAACTGCACTGGGAGGGTCCGTCTCACGAAAAACCTGTCCATGAGAATGAGCCACACTTTTACTCAAATTCTTACACTGGCCATGCAGAATAGGAAGTTATTTTTCGGCGATTCTTCGTGAAGCAGTGCCCAGTCATGTTGGATGTTTCTAGGGAGAGGGAGGTCACCCACGCTGAGCTCGCTTCCGTAGAACATAACCGCCTGGAATAGGTTACAGAGCCAGGTAGAATTCGTCACATTTCTGTATTGTCTTACATAAAGGTGTTGATGGTGTAAAAACCGCCTGTCTTCGGTAAAGTAGCACCGATGCTTGCCGCATTTCCGGGACTGTCCGGCTTGCTTCGTGAACGGAGTCCACCACAGGACGACCGGTTCCTCGATACTGGTGATGTTATCTATAACACAGTAAGGGATATGACATTTGCATGTTATTCAGTACGTATGACGGGAAAGGCCCTAAATCGACTTGCCAAAACTTTCGTGTTGTAGTCCGCCAGTTTCGGTTTCAAGTAGCTGTCAAAAGAAATGGCATTCTGTTCGTGAAGCACTATTCAAGAGCACAGTCGCATATTACTTACTGGTCTTATCGTGAGTTTTAAGGTGGCGCATAGCAGCATAAGAAACGCTGAAGTTACAGCTAACCTTCCCCAAAATCGTTTCAAATTGCAAGAAACTGGACGAACCACCATCACAACTTTCCATCCTCGTCGCCATACCACCGATGGTATCGCGCGCCACATGTGGTGACCATCATAAACTTAGATTTCTGCGATTTATTCAAGAGCTTCCTGTGTGCTATGTGCTATATGTGACTTGACTTACGCTGTACCTTTCGCTAGTGTTACTACAGCATATGAGAAAAGCCGCGCTTTGAAAATTAACAACGATAGCTGCTTATCGTTTCTGCCCTGGGCCCCTGGGTGCGAGATTTGAAACTGCTCCCTACGTCCCTACTCTCGTCTTCACTCGTTCTTCAGCGCAGCTTAATTTTGTGTTGTTTTTGTGGTTGTGGTGCTCGGATCTCGGTGCTACTTGAGGATAGGATCCGCACATATTAACTGTATTTACTTTTGAGCTCCATGATGTGCGTTTGCTTGTGATCTGTTGCGTCTTTCCTGAGTACGATGACTTCTCATTGCTTGTGCAAGTGCTTCCGTGTCCCAGCTGACATGGCGGGGCTTATCCCTCACAGTGTAGGTTTTGAGAGCGGTCACCAGCATTTCTTTCTCACGTAATGTGGTTTACGTGAATCAGCGTTGTCATTTGACATGATCTCGGACGAAAAAACACTCGTTCCTTCTCAAGAAGTGTTCCGTACTTACGATCGAGTATTGCTTCGTTTGGAGTCGTAGCTCGATTGCAAGTGTGCTCAAATTAGGAATAGAAATGTTTCTCGGCGGTTCTAACAAAAGTTCAGGTGAGCGGTGTAACCTTCCGTTATTGTAGCAGTGTTGCTGCACACGTATGCTTCCGTGCAGGTTCCATTTGACATCGTCGTCACAGTGTCCTATTTTGTCCGTATACGTGCCGTAGATCTCCGTGATGCGATTTCTCTTATTGCTTGAATCGTAGACTGAACTGGAAACTAGTTTCGTCGGCCTTGCCAAGGACGAATTCTAAGCATTGTTCAATATACTTGCATGTTTTGCACCTGTATATTTTCTCTCTCTTTATTTCTCTTTTGCTCGTTTTTGAATTATGCATTGTGTGTGCCGTGTCGCGGCGTAACGGACCGCGTTGTCAAAAAACTGTACCACTCAGCAGTTTTCCGTGTTGTGTTTAGTTGATAGTTCGCTGTGACAATTTCAGTAGTACATGTAAGTATATGATATCCTGCTTGGAATATTTGAAACGGTAGCCAGCTTTGCAAAGAAAAAGTGGCTGCACTGCATATTTTGCATGAAGCTCCTCAACATTTTTTTGCAAATACTGCATCAGCCATGTTTCACCTGACCTGTTGACATGTACTGCTACAGCATTATTTATCTGGTGCAGCACATAGAGCGTCCCAGGTACATTACATGTATGCGAAGAAAGCATTTCTTCGATGCTCTTTACTTCTTGACTGTCATGTGCTTTGACGCCACTTTTTTCTCGTAGCAGGTGGCAGCGAGGAGGCACCTAGTGTGTCCTTGGGACACGCAAAGACAGATTGTCTGCTGACATCAGGCGGCGATCTGCCTCGCAGGGATCTCCGTCAAGTACGTCCATCCCCTTTTGGAAAAATTATTGGAGTTGCCGAACTGGTGTCATTTGAACAGTTGGAACAATTTGCATTTCTTTTGGTTCGGCAAGATGTATAACTGTGAATGAATGTAGCCACAGTTCACACACAAAAGCAGCAGAGCATTGCTTTACGTGAAAAAAGTGAGCATGTGTGCATAATTTTTTTTCTGAGCTGTGCTAGCTACACAAGTTGTGTGCATTTCCTTATATCATCTATAGAACCAAGGAATTTTCATGAATTGTGCAAATTTAAATATTCAGATTAAAGGTTAAGGGCACATGGAGACATTTCAACAGTAATTGAGACTTCGTAAGCAATGCTGCAATGTACACGTTAGTTTCACAGTTGGTTGCACAGGTTACTAGTGAGCATTTGAACAGCTTTGCAGCACAAGTGCGTGTGCTGCCACTGTTATTAGATGCAGTAAGGGCACTCTGTGACCTGTCACAAAGTAAGCCGAAAATTTGCCATCCACATTTCCTGAAAGTAATGGACTCTAACATGTGACCTGTGTCTGATTCGTGAAAAAACGGCGTGTTGCAGCATTATGTTGAGCCAGTGTCACCTAGTATGATTACGTTAGCACGCTGCACTCTGTTCTATTTGACATAAACACGAGTTAGTTTCTGTCGAGGTTAAAGCTGTACTGCTCGTTCCACTTCAGGTGCATGCTGACACCGACGGCCTTTATAGACGCCTGACCATGAGTGGAGACCCCTTTAGTTCATCTCTCGGAAAAGTGCATGGTTTGTTTCTCGTCCACCTTTGTTTCTGTTATACTGTTGTGTTGCTTTGTACGTTTTTGCCAATTATACGCACGACTGTTGTCTTATCCTGTATCGCGTCACATATCACACTACAGATTACATGCTGTCTCGTCAGGTTGGACAAAGAAATTGGTATCCGCTCTAAGTGTGTATGTACATGAAAACGCGATGCAAGGAATGGGCGCCACCATTAGTGCTGCCACCCCGTGGCAGTCACAGGAACTGTACACGTGTGGACTGCCGTTTGCCGAGTTCTTTCGTTTTCCCGTGTGTGTTTTCGTTCATTTTCGTGCCCGTTAATTTTCTCCTGCTCGGGAACCGCTGTACAAAAGATATCGCATCGGCCAGCACTCCTCACGTGAACAACTGTGCATACCACACGCAGAAGCAAGCAATCTTCTTTTTCCTTGAACCTTGAACGTGACAGGGTCTATAGATGTAACATGTCTGTCCTTGTCTTTAAATGTTTGCAGCCAGCTCAAGCGACTGGTCTCTGAGTTCTTGTAGAGACTATGACTACCACCAGCTTGTTGCCAACGATGTTCCTGTTAAGCTTGAGCCAGAATTCTACCACGCAAAGCACAAAGTGAGCATCGTTATTCCCCTGCCTCAGACGGTATGTTGCTCAAAATGTAACTGCAAATGGCGTTTATTTTAGAGTGCGCCAGAGTGGCAAGAGGTGCTGCTGATCAAGAAAGAGAACAACGACCTTCACGCTGAGAAACGGCACCTTGAACAGGAGGTCGCTCGTCTCCAGAGGATAGTGGAAGATAACCAGAAGGATCTCTCTGATTTGCACCGCCAGCAACAAGTAAGTATTATACTATAAGATTACTATTAACTATTGGAGGAATTATGCACATAGTTGGATATGGGACACCACATTCTACTCTCCTTCATAGGTCATTAATAGAGCCTGAAGTCTTATGGTTTAACCCGATCCTTCCCCGAATTTCCACCCCGAATTGAAGGTTGCCTCTTTAGGGTGAAACCCGATTTTTACCCAGCTAGTTGCCCTCACTGAGACGTCTGTAGGAACTCACAGTAACTTGTTTGGCAGCAAATGCGGTAACATCACCATTTGTACCAAACAAGTACAGTTAGTGTGAGTAATTGAGCCCTCTTTCTCCCTGAATTTAGAATACTCCAAGTTTTTCCACACGAATTCGCGTGAATTTAGAGCACATGTTTGTTTACCCAATTTTTACCGCCTGAATTTAGAAAAAAATATTCCTGTAAAACTTCAGGCTCTAGACATTACCCAATCTGCATGCCTGCATTTTAAATTGCCAAATACGACTTCACGTAATTTCAACTGATTACATATGATATCAGCGTTCAAGTTGCCTTATTAAAAATGCTAGTCTTTCCCGTCTTCTTACGTCTTGTGTGTACGCTCTGTGGCAGTAGCGTACAGCAATCCGCCCCAGTCCACACTACAACAGCACGTGGCATCCACTCAATGACAACAGGCAGCCCCCTTGTGCTACCTATAAAAATTTGATGCAGCAGCATATGAAATGAAAGCGACATAGCACCTTGATGTGTCCTGGAAATGCAGACCTAATTTTAAAAAATATCAAAGCAGATGTGTGTGAACAGTTCGCATTGCCCCAGCATTTTGCAAATTCTGTGGTATTACAAATATGTTTGGTCAGACTTTTTCTTTTTGGAGGTACTTGATGGTCATTTATAGTGGATACTCTAGTAGATAGGCAGGTCCAAACTCACTTTTGTTTTCTTCGTCTGAATCGTCATTAACCCTTTGAAAGGTACGGGTGCACCAGTGCGTCCAAAGGTCTCAGTTTGAATTTTCGCGCCCTCTCTTTATGCTGCTGTGGCGGTGCTTTGGGAGAGATGTTTGGCTGCATGAGGCTTCTCCCGGGAACTGTGGCGCCATCCATGGGCTATCTTTACAAGTATACTGGTAATATCGCTGGGGGGTGAGCATCGCCTGTATTTAGGACGGCGGCGCAGGGAAGCCGAACGCGCAGGAGGCACTTTGCCTGTGCCAACAGGCAACGCGGCACGCTCAGCTACGGAAAGACGCCGAATTCATACAAGTTGAGTGGTACAAAGGCCTCTGCGTATAGTCGTGCATCCAAGCCGTACTACCTCACTATCGTGAACCTTTGCAGATAAGTAGCAAAACATGCATAACCCAAGTGCAAATATAAGCATAATGACCATTAAAGGCTTATCGAATATTTGATAAATAACTTTCCACAATTCATCAGCTGTGTACGTTGTTTATGAAGCCTTACCCATCTTGGCACGCAGTTGTAATTTTTGCAGGCCCTTGAAAGGGTTAAAGGGCACTAAACTGATATAAGAGCAATATTGTATCAGTTGGTATACATTCATTTAACTCTGAAACATATTTTCTTAAATTATGAAGGGCGATAACGACATAGGGGCTTAGTAATTACGAAACGCATCGCGCACTATTTCTCGAACGTGCTCCACCCTCCAGTTCTCACAACAATAGTGTCGGCGATATTTTTTATGTTTCCCGCGGGCCACCAGTTTTCGGAAATATTTTTTTCTAAATTCGGGGGGTAAAAATCGAGTGAAAAAACATCTGCTCTAAATTCGCGCAAATTCGGGTGGAAAAACTTCCAGTACGCTAAATTCGGGGAGAAATCGGGCTCATTTATTCGAATTAACCGAACTGGTTCAGTACAAATGGTGATGTAACTGCGTTTGCTGACAAACAAGTTAGTGTGCATCCCTACAGACGTCTCAGTGAGGGCAGTGTGCCGGGTAAAAATCGGTCTTTCCCCCTAAAGAGGCAACCTTCAATTCGGGAAAGAATCGGGTTAATCCCTAAAACATCAGGCTCTACTCATGAATGTTCCTGAGTACCATTTTTTCTTCCCCCTCCGAACAGGAAACGCTCATGGATCCAGTCGGAGGTGAAGCTGCTTACAGGCAGAAGTGCAAGGCCTTGAAGGACGAGTACGATGCCTTGCACAAGCGCTATGCGGACCTCACGGCAGCTCACAGCGCTCACATGTCCAAGCTGGAGCTGTGTCAAGAAGAGCTCCAGCGGCTCAAGAAGAGTGCAGACGAGGCCATATTGGAGCGAAACGCTGCACTCCGCGAACGTACAGGCCTCCAGCAACAGTGTACGGCGGCCATTCGTCAGTGGGACAATGCCCTGCGAGAGCGCAACGAGGCTCGTGAACAGCTCTCTAAGGTGCATCTTCATTTGGATTTACACGTTGATTACTCAAATTACAAGTTTAGCTGTGTTTTTGTGACAGACACTCGCCTTGCTGCACTCACCGGACTGCATGCGCTATTAGTGCCCTGACTGGGTGTTTAATTTTGTGGTGATCACACTGCCAGTCATGGGACAAGGAGTTAGGGCAAGGACCAGCAATAGGTTGAGTCACTGCTTGTTCCGGTAATCGTTTATCTTGGTAGTATGCTGCTTTATGCGTCTTGTATTTGAAATGCAAAACGATGCTGCAAAACTCAACGAAAGGCATTGAGCTGTTGCCACTAAACTAAAAGACAAGCAGAGTTCAGCTTTAAACACTCATAGATACAGTTGCGGACAGATTTTTCAGACCTCTAGGAAGCACGAAATTGGTCGAAAATATCGGGCAGCCCGAATTTACTTCATTTGAAAAATCTTGACTCAGAATATCCAAGGTGACTTTAAAGGAGAATTTACGTGTCTCCTTTCACTGCATGAAGACGCAACAATATATCGTGGCGAATTTCGTTGAGTGCATCGTGAGTGTGGTCACTACTCCTTTACTCCTGTGAAAGGGGGTGCATCAACGACATCCTCGTTGCTACCGTCATTTTCACCCTTTTTTTTTTTAATGTTGTCGGTGCCGATGACAATGTTGGTGCTGATGCCGCCGAGGTGTCAAACGGCGGCGGCATGTTAGCGTCGATCGTCGATGCATATACGTCTTCGCCTCAACTAAACACGTTGTAACGCCATCGACATCCTCGCTTGTAGTTGAGGTCTGCATTTCAGTATTTCCGATGCTCAAAGATACTCGTAATAGAAGACACGCATATTGAAAAAGATGAGTCCTTGCAAAGTGTCTGAAACGGGTTCAGCGGAGCATTTGGTTTTTGTTGCACGCAAATAAACTCCGTCTCCTGCACATTTGAAGCGAGATGGGTACGAATGATCAACCACGTCTTCCGAAGAACGGTCTAAAATAATTGGATGCGGATATAAATTGGTTCTATGGCGCGTTTGACAGTGCCAACAGTTTCGTCTGAAGAATTGGAAAGTTGTAATTTTTTTTAAGTCTAAATAAGTCTGAAATGGCTCGCGACCGTATTAAAGTGTTATGCCAGCATCGAGATTGACCTGTGAACTGGAGTTCAATGAAATCTGGATCGAATATGCACATTTTACGAGCGTGTAAATTTGTTGGGTGTGGTGTACTAGCCATGGCACCTGGCTTTCTTGAAGATTGAGTTTATCACGGGACTTAGTACTAGTACACTCGAATAACTTGCAAATTTCTGCTCGTTTGTGACTTTCAGGTGCAACAGCAGAGGGACGAGGCCATGAAAGAGATAAATCAAGCGATGGCCGTGCGTATCAAGGCATCGAAGGACCTAACTCGTCTGACTGAAGAAAGAAATGCAGCCGTGCAGGAATACACGCTCATCATGTCTGAGCGAGACTCTGTTCACAAGGAGATCGAGCGACTCCAGGAGGAGCTGCAGGAAAGCCAAAAGAAAATGCGGCTCCTCGAAACAAATCATAAAGCGTCACTGGATGAGGTAATGTGGCCTCTCAACATGACTACAATCCCTCAGCACACGTAGAAGTGTTTTTGTACATAAAAGAGTAGACTCCCCGGGCAGGAAATGCGGCCACCAGTTCCATTTCCTATACAAAGGGTATTTGATCATAAAAATCATTGTTATTTGTCAGAATGGTTATTTTCGTTGAATAAGGGATACCTAGGGAGAACAGGGAAACGTGAAAATAAAAATGCATTACAAATATTCTACTTCCAGATGGAGAGCTTAAAGCGGGAGATTGCTTCCGCCCTTCAAGACAGAGACCGAGCGTTAAAGGAGTTGAATGAACTGCGAGAAAAACACTCCAAGAACTCGTCAGAAGAAGATCCTTCTCGTGACGGAACGAGGAAAGACCTGCCCGCAGCTGGTAGCTTAGGTGACCTCAACCAGGCCAATCAGGAGATCGAAAACTTGAGGAGAAACATGGAGCGCCTGCAAGCAGAGGTTGCCGGTCAGTACAGAGCCTTTTGTAATGGGAATATTCTTTTTTCTTTTTTGCAGAAATGCACTAATAAACATTTTGTTCCATAGATGCACATCAGTAAGCTGCCCTCCCACTTTACTGCACTTTCCTTCCTAAAAAGATTACGACCTAATCTGAATCTTACAGAAGTCATGCACGTCAAGTTATGCAATGGAAAGAACGAGACTATAATACAGTCTTTTTGTTGGAGTAATGCCAAACTGTGCATGGTACTCTGTCGTGGTAAATTGTCAGGAAACTGCATGGTGGGAAAAGTTGGATACATGATGTGCACCAGTGTATATCATGCATTTATGTACTCGACAGAAAACTACTGCAAGACCTCTGAGAAACACAGCTCTGTACTCTACTTTGTTTTATTCAAAGTGAAGGTATGTTCTTGTAGCCTATGGTACAGAGTAGCATCCGAGATTTTCAACAGTGCATTCATGGGAAGGAAAAATTTGGGTAATGGTGCAGTTGTATGACACGCTCATGATCTGCATTTTATTTATTTTATGTATTCTCTCCTTTTGGGTTGTGCTACCCTTCCCATTTCTCAAGATGGGATGGGATAGTAGTTGCTTGCAGACTGTGGTTCAGGTCTTAGATTTCGTGAAGAGCTGAACCTGACGGGGCATTTGGTTGTTCATCACATCATTTATCTGGCAAGTGTTAACATTGGAGGATTTGCGCAGAGGCTCAGCAAGAGGCAGAAGTATGCCGGCGTCGTAGGGACTGGGCTTTCAGTGAGCGGGACAAGATTGTGCTGGAACGGGAAAGCATTCGTACGCTGTGCGATAAGCTGCGCCGAGAGCGGGACCGTGCTGTCAGTGACTTGGCAGAAGCCCTCAGGGACTCGGATGACATCAAGCGTCAGCGCAATGAGGCATCCAAGGAACTCAAGGAGCTCAAGTACGGGACACTGTGTCTCTGGCTGTCTTATGCTGGATGTGTAGGGTTGAGTGGGACATGTACTCTAAGAATCACACTTATTAGAGCATCTACTTTAGTTGTGCATCACAAATTCAGCTATGTGGAGATAGATACTCACGGAAAATTAATCAGTTGTATCAGATTTCACACTCTGTGTTGCTTCCGATCTTCTATTGGGTAAGCAATTTATAATAATATAAAGCCTAATAAGTAGAGCTATATATATATATATATATATATATATATATATGTTTGTAACTCAAACGTCGCCATGCCAGTCCTGGACAGCTGTTTCGGCCTTGTTGGGCCTCATCAACAGGACGCAGGCAGGCAACGTTTGAGTGGATGGCGTCAGAAGGTCACGTAACACGTGATTCCTCCCGTCAGGGTGAGACAACTCACTCACTGAAAGCCCAGTGCAAAGCCAGTGAAGTATAAAATGAAAAAACGTGCAGCCAAAGGGCTCCGGCTATTTTTTTTCATTTTATACTTCACTGGCTTTGCACTGGGCTTTCAGTGAGTGAGTTGTCTCACCCTGACGGGAGGAATCACGTGTTACGTGACCTTCTGACGCCATCCACTCAAACGTTGCCTGCCTGCGTCCTGTTGATGAGGCCCAACAAGGCCGAAACAGCTGTCCAGGACTGGCATGGCGACGTTTGAGTTACAAACATATGCTATACGTGCAGCCAAAGGGCTCCGGCTATTTTTTTTTCATTTTATACTTCACTGGCTTTGCACTGGGCTTTCAGTGAGTGAGTTGTCTCACCCTGACGGGAGGAATCACGTGTTACGTGACCTTCTGACGCCATCCACTCAAACGTTGCCTGCCTGCGTCCTGTTGATGAGGCCCAACAAGGCCGAAACAGCTGTCCAGGACTGGCACGGCGACGTTTGAGTTACAAACATATGCTATACGTGCAGCCAAAGGGCTCCGGCTATTTTTTTTCATTTTATACTTCACTGGCTTTGCACTGGGCTTTCAGTGAGTGAGTTGTCTCACCCTGACGGGAGGAATCACGTGTTACGTGACCTTCTGACGCCATCCACTCAAACGTTGCCTGCCTGCGTCCTGTTGATGAGGCCCAACAAGGCCGAAACAGCTGTCCAGGACTGGCATGGCGACGTTTGAGTTACAAACATATGCTCTACGTGCAGTCAAAGGGCTCCGGCTATTTTTTTTTTCATTTTATACTTCACTGGCTTTGCACTGGGCTTTCAGTGAGTGAGTTGTCTCACCCTGACGGGAGGAATCACGTGTTACGTGACCTTCTGACGCCATCCACTCAAACGTTGCCTGCCTGCGTCCTGTTGATGAGGCCCAACAAGGCCGAAACAGCTGTCCAGGACTGGCATGGCGACGTTTGAGTTACAAACATATGCTATACGTGCAGCCAAAGGGCTCCGGCTATTTTTTTTCATTTTATACTTCACTGGCTTTGCACTGGGCTTTCAGTGAGTGAGTTGTCTCACCCTGACGGGAGGAATCACGTGTTACGTGACCTTCTGACGCCATCCACTCAAACGTTGCCTGCCTGCGTCCTGTTGATGAGGCCCAACAAGGCCGAAACAGCTGTCCAGGACTGGCATGCCGACGTTTGAGTTACAAACATATGCTATACGTGCAGCCAAAGGGCTCCGGCTATTTTTTTTCATTTTATACTTCACTGGCTTTGCACTGGGCTTTCAGTGAGTGAGTTGTCTCACCCTGACTGGAGGAATCACGTGTTACGTGACCTTCTGACGCCATCCACTCAAACGTTGCCTGCCTGCGTCCTGTTGATGAGGCCCAACAAGGCCGAAACAGCTGTCCAGGACTGGCATGGCGACGTTTGAGTTACAAACATATGCTATACGTGCAGCCAAAGGGCTCCGGCTATTTTTTTTCATTTTATACTTCACTGGCTTTGCACTGGGCTTTCAGTGAGTGAGTTGTCTCACCCTGACGGGAGGAATCACGTGTTACGTGACCTTCTGACGCCATCCACTCAAACGTTGCCTGCCTGCGTCCTGTTGATGAGGCCCAACAAGGCCGAAACAGCTGTCCAGGACTGGCATGGCGACGTTTGAGTTACAAACATATGCTATACGTGCAGCCAAAGGGCTCCGGCTATTTTTTTTTCATTTTATATATATATATATATATATGGGACTTATAAACATATATATATATATATATTGTTTTCTGTTTTTTTTTTTTTTTTTCAAAATTTCGTGGTTAAGACCAGCCTCTATCTTACGAGCAACAAAGCACTGTGGTATCACAGCATTCAGGTTACATTGGATGTAAAAGAAAATATCGCAATGATATAGTACTTTTGTATCATCTTTGTAAATATCATAATGGCTTCAAAGTTTCCACATACCCTCAAAGCTACAATTTAAGCACCACTGGAGTTAAGCACCACCAATCTGTGACTTGAAAATTTGAAAAAATTTTAAATTGACATCTAGCTCTTAGGGTAAACCTGAATGACTGTTGTGTTATTCAGTGGGTACATTCAAGCAATATCTGGTTTCACTTGAAAACATTCAGCTCTACCTATAAGCCAGTGGCAATTGTGGGAGCCCACTGTATGACATATCTCTTTACAAAATGATTTGGTACAGACATAGTTAGGTCGTTTTAGAGGAAAACTGACGTTTCAACACGTTGCTTGTATGCTTAGGGAGAAGATTGAAGCACAGCTCGAAAAGGAGTCCCGCATGAAACAGCTCAACTCCGTTGGGAATAACCACAGCCGCGATTCTGCCATCGACACTGATCTGCAGGAGTGGGAGACAGAAGTCAAGGAAGTACATATTGTGAGTTCTATCCTTCCTCTCTCTCCTTTTTTTTACCTCTTCAAGGGAATGAGCACATTGATTGCTCTTATAGCCTTGTGTTGTACAGTTAAACCCGACAAAACTCATTTTTGCCCGCCAGATTTGCATTCTCATCACTTCTGGTAAAACCCGAAATAAATACCCCAAAACAATACCTATTTGCAAAGTGCAAATTCAGCCACCAATACGGACACTCGAGAACACTTAGCACTGCGCAACCAGTGCAGCCGCTTAGCCTCTTGTGTTTGTCTAAATATGCGAGAAGCACCCTTTTTTTATTGTTTCTCTACCCAACATTGCCCGATTTTACCCTGTTTTACAGCTCCTGAAATAAAACCAGATTTTTGCCCCCTCGATTTCCAAAAACATAAAATTCGAAAGCACATTACTAGTCCGGTTAAGTGTGCCATAAAAATACCAGTCATCATCATCCCAACAGTCTACTTTATATCATAATTTTCCAATGCAGAGGCACGATGGCGATCTTGGCTTTGATCTGTCTGGTGGGAAAGAGGACCTGCAGGGCTCCTTCCCAATCGTTGGTGCAGTAAGCAAGGGGGGCCCTGCAGATGGGAAGCTGTGGTAAGTGCAATCAGTTTGTGCGAGTCATTCCATTTTAGGCACCAAACTGCCCTGCATGACATAGTAAACAAAATATAGCTGGTAAAAGAATAATGATCTGTTCAGAAGCTGGTGCGTGAAATGTTAGGCATCATCATGCTGGTTGCGAACTTATGGGCTTCCGTAAAGAATGTGGAAGTGGTGAAGTTCTCCACCTTCATGTTTTACCTTCAGTTGCAAGATAGCCGATCACTGTGCAGGCTGTCGTCTTTTCTTGTCATCTTCATCTATATATATATATATATATATATATACGGTCGGCATCCGATTTTTCGGACTCTGCGGGGATAGCGCAAAAGTCCGAATAATCGAGCAGTCCGAAAAACCGAATTTCGCTTCAAAATAAACTTTAGTAAGCACTAGTAGGCTGGAAAAATTTATCGATGCTTTCCTAACACACTTCCATCTCTGCCTGATCACTGTACACTTTGTCACTGTACACTGATAGAAGCACTGCCGACATCAAGTCCGCAAGTCGGCTTCCCCTTACGCATGTGTGCTTTAGGTGAAGCACGCTTTACAGCACTGTCGCGCGACTCGTGGGCGGACAGCACGCCCGTGCTGGGCCTTTTGAATCAAGCCGTTGGCCAAAAACGAAGAATGAAAAGCATTACGACGGACCTCTTCTACTGAGAGGAATGGAAAATGAACAATCATTGCCTACTTTTTTGCCACAATATTTTAGTTGGTTGATTTCTTTTGGTACGAGTTTCGGATTATATATCAATATTTTCCGTCACCCCAAGAGAGAAATTGGCTTGTTGGGCAAATAGAGTCTGAAAGATCGAGCGACGAGACTGCACGGCATCTGAAATTTTTGACATTCTTATACACCAACTCTATGGGACCTGCGGCTGTTCCGCGAACGAGTCCGAATAATCGAGCATGTCCGAAAAATCGGTCGGCGACTGTATGTATATACATATTTTTTTGCAATTTCAGCATTAATGACTGGATCGTCAAAATAAATGGCCACGATTTGGCCGGTATGGAAAAACGATCCGTCTACGAGGCACTGCACGCTTCCAAGGGATCGCTCACCCTCGTAAGTTTATTTATTTCTCGGACCTTTCGAAAATGTCTTTTGGAGGCTTCGCTAAACACTCTTCTCGACTGCAGCTGGTGCGACGAAAGAGGCAGATGAGCAGCCGTGGTGTAGTGGTTGTACAACTCAACGTGGGTGCTGAGCATGGCTTGACACTGGACACAGGTCTCTACGTCAGCCGCATGAGCCCAGGCTCAGTGGCAGCAAGAGAAGGAACAATTGCCATTGGAGATCGCATTCTTTCGGTTAGCTTCTGCTCATTCTGTTTCTCTGTAGTGACCTACAGGTTAGAGGCAACTTGGAAACATTGAGACAACTATGATATATAAATGTTATACGTGGAGCCTGAAGTTTTCGGGAAATTTTTTTTCTAAATTCGGGGGGTAAAAATCGGGTAAATAAACGTGCACTAAATTCATGCGAATTCGGGTGAAAGAACTTCCATTATGCTAAAATTGGGGAGAAATCGGGCTCAGTTACTCAACTAACTGTAGCGGTTTGGTACAAACGGTGATGTAACTGCATTTTTCTGCCAAACAAGTAAGTTAGTGCATTCCTACAGACATCCCAGAGAGGGCAATTTGCCTGGTAAAAATCGGGTTTCACCCTAAAGAGGCAACCTTCAATTCGGGGTGCAAATTCGGGGAAGAATCGGGTAAAACCCTAAAACTTCAGGCTCTAACTATGATATATGAATGTTATACGGTATTTAAAATTCACCTGTCACGAAAGTAGCCGTACGAGCATGTGAGACAGGCGCGGTAGTTGATAAATATCCACTGTAGCGAAGTAGCATGGAAAAAAACCCAGACGAGGACTGATGTTTGTCAGTATAGACGAAGCTACCTGTTCTTGTTGGTCTGCCTGTACCCATGCGTTCCTTATTTGCAGATAAACGGAAAAGCAGTGGACGACCCAAGGAAGGCCACAGAGTGTCTCGACAATGCCACAGCTCCCGTTCAACTCCAGCTGGTAAAAAGTACTGGCGGTTCTCCATCAGGCTCTACAACAAGTGGACACAGCTTGGGAGACAAGGCATCCCCTGTGTGCCATGGTAGGTGCCACCCACTTCCTCGATCTTTGTCTATGGTCTAGGGTCTTTCGGATACAATTATTAAACAATTTTTCAACAGAAGTTACAGCTAAACATCGACATACCATATTTACTCGCGCATTGAACCCCCTAGTGCTGGAATGATGAACGACGAATGTGACGAACGACGAGCATGTCGTCCCCCATGCATCCCCCACCCCTCCCCCAGTATTGAACGCATCCCTCAATGGCGCTATGTTTTTGTGTAAAAAATGTGCGTCTTATACGCGAGTAAATACGCTAAAAAAATTCGAATGTAGAAGATTCGTGTAATTCAAGTGTGCCGCAAAATGTGTGCCGGGATGTAACTTCGGGGAAGAATCGTGTAAAACCCAAAAACCTCAGACCCGATACATAAATCTTGGCAGGTGACATTTTTCTGTGTATGTGTTCTGTTAAAAAAAATCGGGTCTTGTATTATGGATTTTTCTCTGTATGTGCGTGAAAACTAGAGAGACATGATGCATCGCTTGCAGGTCCGACGCCTCAAGAGGAAAAGATGTTTACGTCATGTTCCGTACAAACTGAAGGTCTGACGGAAAACGGCAAGGTGTCTCACAAGAGCAGCAAGTCTGCGCCAGGTCGGACCTCTCTGTCTGTGCAGCCAACATTGCTGGACAAGGCATACAACAAGATATTCGGCGAAAAACGCGTCAGCAAAGAGAAGAAAACCTGTACGCTACATCCCAGCGAGCGCGATCCCATTGAGGAGCTGGATTCCGTGCTGGAGTGCCATAGCAAGCCCATGAAGAAATCGTCGGGGCGGCACGAGAACAATGGAGGCACCTGGCCCAAGTACCGCGGCCCTCCGTTACAGCTCAACGAGGTGGGCCTCAACACGCTTCAACCACACAAGCGTAAGGAACGCAAATCTCTGGCGTCGTTTACGAAGCAGCAGCCGTTTGTGGACTTCTCCGCGGAGCTGACGTCCCCTTCGAGCGGCAACTGCACCTCGAGCTCCGGGTCTTATACGTCTCCGGGAAGCCCCGTCAAGGTCGCCTCTGGCGTGCAGCAGAGCTCGGAGCGCGCTCCGCTGCACTACGGGACCCCCGAGGACCGTCTGGACTACTCTGTGGTGTCGGCGCACAAAGACGTCCTGGAGATGTACCAGAACCGCGGGAAAGGGCGGCCCAGGTCCGCGCACTACACGCGAGAGCAGTACGTCAAGTCTGGCGGTTACGGTGACACACTGCTTCCCAGTCACGTGCACCAGGCCCTCCGCGGGCCCATGTACTCGCGGGTGCACCCGCACGCGTGCTATCCCTCGTACGCGTCCCGCAGCGGCGACTCCATACTTGCAGGACCGGACGTCGTCGAGGGGCCGATGGATCCGCGCTACATCGGGAAAGAAGGGAGTCGGTACACCCCCTCTCCGTGTCCGTCGCAGTACAGCTTCTGCGGAACGTCCCCGACGCACAGTCTGGACTTTCCGCAGCACTTCCATCCCAAGAGGCTCGTCCCTGCCCACGTGCACAGCATGCCGTACAGGGTGGAAGAACCTTACGTGCAGCCGACTGCGACGTACGACGGGCTGGCAACCTTTCCGAAGCGGAGTCAGCGGATTCGGATTCCCTCGACGCCGAGTGTGACGTCAAAGTCGTCTGCGGGGAAGGTGTCGACGAGCTCCATCGAGAAGGCACCTTCACTTTCTGACCGGGGCAGTCCAGCTTTCACGGTGGAGCTGCTCACACCCAACGGATCGCGTACCATTACGGAGCTGCGGAACAAACGGTGAGGGTTGTAGCAGTCTTTGGTAACTGGAAGGCCGTACCACAAAGGGATTGATGTTACTTGTTACCGGATGCCTAACGCTTGCTTTCTACCATGTTAGGCGTCCTAAGCAGGGAGACATGCGTCGCATAGTAATTGAGAAGAGTCTGGAGCCGCTGGGCATCCAGATAAAATGCGGTGCTGGCGGAACCATATTTGTGTCCTCTGTTTCGGAAAACAGCTTGGCAGCACAGGCTGGCCTGCAAATCGGTGACCAACTGCTTGAGGTATGTCCACTCGTGTACTCGTGTCATTGTCAGAAACGAAATGCTTCAAACTTTCTGCACATTTTTGGTCGAAGGCAAAGGTTCGCATTTTCTAAAGCCTTTACTTGAAATAGTCAGAGCGACTTAAGAAACTTGTCCTTGTGACACAAATTTGGAACAATGCTCATGAGTCATTGACAAATGGCTTAAGTGTATTAACTGTGTTAATGAAGTGTAGCATTGTTGCTATACACATTGACAGCTGTGTTCATGATGACAAGGTTTGCTGTGACTGATGTAGGAGTTTCTTCATGGCATTGAAAACAGTTGCCAACATCACAGAAGTGGCAGATGCTGTGCTGAATTCCTATAGCATTGTAATCCATCCCTGCATCGTATATGAGAACCAGAGTAATGTAGTACTCCCGGCTTGATTATTAAGAACTGCATATTGACAACTCATACGGCTCATATTTGGAAATCCACTCACGGTACACATTTGAAAAGTAGCAGTGGATTATGAGCGCACCACTTCCATGTATGTTCTGTGTCAGGACAAGCGCAGCTGTCCAAAGTGTTTGGGGTCTTCATTTGGATGTGCTGTTTGTCATTCATTCCTCTTCAGCTCTTAGGACATGTGCAGTCCACAAAATGAGTGTAAAAAATCAATCAATTCCTATGAAATGGTCCGAAATATTGGGCATAGAAATGTCCTGGCCCAACAAGCTGTTTAGTAGTGTTCTCAAGAAAGTCAAAAGCTTCGAACTTGGGGGGCTAAAAACTTTTAACATTAAGGACTCTTTTAACCCAATGCCAGTCGGCTGAGATATGAAAGTTTAACTTCTTTGTCAGGTATGTGGAATAAACATGAGAAACGCAACCTACCAGTTGGCTGCCAATGTTCTGCGCCAGTGCAGAGACAGCATCACTATGCTGGTGCAGTTCAATCCCGACAGTAAGTGATCTTTTCTTACACAATGCCATTGGCAAATTTTTGTCCCCTACAATGCTTGCTTTCAAACCAGAATACAGGGAGGTAGCGTCAGACAATGAAAGCTCGAGTGACGAGAAGTCTCCCGTACAATCCCCCTCTCCGAAGATGCGGCATTCCAATCGACCCGACCTGATCCGAATTTCGAACGATGATATTCCCAGCTCGGCCACATCAACCCTGACTAGGCAGAAACAGCCTGGCATTAGGTGAGTTCCCTCAAGGCACTCTTTTCTCAAATGAGTATACTTAGGATTTTCACAACGAATGCCTTGATTTTCTGGGACAATCTTGTAAAATTGAATGAACGCTATGCCGTACTTTTTAAAAAAAAGAAAGAAAAATATTTCGGAATAACTCTCGGTAATTGTTTTTGATTTGCAAGGACAACGTGAATTGGAAGCCATGTTCTGGATGTCTGTTTTGTTTTGGTTAAACCTCTGCATGCTTGCAAAAACCAGTAATCTGGATAGCTGCCTCTAGATTTTTTTTCAATCACAATTCTTTGATGTTAAAGTGGAGGTCATGACATCCAGTATTAGACATGAAATGGAATTGTAGATATATGTAACACCGTATGATGAATCTGCTGCCAAGTAGATGGTTGAGTTATCCAGATGTCCTCCACTTTTCTGCGTCTCTCATTCAAGAAGCCAAGCTCGAGTCCGCATCTTATGTTGAAGTCTATTTTGAGGCATAGGCACTTGGGGCGTATGGTTTGGGAGCGTTATTCTTATCGGGTGTGACATAAATGGGGCTTCTTGTGGGAATGTTAGCGATGATAAATCTGTTCACAATCCTCTCAGTACCAGTCGCCTACAGATCCTGAACTGGATTGAAAATTATGACGGCAGCGTTCAGCCTATGCCGTGCAACCTTGAAGCAAATGCCGTAATCTACTCTATTTGGTTATATGCACATAGAAATGAGCTGCCTTTGTGGCTCTATGAGACTTGTATTTAGATAGATATACGGATATAGATAGATACAGATAGATAATCAATCAGTGATCTTTGAGAATAGAGCATTTTGAATGGATGCTGTGTTTTTGACAAAGTGTGTCTCTTTCACTGTGTATCACACTGGAAAAATGTATCCAAGGCATCATAGGTGCTATAATAAAGGTAAGGAAGAATTTTGATACATATATCTCACTGGGGGCCTATCCATTCTTACCATACAGTGTGCTGAGTATGGATGGTATTGTACTATTGCAGTTACTGAAATTATAAGGCCAAGATTTTAAAGTACATGATAACTTGTTACTGCATTAGGATGGACTTTTAATTTGGTAAGCACACGGGATGTTTTGCTAAACCTTTCAACTGCTTGCTGTTGGTGGCATCCTGCCTGGTTCTTGTGAAAATCGTGCATCCCAGAGCCTTTGTGACGGTATTAGTTTTTAATTTGTGGATTTTCTTTGTTGCATTTTTTTTTTTTTTACGGCACCCTTGATTTGCGTGTTGCTATGCCTTGGCACATGTAGATGCAGCAGTTTCTCAGCCGTGATGTACTGTACTTGTATTTGCTGGAGATTCAACGACGTTATGTATTCTGTTTCCCGCTCCGACTGTGACGTTCCTAGCTCACGTTATCCGAGGGCGTAGTAGTACCAGGTGTAGATGTAGGTGTAATTTGTGTAAAGACAACAGCTGGTGCAGAAATATTAGAGAGTTTATTTGATGGGGTTGTAGAGCAGCAACTGCAATAACATTCACAAAGAAAAGTAATTTTGACAGCTAATACCTATGGCACAAAGATCAATATATCAATATCAAACAATCAATATATCAGTACAAAACAATACACATTTTGCCCAGAAGGGGAACAGTCTCTGTTCGAAATATCGGCAGCTTTCGTCCCGAGGCAATTCCCATCATAATACACATTTAGGTTTTTGTGCATTGCAGTTTTGATTTGACCGGTTTTTACATCCCATATATCTGCCTCTGGGGATGTGGTGTGCCAGGGTGACATTTTGCCCTCCTTCCCTTCTTGCAATATAAAAAACATTCCCGGGTGGTCCAAAGAGGTGATGCTCTTTTGTTGACGGAATTGACTGTGCAGCTTGGCTTTCTACGATCTCAACCCCTTGCTTAGTTCTTCAATTCCGTGAGGACCAAAGTGCTCGACTTATGCATACTCTCCCTATTTTGAGGAAGAAAAAAAAAACATTTCAGTGAATAAGACACGCTGTAAAGGTATTTTCAATCGTATTATTAATCCTTCACACTGGTGGAATCATCCATCTTCTACCTTTGTATGATAATCACCGAGGCATTCATAAACACAAAGGACAGTCACCTCCTTGAGGTCACTCCAGAATCAGCACTTTTGCACGGCTGAATAGAGCTTAGGCTCCCATTCATTCATTCATTCTTTCAGGCCCATGTAACTGGCTACAGCCTATGAACAGGATGTTTGTTTTTTGTTGTTTTTTAACAGCACAAAGGGTTCCAGGGCAGAGCCACGAGTTGTCGTTTTGAGGAAAGCCACGTCGAACCTGGGTATCACCCTGCTGGGAGGCAATGCCGTCGGAATTTTTGTACACTCCGTCCAAGACGACTCTCCTGCCAGTGGTCCTGGTGGTCTCCGAACTGGCGATCAGATTTTAGAAGTAAGTTCTTCCTGTTTTTTTTTTGTGTTTTTTTTGTTGTTTTTTTTTGTTGTTGAAGTTATTGGACTAGGCTTTTGTAATTTTGTAACGAGTGGTCGTAGAGAAGGTGATACTAAAGTGCATGCCCCTTGCAGTACAATGGCACAGACTTAAGAAATGCAACTGCGGAAGAAGCAGCGTACGAGCTCGCAAGGCCTGCAGACAATGTGAAAATTCTTGCTCAGTATGATCCGAACAGTAAGTAATTCTTTTCTTGGGAGGGGGGGGGAGGAACTGTGGTGGCCACATGTGCATAACTGAGCAAGGAAGTTCGGGTTTCCGGCATAACTGTGGGTTATGTAGAGCTGTGCGAATATACACATTCGAAATTTCGAATATGAAACGGATATCTGATGCTATTCGAATAGTACTGAAGCGAGGTATGGTTATCGCCTTGCCTCATTTCATCCAAGAGTTAGGTGAAACTCACTTCACGTTACTGCCATTGCTCTTTTCTTTTGGTGGGCGGCTCTATTCTGCAAGCCGGCTTCACCTCCTTACTCTCGAGCGTTAGGTGAAGCCCGCTTTACACTGTTGACAATATTCTGTCACTAAAGTCTACAAATTTTGTGTGCTCATGGTCAACACTATACTCTGGGCATTCTCTCACAATGTTATGCTGGTTGGAAAGTCTCATGTTTGGAGCAGAACATCATCTTATGAGCACACCACCACAAAATATTTTACCATGCGGTGTCAGAAATTATTCAAATTGGGCCTTTTCTGATTATTCGAATTCAATTTGCCATCCGAAGAAATTATTTGGGTTTGATTCGCAGTGCAAGTGAAATATTCGTAAACTGTTCGCAATGGAAATTTTGCTATTCACACAGGACTAATATAGGGACTTGAGAGTGCAAGAATGCTTGCCAGCTGTGTTTTTGAACCCCTGAATTAAACAAAAAAAGTCAGAAATAGGAAATCTGATAACAACAGTCTAAACATGCACAAAGAAGACAGAAGAAGGGGACGGAACACTTTACGCGAATGAAACCAACTGAATGTTGTTACCAGCCGCGTGCCATAGTCTTCAGTATTTTCCACTGTACCTAATTCATTCGATAAAACTAATTAGCTAACATTTAGAATATCGGTTTAAGGGCCTAGGTGTCAATTGGAAAGTTGTAGAAAGCCCTGAGAAACACCCGGCCGAGGTATTTCTAACAAGCACTTTGTGTGGCATGTTTGTCTTTTTCTGCCCCAAAAAAGGACCGCAAATTATACTGAGATACCATGTGACTATACTTGTGTCGTGCGAGTACATTGTCATATGGCATTGAACTAAGCGCTACTGTTGCGCGGAGTGACTTCATGCAAACGCCTGTGCAGGGTACACGGAGATCCAGGACCAACCGGGCGATTCCTTTTACGTGCGTTCACTATTTGATCGAGCGTCCATAGATGGTTCCTTGGCCTTTCATAAGGACGACATCCTCCACATCGATAACACCATGTACAAAGGGGTTCCAGGCCAATGGAGGGCTTGGCTGCTAGACCAGGATGGTCAGAAAGTTCGATGCGGATTCGTGCCCAGCAAGTACAAGTGAGTTGTCCTTCATGGCAGATTTACAGACCTCTTTATTTAGTGGTCACGTGGTCACTGTAATAAAGTTTGCGAGTACGGAACTTTTGTTGGATCACAACCTGCGGAAGAACTGGTTGGGTTGTTGCTGTATTTGCTCGCATAATTGGCGCCAATTTTTTAAACCAAATTTTTAGTTTTTAATTTTTTTTACCAAAAAATTACGCAAACGTTGGGGGTGCACAAATTATGTGGGTAAATACGGTAGTTGAGCAAATAGGCTATGTACAGAGTATCGGCTTGTCTCCTGTGCCTGTGCGATGTCCATAATTTGAGGGCATCTGGGTAAGGGCGCCTCCTGTGGCAAACCTCGACGGTTCCTCATTGTCTGTTTTTATTTCCTCCAGAGCGGAGGAAGAGCTACTGATGAAGCGCAGCTTGCTCGACCTCGACGACGGAAGCGGACGTAGGGGCTCAACCTCAGCACGGCGCAGTTTCTTCCGCCGCAGGAGACATCACCGCTCGCGCGACGGCAAGGAACTGGCTTCCTTCTCGGACGTCTCCATCAACAGCTGCAGCGATTCGGCGGGCACCCTCGCGGAAGACCTGCCGCCGACATACCTCCGCGTGGACCGCATCAACTGTGAGAGTGTCCCACGTGTGTGCACTTTCTGCTGAGACTAAAAACCGCAATTTGCGATGCAGATCCCAGTCTGCGGCCGGTGATCCTGGTGGGACCCCTGCAGGAGGCCGTGGTGGACAAGCTGGAGCAGGATTTCCCTCACCTTTTCCAACGCTGTGTTCCAGAAGCGACGCGGGCGAGCCTGCAGACATTGGAACGCAGTCTGCAGGACCTTGAAATAGTTGATTTCCGCAGGAGGGGATCTCACTTTGAATGCGTCACAATGGCCGCGATCCAGACCATCAGTCAAAAGGTAACCATTGTTTTCATTGTGTATATAACAACATGTGAAGCAAGCTTCGTAGCTTTCTGGGAAACCGCGCAACTGTGGAGATGAAAACTTGGGCTTACGAATTATCTGGTACATAGTAAAAGACACTTGAGTGTAACTGGTTACTTTTGCAAAATAACTTGGTAACTTCAAGCTCTGCTCTACAACTATTTAGTAACTTAGGTACATTTTTTGCAAAATAACTTGTGATTAGTTCCTTTTGTCGAGAGACTTTCCGTTCTCTTATCACTGCTTGCTCTGCTCTTGACAAAACCTATGTTCTGTATACCAATGTTTCTGGTATATCAATTAAAAGAAACAAAAATTTGCCTTACAGATGTGCCACGGATTTCTAGATGTCAGTCTGTCCGCCGTAGAGAGGTTAAACAAATGCCATATTTTTCCTATTGTCATATTTATAAAGTTCAAGACAACAAAGCAGATCAGGTGAGCGAACGGGTATGCTTGTCCTGCTTCTCCCATCCCGTCCCATTTCCTGAGCTTACGTGTCCTCCATAGCTTGCATAAATTTAGGGAGTAAACATTAAACAATGCAGTGTATAATGTTCTTTCCGCCACTCTCTCAGGGAAGTGAAAGACTCGACCTACCTCACTGAGAAGGTCACAACTAAGGCAGCAAAGGAGATGTATGAGCATGCATTGAAAATCGAGAGCGAACACAAGCATTTGATCAGTGGTGAGTCGTTCTTTCTGTGACTCTGGGAGGTAATACCCCACATTAGGGCCCTGTGTTTTCGGGTTACGTTTTTGGAAATCGGTTATTTCAGGGTAAAATCAAGCGATATCGGGTGGAAAAGCAGATTTTCGGGTCGAAAATAGAAAAAAGAGCGCTTCTCGCACTTTAGATGAACACAAAATATGAATACAGCCATGCTGAATGTGCAGCATTTAGCACTGGGCAGTGCCCGTATTGGCGCCTGAATTGGCACATTGCCAAGTTAGTTTTCGGGTTTTACCCTAAGTGACGATGGTACAAGCCGGAGAGTAAAAACGGGTTTTACTGGGATTTACCCTAAAACACAGAGTCTCACCTATGCTCACTTACAAGAAGACGTGACTGGCATCACTGCTGTGTGATTCCAAATACCCAGATCTTGAGTGTTTTCTAACTCCTGTGTGCAGTGTAACTGCTGCACTGGCATGTGCACTGCAGACTTAACTAGCATTATTTCATGCATTATTTCATTCTTGCCATACTTGACGCTAGCTCATTTGCAAAGTTTGCATGCTCTTGATGTAGGTATTGTGTAAATGCTGCCTGTCCCACAAAACTGCCCCCCTCTCTCTCACAAAATTGCTTGGTCCTTGGCCACATCCAGCCCACCAGCGCTCTGCCCTCAATGCTCTCTTCACCTTTCTGAATACCATAGGACTTCGATCCTCGTGAAGGAGCTCATCAGCGTGAAGGGGCTCATTATTTCATTCCCCGCATCACAACCAGCAATGGGGTAGAGTATCACCCTTGGCGACGAAACTCCCCATTTATCATCTCGCAATAGAGTTGTTGTTGTTCTGGCTGTCCCACACACCCTTTCCTCCGCGTAACTTTAATGCCCGTGCATTTCAGTAGCCACTGCGACAATTGACCTGCTCGCAAAGTGTGCTCACACGTGTGTTTTGAACACCTGCGAATTCGTTTTTTTCAGCCGTGATTCCCGGCAGCAACTTGGCTTACATGTGCACCCAGGTAAAAATGTGCGTGGATGACGAACAGAACAAGGCCCTGTGGATCCCCTCTGGAACGCTTTGACATGCTCTCAACTTATGTGTTTCTACAATGTGATTTCCACAAGGAATGTGTTACGACAAGCGCATCAAAGACACTTCTTTCTCATCACCTTTTTAAAAACCTTTCCTATTTTAGAACGGTTGTGATAGCAGTTGTTGGAATGCAGCAGGGCCTCGTCATAGTTAAGTGTTTTTCCGGTGAGAACCATAACATTTTTTGTAATAGTTTTACTGCAGGGTTGAGGTGGAGAAAGTAGTTTCCACCTCCTTGGGTTGTGTATATTCTGTTGTGTGTACTGGGTCTTGTCCAACCCGGGTACAAAGTGAGGGTTGTTAATGTACAGTTCCAGACAAGCTTGACCGACGCGTGAGGTCTGTCGTCAGCTTTTTACGTTTCGATGAACTTGAAAGGCGAATATCGAGATCATTATTATTTTATTATTATTATTATTGTCAGGTTGCTCACAGGAGGTAATGCTTGATTCTTGTTACAGCATTATAGCTTTTTCTGTAATTTATTTTCTGGGAAGTTGTTACTGTATCAAAATTGTATAAATGTGCTGCGGAACATTCCACAGCACATTGGCATGCTGTGTATAGTTGCAAGCAATCAACGTCACATTTTTCTACCATTTCGTGGGCCCCGAACCCCTCGACTTCAACGAGCAGTCTATGTTGACTATACCTCTTGATCTCTGGTCAGATGTGTTGTTGAAGTTTATAAATCTGACGAGTCGCTGTTTGCTCACATTAAAGGGGTGTGCGAGGGTGGTGTGTCATGCAGACGAGTTGGCAACAAAGCGTAATCTATTACATTAATAGTGATGTAACTCGACACAATGCAAACTGTGATGAAGCAAACCCGTGCCAAAAATGCAAAAAGCCAAAACTGTGAAAAAAGGACAGATTCCTCGTTAAAAAAAAAGTATAAAACGGCATTTACAACATAGGACATTAGGCCTATCTCTATTTTCATGGCAATTACACTGGTCTTTGACTGGTAGACAGTTTCATTATATCACGTTTGTACTTGTGCCAAGTTTCAGTAGTAAGGTGTGCATGATGCATCGACGGCTTTGCGTGACAAACACTTTTTGTAGGAATATGGAGTTTATCACAAACAGAGGAAAGGGAACTGCCTTTAGTAGTGGGAAGTCTTGCATTCTGTCTGCCATGTGATGGTTTACTATAATGAAGTTCTACTGCATTGTACTAAGGAATAAGAGAGGCAGCTACTGGGTTGTAGTCATCCCCGCCCCAGTTGCTTTTGTAGTTTTAATATATGCATAAGAAGTATATAAATATATATATATATATACATAAGATCATATATGTATATTGTTTTATTGTCTAGATAAAAGTGTGCAGATTATTGCAAGGAACTGCATTTTGGAAGGGCTCTTACCTCTTTGATAATAACTGAGATCCTTCTAATCTCATAATTTTGAAATGAGCAACTGCATGCACCTTTTTTTTAGACTTTTTGTTGCAATGTTGACTCCTCTCATGTACAAAAAAAACCCTCTTGGAATAAAATAGTTTTGTCATATGTCGTCTTATGTCTGTTGGAAAGTTAAATTGGCTAGCTCGGGCTCTTTGGGCACGTCGCCACTGTAACAGCCGTGACTGCTAAATAATAGAAAAACTTCAGGGTTCGTGTGGAAGCAGCGCTTACTAAAGGTACAGATCCACTGGACCAGCTGCTGCCGCACAGCTGACAAACACCGAGAGCACGAGCCTGATCCAAGCTAAATGCTTTGCCTGATCCTCGTGGCTCAGTCTTCGTCATCCATTACATTTAGATCAGAAAAGGAAAGCAAATAAGCAAAGTTCAAAATTCAGTTTGGATGTCTGGCAAAGAGCAGGAGTTAATGAGGTTGACGATTTCTTCTCCCTTGAGAACAACAACAGGTAAATTAATGATGATGAATGGGGAAATTTGCGACATGAAGTGGAACCACTACACCAAGACACAATGGACGGAATGAGATGTGACCTAATGATGAGAAACAGAAACCAGAACCAGCAGAACCGATGGGCTTGTCTCACTACACGTCAGGGACGTCAGCAGGATCCAGTTGCGTCGTTGTTTGTCGTGCTAGCATCTGCTAGCATCACGGTGGGCAGTGGGCAGAGTAGGAGTAGGTAGCACGATCACCGACCTCCCCCTGCTTCCGGTATAGTGGGATTGGTCTCACGGATATCACGTGATCGAGGTACACACGTGATGAATAATACAGTTCTCTTTGTCCTGTAAGATACGTTGTGCGCTTGGTTATTTACGTTGCTTATGAAGATTTGCACCCTTGTATAGCAACACTTGCGCTCCGGGTGATCCGGTGTAAGAGTAGCCATGGATGTCGCTATGAAACATTCGGAAGAACACAAAGAAGTGAACGACGAAAATGGTGAGTACAAGAAAGTGCTCCAATTATGCATAGCTCTTTTATGTTCTCACACTCCGCGTCTATGTCATGGTCAATTCCCAGAACCTCGCTTGTTCTCTTATCGTATCATATCTGCGCGCGAGTTCACAAAAAGTGGAGTTGCATCAAGCTCATTGACGAAAAAACAATCAAACAACATGTACCCACGTCTGCGCATGTAAAGCGTTATGGGCATGGTTATGGGGTATACCTTGTCTGCAAATAAGCCGCATTGGCATAATATCCACATTGCGAAGTGTGCTTTTGCTGGAATATGCGAGTTAACATTTTGAAAGAACGATCAAAATTTAGGGAAAAAGCATGGAGTTGAGATGTTCTGTCTTGTGTGTATGTGTTTTTTTTTCCCCTTTGTGAAATGGGTCCACCGTGCAGTACAAGGCTTTGCACTCAGTAGTCTGCTGCTGTACATGGGAGGGGTGCGATGCCCTTGTGTTGTGGGGCATCTGCCTACGGCACTACATCAGCAATTGTAAATGCACCAAACTGAAAGGCTTCTCTAATTTACCCACAGCGAACAGCGGTGAAACCGTCGACGCAAGAACCATCCCAGCTGGGTAAGAGATCCTTTTAATGGCTTGAGTTGATCGGGACTGAAACAAAACTTTTTTCCTCAGTAGCATAAACCTTCTCTCTTTTGTTAGGAGGTTTTTTCCAAAGGAAGATTTGCCATGCACCTTGCCCACAGCAGTCGACAGCCTCATATACAACATGGACCACCCAAAACGGGGAACATGTGTCATCTTTAATAACAAGGTACAGGTTCAGTAAAATCATCTAACAGACACGAGAGACGAGGAAGTGTCTTGCACAATTTCAGTCCTTCGATCACAGCACTGGCCTAAACGAACGCAGAGGTACAGATGAAGACGCAGCACAACTTTACTGTCTGTTCAGAGAGATGGACTTTGAAGTACGTGTCCATCAAGACTTCTCCTGGAGAGATATCATATCGACGCTAGAGAAATGTGAGTTCGCTGCTAGAACATTCTACACTCTCTAGAGCAGCACTGTTTAAAGATTACAGAATAGCCTGCAAAAGTAGCTGATTCAATATTTAAGAAATATTTGGAAGACTCTTGTCGCTAGATCATTAAGCCTTCAGTTAGTTCGATATTAACTTTCACTCAAATCGTTTCACAGTAGGAAAGGAAGACCATTCCCAGAATGATTGTTTCGTCTGCTGCATGCTGTCGCACGGTGACAACGATATTCTTTACGGCAAAGACGGCAAGTTTGCAACAGAGAGCATCTTTGCGCCTTTCCGTGGGGACGTCTGCAAGTCGCTTGTCGGGAAGCCGAAGCTCTTTTTCATACAGGTGAGGCGGTGCTTCCTGCGTTTCCGTAGCACGTAACAGTCACCTTTCCATAGGCCTGCCGAGGTGATCGTCTGGACGACGGAGTGACAGTACTCGATACAACAGATGCGGTGTCACGGGTCTACAAGGTTCCGTCTCAGGCTGACTTCCTTACGTGCTACTCGACTGTGGCAGGTACTTTTGGCCCCTTTGCTCAGGTGCATGTAGGGAAAAATGGAATAGAAACACACAGACTAGAAAATTTGTCATCCTTGTCTGTGTGTACCTCTGTCTTGGGGGGGGGGGGTCACTTTTCGTCATGTTTAACCAGTTGGCCTGCACTTTGAGTCTCATCTGCACGTAGGGAATCTGGATAACGCACGCCTGCTCTGTCTAAATCATGCTTAACTGTGATGTGTTCAGAGGGTAAAAACAACTTTTTCATTTGGAGAGGTGCTGACCAACCACTTTCAACGGCACCAAGGTTCATGCATAGTGAAGTTGCTCCACAATAACTGAAATGTTAGTGTGCTGAGACAACTGCCGGACACAAAAAAAATTTGGAATTGTTGGCGATGCATCAGATGCCTGAAACGTGTAACTCTACATTTATTTTATGAACGTTGTGTTTATATTCAGAGCGTGAAGTTTTCAGGGAAATATTTCTTCACTAAATCCGGGGAGTAAAAATCGGGTAAATAAACGTGTGCTCTAAATTCACGCAAATTTGGGGTGGAAAAACTTCCAGTACGCTAAATTAGGGGAGAAATCGGGCTGAGTTACTCGAGCTAACTGAACTGGTTAGGTACAAATGGTGACATGTAACTGCGTTTGCTGCCAAACAAGTTAGTGTGCATTCCTACAAACGTCTCAGTGAGGGCAATTTGCCGGGTAAAAATCGGGTTCACCCTAAAGAGGCAGCCTCCAATTCGGGGAAGAATTGTTGTAAACCCTAAAACTTCAGGCTCTATTTATATGTATAGGTATTTAAATATGAATATGAACATAAAACAGACCTTGAGCATATTACAACTGTGAATCTCTGGGAACACTGGTACCTTTACGAACCATTGTAAGTGCGTCTATAGGCTAAGTGAATTTTTCCGGGCATTAGTACCATTGCGTAGGAGCAAATGAAAAACCTGTTATCCTTCTATCAGCGATGTTCTTTTACCGCATTTCACACAACACACATGTCCAAAGCAGCAGAGCATCCGCTAACACATGTGAAAGAGCGACACACTTTCCTTTCTCCCTCTCTCAGTACATAGGGTACTTGCGTTGTCACTTGACATGCCGCCGTAGACTAATCACTGCGGAGCTGGGAAGGGCCGATTGGAAATGCTGAGGGTGAAAGGCCTGTAGCAGAGAGTGAGGCGCCTAGGCACGGCGTATAATGCAAACCCACATATAGTAGGGCCCCATATTGAAGGGCTCATTTTCGATGTCAAAACACCTAGCATTATATGTGGTCAGATACGGTAGTTATTGTGTACAGTCCACAAGCACCTGCATGTGAAACCAAACGGCTAGAAATTAATGTGATGTAGTATAAATAGGGCCAGAAGTTTTAGGGTTTCACCAGTTCCTTTCACGTATTTGCACCCCAAAACTTCTTAGGGTGAAACCCAAGTTTTACCCAGCAAAACGCCCTCAACTGAAACGTCTGTAGGAATGCACACTGGCTTATTTGGCAGCAAACTCAATTATACATCGCCCTTTGTACCAAACCAGTACAGTTTGTTTGAATAATAGAGCCAGATTTCTCCCCAAATTGAGCATACTGAAAGCTTTTCCGCCCGAATTCGCATTAATTTATAGCACATGTTGATTTCCCCAATTTTTACCTCCCAAATTAAAAAAAAGATTCCCGAAAACTTCAGGCTCTAGGTGTGAAAAAATGGACTCACGACATCATTTCAAACCAATTTTGCAGGCTACTACTCTTGGCGGAACACTATTCAGGGATCATGGTTCATCCAGGCGGTGTGCAAAGTCATCAAGGAGCATGCTGCTCGCATGGACCTTCTCAGCATGATGACCATTGTTTGCCAGCGTGTAGCCTACCATTTTGAGTCATGTGTTCCTCAAGACAGGAAGATGGACAGGAGAAAACAAGTGCCCACGATTGTGTCAACCCTCACTAGACAGGTGTACTTCAAGTCCAAGTTCTAAATCCATTTGCTCATCCATGACGTGCCAGGGACGTTGTGATCGATACTTCTTCATCTCAGTACAGACTCTGGCTGTTGTTGTCAAGATCTATGGCTATTGCTCTTCATTTCTTTTTTCTATTCATTCATTCACTCATTATGACGCACTGTTGTTCGACACTGGGCTGCTTACGGGGCGTACTTAGTAGAATGGAACGGGTGGACCGAAATTAATTTATAGTGTCCTGGTGCATGTCGGCACAAATTTCACCGTTTTCAATCGACCGTGGTCTTGCGCAGGAAACATTAGGGATTATCTGGCATTATTAATATTGGCGATGTACATGAGTAATCAGTAAGGAGTCTGGTTCTGTGTGATGTGTTTAATGAGCGTACTGGACCAGTGACATTGGTGAGCCTTACTAATTTCCATTGGACACGATGCTCTATAAAATCGTGGTTGCACAATCTCATCAACTCAAGAGGTTGCCTTCTACATTCGTCTAATATAACTGTGAATGCGTAAAATGTCATCTAGGTATTAAGGCAGTATTCTCTGGTGTGCCTTTTCCCAACTGTCTGACAGTTGACTAGTCAATCTTTGGTGTGCACAATTCCTGGTGCAGACACTATTTCCTTGAACCGGATCGTTCCATGGGCTACGAGTAGAGCCTGAAGTTTTCGGGAAATATTTCCATCTAAATTCGGGGAGTGCTAATCGGGTAAATTAACGTGTGCTCTAAATTCATGCAAGTTTGGGTGGGAAAACTTCCAGTACGCTAAATTCGGGGAGATATTTGGGGCTCAGTTACTCAGACTAACTGAACTGGTTCGGTACAAATGGTGGTGTAACTGCGTTTGCTACCAAACAAGTTAGCGTGCATTCATACAGACGTCTTTGTGGCAATTTGCCGGGTAAAAATCTGGGTTTCACCCTAAAGAGGCAACCTTCAATTCGGGGAAGAATTGGGTTAAACCATAAAACTTCAGGCTCTAGCAATGAGTCAGCAGATGCAATAGTGCAGCCGTTGAATCGCTACATATGGAAAGAGGTGTGGCACATAATCAGGTAAATGCTGATCCAGTTACTGTAGAAGTGTTTTTTTTGTGTGTGTGGAATTATTTTTCGAGTTTTTCGCGCGTTCTTCCAAGATCGCGAATTTAAGTTCCCGCGAATAATTCTGGCCACATGAGGGCGAAAATAGTGCGGCACTCGACGCTATACCGTGACCCTTTCTACTCCATGCAGCGTAGGCAGTTTAAGCAAGCCAAAGAAGATTGTTTTATCCCATGAGGCAAGATGTAAAGAAATGAAAATTGATCACGCTTTTGTTACTCCTACAAACGCATTGCGCTGTACATATACAGGGTGTTTGCTCTAACGTGTCCAGAAACTATATTTAGAGCGAGCGATAAAAGAAACGCAAGTGGTACTTTTCTGCTACTTGAGTAAGAAACAGGTACTGTTACACTAGTACCACCTGTTTCTTAGTCAAGTAGCTGAAAAGTAGCGCTTGTTTCTCTTTTATCAGAAATAAAATTTCTGGACACGTTAGAGCAAACACCCTGTATACCACGAAGCCGCAACATGGCTTTTCCCGCCTTCTCAAAACCAGCTTGTATGATAGTACGACATCTCAACCGAACTGTTCGGTTCCCTGAGTGATAATGAATGAGAACTGCTGAAATGAATTGGCTGACCTGCAGGAGGCCAGTACTATGGCCTCCTGCAGGGTCCCTAAACGCCATTTTACAGGGCCTTTCTTCCCATATGTCCGTGAGGAGAAGAAAGGCAGAGAACGTCGCCATCCCCGTGAACAACGGATGTGTTAGTACGTGCCGAAATATGCTTAAGCATTGACCGCGGCACGATATGCAAGAGCAAAGCACTCCCGGAAAACTGTGTCGCGAATTTAAGTTCTCGCGAATCACTCCTCAAACCAGCTTTGTTCGAAAACGCGAAAATATTTTCGACACGGAAAAAAACACTTCTACAGTATTCGATAATTGTAATTAGAAACTAGATTGTCGGGTCCTCTCCAGTATTGCTGTGTTGGCCTTGATACATTTACGGTTCATACTTAAAGGTCAGGGAGCTTAAGAACAGCATGATGCGACGTGTTTTTGACGTGTGTGTATCAGTATTGGCCGACAAGTTGAAGTGTGCTTAGTATTGACCGACAAGTTGAAGTTTTTGTTTCTCTCGAAGGCCTTACTCTATACAGTGCTCAATGAATATAGTCCATGGGCCGGGAATAGACATGTTTAATAAGTTCAGCGCACCGGCAAGCAACAACACAAAACAACAATGTATTTGACGTTTCAGGTCCCTAGTGCTCAGTGCTCAATATACAAACGGGAAACAACCTTGTTTAGGTTGGCAAAAAGAGAATAAAGACAACTATAAAAATGTTGTATTTTGCACCTTTTATTGAGGAAAATTTAATTTGTATCGCAACATGCTAGCATTCCTTGCCACAAAATGACATGCCTTCCATGAGAATGTCTAAAGTCACATGACATAGAAATGATATTGTTACAAATAATGATGCAACTGTATGTGTTAATCAGTTCAGCAATTTTCCTTTTAACCCTATGCAGTGGCGTGGTCAGAAGGGAGAACTGGGGGTTTAACCCCCCCCCCCAAAAAAAAAAAAAAAAAAATCTTGCCTTTGGTAGTGCATCGAGGAGATGGAAAACCAGGGTGAAATCATCTCCCCTATTTGAAGTTCCCATATAATCCGTCCCCAACTAATTTGTCTGGCTGCACTACTGCCTGTATGCTTTGTGTGACCCAGACGAGAAAAGTCCACAAAGTGAGTTCTCTTCCCCCCTCCCAGTTATACTTGCGGAATTAGCGTTTTATTTTTTTATTTTATTTTTTCTGTTCTGTGCTCTTGGGCTGCGCGACAGCTGTTTACTTCAGAATCATAGTCGACAACCTACATAACGCAATGCTCCAAACAGTCCTCCCAAAAAGTAAAACCAGTTGCTCCAACGACGTGACAGCCGCGTGCGAACACCGCTCACAATTCCGGACTCGCTGTGACGTCGTCTGGCCCTGCGTTCCGTTATAATTGTCAGGTGTTCCTCGAAATCCAACGCAGTCGGTGGGGAGGAGGTGGAGGATGTTGCTCAGGTAAGCAGTAGCAACGGCCCCCTAGAGGTCACGGGAGTGCAAAAGACTCCCTCTCCCCCCCGGAAGCAAATGCCGTGGCGGGCACTTGAACGACAACTTCTACCGGACGCTACCCCAAGTGGCAGTCAAGGCCAGGGAAGTACGTTCGCTTTCGCGCGGGATGCAGAACGTGCGGACCGCAAACTTCGCTCGCTTTCCCTTATCGCATTTCATCTGCACGCTCCGTGATATATCGTCGGTCTCAAGGTCAAGACTGAGTCGACGTCTCTGGCGATAACGCACATCTTCTTTTGCCACTTGGCAGCATGGACGTGAGGATATCCCTGTGGCCCGTCGCCGGTCTGCTCTGGATTCTCTTCGGTGAGTCAGTCTGCAATACGCGTCAGGGTGCTGCTCGATCTTGTCCCGGTACTGGCGTCTTGTTCAGAAGGACATCGGATTATCCGTGCCGATTCTTCTCATCATAGTACTATCTCATCATCTTCCGCATGCAGTGTTTCTCCAACCTCTTACCGGTGTTTTTTGTGCAGCCTCTGCGAAACTTTCGGTCATGTCGGTCTGTCGGATACAATATTCTGTGCGGGGACAGTCGACAGTAATCATCGGCTCCCGGAGTACCTATTTTGCGTAGTATATTACCCAGCAACCCATATATATATGCACGTATATGTGTGTCTAGGAGGTAACAGGTCACAGTTTCTGGAGAGATGGTAGCAAGACGTGTACTACTTCAAGAAAAAACTCTCTGCGTATCAACTGATCGGTGCATCGCTGACGTCCCTGATACGGGACTGCGATACGCACATGCTAGCTCATGCATGTTGGTACACACGGACGAACCTTTACAGGTCTATACATAATCGCAATCTGCGTACGACTCTACATGATCAACGACACCAGAAACGATTTATTGGACTGAGCTAACGTCTCAGTGCTTTCCTTTCGTATATAGTATAATCTAATCTATTCAACGCAGATCACGATCTCATACCTGATACGTCTTTCTACCCAGTGCTTTTCGTAAGGATTTTCTCCACCTATGTAACATTTCATTTTCATTCGTGGTGCATTCGTCTTGATATGGCGCACTGTGCTGGTACCTGCAACATCTTCACCCAAGGAAGGAAATAAAAGCGGAATAGATGTGTTTGAAAGATGATTTTCTAGCGCGGAAAAACCTTTCGGGAAAAAAATCACGTTGCAGCCGCTGTGCGTATTACGTAGGCAAATGACGTATCCATTATTCAGTTTTGTATCGACACCCTTCACGGATGAGTCCCCATCAAGGCCTCTGATCATCATCAGAAGCAGACGCATTTGTTGTCGTCTGTTCCTAGCGGGTCCTCTGTCCTGTCGTCTGCTAAACAGCGCGGCGTCGCTGTTTAACAAAATTTCCTCAATCTGTATTCAGCGATTCACAATATTTATGTCTGAAAGCGTTTTCCCCATAGTCCTGGTTCCTGGGAAGTCTTGGTCAGAGGTCTAAAATAAAGAGTAATTGCAATGGACTAAAAGACGTAATTTCTCCGCAATTTATTCAATCACCCCCCCCCCTCCCCCTCTGAGAGTGCAGAAAGTCCACGCGGTGGTACGTGCTTTTCTGTGCGCAAACCCCAACGCTTTCATTAGTCGGAATTTCAATTGTTGAATTTTTCACGAACAGCTTGCGCGGAGGCACTTGGTTATGTTGGTTAAGACGAAATTTGTTTCCAGTGTCAGATTAAATGTGGCAGAAGACGTGGCTGGCACATTGCATCATGTACACACTCAGACTGCAAAGTGCAACAAATTTGTGGACCTCCGCTATCTTCGCTGGGATGAAATATTTCGCTCCCTGCGTTGCTGAAACTAGAAGAGGCCAGATATCACTTATCACCACCAGACAACTCCGAGGAAAACAGCCCCGGTCAGTTACGCTGTGCAGAGCTGCTGCCATAATAGAATGCTTCGATAGTTTTCGTGGGACAGTAAATATCACGGTGAAGTACTTTGGGGTGGATCTTCAAAGCCACGAATTTCTCTATGAATGGTGTAAACGAAAGGAGGGAGAGCCGTATTCTAGGGTCTACCTTACACTTCACTCGTCGTGACACTATGCCCCACACTCGAAAAACAGAACTTCAGCGCAAAATGCACTCAGAACCAACTGTCATTCAGAATAATATCGTTCTCCTTCCTGATTTGTTGAAATGTGTGTATTGGCCATTTGTATCGATTCGGTATATGTCAATTGATACTAGCAGGCGCATACTTCCCACTGTCAACAAATCAGCAAAAAGATCGTTCTGAGTGTGTTATGCGGTGATGTCCGTTTTGACGTCGAGACTGGGAGGTACCCGGATTCGAATCCCGGTGTGCTGTGCTGTGCTGTGCTGTGTGGGTTTTTTTTGCTGGGTTTTCCTTACACGCTGTCAGACATATGGTGGTACAGTTCCCTTAGGAGTCGACCCACGACGCACACTCCCCCAGTGACGTTGCCCACCTCTGTGAGGCCGACAACGGTGAGCTCTTTCAACCAAAACCACCACCGTTTTTTTAAATGCCGAAGAACTTTTGTGGTACGCGTCGTTGATCAGTATACGCTTTATCAACCGGATATTTTCTTCTTTTTCTTTTTTCAAAGTTCACCAGGTTTGGTGGAAGATATACGGTAGATTAAGGAAGTCCAGAATCTCTCTCCCTGTCTCACACTGTAAGTAGAGTGAACACTCCAGAATGTGGCACATACTGGTGCTCGCCAAACGAGGGAAAGTCGTGAAAGGACAACGTGAAGTCAATCTCGGGTCAACGGCAGGCTCTTGAAACTTATTGATTTAGCCCGGAGGAATGCTTCTTTATCACTTCTTATCACTTTTCCTTAGAACCCTAGCGACGTGTCTGCCGGGTTTTCGCAAGTATAGCGTGGAGAGCACGTTGAGTACACCCAATCTGCACGCAGAGTGCCCAATACGTCGACGTAACGCCAACACTTCTTGACTTGGCACTACGGAAGAGGCCACGTTTTCTATCTGCCGACGATATGTATACCGCATTTGGTGTGACGTGGAAGATAACTTTCCAGCTCTCTGCACTTTAAGAGGTCTGTCTCCGCGTTTCATTTGTGTCGATCCGTCTAATAGGCCTCTACCCGAGAAAAGTCATCATGACGTTGGAAGACAGACTGAAACCGAAACAAGTCGGAACGGGAGGGCTGGTTCCACGAATGGGCACTTGTTCGCTCGCTGCCTTCTATTGAAAGAAAAGTAGGACCGAAGGTCGCGTCCCTTTCAGGGACCATCGTAATCCCCTCAAGACCGTGGCTTTCGGGCGCGGCCTTGTTCGCCCCTAGCTTCGAACGTAGTTCAACTCTACCAAATTGGTGGCGCTGTCGAACACTATGACGTCATTTGTTTACGAACAGAGAGAGGTCTATTGGCATCAGGCATGACGAAATTCAGCTGACTATCCCAGCTGCGGTTACCATGGTACAGGAAGCTTCCTATAGTGAAGGCTGCTGAGGGAAGCACGCTCGTTCCTCTGGCTGGACGGTTCTGTGGGGTTACCCAAGTCCCGGACCAACAGGAATCGCATATACCCCTTCCTCTCAACCTCCCTTCCATCTTTTACCCCGCCGCTTTCTCATCACCTTGGTGTACCGGAGCCAATACACCTAAGCAGGATAACCGCAGGTGTCCATGGATTTCGTGGTTGCAGTTGTTTCGGGCATGCCGAGTTCAATAGGTCATTGATTAGGATCAGATGATTCGACTGTTCTGTCCGACCGTTGACAATGAATGGTACTTCGAAATCCAAGTTTACATTACAAGAAACGAATGCAGCACTGCCTCGCGTCTTTCTTCGTTTGTTTCTTTCCTTCTTTTTTGTCTCCTTCATTTTCGTCCATGAATTTTTTTCAGAAATTCATTGCGCAAAGTGTCGGGAAACCGTTCGTTTGTCTGAAGTTGCTTTCAGTGTCCCTTTAAGAGTGTGTGAAGATAGTTTTCCAAACGTTTCAGGTTCAGTTCTGTCTCCCCCAGCTCCAGGTACGTACAAGAAATGTGCTGTCCCTGCATGGGTTGCTCCCCGAAATAATACACTGCCCAAATAAGCCTGTAACCCTGCTTATAGGAACACCGCACGAAATAACCCTAACTCGTTATTCATAGGGTTATATCGGGCACGGGTATTTTGTCCAGTGACCCTTTCGGTCGTTCTCGGAGTGTTTATTTCAACACTGGGTTTGTTTCACGATCCAAACAGGTGCATGCGTATCTGGTGCTGGGTGGACTGCAAGACCTCATGTTTTCCGCATGCAAATATTTCCCAATGAAAGGGCTAAAAAGCATCTCTCTCCCTTAGCACTCTACTTTCTTTCATGACGTATATTTTTTTATCTTTTTGTTTCTTACAAATGCTATTGAGGTTGTTGCATGAAGTCGGTTAAGATGGTTCTCACTGCTATCCTGGCACTGACAAAGCACTCACTGTCTTGTGCACCGTCGAAGCACTGCACTGTTCGAGAGGGATAAAACGGTGTGATCTCATTCTTAGTTAACTCTCAGGCCCAAGTACCTTAAAAAATAAATAAACGGAATCATTTTACTTCTTTTTGTGGACTAGATGCATTGCTAAGACCATTCCTTACGGGACCAAATGTGTGGAAGTTTGTGAGGTTTAGGTACTATTTGCACTGCTGGGGAGTAAGTTTTAGCATCACGGGAATAATTATGCAAGCAAGGGGACTAGAAGCTGGAATTATACTTCCCTAACCATGGGCGTGCCGGGAGGGGGGCAAAGGAGAGCGTGCCCCCCTCCCACGGATGTTCAAGGCCACTTGTGGAAATTGTTAACTCTTTAGTCATAGGTCGTCATGATTTTTCTCAGGTGCCATAATAACATGATCCTTTGAGCTACTCCATGTGATGCGCGGAAAATGGCACCACTAGATGTGTAAAATTGAAGCTTAAAGTTTAAACTTTACAATTAAAGTGCCTCTGCAGAATAAACCGTAAAACGCCATTCGTTTTATGACTTGTTTCCGAGCAACGTCTTTTCGAGGAACTTGTGGACTAGATGGCACGCTTGTACTTATGTACCAAGAGCTCGGGTTAAATGTCCAGCAGACAATGCCACCTCGCATTAACATACGCATTTCACGTTGCCATTGCAGTGCCTTGTAGCACAACGATCGGTCCCAACGACCCGATCTGTTATTGTTGCCCATGTATTCATAAACGTTTGTCGTTGTGCCATACATGTTTGCAGCACCGAGTCGTGGTCTGGAATTGGGCACTACATACGAGTACTCCTTGCAAAGCGACCTGTACCTGAACGAAGCTCAACCAGGCCAAGAGAAGACGTCCAGGAGTGTGGGTTATGGGCTACACGGCGACGTCCGCGTCTCTTGTCTCTGGAACAACCCTGCGGATCCACTTCATAGGCTTTTAAAGATTGAGGTACGACAACCTGTAATCCACGTCCAGGCAGTAAGAGGTTAGCATGAAGTAAAAAGACCGGACGAAAAAAGTCAGAGTTTGCGGACGAACTACGTAGCTGTTTGGTAGCTTTCTGTTTGTCAGCTTCGAAATAACCACGGGATAAGAGGTAAAGGTTATAAATGGGCCCTATATGCTAAACTTGCATTGCACGGCATCAGCCCCATCTCATCATCGTATCTCTATTTGTGTGTGTGTGTGTGTGCATTGCACGGGCGCTGAGGAAATTCTTCAATGTCGTCCTCAACAGCTTTGCCGGCGCACTACGAAAGAGCAACGTTGAGGACAGTAGCGTGTGCCCGAAGCACTACCGAAGCTGCTGAGGACACCACTGAGCAATTCCCTTAACGTTTGTGCAAGCTGGGCTTGGTCTCACGCTAAGTGGGGCGCACACCTTCATGATTTTTTTCTTTATTACAGTCATCATCATCATCAAGGGTACACCAATCACCTCTTGGACATGACCGAATACACCCCATCGGTTAATCTCCAACTCAAATTATCCTTTATCCTTTCAGCTTGTTGACGTCCATCTTGTAGTGAATCCCGCTGACGCCCCGCATGCCGAAAGGAGCAGGCACGCCTCAAATTTGGATTCGTCCAATGGACATCCTTTGTACGTGCTTCAGCAGAATAGCGAGATCACTAGAGTCTGGTCTTTGCAAGAGCCGAGCGCGAACATAAAGAAAGGAGTGGCCAGCCTGTTCCAGTACCAGCTTACCTCAGAGCCAGAGAAGGCCCAGGTAGACGTGGCTGGCAGGTGTCTGGTTGCATTTGAATCGAAAGGAATTCAACTGAAGAAAATCAAGACAGGATGCACGCACCCGGATCACTCCCAGTACTTCCATCCAAACTTTGTAAGTCTGTTTTGCTCTTTTTTTTTCTTCCTAAGTACAACATTGCCGGTACCTCGTCTGATATCTAGCGTTCGTATTGTTCTTGGCTTCTGAAAGCTATCGTACTGTCGTTTCCCACAGGTCCAGTCAGCCTCGGTAGATACCAAGTCCGTAACCTCATACGAGATGTTGCCAGACCTGACAGCTCCCAAGGCGATACATTCGACTGAAGAAGGCCACATGATAGTGAATGCATGGAGGAACGCTCACATTGTTTTCTCAGCGAAGTATGTTCCCCCGTTTGTGGAGGGCTCTGAAAGATTGATTGTTTCGTTTCTTTCTAGCGTTGACATGTGCATATAGCGTGTGCGTATTTCCAGTTTTTCTGGTGCCTGTACGAACCTGGTGGAGGCCGTTTCTTTGTCTCTATATCTCGTGCACGCACCTTTTATGTTTCATAGCACATTGTGCATCCTCGTGACCTTTTGTGAATAGCGGGAACTGTAGATCTACTTTATCAAAATTTCAGGCACAAACTCCAGTTAAAGAGTACAGCTCAATCGAAAGAGAGACTGACCGCGACCAACGAGGCAGCCATGCTGCAGCACTTGACTCAAGGTGAGTGCACGTGCTCCACATTTAAAAAAGCCTTACAATCTACTTTATATCGTAATATATAATTTGCTAAGCTAATGATGTACTAAGCTTATAACTTCTGACAAGCACTCGTTACTCGCTCTTTAGAGTCGACTCGTAGACTTTAGAATAGACCCAACTTGCTCGCATCGGCGCACCGATGGACACTTTCGGGTGCTAGGCCTTTTAGGGGACCGTTTTTACCGTCTTTGCAGTGACGTCTCGAAGCGTTTCTTGCTGACTTTTAGTCGCTTCTGAACAAGATACCTCGTGACGCAACGTTTCATTGCACGTAAAGAAGATTAGCGTGCATTCCTGCCCGCGTATCCGTGAGCAGACAACTATACTTTCGTTTACAAACCTGCCATCTCCACCATCATCTTTCATTATCTACAATTGGCACTGGGGCAGCGCCCAGCCTGCTGGCCGGCATCACCCCTCTTTCCCATCATCATTTCTTTATGCGTGTGTGTGTGTGTGTGTGTGTCGTTTACAGATGGAACCGTTGAATAGTGAGGTGACCCTTCCTTGTTAGGGTCTGCCCTGTACCCGACATGACGCTGCAATGCATGACCCTCACATATTGGGTGCTCTTGGTGCTCCCAAACCATCTTTGTTGGTCTTTGTTGTTTTTTTACACTCTTTACGTCTGCATTCCCAGACAAGAAATTAAAGGAGGACACTATCGTGGCGAGGCCGACACCAAAGACGTGCGGGACAGAATGCAAGTCGGTGAGTTGTTCACGGTGGCCTGTGTACACACACTTACCGCTACCTCGCAGCTTGCGGACACGGTGAAACTCTATCGCGACAACCTCCGCACCAAGAACCTGGCGACGCTTAAGTCCGCCATCTCTTTCCTGCGGCTCTTGCCCAAATTTCGCGAGGCAACCTCAAAAGAGATCGTGTCCGTGCTCAAGAAGAACCAGAAGATTGTTAACCAGCTGCTGGACCTCGCGGCTGCTGCTCAGACGCCGGCGTCTGTAAAAGCCGCACTCAGGTACCTGGATCTGGAAGCGGAGAACGCTCAGGCGGAACGGTTCCTGGTCAGCTTGCTGACTGCTTCGCATCCCACCGCTGAAATCATAGCGGATATTCACGTAGGTATAAAGGAGGTTGAAAATTGGATTTCTTTCACAAAAATTTCCTTTTCTCATCAGGCAGTTGCTACCAAGGATCTCAAGAACGCGAAGAACAAAGACTCTGCTGTGGCCACGCTCGGTGCGCTCATTAAGACGTACTGCCGTGCGCACGATAATTGCCTCAACGACAAGGTGAGCTGGAGGGTTACGCACCGGAGCTTAGTGTATTTCTTAGGATATTCACCAAGGCATGGCTTGTAAATATATTCTTCCGCTCGGGGGCAATACACGTTCGCATACATGAACCTGTGTAACGGATATATGTGCAGGAAGTCGTGTCTTCTTTAAAATGGATGGAAAAAGAAATTAAATCTTGCAAACGCGAGGACCCATGCTGGCAAAGATATTTGGGAGGCCTTCTCAACGCGGCTCAACCTTCCACCATAGACACATTCCTGTTTGCCTTGAGGAAAGGCACCAGGAAAGCTGTCATTGCCGCGCTTCGGGCGCTCAAAGAAATCTGCAGGGAACATCTGAGCAACAAGGTATGTTGCGAGGGTATATGTAAGTCCTCCTGTTGTGTTGCATTTGCTGGTATCTCGGTGGCAGGTATACGACGCCGTGGAGCGTGTCTACGGACAGGTCGACCGTAGACACGATTCAACGGCTCGTGCTCTGGCCGCAGAACTCATCTTCTTGGGCGGAGACCCCGTCCGGATCCAGCGTGTTGTCGAAGGTCTTCCCAACAAGGAACATCCTGAACTGGCGACCTTCGTTACTAGCAAGCTCTACGAGCTGCTTGACCAAAAGCCGCAAGTCAGGTGCGCCTCGATCATGAATCTCGCCACCTGTCAGGGTTTGCCTCAATGAAGGTTTTATTGCAGGTCATCAGCGAGTAAAGTCCTTCAGAACGTCACCGTGGCTAACTACTACCACTTGGCACAGAGCGGATCCTCCGCGGCTTTCACAAAGTACCTGGCCAGTATGTCAATTTCTTTTGTCATTCGTCCATCAATTCAGGTCTCACATGGGGGGAGGGTGTTGTGCAGGAGCCGCAAGGCGGTAGAAGCAAACAGGGACGCAGACTCGGAGTCGAGGGGATCAGGCTCGTTTAATGAGACAGGCCAAGAACGAAAGTGAGCCGAGAATAGAAAAACGAGATGGCATGTCTCGAGATCCGCGAGCACAAAACTAAAACGGCAAGTGCTGCCCCCTGGCAACGACACATTGCAACAAAATATGACCAACACTCCCCCTCAATGAGTCGTCGCTACCTTCAGCCCACACGCAAGAGTTCATGTAGTCCAAGACGTTCACAATGATGATGAGTTTTCTTGCCAGTTAGAGCCTTTGTCATGATGTCCGCGCAATTCTCAGATGAGCTGACATACTCTAGGCGTATCTTCCCTTCATCAATCTTTTCTCGCAGGAAAAAGTGCCGGAGCTCAATATGTTTGTTCCGCTCTGATGTTATTTGGTTTGTCGCAACGGAAATAGCTCCCTGGTTGTCGACGAGCAATGGCTGCGGCTCTTCGACGCACTCGCGGGCGCCCAGTTCTTCCGTGAAGTGCTGGAGCCACAGGAGTTCTTTGGCTGCATGACACATGGCGATATATTCAGCTTCGACCGTCGATAAAGCAGTTGATCTCTGCTTTTTGCTGCTCCACGTTATTGCTGCTCCAGCGAGCGTGAACACATATCCGCTGAAGGATCGCCGGTCAACTCTGTCAGCAGCCCAGTCAGCATCGCAAAAAGATTTCACGCGACTGCCGGTTTTCGTGAAGGTTAAGGCATATCCCTTGGTTTGCTTAACATAGCGCATAACGTGCTTCAAGCCATTCCAGTGTTCCTCTGTGGGATTTTCGTTGAACTGGCTCATGTACGCGGCGGCGAATGCGAGGTCAGGTCTTGTACCTCCAGCCAGGTAGAGCAATCCTCCTACTGCTTGGCGGTACTTATGAGTAACTGTGTTGCTATCTCGCCCTTCCTTCATGGGCTTCTGGAATCGCATTCCAGCATCCAAGGGCGACGAAGCACCTTTAGCATCTTTCAATCCACAGTTGTCCACCATCTCTTCAGCGTATGCCTTCTGATCTAGGGTTAGCATTCCGTCTGTGCGTCGCTGTATCCTCATGGATAGAATGTAGTTCGCCTCACCGAGGTCCTTTACTTGGAACTCGGTTGCCAGGCTTCGTTTGAAGTCAATTACCGTTTGCTCATCCTTCGCCAAGATTAGTATATCGTCCACGTACACTCCGATGATGACGTCTCTTGTAATGTTCACGTAGACACAAGGGTCCGCTTTTGATCTGATCATTCCGATGTCCTTTAAGTAATTGTCCAGTCGTCTGTTCCATTCTCTGCCAGACTGACGTAAACCGTATAGGCTCTTCTTTAGGAGGCATACGTCTTCGTTGCGCCCTTCGTAGAACAGGGCTGGTTGCTCCATGTAGATCGTTTCTTCCAAGTTCCCGTTCAGGTAGGCCGCAGTTATGTCGACTTGGTGTACGACCCATTCCCTTTCGACTGCTAGGGCCAGCAGAAAACGGATAGACTTCAACTTTACAACCGGAGAAAAAGTTTCTTTGAAGTCTACTCCTTCTACTTGGGAATAGCCGCAGGCAACAAGTCGCGCCTTATGCCTCTCAAAGTCGCCATTCTTGTCATATTTCTTACGAAATATCCATTTACATTTTACGACTCGTCTGTCGCTTGGTCTTGGTACAACCTCCCAGGTCCCATTGCGTTTTAGATTGCCCAGCTCTTCCTCAATTGCCGTCCGCCACTCCGAACTATCCGGCATAGACAGTGCTTCCTCAACGGTAGTTGGATCGGGGATGGAGTCGCTTCGCTTTACAACGCAACAATAGTTTGGGCGTGGCTTCGACGCTAGTCTCTCGGAGCGCCTCGGCATCTGAAGATCATTGGGTTGTTCTCGCTCTTCGGGTACTCCTGGTACTCCTGAGGTTGACGGCTCGTCTTGTTGCAGCACGGGAGTTATTGCCTCATTCGTCTCCCCCTCGTCTTGTGCTTCAAATGTCACCTCTGGAATCTCTTGCAGTTCGTCATCCAGATTGCTGAGGATCTCCGTGCCATCGACCATGGTGGGCGCCTCTTCATTGTCGTCTGGTGCCGGAAATTCTTCTCCACATGGTCTACCACCGTACGGGAAACAGTTCTCGTCGAAGACGACATCACGGCTCACAAAGAATTTGTCGCGTTTCCGGTCCCAAAGCTTGTATCCCTTGACGCCCTCCGGGTAGCCGAGGAAAATGCACTCAATTGCCCTTGGGTCCAGCTTTGCTCTCTGCTGTCGCCGACTCTGTGCGCTCCAGGCCTTACATCCGAATACCCTCAGGTGATCGATGTTGACCTCCTTTCCCAGCCACAACACTTCTGGCACAAGACCCCCTACAGCCTTTGATGGACACTTGTTGCGTAGGTATGTTGCCGTGACAACAGCGTCCGCCCATAGTGTTTTGGTGAGGCCTGATTCGATCAGCAGGCATCGAGTCATGTCCAAGATCGTCTGATTAAACCTTTCGGCCACTCCGTTCTGCTGTGGTGTTCCAGGCACGGTGAGCTGTCGTCGAATGCCGTGTTTCACCAGGTATTGGCAGAATTGCTTCCCCGTATACTCTCCACCGTTGTCACTGCGAAGGACTTTGATGGTGGTTCCGTGGAGATTTTCTACCATTCGTCGGTACTCGTCGAACTTCTCCAACACCTCATTTTTGCTCTTCATCGGATATACGACTGCGTACCTCGAAAAATCGTCGATAAACGTCACGAAGTAGTTAGACCCTCCTTTGGACGTTGGAGTGATGTTCCCCACGACGTCCGAATGAATGAGCTCCAAAGGTACTCCAGTACGAGACGAAGAACCGCTACTGGATATGAAGCTCTTTCTTCGCTGCTTTCCCTGCACGCACGTGGAGCATATTTCGTCTCTATGCAGAACTTCTCCGCAAAGTTCTTGCACGGCTTCTTGGTGAAGGTGTCCTAGTCGACGGTGCCATAGTGCGTAGTCCGCCGCTTTGGCTAGCTTCAGCACAGGCCTCTCTTCCTCTACTCTGTATAACCTTCCCTTCCGCGATGCGGATGCAATGAGTTCATTGTTCTGGTCTCTCACCTCACAGCTTCCCTGATTGAATGTGACCTTATATCCACGTTCTTCAATCCTTCCGACGGATAGGAGGTTACCGTCCAGATCCGGTACATACAGCACATCTTTCAGTGTGACCACTGTTCCACCACATTCCTTTGGGAGCTTGAAGGTCGCCTCGCCCTTGCCTAGAATTTCCATCGCCTCTTTGTTGGCGGCTTCTACTACTGATGAGTATTCCTGGAATCCTGTGAGCTTCGTCCTGTCCGATGTCATGTGGTCTGTGGCTCCGCTGTCTAAGTACCAGATATAACTTTCCTTCATGCCTGATTTCTTCGCGGATAGCGCCCTGTGGGATGCCTTCTTCGCCCGTGATGCGTTGAAATTTTCTTGAGACTGGTTTCTACGGTCATCACGGTCACCTTCTTCACAGTCCCTGGCGATATGCCCAAATCTTCCACACGCGAAGCATCTCACATGACGTTTTGCCTCATCGCGGCGTCCTCCGGGCGTATGCTCAGAAGGTCTCTCAGTCTTGGAGTCGTACTTAGTCTTTCCGTACCTGGGTCTGAACTTGCTTTTCGACACAAGAGCTTTCGTATCTTCGTCCGTCTCTGAAACGTGCTCTTCGTCGCGCCTCTGTTTTCTCTTTTCCTCGACGAGTAGCCTTGCCTTGACCTCTTTAGTTGTGAGCGTGGCTTCGTCTTGCTCGAGTTTGAGAATGAGTGGTTCGTAAGCTTCTGGCAAACCCATTAGCATCACTAAGGCAACTTCTTTGTCCGTAAATGCGTAGCCTCCATTGGAGAGTTTTCTGTGCAAACCCATTAGCCTGCTCAAATACTCCTTCATCGGTTCTTCGCGCTTCTTCCTCACGTTGACGAAGTCCCGTAGAAGTTGCAGGATATGTAATAGACCATACTTCGTATGGATCTCTCGCAAAATATCCCATGCGGCTTTGGCGGAGGTACAGGCCCCGATATCGTCCAAGTAACTGTCCTCAACCACGAGGAAGAGGAATGTGAGGGCCTTGTTGTTGGTCCTCCTTTCGTCAGTAGTCATCTCAGCGTCTATGTAGCCGGGGTCCACTGCCTCCCAACAGCTCTTCTGCACCAGCGCTGCTTTTGCTCTAATCGCCCAAGCGTGATAGTTTTCCGAAGTCAGTTTCGGTATCCTGAGAGCGCTATCGTCTGAGAGCGCCATGTCTCTCCGCCGCTCTCCTGGTCCCAACTTCTCACTTGCTTCTCCGCAAAGATGCGCTTGGTCAGTGACAGTCGTCGTCGAGTCACAGTCCTAGGTGTCCTGGGCCCATAACCTGTTGTGCAGGAGCCGCAAGGCGGTAGAAGCAAACAGGGACGCAGACTCGGAGTCGAGGGGATCAGGCTCGTTTAATGAGACAGGCCAAGAACGAAAGTGAGCCGAGAATAGAAAAACGAGATGGCATGTCTCGAGATCCGCGAGCACAAAACTAAAACGGCAAGTGCTGCCCCCTGGCAACGACACATTGCAACAAAATATGACCAACAGAGGGGAGGATATACGTTTATTTCGGAAAAGTCAGCCTGACCGAAGGTCTCACGTCGCGAGGCAGGTATAGTCTGTGACAGCATCGATTTGTGGAGCGCAGACTTCTTTTAACATCCGCTCAATTCTGAGCAGACACTATTTAACGCTCTCTGTACGAGACAAACATACCTGGCTAACTTGTGCCATGCTATAAAATAGTTACCCCTAGTTACCCGACATTATAATTAGTGTTGGCTCCGGATCTTAATATTGGGGCGGATAACATGCTACGGTCGTGTTCAACCTACGGCATGTTTAAGCCGCGCTCTAGCCTTGTTCCCATTGGCTGCATAACTAGCCGCATCACTCTACGTCGCGGCAAGTAGTGCGCCGGCACCGAAAATAGCAGCCCTGTAGGCGGCAGCTGGTGGCGCCGCAGTATAATTTATCCGGCGGAGTAACTTTTTTCGGGTTAACGGACTACGTTTCGTGCCGTTCTTAGGTTGAATAGAGATATACTATTTCTATTGGGGGTTATGCAAGTCTCGGAGGCCGCTACTGACATGTATGCCAAGACGATGATGGTGATGATGATGATGATTGTGGTGGCTATTGCCTTTGTATCGGGCGGACAGCGCATAAATCGCACGCGCGTCCTAGCCAGCGAAAATGAATAACCGAGCGGGTTAAGGCGTCCCGCTCATTTGTGGTAGCCAAGGTCGTGCTGAAGACTGGGAGGTGGTGGGTTCGAATCCTACCACCGGCTGTGCTGTCTGAGGTTTTCCCTGGGTTTTCCGAAGACTTTCCAGACGAATGTCGGCACATGCAGTTCCCCCTGAAGTCTGCCCAGGACGCATACTAACCCCCCTGTCCCCCACTCCTTCCTGCTGTCCTCTCTCCACCTGTCCACATCTGTACGCCGCTCATAGCCACAGTTACTTCGCGGCGCTAACACAGAATTAAAAGTAAAAAAGAAAGCAAAAACATAATGATAAAAAAAGTACAATTCACAGTACCCAAGGACTTCGCACGTGCCTGTGTTGATTCTGCACGTTCTGAAACCACGTGAACAGAGTGCGTGTGAAGAATGGTAAGCCGGAAAGCAGATGCCAGCGTAGCGTAGTGGTTAGCGCGCTCGGGCGGCAATCGAGAGGTGCGTGGCTCGATTCCCGCCGCTGCATGGCTTTTTCGACGGCTGCCATGTTTCAATGGCTCCACATTTGGACAGCCCCTGTCCCAATTTCTTTTATGACAATTTTTTTTATATTACTGTCTTCAACATTGCCAGAGACGGAACATCTGAATTCAACATACGGCATCAACATGGAGCTCGTGCCCGGAGGATTGTTGAAGACCAGCTCTGTTGACGTGAACCTGGAAACTCCTTCGGACAGCCTCAACCTCATCTCTGTGAGTGCACTAAGAATCGAAGGCTGCAAGCAGGCTCAAAACGCGTGAAACATTCTCTATAGGTGGGGCTGTTTGCTGGAGGTCTCGGGGGAGTTGCCGGAGGCGGGGAACAACAGGAAGATGATGAAGAAGAGGCGACCGGCGGTATGAGGTTAACGCTGCTGGGCGCACATCTAAGGCCATACGTCTTTTTCGTGGGCACTTCGGAGCTGATGGGCCACGTCTGGTCCGGCACTGCAAGCGAGCCAACGCCTGCACTGCAGGTACTGTTGAAAGAGTTTATTTGGGCTGTTAGTGTTCGGCTCTGATGGTTCCTTTGTTCCAGGCCAACTTGCTGATGATGGATCACTACCAGTTTGTTCCCCTTCTCAACGGCTTGGTAGTGGAACTCAAGCTGCAAGGTGTCATCTCCCTTGATCTCACCGGGTCCATACAGATCTCTTTATGGAACAGGAATTCGCATTCCATCGTTCAGACCAGGTGACAAAAAAAAGTTGGCTGCATATTTGGGCATTGTGCCAAACACGTTTAACTGCCATAGCTTTATATGGCCATCTTCCGATCCTGATCTTCGGGCGCCCGCGGTCGTTTCAGTGCCGTTGTAACTCCTCTTCTTCTCATTTCTGTCTCCACAACTGTCACGGACGTACCTATACGGCTGTCAACGTTGGTGGGCCCTGTGAAAAGTTCCACGTGTTGACGTCTGTGTTGTAAGACCTGAGTACACAGAAGAGAGATGAACGACACAGTACCAGGTCTCGTCAGTGTCTATAGTCTGTTGATCAGTCTGAAAGCACGCGTCAAAACAATGCGGGTGCCGAGTACACGTAACATGCAATAAAGGGGGGGGGGGGTACCAAAGCGGGCTGGTAAGCTTCCCCCTTTTAGCTTACCAGGCCCCTTTGGTACACATCTCCCCTTTTTATTGCATACTGAAAGCACTTGCCCTTACCATAGTACCAACAAGCTCTGTTCCGAAGGTCCAGGGGCGGACCCAGACACTCGCTTGGGGGCGGTTTCCTTGTCGAAGCATGTAATGGGGTTGGGATGAGGAGGAAACCTAATGTTTAACCTAATGATTTGGGGAGGAGGCGCTCCCCCCCCCCTCCTCTGGATCCGCCACTGTTAAGTTCTCACTTGCTGATTTTGACTCCTGTAGTGGGGCTGCCGTCATCCAGGCGTCGGCTTCTGTGGATTACGAGTCTGTGGCGAGAAGTCATGTCCAGGTGAACGTGGCCGGAGACTCGCACCTCGAGTTCATCACCGACTTGGACTTCTATGAAAAGCCCTACAAGATGTGCATACAGATGACCCAACCGGGACTTGTGCTTAGGTGAGTCCCTGCTATGTCCGACATGCCCAAAACGCATCCAAGACGTCATGTTGACAGACATCGGTATGTTCACTGCAAAATGGTGCGCCACCTGGGTACAGAAAGCCTACTTAATGCCTCATCTCACCCCTTCGCCACGTGGTTATTTGAAGTCGCGATGTCGTCTGCTTCAGCCGATCGCCGCAGACGATTTCAAACACAGGCTTCCTGTGGCTACCGGTGGCTGCACATGCGACTGCTGGCGGCTCGTTCCCATAGCTATACGGCCGCCGTGATTGGCGGACCCTTAATGGCTCGTTGACGGACGTCGTTGAAGTGATAAGGCTTTCTTGGGCCAGGTGGCGTTGACCCCCAAAGCAAAAGAGAAGATGCTGCCGTTGTCGAAAAATAAAATAAAAGGGAGAACAAAAGGAAGAATTATAGGCCAATTCGAAAGAGCTTCATGTAGGACGGTTCGACTGCCAGTCACTAAGTGGTATTAGGAATCATTTTTCTTCGCTCTTCTCTTTAGCCAATGCCCTTGTTGACTAGACAAGGGCTAAGCCGATACTGCATTCACACTTGCGTTTCAAAAAGCGGCGCTGCCTGAGCGTTTGCGGCGCGGCCGAGTGGAGCCGGTCACACATGCGTTTGCTGCCAGCGTGAAAACGCGTTTCGTTGGTTGCTGTGTCATGATTGTATCATCACTTCTTGCGCTCCCCGTTCAGATTTACATTGTGAATCATTTCTGCTTCCATCATCAATCGTCTGAACGACAGACATGACAAAATATAACAGCGACATTTAGTACGTCAGCAGAAATATACGATAACCATACGATAAAGAATACCACTTATCAAGCTTAGCAATGTGATATCACTCGCTTCAAAGAAACAATTCCCATTCATCATCATTAATTTATCTGTTGTTGTTGTTCAAGAAACAAGGCGATTGGCTGCTTATATTTTTGGAACTGTTATCGTGAACTCCTTCTACTAAAGTCGCTAATACAGATGCAGAAATTGACCTGCAGAAGAAGCGAGACACATGTTTACCTGCCGGCGGCCAGCACACATGGTCACACTCAAAATCGCATTTATTTTCGTTGATGTTGTGGTTTGCGTATATTCCCAGCTCGTCGTTGACAGCTTAAGACAACAAACAAATTTTCGTGAGAATGAATTCAGTTACACAGTTGCACCAAACACACACACGAAAAGACAAAGGTTCCCCGCGGCGTATAGCTGTTGTGCTGGGACTGGGGGGCCCGCCGGCGACAAGCGAACCCCTCCATGGGCGCTCCGATTGTCCGGATGAAAAGCGTTCGTGTTTCTGCTCACCGAAGTTGCAGCACGGAGCGCTTCTCGAAATGTGGCTGGAAACGCGCTAAAAAAACGCACGTGTGAATCCAGCTTTTCCAGCTTGCCCAGTTGGTATCATGAGTATAGTCCTCCCAATCAGAGCCACCCTTCAACACACGTTGCCCATGTCCAAATGTCGTCTTCCCTCGGCCGGGTGCTTGAAGATGAGTGACCGTGAGATGCCCAAAAAAACTAGCGTCGGTTCACAACACGCCTTGTACATTTCTGTGCTTGATGAAAATGCGGTATTTGTGGCATTCTGAAAACGTCTCGTACTTTCTCAGCTTAATTCTACTCAGGTCGACAATGTGTTGTTCTTTTTTTGTTTTTTCGTTCCAGGCATAATGTCCGTAAACAGGAAAGTGTGGAAGGCAAGAAGCACCTTGTGCGAACCCTCAAACGACGGTCACAAACCCTGGCGGGAAAATCGTACGCGTTACATCGGAAAAATGAAGAATATTGCTCAGCGATGCTCGCTCAAGACTGACGTCATGTAAAAAAATTCTAGGATATTTTATATTTTTTAATAAAATACGTTCCTCGTTACAAATCCAGGCACTGAGCAAGTTTCCAGCGGTCTCATCGTGTGTTGTACGAGACGATATCACCGGTGTCCGTTTATGATTACACCCCTCTGTTTTATGTCGTTGTTATTGTTTTAAAGTAAAAAATCAGCTTTTAGTTCGGGAGCTGTAAAATAGGCTGAAATCGAGCGATATGGGATAAAAAATTAAAGTAAAAAGCGCGTCTTGCATTTCAGATGAACGCGTGATGCCAAGCGGCTGTACTGAAGGCGCAATGCTTAGCGTTCTGCTGTGGCAGAGTTTGCAACTTGGCAAGTTCGTTTTCGGAAGTTCTCTTGGTTTTCGGGTTTTCCCCGAAATGAAGATGATGAAAATCGCGGGTAAAATCGAATTTTACCGGGATTAACCCTCAAACACAAGGCTCTATTTATAGCATGAGTTTACATGGAAGGCTCGAGTTGCCTTCACGTCACAATAATGTTTCTTCTCTTTTTGTTTTCCTTACAAATAAACATACAAACAAACAAACAATACATTTCTGAAGCACAACGCGCCTCTTAGCATAATGTTTCACCACCTTGTAACAGCACAGGCCGGGTTTTCTCTGGATAATTCTTCACCATAGATTTACACACAATAGTGATTCTTTCACAAGACATATTGCATGGAATAAACACACACGCTCACACAGGGCGCTTTTTTTTATTCGGCGCAGATTTTTTATTAAAAAACTCCAAAATCGTCCTTATCTAATTAGGTTAATTAATGAATTTTAGCTAACTGGTCGTTCAGTAGTTGCATACGCTGTCCTTACAAGATGTCCGCCTGGCCGTATAACCCATCTGCGAAAACGAAATTTATTAAGCTCTAATAGCTTTTTTATATATATATATAAAAATGCGCGTGGAATAAAAAAAAAACACCCTGTATGTACTAATGTGACGAAAATAATTCTCATTCCGTAAGACTTTTCGGTTGAGCTCGCTTAATGGGTGAAGCCCTCACACTCTCTCTCCGAACCTGCAACCCCTCTGCGGTCACGATGCGCGTCTGGCGCCCGAGATACCGAAGCTTTTTTTAGTTCCCCACGAGGCATGATGGGAGGCGACGGTCCCGACGGAACCCTCGTCCTTCCTTCCTGGACGGACATTTCTGCGTTACGTGATGACGTCACTGGATAACGGGACGTCTATCTACCAACCGGGGCAGCTGCTCAATTGGGTGTACTTTACGTTGGCCGAACAGGCCTACCCATCCACAGTCGAACAGGTCAGTATACTTCGCATCGTATCCAAAACATTCTTGGCACGCCACGAGTTGTTGTGAGAGGGTTTTATGCTTGTTTTCAGAATAGCTGCCAAAACGGTTCATTGCGTTGCTTTTTAACCGAGACGTGCGTCGTAAAAAAAGCTGAAGTGTCTGAGAAATACATCACGCGTAAAAAAAAATGGGACAACGTGATTTATCGACAATTCTGTGACTGTTCCCGAAGCACGGTCCATTATTCATAAGGCATGCCGTTGAAAAGACATGTCACCAGAAACTGTTTCTTTGTATCGAGCTCGTATGTTTGTGTTGTACTGTCTAGCGCTGTACTCAAGCGCAGGACACAGTGTTTCGGTTTTTCGATATTATCCGGCGTTTGACCCAACTGGGAACACCAGGTGCCTTTGTGGTTGTCATGATTGAGCCACCTTCGGGCTGACTGACATGATGGTGGTGTGCTGGCTTTTGGGGTCACAAAGTAGTGTTGGCTGCTGGCACTAATCTGAAATTGCGGCGATACTATATAGCATGTGTATCACTCGTAGCCTTCAAAGGTGTGATTGAGATAAAGCCTGATATCCAGCCCGGCGTGCCCTCGGTGTACGGTGGACCCCCGGCGTACAGCTGTAATGACCTGGTGGACCAGCTGGCCGACTTGTCCCTCGACCAGAAAATCAAGCGGCCTCCCCCAAACTACCTCTGTCACCTGTGCTTCAGGAAGGGACATTACATCAAGGATTGCCCTCAGGTACGGGATTTTTTCACGGGAATTCCTGACAATACTGGAATGTGCCTTGATGGTCTTATCCACATGAACATTTCACTTGTCCGCGCCATCTCTAACACAGCTTAGTAGCAGAGACTCAATCAATTAACCATTCCGCGAAAAGCCTTTGGACTTTGTTATCTAATTATTTGAACTCTCCACACGCTTTAAAAATGTTGTGACACATTCTTATGTGTTCTTCATTCCGTCAGGCACAGATTGTACCTGCATGTCAGAATATTGAGGAAAAGAGAACTGTTCTTCTCCGTGTCGTAATTGATGAAATACAAACCTCTGAATGAAATTAGATGTCGAGCCCTGAAGCCTGAAGTCAGATCGCTACTCAATACTCAACGTCGATGACGTCCGTATGGGGGCACGACGGCTCGTGCGGAGGTATGAAGCTCTAGAGAAGAACGGCGAACGGGGAGTAACTGGTGGCCTGGGTTCCGAGCCTGATGGAATAAACAGCTTGAGCGACCCACGCTGTTGTCTGACTTGCAAGGGTAGAACGTTTAACTCCTGACGTCAGAGAACCGAGAGCATCGGCCATTCCCATTGGTTCACGTAAACACGTGATCATCGGCGGCAATCTGACTGGCGGAGGCGCGTCCCGTCGTGTTATAGCTCGATGAGTTTCGGTATTCGCGCGGTGCCACTTTTATACGCCTCAAAACCCCTTGTGCAGTAAAACTTGTACTGGATGCTTGAACTTGGAAAACAAGAAGAAAAAAATAACTGAAGTGCATGTTCACATTGATGCAAATGACCGTTTTATGTTTATGTCTGGCGCAGCTCGGGGCGAAGTGTCACAACTTCTTAAGTAGTTCCAGCTCTACGAACACGATTATACATGTATAGCTGGGAAAGCCAGTTTGTCTAAGAAAACCGAAACACATGGTGGTAAAGTCTTTCGCTTCGCACGACATCTGTACTGTGCTATGTACTCTGTACTACAGTGGTTCCCAAACTTCGCAGCCCCGCGGCCCATAAAAATATAGGCGACCCCCCCCCCCCCCCACCGTTTCTCTTATCGCGATGCTGGACGTCTTCCGAACTTAGCGCATGAACGTTAGCCAAATCGATACACTGATATCTTATTGGAGCTACCTTCAGAGCGAGTTCTCTGGGTCAAAAAGTCTTGCACAACTGCATGCTGCACAATTGCTTCGCGCACCGACAACGCCCGGAAAACGGTTTTTGGCGTCCGCTCTAATCCGAGAAGACGCCACTGCACGGTGCACCGTGAAGATGGGGGCGTCCGTGTATGCCGCGATAGACGCAGACGCTGTGGCCTTTAGTGGGAGTGAGTGGCCCTCACGACATAGATTTTGTCCCTCGTGCACAAGTGAAGGCAGGCGTGAAAGCGATGCTGTGTGATGAATCGAAAGCGTCGCGTACCCCGCATGCAAGCGCATTTATGAGAAACCTCCGGGTCTTCTGCCACGGGCTTCCTGGTAACGCAGCATAGCGGGCGCGGCGTCGCAGTTTTTGTTTTAGTTTATGGGCCGCTTCGCGACCCTCCTGGAGGTCGCGACCCACAGTTTTGGAACCACTGCTGTACTATGTTGTATTCCCTTCATGAGAAACGGACTATCGGAGACAACTATAAGAAATGTGGTTTCACGCAGGCTCGACCTAAGGGCGAAGGTCTAACACCATATCAGGGGAAGAAACGTTGCTTTGGAGAATACAAGTGTCCCAAATGCAAGCGCAAGTGGATGAGCAGCAACAGCTGGGCCAATATGAGTCAAGAATGCATCAAGTGTCACATTAAAGTTTACCCACATAAGCAGGTAAGTCGCTTATCACTTGGCTCCTCACGACTGACACCTCAGAAGGAAGTCCTCGGAATTCTCGCTGCTACACAGTTCTTAGCCTCGTTGAGGAACGTAACGCACATCGACTAGTGCCAATGCTTTGAGGCGGTGAAGATCCGCCTTGTGATTTCGCGGGAGGGCTGGGTGACGTCGTAGCTATGTCCCCACTGAGCATCCATCGTTCCATGCAGGTACGGCCACCTAGATAAAGGAAATCTGATTGCTTAAACGGCGTGACGTAGTCATTAAGAGTCCGCCGATCACACCCGTGCTTTCGAAAGCCGTAGCTATGGAGACGAGCCACCATCAGCCGCATGGGAAGCCACTGGAAGCCACAGAAAGCCTGTGTTTGAAATCGTCTGCGGCCATTGGACGAAGCACGCGACAACCCAGCCTTATTTATCCAAGTGGCGAATGAGGAACAGGAGGCATGGAAGGTTCTGTAAAGCAGCAGGCAAGCTGTTAACATTGGCAGTGGCGTTTGAAAGCTTATTCCGAAAGAAACCCACACTGCAAATCTTATGTGCGACAGAAAACTCTAAATATTTTTTTATTCACGACTGAAATTGCGGTGAAACGACGCGGGGCGACGCCTGGTGGGAAACAATCGCCCATTCGTCGAGCAACCGTGTTACGTGTCCCCAACCCTCTATCGGCTAAGTCATGGGCTAAGTAGCTGGCTTCTTGGAACTCGCTTTGAAAAGTTTGTTCAAACGAGATAGTTCCTGACATATATTCTCTCAAAATGCAAGGACGTTGGTATATCGTTGAAATGAGTAACGGAACTGTCAGCAGTATCACAAGAAGAGCATCTACGCAAAAATGCACCGCGCCCGGCGAGTCGGCGTGGTGATGGCGGCGGTCCGCAGGTGTCGCTGTACGCTGCCATTGTTATTGGCATGTTTATGTTCGCTGCCCTGTATATGGCGGGAACTGCGGAGTTCGTGTCTTAGACGCAGGGTTGCCCGTAATATTAAATCTGAATTTTCGAAAAAAAAAGAAAAACTACTAGGTGGATTTGGGCGTTTGTATGCTTAGCACTCAAGCTGTCGAATGAGCCAGCAGTATAAAACTGTACAGTACATTAAAGCATGATTTCTGTATCCAGGTGGCGTTGGTGGTTCAACGCAATTCCAACGCAGACGGCTTACCGTGACAGTTCTTTCCAGGGCGTAAACCGCCCATCGTTCTTAAAAGCAACTATAAGGTTAAATTCTCTCACTGTTTGTTTAATTCCTGTCCCAGGGGTGGAATGGAGTTCCGCATCATGTGATGTACGCGAGAGCGTTACGGCCGTGTAAAGCGTGCTTTGTCTCCATGGCACGCGAGCGCTGCAGGGAAGTACACCAACATGGATGTCTTTGCCGCAGTGTTTCTCAACCAGGGTTCCGCGAACAGGATTCTGTTCAGCACCCGCGGGCGTAACTTGACTGCCCAAGAAGGCTCGCACCCGGACAGCTTTGTTATCGGACAGTGCTCGGCATTTGATCGTTGACATTGGAATGGACATCGAGCTCGTAGGACAAGGTTGCCGCGGCTGACGGTCATTGCAAACAGTAGAGGCAGCAGCCGTGGTCTTCATCGGCTGGCTCATCCCGCAACTCAACCCGACAGTTTCTCCGGACCACGCTTTTGCTTTTCTGTTGTGTTTCAAAGGTATTACAAGCACTGAGAAAGACAGAGCTACTTGAGAGAAACTTCAGAGCGGCTCTCCTAATAATAATGGTACCGTGATGTTACACGTTAGGTTTGTCTGCGCAGTGTGGCGACACGTTGCACGTGCCGCAGGGTACGACTGCGGGTAATTTGGACCACCTGGCTACTCTCCTGCCTACATGGACTTGGGATTTACAAGTGTCAGTGGCAACCCACAACGCGTTACTGCAAACTACTCGTTCCGTGCACGTGGTCTGTTGGGCAGGACTGATATTTTTACTCAGGATGAAAATCTGAGTACGTTACAGGCCCACAACCATTAGAGAGAAGGTTATCTTCAGCCTCGTACTGCATACATTCCTTTCGCAACAGCAAGGTACTCCACACGTGCAGTATTTTTAGCGAGCTTTAATCGTGTGGTGATATGGAGCAGCGCCAAGGGTCACTGTGCTTTTCGCTAACCTTCCGACGTCTGAGGCACTGCCGAGAGAGCACGATTAGAATCTGCAATGTTGTTCGAATACCTAATGGTGTAAGGAGCTTAACATAGGGCGATGCAAATGGAAACCTTAAAATTGAAATAAAATTCCGGAACGCTGTACGATTGATTTGGCAGTTGGCAGGAGTTATCCTTGTGGTTCAGAGAATGACCAACAGACAAAGACAAAGAGTGACCAAGAAAAGATCGAACAAGGAATGGCGCCATAGCTCGTCGCCAAAAGCCCCGAAATTCCGCACCAAACCATCAGCAGGAAAAGTCATGTTCACTCTCTTCTGGGATGCAAATGGGGTATTTTTGGAACGTTACATGGGAAGGGTAGTAACAGTGACCAGTACTTCATACGCAGATCTGCTCCAAAATCACCTGCGCCCTGCAATCAGAAGTAAACGACGAGGTGTATTGTTACAGCATGACAACGCCCGACCCCATATACTGCCCGTTCAACGGTTGCGATAATCCAGGATGTTAAATTTGAAATCCTCCCACACCCACCGTATTCACACGATCTCACTCCCAGTGCCTTTCATGCGTTCGGACGGCTCAAAGAAGCGATAGGAGGCAAGCATTTCCGAAGCGATGAATAGGTAAAAACCGCGATGCACAAGTGACTGGAGTCACAACCAAAAGATTTCTTCTCACGAGGTATCCCATGCACTTCCGAAGCAGTGGAATGCGTGCATTGCACGTCACGGGGACTACGTCGAAAAGATGATATATGTATATTTTTTTGTGTGTGTTTCCTCATTTGCCTCACAATAAATAATTAAGGTTTTCATTTGAATAACCTACATCAGAGGGGTTTTTAGAGGTCTACTTGCTCGGTGTGCATGTTGTAACTGAGCACATCTGCAGGTGTCAGGACGCACAGGACTCTGTTAAGGTGACTCAATACTAGCTCCCTCTGCGTGGAGTGAAGACAACCGCGTCGTCTGCTACAAATTTCCGCCATATTGACTCCCATGCACAGCCCGCGATGCGCTCACAAACGTGTAGCTATACGCTTAGCGACACACTACGTTTTAGAGTTGAGTAAATATGTAGCAGAGGAGGTTTGAAAAAAGTTGGTGAAATCGGTAGACAGCATTCATGCATGGTAAGCGTGGGAGTCAATATGGCGGCTTGGCGGCATTCGCTTCTACAAAGGGTGACTCCACCCTACACAGAGGGAGCTAGTATTCAGGCACCCTAGACTCTGTGTCGTCGCCTTTAAGATTTGTGTCCTTGTCTTTTACAGCGACCTCTAGAGAAGCCCGACGGTCTGGACGTTTCGGATCAGAGCAAGGAACATCCGCAACATCTGTGCGAGAAGTGCAAGTCACTCGGTTATTACTGCCGGAGGGTCGTGCAGGGACAGTGATTTTTTTTTTTTTTTTCTAGCCAATGAGGTATCAGGCAAAACAAATTACCTTTATATGTTTACGATTGCTCGTAATAAGAGATAAAGAAGAGATCGAAAAAACGTTTTCGTAGAGCCCTGCGGGAGATGCTGCAACAAAAAGCAATTTCTCTTCCTACGATGTGAAAAGAAACCTTAAGCCTGTCACACCTTTCATGGCCCTCGCCTTTGTTGTTTCTCCCATGTTAACCATTCTGTTGCTGTTCCCACGTATTACAGTCGATATTTTGTGTTTTATTCACGATCACTTCCAAACATATTGCTCCGTTTGGATAAAGGTGAGCTTAACCTCGTTTACCCTCGAGGTTTTGCCCTCAACTTTGCACAGAGCAACGAAAGAAAGAATGAATACTTTGTCTTAATGAGTTACAGCTGTTCATGTGAGAACTTCATATTAAGTCCAGTGTATGGTGTTCTTTATGAATTAACTGTAGTCTTGAGAGAGCAATAACGATATATACTTTCCATGGGGACACACATCCACACACGAGACAAAGAGGCAGGTGAGGAATTATCGTTCCAGGTGGGTGCAGCTCCTCTTCTGCCTTTAGAGGGCATTGAAAAGGCTACCAGAACAGTAGTCTTCCATATCGTTCTCGTGCTCAGGCATGATAAGACACTGGACTTTGCACATGTGGCTTCTTATCAAAGATCATGCATATGCACACTTTTCTTACAAAATTCCTGTTGTCCCCTTATCAATGCCACAGTAGCTGCTGGTTCTGCACACTGCGTAATGAAAGGCATTGATGATAAAACTAGATAGTTATTATCCTACTTGTTATATTCTAATTGGTAAGTCGGAAGTACAGCCAGGTTAGGAGAGGCGTGCATAGACATCTTGCGACATCTGTTACCTTCGTGTGATATGGAACATTCATCCTTTTTACCTTGTACATTCCTGCTCGCCTCCTTTGAGCCTGTTTCTTCAACGTGTCCATACTGAAATGTCATCTCATACTACTAACATATAGATCTACATAGTAGGGTACAAAGTGATAAGTGATTGCTGCTGTGTTCAGATAATATATGTACATGTTCGGAGGAATCCTGTATATTGGCGTACATTTTATGTTACGTGACACGTGCTGAACGCTGTGTAAATTCGTTACCCGATGTTTGTATATCAGCAGGTGTTTCCGGGTGACGACTGATTCAGTGTAACGCAATGAATCGTTTGCAGACAGTATGCAGATTCTGCTCCAGAAAGTCACGCTTAAAAAGTTAATAAAGTATTATTTTGTACCATACGTATTTCGATTTACTCCATATTACGAAAGGCTTGAAGACGGTGAAACATATTTTGTTGATAAGAACAACAATTGATAAGAACAACAGAGCAACTTGTTTGTATCATTTGGAAAGAAGTCACGTTTTCTTGATGGATATGACTTCTTATCAAGTGTGGCCTCATCTGGGCAAGGTCACGAAGACAGGTGCAACTACCACTTCTTTCATCTGTCGATGGAACAATGACAGACGTGTATTACTGCTCGCATGGCGCAGGTCTCGCGTCTTCTGTATGTAGTATTCCCGGTGTCGAACGTGAACTTTTTAGAAACCCAAGGAAAAGCACGGAATTCAGGTGAGTTTCTTCTGAACATAAGTACAAGATAAAGCAGTGCATTCTGAGGCTGATGAAACAGCTTCTGGCGAACTTTATTCCTTTAAAGACAGCCGTTTATATTGAGCCAGGTCTTCATGTATTACACGTAGTAATTCAGATAGGCCTAGTATTCAGGCTGATTTCCCGTATATTTCGCTGTGCGTTCAACTCTAATTTTGTGAAGCAAGTCCTCAACTCACGCCGAAACCTCTCCGACACGGAAGCCCCCATCCCTTCCCCCCCTCCCCCCCGTCACTCCGCAAGATATAGTCCCAATGGACTATTCCGCCCACACTATGAGATACCTGTCCGATATGCTTCTGGGATTGCGAATCCAAAAGACGCGAAGTCTTCAGTCTGAAGCAAAAACTCTTGACGCATTGTCGCAAACCATCCTTGTTGAAGCGTATACACCTGTATGGCGTACTGGGGTAGCCAGTTCGACTTCGTCGAAACTCACGTCCACATTTTTTTTTCTTTATCACATCACCACCTTCACCACACCTGTATGACGGCATGCGAAGCACCATGGTACCTCTTTTTTCTTGATGTCTCCAAATTCATTTATCGTCTAGAACGATGTTGGACGTGGTGTAAGGGCTGGGTGGTTGTCTTGAACAGAAATTCCGCCAGTCTAAACCCCAGTCGACAGCAGTCTTCTACTGGAGCAATTTGATGTAGGCGGCGTTACTGCATTATTTTGGTAGTGCAACATGGCGGAAGGACGAGCCCTGCCGACAACGGGAAAGGTGCTGCCCCCTGTGGTCACCGTCAGCCTGGATGACCATCCTGGAATTTAAAAAAAGTGGCCTCAATTCCACCCTTCGTTCGTGGATCAGATACGTACAACGTGCAATACAGACCGGCATCACAACAGGTACATTCAGAATAGGTACGTGTTTACGAATATGATATGGGCAGTATAGCCCTGTTGGTGACTGGTACACTCTCGTCGCACCAGTGCGACCTACGTTTCCATTTTTTTCTTCCTACTTCTATTGTTATATTCTATGGTACACTCTGACAAACAAAGGAGTGAATTAGGGAGCAATTAGTCCCCCATTTTAGTTCCCTGGCCCTAACAGTTACTTTCTAAATTTAGCATAAACTTCTGTGCATATACACCCGAAATGGTCTGATGGTTGTGCAATGCATCTAATCCCCAAAAGGACCAAAACTACTTCTTTTATTTCTGTTATTTTTTCCAAACATCAACTTCTTCTTCTTCTCTCTCTTTTTTTTTTTTTTTTGTTAGAGCGAACGTGGTTAAATTTCAATCACAACCATTCCGAGTATGTGTATTGGATCTTAGGTCTACTTAGCAATTGAAGGTTACACGAATAGAATACAAATAAAGCTCTACGTTAAAAACTTACTTTTGCTAAAAATCCTAAGTTACAAATCGGCTAAAATAATTAGGATTCTGCCGGCATGTGACATGGCACACACACACATACATTGGATGATGATGAGGTGGGCGATTCACCGCCGCTGAGGCGGTACACTGCCCTATTGCACATTGGGAACGGATGAGGGGATGGTGATCGGGCGCACTTTCAGAGATCCGTCACTAGACCGGTGGAGCGCAAGAACATGCACCGCAACAACTGCGGTGCCATACCTCAGTGCATATGGGTTAGTATATGAGTGGGATGACGATGAAAAAGATGAGGCATGCACACTCGCACACACACATGACACACGCAAGTGAGATGACACACACACGCGGGTGCGTCATAACTGATGGGGATAGTAGTTCATCCGGTCGGCCACCAGAGATGTCAGTGCTGTGAATATCACATCTCCGCATTCATGGCAAAAGCTCTGAGGCCAGAGGAGTTCAAGCAGGCTAGTAGACGTCAAGAACAGATAGAATGAGTGCAGGAACTGACGGTGCTGCGCAGGGTTAGAACAAGGACCCGAGATTGCTGCAGAAGGGTCAGTTGGGACTGCAAGAACATGCAGTGGGCATGTGACATGCGAATTCTGATCTGCTGTATATGTCTGTCGAGCCTGTTTGTGTCGTGTCTATAGCCTCTGTGTTATTCCTTCCTCAAGCTCGAGGATAGTGCCCTCTTCGAATGTCTCCACACACCGCGGCAGATGAACATTGACAATCTCAATCTAAACACGTTATAAGTAACACGATAATCTTATTGCTTGATGCTACACCGCAGTGCATTCCCATTTTTATTTGGCGCTCGTTGATGAATGCCTTGAATGTTTTCACAATTATCTTCGTGAAGGAGTTCTTGCAGGCAAGGGATGGTTACTTGCCCAATACGGGCAGCCGTATCCCTCCCCCGTTTTTTTCAGACACTCATTCGACTATAAACTCAGTCGGCCAGCTAAATATCTACTTGGCCGACGATCTAAGAACGACGCACTCACTGACCGTGGAAGCCAAATTTACCCAAAGCAACGACCGTGAACCCACTGATACTGACGTCTAGTATGGTTGACGACGACTCTCTTCTGGCCGCAGCGTAGGGCGTTGGCGAGTCCCTGCCTGAAGTTGGGTGCCATTCCGCCGTAGATGATGGGGTTCAGGGCACTGTTGGCGTACGCCAGGTACGTGCACCAAAAGGAAGCTCCAGAAAACCACAGGGGCAACTGCGAAAACATCCTTTCGTACCGAGTAACGAAACTCGAAAAGGTGTACATGCGTGGTTCGGGGTGAAAGCAAAGCACCTTACTGGGTCTCCGTCGTTGTCCCTGAACTGCGAGAAGAGCACGAGGACTTGAAAAGGCATCCAACAAAGAACGAACACCACCATCACCACACACACCAACTTCACGACCTAGGGGAGAAATCGTCATGATCCGGCTGATCAAACGTCTGTCATGCACAGGTCCCGACAAAAGTTTACGGAACGCGCGAGTGGTGTATTTCCTCCTTGGTGCGACACCCTACAGGCGAGCCGGAAATGGGCTCGTTTTCTCGTTAAGACATTTAGATATACAGTTAATATAGGAAGACTCTAGAAAACGTACTAGGCGCGCCGTGTTTAGAGGGTTGAGCGAGTGCGCTGGTAGCAACACACCGCGGTAGTTTCGGTATCGCTTGAATATGCTCGAAACGTGGTTTGAATTGGTGTCGCTGCCGGCGCATTCCTCCAACCCTGTGAACAAGCCGTGTTCCGTAAACTTTTGTCGGGGCCTGTACGTCGCATCGGGAGGAGTGAAGAGAGAGCGATATGACGTAACAGCTGAGAATCAAGAACAGCTGCACAAAGGAACTTCGCTATAACGGCCCCAATGAGAATGTGGTGCATGTACTTTCCGCTTTGCCCTGGAATGAAGGTGAATGTTCCTTGGCGAGTGCTCTCCTGGTGGCTGGCGCTCTTTCCACAGAGTAATGATGATGAGGGCGTAAGCTGAGCTCATCACGGCGACGGGAACGAAAAAAAGAGCTACAGTGACGGCAGCATAGTAAAGCTGCTTGGATGGAGAGCGGACCATACAGGTGGCGCCGTCCCAGGTGATCGTCTGCGGCCAGCTGTCGCCGCAGTATGTCCTCGACTCATCTAGGCTCCACTGCACATCGTCAGAGTCAAGTGCTTTCATTAGTCTCCACACAGCAACTATAAAACTAGCATTGGTGAACTCAAGCAACTGGTGCAATCCTCTACACTCATGCACTCTTCTCTCCGCTGGTGACATACGTACCGCCGTACGCATATTCATTCAGTTTTCACTCCGGACGAAACTCTACAATGAACAACGCCTGGACGTTACCTGGACGGTATACGGTGTACTGTAGAGAAGCAGGGGCGAAGCAACAGCTGCAGACACCAACCAGACGGACACTAGGACACCGCCCGTCCTCTGCTTGGTCACCCTCGTATGAAACGGGAACAGGATGGCCGAGAAACGGTCGCAGGAAATGGCCGACAAAGTGAGGACGCTGCATGTTACCGTAGTCACTGCGACACACAAAAAACATTCCCTCCTCATATGGTTTATTTGCATGTCAGTATCCTGCTATATGAAGAGTACCTCCTGTACATTCAATGTTTTCGACATCAGTACTGGTCACCTGTACCCAGCTAAAACTACAATCTGGCAAGACGAAGTCCTGCGAAGTCCAGACAGCACAGCCGGCACTAGGATTCGAACGTGGGAGGTGCCCGGGTTCGAATCCCGGTGCCCCCTGTGCTGTTTGGGGTTTTTCCTGGGTTTTCCTCAGACGCTTTCAGACATATGTCGGCACAGTTCCCTTAGAAGTCTGCCCAGGACGCACATTCCCCCAGGGCGTCAGACGTGACGTTGCCCACCTCTGTGAGGCCGACAACGGCGATCCCTTTCAGCACTACCACCGCCGCCACCACCACCACCACCACCACCACCACCACCACCACGTGCATAGCTGGCACAGCGTGAGGCCCGCTGAAGGCCTGAAGAAGGCTGCAGAAGCAAATAACCTAAGACAATCTGGAGGCCCGAAGAAGGTTGCAAGGGCAATAGCGTGCGATGTGCCCAAAGCTATAGTGTAAGTCCTGCTTGTGGGTCTGAAGACCTACTGAAGGCGGAAGCCGAGGCATGCCAATGAGTTCTTGCCGGCGAAAGAGCTGTCTAAGTGTTCCTGTGCGACGTTACGAGCACGGAAAACTTGCACCACAGTGCAGCCAATGAACTTCGGTTTGCGTACCGTTGTATGTCGCTGGTGTACGACCGCTAGCTACATCACTCAGAGAGCTGACCGCAACCAAACTGCGACGTACCATCATTATAGCGACTGTCTCGCCTTCTGTGCTTTCCAGTAAGGTTACATCAGTGAATGAGCCACGTCACACAACAATCGGCAGTTTTACTAGACAGTCGATCGCTAACGTCACAGTGAAGTTATGTTTTCAATGGGAGCTATCGTATCTGCCAGAGCCAATGGCAGCACGCATGACTCAGTCTTGACTGTGATTGGCTCTGTCCTGTCTACTTCGTTGTGTTACCCGTTTCACGTTTTACGTGGCAGCGTCAATTGCCATCGACATTTCAACGGCATTTGGCTTCAGCTGAGATCAACGACCTCAGTTGAACCAGTCAACTGGCAAGATGGCGGCCACCAATGCGATGAGCCATGCATCCACCAAGCGCTTCGTGTGGGTCGGTGCTTTTATTGGAGTGTTCTGATTTTTACGTGGCCTAGTTCTATGCTTTTGGACGCAAAAAAAAAAAAAAAAACAATTGCCGCCCGAAAGATGTACCACTTATCATAGAACAAGCTCAATTTTATCGTATCTGCAGCTATCCCGTGGTAGGATTTCCTGGCAGAAAATCTGAACCCAACGACGCACTGGATGGGCCGTGGACAGGGAACTGTCGTTGAAGTTGAAGGGGATTTTGGGACGTCCAACTGGGGGCCATTGACTTCAACGGTAGTTGAGTGAGTCCGTGTTATATGGCCCTTTTGCAAACGATGCCCTTTTCATGTTATGCAACACCAAGCTTGCCTCACCCTACTCTGTTCATTCAGAATCTTGTTCCTTGATTGTGTGTGATGCATATGGTGCTTCGAAGATCACGGTTTAACCTGTGATGTGATGTGATGTGATGTGATAAAGAAAAAAATGGGGATGTGAGTTTCGACATAATAACATAACACTGTATATACACTCTCGAATAATTCCTCGATAACGGGTTTCGAATAACACTCTTCAATAATTCCATCGACCAGCAACTTTTTCTCGTGATAAAATCCCTAAAGCTCTCCTTATTTTTTCCATTGAACTAAACAATATGGAGGGACGTTCAACAAGAGAAGCTTGGAAAACGCGGGCATCCACGCAGACGACACCTTTTCAGTTGCGTTACCTCTGAATACAGGCACTCGACGTGGAGGCAAGATAACATCGTATAGCAACAACAGCATAGCGTCGACAGTATTCAGAGATTCATTGCAAGTGTTTTAACGACTGTGACGTTCAGATATGTCTCAATTAAAAGCCAGAGATGTGAATTCCCAAAGAGGACGCATGCTTGCTTGCTCATCAATAATCACGGACCGGGTACTTGCTGCTCACTCAGGTATTAAAAGGATGTAAGCTGCTGCCTCGCTAAAAAGGGCAGAAGCGTCCCAAATCTCCCGGGAGCCGCCTGCGTACGCGCCTGCAACATTATTTCCTTATTCATCTTCGCGAAGGAATCCTTTGCAAGGGGCTTGTTGCTTCTTTAGTTCCTTTTGGACGGCTGGACTTTCTTGTTTCTTTTGATTTGATTCCGCGTTAGCACCTCGAATCGACTGTGAATGGCGTACGGACATGGATAGATGGAGAGCAGGGATGGGGATTTGAAATCCAGAATTTGATTTAAATCCACAAAAGAAACTGGCAGATTTGATTTGGATTTGATTGGCGGCTTCATTATGAACATGATTTGGATTTGGATTGAATCACACTTTTGCTCAGAGATTTGGGGGGGGGGGGGGGGAGGGATATGTTTAATGCTGATAAAAAGAGAAAACAGAAGGGAAAGGTTAGCCATGATGTAGGCTTGCTGTTCCCAAAAGCAAACAAACAAACAAAAGGAAGATACGATTAGAGATTTGGATTTGGATTTACATAATATGCCAATGAAATTCACCCTATATGCATGAAAAACAACAACAACAACAATAAATGATGACGATATGCATGAGCGATGTGCATGCTTGCGCAAATGTGGCGCGACGCTTGCTCTGCCCCTGGCTGCCTGTGTTATAGTGCGTAATATAATTCTGACACTTAATCCAATGCACTTCAATATTCGGCGAATATGCCACTGAAAAAAGCTCGGCGACTGATTGATTGATAAAAAAAAAAAAAAAAAACAGAAAAAAAGTACCTGGACCGAGGAAGCTCGGCGACTCTTCATAGGATAAAAGGTTGTTCTTCGGTGGTACTGTCAGAACACTGAAACGACGGTTTTGCACGCTGCTTACGTCAATTTATAACCTATACTTCATGCGCGAACAAAAAAAAAAAAAAAAAAAAAAACGAGAAGAAAAAAATGAAGTGCTATAGGACCTATCTTATCCTTCCAACTCCCCACAAAGTGCTGTATCATTGTGCTCCTCTCCCATCTCTTTATTTCACATAGTTCTTTGCATTCGTCCGTACGTACAAGAGACACGTACATCAAGAAATGGGGGCAGAAATGGGGGGAAATCGTATCATGGGGCAGGTGTACCGTACCAAGACCAGCGACAAGGAAGTAATAAGCACTGCGTTTCCCGCAGCACAATATTCGTTCACCAATCAAGTTCCCATTTCTTTTTACCGCCGTATTTGTTCATTGAGCTCCACTGAAGTAGATGTCTTCCATGTTTCGCCTCCTTTTCTTAGTTACGAACTGTTAGGAATTCGTGTTAGTAACTAGGCATTCTGTGTAAAAATCGGAGTTTCGAAAACTGTGGTCGATTCTGAAACCATTCCACAGCTGTCCAGCAGTGTGAGTACCTCTTCCGGATTTGTAATGGATTTGAAAAATCCGTATTCAAAAAAGGGATTTGATTTGGCGTGCTGAAAAGAAATGCGGATCTAAGCTGATCGTATTTACTCGAATAAATTTAAACCCGGACTTGATTTGGATTTGCTTTAGCGCCTTCTGCAAACTGCGGATTTGATTTAAATCGGATTTGTTCCCTCAAATCCCCAACACGCCGGCCTCTGTGGCTCAGTCGGTAGCGTGTTCGCCTTCTGATCTCGAGATCGCGGGTTCGAACCCGGCCGAGGACGCCAGCAACTTGGCGGCAGGGTACAGGTTGCTTGGACACGCCGTCTTCCGCGAGGGACGTTAAATACGGGGAGCCGCGTGGTGAGCTTTCATCGCACGTTAAAGAACCCTCAGGTGGGCAAAAGCAATCCACAGACCGACCGCTGTGGCGTCGCACATGATCTCAGTTGTCTCGCGACGTAAACCCCCAACTAAGAAGAAGAAATCCCCAAATGTGATGGAGAGAGAACGGCAGGAAGGGATGGGAGATAAGGGGGAGGGGGTAAGTGTGCGTTCTGTCCAGTCTTCGGGGGCAACTATGACATCTGTATGGAAAGTCCGGTCTGTCTCTCTTGTCTTTCAGTCCGTGTTGTTTGGAGCGGTTAACAGGTGGACCATTCCACGCCACATGATCCAAACATGCCGTTCGACCATCACCGATATTTTTTTTTAAATTGTGCAGGTTTGTGCAATTGTGCAGGACTTCGAGTAAAGAGTAGTTCCGAATGTTCCGAAGTAGTTCGAAATGTTCCGAAGTAGTTCCGAAGGTCCCTATTCAAAATATGTTTTCTTCAATATTTCTGAGTGCTCGAAAGGTTGCGCAGAGTGAGAAAAGTCTATACCTTACATTTTCGCGAATAAACTGTTCCGTGCTTGATTCTCTAGCTTTCCAAATGCGATTTTTATGCCACTGGAAGATGCGACACTCTACCCTGTGTGCACCCCATGCAAAGTAGATTTTCCCCTCACCCTCTAATAGGACGCGCAAAGGACGCGCTTTTCACTTTGTTTGTATTTTTTTACCGCCTTCATCTTACAATTCACCGGTAAAATAAACACGATACAATGCCGTATGGTGTTCCAGGTGTACATGAAAAAAGTTTCGTTTTACTCGGAGTTGTACCTCCCGCGCTAGCGGCACTTGAAAATGAAAGCTTCGCAAAGTTGGCAATTTTCGAACCGGGTTTTCGAAAGGTGGTGGTTCAGATAAAAATAGGAGCATTGTGTGATTCGATTGGTGAATGCTTCCGCTATGTGCTCCCAAGAAACTAGAAAAGTACTATTTGATTTCCGCGATAATTTTTTGTTTGTTTTCGAGACCCCCTGTTGGCACGTGAGGAATACCTAAGTCCACAATCAATGCGTTGTATAAAGCACTGAAACGCGCCCCAGGAAAGCACACAGCCATGTCACACTCATGCAGTCAACCTCCAGCGCCGGCCTTTCTAAAATTTTCTTCTTTTTTTTTTTTTTTTTCTGGTCGCTCCTTTGTACGGGTTTAGGTTGTCGAAGTTCTCTTCACATTACAAATATGCGACTAGTTCATGGCAAGTTTTCGCTTAGCACGCAGGAAACAGAAAACAGACATACGTCAGGCGTCAGGGGGAAAGCATCTCACATATTCTTGGATATCTGCAACGTTTTCTTCCCCATACAAAAATGTGTTCGTTTTGGCGCAACTGTTGTTTCAGAAATCTGCTCTAAGTTGTGGAACTTGATTGTGCCATGTACAGCAATGCAGTGCTCGTATCTGTCGGCCAGAAGCATCCGTTCACGAGCAACATGCTCCTTCAAAACCCATCAGGCCTCTATACTAAACTTTCTCTAGCCAACATAGTATAAAGGCCTCTTGGTGTTAGGATTTGACCCTCCACGGTTCACTGCTAGCTTGTCTTTGCTGCGAGCCATTTAACGTAGGGAACCTGCATTTGTTAGTTTATCCTTTATTTCCTAATTCTTTCTCTTTTTCTTTATTTCTTCATTTTTCTTTATTTTCTTTAATTCTTTTCTTTTCCTTTTATTTATTTATTATTTGTTGGTTTTATTTATTTATTTATTTATTTATGGAATAGCAAGCCGACGTCTCGTTTGGCTGACCTTTCTCCCGTTTTTTTTCCCTTTTCGTCTAATAAATATATCCCCCCCCCCCCCTGCATATACGCGTGAGAGCGTCGCATGTTCCAATGACATAAAATGACCCACTTAGCCTCGTGCAGCCAAACAACGAGAATGCGCCAAGTGTTTGTGCGGTAAACCCGCGTTCGTTTTTCATACAGGGCTACCACTGTTACACGGGCTGCCTTCGACGACAGTTGAAACCAACTGCCTTGAAAAAAAAAAAAAAAAACGCGCATTTCACATACATTTCACGGATTCGGAACGCTTGCTAGCGCTACGCTAGCAAGCGTGAAATGTATCAACTTCTGAAAGGGTATTAAATCCAATGTTGATTGACAAGTTGACACATCCCATGTCATCATCACCTCTTCATTTATTGTTGTTGTTGTTGTTGTTGTTGACACGATTCGCGCTCGCTGGCGCTACGCGCATTTTTCGAGGCAATTTGTTTCAACAGTTCATTTGTTTCAAAACTGCCCGTGTACTTGTTGATCTCCCTTTTATTTTCTTGGGCTTTGAGATCACAAGCAGGCAAACGCTCCGGAGTAACTTGATCCGTGTAACGTCTGCACCTAATATGGTCTGGAATCTGGGCACCCCAAAAACCATAGAAGAAGAAGAAGAAGGAGTAACTATCGTCGTCATTGAACGCAACTTCACCGTGTGGATAAAGAGAATCGCTTAACACTAATGAAAGGAGACTGCTGAAGATTGTTTACCGTTAGGTGAAAGAGACGGAGTAATCGGGTACGACATAAGAAAGAGGAGAAAGGAAGAAGAAAGGAAATTGAGAAAGAGAGAGAAAGAGTGGCTAGAAAAGGACTCCACGCGATAGCAACCTCATCGTAAAGAATAGCGAGCGTTTTTCCACCACCAGTTTTAATGGTACCGGAGAAACGAAAGAACTAACGACAAAGTCAAACGGCCGAATGTTTCCCGTTGTCACGGACAGAGCCTCGCGGGGCGTTTTGGCCACCTCTGAGGGAGGTTTTCAATCCTATTTTACGAGAATGCGGCGCACCTTGCAGGAAAACGTATAGCGTCACTTACTCCAATAAATTGTACACCTTTTGTTGATTTCCTTTTGTACGTATTCCGATAACGAAACGGGCGACCGTATACCTTTACTAGCCGTCTTCTGCAGATGGGACGGGCAGGAGAAGTTTAGATTCTCTCTGCTCTTGTCAACGAAGTTCCAAAAGACGCATCATTTTTTAAATTTATTTTTGTTCAGGGGCTTTTAAATAGCCCAAGTCTCATAGTATCCGTACATTCTTGTTTTATATATTTGTCTCTGTGGCGTATTTTCCTAAATTCCTTTTCCGTATTTTTGTGTGTGAAATTTTACATACCTCGCATTTTATTCGTCATTTTTATTCGAGGAATATCATTTGTAATATTTTTTTTTTATATCAATTTTCATTAAGTCGCGAGAGTTGAGTAGGACTTTAGCTGCCGTAATTTCGAAAAAAGAAGTGGTGAGAACTCATACGAAGTAAGTTCATCAAAAGGCATGGAGATGCGCATCGAACAATAGCGTCGCGCCTTTGTTTCCTATTGGACAGTGATGCGGCCTATCGCGAAATTTCCATCCAACCGTCTCCTCTCCTGATACGTTTCGATCCCCTCTCTCAGAAAAGTTGGTGCGCATAACTCGCTGCCATCCGCTTTGAATGGAAACAAGACTGGATTGTCGTGTCAACACAATTTCCTGTTGTCATGAGGTTGCTCTTTGGGAGCTTCTGAATGACATCCATTTCAAGCGTGACAAAAAGAAGGTCAACAGGCGGTGAAAAGGTCCTTTCAGACTCTAAATCAGGTGTTTTGTCAAGAGATCGCACCAGATCTCTTTTGATACTCAGTAGTGTAACGTGTAGATGCGCAATTTGGAGAGCCATTTTCTTTACAAAAGTCTTTTAGAAGTCGTCCTCTGGATTGGATTTTAAAAATAATGTGGAGACTGTGGCTCCACAAGTGTGGAGCCTGTTACTCTAGCTCACTTGAACTGCTAAAGGGTGGTTAGTAAGATAGATCACCAATGGATGTTTGGTTTGACGATGATGTAATAACAGCATGTAGAATGAAGAAGTGAAAAAGTGAGTATGAAACGATTAAATAATTAGGCATAAATCTCTGGTCTTCCCCGTCATGGAGTTGACCGCGTCATGACGTCATGAACGCGTCATGCTCGGACTCGCCATATTTCGTGAAAGAATGTTTTTAGACTGCTCGTCAAGCTATTTTAGGGACTACAGAGGAGGGAATACGTAAAAAATAAAAAGCAAAACAGAACACGAAAATAAGATCATGAGATATACTTGAACAAACGACATATATGGACATAGGAAGCGTGACCTCGTTAGATCACTGTACAGTTCTTGTACACATTTTTTTTTCTGCCTCAAGGATTTAGAGTAAACGCTTTCTTTGTTTTCGATTTGATTGAGTTTTTAATTCTTTTGGTGCATACGTTAACTTGGCTGGGAATAACAAAGCACGTTTGTTAAATATTCTTTGATGGCTGAGTCAGAGCTGAGTTGATTTTAGTAGCTGTAGGTCAGAAAGGGGTTGTTGTGACGTTGTTTCGTGGAAGTTTTCCTGCGAATAGAACAATATGGCTTTCAAGAGAACTCGTATATAGGAAAAGAGAACCTTGCTATAAGGGACAGAAGCTGCATAATAGAACCTCTTCTTCGACTCACAGCTCCGCTGCACGGTCAGCGCCAATTTTGACAACTCGAACACACAGAACAATGGCATTAACAGACGGAACGCGACAATAACGAACAATGAACGAATTAATCTCGCCAAAACAGCCACGTAAGCGTCGCACCCCACACACGGACCATCTGTAGCGAGCAATTAATAATTATGCCTCCTTTTATGCATCGCTCATTGCTCATATCTTTTCATGCGGACCCACTCAGGCTACAGGACGCGAAGAAAACACATCGCAAGTCCCTTTACCATTGCGAGAACAAAAACGCACAATCAAGCTAGGTGTCGTACTTCGACACAATGTTCCACCTATACAGGACGGAGACGTGTCAATATGCAGACGCCTTTGGATTCCCTGCCAGCGAACTTGAAAGGAGGAAAATTAACACTCTTCTCATGCAAATCATCTTCCCTTTTGAACGACTGCATGAATGTACCCGTAATCCGCTACGCAAATAAAGCAACAAAAGTTGGCCTTCGTTAGAAGGTAATTACGAAGGGAACGCAAGACGTGACGAAACCATTCGTCAGTCGTACCGATTAATTGTTCTTAGAAAAATGCATGTATGTAAATTGACGTCGGCGTTAATGAAGTCGTACGGTAGCTTCAGGATGATCGTTTAGGTGCAGATAAAGGACGCGATTTAGTGTCGAATATTTATACTTTGTGCTCTCCTCTTCCCTTCGGATCTACGGTGTTGTTTGATGAAGTATTTGATTGCAATCTCAGGTATCAGAGGGGAATAAATGGGCATGAAAGTAGCGCAATATAAGCTCTATGTCCTACGACAACAGACGGAACGCTGAGAAGAAGGAGGGGAATATGTGGTGGTGGTGGCACTGCTGGAAGACGTTGCCCACCTCACAGAGGTGGGCAACATCACGACTAACGCCCTGGGGGAATATGCGTCCTGGGACAACTTCTAAGGGAACTGTGCAACATGTAAAATGGTTACACAGAGACATTAGTCACTTAAAACATTAGGACCTACTACTACTCTATACGTTCATGGGGGGGGGGGGGTCGTTAGCTGCTAACATATGGAGCCAGGTAGTACCAAAATGAAAGCAGGGTTGTACAGCTACTGTGATGCACCCAAACGTGCCGCACCAGCGCTGGCATGGTCATATGACACGGTTAGAGACGAGAGACCAGTCCTGCATCATTAAGCATGCACAAGAGCTTCGATGGCCGAACGCTGTAACGACGAGTTGGCCCAAGGACCAAAGCACTGTGAAACCCAAAGGACCCCGCTGTCACCTTGCCTTGGACAAACGGCAAGAGGACCGTGGAACATATGCCGTACTTTCCTAGCACTTTCTCGAGGTCAAGAGGGCCGTTGTCGTGTCTGTCCAATGCATTCCGGAGAACTTCACGACTTGCTGCAAATCGCTCGCAGCTGAGCCGTATGTGTTCAGCGTCCTCAGGCACTCCGCACTGAATGCAGTCTGGTGTTGGAGCTATCCCGATACGGTGTAGAAACGCGCGGCCGTGAGAAACGTCCAGTCGGAATCACCAGCTCGCGTGATTGAGTGGTTAGCGTGCTGGCCACGTCACGCCGAGACTGGGAGGGACCCGGGTTCGAATCTCGGTGGCGGCTGTGCTGTCGGGAGTTCCTCCTGGGTTTTCCTCAGACGCTGTCAGACATATGTCGACACAGTTCCCTTAGACGTCTGCCCAGGGCGCACATTCCACCCAGGGCGTTAGTCGTGACGTTGCCCACCTCTGTGAGGCCGACAACGGCGAGCTCTTTCACAAGCACCACCACCACCACCACCACCACCATCAACCGGAATCGGAGGAGTAAGGATTCCAGTGGCTTGGACGTCCTTAACGGTATTCAACATGTCAGGTGGAGATCTATCTGCACCGCTTGTGTTTGGACAGCCGCCCATTGACAAACGCTTACTAACCTCACCTCTTATATGGCACCGGCCCCGGTAAATCAGTTGGCACACTGTCCGCCTATAGCCCGTCGTAACCCAAACGCCAGCAAATTGGTTGCAGGGTAAAAGTTGCTTAGGCACGCCGCCTTCTCCGAGGACGTTAGATACATTTGCCGCGCGCTAAGATTTAGGCGCACGTCAAAGGATCCGCAGACTAGCCACTCCCTAGATCCGAAGAGCGACTAATTATCGGACTACCTATAAGACGATTGTGACATGCCCGGCCCAAGGCTAAGTAAATGTTTTCCTCTGTTCGGTATACATTTAATACAGCAACAGACAGAAGAACCTTGCAATATCAAAATGCAAACGTACGAGAAAACCACCTATTTTTTCACTAACATCTTCATTATCATCGTCATCAGTATGCAGGGCACATGATACTTACTCTGCGTGAAGCCTTCCACTTTGCACATGAAAGGACCGAGGACGTACCAGTCAAAGAGATGGTTCACTAGGTGCACCCACATACAGAACACACTGATGATGGTGTCGGCCACAGCCAAGTTCATCAGGTAATAGTTGATGGTTGTGCGCAGGCTCCGGTTCAGAGCCACTGTCAGAATGACTCCACTGTTGCCTAGCACGGAGACGGTCATGGTGAGGACGAAGACGCAGATCTTGAGATGACCCCACCAGGACAAAGGCGCTCTGGCTAAAGGTCCTGCATCTTCCAGCAGGCTGAGGTTAACGACGCTTGTCAAAATGTCCGAACAATTTGGGTGGACACTCATGATTGACGGTCCTTATAGCTCACTCCGCTTCAGCTGTAGTATCACTGTCCCTGCTCTAGTTTCCAGTTCTTGTTCCTGTACGCAATTTATCTCTGTGGTCCTTAATACTGTCGTTATAATGCTACAGTCGCAACGTTCTCTGGCGTTTTGCGTCACCGTTAAATTTGTATTTGATTAGCCTATCCAAATGAAAAGCGAATATAACTAAGCAGGAACCTGGCTGAGCTGATTTTCTATTGTATCATAAGTATATTTACTTCTCGAGCGAAAAGCCGTCGAATTACTTTACCAGTTAACTAATTCTCTGCTCCAATAATTATTTCGAACATATTATTACTGCATTCATAGGCTGCAAAGATTAAATAAATAATATTGTTCGTTAATCTGGAACGCATCGCCCGATCTATATTGAGGGACGCATAACAACTTCTATGTGGAATGATACAACAGTTTCCCCTGCCAGGTAGTGCGGAAGTCAATTGGCTTCTAAGCTTCTAACATTGACCGCTTTTTCTGTCACCTTTCCTGTACAACTGTCAATTTTAACGTCACGTGGCTTACATTCTTTACTTCAGCTGTCACCGTTACGCAGCGTTCCTTAGAAACTTGAATTGTAAATTAAAGACGCGGTCAGCCTGAAATTGAAAGGAATGGCAACGTGAATCGATAGTCAAAGTAGTTTTTCGCCGCCGGATATGTATGAACGTTAATATAAGTTTTATGTACCGGAACCATGAATGTAAAGTAAAAACTTACGACGGATGATAAAGCCCAAGTAGCACCAACGCAGACGGCTTCACTGTCAACGCCACCGAACCAGTTCATCCAGCGTCCGAACCCCAGTCCTGTTGTACCCCGAGGCAAACAAGTCCGACCAAATGGGAGGCGCACTCAAACAAGGCTAGGGGAAAAGAGGCGCTTTCAGGAATCGGAGGAAGAGGGATGTGGCGCATGCGCCCCACAAAGGAACGGGCGCTCTTTTAAAAGCTACGCCGAAGTCAACGAACCGTGGGATTTACATTAATTTACATTGGCACACACGTACTGGTGCTGATAAACATTAGGACGTGCTACGTTCAGGGATAGCTATGCGTATTTGTTTTCGTTTAACTCGTCCTATCTATCTCGTCCGTTTAACTGTTTTACTGCCTACCACTTGATTGTGATCTTCAGCCGTATCGTATTTATCAGTCTGACCGGTCCCTTCAATTGTTTAGTTAAATACTTATTCAATGCATGTCAATATCCATAAGGTGCACATGTTGCGTTTAAACACGTTAGATGTGTGCGGGCGTGCATGGAGCTATAAAGCAAATTTGAAAAAAAAAATGTTCTTTGAGTTATCTATATAAAAACGTAATCCTTACTAAGTGGCAATGCGCATGAATGACAGCGTTACGTGAATAATTCGAAAGTTAAATTAATTACGCGGTTTTTTGCTTTCCTGCATTCAAGCTCTGCGTTATTACGCTTCCATTAAAGTATGGAGGAGTTTTCACGAGAAATTAAATGTCTAATTTCCCAGAGGACGAAGAGCTGCGATGATTTAGATTGCGTCAAAGGCCGCCAAAGTTAAATAGCAATCTGCGACCTAAACCCGCGTCTGGGTGTCAGGAAAGATTACGTCCCTTATCGTTTCCTGTGTATGAAAGGACACGTTCGACGGAGCCCGTGGTTCATGCAGTTCCTCTACACTTTGCGCCTAAAGATTCTAACGAGTAGTGGAAAGTGGTCTCGAAGCACTTTCATAACCAGAGGTGGAGCTTTGTTGAGAGCAGGTGCTTGATGAATGAATGAAGAAGCTTTCTGAACGCGTAGTGGTATATAGTTCGTGAAGTGGCTGAGGAAATCGGAATTCCGAAGCACGCGTTGTTCTGGATAGGAGTCGACATCCATGGAACCCAGTACGTTAGCAGCCAGAATTAACGGAATAGCCGAAAGCTATGTTAGGTCCCACGTGATCTTTTTTTTCTTCTTCTAACGTCTGATGTGAGGTAGATAACCGATAAGTAGATTTCAATAAGGTGAGAATCAACAAGCAAAAGATAGAATCAAATGAATCAAACCAAGGAAAGAATCAATACGGCAGATAAGACACCTCAGAAATATTAGGGAGTGTTTTTATAACCCGACTTCTGAAGTACCGGATCTACCGCTCCCAATCAACCAGCAAGAATCTGAGTTAATAGAGAGTTTTAGAAAACCGTTGATAACGTGGCTTGCGTCGAACCGCATCAACTGGAGCCAATCAGTGGATTAGATTCTGAGTCCCACACGACTGCGATTGGTTCCGAAGACACCGACGTTCCGACCGAAGTTCCGACAAGAACCTTACCAACGGTTTGCTAAAACTGCCTGTTAGTGAGTTTTAGTGCATCGTACGCTATCACCTTTGCGTATAGATAGCGTTGATGGCTCTGCGCATGCGCAAAACATAAAGCGCGCTTCGAGCATTGCGCAGAACCACCACGCTATCCCTTCCGTACTCTATAGCTTATATGCGTATACGCAAGGGGTGGCGTGTTTGGTTCTCCGCTCCTTTGAGTCCAGCTAAACCTAGCAGCAGAACTATTTGTAAAATCTGTGGTATGGGGTTGTTGCACATGGAACATCGTCCACGCATCACGTGTCAAGAGCATTTGAACGCGGAGAAAGCCCAGACCATGAGTTGCAGCGTTTCTTCATTCATGCCGTCATTTTGGCCCAGTTCTGTTCTGTCAATTTCCTTATCACTCTTATTTCGTTTGCATTCCCTACCTTAAGAAATATCGTCACCCCTACTTATATCCCAACTCTCGCAGCCGTACGCTCCTATACAGCAGAAACCATATATATGGGCTCTGGTCGGGCCACCACCACACCGACAAATGTTCACATGGTCCAAGCTCTTTGACCATGCGGACATTTGTCTGTATGGTGATGTCTCTGCTTTTTATTATGCTGTCCGAGTTTGTCATAGTTTCTGTTTCATATAAGTAATACAAAAGCGATGTATAATTAAGATGGAGGACGCGATCCTTACCAGCCCCTTTTCAGATACAGTTAGGCTCGTGGCTTATCCAGAATCACAACAACGGAGGGCTGTTATGTCATTATTACATTTACGTTGTAAAAGCTTTATCTATCATTGCCGACATGTGTCTAAAGCTGATATAAGAAGGGCTCCCCTGTAAGGATGCACAGGAAAGAAAGGGATGTAGTGCCGCCAAACATTTGGGGGGTGGGGGTGTAGAGGGTGGTCTGGATAAATCAGTGGGGGAGTCTGGAAGCCATGAGCTCTGCAAATACAAATTCCCCTTGAAAATGCAACCATGTTTGTTTGGATACTTTCGTCTTTCATTCCAATTATGACTCTAATTGTGACGGGGCATCTTCCCTGACGGCTTACAAGGTTTCAGGAAAGAGGGCGCATAAGAGGTCGCCATCCTGCGCGATTGAGAGCACGCAGCGGTAACGAGTCAGCGTAAAGGACTTCTATCCTACCCATTGCTATGCCAGAAACGTCGATATGGTAAACAACAACAGCGTGAGTTTAATGATTAGCGAGTGTCATCGCCAAAGTTATCCTTCCGAAATTGTAACTGATAATGCACCTCAGTTCCGGTCTGAACATTTTGAAAGATTCCTGCGTGAACGAGGAACCACACGCAACTGTTCTTCAGTCAGCAAACGGACTGGTCTGGAGGATTAACAGGGTCTTCAAAGAGTACGTCCAACTTGCAACATTGGAACACCGTCCGGTTCAGCTAGTATACTGGAATACTTAGGAATATAAAGAGGAACCCCGCATGGAACTACTGGGGTGTCTCCAGCCTGTTACTACATGGCCGTGCGAACAGGTCTCAACCTCGTGGGAATGCCACTGAATTTGGACAGACCATTTCAAGCAATTCAAGATCCGCGAAGCAAGATACGCACCCATCAAGAGAAACTGAAATGCTACGTTGACCTGCACCGCAGTGCCAAAGACCCCCGTTTCGAGTCGGGCAATGCATAAGAGTAAGAAGCATAAGGGAAAATCGTCGAAATGTTCGAAGCCACTGAAGATACTCATAAAATGCGGAAGTCACTCGTATCTTCTTTGCGGACAATAGAGTACGGAATGCGTCAAGGCTCACGCTTGTTCTCCGGAGACAATACCGACACCACGTGATACAAAACAACTTAGAACTCTTGAGCAATGGTGGACATCGATGGCATCTAGCAGTGAACCACGACAGAGTCGAAAGTTTCCAAGACTCACATCGCAAGACCAAGCGATCGGCAACTACCAGAATGAAGCCTCAGACAATGTACCAGATGACCAAGGAAAGGACCCCCTGCTACTTCGTAGGTCCAAAAGAAATAGAAGGCCCCCTGATCGTTTGGGCTTCTAGACACTTGCGTGATTTCCTTTTTCGGGTGTTTTTTTCCCGATGGGGGGGGGGGGGGGGCGGGGGGAGATACTTAAGCTTTTGTTTTACGGGGGAAGATATGTTGTGTAGAGGGCACCCCTCCGTGCACGCAGACGACGACGACAACCACAATAAGTACGTTGTAGAACTGTAGCCGGGCACACGTACCCCGGACATAGCATCTTGGCGACGAGGATGGGATTCATTGTATGTGTCAATAAGAGGTCTTCTTCCCAGAAGCCAAATGTCGAAAGATCACGAAGCAGTCACTGTTTACTCGAGACTTTTACGAAGAAGAAGAAAAAGATGAGGACAAAAACGTTCTCTCGCGCGAGTTGTTGATTGAACCAATTAGCGACAGCGAGTGCCATCTACACCAGAAAGAAAAGCGCTTGCATACGTAACTTCTTTTTTGCTCCGCGCTGGGAATGGGGTGAGTGGGTGACAATTTATCACGTACTCTTCTCCCTTTCTTTCTCGTTGTTTTCTTTTTCTGCCGTTTCTTTCGACTTTTTTTAAATGGTCCTCCTTCCGTTTTCTTCCTTCTGGGATATTCTCTGGTATTCCATCTTGAGCTCCGAATAACTAAAACGATATGTTAGGACAGGTAATCATCCGTTTTTAATGATCAATTAAAGAAGCTGAGGAATAATTGCTTAGAAAGCGAAGCTTGATAACGACGTTCTGGAAGCTTTTGATTCTGCGCTGACCACAGTAAGACGCCTATGCCTGCATTCCCAAGTAAAATGGAGCTCCAGGGGAAAGGTAAGCGTGTAATTAAATTCTGGGTAATCAGTTCCCGCGGTAAATAGGTTTTAAAATTGCAAACTATGCGTTCCGTTTTTCTCGTTCCATGATCCACTATTGCATTCTTTCCATCAGCAGCCTTAAGCGTTGATGGGAAATTAATTGGTACCGACAAAAGCGCCCATTTAAAGACGACTTTGTGAACACGTTGCCCTAAAACTTTCTGCGTCTCTTTTGAGTGAACCCGTGATAGTACACAATATTTTTTCGTCCATCAACAAGACTACCACGTGCCTCAGTGCAAGAAAATTTCACTGTACTGTCTGTCACGGCTTCTCTTCCCTGTGTCGTCACCGTGAAAATTAATTTACAAAAGCGTCCTCAAAAAACACCCACGGGCGGTGCGGCGTGACCTTAGAGGTCCCGCCCGATCTCCTGGCGTGACGTATCAGATCCTCTCCCTTCATATGCTCTGGTCTTCCCTCAGATCCGCGTAAGCGGTGGAGGGAGGCAAATGGGAGCCGGTCCCTCATATACTGGAGAGGGCCCCCTTGATAACGCGGTCCGCCCCTGGGTGGGCCGTGTCTTTGAATGCGCGGCCTATCAAACAATCGTCGGGGCAGCATCACTTGCAGTGCTGTTCCTGGGAAGATTTTTCCCTAAAATCAGATCAGTGTGACGTAGTATCAGCGTATAGTAGCGACCAGCCGAGATATCTCATTTCCCGCTGAAAATTCGCCTCCTATACGTACGCGGCGTGGGGCTACTTGCGGCGTACTCTATACGTCATCGTGTGACGTCAACGTCGCTCGTTCATTTACGGGCTTTCTGAAGGCGTTGAGGGGTTTCAAGAAGGGTTTCAAGAATACCTCTCTCTCTCGCGTTAGAGGTCAGCTACGAGCATAGTTCTCGCCCAAGATCGTCGTCTGTATGTGCCCGTTTTTCATCGTCTCCCTAGCCTCGAATTTTTTTCATCAGGTATTCATCACGTACTGTTTGGGACACGGTTGTCTAAAATCTCGAGCCCGTGGCGGAGCGATCCCCTACTGGCGATGTCGCGCACGAAGGAACTATACTAATACCTTCCCCGAGGGAAGGCCGCGCTAAACTGCCCTCCCTAGCAGACGACGCCGAGTATGCGATGGTTCGAACCATCGCATACTCGGCTCTCTCTCCCGACAGGTGGCCCGTGCGTGGCCTCCCCTCGGAGACTGTATTGGTACAGTTCCTTCGTGCGCGACATCGCCGATGGGGGACTGCTCGACCAGGGGCTGGAGATTTTAGACTAACGTGTTCCACACAGTACGTTATTTGTTGCACAATCCGCCACAATCAAAAACTAAAAAAAAATATGGAGAGGGAATTTCACTCCCCCTTCAAAGAACCCTCAGGTGCGGACCAGGGACCGACCGCAGTGACGTCGCTCATAACCATAGATGTCTCTCCGCGCTGACCACGAATGACAGCAAGTATATGCGGGATTCCGGGAAATGTAGGACTTTCGCGTATTATCGCGAATAAACATCATTCAGCGATGCGTCTCATCCATCACTTTGTTGTCAAGTGCAGTATCCCTCTGGGAAGCTTTTTCGAGTTCCTAAGGCGGAGTGGAGGTCATTTCATAAAGTTTAACGGCGCAAAACTTCCGCGGAGTAAAACGCCTTCGGGGCTACCTCTGCGCGCCGGAACTCATTTGCGTGGACGTGTTGACGGAGAGCTTTCACGACCGCAAGGCAAACAATGTCCGCACCGGTTTCAGAGAAATTGTTCTTCGAAGCGCGCGAAATAGGTCCCAATAGGCAACCCCGCTCTTCTGAACTGCGTTTAAGAAACTTTATGGCAACATGAACTGTGGAAGCAGTAAATAAGGTGGGAAGGAATGCTTTTTTTTTAAATTTCGTGTTAGCGCCGCGAAGCAACTGTGGCTATTAGTGGCGCACAGACGTGGACAGATGACAACAGGAAGGAAGTGGGGACAGAGGGGTCATTATGCGTCCTGGGCCGCCTTCAAGGGGAACTGCGTCGACATTCGCCTGGAAAGTCCGCAGGAAAACCCCAGACAGCACAGCCGATGACGGGATTCGAACACGAGCCACCTCCCAGTCTCGGCGTGGAACGCGGCCACCGTAACCACTATGCCACGGGAGCTTTTTTTTTTGTTTTTTTTTTTCCCTAGCCGTCTTGCTGCTTGCTCTCTGAATTTTTCCATGGGCTCTTTTCGGCAGATTTTCCAGACAGATGCCTGCACAGTTCCCCATAAAGTCAACCCACACTCTTAAAAATGAACTTCACCGCATAGCACGCTCTTAGCCAACTATAATCTGGAATGATATCGTTATCTGCCGTGATTTGTTGAAAACGGGAGGCGTACTCCTTTTTGTGTGACACTTATGCTGTTCATAATTGTCACAGAAAAGGCGTACGCCTCCCGTTTTCAACAAATCAGGGCAGATAACGATATCATTCCAGATTATGGTTGGCTAAGAGCATGCTATGCGGTGAAGTTCATTTGTAAGAGTGCAGGACGCAAACTAGTTCCCACGTCTTCCTTTCTTTTTTTTTTTGTTACCTTCTCTACCTCGGTTCTCGTCAGTACACCGCTCAGAGCTGCAGTTACTTCGCAGTGCTGATACAGATTATATATATACGTATATACATATATATACGAGTATGTTTGTAAGAGCTCAAACGTCGCCATGCCAGTACTGGACAGCTGTTTCGACCTAATTGGCCCATCGTCAGCAGTACGCAACGTTAGGTGACGCAAAAGGGCTCCGGCAAATTTTTTTCGTTATATATATACGTATACAACGCCTCGTAACCAGCGCTGTTCTGCTGACGTCACCAGTGTGGCGGCGGAACGAAACGCGTCACGTGCCTTGTTATGTGCAAGGTTTCTTTTGCAAACAGCAAGGAATGCTCCAATTATGTTCGGAGTTTCACTTTAAGACAGTTTGCTGTTTCCCGCTGAGCTTCGATACGCCAAAGCCTGCAAGATTTAAATAAATAAGTAGCTTATCCGGCTATATGTCCGCTTCTTGCATGCAGAAGAACTCCATGACATAGTGAGATCCTCGAATATCTATGTCTGGGGCAAAAGACAGAGCTAAAATCGCACGACGATCCTTTCATCACCTAGACGGGTAGAAATCCAGCGAACGGGTAAGGAAGTATGAATGGAAGTGCATCAGGACGAGAGCCGCCGATATATCGAACAGAGGCTGTACCTCTTCGGGGCTAAAACCAGAAACAAAACAGTCTCTGTTCGAACTATCGGGGGCTCTCATCCTGAGGCACTTCCCTTCATACTTTCATCGCCTAGTATGTTCTCGCCAAATAATATATAACTATGTACGCATTTTAATCATTATTTAAATGAGTAACTTTGTAGAGACGCTCTCGAGAGAAGTCCTGTTACGCATAAACCGTCCTTATTATCTTCTGTGTTCCGAGAAGAGCGGTCTCGCCAATAAACTCCGCTTTCATTACCTTGCCCCGCCATGCGCCGCGTGATAACCCTATATATGAACGTCTCCTACAATAGACTGGGATCAGAAACTCGCACGTAGAGATGCCATGCGGGCATCTTATCGCTGCAGAGAGGGTTCGGCTGGGCATGCACTGGACAAACGTGGCAACTGCATGCAGACGTCGTGCAATATTGCGGAAGTGGTGAGAGGGGACACGGGTACAAAGTTCTATTATTGCCTTCGATCTGTTATTGAGGTTGCTTGAGACTAGCCTGTCTGAAAATTTCTACGCGGTTTTCTAAGGTTGTTAATACGAGTAGTAAGTACGTATATAGAAGTGGCGCGTATCCAGAAAAGTATTTCGGGAACATTTCTATATGGGGTCTTTACGTGGGGAAGAACTATTTATTTCACCCTCGTTTCCCTCTCATAAATACACTACCACAGATATGATTTTTTTTGGGGGGTGGAGGGGGGTTGAACGCCCGACACTCCCCCTCTAGCTACGCCGCTGATGAGTAGTGTTTGATGTAACTTGTGGAAATAAGCACGGGCCACTTACGAGCTCGGGATGGTTTGTGATGTTCAACCGCTTCTGCTCAGTTGAGTTGAATTGAAAGAGAGAAGAAGAAAAAAAAGAAAAAGAAGAAAGCGGCACTCATCAGGAGCGCCTCTTCTGCTCTCATGTTGCTTATGACTGCTTTGCTTGTCAAGTGATTTTGTTAAAAATTAAAAAGATTTCTTAAAAAGGTTTTAGCCCATACCCTTAGGGCCAGCGAGAGGGGAGGGCAGCCGAGGATGGCGCCCCGGGGCCAGGGCCTCTTCAGGGGCCAGCACGACCCAAAGGCCCGTCGTAATCATATACAGTAGCAATACTTAGACTATGTTATGGAGACGCGAAGAGGGAGGCTTGGGCATCAGCCATCCCCGAGACCCGTAATTTCTCCCGCCGACCCGCATTCTCGGTTGTCATCACTACGGAACTTGTAGTACGATCTTCTTCTATTTTTTCTTTCTTTTTTTTTTGTTTACTTGGTGACTGAGGTGGAACTGTTCTGTAGAACTGTAACGAGCACAGAAGCCTGATACGAAGTTTTAGGGCCTATGGTGCGAAGGCAAAGGTATTGAACGTGGAAGTCGCGGGGGCAAAAGCGATAACGAGCTTCAATAATGTATCACTACCTCGGATGAATCGCGGTCAGCTGCTTCCCGGAAAACCTTTCCTGAAACACATAGACGCACAAGCAATTAAGGAAATGTAGGGGGGCTTTGCCGAATCTGTGCACAACTTGCCAATTCTGGATTGCCTTCCACTTGGAGCAGAACTGTGTCTCCACAAAATGCGTCTCTTGCAATTTACCCGAGAGGGTGTTTTTAAATGGATATAGAAATGGTTTTTAATGTTTTTAAATCAAGTCATCAAATCACCATCACCCTGGCCCGAGTTGCTCTTGTGCCATAGAGCACCAAAACACCAAAATTGCCATCACCGAACGTTCTAGAAAACACCTTTTTTTTCTCTCTTTTTCGCACCTCCCGGGTGGCGAACTTCCCCATGCCGAACTCTGTTGTTGTTAATTTTTCGTTGTTGTTTCGTATGATTTTCGTTGATGAAGCCCTTACGCATGACCGATGCCTAATCAAAGAATCTTCTTTTTTTGTAATACTTGCTCCTGACTGGAAAGTTTGCGCTAAATGCAAGATAAATCGCTAAGGACGTGGTGTTGCAGCTGCGATAGCACATCGGCGTGGAAGGTTAATTGGCGCACGGGTATTAAAATCGTTCCAGTACACAATGTCCTGTAAAGCTGGTAACGCCGCTGTTCCTGCACCGTTTTTTAACGGTTAAAAAAATCATTCGTGCGTATAACGTCATTTAATTAATCACCATCCCTATATAGGCGGACATGAAGCTCGCCAGAAATACCTGTCACAGTTTACATCCACTCTAGACATCGCTGAGTGCAGGACCGTGTTCTGCAAGGAGTGTTCTGTAGATAACGAATCAAAATAGAAAAAAAAAAGGATATTGAAGATTCGGGAGAAGCTCGGGATAGTGCTTTTTTCGCAACGCGAAAAGGGAAGGACGTAAGATTTTCAATCTAAAAGTTTGTCGCTGTTAGTATCGGACTTTAGTTGCATTAGTGGTGGCTGAATTACGTTTTTGTTCGTAATGTTGCTCGGCTCCTTTAGTAATGTAATATATTAATCTGATCTTGTTATTTAATAATTCAAACATGCTAGGAATGGAGAGCGGTCAAAAACAAATGGAGAAATGATGGGTAATAATAAAGCGAACAATATTAGAGAATACAATTTGTGTAAAGTAGTAGGGTTCTCGTTTACTTTTTCTTTTATCGCTCGGAAATTTGAAACGACATCTTTCGCAAATGCCTAGTATATATCAGTCCTGGGAAGTTTAGTTAAAAGTAACTAGTTGCACGATTGGAGTTACCGGGAAAGGTCCTATCGTCCTTCAGCAACGTAAGCTTGACAAACTGGTTTGGGAAAACTGATGGAGAGAATGGCTTTGCATAGTGCGATCTGGTGAGTCGAAAGAGAGGGAGTGTTTCCTCAGGAAACGTCGGGATTTCGTGGCCAAGCGTATACATGCCGTTTTCATCGCTACCGGTTTGGTGCCAAAACGACATCCGGTTTCACAGCAAACACGCTCTGCGCCAACCACTGTGCCGATTGATAGAGTTATCCCTTTTGATTTGTAGCAATTCAAACTGCCACAAAAAGGCGTACGCCTCCCGTTTTCAACAAATCGGGAAAGCGAAAGATATAATTCTGCATGGAGGCTGGGTACGAGCGTCCTTAGTCGCGGAAGGACCGAAAGTCTTCGTGGCACTGGAAGTTGTGGCGGGGGCTTCCGAGAATATCATGTGTAGTTTCTACCGATCCGGTTCTTGATCTAGTATCTACAATACCGCACGCTCGTGCTCATCGACGGATCGTGGTATCAGTCTTCTTGGACATCGAGCGCGCTTACGACACCGTTTCGCACATTTATGTCCTGCCCGCCTTGTCGTCCGTACGTCCCATGGACAAAGTTCCATAATGGTCCAAATGGAGTCCCGCAAAGAAGCATCCTGTGTCCGACACTCTTTAATGTGGTGATGGCTGGCCTAAAATCGATAATTCATCGAAAAGTTGCATTCTACGCGTATGCCTATGTTGCCCTTTGGACAGTAGGAAGACCACGACCTGCCACTCAGCCCCGCTTGCAGCTGGCTTTAAATAACGTCCACAAGTACCTCACGCAAGTTGAGATGGACCTTTCGCCCAAAAAGTGCGTCGGACTCACCACTCTAGTTGAGTGGTGATTCTGGTGAGTCAGCCTACATGCTGCAGGTGTAGACTGCGACGACTGTGTGTATGACTGCGGATAACTTCGGCCACCCGAGATTCTTCAACGTGCGCCGGAAATTCCCGGCCCCCCGCGCTGGTGGTGGGTGGGGTGGGGTGATATAATGTAGGAAGAAGGTGCGATCATACTGCTCTAGAGTGGCGGCCCGGTGCTTGCAGGGGAGGGTGAACGAGGGAGGGAGGGGAGAGATTATAGTGGCACAGGAGAGGGAAAGGGTGTGCTAACCCTCTTCCTCTCGGATTTGGGTAGTCTAAGAGAACTACCCACCACAGAAAACATGCGATCATACCTCAGTAGTCTTCACTGGTGTGCTCCCTGTACCACGGCAACCACCATGATTACTGGCGAAGTTATCCCATCCGGCACGCGCTGATGAAAGCAACGTGTACCTCCCCCACGTTGCTACCGCATTGAGAGAGGAGATATTGGCGATGTTCAGCCGGGTGTAGAATAAAGTGCGTGCATTGAGTCTCGGCACAGCTCTGCGCGTCCATTATTCGCATTTGAAATGTGGTTGTGCTTCCATTTTTAGTTTCCGCCGTAGTGCTAAAAGCTTACAGTCGAAACGGCTTAAACTCTGTGACTTCCTGACTTCCTATAGTAGAAACGCGTCCTAAGCAGTGTTCTACGGTACAACAAATTCAAATGCCTATAGCGTTTCTCTATTAAATACTTGTAGGGCAGAACAACCCAATGCGCAGATGACATTTTTTTTTTTTTTTTTTCAAGAACGATACTGCCAAGCAGACACGCTGCCGCGGATGAACTTTTTTATTTACGTAATCTGTTACATAAAGACGCTGACTGCAGTCATCATATGGCACATATCTTAGAGCAACAACAACAACAACATAGTACATGAGACAGTGGGAAAATACCGACTAGCAAATACTGGGGTAGCGTTCATGCAGAGTTTACTAATGGCATGCTGACCAAACACTCAAATCTGCTAGGGCCCTCCACAGGAGGGACGGATCCAGACCACCCCGTTGGGCCTTGGGGGGGGGGGGGGGTTCTTTGTCGAAGTGCGTAGCGGGGGAGGGGAACCAAAAGTTTAACCTGATACTCCCCCACCCCTTCTGAATCCGCCACTGCTCCACAGACCCAGCTTTCCTGCATCAAATGAAACATAAATAACGCGGAACCTTCGAAGACCGGCAGAAGACAGCAGTACTCTAGAAGGGCCTCGTTGGTGCACTACGGTAAATTGCATAGAAGCAGCGCTGCCCACGGAAACACAAGACGAAAAGACGCCCTTTGTTGATTTTCCTTGGGTATGTCAGCAGTTGTGCTATTTGTGTAATAGTATTGCGTGGCACAGGCGATTGGGTTATTAAAAACAAAGAGAAGGGCCTCCTCGAGAAACGTCTTTGTGACGCAGAAACTGCATTACTAATAGGGACTCAAATAGGGTCACAATTGGGACGCAAGAATTGCCGAAAGAAGACGCCCCAAAGGGGAAAAAATGAGCCCTACTCTAAGGTTGCGCGCGACAACGAAGACCGGTTTCTTCCCTATATATTCTGTATTAAGCAGTAGGTAGCATCATCTTACAGCCCGTTCATCCTATAGGTATTGACACTAGAGAGAATTTCTAACAATAGAATGAACAAGAAGCAGAAGGAAGATGTGATGTAAGGTGTTCGATAGCCTAAAAGGCGAAGCTATTTTTTGCAATGGATAAAGGATTATTCATAAGGGCATCAATTCAATGAACAGCACACTCTCAAAACCTCTCCATACGTATGCAATGGGATGTGAGTTAAAACAAAGCGCATTGAAATCTGTAAAATCGGAGTGCAAAAGCCTGGGATCCAACAGGACCGCACTGGAATTGTCCTCCCTTAAGACACCGCCGCCACATCATTCGTGTTGTTGATGTGTTTCTTGTGGCGCTACAATTGAGGTTGTTTTACTGGTTTGACCCGGCACAGTTACCGCAGGGTCCACAATATATCAATACATATGCACACTGTAAAGTATGAAAAAGCGTTTAAGGTGACACTAACGGTATCATGTGACAGAACAGCTTGACCAGAACGTGTCCATCGTCAAAGTCTGTTAATATAGCATGACGTAACCAGTCTAGCATTGCTTTTTTCGTATTGTTCTAAAACACGAGCGGAACAAGGCACAAGGGGCAAATGTTATTAAATAACTTCACCGGGATATCTCTCGCTATAGGAAATTAGCACAAAAAAAAACAACTCTTCAACATAGATCCGAAAATAAAATAATATAACGCTTAACGCGCGTGCGCCTTGCAAATGGGTTGTCCTCCCTTGGCATAGAAGCTCTTGCCTTCCAAGTTGTTGTGACAAATCTGAAAAAGAAAAAAATAACAGTAAGAAAAGAAGCGCTCTAAGATGCTTCGCGAGAACAATAAGCTCGCAATGTAAAGTGCAGCCGGTAATTGTAAAGCGCTGTCGTCTGCAAAAATGAGTGTCGTCTGCAAGAAGACGAAGAAATTCAACTGCGTTGGAACCGGGGTAACAACAACAACTTTATTACGGGATGATGGCTGGGGAGTTTCATAGCCGGGCAAGCGTTGGAACCGGGGTATTAAAGCGTTACAGTGAGCAGATGAAATTAAGATAAAGGTGTCGCCGACTATACTTAGTCATACGTAATGAATACACAGGAAAGATTACGCCGGCATCATGGCGACCTTACCGTGCACTTGAAGCACTTCGAGTGGTAGTTATTGCTAAGGGCTTCCACCCAGCGATCTCCAGCCTCAATGGGGAAGCCACAGCCAACGCACTTTGACGTGAACATTTCGTTCCAGTCTGCACGAGATGGCGAATAAGCAAGATGACCCTCGTATCAATGCGCCATTTATTATACCTTTCTCGCAGTAAGGTTGCCCATCCTCCATATAGAAGGAACTGTTGCCGAAAGGAGTCTTGCAGTAGGCACACACGAAACACTCGGGGTGCCAGGTCTGCTCCAACGCATTCAAACAGTCCTGGAAGGAAAAAAAAAAAAAAATTGCGAAGGGAATTAATGTTCATTCGGTACGTTTAATTTAATGGGACAGGGAGTCATTTATTGCAGGGCTAAAGAAGAATATAGTGCTCATCCATCGCCTCTGAGCCTCACAAAATGCCACGAAGGCTTTTACTTTTTCTTATTTCGTACGAGCTCTTTTAGCGGAGCATCAAGGGCGCTTTTAGCGAGGCCGTTTCGTCTCTGCAGGAAGCGCACATGCCACTTATGACAGATGTCGGTTTTTGCGCCCAAGCAAGTAATTTCGTCGCTCGCTTGATGCCGCTCAGACCGTGGTAAAAGGTAGCACGGTCCCCTCATGTAAGAGACAAAGATAAAGACGAAAACGCATTCGGGTAAGGCTTTTATATAAATTACAAAAAAAAATAATATGATTTTTATCGCAGACTACTCGCAGACGCGTTTCGCAGACTCCCGTAGGATAGTGACCGTAAGGTATGCAGAATGACTGATTATTCTACCGCATAATCTTAAAGGGGTCGTGACACTTCTGTGTATGTGGTTCGTCAGTATTTCACGCGTTGTACAGCTCCCTTCAACCTTAATAATAACACTGAAAAAAAAATCCGTCTAATTTCCGAGCGCGATAACAGCCACCCTGGGGGCACTGGGAATGTTAACTGAACAAAATCCTTGCGTTCAACTAGCAGAATAATTTTGTTCAATTAAGATTTCCCCATGGCGTCAAGGGTCGCTGTAATCGCGCTCGGGAACGAGACCATATTTTTTCCAGTGATATAATTAAGGTTGACGTGAGCTGTACTGCACCACTGGAGTGTTGAGGAAAAAAATTTTTTTTTTTCTGCGTGTTGTGATGGCATGGAAGAAACCGTAACGTGGTAGTCGAGATCGAATCGGAGGGTGTGGGTGCTTTTCTTCAACTGCCATTATTCTATTCAAGGAACCCTTGAACGAACTACCGCGTCAGCCGTTGACGTCAGAGGAAGAGCATCGGCCATTCCTATTCGTTCCCGAATGCACGTGACCTCGCCTCCCGCGCTTCCTCACTGCAGGATATACTTCCAGAGATGTCAGAGCCAGATGAGTTTCGGTTTAAGCGGCGACCGTCTGCACGTCTGCTCCTCTCTTCGCTGTAGAACTTGGAACGCATGTTCACATCCGTGCATGTCACTGTCTTTTACATTTTTTCGGCATAGCTTCGTGCGAAGTGTCACATCCCCTATAACTGCGCAGTTCAAGTAAGACATTGGATTCTGCGTTAACGGTGCAGGTATCCTGGACAGGCATTGCCGCGTAGTACACTTCACCGCAGCACCACCTTGTATGACAGGTGAAGCACGCTTTACAGGCGCATGTCGCTTTGATATGTGACGGCCCAGTGTCAGACATGTACAAGATACTTAAAAATGTATTTAAGATAAGATAATAAATACTAACGTTAGAATGTAATTAAGATAGAGTATAACTACATGAAAATTAATGTAATTAAGATAGAGTACAACATACTTCAAAAAGTATTTGAAATACAATTAAGATACTATTTATTCTTGAACGCAAAAAAAGTTACCAGTCAGTGGTCAATGCGGTAAGTCGCCGCTACGTGACATGAATCACCTAAACCCCGCGCACTATGCTGACCGCCGCTGTGTGATAGGAGTCATCTAAACGCAAGGCCCAAAAAGATGACAAAGGGATACCACATAACTCCACTAAGTATATGTGACCCAGAACAAAGCAAACTTCTAGCATGTCCCTGCTCGGCGAGGTCAGAATTCGGCATAACCATGTCAGGGCACACATAATAGACCCCTGACAGGCCAAGGATTAGTACACATGGGGCAAGATCTCTAAATGGGGACTTCCAAGAAGGGCCTATGTCCGGGTCAAGTCCAAGAGAGTCAGGAAATTTCCACTGAACAAGCAAGATAATGGAAAGACGAGACCCAGAAAGTCTGAGAGGGAGATCCAAAATATGTAATTAGAGTATTGAGTAGAAAATACCATAAAATGTATTTTAAATAGAGTACAAATACACAAAACAAAAAGTATTGAGTAGAGTACCAAAATACCGAAAATTGTATTTAAAATGCAGCATTTTAAATACAATACTCCAAATACGCGCGTCTTTCGTGACGTCATTGTCCACGAAGCGTTGTGGTGGAAAGCTTGGAGTCCACGTTTGAGTCCGGAGCGAAACAAGCTTCTGTTAGTTTGAGTAAAAGTGTAATGAACCCTGCAACGTGCTTCTTGCCACATCTATGCGCTCCATGTTTACAGCGGCCGCCACGTTGAAATTCATCACACGCAGAGAGGAGAAGCGCCTCAACCGACACCTCCTAGATAGCAAAGACCTGCGCCGTACGTCACGCACGGAGGCCTGCTCTGTGGCGGATCCAGGGGGGATGGGGGGTGGGATTGGGCGATCGCCCCCAAAACAGCAGTTTATACATTGGATTTCCCTCTCTGCCCTCCTCTACTAGCCCCATAATAGCCCCATCTCCAAACTGAGGGTCTGGATCCGCCACTGGGCCTGCGTGAGCTTTGCGAGCTGCTTCGAGCTTTCTCTTGTTTACTCTTCCATTGACGTCATAGCAGCATCAACAGCTGTAACAGCAAGCCACCCTGTGCGATGTAGTGCGCAGGCCTTCTACTATCTAGGAGGTGTTGCCTCAACCCGCATGCGTGGAAGGCAGCGATTGGTTCTCCGCTTGCAGCTCGCTGCGTGCGTCGGGCGAACTCCTTGCGTTCTGCTACGGAATGTCTCGCACGCGTCTGTTGCCACGGTCACCACCGCTCGCCCACGTCCGCACGCAACGAGACACAGTAGTGTGAAGTATGCTTAAGACCTTGAACACCAGCTTCGAACTTCAGATATAGCTAGTGTACGTACACCTTTGATTCTGTGTTGGCACTTCCTGCAGATAGGTGCGAGGTAGTTCTCGTAGCAGGTCTCACAGTACAGCTTCCCGTGTTCCTCGACAAAGCCAATCTCTTGTAGAGAACGTTGACACGTGCGGTTAGAGCAGAGGAAGTGTTCGGGGCACCATGTTTTCCCCAGAGCTTGGAGGAAAGGTCCTCTGTAATGAGAATAACAAAGAAAGAGCAGTGTTGGAAACTCCTTTCCTGGAGAAACTATCGTTTAATAGCGTCTGAACACACTCGTATAAACTCGGAATTCCCAAATTGAAAGAACGTCTTTTTCTTTTTTGTCAACGAGCGCTCAACGAGGGTATTAATCGTCAGTCATCAAGCAAGGTATCAACGGCAGAAGGACCTTAAACCTATCTAATACATGCACACTGATTCTTCCGCCGTGGAAATTTCTCACGTAAGCTATAGCAGTACGTGGAAGTGAAGCATAAGTAACAGCGTCGAGGCCGTAGGAAAAAAAAAAAAAAAATAGAGGAATAGGAGAGGGAACCGCTGACATCAAACGTGTTGACGTCGCTTTTTACCATCTCGTTATCCTTTTTTCTCTCTTTCCCTCTGTAAATCGTAACCGCACTGCCAGATTACGCTGGGATTTCGCAGACTGACTAAACCTCGGGGCCTTTTGTGTCGCGGGTCGAGCACGTGCAAATAGTACTTAGTGTATTAGTGCTTGGTGTATATGAGCAATAATGCACAGTTACATCCCCCTAAACTTTCGGCTAGTGCATCTGAGACAGCCGTTACTGCATATGACCCGGCTAACAACCCTGACCAGTGCGCACGTCAGTGTACGACTGGTACACGTACGAATCGATTAATGCTCATATGTACCTAATAGGAGATCCACAGCTCGCGCAGATTGCTATCTTGAGGCCCGTTCCAACTGGTTGCGTCAGCTGTCCTCGACCCCTCCGAGGCGCAGGGCGGGTGCCTGTTATACCAGAAGTAGCACCGGTCAGAGGAGGTCCGCCCAATGATCCCACTGGAGTCATGCCCCCATAGCTTGGAGTCATGCCCCCGTGACTTGGAGTCATGCCCCCGTGACTTGGAGTCATGCCCCCGTGACTTGGAGTCCTGCCCCCGTGACTCGGAGTCATGCCCCCGTGACTCGGAGTCATGCCCCCGTGACTCGGAGTCATGCCCCCATGACTCGGAGTCATGCCCCCGTGACTCGGAGTCGTGCCGCCGTGACTTGGAGTCATTGAGGCAGGTTTCTGCTGAAGCGGGGGCTCGCTATGAGGAGCAGCGAAAGGGCGAAAAGAGGGGCTCGCCCCAAGCAAGAAAGGAGAGGCAGAAGGAGCGCAAGAAGGTGTTTTGGTCTGTGGTGCCTGCTGAGGCGGTGGGCGATACGCGGACTCGAAGGGTGGTGGCGCCCCCGCGGTTGTGGGTGAAGGGCCTCCGGGCTGAGGCGGCGGCCATGTGAACTTGGCACTTCCTGGAAGGGAGGACAGTGAAAGATAGGGACAGGACAGAAAGAAAAAGAGTAAGAGTATGTCTCAAAAGAAGAAAGGAAAGAGCTATAGATTATTTTGTTATTTCCGACACAGAGGTTATTGAAAAGCGGAAGGAGCATTACGAGGACCACTGCTCCCACCCACGTGCTAAGAAAGCCTGTAACACGCATAGAGGATGAGCGCTCAAGGGTGACTGGGGACAACACGGCCATTGCATGTGGACTTGCAGGGGACTTGGGAGGAAGCAACCGCTGTTACCTGTGAGACGATCAGGCTGGCATTGCTGCATATCCTGCGCCTACGTAGCTACATCTCGCGCAGTGATGTATCTGAACGGAGCGCTTGAAACTCCGCAAAAACAACTGCGACGCTTTTAAGACACGTGAACGAGCAGGTACTTTGCAGACCATCTGGGTTCCTTCTGGATCCTTTGGGTTAACAATCTTTCAGGGAGACTTGATGGCGCTCAGGAAACAGTGACACTTACTTTAGGGACGTCTGAAATCAATTTCCATAAGAACCGGTGTCAAGCGCCCCCGTGCACGCCATGAACTAGAGCTTCCATCGCAAGGCGTTCGCGTATGAAGATTAGAAAGTGTAGCAGCAGAAAGGTCTGTGGGACAGCGCACGTGCACAAAAACGTGGTAGGGTATGCGGCAAGAAATATGCAGGTGCGAAGAAGCAGGCTCAACATAATCGCAAGGGGAACGTCGACAGACATTGCCCTTGTTGGGACATGTTGTACAACGTAACTTGGAACAAATATGGGGACTCTCTCACTTTGTATGCAAGACATTGTATATACTAACAATCATCATCATCATCTACGCCATCTTCTGGTTGGTTGTGCTCATTGCTGCATCCACTGGAAAGATCTGGAGGTGGAGGCAGGTCTTCTTCTGCGTACATGCACATGCTGTTAGCTCTCAGCCATGCAGACACCAGAAAAGCTCAATTTGATCTGGTAGCACCTTACTGAAAGGACACCTTGTACTTTGTTGGGGGAAAGAGAAGGAGAAAAGGGGAAAGGGTTCAGTACCTGGAAACCCTGCAATTTGGCGAGTCTTTTTTTTTACGACGTATAATCTTAGCGTTTCAGTCAGTTAATTTGAGAGGCTCTAAGGGTCTAATATTGAAATATATCTAGCAGTTTTTATTGGTCCTCGTATTAATTTTCCTCCTCGCACGTGAGGAGGATTCGGGAAAAGTGGAGGTGCCCGTTCGGCAATATTAGCAAGGTTTGACCACCGGATAGATTAGTGTACCGAATAAACCAGAAACATGCCGCAAAGAAATAGCGTAATCCGCGTTGTTGTGCGCAGCTAAAGCTGTGTACACGCGACAGCGACACTGTACACGCAGTGTACATTAAATTTTAAATTAAACATTTACTGCCGCAGGTCAGATTCATACAATAACCGCGTTATAGGCGCGTAAGCCGATCGGGCCGCACGCTTCGACTGCACCTCATTAACACAAACTGCATAAGCGGAAAAGTAACCGAATGTTTTTTGACGAGTCTAAATTTCCCTCCATGCAGGAGGACACAGTGCAAAGTTAACGACCCACAAATGTTTTCCGCGTTAATGACCGCCTGAAAGTTGACGCCAAATGGAGTTGACTTGCCCCAACCAACTGTCCTTTCGCCGGTGAAAGTTAAGAAGGGATCATCATGCAGTCAGTCGGACGAATCGTAAAACAGTATACCTGGAGCTGGGCTATGGACATCAGCCGGAGGGGCTGTATGGGGGTGTGTTCTTGCCCACGGTGAACTCTGCAATGGAGATTTATTGATATATGATACGTATGAGTTTGACGGGATGAACTCTACGCTCTAGCGGGTGGAAGGAGTAAACTGGAGGGTAATTACATCCCCTAGTTCCCTAGATTGCAACTACTGGAACTATATCCCAGTAAACCATAGACGTCCCAGGGACGTCCACGGAATATTGGAAAATGGATATTCGCTAGCCCAGGGACCTTCTAAGAGAGCATAGGGATAACCATGGGACGTCCGGGGGATTACCCTAAAGCTGATGTCCCAGGAACATCCATGGAAGATCAATTATAGGATTTGGGATATAAATAGAACATTCCTAAACCATGTGTGTTCAACCTAAGAGTGGCATTGTCGGTGCATTTCTTTCTTCCTTATAATTAACCGCCGTATAAGACAACACAACGTTTGTAACGTTGTATTAGTCATTGTTTCTGTTCATATATATGTCTCACAGTAATTCACAGTTCAGTGTAACAATCATGTGTTATGAAGTTCTCCACTTGCAGCTTCCAAGATAGCGTTCTTATGTTGAACAGGACCATAGTTCAGCTGCATTTGCTCCTTGTGTGTAAGTGCTGTTGCAACAAGACTACAATGATTTAGTCGCAGGATTCTTCAGTAAAAAAACAGTGACTTCCCATACTCTAAGAAAACCAAAACAAAATGAGATAGGGAGCAGCTATAGCTACTATTTCCCTAGGTCGCAATACACCTCTACCCGAGAAACGTCATCATGACATTGGTAGACAGACTGAAAGCGAGACAAATCGGAAGGGGGAGGGCAGGGTTCCACGAATGGGCACTTGTTCGCTGCCTCCTATTGAAAGCAAAGTAGGACCGAAGGTCGCGTCCCTTTCAGGGACCATCGTAATGCCCTGAAGACTGTGGCTTTCGGGCGCGACCTTGTCTGCCCCTAGCTTCGAGCTAGTTCAACTCTACCAAATTGGTGGCGCTGTCGAACACTATGACGTCATTTGTTTACAAACAGGGAGAGGTCCCATTACTCTCCATTTTAGTTCCATGACCCTGAAATTTACACCTAGAGCACTGCAAATAGTCTAGAAACTTCGCTTTAGTTTAGAGGTGAATAGTGTGGACTAATGCGTGTGGCAATGTACGTTACCCACAAAATGGAGTAAAGTTTTTCTTACAGTGTACCTGCGGAATATACACAAAGCATGGCAACATATCATCGATATGTAAGGAAAGATGAATCCGTTCATCTTCCCCAGGATCAAAGATATGTTGCCATCTTCACGTTAACACCAGCTTGCTTGTATGCTTCTATTCAACAGTGTACAAAACATTGAACTTGTGTGTTTTACCCAATGTCGTGACAAGTCATTGAGTAAAACAAAACATTGACCTTGTGTCCTACCCAATGTGGTAGCAAGTCACAACAACAACTGTATTGCGATATGATGAATGGGGAGTTTCACTACCCAATGTGGTGACAAGTAAATGAGTAAAATGACTGAAATCAATGTAAAGATATGCATGATTGATTGGTTGGTTGATGGACTGGTTGATGGCGTTTTACTGCCGAATCGCCAAGACGGCGAGCCGATCCTGCCTTAACCCCCCCCCCCCCCCCCTTTGCCGAGTTGTGCTGCAACACCCCATTGCCGAATAGTCTGCTTGCGGATAGGGCGAAGTGATGTAGCTGGGTAGGTATCATGCATCGTGGGCTGAGTTCCTATAGAAAAATGCGTCAACATTTGCCTTACAGTTTCAGGAGAACCAAGGGAAGACACCCAAACAACATAGCCGGTGTCAGTATTCGAGTTCGGTTCTACTAAATCTGGGTCATGTAGAATCAAGTTCCGCAGAACGTTTTTCAGGAAGTCGGACAGCGTTTAGAGCGCGTGCCACTTTGCGGTCATGAGCATTTTGGCTTATATTCAAAATCAAACAAAGTATGATAAAACACGATTTAATGTCACTTTGAACGGCAGATTATCGGCAGAGATTGAATAGTTTCAAAAGAGGGCGGTCAATACAGACCCATTTTAAGATACACACACACACACGCACACATACAAAAGAATTTAAAAAAAAGCTGCGCAATACTGGCAACTGGCAACGGGGTAGAATATCGTCCCTGGCGATGACACTCCCCAATCGTCATTATTAAAATAAAGTTTCTGTTTGCATTAGAAAAATGAGGCAGTAAATTCCAATTCGAAAGAAAAAAAAAAGGTTTTTCTTATTTCCCAGTTTGCGTATTTCTTAGTATAAAGTACAAAGTGTACAAACTTGTAATTACATTATTACTCCAGAGAGAAATTCAATTCAATTATTGCGTAGATAAACAGAGTAGTTGATTACAACTCCAGTCGGTAAGCGCCTGCCATGGATGTTGCGCACTTGTGATAGAGGATCTGCTCATTAACAGCCCTCTGGTGCCGCTAATCGGAAACTAGCTCGTTAATTTATAATCCGCTTTCGATTACGTAGACAGACGAACCTTGTGCGATCGGAATCTGTCTGCAGCTTAATTTTCCCCAGACTGCTGAACGCAGGAGGTCTGCACTCGGAATATCAAAGCGGTATAGAGAGCATAAATTTTTTAGCGAAGTCCGTTGACACGGAAGCGCTGTCTGAAAGTATCGAGCGTCCCTAAGTCACGCAAGGGGCACCTCACAAATTAATGTTATTTAAATGGCTTAGGGGTAAGTAAATTACGAAGTATGTTACTGTTTTACCGAGGCCGGTAGTCGGTCATTATAGAAAATGATTGGGTTAACTAACTAAGTAACTAAGAAAAAAGGGCAATATGGTTGTCTACGTTGACGTAATTACTTGTAGTTAATTACACACGACTGTGGTTACTGATAACACTTCTGCGGGAGCGGAAAATAGTTTTATGGATATGACAGTGCACATCTCAGTGCCGTTCTACGATACTCCTCCACCAGTACTAAACCTTGCACGTGTCATTTCTTTGATTGGTCTGTTTGTCCTGTTTTCCAAAACCTGTAACTATGGGCAGAAGAATAACTCATTCTCCGAGCACACTTCTTCACGAGTGAACGTTCGAAACGTTTCCTGAGCGTACCTCGCACCTCTTATTAAACCGCAACTTCCTTTCGATTACGATCTCCGTATTCGCGCAGCGCAAAGTAATCAGCTCACCTCAATACCTTAACTCAATACCTTCGTTGAAATAGCCGCTGAAAAAAGGTGCTATAAGTTACACATGATTGAAATTAACGGATATAATTATATGAGCTGTACAATCACTGACGTACACAGTTCATCCAATGTGTTGCAGAAGATTGGGGCTCCAGCCTACGACAAAACGCCAGACTCCCTGTAAAAAGAATCTCTGTGGCTAACAATATATGGGGAAAGAGCACAATAAACTAGTTCCCGACTCGTTAATAAGACATCGCGGAGATCCGGTGCAAGTGGATAACCTCATTGTCCTGTTTCCCCATAGGGATAGGATAAGGACATCTCCCTTAAATTGGTGCCTCCCCCGGGAAGGCGTCCCTCTTTCTGTAGGGCAGTCATGAGGAAGTTACAAGTGCAAGAAACTTTGCTGTAGTTTATTGTTCACAGAAAGGCTGGCTACGCTGCTATCTCGGCGTATACGGCAACTCAGTATAGAATGATACCATAGGGGACCGGGATAGATGGGGATAACCAGTTCCTCTTTTTCCTTTCTGGGATACACTATCTATACATATCATGATAAACCGGCAACCTTTGTGCTTTCCGCATACAGCACTACTGTAACTAATATCTGATTCTTTCGCATTGAAACTGTTAGAGTGTAATCCGGTTTCCAGACCCGGTAATCCGGATCCTACGAGTTAGAGTGCAATCCGGTTAAAGTAAATTTGAGATTTTCATCAACATAGCGTCAGACTATACATCTGCCGCACTCACGTGAAAGAATGCATGTGTGCCTTGTGCCAAGTTTTGCAACATCTAGTTCTGTACAGTGTTAATAGAACTTAACTTATATCGTGGGCGTATTAGGCGCAGGTACGGCGGAGAAGGTGCTGCTGGCTGCAGTATTTACCAATTACAACACTAATCGCGAGCCTCTTAGTTGAGCTTCCTTCCAGAAAATCCTTTATTGCTCCCTCATTAGCATGCAGGTCGACGTCCTTACCTTTGCCGCGCACTATACGTGGCGTCACAAACGCACTTCATCGATGATCATAGATAACATAGTACTTTCGAAGTGGCGAAGCCTTTATTATCAGCGGAATCGGACACCATTGAGAAAACGAAGGGCCGGAAAAGGAGTAAAATAGGCGCCTATTATACTTTCCTTTTAATTGCGTACATATCTGTTACACCTGAGACCTCGCATGGTTTTCATAACCGTCTAAAAGAGGTGTAGCGCTTTGTGCAAAATGCCACCTGTTCGCTGTTTGAACCTTCGCAGCAAAACACACGCTGAGTAGAAAGCCGCAGATGAGCATCCTATGTGCATGTACGGCTAGAAAAATACCATACGGTGTAAATAAGAGTACATCTATACAAGGATGTCATCCCACATAAAGCTTCAGTGGCCCCAAAACAGCAAGACGGAAACTACTCAACTATTCCTTTGTGAAGTGCCTTACTTACACTTAGTTACTGTACCTTATTTACACTTTCCTGAGGAGCGAATCTGTCACATAGTTCCCCGGCAACCGCGACGGCAATCCTTATATCAGGATGTTCTTGCCGCGCAGTGCATGGATCCGGATCACAATGCACGCAAAAGCATCAGTGAGGAACGTTCTGCACTTGAAACACCTCATGTAATCGTCGTCACATATCTGTGGTTGTTGTCATTATTGCACAACATACGTGTTGCGCACTAATATTTTGTTATTTATCTTGGTACGGAGAGAGATACGTCATCGGAATGGTAGAAGGTCGTCGCACCCTTTTATTTACATATAACTGACTTATCTGAGCTCCTGGATCGCTCCTGTTGCTAAAATACACGATCAGAATGTAACCCCCGAGTTCGTAGATGTGACTTGATCTCAACTTGACTTGCAGATGCCTTGGAAGAGCGGCAATGTAGAGTCACTAAATATTTAGTGACTCTACGGCAATGCACTTCAGAAACCCTGCTCGGCATGAAGCATTTTTACGCAGCGAGCTCGACTTGACACGTGTGGTGAAAATTTCGAGTCAACGCTCGGGCTACCTTAATCGTGACTTGGATAACGCTCCAGTACGGCAGCTTCGGGAAGCCACATGACGACTTGACTTTACATGACCCGATACGTCATCAATTTGTTTACAGGGACTTTGCACAAGCGTTGGTGCCAGATGACAGGTGTGGCGCATAATATAGTCCTGACGCTAAGAAATGTCGCGTTTCCGTACTACAAAGCACATTTTAAGTGCAAACCTGAGCGCAGATCTCGCTCCCAGACGCAGTTAAAGTTAGCAGGCTGCGACTTGACGAAGTAAGCCAGCGGGAGGGTTCATAAAAAGACTCAAACCGCGAATTCAGCGAGGACAGGTCTCGGCGCAGACTTGCACAAGTCAAGATGCGGCTTCAAGTCAAGTCACATCTCTGAATTCGGTGGTAAGACTCAAAGTCACCGCGGCCAAATCCAGCCGACCAACGCTCTGCCCTCAAAGCTCTTCTGACCTTTTTTGGACACCGTAGGGCTTCGGTCTTCATGTGAGGCGTCTCGTTATTCCATTTCCCACGTCACCACCACCAACACCAACCAACAACAACCAACCAACATCACCAACATGAAATAAAGTTGTTTTGTTGTTGTTCAGTGTCGCTGTTTTACCAAAAGACATGTGCAAGTGTGCCGAAGTGTAAGTGTATTCTGTTTCCCAGCATGCGTTGCGCGGCTCGTACTTTGAATGCCCATTGTCTTCGAGGAGGTACGACCATTGGCCGCGTATAGTCAGCTCAGGCTCAAGAACTATACAAGAAGTGCTCCCTTCCTCTCCCTCAGAAGTAGTATAGAAATATAGAAGGTTACCTGTGGTGCAGCGGGTTTAGCGGTCGTCGGTCCCAGCGGGTACTTGGTCGTCGGCTACATCGGCCGGGGGAAAAAGAGCAAAGCACACTGAGCACGATGCAGAAGAAGCTTCATTCATGCAATACATAACAACATACATTCCAGGTCAGCCGTGAGAGGGCGCAGTCGTTCAGGAGAGTTGTTATTGGTCAGTGGGGGATACCGTCTGAGATTAAGCTTTCCACAACGAAGCCGTTACAAGAAACGCAAAAACTACATACTTAAAAAAAAAAGATAAAGATAAAACGTACTGCATAGGAGAATCCTCCCTTTTCCCTGGAGCACGTTCGTGTATTTTATGTAGCGAGAAAGCAAATAACTGTTATTGCGGCAATCCATTACTTGTTCGAAGATGATAGCACAGCACACAACTCATCGCATATACTGCCGTTCATAGCGCAGTACTTCGGAATATTTATTACGTACACTTTTATGTTGTTTTAGTGCTGAAGATGTATACTCTGGTATGCACTACTTAGTGCTTGTTTTGTCAAATACATAGCGCAGATGTACGCGCAAGAAATTTGATTAGTGCAAACAAGAGCTTATATTGCTCGTTTTTGCATGTAGACTATAGTACCAAAGGACAAAAGCCGAGAGGCACGAAACACGATGACAGCACGACAAAAATTTCTCAGACACAGCAAAGCAGCTTGTCTGCAAACTTCCCGTTATTTCGATCGTAGTCTTAGTCCTCAGCCTCACAGCCGACGATATTGATCTCGAGGGCTCAATTATTGTCACGAATTCCTTTCTATCAATTCCACCACACATATTCGCCCGCACATATAGACCCTTTCAATGTTTGCAAACAAACGCTACTCAAACCAGAAGGCTTACGGGGTACAAATCCAGCTGACGCACCCTGGCGTCGAGAAAGGGTCTATAAAGGATATCGGTATCTAAAAGCAACTGCAACTAAATTATCGCCAAAGGCTCTCAGATGTTGAAGGAATGTCCTCAGCGACGAAGACTACTCTGAGCAAATAAACCGAAAAGCTCCCACAGATTCTCCCCAAAGCGGCATGCTGTTACTTCTACAAAGCGTCCAGATATGAATCAGTGAGTGAAACAATCAGAGCGATCTCTTTCTAAAGTAGGCCATTGCACGTTCTAATCCAACAAAGAGGAGTGTTAACACGAGCATAAAGTGCCAAGACAAGTGCATGCTCAATACCAGCCAGCGTGCCACTTTGAAAAGTACACGACACGCAGGGAACGATAAAGTTGCACTTTATTTTGAGAGTATAGATATGGGTCACATAGTGACTCTTACAGGCCTGCTGCTTATCTCGCTTAACACTCCTCTCAGGAGGAAATACAACAGTTGAATCAGATTCCAAAGAGAACATGAAACACAAAACAATATTGATACGGACGACTGAAACTGTGTCACCGTGATAAAAGAGGACGGTTTTATCAGGTCGAAAAGTCAGCTGACTATAAGTCACACTTTAGTGTGCTACAGCGATGGCTGCTGTGGGGCTTAACCGAAATTCAGTCATCAATAGACTTCAACTTCTCAGAGAGGTACGCGTAATATGACTACTCGTACTACTGCTGTTGCAGAATTCTGGCCCTTTATCTTATTAGTTTCTCCACCCTTACTTTTACGCGGCTACGCACAGTTGTTGCAGCTCACTATACCAACGCCACCTAGTTACACGAGGCTCACTTCTTCGCCATTTGGGGTCGCGGTGTCGTCTGCTTCAGCCAATCGCTGCAGACGGGCCTCAAACACAGGCTTTCTGTGGCTCCCAGTGGCTGCTCATGCGGCTCAGGGCGGCTCGCTCATGCCCATAGCTACTGCGGCCAAGAGCACGTCGTGATTAGCGGCCTCTTAATGATTACGTCACGAGGTTTAAGCGATTTCTAGGTGGCGTTGGCTGTACTCCGTCACTGATCGCGATAGTCTTTATGCCATGTGGACCGGTCGCCTTTATCGTCTGACACTTTACCAGCAATTCCCGGCTATTATATTTCCTTGTATTGTCTCTTCCTGGTGCGTATACCTAAGTGTATCTTTATCAGTAGTCCCGGGGGCTTAATCACTTGCACGCGTTACGAGCTAACGAGGGGCGGGGCACTCGTCGAGAAGGACACGTGATAAAACACGTGCACGGCGTCTTTTGTGCGATACGTGAAGGGCGTGGTATAAGTAACGCGCAATGTGTCACGTGCCCATCTTTTTCAATTTCCCGCCCGCCTTTTTGAATCTCCCGCCACTCGTTAGCTTGTAACGACCGTAACGACGATTAAGCCCCCTGGACTGTTACTATAACTTCAGACTCTGGTCGCCGTTACCTCCTCCTTTGTTCTGGAAAATTCCACGTCCCCAGTGTTTATTCATTATGTTCATCTTCATCAGTCTTGCTTGTTAATCATGGTTGTTGTCGCTCGTTATTAACAAACAAAACTATTTCGCGGTATCTCCTTTATCACTAGATCTGTCAGTTCCAACCGTCCTTTACAAATTGTCTTACAATCATCAATAAACTCGTTCTTTTTAGTTCTTTCATGACTTCACTCCTCAAGGTGTCCACGACGTATATCAAAGCGATATAACGGTTGCATCACAGCATCACTTGCTGTCAGGAGTAATTGCCTTAATATTCGTATTGTCAGTCATGCACACACCTGTTACCCTACCTTTATGCACGTCTGCGCGACCGGAAACCGCGCTGGTACCTCTACGCGCGTCAGGTACGGCAGACATTGACAAATGCAACGCTCTAAGTTTCTACACAACATAGGTATTTCGTGGGTGCACAAGCAGTGTTTACTTAAGTGTGTTTCACATTCTGTCATAAATTCAAGTAAATATAGTGCTGCAGGCTTTTGCCATTTCATTACGTGGGCCCTGTCGTGACTATTGCTAACAGAAGGTGCCGGTCCATCGTTAATTATTTTTCCGTGATAGTTGAAAGACAGTCGAAGCACAATTCTTCCCAAATGTTTACCATTAAGTGTGAAGTCCTGCCTGTAGTTTTGCATGAAACCGAACAACAAGACATCAGATGTTACATAATTAGAGAGTTTTTCCAAGCAGGGTTTTACGTCGGGTGCCATCGGCGAAAACCTGCAGCAGAACTGAGTTTATGATACATTAGGGACACACGCGCGAGAATGAACCGTTGCCTTTAATACGAACATCCGAAGGCGGAACACAGCACTGCGTACATTTGTTTGTGTTGTATGTCACAAAATGGAAGACTCGCTTGTTGGCACAGAGTATTGCCAGAGACACAGCATGTAGTAAATGCAAGAAAGCTCACTGCACACTAAGTAATAAATTATCCTTATCCCTACAGCGACAACATAACAAGACTAGCGAGCACTTTACAGGTGGCATTCAATGAATACACGACGCAGCGCGGCGCCTTTTCATAAACAACATATCAGATAGTCTTCGCGCTGCCACCATTTGAGCAGAGTTACCCTCGTGTGTGAGTTTCACGAGCTTTACTGTGTGAAGTATCTCAGACAGGATAGCTTCTTTCAGAATTACCTACGCCTCAAGGAACTACGTACGCATTTACAAGGTACGCGTTTACGTTTGTAACGTCACCGTTGCTACAGCAAAACTTGCTCAGCATGGTCCACCGGTTTAGCTGAAGAAGTGACCAAAATTTAGGCTCTTGTCTGCATGAATTCTAATACAGTTTTCTTATGCACTTTCTTAGAAAGACATGCGGTAATATAAGCTTGGATGAACCCCTCGTATAAGACGTAAAAGTGTATGCCTCAATTACAGTTGAGGGCATCGGCAGCTCATTCCACATCGAGCCTGGTCATGGCTCATCAGCAGGAAGTATAGCTGAACGTTGCCTTAGGTTAGGGCTATGATGAGGTAAGCATGTCTTCAGTAATTCCTGCTGATTCCTGCTGTGCCTCGGTCGCACGGGGAGTCCTAGCAACCATTGCAACCAATGACCATTGAACACGAGCGTAGCGCCACACGGCTTATAACCTGTGAACTTTCTAAGGAGCATTTGGTCGAACCCTCCACGAGAGGTTGACGCGCCACACGCTGGGTGGCATTACGCGCATTTTTAATGGCCACTGGCTTCAATGGTCATTAAGTCTTTAACGATGGGTCTTCGGGGGAACGAGGAACTGTATCATAAGCACGTATTTATTCGGCTGCGCTCTTGGCTTACGGGCACAGGCACTGACCATGCTGATCTGCTATCTGATTAGGTAGTGACTGAATCACACTGCAGTTCTGATGCGACGTTGGTTGCATGTCTGATTTACGCGCGGAGCACCCAGCCGGCTAAGCCATCATGACTGTTTTGAACGGCTGACCAAGACCTGCTGTAGCAACGCTTCAGTTACACTCTATTTGTGCAGCCAGAGAAATTTGGCTTTATTAACAGTCGCGTACTTTTCATATGGTCATCCCCTTGATACAATTGTTTGCTTGATGCCAATGTAGAGTCCCGCGCGCGTAGACGGCTACCGCGCGCGACGCCCGCGGCGCGATGATCCAAGAGGTAGTCAGCAAGCCATCACCAGAGCCGATACGAGTTGCCACCTGACGGCTCGATTAAGAACCCGACGAAAAGAAAGCAGAACGCGTCGAAGCCAGGGCAAGGCGCATTTAACACTGCTGCTGGAACATTTTACGGAGATTACTTACACCCAGTGCAACGAGAGAGTCCGTCACAACGCCAGACTCATCAGCATCCGACGGCTGCGATGCGGGTGGTGCAGCCCCGTACAGACTGGCTGCCATTTGGGGTGCGGGCGGTGCAGGCGAGTACTGTGGTGCAGGTGAGTACTGTCCAGGAGAGAACTGAGGCGTCAAGGGCTTGGGTACCGGCGAGTACGCGCTTGGCTGTGAGAGCGGTGTCTGGCTCGAGAAAGGTTTCAGCGCTGGTCGAGGCGCCTGGCTTCCTCTGAAAAACACACAGTTTAAAATAAACGTTATATCTTTCTTTTCGTCCTCTCTAACCAGAGTACTGACTGATTAGTGCGTCGAAAGGCATCCAAAACGTCGACACTCACGGTGAAACGGCCACAGGCACAGCCTCTTGGTGATGAGCGCGAGCAGCTGCCTTGGCGTGGACGTCACAATACAGCTTCTCGTTCACGTTGAAGTATCCTGCAACACGAACATACGTACGATGGGGGTTACCCTCCGAGGTTCATGAAAGAAACTCTGCAGTGATCGATGTTATAGTCACTAAGCGTCTCCTCACGCTGTCTACGCTGAGGTGAACCCATCATCCCATCAGAACTCATCCCATCACCCATCAGAAACCATCAGCGCCATTTCAGTTCTGCAGCGCTCTAGTCGCGAAGCAACGAAACCACCAATTGACTTGTATCGGCTAATCGTGACACCGTGGCTTCGCCTCCTTTAAGCAGCCAGTTTGGAGAATACTACACCACCGTGATGATTTGCGTTACTGCCATTCTCGCGAGACTGGAAACTGCAAGGTTCGCTCCCGGCAACGGTCACACCTGTTGGACACAGCGCGAAGCATAGAATAGAATAGAAGTAGAAAGAGAGAAAAAAAGAAAACGGAAACGGTAGGTCGCACTGGTCATCAGTTGTGCGTATTAGTTCGACTCTGATGCAGTACGTACAGGATTTTGCAAATGTCCCTCAGAGCCTCAGCGGGGACAGCATGGGCTGAAGTTTAGACAGCGACTCTTTTTGACGGAAATATGGTGACCATGTTACAATTTTTATGTACAGAGTGATTGCCTGTAGGCGTACGTCCGCATGGATGACTTGACGGCCCTGCTGTGTACTCACCAACGTTCTTTAGCGATGTGCCGCACGTGGCGCAACGGAAGCATTCGGCGTGCAGAGGACGGTCCTTGATGCGCACGAAGACACCCCTGTTGCGATAAATTCATCTTTATCAGCTGGACGCACAGAAGGAGTCGCGCGCGGATGTAACAGCTCGCGTGGATACCGTACACTTGGCTATACGCGTCGAAGACAAAAGAGTGTCCCGAGCTGTGCGCGGCACAAAATGACCTCTTCCTCCGTATCCGCGTACAGTCCCGACTATCTTCGTCAGTAGAGTTTGTTGTCCACACGCGATGCACTTTCCAACATGAACGTGGACTCTCGGAAAATGAATGTTCTATAGGACTCACAACGTTTCGAATCTGGATTCTAGTGCCTCCTTGTGTGCTGAATTACAAGTCATGGATGACTTCGGTAGGTGCCATACCCCAACCCATAAGTGTAAGTCCAGGATTCTATTACTACAAAAATGAATGAGGGGCTGTATTTTAGATGTGTTCATTTTCTGAGAGTTCACGTTCGAAGACAGCGGCGCGTGATACTGTTCCGTTCGAAGTGAGTCGCTGAAATGTGAGCGCGGTCTTTGCACGTTGGATCAGTGTACACCGGCACCGTGTCCGCGGTGGTCTAAGGTCCATTCCTGTCTCTGTCTTCCGCGTGGATTCTGCTGATATTCGCGAATATTGTAGGGCTTCTCCTCGCGAGTATACTCAAGGAATAATTCTTACACGATGAGCCTTCCACATTCAGCACATGTGTTGGGGGCTCCCACTGAGGTGTTTGGTGGAGCATCGGACGTCTTGGGGGCTTCGACATGGCGTAGGTTGACCATTCTAGTGGGCTCTGGCGTCGTGTTCACGGTGAGCGGGGCATGAACGTTCTGCACTCCAGGCGACTGCATGCTGGGATCTGTTTGAGGTTGAAAGTTGCGTTCAACAGAATGCGCTGCATTCGTGGAAAGTGTCTTTAAAGTATTCAGAGCTGCTGTGCTGTGCTTGCGTTTTCTTGGTTGTGTTCAGTGGTGCCGCGAGATTTTCGCAAAGAGTCATCCTGGCGTGCTTCGGCTGATCTGTTCTTTAAGATGTGATGATCCGGCGCATTGGTTTGGTGGTTGGATATCTATGGCCAGAGTTTTATAGCAAAATGAATAACCGCCACGTTAACGGGCGGTGCTCTCAGAGAGAGAGAGAGAGACTGCCGTTCTCCTCTCCCTGGGCATCTTTCACTCCCGGCCGCGTCGATGTGAACGGTCACGTGCCATGAAAGACCAGGAGGAACAATTGGGCGTAGGACCGCGCGTTATGACGTCAATGCAGTAAGGTGCGACGCGCTGAACAACTAATATCATTTTTAGTGTACGTGATAGGGATTCTGTCTCTCGTTCTGGGGTGTGCAGAAGTAATGCTTGAGTTTGAGTTTGATTTGGAATTTTCTGGTGCAAAGATATCTGGGATCATGCTGCGCCCAGAAGTAATGCGTTCAGTCCTCAATGGTGTTGATGAATTCCCAGTCTTTTGATGTGTTTTCCTCTCGCCGCCAACAAAATGCCATTGTTGCTGTTCTTCTTCTTTAATGAACTGCTACCACTGCACGAGCCATTCAGTGTTTCTAGTCGCATGTGTGTGTGTGTGTGTGTGTGTGTGTGTGTGTGTGTCTGTGTGTCTGTGTTTGAACTCTATCACTTCCAGCAACATAGGTTTAGTGCACCGTCTTGTTCCCGCTGAATTGCCTACCGTTGAACTCGCGGATGAATTCGTTGAGAATGTCACCTTATATCATTTCAATATGTATTGCTCTAAACTCTGTGTGGCACGTGCGGAATGATGATGAATGTGTGTAACAAGCAGAATACTATATAATCGGTCCTACAACATCACACCGGTACTTACCTCGAGAGCGTTGTTCCTCATGCATTGATCGGCAGCTGACTAAACTGATTACATACACCAACACAGACGGCTGTCAGTCGAACGTGTGCATCCTGTCCCCGTGTCTTTCATTGCCCAACGGTGTTTTATTTTACATACGTATATGCATGTTCCGAGCAGCAGCACGTTATGCGAGCTTAGGCACGATTAAGGAGGGGAATCCTCGTTCAGTCCGTGTTTTCAGCCATGCATATTTATAACTCCTTTTACGTAAGCATAATTATAAATCCCTCTACGCGCGTCTCCCACGGAGTATCCGTTGAAGGACAACGCGGATATGAAACTAACCAAACTGTAGACATTAGCTGAAGCGCGCATATCGCTAAGCAAGGCTAAAAAAAGTCTGACAAAGTTTTTCTTGTTGTATCAGAAGGATAGAGGACAGCCAGACTTACGAAGTTATTCCGACGGAAAGCGAAATTATTAGGGCTCGAGGTCGTGACGAGGAAGACCGCTTAAAACGCTTGCCATGCAAACAACCAACCTGTACCACTTGGTGGTGGAGGAAGCGTATCATCGTCAAGGGCTGCCTGTAGCCGTCTGAAAGCATGCGATTGTGTGTGGTCAACACCAGCGCATCCAGGGGATTCACCTTGGGGGCGCTTGTCTTGTTCCTGGACCATGCGCAGTACGGCGGAATCCTTGTTCAGCGGCTTGTCGTCTTTCATGAAGTTGATTCTAACAGGAGGAATTTCATTCACATTACAACTTGAAACGTTAAGATAGATGATGGAAAGCAACTGGGGAAGGAGTGGATATTCCTTGCATCTAGAGGTCTAGAACACCTGCTGCAGGATGCTTTGGTCAGCCGCGTTCCATCATTGTTCCTCACATTTGACACGACGGTTTGTGCTTTGTGGCGTCTACTATGCAGGTATCGTAATAGCAGTTCGTCTTACCCGACGGCTCCTGTGGTGAGAACTTCCGTTTGAGCAGCCAATGCGTTTGCGATGTTGTTCATGGAGTACAGGGGTGCAGGAGAGTTGTAGGGGTTGTGCACCAGGGCAGGGACCTTGGCACCGAAAGGCTTGGCTGCCGTGTTGTGGCCGGTTCCCACTGGCTTGTATGGCTGTCGTCGACAGCATTGTACTCGTGAAACACGTTCTCGTATAAAAATGCAGCTGGGGGCCGGTAAGCACTTATATCCAAGTAGTGTTTAAGTATGATTTCCAAGCTATCGCTGCGGAGTTATTATTAAACTTTCTCTTCGTATATCAGTCTATAGCAGTATAAGTTGTGAGCCACATTCTGGAAGTTCTCTTCCATAAATAAGAGAAAAAAAGCTGCATTTTTGGGCATTGTGCCAAACTAGTCTAAATAGCTCGTCGCGGCTTCATATAGCGCCGTCTTAGCGCCGATAAGCTTTTTGAAACGCTGTTAAATGTTTATTGAAAACCTTTTAATGTTTTGTGACAATACACTCTGCCGTAAAACATGTAGACATTAGATCTGAGTGTCAGGAAGCACATATGTCTAACCACCCTGAACTTGAAGCGCACAAGTGGAACTGCTGTTAGCCTTAGCCTCTTTGCCCACCCAACCGATCCAGCTGGAGTAACTTTCTTACTATCTAACTGGAGGCCTGTAAAACTCGTTAAAATTCCAACATCCCTGACTTCACTAACTAGTATATATTTGTTGTTGCTTGCCTAGCTCTATACGCCTCTGCGTGGTCCATTTGCCTTTGAACACATTCCTCTTCGCAGGCCTCATCCGAGCCTTCACCTCTGCGTTCGCAATTATAGAAGTCATTACGCATAAAAGCATCTGCGGAGGTGCGAGCGGATTGAAACTTCGCCAGATTTCGCTGATGAGTTTTTCGCACAGTCCTTTTTATTTATTTATTTATTTTTCTTTCTTTTTTTGCACAATTGAAGCTTCTCACGCGGGACAAAGATCCGCCCACTCGTCCAAAAGTAACACCCACTGATGTGGCCGTGATATACGGGATGTGTGTGGGGAATGGTATAGCACCTTTTCCTGCCAACAAATCTTCGCAGGTGTACTATAAATGAGGTGTATCCATCCACACCCTTGTGTGGTGTAGGCGTATAAGCACTCGGTGCGCCGCCTGTCAAGGCCTCATCCGTTCAAGCATGGACTCATTATTGTTGAAAGCCATGCGCTGGTCGATCCAATCTTTAACAGTGACTCGTAAGTTTGTGTTCGCTGTTGTTCTGTGTTCTGATAACGAGCTCTACGATCTTACGTAGTTGTATATGCGGCGATACTTTTTATAGAGCACGTACGCGGGTGTCCCAGCTGACGTGCGCAGAGATTTCAAAAGAGACTGAGCTCTCTACGCAAATGAAACCAGCTGAATGTGGTTATTGCAGTCGTGTATCGTAGTCGCCAGTGTTTTTCGTTGTGCCCAATTAATTAAATAAGACTAATTAGCTAAGTTTTAATGTATTGGTTGAAGGGCCGAGGTGTTAACTCAAAAGTTGCAAAGCCCTTTGAGGCACACCCGATCGAGATGCTTCCAACCAAGTACGCTTTGTGTGATTTTTTTTCTTTTTGTCTAAAAGGAAAACCTGCGAAGAACCAAAAATACCATGTGACAACGCGTGCTGCAGTCGCGGCGCACGAGGGCGTTGTCACGTGCTGTTTTTGTTTGTTAGTAGTTTTACCGTAAGTGACGATAATGCAAATCTGGATAAAAACGGGTTTTACCGGATTTAATCCCAAGACACCAGTACAAAATGCAAAGCTACAATCTTTCGGTGAACTTTGTTTGGACCATGATAGTCTTATAGTGTCTCATGTTTGACTTATGTAGCTCAACCGTGCACGGCCTTGTAGTTCAGATATATATATATATTTTTCGCTACCACGCACATACACACACATAGAAAATATGCTTTGAGCATTAGTGTTCACCGGGTTTCCTTAACGATGTCCAAACAACACCACATAGCCACCACTTTTCTTATGGTGCAATTCAGCTTACTTTACGTCACCCACGGGGATTTCGCGCCCAATAGCAAGGACGTTGAAGTATCAAGGGTTCTTTGAAGCGGAGATGCAATACCATTATGATTCGTGGTCGACGCGAACACCTAAAATTATGTCAATTTTCAGCTTAAGTATTATCAAGACGTACCCTGTTTGGTGGCGGCGAGTGAGGTCTTAGTCACAGGAGCCGGTTCGCCGTTGCTCAGGGGAGCTGGCCTAGGCAAGGAACCGACGGGAGTCACCTGGGGCTTCCATGTCATGCTAGCACCTCTGTGAGTAAACGGAAGGAAGGAACGGGCATGTTCAATCATGGTACTTTAGTGCCACAAATACAGGGACAGAAAACGAAGAAGGACACGGACGAACACTACAGGTGTGTACAACGTGCTACGAGCACTAAATGTACCACTCTGGGTCTTCATTATAAGTGTCAAGCTACGATCTATTCGGTTGTATGTTCCTATAATCCTGGATGTTTCGACACTGTCGATTTGCTCTGAATGAATTGTTGAATTGCAGTTGTCCAATTGTCTTCGAATTAAACGACTCATCGAGAAGAATCCGTTTTAGCCACGCTTTGACAATATACGTACTCCAAATATCCATGGTACGCCTGCTAAGACAACATTGTTAATGTGTCTATATGCACTGGTTATATATTGTTTAAAGAAAGCTGTAAATACAGGGTCCCACATTGGACGCACCGTTCGAAAGTGTTATTACGGCTGTATTTCTACAAGGTCTGTCGTCGAGCTCCGTATGGCTCATGTTTCGCGTGCACGGAGCGTGGTGCTTCCACATCGAAAAATAAAAAATAAAAAAATAAAACGACCCATCTGTTCTTGGTTACGTAGGAGCAACACATTTTGATCCAAGTCGTATTTACATATTTGCGTGCGCTCAATGAGAATGCAACGACTGGTTACTTTTTCATATTGTCAAGGCTTTTGGCCGCGACACGATGTCTATCGCAGCTATATCTGCTCAGCAACAGCAAAATGCATATATGACGAATGTTTTGGAAGTCATGTTGTTTGTTTTCCAACAAAGACCATCCTTGTATTTGTGAATGAAGGCAATTCTTTCTGTGCAATCAGGCTGGTTAATTAGTAATCCACATGTGCAACTTCTCACCCTTAATGTGAGTTTCTTGCACAGACTCAATTCCTGTTGCTTGTGAAATTGTCGTGGGCGGTAATTACAGTGCTACAGTGACTCTATCGTATGCGTCTCTGCTTCCAAGGATGCGACAAACGGCTTTGGACAATGGCTTGCCTTGGATTGTATTGGATAAATAAAAGAAAAATATGCAAATGGTGGTTCCAGCAAAGCGGAGCCGCCTGCTGCGAAGTCGGTAGAGAAACGAAAAGGGGGAAGACAGGATATAGGGTAAAAAAAAAGAGTAAATAAGAGTGATAGGTAGCTGATAAAAAGGTGTGTACGTAGTCAGGGAAGTTCCACTCGGTCCCGCAGAGTCCGTTATGTTTCAAAACTCGTTCGTCTTCTCTGCTGGCTCTACACTGCACACGTTCACATGGACATCCTAATAACGTGAAGGCTGTGCACAAGTGTATTACCTCTGCACGCTGAGCTCGAGGTAGTTTCCGGCTCTGACGATGGTATCCTGGGCTTCCTTGTGCCTGAGGTCGTCCGTGGACTTTCCCTGGATGCGAATGAGGGCGTCTCCTGTCTGCAGTCCCGCCTTCTCTGCCAGGCTACCAGGATTCACCTGCATAGGAAGTCACCATCATTATGACCTCATATCGCCAAGGGCTGGCTGTAGTGCTGAAGTTTAGAAGGAATTGCGGTGTTTTCCCTTGGTTTTCCTCAGACACGGGGGGATGGGGGGAGGGGGCTTTCATGACATTCCTTGAATGGAAACGGCTATTCACAAAATCATTTTTATTCATTTTTTTAGACAATCAACATAGAAATATGAAAGGAATTCCGATGAACGCAGCATGCCGATCAGTTGTGCTGAATGCACCGTGTTTAGCGTTCCCCACTACCCGTATAGGTCTGAATTTGCATGACGTTTCGGAACTACGATTTCGGAATTGTTTCGCAATTTTCCCTAAGTGACGATAAAGCGAACCGGAAATTATACACGAATATTATCTTGTTTCACCCTAAAACACGAAGCTACAGTGTTGTAGGCTCTCCACACCCGCCACTGCCCTCCCCCCCCTTTTTTTTTTGTTCGTCACGTAGCTGCCCCTTCGCTCGACTCATTTGACCCGTGGTGAGACAGAGCTTCTTTCGCTAGTCGTCCCCTTCCACGAATCCCGATTATTATTTCTTTGTATATCATCACATAAACCCTCATCCGCTCGGCATACCGGCGCGCTATACAGCCGGAAATATGCGGTCTACTCTCCGGGGGGAAAGGAGGCCGCCGATGATTCATCGCGGGAGAGATGCCGACGAATAAGCGCTGCCAGAATCCGATTTTAGGATTCCTCTCTGTCAATAGGTAAGCTTGTTCCGTGAATCCGACTCCGACGCGCGCGTGCTGACACAAATCCCACAACTCGCAAAAGATTTACGAAAACTTTTTTTGTTAACCTGAAAGGAGGCTATTCAGCAAATTTTGTTGTTGCTGGTTTTGAGACATGCGAACACTGATTCAGTACTGCCTTACGGCTACTAGCTGTGTCAACCAGCTCAATAGCTACTAACGGTGTCAAACGTTATGTGGGAAGATCCTCTGGAATCTGTTTCATTTTGTCTATATCTTCTTGCATCGTCACTTTCTTACACTTTTCTTCTTTTTTTTTTCCTTTGCCGACAGAGATGTAACATGGGGATATTTATTATCACGTTAACACATATGACAATATTCCTCGTTGCCAAGGGCCTCTCATGCGATGAACCTCACTTTCTCCAAAGCACGTTACACTTACCTACGCGTTTACTCTTTGCGTAAATTTTGAGAACATGTTTAGGAACACAAACATCAATTAAAGCCCCAAACCTTATCATTCTGCTGAGTGTATCGTGTTGAACTATAGCCCTTACACTCACATCCGAACCACGTCCAGACACGAGCTGAGAATTTCTTCCACTTGAATGGTGCTTGACATGAGCCAGAATACGCGTGTTTCTTTTATGCAATTACAGCAACAAACAAAGCTTAGCTGCCAACATAAAACTGCAGTATTAACAACATTTTTACTGTATTTTCGGCACAATTTACGAAGGCTGTACCTGTGTGCTAGCCATTTACGAATATACCCGCAAGGTACTAGAATGTCCACGGCACGGGAGGACTGCTTCTCATCTGTGTGCAGGAGAGATCATGTCCTACATCTAGGATGCCTAGGGAGTGACTTTTTTTGGGTTAAACTCGATTCCGCCCGGTTATTCCGCCCCCCCCCCCCAACCCAGAACTGACCTCGGACTAATTCGGGCTAAACCCGACTTTCTCACCGAATTGCGTTCACTATGAAATCCTCAAGTGACGTTTCCACTGAAGACGCGCAACGGTCGCCAAGTGTAACACATGTAAGGATGGCTCACTTACATTCCCAGAAATACACCCATGTGTTCAGCACTGTCTATGCCTTCGGGGATTACCCCTGGTAGGCCACACACAAAAAGAAAAAAAAAGAAAAAAAAAAACGAAAAGAAAAACGGAAAGGACTCAGTAGACAAGAGGAGAAAGAAAACACCCCATATACCCGAAGCACAACTAATCGTCCGATTTCTCCCCGAATTACAGATTTTAAAATAACGCCCGATTTTTACCCCACGAATCTGAGAAAGGCATTTATAACCCGAAAGAAAAGTCACTCCCTACCTATACTGTGTACACACACTCCTCTCCCGCCTCTTCCATTCAAGGTGCTTCCGCATGGATTCGCCGGATGAATGGCGTCAGACAAAAGGACATCCTTAAAGTGTATGCCGATAGCTGCCGTCTCACTCGAAGCTTCCGTCCGCGACATTTCCAGGAAGTTTCGCCAAGTGCGTTTCGTAGGCGTTCGATCTTGCAACACCAAATCGAACTCGAGCAAAAGTCGATTTTTCATAAAGCTGCATGGGAGTGAAAATAATACGAAAGAAAAACGAGGGCGAAGCACTGGACAAAATTAGTGCCTCATTTATTATATATTTGTTCTTAGTTTCACGTTAGCGCCGCGAAGCAGCTGTGGCTATGAGCGGCGTACAGATGTGGACAGATGGAGAGAGGGCAGCAGAAGGAGTGGGCGACAGGGGGATAGTATGCGTCCTGGGCCGACTTCAGGGTAAACTGCGCCGACATTCGTCTGGCAAGTCTTCGGAAAAGCCAGGGAAAAACCTCAGACAGCACAGCCGGTTGTAGGATTCGAACCCACCACCTCTCAGTCTCATCACGCCTTAACCCGATCGGCCATGCCGCTGTTTATATATTTAGCGTTTTACATTTCACAGGTAGATGAAAGGATGTACCAAAGTCAGGACAGGATGTAAGCTGCTTATAAGAAGAAAAAAAATGATGGGCAGCACAAGTAGCAGACATCCGCTGCTGACAGCTTTGCATGGAAGACGAAATAATGGCTATGCCCACCTCCTGTGACGTCACTGAGGGCTGACTTATTAACGCTTACGTCTCGGGAACACCGGATACGAATATCGTCTCTTTTCGTTTTATGTGTTTTTGGGAAACGTAAGAGAAACGACACCTCCAGGGTACGTATCTGCAGCACGACAGTGTGCGGTTTGGCAGACAGACGCCAGGCACGCGGACAATCTTCCAATGCCTGCAGAATCTTGGCGCGCTCCTCCGGTTATTCTAAATTTACTGGAGCACAGGAATAGCTCGGACGATGTGCAGACGTACTTGAATGTGGTTGAGTTTGAGGACGAACAGGATATCAGTCACCGTATACGAAGCTCCGGCTGGTGCTCAAAGGATGACTGCTGTTGGATGACCCGCGAACGAGAATATGCTCTTTAAAATTCGAATTTAAAAAAAAACTTTTTTTTTTGAAAATTCCTTTCTCGTACATCTAGTTGTTTCGTAGCTCATCGTCGAAATCTCAAAACTCGACTATCTCATTGGGGGCTAGATTGGTACGTTGATATCGGGACAGACAAAGTATTTTGAGTCTTTGGCGCTTGAGTTTTTCCAGTCCTTACGTGATGTTTTGTCATGCAGTGTGTCTTCGAAGTCAGTACCTTCTCCTGATACCTTTTTTTTCCCTACTCCGTCACCTAAATAAACACACAGGCATATACTATAAGTGCTATGAAGTAGCTGGCATCCGTGGGCTCCCTGTGAGCCGCGTTTCTTTTTATTTATTTATTTATTTTTTAATTTTCTTTCTTTTTATTTTTTAAGGAATAGCAAGCCGGCGTGCTGCATGGCTGACCGTTCCCTTTCCTTTTTTTTCTGCAATAAATCCCCCCCCCCCCCCGTGTTAATAGAGCAGACATCTCTTGTTTTTCTAATTTCAATTGAGTTCAAGTTCAATTCATTTAGCCTGTCATGTCATACTTGATCTTCCTTTTTGTTTCGCTTTTGGGAATACATCATCCTAACCGTTTCCTTCTTTTTTGTCAGCATTAAACACATCCCTCCCCCCCCCCCCCCCCCTTGTCATGTAACAGGGGACGATAGTAGGGAGACGAAAAATGGTGAGAGATGACGGTGGCCGTGACGAAATTCAAATAAACTAGGAAAGAGCCAATGAGGAATTGCACTGTAAATTGGGCGTTGGAGGTTCATGTGTCTATGTACCCCATCGATGGAGCTCGCGTCGGAAGATTCTCATTGGTTGGGTCCGTTAGACAAAAAAAAAGCTGTATTGGGGCGAACGCTTCCTGTGTAGAGATCCCGAGAATTGATCGTGTAAACAAGAGGCCCCAGACATCCAGTCATAACAGATGGTCATTATGCATACCCATGCGTTTCCTGGCCCCGATCTTCTGGTTTCGCAAGCAGGGTCACGTCAGGCAGCTCTGGCGTTCCATCATGGGAAACATTGAAATATATGGGAAAGGTATCAGCTGGTATGGAAGTCTGATCACTTCTTCTCCCTTGGGGGGTTTGTGTACGTGAATGCAGCCTTTCACTTCCTCGATTAAAGAAAACAGGAAGGACGGTAAAAAAGAGCGATCAGAAATGTTTCCCTCTACAGAAAATTGTTTCCCTCTGTCTCCTCCACCTTATGTATTTGTGTATACAATTTGTGTATAAAATAACACCAATCAGTCAATCAAATAACAGCGAACTTTTGTCTCACGAGGCCGATGGTGCAGGGCTTCGCGGGTTGGAATCATTCCGGAATCATTCCAGTTTTATCAGAGCCCCGAATGGAATTGACAGTGTATTGCGAAAGCTGTCCTAGGAATGGAATGGGAATGGCATTATGCATTTTTTCGCAGGAATGAAATTGGAATGGAATGGTCTAGGTGCCCGGATGTTGATGTGGCAAAAAAAATAAATATAATAATAATAGGGAGAGTTGAATTCGTCACACGACACGACCCCGGAGTAGTCTAGGTTCGACCCGCTGTTTTCTGCCCTCGCGGAATGGAAAGGAATGGAATGGGCTTGTCAAGCCATTCTAGGAGTGGGAATTGACCATATCTTTTCATTCCGAGGAACTGAAAGAATGGAATTATCACACACCTACATTCCTCAAAATGGAATTGCAATGGAATGAGTGACCCCATTCCGCAACCTTGTCAGGAGCAGGAGGCACGGCATTGGAGCCGTTGAACCATTTCAAATATCGTTACCGTATCATAAAATAGACCACAATTACATTGAGCGCTTTAGAAAGCATCATCTCATATATGTGGATGTTCTTTCATAAATTGTCCTTTCATGCATTCACTCACAGTAGGCCGTGCCATATGTTGCATCGGCAACTGTGAATAAAGTGCAAGCAAACTGCATGAAAGGTCGTGGACACTCTGAAACGAAGATCCGTCCAACGAGCTTTTCCTCACTGACTTTTATGGCTCTAATGCAGATTTTGGAACCTGGTATAGGATTGAATTGGATCGATTATTTTCTACCTCGAGCTGGAAGAAGCTACAGAAGGGTTCGGTTGTCCTATATAGAACGATATAGAATTACATGGAACGAATAAAAATGGAGGAGGTGCATTCAGCTACGTATTGTCAAACAAGAAGGAGGAACCTGAACTTCAGGAAATGGCAACAAATTATGTCCTTGTTCAACCGTTTTGATTCCAAAGGTCAAAAAGAGAAACTCGAAACTCAAAAGTCAAAACTCCAAAAGTCCAAAAAGTGGTGTGACACATACAGCCGGTATACAATTATAACAGTAATGACCCTGTACGTCCGTGTTGATCGTACAACGCGATATCAGCAACCTCAGAGCCCTCACAATATCACACACAAGATTGGGAAACTTCAAAGAAATCCTCGAGTCTAATGTCGAGAGTTTTTGGATTCGATATGATCTCTTACCTTTTCCATCTATTGATACGTAGCAACGAACTAACAAATTACAGATTGCAACTGCCTGTGATGCAGCAGTATGTACAGTACGCCAGCAGTCTGCAAAGTTAGTGCTAGCCGACCAATATGTCGACGCTAACCCACGAAGGGCACCTGTTGCAGCATATAAACACCTGGTGAAAGATAATGAGGTCAAACTCAGGGAGGAGGTACCCACGTGGATGAGTGTTGAAAGGAGCAAAAAGAGCAAGGTTATTTTCAAATGTTTGGAGGATGAACGACACACCCTTTAAACAAACGCTAAAAGCTCTCATCGCGTAGGACACCCGATGAGAGCTTTCGGCGTCTGTCACCTGTCTACCACCTCGCCTAGCGTAAGGAATAACACAAAGACAGAAACGTTGGAAGAACTAAGGCGCATTATAAAATCATGGAAGCCTTCTCTTTTGTAGTCCATTCCGTGAAACTTACCAACAAATGCAATTATCTTATCAAATATGCGATTACACGCTTCCTTAGAATACTAATAAGCACATGCATAATGTAAAAACCCCGAGACTAGGGAACACGAAGGGAAGACTTCGTGTTGTGTCCCTTCGTGTTCCCTAGTCTCGGGGGTTTTTATATTATGCATCATCTTCACCAGCTCGCTTGCTTCCTAGCCATTTTTTCATTACTATAAGCACTTTGACCTAATTGCGGGATTTTTTTTTTCAGCTATAGATATGTGTCACCAATGGTGCATAAAGTTGTTACAACGCGTGTAATAATCCCAGCTGAACTTAAAAAAAAATGTTCCGCTTACCCACAGAAAGGTTAGTTACTTTTTCCTTGTCCGCCTGGACACTGATCGACACATCGTGTTCTTTTTTCTTTCTTTGAGGAAGAGCAAACCGACAGTCTGCAGGCTAATCTCTCCACTTCGTAATAAACATATCCCCACCCTTCAATATTGCCTTGGATGATTCGTCTCGCACATTGACATTCTTCCAGTTATATATTTCTCTTGTTCCCAGCAAATTAAAGCAATGATATAGCAGTAGGTATCACACATAAAACTTTCCAAGGGGACAGAAACCCTATACACTATACATATCTGGTGTAATCTCGTCAACATTGGCAAGCAGTGCTCCCGTCTCATCTCATCTTCCAGCGAACTGTCGCAATTAAGCTGCTCTGCTCCATAGGCGTAGAACTAGCGTCAGGGGCCTTGACACATGAAGAATGTCGCCCATCTCACAACGTGATAACGACGTTGAAGTGTTTGTTTACATATACATAGAGCAGGAAGAAAAAGTGTGTGGCATGCATGCCACTGCCCTGCCCTGTCGCCCACATCCTTCCACCCATCGTTGATATGGATGGAAAAGGGCTCTCTCTGTTTTGATGCATGGTTGCCAACCCACATGGCAGGGGTTCTTGGTCGATTACTCACCGCCAGATGTGGCGGAGTAACGGCTCCAAATGGAGGGGCCCTCTCTCTGTGGGGCATTTCAGACCACGTGGATGGGCGTGTCGCGTTGCCTCAAGGTCAAGCAGCACTTCATTTATTTGTTCTGATTTGCATAAAGAGTCCAGAATTGATGACAAAGGAAGCCCAAGAATAATGCAAAGAAACTAATCACATGTTCTGGTTTCAACCACCGGTGTCGTCTGCTAAAGTGGTGCACCTTTGTTGCAGAAGACTGAATACTGATCCCGTCAGTTTCGAAACCGCATGCTTAATTTTTTTTGCGTTTTTTTTTAAATAATGCAATCAATTAATAACGACTCTCCTCTCGCAATCTGCGTCTTTGTATTCATTGCGTCTATCTTGCATGTCGTCTGCTTGCTTCGTTGCACGATTTGGTTGTGTGAATCAGCTGTGATTGGCTGGACTCTTAGTGATGACGTTACCCTAACAGGTTTACTTTCTGCGATGTTTCCTACCGCGTTAGCATAATAAACTGCACAAATTTTATTTCTTTTCGCAATTGTTCACTGGGGAACAACTACATTTCATCACAACGTGCATCCTGTTTCCTGGTAGCTACCCAGCATTAGTGACATGAATGACCCTGAGAAACCAACGACTCACGTCGAACGTACGCACGAACACGTACGAACACGACGCAACGCGTCATTTCAAATTGTTTATTGCACTACAAGTAGCGTTGTATTATCCATCCCTCAAGCTCGTCTTCAAAGTAACGAAAGCGGAACGAAAAGCATGGCGAAGTCCCGGATACGGAGGAATGCGCTCAGTCCCAAGTAGCAAAATAAAAGCCGACAAAGAGGAAGGAACAGAGTCCGAACAAGGAGCAGAGTCTTCCCAGCTGCCTCTCGTATGATATCCACTGCGCTTGTTATGGATGTAGGCTGATTATTTCCTCATGAAAGCTGTTTTGGAATGCTAACTGGCCTCAAGCGCATAATTTACGGGATAGAATGTATAGCTAGAGCTATATCTCTAGAGCTAGTACCGTTGGTCATGATGAGTAAAGTAGAGGTTTGGTTTGACAGTCTCTACCGTACAGGTGCAAAGTTGGCGCTCAAAGCCAGCTTGTGTGTACTTTCTAGCACTCGTAAGAAGCTGTGTTTTTGGGAGGACTGCCCTGTGTGGGTGCAGCTTGAAGGGGAGATTACATAGAGTACGTGTGCCTCGTCACATTATGATGTTGGCATACGGGAGACAACCGCCGCAGTACTCGAAACGACAGTCTTATCTTATCCTAGCTATACTTCACTGTCGTAAGGAGGTCGTCAAAATACCGCACGACATACTTCTCTACGCGTATTCTACCCATTCTTCTCCATCAGACAACGAAGAGTATCTCTAACTTTGCGCGCCATTGCTCCAGCACAACGCCAATTGCACTGTATTGTATGTGAAGACACATTCTCGTTCGTGGTTGAGGAAAAAGCAGAAATGCTCGAAGAAACAAGGACACAGATTACTTAGGTCTCACATGCAGTTACAGGTCGTTCTTGCACGAATCCCCATGCACGGTCAAGTTAATGTTCTTTATAGCGTTGTTCCTTGTTGTCGATAAACCCTCAGCTTGCAACAACGTGTGCGTACACATGCACGCGTTTAACATCGGCTGAGACAGAAGCAGAAAGGAATTGATGAATTCGTATCCCTTCGAATTCAAAAATAGTAACGCCCTGCAGAGTTACGGAGGGGGAAAGGAAAATGATGCTGGAAGGAAAGGAAAAAAAGGAGAGATTTCTGAATGTGGTTCACGAACTGCCACAGGGGTTGCTACAGACATGATTGGACCCACATGGGACATACGTAACTTCCGCGCGTTGATGGCTCGAGTTTTTATTTCCCCAGAAAATCCTGGACATGTAGAATCAACGCACTTAAGCTGACGATGCAAACAACGCAGACACACAGCGCATTATAGCATAGCTAGGATCACCCCTCCCATGGCTTTCCCAGGTCTTAAGGTGGACTTTAGCATCCCACTTCATAAGTGCGCCAGCAAAACAAACCAACCGCGAATGCGCAACAGACCATCTTGAGCGCTCCGTGCTACACTCACTAAATGAGACTTCCAACAATGCATTTCGAAGGACCTCTCAATCGTAACATCGTAATCGTTGGTCCCTCCGCATCTCCCGACGCAATTTTCTCCCCGAATGAACGAAAAACGCTTACTCGTTGCAGAGAGAGCGGGTATCCAAATCCTTTACACCTGCCAGGCGAAATCCCCAGGAGGTGGCATCACCCCTTTGAAGCTTGACGGTGATCACCTTGTCTGCCATAGCTGTCCCGGTGCTTATTGCTGAGACACCACCAGGTCCAACACAACAGGGAGACGAAGCGCGCGGCGGGCGACTCGCTCGCCTGGCTGTCGAGTGAACAAGGAGGGCTGGGGGGTGCGAGGAGGTGTTCCGTGTGCAGACTCAGGATGAGGAGCTCTTCCGGCCGTTTTTCTTCTTCTGTTTACCGTTCACTAGCATTCCAAAGTGGTAACTGAGCAGGCGGATATTGTAACAATGTAATAAACGGGGGGTCGCCACACGACAACGTGGAATTGATCTCGCGCTACTGGTAGGATGAGAGTGACAGTTCCAGTTTCTCGGTTCCTGGACGGTTTTTGAAGTTTGATCAGGATAGCTGCATATGTTTTTGTTTTACTTTTTCTGTTTCTTGGCAGTTTTCTCTGATGTGGGAGCTAATATATGAAACAAACCTGAAATCAATCAATCAATCAATCTGTATATTCCTTTCTATATCCAACCTAACCTAACCCAACCTAGCCTAGCCTAACCCAACCGAACCTAACTTAACCCAACCTAATCTTTGCATATATGTGCTCTACGTATAGAGGCATCTGCTCTCTGTGGTAATGAATGCCGAAAACATGAAAATTTCGAAAGCTGTATCAATAATAGCGAAACGTCGCTAGTGTACCAAGGAAGCATAAAGAAATAAGCCACAATAAAACAATAAGCAAATATATAGCAAGCGAAATACGTGAGGCAACTTAAGAACTAAAATTTCTCTGTTTCAAGTGATTTTCTCGATTCTTGAGTTTTTTTCCCCTATATATGTGTTTTGTTGTATTTTTTATTCTTTCGTTGTAATTTATGTTATGCCGTACGCAGTAAAAGAAATGGAGGGAGTAACTCCGATTCCCTGAAGCCCCTTCCCTCAAGTATATTTAATTAACCCATCGGCGTACATTGTAATTAATCAAAAAGAGGCGAGTTTGACTCCGGGTTACGCTGTATTCATTGTATTCTTTCGCAACTGTCGGCGCGGCTTCTCTGCGCATTCCTGTTGAAGGGCAAAAACAGGAACTCGTAGGCAACAAGCGTGGAGAGAGCCGTTCCGTGTAACCAGACGCAGATGGGAACAATGTCATCTTTTGTGTCGACCGCAGATTCCGTTCGCAATATGAGAATACGTCACCGGCCGCGTCATCCATGGCATCGCTGCGTCTTCTTTCGGCTCATGTCTAGGGTTGCCACCTTTCGGAGTGCAAAATACCGGCTGAGGGAGAGGAGGTGGAATAGAGGGAAAGGAGGAAATGTTCGCGGGAAAAGGAAAGTGGGTGAGGGGTGGAAAGTATACAGAGAGAGAGAGAGAAAGAACAAGCGTACTCGCTCAAGACAACAATGATAATAATAATGAATAACTAAGAAAACGACTGGTGACTACGGAGTTGGGTCTGTGCTCCAGATTTATTCAAGCTGTAGTGGAATGTTGAAAGGAAAACCCCGTAAAAACCCCTATGAATGGTGTTGAGCCACAAATACCGGCAAAAGGCTGCCGGTATCACCTTCCTACCGGCAACCGGCAGAGCGAGCAAATAACCGGCCCTGCCGGTATAATACCGGCCTGGTGGCAACCCTACTCATGTCCTGGACACATATTTGTTCCGGTTCACAGGATAGTAAGAGTTTTAATTCAAGGCTCTCTCACATTGCTTCTCTGAAATCGAAGCTGCTACGAAGACTGAGCAATTAACTTGCCAAAAAATAAGAAATAAGAAACAGTTTTTGTGAGATATCTACTACAGTTAAGCAGTGATCACGGTGCTGAAAATTTTTTTGTACTTTTCGTGTTTTGTTTTTTGCCACATTAACCAGCTCTTGCTCATTCCAAAACATATATGCCCTTGTTGTGTTTGTGCCGGAGTTGAAACAGAAAATACAAGGTTAACGAAAAGTAGAGCCGGAAATGACAAAATAATAATAATAATAATAACGTCTGCGCAATGCATACTCATTCGTACTTCCTAAAATAATACCCAGTAGGAAATAGCGGTGAGGAACAACAACAAAAAAAAGTAGCCAGAACATCTGTAGACATACCACAGAGAATGGAAGTTACAAACTTTGTGAACAAGGTTCGAAAGCCTTTATTTCTATTGCTATATGGGAGCAGTCGTTGGCATTAATTGTGACGGCTTGTTGTTACGCAGCTAAAAAGCTCCTTATAGGTAACAAGCTACAACGAACACAACATATACGTTTTTTTGACTCTCCACGGAGAAGATTCGTGCGCTACAACGCGCCGTTAATCTGCGACGTTTCGGCCCTGAACTTGACGGAAAGAATGATAGCTGGGAGCTACCTGGTGGCCAGAGGTGAAAAGGTGACGTCACCCGCACGTGTGCGTCATATTTACTTCTCCCGGCAAATATCCGTCTCGCAACCACGATTTCCGTTTCCCCTTCTTCTCCGTGCTGTTATCGATTCGGGCAGTTTGGGCTGGTAGTTATATCAATAGCGAGTTTGAGCAGATCGGAAGACCTTAGCGATAACACTTCGGAAAGCATGATAACTCAATCGCAGTTTCCTTTGGAGTGGCTTACATAAAGTTGTTTATCATTGATTGGACAGCTTCCTTTATCGTATCTTTGCGTAGTGTTGCCGATCTGTTGCAACTCCCGAGAGACACAGGAAAGCTTAGTACTCCCAACAACAACAGATAAATTACATGGGAAGTGAGGACATACTGGTGAGTAATAAAACAGTAAAAGACAGTAAACGAAACAACCACAACGTGTCAGATCAACAAAGAAGCGATAAACAACACACAGTACAGTCAAACTCCTTTACAGCGAACACCATTTTAACGAAAATACCACTACAGCAAATTTTTTTGCGGTCCCGCTGGAGCCCTATAGGTCCAATAATAGACATCCTTTTTAACGAAAATACCTTTACTGCAAATTTTTTTTTGCTGTCCCCTGAGTTTCGTTGTAAAGGACTTTGACTGTATAATTAAATAAAGGAAATGGGTTGCATGTTTTGAGCATTCTGCCAAACGCGATTAAGCGTGGTGGTGGTGGTGCGGTAGCTTTATAAGGTAATCTTCCGATGTTGATCGCTGATCTTCGGGCGCTCGCACTCTTCTGCTTCTTCTTCTTCTTCTTCTTCTTCCTCTCAAATGATGGCCGCGAGCCTCTTCGGTGCCCGCTGTAGCTTCTTCTCTCTCCGCGACCGTTACGGACGGACATACACGGCTGTCTACGTTATAGCGCTCTCGGTTCGGTTCTTCTTACTTTCATTTTAAAACGCTCAGTGTGCACGCATTTGATGGTCGTTTTTACACCTTCTCTTCATGTGGGATTGGACGTATCCACCATCTACCACTTCAACATTTCTGTGGGTCGAAACACGGGATTGTGATTCAGCCTGAGGAGAATATCGGTTTCCTGTTCGTGGCTGTTCCTCGCTGTGGGAGTGTTTGTGTCGGGGGGGTTGCTGTTTCTATTTTTGCGCCCTTCCCAAAACAGTCGTTGCGTCAGAGTGGATCGCTTTTCGCCTTGCCTCACTTGGAGTGGGCGACCGTGCATTGCTGGCCGGGCAAACGCCTCTCTCCGATGCCACTTGGCTGCAAGGCCTGGCCTCGCCGGTCATGTCACTATACAAAAAAACACGTGGTAAGGTCGCCGACACAAAATATCATGTTTTGCCCAACACTCTTTTCGGCACACCGACGACGGAGTTTGCAGAAGTTATACCTGAGTAGCAGTCTGCCCGCTGACGTCCCCTAGCGGTGAAATCGCTTTCTTTATCATAGTAGCGATTTTCTGGCATGGAATTCAATATTTTACCTTGCTTGACACACAACTATAGCTGAAGTTACGCAGCTGGACCAGGTAAGCTTGGCTACCGCTGGTCACCTTCGGGGTGCTATCTAATGGTGATGATGAGGAAGTAAAGTAAATATATATCGTATTCTTTAAGTAATTTGCAATGTAACTCATAGCTCTTTCGGAAGTTCAGCAGATGATGACGATGATGATAGGAGAAAGAAAATTAAAAAAAAAACATTGTGTAGCACACAAAAAGGCAAAGTTTCCACGTCTTTGTATTGGAGCAAGTTCTTCATCTCAACGAAATAAGAGTATACAACGAGATAAAGAGATACGTTATTAAAAAGGCTGCTTGATCAAGCAGGACGATATAATTGTTGCACAAAGAACAGCACGTATACCTGCTTGGCGGCGAAGGATCGAGAAAACAGTTCTTTAATTTACCGGAGAAAAAAAAACTGCTTTATGATACGTCCGCGTTCCTGACTACCTTGCTGTGCACCGCTGACGATTAGTATATTTGAAATCAATCTGTTTCTAACTGGAGCGGAACTCTGAATGTGACAGTTGTCTCAGGCCCACAGAGAGCACGCCATTCCGCAAAGAGTGCAGCGTATACACCTCAAGGACTCTTACGATCAATCAGTCAATTATTCTTCGGTCGGTTTCTCGTTGCAGGCTTAACTCTCATTACGCCTGCTTTTCATAAACCAACGGTTATCTATTTTGTTATTAGACAGCACTGACATCAGTAGCAGCCAACACGGCAATTCTCACAGGACTCATAGCCATTAGTGGCTCCTCGTTCTCGTCGCAATCCTTCTGCTGTCCGTATGTAGTGTCGTCTGCAACTTGCTGCTCTGCCATGAAGCACCAATTCGTTTCAGAAGTGTTAAAAACCACGACGCTATCCAGGCATAGGTGCTTTAAATTCTTGCAGCGTTTTTTTCCCAGCGAAAGTAGGGCTTATCTTTTCGTGATTCGGGGACGGAGCCGCTAAATATACCTTGCAGACGACACAAGCTCTCCTTCACAGAAGACACATTCCACGGGTGAAAGGTACAGATATACTTATAGCGCTTCACGTATACTTGTCCACAGGTGTGTACAAGGAAAGGAGGCCTTCACATCCGCCGATAAATAGGTAATAAAGTAATAGACAATAATACTCGTTATTTTGCACACAGACTGTGTCATCCTCAAGATGTTCTTGATGGTTGCAGAAGACATGACCTCCTTCCGACACAATATCGCGTAGCTGATATTTATTATACCTCTTGCCCTCTTTTACGGAACATGCTTGAATTAACGTGTCTTTCTTTTTTTTTTTTTTTTTTCTGCCATGTGTAGCCAACACTAGCGTGTTAATTGGTTACGTTGTCGCACTCGCCTCGGATGACATATTTCAGTGGCTCCGCAGTAGTACCCACGTTTCGTCAATGACCTTATAACATCACTGTGTGGAGCTCGCCAGCAATCAATCTGGCGTCGTCGTATACATCAGAAACGTAATCTTCTATAGCGTTAACAACTTGCACGATTTTAAAACCAACGTTTTGTGTCGTTAGGCAGCAACTTTCCCACACCCTGCTCCGCAAAAAGCGACAAGACGAATAATTGTACGTTTCCTTCACAGCGGAGGCATGTGAAATATTTGCGAAAGTGAGAGGACCGTCTTTCCTTGTTGTCTCTTAGACGTGCAGCCATTCGTGACCTATATTTGAGGTCCAAGTATTCGGAATGCGTCGGCTCCTTATCGTGGATTATCCGCTGACACCCACTCCCGGAACCCATTTGGGGCCACATCGGGATACAAAGAGCGTCGTTGGAAACAGAGACATCCAGCTGGGAAATAGTGGCGTCCACCTACACTCTGGGGTCTTGCATGTCGGACAACGGGCTTCTTTCAGTAGTCCATTGTTGTAAACGGCATTTATTATTGAGCAGCATAGTTTGCATGGGCACATAGACAATGCACTTTCTGGAACTAGCAATTCTTTTCGCTGCTTCCAGCGCCGTGTGCCGGAGATTTCCGGCGCACGTCAACAGAACCTCAGGTGGTCGAAATAATCCGCAGTCTAGACCAGTCCTATGCCCTGCGGCACGTGCAGCATCCACACAATTGTTGGCGGACTCGCCTGCGTGTAAATCTACTCCCAATTATTATTATTCTTTTTTATTTTATTGGATGCAGAAGTTTAAGTAACTGTGCGTATTATATATAAGCTGTTTTACATCTTAAGTATGGCTATATAGGTTGACCCGTTGGGACCAAAAGAAAGTGTAACACAGCTCTTGTCAACCTGTAGCCTCTATACACTCCAAGAAAAAAAATGAGCAAAAATGAGGAGTAATTGATGCTTCTAGTCCCCTAGACTGCAATTACTCCCCATTTTAGTCCCATAACACCAAAATTTACTCCACAGGACTGGCAATTATCACTGAACTTCGCGAATGGTCTTCCGAATGCAACAGTCTACGTAAATATCTGCTCTTCGTGAATTTGATGGCAAAAGTGGTGTGTAACTCAGCCAACTTAGCAATTTTCCACCCACACAGAATTAGAAACAGTTAACGCTTCTTTCTTCGCAAGTTGTGCCGTATGTATGTGGCAATATTTTATAGCACTCGATATATCACGGTTGACGGTTTGATTCGAAGTACTTTCATGCATGCACACGAATTATGTACCTGGGACTCTTAGAACAGAGTGCGAAACGTAGTCTCCACTCTGTGACATTCATTTGCTCCCGTACATTTACTCCCGAAAGGGACTATTTCTTGTGGCAATGCATTTAGTCTCCAAAAGGAGCAAAACTACTCTTTTTTTTTTCTTAGAAATCGGCTGTTTCTAGATCCTGTAATAGATATTTAGGACTAATGAAATAAAATGTGTAGGCGGTATTTTGAAGCTTGGCATGCATCGGTTTGTTTTTAGATTACGTTGTGTTTCTCGTACAAAGTCAGGGGAGCATCCAATTCGTGCGAAATATACCGCATCTCGAATTGCTTACAATCGATAGAAATCCCGAGTGCTGAGTAAAAGCAGAGACTGTGACAGTGCTCTCAAAGTATACACAACAGACGCACTGAAGGCCTTGTGTTGTGTCGTCTGGCCTTCTACCTAGCACGGGTTCTTTTTGTTATCGTTCATAAGCGACGGTTAATTAACCTCCCCACATTTTAACTTTGTTTCGCATCATCACGTTTCATAAGAAGTTACAATTACATTATGTCTGCCGGTTTTTTGTGACACCTTTTTCTCATCATATTCCCTTCGTGAAAGGTGTTGAAGGAGCACAGGATCGTGTTCAACGTCTTTTATTTTCTGTGCGGAAATCAAATAGAAAGAAAAATATAAATACAAACATTGAAAGATATTAGCTTGCAAAAGGCGAATCGAGCACGGAATCAGGAACTCGGCTAGGATTGGCTCGGAGCTCTTGCTCTGCTTGATAAATGCACAACCAGATGCGGAGTCCCAACTGCATTCACAGCCATGCAGGGAAAGAGAAGAAGGAGAAAGAAAGGAGAGAAAGAGGAGGAAAGAAAGGGAAAACAGAGAAGAAGAGAAATGCCATTAGCCTCCAATAGCAGACGACAATTTTCATACGTCACAATCACGGTGTGGATTAGAGCGAAGGCCCTACTGGGGACTTGATAACAGATGTCGTCACGGATTATTACTGGAAACGGCAATCAGTTTGTAAGGTAACGTTGCTTTGGTTCACCTATTTTGATTTTCCTACATCCGCTGATGGTTGGAGCAATGGAAAGATAATCACAATCTCCTGCCGCTCGTAGTTATTGTCCGTCACAGCATAAGCCCTCTTTTACGAAGCAACGAGCATATTAGCACCAAGGTAGATAAGGTCGTTTGCACTGGGCTTAAAGAGAGCGCTCCAAAAAGGGTACTTCACCCCACAACACGTTCAGTGCATACGTGAAATTATCGCACGGGTATGCTGAGCCTTTTGCTTAAAATCAAATCTCCATCTTTGCGAACTGTCACAGAACGGTGTTTTGAGTGTTATCATATCACAAGTCAAAACGATAACATTAATCCTGATTGGGTTTGAATACGTTATGCGGTGAATGTTCTATTCAGGTGTGTGACCTCAGAAAAAGGAGGCGCCATAAGGCGGCCGAAGATGCTTCGTCACAGCGCAATTCCAGATTTCACACCGTATTAAGGGATTCCGCCTTGAGAAGAACCTTAAAAGAATTTCCGCGCATAGTACAGCATTCTTTGAGCTCTCGCTCTTGTGGTTCACGCCCTTATCAGTATGTCAGCGGATAAGCACTCTGCGGCAATCAAATACTATACTAGAAGTGGAAGGAAGAGAAATAGAAAGGTTGAGAGAGAAGAGACTGGTGATAAGGATTTGCAAAATCATGCGCCACTTTTGGCAAAAATTGTGACAGCAGTGACGGTCACGTTATCAAGTCAGCGATAAGCTGCCCGAGTGCCATGCGATTGGATAAAGGCAAAGGTGCTCTATTTTCTGGGTGGTAGCGCCAGGAAAAAAACACCCTGTTGACCCGTTGCACACAGGCAGTACTAAGCCATAACACCACCAAAGCTAACAACAACAACAAAAAAGAAGAAAAAGAAAGAAAAGAAACCGCAACATCAATGTGGCATTAAATCTGTTAAATTTCATTTGGCATTAAATCTGTTGACTAGATATCATCCATTGTTATGTACAGTCTGCCTTCAAATAGAGTCGTTCAAATATTAGACCTCTGCATCAGTAACTTAAATCTTGCGATAAGACGCGAAAGACCGTCTACGTATCAAGCGTTGTCACCAACGGGTGCCGGGAGGATGGTATTGCGAAAAATACTATTTCGAATAATATTTCGCGGTGACAAGGTTAAATTTCACCTCGCGAAGCGCTGTGGACCACAGCGTGGACTGTCATCGTCGTCATCGATATCTTATCATAGCTTATTATCGATATAATATGGGGATATCGTTTCGAGGGGGCGGTTGAGCCTGCGAGAGTTTGCAATGTAAACTATATTTTATGAGTGCTGGAATCATTCGAAAATATTGTTGGATAACAAATCTTAACCGACGTAAAACTTTGATATCTTGAGAGTACCTCTTCTTGTCTCTGGATGTGATACACGCGTCTGATACGGTATGAAAACGACCTTGATTCGCACAAACTGACACCGCGAGCAGTGCCTCCGAAGCTCTTATTTACAGTTATCCTAAGATTGCGGTGTCATAATGGACGAGGCGAAGCTATGCTTTTAGTATGGATTAAACGATTTTGTACGGGCAGGATGACCTTTAAAATATCGCGCTTTTTTAGTGATATGCGATAAGGTAATTCTTTTTTTATCTTACAGTTTCGCCACCGCCGCAGTATTCTCCTCAAAGAACTCTACCTTCTTCGCACTAAAGTATTCCCACAATACCATGTCCCAGGCAAACGTTTGTTACACGAAAGGCATTATATATCGTGGTCCTGCCCCTAGGGTCCCGCCCACTGAGCTACATGCTTTGCTGAGAACATGGGAGAGATCCCAGGGTACTTGTAACATGACGTGTCTCGTGTCCAATAAGAGCCCAGTAGCTCGTTAAGACAGTCTTTATCTTTTCTTTTTTGCGCGAACACTAGCTGTAGTGGCACTGCAGTACCTAGACACAGTTTAAAGTATCGTCTGCTTCGTACCTTAGAACAGCGTTCACGTCAGTAACACAGACAAACAAACATACAAGGCATCGTTACACGGAAGCTGACATCCATGAATGTCGACTATAGGATGATCAACGCATAATTACCTTTAAAAGAGACATCCCGCACGTCACGTGGTGTACTTTCAACCAATCAGGCGATGAGTGGGATATCAGGAAAGAGGTTACGGCACTACCAATATTTACACCCGTTCGGGTAATCAGTCTGCTTCATCACGTGCGCTTATTATCACAATATATTTTTCTTCATATTGTAAGAGGTCCGAATGGGAAGCTTAGTACGGTAGGTGCCTTTCCACGAGTGCCTGTACATAAATATGTATATATAAATACAGAACGTATCACAAACATTTAAATAAAATGAAAACAAACGGCGATATCAAATCGCAGTGTAAAGAAAATTCGCGAAGGTGCACCGTGTGACTTCAAGATGTGTTAGAATGTAAGACGCACATAAAGGGGTCCTATACCAAAGCTTAGCTGCATTGTTGCGCGACCGCTACTTTTGTGGTGTCTTAATCGAAAAAAAAAAATAAAGAAATAAAGAAAAAATAAAGCACAACCTATGCGCTCAGTTAAAGCACAGACTCGGTTAATTTCGGATATTTAACAATTGCATACAATTCGACATGACTACTCTGTTTCTTTGCCCTGCCTAAAGCCGTTTTCAGGAACTAAGATATGGCATACAGCAAAATTATACTATGAATTAGACGGAGGACACATACACATTCTTTTCACCTAGATGCGTCGTCGCTGTCTCGTTTCTTTTGTCGCCTGTCTAAGGGATGGACGGAGGATATTGCACAGTGATTGTGTATTTCGCGTATACGCCCTGCATTAGCCATCTCCCTCGACACTCGAGGCAGTTTAAATTCACTAAATCTTTTTTTCTGCGTGCACCAACGACGCCAAGGTTGAAAATTCGAGCCTCACCGACGACGTCTTACCCTCACGATGGAGGTGCTACGCAGCATGCTCATCAGGACACCGAATATACCGCAAAGTTCGGTTACTGTAATCGTCCGTCAGGATCAGTACTCTCTAATCTATCAGTTAGCCAATCCATATGGAAGAAGAGGGACAAGAGACATCATGACGTCACACGGTGCAAGACCCCTCACACTGAACACAGGCTTCAATGAAAGCCGTCACTATATTAAAGAACGATCAGTCCCTAGTGATTTTGATAGTGGGACGTGTTAGGAGGAGCCCTGTAGGTGACTGGGACGGCGACAGAGGCGTGATGGAGGAGATACTCCTCCGGGTTGTGGAGTCCACGGGCCACGGGCTTGGGCACCATTTTTGGGGCCCCTTCAGCCTGAGGCGGCGGCCACGCAACGTTCTTGCGTCCTGCGGATGGGGATCGGGCGAAGGGAGGCGTTCTAGAAGCTGTGGTGGGCGACGTCGGGTGCCAGGCGTTGCCCGCAATGCGGCTCGGAGGCCTGGACGTGCCATCGGCCTCCTCATGATCTGGTGGTGGTGGCCACATGAATCGCTTAGAATCCTTTGAACCTGAGGCGAAAGAACGGTCTTTTATGAAAGCACTCTTCACTTTTCTTCGACTGACTTCTCGAGACAGCCTCCTCCTCTAACATAGACGAGAGATATGTAAATAGACTTGAAACCCCTACGCGAGCAATGAGAAATGCTCCACGGGTTTCAAAGAGATAGACTGTTCAGGGAAAATACCCCAGGACGTGCATGCGAAGGGGAGTATACTAGCATCAGCGTGACATGTACTTGTATATGTTAGTTCTGGTCATTGTCAATGATCTTGTAAGTTGTCAGAAACAACATATGTCGGTCTTGTAGTGTTCTTGAAGCCTCTGACTTACTTTGGCGCGAGAGGTGAGGTGAAAACCCAGTCTTAGGCACCCATCGTACGCTGGATTCCTGGAAGGAACGACTGTTATATATCATACAGTTTGATAAGGTAAAACCCCTCAAAATTATGTAGCGTGTAGAGCCGTATTGTTTGGCGTTGACTTCTATTGATCATGTCGACGTCGAATTAGTATCCCTGTCTGGCACAAGATCTCTCTTGTCCCATCCTACAGTTGGCAATAAAATGTACCTTAGGAGGCCATGCATTGTCCCTCCTCCTGATGGAAGGAGAACTCTGTGGAGAGAAGGACATCCTCGTTTCCCGAATCTTGTCCTCCCACTGCTGAGCCTGATGTCCGACTTGTTCCTGGTGTTGGGGTGAAGTCGGCAACCCTCGTCGTTCACTAGACCACTGACGGTTCACAGACGTCGGGTGCTGCTGCTGCTGTGTCTGTTGTGCTGGTTTCTGTTGTGTCCGTTGATGCTGGTACTGTTGCTGAGGCGCTTGGTACTGCTGCTGCTGCTGGTGGTACTGCTGTTGGCGAGCTTGCTGCGAGATATAATGGTAGATATAACACAAAAGTATTTAAACATAATAAATTAAAGGTGTATTTCCCGTCGGAATGTTCAGATGAACCATGTCTTGGTGCTTTCATGAGAAACGCAGACGTCTGCTCTGCTCTGTAGGTGCTGGTTTAACTCCTCCCACACATCGATTTCTTTTATCGCCTTATTCATCTTTTATCAAAGAGATTGCACGCTAAGATTTTCCCACATGCGTACTGGAAGTTACATCCCCGTGTGAATTAAACTAGATGTACATCACTCTGAAACGAACCTACAAATTAGGAGGTTCACTAATCGCGACTAATGTTGTTCACATTCTCTCCACAAATTGCGCAGTCCTACCTGGACTTGTTGCGCCCTCTGTTGTTCCTCCTGCCACCTTCTATATGCCTCCTGCTTCCTCTGCTCCTCTGCTCTTCTTTGCTCTTCCGCTCTCCTCTGCTCTTCAAATCTCCTCTGCTCCTGAAATCTTCTCTGCTCCTCAGCTCTTCTCTGCTCCTGAAATCTTCTCTGCTCCTCAGCTCTTCTCTGCTCCTCAGCTCTTCTCTGCTCCTGAAATCTTCTCTGCTCCTCGCTCTTCTCTGCTCCTCAAATCTCCTCTGCTCCTCTACCCTTCGGTGTTCTTCGAGCCTCTTCTGCTCCTCCTGGTACAACTGCGCGTTTCTTCTCCGTTCTTCTTCTTGTTGTATTGCACGTTGTCTCTCCTTCTTCCAAAGTATCTCTTCCTCACTTTCTTCCTGCTTCCTCTCCTGCAACTGACGGAACCTCTGTTCCTCGAACTCTACCTGTTTCTGTCGCTCTTCTTCGTACAGACGCTGCCTTAGTTCAGCCTCCTGTATCTGGTGCGACCTGTGCTGCTGATCGATCAAGGGAGTAGGGTAGCTTTCCTGGCTGGAGTATTGCGTGTGGTAGCGCTGCTGTTGCTGCTGGTAGTAGTTGGCTGGGTTGACCTGTTGATAGGGGCTCTGGGGTGTCTGAGGTTGGTAGACGGGTGTGCGAGGATTGCTTCCTGGTGTAGACGGCTCTGCCCTCGCAAAGTGAGGTGGAGGTATGGCTAGAGGATGAGATGGGGCAGCTTTCCTGCAATGGTGTTTGTTGTGAACGTGGAGCGACAGCCTTTTCGCACTGCGTGTCCCATGGGGACTAGTGCACGTACCTTGATGCTGCGGTCGTAGCGTTCGCCGGTCGATAAACTGCAATGAGAGGGAATTGTGATGCAATTGTTTTGTCACAATACAAGAAAGCGCCATCGTTATTTTTGGAACTTTTGTGTCATGTTTTATCAGAGCACGCTTGTACAAGAGGTACAAAAGGTATTTAAGTTACTGAGTACCGAGCAAAAAAGTAACTGTGTAGAGTACTAAATACTCAATCTTGAAAAGTATTTAAGATAGAGTACTAAATACTCTTAAAAGTAACTCGTATTACTTTCAAGATACTTTGACGTTACAGCTGGAATTCGCTATCTATTTATTTATTTATTTCTATTTTTCTGGTGCCCATGAAAGGCCACAGGGCCTCCCTAATGGTTTACCATACAAACAATCAATACAAAGAAATAAATTAGAACACCATAATTACATAAAATAAAACAAAAACATAAATACTGTGACAAAAGGCAAACTATATAGATTACCAAAGAAATACGAAGGCGCGAAGTTGAAAATGGCATTACCTAAAAGCTTTACTAGCTTGCAGGAACAACTGCTTTCCAAAATTACTATCCAATAGCCTGTCCAGTTTAAAAAAAAAAATACATTAACAGTAATCCTGAACAGCTGCTCTACGGGAACGACAGAATGTACTGTCGTTTTCTTTTCTATCGTGTCGTTAACCTTATAAAGAGTTATCGATATCTTACGTGTCCTCCTCTTGCTACAGCTCTCGGCACGGGTCTTCTATCCTGTCTGATAGGGGTCTCAACGGTTCACCCGCCTACCCTTCGGGACAAGACATCGCCTCATGCATGCACCTAAACCCGAGGCGCTGCGCGCAGTGGGTTACCTAGAATTTCGTCCCTGGGGGTGTGTCCAGCTCCGCAGCGGTGTTGTGACGTCACAAAAGCTGATACCCACAACACGCAGGCTACAACATGCAGGCTACTCCCATGAATTTTTATGCTCTTTGAAGAAATATTGCGTCATCTCACAAAATTTTAGGGGCTGTCTCTCAAATTTTGGAGGGGTGTTAGGGGGGGGGGGGGGTCTGGACTGGATAGATCACTGGCTGCGCGCTAGATCTTCCCACGAGGGGCGTTGATGTCTCGAATATCTCAGACGCTGAAGAGTACAGCACATGGCGCATTGTCGAGGCAAAAGAGAATCTTTCACTCGACCTCCGTGTCACGCACAGAGGATCTTTGAAGTAACTTGAAAAATGAGTAGAAGTTATCGAGAACAGTATTTAAGTTAGATTGCTAGATGCTGAAATTTGAAAGTATTTGCAAGGTACCAAGTTACACCCAAAAGTATTTAAGATACGCAACTTAAGTACATCGTTAAGTACTCTACTCAAGTTACTGCACACGTCTGTATCAGAGGAAGTTTACATAAGTTTTGGAATCTCAAATTTTGTTAGAATAAGCATCGTCTTGGCAGACACCGATATGTGAAGGTCTCCTTGACGTAGACAATCTAATCAAAGTAATCCTGGCTTGATTTGTTATGGGAACTTCGTTCCTATCAACACGGGTAACTCTCCCAATGGTCTACAAAGGTAACTTGTTCGTGCCTTATCTTGCCCAACATTGAAGGTGACCTGTATTTGGAGAAGTCACTCTGAACCGAGAGTAGTGAAGTGAGGGCATGATACGGCGGATACCCTTGCCTTCAGATGTGTATCTCACCGAACCTGCATACTGAGTCACCTATGGTGCACCCTTGAGGAGTAATCAATGCACGAGTCTAGCGTATTGAAACGCCTGTGTTGACGACGTACCTGCTATCCTCCCCGTCTGTTAAAATAAGGTTGATTCTACTTCACGTTAATTCGGAATGTTTTCCTGGAGAATGACGGGAGTCCCCCCTGGAAGGGGGTGTCTGCTTTTGGCGCAGCCCTCCTCGTGTTGCGCCTCTATTTCGGAGTCTCACATTCCTAGGCCCTGACTCTGGGCTCTGGTTGATACTTATAACCTGGAAGGACGGCCAAGGTGACTTCCTGCCGGAGGGAGACCCACTTGAAAACGCAAGCTCGACGTCGAAACGCAGGTGTCACGCGTCTCGAACATTTTTCGTGTTTCTTTCTTCGTGTTGTGCGACGGCGTTCTGGAGCAGTCAGTGTCCGGTTAACGAGTCGAAGCACTTTGGTAGCGTTCTCATCTCGCTAAAAAGGTCCAGTCGAATCTTCCTATCGATATCCGTGACAAGGTAAATTGAACGAATGGTGACGCTTTTTGATCATCATAACGGGAGGCTATAGGAAGGGCTGAAAAGGAACCTTTAGGTTGGTAATGGCGACCAGAGCACAGACCGGGCGTGACCACTTTTTTTTTTAATCCCATGGTAGCGCCGCGAAGCAAGTGTGACTATGAGTGGCGTACTGATGTGGACAGATGGAGAGAGGACAGCAGGAAGGAGTGGGGGGCAGGGGGGTTAGTATACGTCCTGGGCCGACTTCAGGGAGAACTGTGCCGGCATTCGTCTGAAGGTCTTCGGAAAACACAGTGAAAACCTCGGACAGCACAGCCGGTGGTAGGTTTCGAACCCACTACCTCTCACTCTTCAGCACGACCTTGGCTGCCACAAACGAGCGGTCGCCTTAACCCACTCGACCATGCCGCTGGTCCTGACCACTTTGCGGCGCAGGGCGTCGGGTAAGACTTCGTGATTTTGGGACCTGTCCGATAGATCCACAGGCGTGCACTGCTCCAATGGGAATTTATGGCTATACGCCGCGAGACAACTATGACCGTCAGGTACGCCACAGTGATGAGCCCGTGGATTCATTCTGCCCACCTAAAGGCTGTTTAACGTGCACTGTCCATGTTTAAGGTCTCTTACTGGGGACACCGTGTGTAAGCAACCTGTGTCATGGCACTGAGTTGCTGGCGCCCTCGACTGGGTTTGAACCCACAACCTTGGGGTCAGTAGGCGGACAGTGCTACCAACTGACACACCAAGGCTTCTAGGACTTTTTGGTCATTCACTAAACTGTACGAGGCTTCATCTGCGGATCATTTAATCAATGCCCTTGAAACTCCTGCCGATCATCCTGCCAGCGGTTGGAGAGTAGCGAGAAAAGCACGTACCGGATTCTTCTTCGTTGACAGCTTGTAGGACAGCTGAGCGGACAAGAAGGCCTGGTGGAAGTCCTGCCGTATGGTTCTCGCTCACTCTAAGGAAATGCAGGAAATGAGAAGTGGTCACTAACTTTACAAGGTTCACGCCGATTGATTGCAAGAAGCCCAACTGTGCAACGCTATGAGGACGCTGTTCAGGGAGTTGTTCACAGAACATTAGTGGTCCCTCAGCACTCATTACTTTTCCCTTAGCTATCATATTAGTTGTTATCAGTTGTTATCATATGCTTCAGTTCCCTGGTATAAATGAGCCCATGTTTGGTGTTTATCTATTCCTCTTTCTCTTTTACCTATCTGCTTTTTGGTATAGAGATAGCTGTTAAATTATTCCCACAAGATGTGCTATTGTATGTTATCAGTGTTTTGGAACCTTGTATTTATTTGGGGCTGCGTCACAGACCTGCCCTCGCAGTCCCACATTTGACTTTGTGTGTTCATTATATTAAATATATGCTTTAATAAAAATGCCAAATAAAATGCTTTGGTCGATTGATTTGTTTGATTGACCGTGTATTTGTAAGGACGTTGTACAAGTGTCTGTGAGAAACCCTTTCCATGGTCACTTTTACAACGTCCCTAGATCCTGGTAATATTTTTCACACCTTCTTTTCTCTGTGTTAATGACGCTTAGTGCATTGATTGCCACGATAACTTCCCTTCCAGTCTTGCTTATCGATAAGCTAGAAACAGTCAAGTGCTGTTTCTGAATTTGCGAAATCTGACCCAAGAGAGAGAATGAAGTAAGGTCCACTTGTGTGCCATCGCAAAGTGTAGCTTCTACAAGTGTGGCTGCTTGTTTGTTGGTAGGTGGTTGATATTTGAAGAGCCAACCTTATCTTTTTTTGCTAGGCTTCACTTATTATACGCCCCAGTACTGATAAGTGTGTCGTTACTGTAACAGGCCCCAGCTGCCTTGTACGTACAGCAGGATGCCGTTGCAGAGACTAGCTTGCCATGGTCCTGTTGAACAATGGCCTTTCCTTAATTGTATTTGGAAGAGACAGTACTTCGCGACCCAGGCGGTGAGATGATCACTTTTTTGAAGTGAGCGATATTTTAAGAGGACGTGACGTACCCGTTCTCTTGCGTGAGGGCCTGTGCCGTGAGTGCCAAGGTCTCTGCAACTTTCTCTTGAGAGTACAGGTGCAGGGGTGAGTTGTACTGATTGTGCACCACAGCCTTCACAGTGGCCGGCTCTCCCTGTAACGAACATAAGCACCCCATATCGCATCATACATCGCAATTACCATTCAATATCGCGAGCTTACCCTTCTGGGCTTCTGAAGAAAATCCTCTCTGTAAAGGAACAGATACATCATTTTCTTCAGGCACATGACGCACAACAAGAAACCGCAATGACATTATTTGATATCATGACATCTTTGCCATTATCTGGTATTATGACATTTTTGACACTCGACTTTCTTAATTTGACATTATTTGAATTATGAGATTATTAATGACACAAAACAGTGACAATAATATTTCGTTTCTAAAATGTTGGTTTGGTTTGGTTTTAAGAAAAAATAAAATGTCTACTTGTTGCGTCTATGTTGTTCTGCGTATTGCTGCAGCGAAATACCTTTTCTTTACCAAAAGTATTTCCCACCCGTGACTTAGTCTGCGCTGCATGGCAGCAGCGTAGTTGTTGCCGTTGTCAAGACCCACCTAGAAACGGTCTCTACAGATCAACAACTTTATTTCGGGGATGATGACCTGGGTGCTTCATCGCCACAGGCGATATACTCTCCACAGAGGGCGAAGGTACAAAATACTGTGCCTCTGTCTCGAGCATGCTTGTCCTCCCATACTTTTCGCAGCACAGTTAGTATATGGGTCATGTGATGCATTCAGCAGGTACAGACTGCAGCCATGCATTCTGGGCACCAAGGAATACGACACTGCCAATAGCAAAACCACATGCAAGCAGGACAATAAGGAAACGCTTGGAAATCAATGTTTTTGGTTTTGTGTCGCCTTGATGCCGTCGCCTACTACGCCCTACTAAGCCAATGGACGAGCTTCATGGGAAAAGCGTGACGTCATTAACACCGGAAGTATTGATTGGAGCGTTGCTTTTGGCGGATATGAAGAACGCACTTGCATGAAGCACCCCGGTCTTCGGGTTAGCTTTACAAGGCTACATCGGACGTGATAAAGCATGCATGATACTAAAAAGAAAAAAAAAAAAGGCAATCTTTGAGCACTAATCCAAACGGGATGAAGTGGCATAGCATTATAGGGCCATCGCTGGCGATAAATTTTTCGTGAACTCTTTTGAAAATGCTATTGTATTTTTATTGCACGCCTTTTAATATGCTGTGAAATCGTTTATTTATTTTGCATTGTTACTGTTGTGGTGACACAATTCCACCGTACTGCAAGCGCTGTCTACTTATCACGTGGTGTCACGTGATATCGCGTGGCCCTATTCGCTGCGAGATCGACATATAGGGGGCGGCACTGTCACCTTTCTAGTGTGGATAATACGCCGGCCGATGTTCGGAGTTGATGGTTCTTTTTCGTAATTCTTGTGTATATTCACCGGAAGATCACTTGTGCCGCGATGGTACAATACTGTTCAGCTCCCCAATAATGCTCCACCTACTGCACTGAACGCGGAATAAACGTGTAAAAGCAGACGACGCGAGGAAGCTATCCACACTACGGTAGTTCATCGTTTCTCCGCAGCGCGCCGGCACCGTTCGATCTCGGAGCGATATTCGCCACGCGATAAGCGATAAGCTATGAGTGATAAGCTACGGACAGACCTGCACGGGGTTGGCCCTCAAAGCTACTGCTTTAAAGAAAAAAAATAATGAAATTTGTACTCTTGACGGCAAATGAAACATAAGGAAGATTCCTTTTTTTCTTTTTTTTTTTTACAATAACGAGGTTTCTCGCAATCAATAAACCACGTATTTCTGTCTTTTTAACACCTCATTCTCTTACTGACTTTTTCATTTAGATACGACGCATGTTATTCTGTTTTTTAGAAGTGGCAACAGTTCGTTTTTCTTTTTTTATCTACAGAGCTACAGAGCATAGTTAACCGTTGATGGGACTCTAAGGGAGGAGCGACCAATCAGTGCAGCTCTTACGTCTCGACGAACTTCTTGAAGGGTAAATGGAAAAAGTCGACCATGAAATCCAGTAAGATAAGTAGCAGCGCAGTGGCAAATATAAGCGTATCATCCATTGATAAGCACCTGAAATTTTGCCCCTGTTAGTAAAGTGCAAGCACACACGGGCTTAGAAAGAGAGAGAGAGAGAGAGAGAAAATAAGCGGAGAGATAAAACGAAAAAAAAAAATGACGTTCCTTACTGGGGATATTTTTGGAAGACGGGATGTTCACCGTTTATTTTAATACTGACAGGGCTCTTCGTTTACGACTTGCACCTGCCCACAAATGCATTCGTGACAAGTCATCCGTGGCAAGTGATAACGCATGCTTGTAATCAATTACGTTCACTGATAACTAAACGCGTAGTCAATTTTACTTCTCGTGCAACATTTATTAACCACATTTACTATAGTTGTGTTCACCTTAAGAAGGAAAAGAAATCAAGTCCGTCAAGTACATATGCCGTTGGGGATAAGGAGACGCAATAACGCGCCAGGAGAAATACTGCAGCGCCACCATGCGCCGTCAGTAGGGGAGCGCACTTTCTACCACAGTGTAGTGTCGCGCGGCCAATACGGAAACAGAGTGGGTATGATGGGTTACATTCTCTCGCGCATGATGGAGCGTGACCTCCCTGTGTCCAGCCATCCTATCTGCGGCGCAGTAATATTTTGAAAGCTGACGGACTAGATTTCTTTTCCTTCTCAAGTTGAAGGCGACTATATAAATGAGAAGTGATAGGGTGCTCTACTCTAAATACCCTAAGTAAATGTCTTTAACACATTATTTGAGAATTGCAATTCGCCGACCATTTAGTTATCAATGAATGGATCTGATTACAGGCAGCGTTATCACTGGTCGTGGATGACTCGTCACGAATGAGATTAATCAGCTAATTACATGTTACGTAGAGCTGCCCTGCTCGAAATCAACTGATACATGATAAGCTCCCAGATCTTGCAGTGGATTGATTTTCCCTCCTTCTGTTGATGTTTTCCTCTATTTTGTCGTGTCACTGCCTGTAGTTCTTGGAGTTTGCGGATCAAGGCCAAGGATGGTTACTCATATGACGTATCACAGAAGGTGCCCTACATGACGTGCACATCTTCAGCGTGTAAACAATGAGTCCCGAATTAGTTCCTGGAGGGGAAGCTTCTCTTTTGTAAAGATGCCAACGAAGGCTTGAGAAAGTACAAAGCAAAGCAAAGCTTACAAAGAAAGCACCTTCCAGTGTCCTCAAAGGATCTTCGACTGTCACGAGTGCTGTTATAATATTGTGCACTCGAAATATCAGAGAGACGAAGCCCGAGTCGCTTCGAGATTAGTTTTGGATAATAATACCAAATTTCTTAAAAGAGAACCTCACTGCATATCGCGCTCGGCCAACCATGATTGGGGCGCTCCCAAATGGTATCATTCTCTCCTTTGACTTGTTGAAAGCGCGAGGCATCGGCCTGTTTATGACACACTTGTGCAGTGGCGTTGATTGTCAGAAAAAGGCGTGCTCCCTTCGCTTTCCAGAAATCAGGAGTGAACGGTATAATCCTGCGCAATGATTGACCTTCAGCGTGCGATGTGGTGAGCGTAAAGTAGAGCACCAAGTTCCCCTTCACTGTGTGATACAACTTGAACACCGATGAGAAAGGCTTCGAAAATGCTTGGATACGCGCTGATAAAGTTGACAAATTGAGATGTACGACAGGGAAACTTCAGAGGGCTCGAACCGCTTGCCAAGCTGAGAGGCATATCCGTCCATCTGCGCACGACGGAGTGAAGCCAAAAGAGCGGTGTCACTCGAGAACTTCCAAATATTCAAGAAAACAGCCTTCCATCACTATTCGAGAACGCGGGCACACCTCCAAAAAAGATCGTCCATCGACAAGGTACTTCAACAGAAAACCTTTGAAACAAAGACGAGGTAGACACCCACGTCCAACTAATACCGATATGTACACCGATGAATATGTAGTCAGTCTAAGAAAGGGCGGAACTTACGCGGGCATTTCAAACATCTTGGACGTCTTGAATGAAGTTCGCACCAACAAGTGAAACCTAGTGTAGAGAAAGGGGAAGAGCCAGCACCGTTGGGAGGATGCTTCACACTCGATGTCTTCAGCTGCTCTGCCAAAGTGTGCCAAAAGAGTGGAGGAAAGGACGGCACACCCCACCCCACCTCCTTCTCTCCGGGAGGTGCGTTGCTCTAAAATTTCTTCCTCCGATGCTAGGCGTTGGCCGATGATTTATTTGCATAGCCACCTAGCCGAGGCTATACAACCTCGAGCCTCGAGGATCATCACTTCGTTCGCGTACACAGTAGTTCCTCCAAGAAGGTTCGAGACACGAGCAGGGTGGGGCGTCTACTGACAGGCGCATTCTATGGTTCCATAAGAGCACATTTGCTGATTGGCGGACTTTGGAGAAAAGGCAAACCCGTGACACAATTAATATTCCCGTAAGTTTCAAGATCTGTTCTAATTGGTTCCTTCTAGAAACACTCGAGAAGGAGCTGAGAAATTCGCCCTTCGAAGCACAGGTTGCAGAAGGGTAGAAAATCCAGCGAACTGGTGAGGAAATGTTAAAGGAGGAGCCTCAGGCGTTGCGAAACAAATCCATAAAAAGATCAACATAAAACAAATTCATAAAACAAATCCTCAGATGCATATCTTCCGCCAAAACAACGGACCAAGAAACCGCCTCTCAACACTGTCAATGTTTTGTCAAACGACTTGCTTTACCAAAAGTGGGTTCCCTCTGCGCTGCGTAGTTTGTAGAGCCACGTCATTGCGTGTTATCCAAAAAGAAAATGAAATCGGGTAACGGGGGACCTTTCTAAAATCAGATCCATTACTCTTCTCAGTCGCATCTCAGCGTCGTGCCAGAGACATTCTTTACTTGTTTATTGACTTTTTCCTTCCCGACGGGGGATGCGACTAAAATTCGCTTCGGTCTATATGTTTGTTTAAGCTGTAACACAGTGACTGATACTCTCGAAAAAAAGATTAGGATATTACAAAAGAAGGAAATTGAGAGCTGTCACTGGAGGGCGTGTCAGAAAAGGGGCGAACTTAATTGGTTTGGATCACTCGAACGGCAATGGTGTTTGTCTGTCACTCGGTGTTTGTCTGTTATCGTCCCTACCTCGTCTCGGGTTTTCAAGTCATGGATCGTCATCACCAGCTCGCTTACTACCTAACTTTCCTTTCGTTGGCAATGGTAGAACGCAATGTATTTTGACACTTCTTTGGTACATCGAAATGCCATTAATCGTTATTATCCTGTCACGCAGGTACTACCAGATGCAATGTGATGTTTGTTGTCAATGCCATTTTGTACTTGTCAAAACGTGTAAAAAATTTAGAACATCATTTACTCTGTCGCCCTAGCTTTCCACTATTTGTAACAATTTCCCTGAATCTCTCTTTCTATTGTTGCTGTCGCGGACAGTTCCGTTGAAGCTGTCAACTCCGTAGCGCAATCCGTTGTTCAAAACATTGGGACATAATAGCAATATTGTATACATAGCTGTATTTCGAAAAAGAGAGACTTTACGAAACACTAGGGATTTTAGAAAATACAATACGGAATACATAAATGTAACCATATTTTTATGTGGCTCTGGTGGGAAACGGTTTACTGTGGCTCGTCTCGCAAGGCAAGGCACCGTCAGGAAGACTAAGGCATGTCCAGGAGAGCAGGAATAAAGCCTGGACTGGCGCCTCGTGTGAGTTAGAATGGCGCGGATGCCTCCGCAGAGAGGATACAGAGGAGCTTGGTATCTACCAGAAAATAAGCCTGTTTCGAGGCAGGAGTGACAGCGTCTTTCTGCTAGCCTTGAGTAGCCAACAATGTCGTCATCTCAGCACGGGCTACAGCCGTGACGCTGCCCACGTGCGTGATGCCCAGCGGTTTATCCAGAATCACAAGCACGGGGATCGGTCACTATTACTGTTACGTTGTAACAGCTGTATGCATCCCACTATTCCACTACATCATCATCACTTATTTGTTGTTTTTGTTGTTGTATGCATCATCGGCGACATGTGCATAAAGCTGAAAAACCAGAGACCCCCTGTAGGGTGTTCACAGGAAAAGAAGGCAGGGGGTGTTGCCAAACACTTTGGGGGGGGGGGACTGTAAGGGGGTGTATGGGGGTCTGGATAAGTCACTCGTGATGCCAACAACGACACGTCGCTTTTCTGCACCACCACCGGATGATAATTATTTTTCTAGTAATGTAAGCAACGTAGAGATCAGCGCCAAAGCCGTTTCTAGACACAACAGGCATCGGTCATCTGCGCCCCTGGACTGACAGGAGCCTCCTGGCCAACTGTGCCTGACACGAATACCGGTTTATTTAGAGAGCACGCCGCGAATTATTATTCGCGCACTCGGACGCTTTTGCAGATTGAGTGAAGGATTTATGCACAGGTTTGGAATGCGCAAACCGAAAGTGTAAAGAACAACTTGGCACGGGAGCGGTGGGACGTGCCTTCCAAATAGACGAAGGAATCTGTAGCCTGTCTCCTTACCGAGATCCGTTGTACGGAGCTTTAAATAACGGTCCGTTCCTAAGCTGGTAGCTGTTGTGCCGAGATAAGGATAACGGCCTCTAGTTTTCAGTTCTAAACTCTGAAAACGAACAATGCTGCAATAGTCTGTTAGGTTGCGTCGTGTGTGTTTGTGTGGGGAAGCCATAAGTTGCCATGGGTGACCGTACATGCATTGCGTACTGATTCCCACAGAGCTGAGAATTCTTTAAAATTGTCAATTTTAAACCTGCTGATGGTATCATTATCATTAAACTTGTCGTTGTCTTATTTTAAATTTGTCCTGTCATTAAACTTTTACCTTGTGCTATTGATCCTGTATCATAGAACTCTTTATGTGTGTGTATGCACGCAGTTGTTCATATGAAATAAATTGAAATAAATTTCAATTAAAACACACACACACGAAACAATGAACAAATTCGCAGACAAACTGAACGGCCGAAGCCGTTCTATTAGGCCCGAAAGGCTTACTTGTTATCTGACATGACGGTATTACACTTAAGCTTCTATATTTTGGTATGAAATGTTGGACTGTCTGTAACGGTGCCATGATTTCATATCGAGCCATCGAGCAAGGGCTACCTCGAGGATGCCGTGAATGGTCTAAAGGGTGTGCTGTCTAAGATTTTCCGGGGTTTTGCTGCAGACTCCCTGAAGTCCTGACTCCTGTCCCCCACTCCTTCCTGCTGTCCTCTCTCCATCTATCCACGTCTGTAGGCCGTGCGTAGCCACAGTTGCTTCGCGGCGCTAACGCGGTATAAAGAAATCAGAAAACTGATTTTCTTCTTTTTTTTCCATGTCCTATTTAGCTGACAATAACACGACAGATTGCGGCATATGTATGTAGCAAGGCAATAACATTAACATTGCAAAAAACTGCAGTCTCAGTATGGTGCTTTGCCGGGTTCTTTGCTACATATATAGCAGTGATTCGTCTTGACATCTTAGCAGGGCGCGTTGACAGCTCTGCTATGCAGTCGTGTCAGGTGACCGTGTTGTTCTTGAACGTGAATCTGTGTCTTCACCGAGTATGCCGTAGTTCGCTAAGCCGCCTTCACAACTGTGCTGAGCAGCCGCCGGTAAAGGTGTAGTTCAAAATGATTCAAGATGAAAATGAGAGCAGAGCTGTTGCAGTTAACGGATACAAGAACGATGGACACCTTCAGTATAATCATCTGTCACCACCATCTAGACCGATCAAGAACGCAGCTGCATGATGAGTGAATGCTCAGTTGCATTCGCTCGGTGCGTCAAGATAACCTAATCGGTGGTTGCTACAGACGTCTTGTGCGTTGTCTGCCCACAGGAATGCTGCAGTGATACCTGAGTGCCATTCAAAATCACGCTGGGTTTGAATGCAACAACAACAACAACATATACACTGATGACGATGAATGAGGAAATTCGCCACCTGGGTTGTGGCCCACTACCCCAATGCCGACGGGACTGCATGAGATGTAAAATGACAATGAGGGGACGAAGGGGGAGAGACCGTAGGCATGGCCGCGTTTGGATGCAACAGCGCATGCGTGTCACTGGCCGCAACGTGTCTCACGTATCCCTCTAGACCAAAGCGACAGAAGCTGCGAAGAAAGATGTTGTATAGATTGAGACACCCCCTCTAAATGAAGTGGTGGTGGTGGTGGTGGTGGGGGGGGGGGGGTGACCAGGATCTTACCGACGACTTCACGGGGGAGGGCAGTTGTACGCTAGTATAATGTGCTATATCTATATACACTGTATGTTCCCATGTTGGAGATAAGACCCCACGGTAAGCAAAGAACAGCAACGCGGACTAGGACAAAAACAACAAGAGAAATCGTGCGTGTTTCGTTCGCCGGCAACGCGTGACCTTCCTCCGCACTTGTGTTATTTAGAGGGAGCTGCTCTTCCTCGTTTTTAAAACAATTTCCGGAACCTATCTGACCGGAAAATCAGAGGCAACAACAACGACATCCTTCCCATCCTGCAGGACATCTAGTGCACCGCAATGCCGTGCGAAAAATAAATAAATCAATTCGACGCCTACGTCGACTCCCCGGTAAAAAGCTAAGCCTCGTCTTCCAAAAAGTCCCGCTTCGTAATGGCGTCACCTTTGTTCATTCTCGAAAAAAAAGGGAAAAAATTGTCACTGGTGGAGCTACTCACATGTGTCGTGCATCGGTTGTAGGCAGTGCAACGTGCAACGTGCAGTGGATCCCTTTGCCCGAACCACACGGTGCACTCTCGGGGGGAATCTATTTTGGAACCGTCTCCAGCCCCTCCCCCCTAAGACGATGCGCCGGGAGTAACGTTCCATTTCCAATCCACCGGCTGTTTATCCAGAGTCTTTATTTATTTCTGGAGGGAACTGGCTACTTTTGTGCAGCAATGATTAATTGGGCTGTAGGTAACAACGATAATGCGAATGCAGGGAAACGAATAGCGAAAGCGCGTCTTTGGAATGTCAGGGCCTCTAGCCATGCAGACACGATGTAGATAAGGCCGTTACTGGCGCCAGAGTGACAGTCACGTGTTCAGAGGGGACCAATCGCTAAGGTACCCCTTTGTTCTGGCTGAACAATCACTGACGCGCAGTAAGGGTAGGACGACTTACATTAACCAGAGCCGTGTACTCCTCTAAAATAAGACGTATCCCCATAGCACGTGCATGGCATCGCATGTATACACAAATGCATGCATACATATACTATCTACTCTTAAAACAGTACTTCACGACCCCTTTAGGGGAGTAAGTAGCTTGTCCCTAAGAACACTCCCTTTTGGAGTAAAATTTGCACACTCCAAGAGGGAGCTCCACTTTACTTCATTTCCCAGGAGTAACCATGACACCAGTTGTACACTCTGAGAAAAAATAGTCTGAAAAGGTTAAATTTCTATAGTTCCCACCTAGGTCAACATAGCCTCTGGTAAAGGGTCTAAAAGGGTGGTAAAAGCAATTATCATATATCCAAATTGCTACAAAAAGGCATACGCCCCCTCGCTCACCGAATGAGAAGCGGTAACCCTATCATGCGTAGGTGGCGGGTAGAACATTGCATCCTTAGGCGCAACATATGCGACAACTATTACCTCCTGAAAGGTGTAACTGCTCCACCCTTTTCTTCTGAGAGTGTAGTATCATGCTGGCACTATGAAACGAGTTTATGCCAGTACTTGTGCAGCTGCCTTGAAATCCTCTATGAAATTTCTGACTTCAGAATATCTGTGTATGCGCATATAAGCAAGTCGAAGCCGAAGCCGAAGCTCAATCGCTGCGTCATCGTACATGCTCGATGGGACTGGGGAAAGTTGTGCGTGAAAGAGGAAGGAAGGTAGTGTAGAAGAGGTAGGGTGTGCGATACATGTTTGTCTGAAGTTTGGGTAGTACTAATACAGAACTATTCACCAGAAGGACGTGCGAGGTTCTCTCAGCAACCTTCATTGGCTGTGTATTTTTGTCAAGTAAGGAACCTGTCTATGGAGACAGGCCCTTTTACACGTACTCCAACTCTAACCTATACACACTGGGGAACAAGTCCACCCGAATGTGGATTGCTGCGTGTCCCCGCCAGACCATGCGAACAATCCAGAACTCAGGAGGGATCGCTTCGGATGCTATAGTACGGTCTATCTCGGCGGCTAGAACATAAATCTCCCACTCACATTGAACATGGCGAAAAAGACGTGTGAACGACAACCACCAGCGAGAACACTCCAGGGTACCATACAGGCTCTGCCCACGTCCAAGGTGAGGACGAAGACAAGCACGAATGGCATGATGGCACCCTGCGCTCCCGGAGTTTAGGGGACCGAACGCTAAGCGGCACCGGTTAGTTAACACTCGGAAGTTAATTTCCGTCACGAGCAAAGCGAACTGATTCTGTTCCTTCCGTGCTACAGGTGGAGTGTCTAGATACCTCAGCGTGGCCCAGTCAATGGAAAGCAGTCCATACAGTTTCTCTACCCGGCTCCAAATGTGTAGTGTGTTGTGGCATCGCGAAAAGACATTCTCTGCCGATTCGGAAGCTTCACATGCAGGACAGTGGTCAGGGCAAATGTTAAAGCGCGACAAACGCGACTGCAATGGAAGCACGCCGAGCATCTAACCAACCGGCCGTGATCCTACGCCGGCCACACATAGAGGGCCCCTGAGAAAGGACTCCTCCCGCGGGAGCTCTACTAATTTCACGAAGCGTCATATAGAAGTCACTTACGTCCCAAAGCGCATGTTCTCATCAGGGAACGCACTGCGCACACGGACACTCAAAAGACGAGGAGGAGGTACCTCTGCTCGCGGCATGGCCTCTACGTAGCAAAAAAGAACCTAGCGGAATGCCATAAAAAAATTTCTGAGGCACACGCGAGATACTCCAGCGAATGCAAGGTTGTAAGAATTGTGCGAAACCGTAGTGCCATGCATTTCACCGCGACAGGAGGCACACCGAACACGACCGCGTCGCGTACACTTCGTGAACCTTCATTGGAAAGCTCCCTCAAACGAGGTAAAATCCGGGATAAGCATTCGACGAAATTATTGTGTCAGAAGATCACATCTCACGATATATCCTGATGTAATGGTGAGAACTTCGCCAACTGAGAGCCTTAATGAAAAACAAATGAATATATAACCAAAATGATGCAGCATCTGATTGGCTGCACTGTAGTATGCACAAGTTTGTGATTCAAAAGTCACCGTACGAGAAGGTGGGTGACGTCACATATCACTTGTTCATTAAAATTTGGACGGCAAGAGGGAGTAGCTATTTGCAGTGATGGAGTTGCATGGCATATGCAAGGAGAAAGAGGGAGTACGTGACTTAGAGAGGGAGTGGAAATGGAGTAATAGCGGGAAGTTACTTCCCCGCTACTCCTTTTTTTTTTCTTCTTCTCGAAGTCTAAGCCTACTATATGGTTTCCTAGTAGGCTAGTATGGTCCTAGTATGGTCTCCAAGCTTCCCGAATGGCACTAGAATATCTCCCCAGATTTCTTGAGAACGGAAGACGTACGCCTCTTTGTGGCCCCATGCCCCTTCCTCAAATCAAGAGCGATAACGCTATCATGTTTTGTGAAGTTCCCGCTATCCTGCTTCAACGTGTTATGTGGTGAAGTTCTGTTGCAAGAGTGTACAGCTCACATCAGAGTTAACTTCAACGCCATTCCGGCCCGCGGACCCTGAAGACCCTAGGAGAAACAGTGGCGGAGGATGTTTGGGTCATCCCCATTTCAGTTAGAGGGGTGACCCTCGTTATGAAGGCGTTGTTTACTAATGGGCGCACCCAAGGTGGTTCTCTTCCCGCTTCGCAGGTTGGAGCGCTGTTCAAGTTAACTTTGACGCGAGTTGTACAGGCGAAGAGGGAAGAAAAGTTTGCCTTGGATTGGTTTCTCCAACCCTGCCGAAAGTTACTACTCGAAGGCTCACCTAACGATGAAGATTTCGAGCCTCTTGGTGTTGGTCTGCGTAAGAATGGAGTTGATGCGAGCTTCCGTCAAATCTTCCACGTTGTGCGTTCCTATCTGAATGAGTATATCTCCTTCGTGCAGTCCCTGACGGGCGGCAATGCCTCCCTCCACCACCTGCAATTCATCCACGAAAAAAAAAAAGGATGTTAGTATACGCGCGGCGTTTATAACACACAAATTGCATATAAGGAGGGCAGTCTCTGTCCGAAATATCGGCGGCTGTCGTCCCGAGGCGCTTCCCTAGAAGAACAGTCTCTGTTCGAAATATTGGCGGTTGTCCTCCTGAGGCACTTCCCTTAAAATTTCACATATTATACTCTACACGTTCTAAGAAGAAAGGGAATAAATGGGGGAGCAATTACTTCCCACTTTTGTCCCCTGACCCTAAAATTTACACCCCAGTACTGAAAATGGTCCCTAAACTTCGCATAAACGTCTGTGCATTACTCCCGACCGAAAGGAATCATTGGTTGGATCCGGCATCTCACCTAGTCCTCCAAAGGACTAAAATTAGTCCTTTTGTTCTTAGAGTCTAGTAAGACCGTGGTGCATATGTTAATCGAAATATTGATTAAGACCAGCTATTACACTATGGCCATTACGTTCAATGCGACATAAGTGTTCTGATCAGGGGACCGCCTGCCCCTTATGAGAACTAAAAGAATTCTTAGTATATGGGTAAGAAGAGTATTCATACATAACAATCTATGTCATACGCACCACTTTGAATTCCCCAAGTGTCCTGCACCATTCACAGCTAGGCTTGCCTAAATGTCTGGTAAGGATGTGGCGAACGTCGAGGCACAAAGCTGTACTTCTGGTACCAGTACTTAGGGGTGCGTAATTACATATATGTGAACGTTTATATCATGATGAACTATATGTAATGGGTAACGGAATTATCTCTTGAATCTCTGTAGCTTCCTGCTGGTGTCAGTCGTGTTACGACAATCTCGCTCAGAGGCACGTGCCACGAGTATCCCGTAAGAGTTCATACAGCTTTCATACATTTCAGGAACGTCACCCACCGACACCGGGTAAGACCCACGACGCCACCGTACATTACAGACCCATTAGAAACCCAGTGGAGTTCATCGGAAGTTCATCGGAACAGTTTATCGGAAATAGGTTAATTGGTCAGGAGTTAGTTGGTCAGGAGTCAGGAGACTCCCATCCAGAGTTTGCGCACGGGACAGAAGCCAGGAACTCCCAGAATGCCACCGAGTGTTTCCAGCAGTCAACGTCCTCTCACCTTGTGGACCGTTGGGGATGTACCCAGGTCAGCCCCGCCGGATATCTTGAATCCCCAGGCTTCCCTGGGGTCGTCTCGCTTGAGGATGATGAGGAAAGGCCTCTGGAACGCCATTTTCCTTCAACCCTCCTCAGCAGCTTGAACAGCTGTCGTTTCGGCGTGTTCCAATGTCGTGCTTTCCGCACTTGGAGTGGCCGTTTTCAAGGGTCTCCCTCTGCACCAGGAGCGTGCCAAAAAGTGTTTGTCTGTGCGGCGCGTTCCTGACGCCCTCACTGCCTCCTCCTTCGATGCGTTTTGCTTCCTTCGTGAAAGATCTGCACTAACATTTTTTGTTTTGTTTTTGCGCAGAGGGATTTTTTGCTGGGCGCCCCACGGGGGTTAAGCGTGCTTCTAGGCCGAATTCTTTACATTCGCGTAAACAGGCGAAGAGTCCGAGGTGAAAAACAAAAGTGACCGATCAGGCAAACGAGCTTCACCACGCAACATGACGCTCAAAACGAATCACTACAAACAGTGATACAGTTATACTTCGGTGATTTTATTTTTTTTATTCTTGCCATAAACACAAATGCAGACCCTCACAAAAAGGCATGCGCTCCCATTCTCAACAAATCAGGAATATGAACCGTACATCAATGATGATTGCTGGGCGTGAAGCTGTGTGTTTTGAGTGCACGTGGTACAGTGTCACCAAGTGCAGCTCGCTTTCCCGTGTTGCTCCTCGACTCCTTTCGTGCCTTCTCCCTCAGTGGAGAAAGAGGGAAAGACGGATATGTGTAGTTAATATTCCCGAAGGAGAGGGCGTCGGAATATCGCGCGCATATACACTTCATACAGCACGCGTCACGGCATAACGCGGTCCTAGCCAACCACCGTTCCGAATGAAAGCGTTCTCTTTCTCTCTCTCTCTTCTGATTTGTTGAAAACGGGAAGCGTATGCACTCTTGTGACACGTCCCATTTATGTTTATGGTCACAAAATGACGTACGCCACGCCACGCGTTCGTTCTTCAAAACAGAAGTGAGAACCATATCACTATGTTATGTGCTTGGCCTTGAGTAGTTCTGTTTTTAGAGTGTAAGGTGGGAAGAAGCCGACGATGTTTCCAACGAAAGATCGTACTGTACTCAACCCAACCCGAATCCACGCTACGGGTCCGGGGCCTGTCGTTTGTGGCATATTTTCTAGTAGTAATGTCCTGTGTACTGTATGTGCATGGCGCTAATCTGTCATTAATCGGTAGTAATCGGTAATCTGCCCCCTTTAATATGTAGGGGGATCTATAAGGACTCGTCAAACCTTCTTTTTTGCGTGTTTTGTTTTGTAATTTCTTTGTGTCTGTGTGCCTGGGAGTAGGGAAGAAGGCACAATGAAATAGATGCTACTGCATGTAGCTGGCTCGAGGTTTATAGGACGTGTTGTTTAAGATGCATGACTCGGCTTTTGGCCTTCTGAGCCGGGCGAAGTTTTCGAGTGAGTGTGAACAGGAGCGTTCGGTGAGTCACGCTCAGGTTGGAAGGCAGGGAGAAGCAGCTGTGAATTATTAATAGCCGTTTGCTCAGGCCGACATCGCCATGACAAATCGGCCCCGCTGTTCGCAGAGCCACGAGCCTCACGCGCAAAACACCCTGTATGTGTGCGCGAAATGGGACAGTGCGTCTTTGTGTGGAACAGAGTCACCGACAGGTACATGCGCAACGCAATACAAGCAATGTGTCAAATGCACAAATACAAAGTATTCGCGTTAGAAGGTGGTATGGACTTGCCTGTTTAATATCCAAAAATAACATCGCCGTAGTTGAGTGTTCTAATTTTGGACTTAAGCCTTTAACGCTTAATAAAATGAAAGGAAATGAAAAGTATGTTATATAATGCCGCTTGAGGCAGATTTGTAAGACGCGTACAACATTTTTCCTGCTCGGGTTACGTACTACTTGTGACACACTTGTCAGAAATCTTCATGCAAAGCTACAGCAACCTGCATTGGCTTGACTGCTCCTGGAGGAACTGTACCCTCATTGTGTTTGAGGGTGGGCAGTATGTCGAACGAGTCTATTAGCCGGAAGAAATAATCCTGAAACACCTGAAGGTTTTTGTTTTTGATTTTAACAATACTTCGCCCCTAACAAGGTGCTACTACAGGAGATAGCGCGGGAAAACAAATTAAAAACAAACAAACATACAAATTAAAATCAAGCAACTAACTGCACCCTAGCACTTAGCATGGTATACTCATTAGCGTACTGTAACGCTGTTATGCTATATGCATAGACATTTGTAACAACAATAACAATAAAAAATGACAATGAGATGGTGTGTTTCACCACGGTGGTGCGGTACCCTACCCCATTGCACGTGGAACATTACGTGAAGATGATGAAGGAAGGATGAAAACACAAGAAAGAACTAAAGCGTCTGGAGCAATCCAGCGGACGACAGGAAGTCAATGAACAGGTGAAGAACCCGACGAGGGAGCACAGGATCTACATAGGGGCCAATGACATTTGTAAGTAACAAATGTGTGTGTGTGTGTGTGTTTTTTTTGCCATAATTCTCATGGGTCTCAGAAACAATCGCGACTCCTTTCTCCCTATGGTTTGCCCAGTCATACTACTGCCTTGCCTTCTTCTGTATGTACCCGAGATAAACAGGAATACAAACTGGGCAGTTTGGTGTCGCGTGTTAAAATCCATAAGGGCCGATAAAATCAGTGCCGTGTTTGTTTGTTTGTTTAGACTTTCTTCGCGCCAAACACTGGGGCTCTTATTAATTTTAATAGCCGAGATAGTTCCCATAAAGGCACCCGTACCTAGTAGCACTATACTCTCATCAGTACTGTATAGAGCTTACATTACCTTCATCCCTTCGTTACGTTAAAAAAGACTTCGAAGGCTATATTGTAGTTTTGTCCCCTTGTTTCGAGCTACTGGTCGTTAGTATCCTAGTAAATTGTTTCTCTTTTGTGTGTGTGTGTGTTAGCGCCGCCAAACAACTGGGGCTATAAGCGGCGTGCAGACGTGGACAGATGGAGAGAGGACAGCAGGAAGGAGTGAGGTAGTATGCGTTAGTGGGGTTAGTATGCGTCCTGGGCCGACTTCAGGGGGAACTGTGCCGACATTCGTCTGGAAAGTCTTCGGAAAACCCAGAGAAAACCTCAGACAGCACAGCCTTGTGACAGGATTCGAACCCGTGTCACCTCCCAGTCTCGGCGTGGAAAGCGATCATCTTAGCTACTATGCCACGGGATCTGGTAGTAAATTGTTGTTGTCTGATGCATTTGTTGCTTTTTATTGCGCGGTGGTACGCCGATGTCAATGTAGGAACAGACTCATATACCGACTATGTATACGCAATACTACGCTTTTCACCTTCGTTTATTTGGTTTAGGGGGTGCTCTCTTTTTAAATGGGGATCTGTTCCCCCATTGTGGGAGCACTGTCAGAAACGAATAAATAGAAATAAAAAAAGATCACCAGAACAGCCCTCGTCGTTGGCGAACGTCGTCACGGCAGGAGATCGTGTGTTCCTGAGAACCAATAGGACCCAGTTCTCGCTTCTCTGTAACGTCATTGCTCGTAGCAGCCGTGTGTTCAGAGGTGTGTATTTCTATTTAATCATGTCACGTATGGGATCAATTAGCGGCTGAATATACTAAAGTGTGGCTGCAATAAACCGCAAATATCAAATCTTCGTAACGCTCTTCAGGGATCATCTCAGAGAAGGACGACGTGGTCTTCGATTCGCACGCTGTCCGAATTCTCATTTGAGGATCTCAGCCCCGAGATCATGGTCACCACGCGTCGAACGTCCACGCGTCACGAGTTAAAAAAGCGTCTTTCAAATTTAGGGACGACGAGACGGGGTTCTTATTCCAAGAACTGTGTCGTCAGTGAGCGATTGGCTGTTCGACGTGCTCCACTATTTCACTGAGGACGACTCATCCGCCGTGGTGGGCTTCTCTTGTGAGCTCGTTAGACTTTGGCAGCAGAATTTAGCCCCCTGCCTCATTGCCGAGTAAAAATAACCGGTCGACATTTTCTGACCTTGTATACCGCAGGAGAGAATACTGTCGACACCGGAACTTGAACCCGGATGTGTTTCTGCTGGCATAACTTCATATTGACAACGGAAACCTATCTTCAAGCGAACAGGCCGTTCTGTTTTTCTTTTTCTTCTTCAACGTGTCCTCGTGTTTGCATAAAGCTCTAGCTACACGCGTTTCCTTAGTCTCACGTAGACAACATCTGTAGTTTACCAAGGGATTGGGACGTTTAAAGGTAGTGAGGACATCTGGGGAATCTGGGCTGAGGAAATCATTTTTGAAAGCAGCGATAATTTGAAACTTACTAGCAACAGCAGGCAAATTAGTATGCGACACAAGCTGATAATGAGGAATCCCAACACGGTAAGTAGTTTGGCTTTGTTGGCACCCCAACACTGCTACCGTCCTTGGTCAGAATCGAACTCCCGGTCTTGAGCTCAGCAAGTGAAAAGCAACCGCTTCAGAAAACAAAAACAAAAAACATCAGCTCAGAATGTTGAAATGTCTTCTAGACTTCTTCTCTAAAGGAACAACAACAACCGTAAACAAGCGTTGAACAATTTGTAGATGTTCTACAACAACTGTACTGAAACAAAACTGAAACTGAAAGAAAAGATACAGGTTTCCAATCCACCCGAATTACCTCATATCGACTGTACCTTTGTGCTTTTTTTTTTCTTTTCAAGAGGAGACCTGAGAAGTGAGCTTTGACCTGATGGTCGACGCCCGGCGGATAGCGGATGTAGTAGTTCTTGTGTACGCTAAGAGCTCTCAAACCGAGGCGCGCGCGTACGTGCGGTCGCCTCGGGCCACTTGATACACTTTTGGATTGGATTTCGCGCGTTCTTTCCTCCCAGAAAAAAAGAAGAAGAAGAAGAAACGAACTCAACGCAAGGCGTACGCTGTAAGAAACAATTGCGGTAGGTGTTTCCCGACACTGTCTACAGCTTTCCGATTCGCATCTCGGTCATAAGACGAATAATTTGAAAGTTAACTAATTAGCTAATTAATTGCGCCATCGCAACAAAAAAAAGAAAGAAAAGAAAACCTCAGCAGATTAGAACACGCGACACCTCACAATATGCTGCAGTTTCCATCTGCTTATGACGCACCGTGTTTTTTTACCCCGCTGCATGTTAGCTTGGACACTTCGTATATCATGAACAATATCGGTCACAGTGGACACCCCTGTTTCATACCTCGTTTTACGTTGATGGTACCAACACAATTCCCCTCCGAATTAACGTCTACGGAGCTATCCTCATATATCCGCCTCATCAGGCTTACCGTGCCTCTATCCACTCCTGAAATCTCTAGCGTTTTCCATAGAACCGAGTGCACAACCTTATCGTAAGCCCCTTTTATGTCTAGGAATCCGAGCCATAGCTGCCGTCCTTCTTTTTGCGCAACTTCGATCCGCAAAAAGAAGGACGTCCCTTTTCCCCCTTTTTTTCTTTGTTCTAATAAATATATCCCTCCCCCATCTCCCTCTATTGTCATCTCTTTCAGAAAGCGGTACATATCTGCCGTCGTAAGCGTGTGGTCTATCGACGAGTGGTGTGTCCAAAACACCCACGTGATTTTCACTTGCTTTTTACCATGATAAGCCCCTGTTCGTCGCAAAAACTTAGCAGCACCCTTCCAGTTTGGTATGTTCTCCCGTCCAGCTCTCAATACGGGCATCCGTGTGCCCACAGGATGATTACCCTGCGTCTCTGCCTGAGTTATTGAATATCCCTCGATAAACAGTCCATTACCTCTTTCTATTTCTAGCCTATCTTCTCAGCATAGTGTACTCCGTCTGGCGTGAAAGGACTCTGCTTCTCTGCGAGGGAAGGGGAGGGGTGATGATGTTCAATAATAATAATAATATTAATAACAATAAAAAATAAATAATTGCGGCCTGCCTGCGGGAAAATGAGTGCGGCCTGCCTGCTCAGCCAAGGCAGCAAGTTGAGCGGCGGCGGCGAAGAGCGGAAGGAATACAGGAATATATAGCCACGCGGCCGCCATGGCGCCACCTAGCGATACGGTTCCGAAGCTTCAGAGCAGTCTCACCGAGGATTCCAATTACCAATCCAATCCAAGCGTTGGCTGAGAAACAAGTATGGATTTTGAAGTTGCCGCCGTAGCGCCGAAAATAGCCGTATTGGTGCTTGTCCGCAAGCGTTTTAATCCGGAAAATAGATGTATCTGACCGGAAAAATGGTAGTAAAAATGTATGCACCCAATGGCGAAGTTCACGGTTTCCCCTGGGAGTCCAAAGTACCGAACGAGTCAGAATAGACCCCTCAATATGCGCAAACAAATAACGTCAGATGCGCAACAGCGCCGCCAACTTGGTAGACCGGGACTACTATAGTAAAAAACCAGTAAGTGACGACGAAGCTATATGAAAATACTATAGCATTTGAAATACAAAGGTTTTTATGAAGTTTGATACCCCTGTCAGACAGGCGCACTTTCCATATATGGCCTTTAAGGGCATCTGTCAGACGGGCCTCACTTACGGAATTATGACCTTACGGCTGAAATACCGCCTTAGACATGCGATTGCGATAAAACCATGGCAAAACGTTCAATACGGCGTAACACAATCGTATTTTATTGCTTCTACTGAGTAGACATGCAGTAGAAGGTGAAGAAGTAGGATAACTTAGTTTTGCAGGTGACCTGTAGGGGTAAAAGAACCTTGAAAATTTGGCCTTAGAAAACACCAAGGACTTACATTTTCTCTCATTTTCAGCAAAAAGATAAAAGTTCTCGAATGTGTCAGAATTATGACTCAGTCGAAGGTGCTCTTTATTTTGCAGGTGGAATTGCAGGGGCAGAAGAATAGTGGAAATTTGGTCTCGCAAAACACCAACCTCTTACCTTTGTTTCCTTTTACCCTTTTGCACGTTACCTTTGTTGTTAGCTTTATTCTTTTACCCTACTTTCACTTGCATTTTTAGCAACGATAAAAGTACTTACAATGAGCCCGAATTACGCACATATACTGAGTAAGAGGTGCCCATTTTTTTCGGCACGTGGAATTGGAATGGCAGAAGAACCTTGGAAAATTGGATTCGAGAAGGACCTGGAGTTCTTCGGTTCAGCTATTTTTTCTCAGCCTGGTAAAGAACATGGACGGACAACGAAGGGGGGGGGGGGCTTTGGTACCAAGGATGGGGGGGGGGGTGTTGGGTGCAAGAAATGAAGTAGCGAAATTCGCCAAACGAGTGCAGTTCTTCAAGGGTCCCAGAGCCTTCGGTAGTTTCCTGTCGTTTTGGCTCCGAAACGTGATGGTACGGCAAGGTTATGCGTCGTTTATCATCGACTTAACGCAGTAACTCTTGAGTGTCTTACCCCTTCCCGTTCATTGAGCTATTACGTATTTCCTGTGCATTGGTACTGTATTTTCACCGCTTGATTGTAGTAGAGAGTTTTTGCAAATCCAGGTTGCCCCGGAGGATGTCACGAAGACAGTCTTTACCTCTCATAGGGGTTTGTTTCAGTTTGTATGGAAGCCTGTTGGACTGTCTAACCCACCAGCCAGTTTCCGGCGGTTAGTGGATGCCGAATTGAGAGATGTGAAGTACATTTTCGCGATGGTGTACATGGATGGTACCGTAGTAGTGCTTGCTTTCCAGAACTTTTCAGGAGCACTGAGACCACCTGTCAATCGTCCTTGCAAGCATGATGCAGGTGCGGTCAACCATCAACCCCCGCCAGGTGCAGCTGGTGTCGCCTAGGGTCACAAGCCAAAGGGGATCGTGGAGTATCCCGTTCCCAGTAGCGTTGCAGCGTTACTCCGGTATGGTTGGTTCCTATAGACAATTCATTCCTAATTGTACCGAGTTAGCGCTATTCTTTGTCCAGTGGCTTTTGCAAGTCGCACGCTCAATCTGACAAAGCGGAATCATTCCTTCACCGAAAAGGAGTGCTTGGCGATCATCTTCGCGCTCTGGAACTTCGATATCTACCTGGATGGCACCAGCTACTTTCCTGACTTCAGCGGCTCCACGACCCGTCTGGACGTCTCACCATGTAGGACCGGATGTTAAAAGGCTACTCCTTCCACATGGAGTACTGGAGGCGGGGCTCAACGAACGTGGTGCCAGACACGCTATCCCGTGCGCCTGTACCGGAGGGGAGAGAGAAAGGAACCGAGGCGTTTTCTCAACTCTTGACAGCAGCACACGAGATGTATCTTCTGCTTGGGGCAGGGTCGTGAGCAGACAGTAGCTCCTAGATACTCAGAGAGCGAACGGCCTTTGTCAGCGAGTGTGTCAATGGTTAGCCGAACTGGACCCGGTGGGCACAGGAAGGACTGACGGACGGCATGTCTCCTATCTGCTGGGCGAGCATGGCATTCTGTTCAGATGTATGCCCCAGGCGTATGACAACGATGGATAATCCTTATTTGGAGTCGAGGTGCTATAGAAGTCTCGTAAGCCTTTCGTACGTTACTTTCAGGTCTCGGCCTTGGCAGGTCACAGAAGTGGTAGGAAAGGTTATCAAAAGTTACGTCGTGTTGAGACATGGACAGGAATAAGGCGGGACATAACAAAGTATGTTCGTGCTTGTCCCGTTTGCGAAAGAGTGGTGGTATACTCCCAGGGCACTCCTCGGTTCAGAGCAATAGGCCCTGGCTGATAGTTGGTTTTGATGGGATGAGACATTTCCCCCGTAGTCCTAGAGATAATCAGTATATTTTTTGTGGTTCCTGTAGATCCAAGACTCTCTATTCAAGGTTTGCTGAGGACCTCCAGAGTCGACTAGACATTGCAGCTCGGACTGCTCTGGAGAATGGACATTACAAGGTTGGACCAGGCTCGCCGGCACAACCGTGGAAGATGAAATTTCACCTACAGCGTCGGTGACCTTGTCCTTAGACGGACTTACCCGTTTAGTGATGCGTCGCGCTGTGCTTTGCAGCTTCGCTCGCAGTTAGGTGGGATGGCCCCTTCGAGATTAGTGCGTGCTATTCCCGCCTCACTTACAGGCTTAGCCGCTGTGACACGCTGTGAGTACATATCTTGGACCTGACCTATCACCTTCGAGACCCCGAGGGTGAAGAGGCAGATCTTCAGCTTCCTCTCCAAGACATGGACCAGGACCCCGTTCCCGGACCTGCTTCCAGTCGCTACAATATGCGTCCTCAGGCGCACGTAGCAGCCACTATTTCTATTACTAAGATCTATAGTGCTCGCGGCTTAGCAGGCATTAGTGTGATTTCTGTCCCGCAGTTTTCCACTAGGATTTTTAGGGGAGAGCTCTTTCGAGCCCTTCTCACGATGCAGAGTTGCCCTCTCATCGTATTCCCTTTTTCCTTTATCTTGTCAGATACCATGCCGCGACCGACGCACCAAAGGGTCATCCAGCCACCATGTCCGACGTACGGTTTAAGGGGACCCGCTGCACAGTCTAGGCCTGCAGTTCAGCAACCTTCTCCACCACTTCGTTCGCGGACCGCGGCAACGGTTGTTGTCCCAAGGGACACCCGGTCTCGTGGGCCTCTCATAGTAAGAGGGCCGCCCGACCCTGGAAGGACGCCCTCCTTTTAGAGGGATGACTTTAATGGACCGCCATCCACGGGATCCTTCCGTACCGTTGACCACTGAGGAGCAGCGCTTCCTATGCCCGGTGTGTCGGGCTCCCAACTCCACAGGCTGACCCCTCGACGACACGCCCTCCACCATTCCAAAATCAACGCAGCTGGATCGGTAGGAAAATGATGTCTCAGCAGCCGTGTCAACCCTGTGACGCCTCCGACCGGATTTACTGCAGGAAGCTCAGGAACCCAACCGCATGCCCCCGGTAGACGATAATATAATAGACATGACGGACATTGCCGAAGACGACGATTTGTGAGGTGTGAACTTTGGGGTTTTGTGGGCACGATAGGTTTGACTCCTAGCACGCGAGTGGGAGCAGGATGAGGGTAACAAAAATGACTTGCGGAGAAAGAAACGAATAGCTCTGGAAGTTCGGGGGGCCCAGTAGGCTGTCTTGTGTTGCTGGTCGTCTTTCTGTTGAAGGTATGAAATAAACCTTGTTTTGTTACTTGTTTGACATTGCGAAAAAATAAAAGCGCTCTGGTCGGGCTGCAAGTACGCAAAGATACTCATCAGGAATTGCGCTTTAATATTCCCGGAAAATTTGTACCAAAAAATGATCTCCGATTTTCGGACCTAAAAAACAGCAAGAGCAAGAGGTTAGGCTTACCTTTTTTCTCAATTTTGGCGGAAAAATAAAAGTGCTCAGACCGGGCTGAAATTGCGCACGGATACTAAGCAGGGGCTGCGCTTTAATCCCAGCGCAAAATTTGTACCAGAAGAGGACCTTCGATTTTTTTGCCAAAAAAACGGCAAGGGGTTAGGCTTACCTTTTTTCTAATTTTTGGCGAAAAAATAAAAGTGCTCAGACCGGGCTGAAATTGCGCACGGATACTAAGCAGGGGCTGCGCTTTAATCCCAGCGCAAAATTTGTACCAGAAGAGGACCTTCGATTTTTTGGCCAAAAAAACGGCAAGGGGTTAGGCTTACCTTTTTTCTAATTTTTGGCGAAAAAATAAAAGTGCTCAGACCGGGCTGAAATTGCGCACGGATACTAAGCAGGGGCTGCGCTTTAATCCCAGCGCAAAATTTGTACCAGAAGAGGACCTTCGATTTTTTGGCCAAAAAAACGGCAAGGGGTTAGGCTTACCTTTTTTCTAATTTTTGGCGAAAAAATAAAAGTGCTCAGACCGGGCTGAAATTGCGCACGGATACTAAGCAGGGGCTGCGCTTTAATCCCAGCGCAAAATTTGTACCAGAAGAGGACCTTCGATTTTTTTGCCAAAAAAACGGCAAGGGGTTAGGCTTACCTTTTTTCTAATTTTTGGCGAAAAAATAAAAGTGCTCAGACCGGGCTGAAATTGCGCACGGATACTAAGCAGGGGCTGCGCTTTAATCCCAGCGCAAAATTTGTACCAGAAGATGACCTTCGATTTTTTTGCCAAAAAAACGGCAAGGGGTTAGGCTTACCTTTTTTCTCATTTTTGGCGAAAAAATAAAAGTGCTCAGACCGGGCTGAAATTGCGCACGGGTACTCAGCAGGGGCTGCGCTTTAATCCCAGCGCAAAATTTGTACCAGAAGATGACCTTCGATTTTTTTTGCCAAAAAAAACGGCAAGGGGTTAGGCTTACCTTTTTCTCATTTTTGGCGAAAAAATAAAAGTGCTCAGACCGGGCTGAAATTGCGCACGGATACTAAGCAGGGGATGCGCTTTAATCCCAGCGCAAAATTTGTACCAGAAGATGACCTTCGATTTTTTGGCCAAAAAAACGGCAAGGGGTTAGGCTTACCTTTTTTCTCATTTTTGGCGAAAAAATAAAAGTGCTCAGACCGGGCTGAAATTGCGCACGGGTACTCAGCAGGGGCTGCGCTTTAATCCCAGCGCAAAATTTGTACCAGAAGATGACCTTCGATTTTTTTTGCCAAAAAAAACGGCAAGGGGTTAGGCTTACCTTTTTTCTCATTTTTGGCGAAAAAATAAAAGTGCTCAGACCGGGCTGAAATTGCGCACGGATACTAAGCAGGGGCTGCGCTTTAATCCCAGCGCAAAATTTGTACCAGAAGAGGACCTTCGATTTTTTGGCCAAAAAAACGGCAAGGGGTTAGGCTTACCTTTTTTCTCATTTTTGGCGAAAAAATAAAAGTGCTCAGACCGGGCTGAAATTGCGCACGGATACTAAGCAGGGGCTGCGCTTTAATCCCAGCGCAAAATTTGTACCAGAAGAGTATCTTCGATTTTTTGCAAAAAAAAAACGGCAAGGGGTTAGGCTTACCTTTTTCTAATTTTTGGCGAAAAAATAAAAGTGCTCAGACCGGGCTGAAATTGCGCACGGATACTAAGCAGGGGCGGCGCTTTAATCCCAGCGTAAAATTTGTACCAGAAGAGGACCTTCGATTTTTTTTGCCAAAAAAACGGCAAGGGGTTAGGCTTACCTTTTTTCTCATTTTTGCATTTAATTAGCCTGAATTACTTTCAATTACCCTTTACTTACCGCAGGTAACCTGAGGTAATCTTGAATTTCATTTTATTCTCTTTAACTACGTTTATTTTCTTTAATTACTCTCAATTTCCCTTCATTTGACGTTAATTACCTTTGCTTTCATTAAATCTTTCTCTTAATTACGTATGTCTTGCATTCGTTACCTTTAAACTCAACTGTGTTTTATTTTACCTTACCTCTAATTATCTTTAATTACTCTCACTTCTTACTCTTAATTACTTTTAACTACTTCAATTTCATTTCATTTGCCTTCATTTACATTTACCCTCTTATCTCCCCTTTACATCTCCACTTATACCTCCTTTCTTATACATCCTTTTCTTCCTCGGTGAGGCTTCACCATCATACACGCACACAACTTTTTCCACTTTGACACTCCTAATACTAACGCATTAAAACGACCCTCCGTATAGTATATGTGCTAAAACATTCAGTTCAATTTGGACACAGGGATGCCCTGATTCTCCTTCTTCTTCTTCTCAGGAAGATGGCCGCGACCCGCAAGGGAGATTGGCCAGGTCCAATTCATTATGACATGAGTGTGATAGTGACACTAAGGGCTAGAACCGGTAGGAGCCGGCAACGAATGGAATGAGATTATCTGCGATGACGGGATTCCATTTTCCGGTATGGGACGCCCCGAACGAGAGTAATGCCGGTAATGAGGGAGGCACGGTGAACCCTACACTCTTAAAAATGAACTTCACCACATAACACGCTCTTAGCGAACCATCACCCCGAATGACAACGTTCTCGCCCTAGATTTGTTGAAAACGGGAGGAGGAGCCTATTTTGTGCCATTATGCACGGCACAAAATAGGCTCCTCCTCCCGTTTTCAACAAATCAGGGGCGAGAACGTTGTCATTCGGGATGGTGGTTGGCTAGGAGCGTGCTATGTGGTGAAGCTCATTTTTAAGACCCATCACCACCACCACCACTCTCATTTTTAAGAGTGTAGCAGTGGAAGGGTGAGAGATTGTAGGCGGAGGCGGCGGTATGTACTACAGCTGAGAACGAGAGGTTACGATTCACTTGACACTGGTCGCCAGCGACCTTCATTTCTTTCTTTTTTTTTTTTTCTGTGAAACGGTCTTGCTAACTCCATGTTTTGTAACGCCTTCAAGATTCTCAGCAGAAATCGGATGTCTTCTAAGGTGCTAACTTTCAGACATATTAACCTTTGGGTATCCACGTATGAACTTACATGGAGTAAAAGTGTGAAGGGGTTTATGTGTCGTTCCTCTCTTTAACCGCTGTCCGCTCCAAGTACGCGGCGAGGTCAGTAACGAAAACCTGTAGCAGCAGAGCAGATTCTTCTATTGAATGATTTTACAGTGTTTTCAATAATTTCGTGCATATGTGTATATTTCATCAATATTTAATATGAAAGGAAGTGCGTCAGGACGAGAGCCATCTCTCGTCCTTCCTGAGGTACTTCCTTTCGCAGACTTCCTTACCGGTTCGCTGGATTTTCTACCCGTCTATCGGTCTACAACGTTACGTTTTCTTCTGCTGGCTCCCGCGTAAAGATTGTGAGGTTGGACTCTGTTTGATACACTTCGGGTTCCGCGTTTTCGAAAAAAAAAAGCGCTTAGCATTTTCTTGGAAATTCGGCACGTTCTGAAAAAATCCGAATTACATTACATGCCGAAAGTGCTGTGGCCGATTGCATTTCCCCCCTCTCCCCCACTCCTTCCTGCTGTCCTCTCTCCATCTATCCAAGTCTGTACGCCGCTCATAGCCACAGTTGCTTCGCGGCGCTAACACGGAATAAAAAAAATTTCCCCCCCTCTGGGGCAAAACACATTTTCTTTTTTTCCCCTTTACCTCGTTTCCGGGTGGAATGCAGGGAATAGCGCCCTGCGAAGCCACTACCCTTTAGTTCAGGGAAAAACCTTCCCTTATAACACTTTCACTGCTGGGCCTACGGGGTTTCAACTACACGAGGAACGCCCCAACAAAGGAAAGGAAATTCTTTGCGTTCTCCATGTCCCCCTACTAAGTTGCAATGCTTCCACGAGTCAGTGTAGCAGCCGATTTTTCGACATCCATTTGGTGCGCACGTGTTAAAATGCCGAAAATATCCGAATCTGACAAAACATATAAATGATGAGAGACACCCGCCGAATCTCCCCAGGAATAAATGCCGAAAACGCGCTGCAACCTGCAAATAAAATTGAGGTAACCAACGAAAGAGGCAAAAGAGTTAAAGGAACACATGTAACCTGTAGACTCTAGATTTTATTTGATATAAACAAAAATAAAATAATAGGTATTTTAGGAGCTATTTACAAGAAACAGACAGCATGCAGGTTCTCATACATGATGTACACCTTCATTAGTTTTGACCGACATTTTTTACAACACAGGTGATATCATGAATGTGTATCTCACACGCACATGCACGCATACTTCAGAAGCACAACTGGGGCTGGAAGAGGTGATCTTTCTATGTAAGAATATGCAAAGCCCCCATAGTCGAACACTAAGACTGTCACTGCAAAAGTATGAGCTCAAGACCAACTGCCATCAAAATGGTATCGCCCAGTCTTCTCTTCTGATGCGTTGAAAACGTGGGACGCACGCCACAAGTCCGACATGAGAACGGCGTCATTCTACGGAGCGGTTGACTTTGAGCGAGTTATGCCGCTATGACTCTAGGGTTACTCAGCAAAGTTCTTGGTATGAAAGGCCTAGACACTGCGTTGTCGAAGGAACGCAGGAAAGCCGGATAACGATACATCCGACACGACGAATTACATTTAAGTTATCCAGCCAGTGGCACATTTCATAACGATTGGCACTTGTAGTGCAGCTGAAAGTATATCAACGAAGTCATCAGCATATACTTCATGATCAGCATAATCAAGAAAAAAAAAGTATTCTCTAAGCATGTTGAAGCACATGCATGAGTACAGAGAACTATTTGCCCTTGGCAATATTAGTGAGTATGCAAAATGTTCTCACAAGGCACTTACGTCATAAATTACATCATCATGAAGACCCCAATGCTGCAGGCCACAACAAGTTTGTAAAAGTCACCTTTCTGTAGCACTGCACACACACACACACACACACACTGAGACTCGCTCGAAGTGTCCCATGATGATGTCTGCAACCCGTCGTTTCATGCGTCCATTGCAGACTTGGAGCTTCCCAACGTGAAGCACATTCCGGCGTCTTCGCAGTTGTTATTGGGTTACGCTGTCGGTTGCGGGCAAGCGATGCGCACGTGTTTAAAAAATAGAAAAGAAACGCTAGTGTGAGGAGCGACGCTGCACTCATAACTCCGTTACTGGTTTGCTCCGAGACTGGTGAGACCTCCTGGAGGACCAGCTTGTAAAGTTTGAGCCCGTAACATCCGATTTTCTGAAAGTGATATTAGATCAGAGTCAAAGGGAGTTAAGCGGGCAGCATGCTAAACACTAATCGTATAAGTAAAGCCGGGGTGGGGGGGGGGAGTGGTGGTGAAAGAACATTCTGACGTTCCACAGGAGAAAGTCCACGATGACAGTACATGTCCCTGAGGGCATCCATGCACACAGAGGGGTCGCTATGAAAATTTATGTTAGTGCTCCAGTAACGAAACGGTGGGGCTTACAAGCATTGTTCACTGAACATGCATATCGATCTTACGTTACGTGCAGTGAGTCCAGCAGTAAGTGATTTCTCATCACTCTATGCATGCCATGCAGAGGAGGGCGCTGTCTGTGGCTGCGAGTCAGAGCCGTTTATAGGGACAGGTTGGCCATTAGGGGGAACATAAATTGAAGCATGTCACGTGACGTCGCTAGCGGGTCGCGACGCCATATTAACAGGCAGCTTTGCTTACAGTGCAAAGAGGGACGATGGGTGCGATCATCCCAGAGGTCTGGGGGTCGACGCAGCTGCCGATACCACAAACGGTAGTGGGTCGTACACCGGTATACGACAAATCACGCGCATAAATTGCGCCCTCTACCTGGCCGAGACGCGGTCTCCGCTTGGATTTAGGCTTTTGGGCGGTGCAACGACTCTGACTTCAACATAGAGAAGGCCAAACGGCCCCTATAAACTGCTCTGCTGCGAGTATTGTCAGCACGTGACATCCTACACATTGTTTTGTGTAAAAAAGAAAAGAGGAACACAAACATTAGCAAACATGGCAGTACAGTAGTGCCAATTTCTCGTTTCATAAATACAGCGCACTGATTCACGCACAACGCAAGCTCCCACTCAAGCCGTGACGAGCTGGCACAGTGGGGGCAGCCAGGCCAGGACACGGTCGGTACAGAACCACACGAAAGGTATACCTACACAGTGTCTACATCTCTGTTGTCGTACCAACCGGCTTCATTTTTTCCGTAACGCTCAAATCGTGGGCTACGGGGTGGATTGAGGGTTGATGCGCCATCGGGGGCCGTCTGACGCAACTTCATCTTGTTGTGTTTACTGACTGAGTAGGTATCTGTCAAACTGTCATTGTAGTCCATTCTGAAAATTTAATACACCGGTCACGTTTAACCTCGCATGCAAAGAAAAGTGAAATGCAACACAACGCAAAGCCATAGAAATGTGTCCTTCTGAAAACAGTGCGTCAGGTGCGTACAAAAAACGTTGTCTGAGAAAGGAGGAACGTCATCTCAAGTTACCTTGAACGTGATCTTCCTTTCGACTTGCACTTTACGCGTTTCCGATCGTTTGGATTAAATCAGTATAGTTAACTTAGAATTTCAATCGTGAATTAGCTAATTAGCTGAATTACATTTTCACAGTTAATTTAATTAAAAGTCACCAGATAAATTCTACGCCCAAATTCCCCGGACCTGTCCTACAGACAGAGCCCGTATAACTTTTTTAATGAATTTTCTGGAACATTCGGTTCCTAGTACCGCGTACCTACAACGCCGAAGGAACAAAAAAAAAAGTACCATCACGACATGACAGAGCGAAAGGTATAAGTAACATACTTTGGGGAGGTAGGTGGTAGAGTGTCGTTAAGAACGGGTCAAGGGGATAAGATTATCACAGTTATCGAAAGACAGGTAACCCAACGTAAGAAGGTAAGATATGTAAATGAAACAAAAATTAACAAAGACAAAACCTGAAACGGACACAGGATGAAACGAGAAGCACAAACGGACTATAGCAACATTAGAAGCAACAGGACTCACGGCACGTCATCAACGTTGTTGTACTGCAGATTGGAAGCTGGTGCGCCGACAGGAGGCCCTCCAGGAATACGGCCCCCATAAGGGTTGCCCGCACCTTTCCCCATCAGGGGATTCTTTATGCTGTACAGGCGTTGCTGTTCCCATGTCTTCTGACGCTTTCGCAATTTCCTAAAACGAAGATAAGCAGACGTTTGGAAGGGAGCTCCACGCGGAGAAAAATAAAAAAAATCGTAGAGGTTCCTACTTTCTCTGGCAAGAGGAGCAAAGAAGTACAATGCCGAGGACAGCACCCAGGAATATAACGCTGCTGAGAGCAATGATGGCGATCTCTGTCGTTCCCATCTGGCTAATCTTTTCCTGCACGGATACACCTTGGATACGCCGGATACGGAATGTCTCGAGGTAGCGAACTATCACTTGAGAGTTGTCATTCAGTACGCTGAAAAGGCGAAAAGAATATATCACCTCCAAGACGTCGGAATGAATAAAACACATTAGAATGTGCCGCACGAGATCAGTATCGCACACGATCCTCGACATTAACGGACGCTACGAGTCACATTAGTACTGTATTTACTCTCGTAATTAGCGCACCTCTCAGTTTGGAAACCTAACTGCCGTGTTGTCGTTTCGTTAGCCTAATGCACTTCAAGGGGACCATCCGTGGCACTGGCTCGCTGATCGTTCAGGAACCGCCACCAGGGACATTGAGAAGCGCACCTAGGGACTCTTGAGTGCGAAGCGGGAATACGTACGCAACGCCACCTAGATACTGAAGGTCAGCATAACGCATCCTCTCACTCCTGTGCACGTGGACATGTAAAGTCCATTCAGCCGATCGCCACGTACGATGGCTACCAGTGGCTGCCCACGACGGCTCGTCTCCATACTAAGGCACGGTCATGACTGGCGGACGTTTAATTGTTACGTCACGTAGTTTAAGCGATCAGGTTTTGTTTCTAGGTGGCGTTAGAGTACGATCGTAAATATTGATGCTCTCTTTTCGATTGGTGGCGTGTTTAACGCACCGCGACCTTAGCAGCATGGCCGTCCCACAGCTCACGGCTGCAGTCACCGCCTCTGCGCGGGTGGGCGGGCGGACGTGTGGCTTTGAAGAGAAAGGCCATGCAAGACAATTACTGAGATGAAACCGAAACTATGTGTTTGAATATTGACACGTCCATGGCGCCATCTACAACGTGTTTCTGCGTGTACACGCCTGTTTGAGGCTTCCCTTCCCTTCTCGTGTACTCCTCATACTACTTGTTGTTGAACCTACTCATACTATCCATATAGCCTCTTCCTAGTGTCCCTATAACTGTCCAATCGTAATGATCTAGCCTAACACCAAACACCATGAGATAAGGAGAGAGAGAGAGAGAGAGAGAGAGAGAGAGGGAAAAGAAGACTGAGCTGTATGCGGGGTAGCTGCAGATTCGAAAGATTCGCGTATAGCTCATGTTCTACATGCCACTTTCGGTTTCTCAGAAAATTCTCGAGGACGTTTAGTTGCGCCGTCTCGAGGGCAATGAGATGAGTACCCCGCGAAAACACCGTGATTCATCTGAGACGGAGAATGCTTGTTCATGTCAAGGACAACGATCCGAATGTTTCGGAACAGAACGACAGATGGGTGTACCCCGAGCAGTGGCGTAGCCAGAGGGGGTTTCGGGAGTTCAACCCCCAGAAATCGTACATTTGGTAGTAAATTTGGGAGAGGGAAAGAAGAGTGAAATACTCCTCCCCCATTTAAAGTCCCCTATACAGACCCTCCCGAAATATGTTTCTGGCTACGCCACTGACGGCGACTGTTAGACCAAAACTATCTTCCTCGCATAATTAGCGAACCCTTCTATGACGATACGCGAGGAGCAAAAAGGTGTGTGAATTACTAGGGTAAATACGGTACACGTACAGACATGATCAGCGTTTCGAGGTAACTTACGTCAGCAGTGTGTCCGTGTCCACAATCTCGTTGGTGTCTTTGTTGATAGCATAGAGGAACAAGTCCGATCTGGAAAGACATTGAAAAACATTTGTGCGCATTTCCCATCGTGTTTTACTTTCAGCATTTTCAACAACCAGCAACACAACATGAGTGTCTCGGAAAAACCTTGACACTGCTTACGCTTCTGGGTGTTCAACCTCGTCTTCGTGGTGTGGCTCCAGCTTTGCCATTTTGACATCGAACCCAGTAACGTTCCCTAGGTACCTGAGGTACGAAACGATGTCAGTATCATCGAACATTTGATCAGTGGACTAAACGTCCACGTACCCGAGAATTCTATCGATGTTCTGCTCCACGTGCACCGGAGGAGTATCGGTCACGAAAAGGACCAGCTTGGTTTCCGGCAAGACGTACACCTGGAAGAAAAAGGTTCTCAGAATCCCACGGGGAGTACGAAAGGGAGTAAACTGAGCGCTTCGAGAAAAAAAAAAGTTTAATGGGAGCTTACGAAGACATTTGCTACAGCGGAGTTCCCCCCTTCGGAACCTTCCCGGTCTACTGCCTTGACGTCGAACCCGTACATCTTCCCTCCGTCGAGAGAGAAAGTAACAACCGAGCGCACAATGCCAGTCACTGGGTCAATCTGGAACTTGGAAGATGCGTCTTCTGGCTTCTGAATAATTTCGTAGCGAATCGCTCCGTTGTAGCCAGTGTCAGCATCTCGTGCCTGAAACGAAACGTGCTGCATTCGAGTCCCCTTTCAACGACTTTGTATTCTTTCTTGCAAGCGAGATCCTTCGCGTGGATGTGTGCGTGTGTCTTTTTAAAGGGCGCGTACTTACGTGGAGTTTTGTGACCTGGTAACCAAAGGAGGCTTCCAATGGGACAGCAGCGACGATTGGTTTACCCTGGTTATCGAAGACAGGAGAATTGTCGTTTTCGTCGCCCACGTTGACTACGACTAGGGCCTCATCGAAAGCGACGTGTTCGCTCTCTTCTTCACCACGGCGAACTAGGAAATCGGAAGACAAGGTTTACAGGAAGCACTACAAGGGCTCTATTCAACGGTAGTCCATTTCGGGCCGCCATGTCAGCTTACTTTCGTTATCACGCACTGCTCTTCCTACTCGCCTCTTGTTCATGGCGCGTATTTTGACGACGTACTTGGGCTGCGCTTCCCTGTCGAGACTAGATGTGACCGAAAGGCGTCCGGTGTCAGGTTCAATGGCGAACAAGCCTGGAGAAGATGGGAAGAACATATCTCACAAACGTCCAGAAGGAAAGATAGCTTATTAAGAGAAAAGTATCTTGCCATTGTAGTCTTTTCCAACGATGCTGTAGTCCACCGGACGATGAGAAATTTCATCCGTAGCATTCAGATCAAGCACTACTTGAGGGGCCAACTGGTTTTCAAAGACTAGAACTTCGTACAGCCTTAATGGGAAGAGCCGGACACCTTGACCGCTGCCAACGATGATGTTAACCTGACATATATAGACAAATGTAACATATATTATAGCCGGCAGAAAAGGTAGTGCAGTGTGATCATCAGTCCCAGTGAACTAAGAAGACAGTAAACATTTGTTGTACCAACGTACTTCGGCATGGTCAGATTTGGGCGGGTCACCGTTGTCGGTTGCTGAGACGGACAGTTTGTAATGGCTTTGGTGAAGGCTATCAAGAGCCTTGCTAAGTCGGATCTCTCCGGTACTTGGTTCAACTCGGAAAGTGTCAACTTCATTTGCGTCTGAAACAAGCAGAGAGAAGACGCTCTAACAGGGCACGTGCAAGGATGTGGGCGTTGCATCTTCGTCTAGACCATTCAATACATTGTCTGTAACATCAATTTGTGTCATATACACAGTCACGTCACGTTCATCCAGAAACTCCGCGATTCAAACAGTGTCGATTACTGAATAAACAAGTATTACCTAAGCCCCTGAAAAATAAAAAAGCTAGTTTCCTTGAAAAAATATAATATAATCAATAATAATATAAAATGACATCTTTCACCCCTTAGGAACCCAGCCGGTGTGGGCGGAAATTCGGGCGAACGAGCGAGACAGCCCAGGTTCGGTTAATGGAGTCATAAAGCTGGAGAACATCAACGATATTAGAGCGTGCTAGCACACCGTTGATAAAGTCACCGTGAGGTTATAGTACCGCTTGCGAAATCGACAGCTCGCGGTTTATCTCGGGTGTTGCCAGATCGTTTCTTCCGACAAATAGACTGGCACGACAATATGCCCACCCTCAAACACGATAATGCTGCAGCTTCAATCCAATGCGGGCTGCCGTACCTTTGAATGAAGATTTCAGACGAGCGCGTAGCAAGCAGTACATACCGGAACCAATGGCAGCATGCATGATTCAGAATCTTATCGGTTGACTTGGTGCGGAAGATACGATATATTTCGATAGCCATGTTATCAAGGGTGTACGAACATCATTCCATATACGGATACAGATACCGAGTTTAGATAACTGCGTGCAGTTCTCTTTGACCCGAGCCTTTGATGTAGGACCTTTTTGTACGGATAACTAGTTTTGTGGTTATGTGAGCTGCCTTCTTCTGATAAGCAATATATGACTGTATACATAACAAGTAAGGCGACGCTTTCATAAAAAAAATGGAAACTATTCTTACTGTCTAGCTTGTAGTGGAAGTTCCCCTGGCCGGCATCCAGGGTGTAGACAACGTCTCCGACGCGGGTATTTTCCGCTACTTCCAACGTGTACACAGACTTCGGGAATTCGGGAATGACATCATTGCGATCTGTTACCGTCACCCACAGCTTGGCCATGGCGGTCAAACTTGGCTTTCCCTGATCGTACGCGATCACAGTCATGTTGTAGAACTCTTGCTTTTCATAATCCAGCTTGCTCAGTGTCCATACTGTGCCGTCTGGAAAGACATGAAACATAAGACCTTGAAAGAACTATGTTCTGGACCTTGTACAGCTGTGCTGAAGGAATACTGTGTACATATCGATGATACGTTAGGTCCCACTATAGACTAAAAAAATATATTTATGTTATTTCGTATTATAAATCAACTCAGACACTCAGTGCGCAAAATACAAATGCCGTCAGTCAACATGATGCGCCTCAACGGATTTTCAAATGAAAGCGGAGATCTGCATTATCCAAGAGTAGGTGACGACACCACGACCTGGTGACGGCACCTACAACCATAAAGCCTGCTTAGGTGGTGCGTGGCGATGGACCTGCTTGCCGTAGCCGGCCATGCTCATGCGGGGAACGTCACGACTATCGTAGGGGGAGGGGGGGGGTCGTGCGTCCTGGGCAGACTTCATAAGGAACTGTGCCGATATTTGTCTTTTCAAATGACGGACTCGTTACGTCGGAATTGTTACATCACGTCGCTGAAGCGATCAGACTTCGTCTCTTTGTTGGCTCTGGCGTCTGTCTGCTGACAACAGCGCGTGGACATTCCCGGTGTCCGCTCTCCGCCCCATTTTGGAAGGAGAGAGAGCCAGCAGCTGCACTGAGGAGACGGGTATCGACCTTGAAGGTGCAGTGTTGTCAGACAGGTGGCAGCTTGTGCACACTATGACGGAATACCCCTCACAACTAGAGATTTTATCATACTTCCGCTTCATATAGAGCAACAAGAGCAACAGTGTACTCTGGGAGAATACAACATGGGACATGTACAGGGTGGCCACCTATAAAAGGCTACCTAACATGGCTTCCATCTTGCTTGTTTTCCCATAGGGATTTGGAGATTTTTGGTTGTAACTTTAGATTGCGATGTTGAATCTGTCTGAAATTTAGAACGACGAAACAGACCGATTAGGGTTCCACGCGGGCACAGGAATTTTCCACCTGCATTGAGTAATTGGTGAGTACGGCGCGCCGGCATGGGTAAACGTTTATAAGGTTGCCACCCTGTAGATTGTGATGGCATAAATTTGATAGGGTTCTGAAGGCACAAGATTTAGTCAGTATTGTGGCAGTTAAAGAACACAACTCCATTCCTGTTCATTGTGTATTGTAATATTGTATTGTTTATTGGATCTTTATATGTATTGTGTATTGTGTGTTGGATCTTTACATGTAGAACTTTGTAACGCTCTGCGCTGTCACACTGACCTTTACTGTCAATGTAGAACTTGTTTCCGTGACCACCACCGAGCTTGTAAAACACCAATCCATTTTCACCGGTATCCGGATCAAAAGCGCGAATCTGTGTAACCTGTGAACCAGAGGGTGCACCGTTACACAAATGTAACGAATGATTGATTATGAGTTACTCTGGGTAAGCACAGCCCCGACCTTTTGTCCTGGATCCAGGTTCTCAGGAATCTGAGCCAAGTATGGGTCGGTGAAGAATCTTGGCTTTTCGTCGTTGACGTCTTCCACCGTTATCGTTACGTTCACGGTTGAATTCTGAGGCGGTTCCCCGTTATCCAACGCCTACAGAGAGGAATTCACGTTTTCGTTTACCTCTTTAAGGGATTCAATGGCACAGTGAACTTACAAGGATCTGGAAGCGGTAATCCTTCTTCGTTTCTCTATCCAGAATGCCAGTGGCAAAAAGTTCTCCTGTATGAACGTCCACGTGGAATGGCAAGTCTGGAAGCATAAAACCAACCGTTGTCATTTTGTTAACCACTGAATGAAAGGCGCTCGCGGCATATATTTTTCAAAGCGACAGCTTTATAACTTTGTGTAGATTTATAAGGCCCACCAACGTCGACAGCAGCGTAGAGGCCCATCCGTAAGAGGATGGGGGGGGGGGGGACGAAGTTACAATAGGAAGCGCGGGGCAAGTGCAGCCGCATGAAGATCAGAATCTAAAGATGGCTCTGTAAAGCTAGAGCGTTTAGACGCGTTTGACAGGATGCCCAAAGATGGAGCCGCTACCCCCTCCCCCCCCCAGATTTTCTGGAATAACCCGTAAAATGACGTGCCGTTGTCAGTAGAGGAATAATTATCGTACTTTGGTCCTTCTGCGTAATGAGTGCATAGTCCACAGCTCCATTCTTTCCTCTGTCCTCATCGACAGCACGGAGGACTCCAAGGCGTGCTCTCTCTTCCTTGTAACTTCCTTCCGGTATAGAGAAGCTGTACTCGGGCTTGACGAACGTCGGCTTGTGATCGTTCACATCCAGCACAGTGATGTTGACAACGATGAGGTTAGCTAAGCCGCGTCCGTCAGCAGCGGAAACGTTCAAGAGATAAACCGTCTCCGGTTTGAGGGTACCGACGACGAAAATTTCGCCTGAAATGGAAGGATCAGTTTTATAGGAACGCACTGATGCACTTGATCACAGTATTTGTGGAGCCTTGTGTTTTAGGGTTAAACCCGATAAAACCAGCTTTAGTCTCCCGATTTGCATCATCGTCGCGTAAAGAAATCGCGCCGGAAAACTCATGAAAATCCCCGAAAACGGACTTTACAAAAGACAAATTCAGCCACCAATATAATCACTGGAGAACGCTAAGCACTGCGCATTCAACAACACCACTCGGCATCCCGTGTTCATCTAAGCTGCGAGAAGCGTTTTTTTATTTCCAAATGAAAAAAAAAAAAAATCTGGTCTTCCACCCGATATCGCGCGATTTTACAGCTCCTGATATAAAACCCGATTTCTTTTCCCTCTAATAAAAAAGAAAAAGTAAGAAAGAAAACACGATATCGAAGTACATAATACGTTTACTCTCAGGATTAACGCACATTTTATTCCCAGAAACTGTGTTACGCAAATAAAACCAGCACTCGCTCTGCGCTACGGTGCCCGTCACCGTGTAAGAGGTGCCGGCCGTATACTGCTAAAGCCAGTGCGTGAAATAGAAGAAAAAAGAAAGTACCAACATTTGGGCGACCAAACTCGAGCGGTAATTATGCGAGTAAGTGCGCATGCTCAGTGTCACGGTATTCATTCGACTTACCGGTTTGCCTGTCAATCCTGACGTTGCCTCTGCTTCCAGACACGATAGAGTATTCAACCTTGGAGTTCACCCCTGATTCATCAGCGTCCGCGGCTGCAACCTGGGCTACTCTTGCTCCAGGGCGAGCTGTTTCAGGCAGCAGAACACGGAGTGGGCCATGTTTGAACACGGGGGCATTGTCGTTCTCGTCTTCCACTTTAATTGTCAGGTACGTGGATGAGCTCAAGTTACCCAGATCCCGCGCAGTTACCTACGCGCAGTTAAGACGGATGAATCGTATATCCCCATGCGATAGGCGCCTGTATGAAGTAGATGGTCCTTACCTGCAGTTCGTAATGATCAGCGAGTTCACGGTCCAGTACTTGAACGGGGGTGCCACCCGTGAAAATCACGACACCAGAGTCGAGAATGGAGAAGAGGTCACTACCAGATCCTCCCAAACTGTAACGCACGACAGAGTTGTTTCCACTGTCGTTATCGATGGCCGCGATTGCTGGTGTCTGGTAAAAGGAAAAAGGAATTAGGGAAATAATTCAAATAACTCGAGTCAGGAAAGTTAAGAAACACGTTTTGGGCAACAGTGCCTGCTGAGGACGGCGTCGACCTTACCACCGTGACGAGTGTCCCCGGCGGGGAGTTCTCCCGGATTGTTCCTTGGTACGATTGCATGAAAGTTGGAACTTCATCGTTTACGTCCACCACCTCGACCGTCACTTCACTTACGCTCTGTGAAACAGCAAAGAAAGCCAGGGAGATGCTAGTGTAAACAAATTCAACTTCGCATGGGACCAACGCCATATGAGCGTGACGACTTACCACTTTTGTGGTGGGTCGCTTTTCTTCGAGCATAACCGTGAACGTGTATTTGCTTCTTTTCTCTCTGTCTAGACCGACTCGCGTGTAAATTTCTCCGTCCTACCGTAAGGGGAAAAGAACATAACATAACGTCGAAGAACTCAGAACATCGAACTAAGAACAAAACGTCATCCGTGCCGCACAGTATTATTGCTATCTTGGGTACAACTTTGGAGGCATTACCTGTGAAATATTGAAAAACGGCCTGACATCGGTGTTGATGATGCTGTACCGCATTTGACTGTTCGCCCGCACGGTTCTTGATTGAAGTTCCACCTGGCCGACTTTGGCGCCGGCGATGTTTTCCAGCACGTGGAATTTGTAGTGAAGCTGATCGAACCGGGGATCACGCTCTTCGGCTTCGCTGACGTAAATTTTCATGGTGGTCTGTACAAAACAGCGAAAGGAATGCAAAAGTATGCCGAGACGTGGGACGCGTAATGTTATTTAGTCTTTTACGGTATTGGACATACAAATGCTATCGCGACCTGTAGGGAAGATGTACTCACGCTAGTTCTCCAAAGCCCATCATCGGCTTCGACTTCAATGCTGTACTCTTGGCTTTCAGATATATCCAGCGCCCTCGTAATGTTGACAGTTCCAAGGATAGGATCAATCATAAACGGAACTGAAGAAGAGAGGGACACGTGTGAATGGCCGTAATAATTGCAGAGGGAGTAGCACGGAAACGAAATATTCTATCTTTTGGAGTGTTTTGGAATTCGCGACGTTCAGCACGGCGTGTCCCCTCCCTTACTGACCACATGTCCGGTGACGTCAGAGCTCATCGGATGCACGTCAACGGACAGCTCACATGGTGCGCGTGTTCTTTCAGCGTACGGAGACCCAGTGTCATCACTTTCGGAGAACGAAATAAAAGTTAATAGAGGCGTGCTGAGTGAGTTCGTTGACAACGCAAAAAACAGTCGGCGAAAGGAGATCCTACCACGGATGATCCATATCCAGTATTCATATATTCCACTGCGAAATCTCTCTTGCTTCTGTCTACGGCGTTTAGGGCACATGCAACCACCCAAAATGCCTTCCCAGATCTTCGATTAAGAAACCAGCAATATATGCATACTTGAACCAGTGCTATGGGCGAAAGAATAGCTGATGTTTGTGTTCTTGGGCGAATCAGGATCTGTTGCTCTCACAGTGTCGATCACACCTCCCACAGGGGCACTTTCAGAAACAAATTCGTAATATGAATCCTTCTCGAACTGCGGTGGGCTGTCGTTCACGTCTTGAATGACAATAGCAACCTGCATAGAGTTATGTACGGTATATTGCGCATTATCGTCAGGTGAATTGACAAGCAAATCAGAGGAGTTGCATTGGAACCAGACCGGAATAAACGTTTACTCACAGTAGTGGAGCCCGTTCTTGAAGGTGTACCCATATCTCTCGCTGCTACAACAACCAGATGTAATGCGGCATCGGGTACCTTGTACTTGTCTCGGTCGAGTTCAGATACTACTTTCAGCACGGCCTGGAATCACGGAGAGAAAAATTAAATCCCAAATAAATGTTACCTCCGTTCCATTACACGTACCCCATTTTCATTGACGCCCAACCGGAATTGATTCTCGTTGTTCCCGTCAACTATGTAGAGCTCCACTTGTCTGTTGATACCGTCATCATAATCAGCGACTGGGAGTTGAACAAATGCACCGACGCTTGGTGGTCCTGTGAGCAAAGAGCCTACGTCAGTCATCCACTTACAATTATGGCACGTGTCATTTACGGGTATGTGAGAGTTCCCTAAAATTACACTGCTAGTACAGTGTTTCCTCCAATTCGTTCGCAGCGGACCTGGTATACGCAGACAGCTGTGGAGATCTCTTTCGCTGGTTTAACTAAGGGATTGGAAACAAATAGGGAGTTTTCGCCTAGTTTTTGACCAAACATTTGGTCTGTTCGATAATTTGAACCCGTTTTATGACAGGACGGCAACGGCGCAGGCGAAGCCGTACACGATTAGGGAGATATAACATGAATCAGGCAAGAAACAAGGCAAACACAACACGATAGTCTATCGTGTTCGTTGTCTTGGTTCTTCCCCGTCTCGAGTTCTATATATCTCTCATCTATTTTATGGCTCCTAGAAGTACAAAAAATCGGTCGAGACAGTATATATACCGTCACAAATACGTACGAAAGACACGTGACTTTTAGAAATAAAGGAAAAGACAAAGACACACAACACACAAAGGCTTACGGTGATTAATGCTGGAACAGAAATACAATTACAAAAATTAACTGACAAGAATTCACATGCAGAGCCAAAACAGGGAAGGAAGGAGGTTCGATTCCACGTTACCTTCGGTCACATTCAGGTAGAAAGTATCGTTGAGGAAGGTTGGCGTCCAATCGTTTGTATCCTTAATGATGATGTGCACACCCGCGCGCCCCTAGTGTCAAGGTAAGCTTTATGTAACTTAGTTTCGTCAGTATAACAATGAGTACTGTTCGAACGTTTTGGAACATGCAACGTTGTACAAGTAGTAAACGCCTTAGCAACTCAAACCGAATGCAATCCAGGTAACTTACAGTGTTATTTGCGGAGTCGACAGCTAGTACTTTGAGCATGTATGCGGGCGTTTTCTCCCTGTCGGGTATCACTCTGACGGAGATAACTCCAGTTGTTTCATCCATGCTGAATTCTTCTCCTCCGTTTCCTAGATATAGTGTGGCAATACACGTGTGTGTTGCAATACACTAATAAAAATGCGAGGGCTATAGAAAGCTTCTTTTTGTCTGCTCACCGTCCAAGATGTAGTATCGAATTTTGCCCTGATCTAAACCATCTCTGTCCATGGCTGTCAGGTGTGTGACCGTTTGTCCTGGAGGAGTATTCTGGAAAGATGGCGGAAATTGTAAGGCTGCACACAACCCAGCGGTCGTACTTCTGCGAAATCAGCGCTAAAACACACAGGAGTAAGGGAACAGGGACCGCGCTGAACTTACAACTGAAGCTCATTGAAATCGTGCGAAGTTTAAAGGGGCACCAAAGTGCGAAAATTTGTCTTCGTGAAATGAAATATGTAGTTACCTTCACACTTAAAAGAAACATACAAAAGGAACGCAAATTCATTCGTTGCGTCCTTCCTGATTTATGAGCGAAATAAACCGCAATTTACGCTTTCCCCCTTCATCTCCTTCTGAAGAAGTGCGACAATGCGGAGACGTCTCCGATTAGTCCCCTCAAACAATCCCCTGCGATGATTGGTCAAATCGTGACACAATGCATGAACCCCACATAAGTGAGGCCAACTACGGCAAGCCGGTTTTCGCCGCCACCACCACCACGTGTTCCTTTTGTGTTAGTGCCTATAGGTAACGGCATCTTTTATCCTGCTAGGATAAACCTTCGCAACACAATGTGACTTCCCGACTACACACATAAGTCTTTGCTTACCTCTTCTAGTTCAACAACGTAATCGTTCTTCTCGAAAACGGGACTGTTGTCGTTGACATCTTCCACAAACACCTTGACACGACTACTACCGGAACATTTGTAGTTACTTGCGGTGATCTTATGAAGGAAGACAATAGCATCAGTCATGGAACGGATTGTTTGGTTCTCATTCTTACCGTTAGCGTATAAATGCCTTGTAGAATAGACGGCATGCTGTCCCTGTCTAGAGGCTTTTTCACTTTCAGAGAAACTAGGCTTTGCTTCGTGTCCAATAGGAAGTTGTCGTTTGAGTTATCCTCGGTGATCTGGTAAGATATCTTTAAAAAAAAAACAAGTAGGATAGAGCTGAATATTAGTATATATTTTGTATAGTGCATGCCATGTACGAGATAGTGATTATAACGACAAGGAACGATAAGTAGGTTACCTTTTCAAACTTATCAGCATCTTCAGCGATGAGATTCGGAAGTACAACCGTGTCTGGAGGCGAATTTTCTTGAATCGAAGCAAAGTATTCGGTGAACGGGAACTTGGGGCATTTGACATTCTTGTCGGTCAATTGTACCACGACCTAGAAACGGTAACGCGGTTTAGTCAACTGTTACTGCATCGTAAACTGCACTCTAAGAATCGAAAAAGGGAGTGATTTTTTTCCTTTTGGGGACTAAATACATTGCCACAAAAATTTGTCCCTTTAGGGAGTAAACGCACGGGACCAAATGAATGTCACAGAGCGGGTACTGCCTTTCACACTCTGTTCTAAGAATCCTCCCAGGTACATAATTCACGTGTATGAATGAAAACAATTTGAATTTGACAGTCAACCGTGATGTGCCGAGTGATTTGGAATCTTGCGATACGCATTGGGCACAATTTCGCAAGAGGGAACAGCTAACGATTCCTTCCTCTGTGTGGGTGGAAAAAAAAATTGCCAAGTTATATAGCCGTATTCTTCACGAAGAGCACGTATTTACGTACAGTGTTAAAATTCAGGAGACTACTTGCGAAATTCAGTCCTGGGGAGTAAATTTCGGGGTTCCGAGACTAAAATAAAGAGTAATTTTAGTCTAGGGTGACTGGAGGCTGCAATTAGTCCCCGTTTTACTCATTTTTCCTTAGAGTGTATATTGTAGGATAGGTGAATAGATAGCATACTCCAGCTTCGGCCATGTGCTGTGGATCGTTCCTGTTTACTGCAACGACCATAAAATGGTACACGGGCTGCTTCTCTGCGTCCAGACGATTTGTCGTCACAATACGCCCCTACAAAAAAAAAATATATATATATATATATAAAAGTTGCGTTGAAGTTTGCATAACGAGTCCTCCCGATCAGGAGATGACGCACTGTGTCATGATTGATGGAGAACCGCCGAACGTGACTTCCGTCGTCGCCGGTGATGTTGTACCACACTGGGCTACCATTGGGAACCGTAGCACGTGCTTCCAATACTGTGGCACCCGCTTCGATTACTGACGCGGAGTCCACAGTGTATTGGATGGAAGAGAACGCAGGCGTTGGTTCGTCAACCGTTTCCCTGAACACCTCCACGCGCATTTCCACGGCACTGCAAAGGAAATAGCGCGCGTTCGTAGGACATCGACATTCGGTTGCTTAGCAATCGTAACGAACCTTGTCAAAGGATATATGGAACTGTCAGTTGCGACGATCCTCAACGTTTCAGCGCCGAGCTGCAAAGGTTGAGTGGCGAAGACCTGACCAGTTTTGGGATGAATGGAGAAGCGTTGACTAGGAGGGTTGAGCTCGAACTTGATGTCATTGTTTCCTCCAGCTGAGGAGTCTAAGTCGATGGCTTGTACGCGGTAAATGATCTCGTTCTGAGATGTCGACTGGGGTATGCGAAGCGTTCGTGGCATCGACAGGAACTCTGGGCTGTTGTCGTTCACGTCGTTCACAGTTACCTGAAACGACGTGCCGATTTTGTATCTCATTGGTTTGTTTTAGCACTCTTATTTCTCGCTACATCGTTTTGCTGCGAACGTGGTATTAAGTATTTGGTAGCCTTTCGGTATCAAGCATTTGTAGCAAAATTAATGTTGTGGAGTTAGCGAAATGATTTCGTCGTAGAAAATGTTGAGACTCTTTGCATTTCTAGGGTGGCTCCCTGTAAAGCGTGTTCTGCCACCTCACACGCTTTGGTGTGGGGGAGCCCGCTTTACAAATGCCGCGTGGAAAGGAAAACTCATGCTGAGGGTTTTGGAATAACCAACGTGTTGGTAATGAAGTGCAGTAATAGTTTACAAAAGAAGCGGAGAAATAAAGCTGGAATAAGTACGGAGCTTTCGTGCTTACTGATTTCTCGCCCTGCATCATTAGTGAGTAAGGAGAGCTCATACGTACATGCAGCGCAGCAACAACAACCCTTGTGAACCGTGCAGTGTCATAATCATTATTTTTAAACTGCAATTGTTAAGCAACAGCAACCGTGTTCAGTGCTTGATGTTGCTCTTAGATGGGGAAGAAATAAAAAGAAATAATGCATGAATGAAAGAATATAACACCAACAGCGGTTTCCAATTATTTCGAATAGCTAAGGCTCAGCACCACATGCGACTTTACGTCAAGGAAGGCTTCCTTCAGATTGTATGTCGAACTTTGTGAGCTTCACGTCATAGCTACTAGAAGGGCAAGGAGCAGAAACGTTGCGTTCACTACAAGCCATTGGTGCTACATCCTCCCTGAACACTTACCTGCACAATAGTTGTTGCAAACTGCGGCTCTCTGCCATCATCTCTGGCTTCGACGAACACCTCGAGGTGCTTCACTTGCTCGAAGTCCAACGGCGACACCAACATAATTTTACCAGTTTGCGAATCGATTCTGAAAGCTTCTCGCTTTGTCGCTCTCGCGATCCTGTAAAACACCTTTCCGGAACTACCTTCGTCAGGATCCATGGCGTGCACTTGCACGAGTGGAACATTGGCGGCATTCTCGTCGACGTTGACACTGTACGCGAACCTATCAAAGACAGGAGGGTTGTTCAGCGTACTAGAAACCTTCACTACTAGCATGGTCTTTCCGATGTTAGAGGCTGCTCCATGATCTTGAGCGAACACTTCCATTTCGTAACTGAAGTTCTTCATGGCGCTGCCGGGCAACCCGGCTGCCATACGCACAAGGCCAGTTTTGGCGTCGATTTCGAAGATACCGTGAGTGTTCTTGATCCAGTAGGTGATCTCTCCGTTATTTGCCACGTCCAGATCGATGGCGTGAAGCTGGATAACGGAGCGGCCTGCTTGGGAGTCGTGAGGGATGCTGACGGTGTAGCGCTCTTTCTCGAAGCGTGGGGGATTGTCGTTCTCGTCGACGACTTCAACGCTGACCGGCGCCTTGACGTCAAATTTTCCGTCTGTTGCGGACACGGCGAACTCGTAGCTGTCGCGGCGTTCACGGTCGAGGACTTCCGAGGTGCAGACGTCGCCAGTGCGGACGTTTACGGTGAATGGAATGTCTTTGTTGAGGATCTCGTACGTCAACTGGTCAATCGAGTCACCGCTGTCCGCGTGAATCTAGTTCGGTGGGAAAATAAAGATTAGAAGTGTCGAAGTGTAATGTTAGAGTCACTAAACAAGCTAGGCTTATTAGCGTAGGTTATTTAGTGACTCTAGGTAATGTATATGGTAAGTATAAAGGGGCTGCGATGCACTAACCCTGACGTACGTTTGCATTAACTTGTGTTTGAAGCTATGTTGGACAGCCTTGACAAAGGGTTTCATGCTATGGGGGTTTCAAAAATGCGTACTCACACAGCTGAGAGTTTATTGCCTGTGTGGCTGTTTTACAAGTTACCTTCCTTTCTTCAAACATTTTTATATGCACTTTAAAAGCACAACCTCACAGCATGACTCGTTCAACGTCAATACGGAATCATTCGAAATGATACTGGTCGTAGTTGGTGACGACGAGGGAGCACCGCAAGTTTTGCAACACTAGACTTTCGCTGATATGAAGAATGTTACAGAAAAAAATAAAAAAGCCGTCTGTCTTCAGTAATTAGAAGACAGAAAGATATAATTTCGAATTCTGGTTCCCTTTTAGCGTGTTATGTGGTGAAGTTAGAGCACAGTATCATAGCACGTGCAATTACCTTGAAAATCGAACGCATAAAGGCTCGTCGAGCGTTAGATCAACAAGTCTAATTAGGAGCCAATAACAGCAGCTGCCACGTGGAATCCGTGTGAGCTCAGATTTCGAACGTTGTCAGGCCCGCAGTCTATCGATTATCACCCCTTGTAATCAGTGTCAGTTTGCTAGCTCTACTTACGCTCAGGAAACAATGTCCAGCAGGCAAGTTTTCAGGGAGGGAAGCGGAGTACGCGGTCTTAGAGAACGTAGGGGCATGGTCATTGGAGTCGAGGACGTCTATGGTAACCATGGAGAGGCCGAAGAGAGGTGTGTTGTGGGCTGAAAGAGGCACAAGCATTGGCGTAAATTATTTGCAAAATAATGAGGTGATGTCGTTAGAGGTAAGTGAAAATACTGTTTATTGTTACAACGGAGTGTGTTGAAGCCATATCGCTGGGGATTACGATCATGAGATGCCAAAAGAGTTGTGGATTCAAGTGCTCCCTACAGACACAGGGCATGAAGAAGGTCCCGGTGGTAGTGCTGTCGAAGCATCGTATTATGTTGAAACGCTATGTTTGCAGGAAAGTTTTAGCGTGTCGCCGGATATAGTTCTTTATGAACTTCTCGAAGACAGCAAACGGGTTTAATCTCGTTCCGGTGTTCCATGCCGCTCTGTATAATCAAACTCTTGAATTATTTAGTGTGGTTATAGTGAATACTAGAATAAATTACACGAATGTTATCCTGCATCTCAAGACCGAGGGAGAGATACAAAAGAAAAAGAAGGTGTCACAATGCCCAACTTCCACAGTAAGAACATGTAGAATGTCACCGGTAACGTTTACTGTCAGACCTTCGACACTGTCCCCCTAAAGTACCTATCTCTGTCTCTCTTCCTCCTTCCTCCTCTCTCTCTATTCACGAGTTGCATGTTCATGATAATTGCATGAACGCAGCTTTTATCATCGATAATATAACACAATACGAATATAATCGCATAACACAATAAATGTCGTTACTGCAATTGAGCTACACGGCCAGGAGGAGGGTACCCTCTCGAAGAGAGTACGTAACTACAAGATGACTAATTACCTAATATTAATTAATTAATGCTTTAATTAGGGGATATCAGGCAAAAGCGAGATAGCAGAATGCGATACAATCCTCGCGGAAAGTTATTCCATTTCTTTTAGAAAACCTTAAAACCGGCAGGTGCGCTGAGATATCCACCGTCGAAGCGCTGGCAGGACAGCGCTCATTTCACGTCAGAGGGCCACGTGCTCTGGTGAGATGAAGATGATTGGGGTAAGTGCTGATGTGCTGGTCAGAACCACCGCGTTGCGGTCCAGACAAGCCTCCGTCCGCGAGAGGTCACGCGCTCCAGAGGCGCGCTGTTTTGGTTTCGGTTTCATTTGCATTGCGAAGTTCGGCAATGGATATTTCGCGGCACGCACTCGTTCGAGGATTTTTAAAATGTAGAATGGCTTTGAACGAGGATTGTTTCCCATTCCGCCATCCCGCTTTTGCCCGAGATTCCCTAATTAAAGAATTACTTAAGGAATTTTAGGTAATTAGTCATCTGGTAGTTACATACTCTCTGCAAGAGGAAGTCAGCCTGGCCGTATAGCACAACTGTTTAGATAAGACAGACAGACAGACAGACAGACAGACAGACAGACAGACCAGACCAGACAGACAGATTACGACAACGATATATGTGCTGCTCATAGCTTCGTCATAAAAAAATCCGTAAACGATAAAAAGCACAGCCTGTATAATGATAGTATGCAATATCATTGACAAAGGCCTGGGACACTATGACACGAGGCTTCCGCGGACAGATTCCGTCGACTACAAATGTATTGGAACGCGCGAGAAATAATGAGGGGGGGGGGGGCGTGCGCGGAGATGTCTTCTGCCAAATCCGGGTCGCTCGTAACAAAACGTCTAAGCGCCTGTCGATTCGCGGCGAAAACTTCGCACACCAAGAAACAAAGTCCAGATTGTTGGTGCGAGTAAAGATGGATGCGATAGCGAGGAGGGACTTACAGTCTTTGGCTTGCACAAGCATGACGTATTGCTTCTTTCGGTCGTAGTCGAGGAGATTGATGGCGGCCGGATTTACGCGGATCTCGCCCAACTGGTGGTCGATCATGAAAGTGCCATCGTCGTTGCCGCTCGTAATGTCGTACGTGATCGTGTTGTTCTGAAGGTCCTTATCGGTTGCCGAAAGCTGCAAAGACAAAACAACGTGAGATTCGCGTGTCCTGTTGCAGCAGACGCTTGCACACCACAGCTGCTAGCGACAACGCATTAGTAGGAGAGAGATAACATTACACTATGGTGGTGTCTCACTACGTGCGGCGCATTATCATGTTACTGTTACCGCACATAATTAAACGAAGACCTGGCTTGCACTTCGATTGACTAAACAGGACTTCCCATAAACAACAAGGACATGAATGACGACGGGATGTGGTGTTTCACCGAGACATCAGTGATATGTAACATTTCTCAGGAGACCACCGATGTTTAGAGGGGCGGGCGAGTGCGGTTCTACCTGGGACACTCGCGGCTACATCCTGGTTTGCGGATCGAAATATAAAGTTTCCAAATTCGCGCGCCCCCGCGGTGCACGACGTTATCCACAGTTTATCCGCAAACAAGCATTCTCTGAAGACGTCTCCTAGATGGAGCCAGTGTCTTTAGCTGCTATTATTGGACAATTCTTGTGAATGATTTTTGTTCCTCAGCAGATTGTGTGCTGAGAGGTAAAAGTGTCACCTTTTTGTACGTATCCGCCCACAATTGCAATGACCGCGGATATAAGGAAGTACTCAATATCCGCGCGGATGCGATCGCGGATCTTACATGCGCGAGTACCGTCGATGTCATTCGCTCTCACCTCCACCTTTGCTTTAGCACAGGTACAGCATCTCCATTGCAGCATATCACGTCTCGTCTGACTACGTTCTTATCAGACGCACTATGTTTATTTCTAATGTGAACCATTAGTTCATTTGTAATTGCTTTTGCGTATTAGCTCACATAACAGCCTTTCAATTACTCGACTTAATTCATTCATCCATTCCGGTAGTTATGAGAGCAACAGCTCAGAGCAACATATCATGTAGCGTATGACATATTGCATATGCATTAAGCATTATGTACGTAAAACCACACGTTGCATAATAAAAAACAGCACTTGCCTTGATGATAACACGATCAGTGGCGTACTTCTCCAAGACAGATCCTTTATAGCTGGAGTGCGAAAATACTGGGGGATAGTTGTTGACCTCTTTCACGTAAACGACGACCTGAACGCCCAGAGTGTGGTTTTCCGGCACTCCATCGTCAGTCGCCGTCACAACAAACGCATATTCCGTGCGTGATTCCAAGTTCTTTTTCACAAACAGCTTTCCTGTGTCCTTTTCAATGCCGAAGTATTCTGCGGAGAGATACTTTGTTGTACCTTGGTTCCAGTTTCGTTCAGTAGCCGTCGAACAATACTGAGTGAAGCGACATGTTTTTTTGTTTTGTTTTTTTCATCAGGCTATCTAAGCTCGCCAATCAAATGTGCCAGTGTACATTTCAAGCCATGTCACAGGTGTTGCGAAGAGCAGTGTTTACGCTGGCTCGCCAGAAGGCGACATCACGCACAACATTGAAGCAGCTGGGATTGCGGGGTAGCCAACCGGATGCAAGTGATTTCGGTCAGTGCAATACCGGCTGCTTCCATGTTGCAGAGCTGCTTCCATGTTGGGGAGCAGTTGAACTGCTCTGCTTAACACCGCCAGTGGCACTGTTTTAAATACGGGGTTCGCTTATTCTCCATTCTCTTTGTACGTTAAAGCTCGACCAGTCTAAAATTAACTAGGACTGAGCTGCCTTCAGAACCGTATGTGTACACAACACTTTTCTATCTGCATTGAGTAATTGCTGTGCGCGTTTAACGGCTAACTTTTATCGCGCGCCGCCCTATGCCCGCACACTGAACCACGTATTTTACGTGCAATTGGTTTATATGCAAATTTCGGTTTACCGTTGCGCAGCCTATACCCTATTCAATAATACTTTCGCACATAGGAATAACTTACTGCCTTTCTGCTCACTGACGCATAGATCCGCGTGGCCAAAGCTTGTCCCCAGTATATCAACCTTGATCCGATACTAAACTTTATCGCCTTCTAAGCCCCTGCTTCGCTGGTAAAGTGAAAGTGTTGCCGCTTTATCACCAAGCCCGCGAGAAAAGTGAAACCAAAAAGAAAACATTGAGCGGTAACTGCCGAAAATGACAGCGAAATGGAGCAGCCGCTCCTGCTCATTGGCCCGTCAATCATAATGGCTTTCTCTGTGGCCATTAATCGTAGCCCAAGCTGTGCGAGAATTTGTCACTTTCACCGGGACGTCGGCTTCCAAACAAAAAGTCGCCTCGGCACGTTAACCGAACATCACAGGGCTACAGACGTATGACCTATCGACTCTCGGCACGATAGCGTTTTATACGCCTGGGAGATGAAAGCGAAATGGTGTTTCAGCTACTGTACAGCGAAGAAAAACGCGCCTGCATCAACTCCTAGACCAAACTGCAGGCATATTTGTTTTATTCGCCGTAAAAATCAGCAAAACATGCGCCAAATTATTATATATATTTTTAAAATGTGGTTTATTTCTTTCCAATAGAATTACGGCACTGGTGGTATCTCCTTTTTTTTTCCCCTTCTTATATTTAGCCACCAGAAGCCAATGTAGTTTATGGATCGGTTTAGGTAGAATTTCTTCCTGCCATATTTACTAGTGATCAAAGTTATGTTCATATTGTAATGTATTATGCACTAAAACGTCCATCTGGGCTTGTTGGTACCTCTTGGTTCGTACTCCTTTAGCGGAGTACAAACCGGGCATCGATGAGTTCCAAAGGTCTGCTACCTTAGCCAGCTACGGCCAGGAGCGGCCTATCCGGTCCACTCGCGGTGTACCAACAACTCAGCTAGCTGTTTGTCTGCAGTCACGCGGTATAGGCAATAAGTAACTTGTACGTTTTCGAAAGTTAGCGTAAAGCGGTGGGGAGCGTGGTCTTCGCAAGATTACTAGAATTCAAAATTAGCAAGTTTGGCCACGAGTTGTGCGGAGTTATTAGTTTATCACGGGGAGACTTATTAAACAGCTAAAAGGGACATACATACGCACAGATTCCACGACACTTTTTTGTTACATATATACATTATTTATAATTAGTTATTAGTTCGGCATTATTTTCACGTTAGTTTAGAATTCGAAATCGAGTTCGGACGGCAAAACGAAGAGAAGAGCCGAGCTCCAAGGCAGTCGTTACACCGTATAACTCTCAGACCCTTTCCGACGAGCGCGAACTGAAATGGCCTGAAATGACCCGAAGCGGCGATGCCACAACGGCGGGGCAATTACTCGTCTCACGCTCTTGTATACACCGTCCATCCATTCAGTACGGGCGCTCATTAAAGTCTACGGTCTCGTTAAGCAACCATGAGGCCCCATTGGCCCAAAGTGCCCTTCTGCATAGGAACGGCCTAAGTTACGATCCGTAGTTCTTGCTAGCTACACACATTGAAGTCAAAGTACCATTTGCTGAAGCAAAATAATCTTAAAAAATCCGGTGATGCAGACGTGGTGCGCGCATTAGTTATGCTTGCCAAGAAAGCCGGGGAGAGACGTACTGCTTGGTTGCTTCTCCTGCGTACAGCGCGTCGGTGCAGTGAAAGCACGCTTTACAGGAGACTTACACCGACGGACGGACGTACGCTTTGTCTGACTTTCACCACCCTTTCATTTTTATTTTTTTTAGAATGGGTTCTAAATTATATGTGTACAGAAACGATATGCTTTATTGGTAAGAAGCGTAGCCTAAAGTGACCGCTTGTGTGCTCCTCTAAAGCAGATAAAAAAAATGGGTTGGATATAACTAAGAAAAGGGGTCGTGATGAGCTACAGGTTATGCGGTTCAACGTAGTAGCTATACCCGGCTGTTGCGGTCGTGATCCCGCAATGTGATTAATGTAACAAGAATCACGGGTGTAATCACGAGTCCGGCGAGCGTTCCATTGTCGCACTTTTCTAGAAAAGGGGCGTTAGACTTACCAGCATCCCCATCAGAGACAGCATACACAACCCTGTTCCCGTCTTGATCCTGTGCGTGAATCTGGCCCACGCTCGTTCCCTTGGCAGCATTTTCAGCTACGTAGAAGTTATACGGAAGGCCAACGAATTCCGGGCTGTACTCGTTAATGTTCTGCACCGATATGATGATTGTCGCCGATCTGCGGTTCCGAAAAAGCACGATGCATGTTGAGAATACTAAAAGTCTCTCGTGTCGTACTTTGAGAATGACTTAACGGCTCACCCTGTCCTTGGTGGAGTTCCCCCATCGACTGCTGACAATACGAACTCGTGAGTATCGCTAGTTTCGTAGTCGAGTTCCGATATCAAGGTCAATGAGCCAGTAACGTTATTTACGAAGAACTTGTCCTGAAATAATGAAAAACAGGAGATTAAGTATAAGGTATGAAAAGTGTGGGAACTATGGCTTGGCCCTTGCCATATCATGACCAGGACTACTAGTTCTTAGCATAGGGAATGCGCTTACTTCCGAACCAGTTATGGCAAATTGCACGATCTTTCCATTTCTTCCAGCGTCGTTATCTTTGGCTTCATAGAAGGCAGGAAGCTCGGTTCCGACAGGGAGGCTTTCTGGAAGCTCGAGGGCAAACTTGTCTGGAAAATGATGGGACAAGTTTACGCACGCGTTACACATACGGCTAGAAAGTTACCAGTACCTTCTCCGAACGTAGGGGCATTGTCGTTAACATCCAACACATCGATGATAACCGGCACGGAAGTGTTGAACGGCGAGATCGAAAGCAGGTCCCTCGCTAATACCCGTAATCTGAACTGAACCTGGTTCTCTGGCGGATCCCTGTCGACGCTGTCCATGAGGACTACCTCGCCCGTGTTGGGATTAATCCAGAACTTTCCCAATTCGTTGCCCTCGGTGATCCAGAAGGCCACCTGCTGATCCCCTGGCTGCCGATGGAGGTTGGTCGCGTTCAGAAATCCAACTGTCTCGCTACGCGTTGTGTTTTCCCATATGCGGAAGTTGTACGAAGCTTGCTGGAAAGCCACCAGCTCGTCGTTGACATCCTGTAATTCGAAATTCCCCATGAAGGATACACTCGTTCGCAGTTCACGAAGTGAGCAGGATCTTACAGGAGCACGAGAGGCACCTCGAACGTGGATTTTTTTCTTCCGCGTGATGCGAGCGTACTACTTTCAGGGACTCTCACGCAAAATATTTCATGCGCGCAGCGGTGGCGAACTTTCCCGGCTCCTTCTTGCGTGTTGTGACGTCAGATAATACGAGCACTTTTATTGGCTGCCGAAAGCCGTCGGCTACAGCGTGGGAGCATGAGAACCGGTCGACTGCTGTGGCCTCAGACGTGGAACGCGCGGCACCGAAGCCAGTCGGAAAAAAGAAGAATAAAAAGAAGGAGAGGGAGGAGAAGGAGAGGGAGGAGGAGGAACCAGAAAAAGAAGACGCGCGCCTGAGCGGGCAAAAGACGTGACGTCGCAGACTGGCAGCCGAAGGATGGAGATTTACTGACCCGCGAGATTGAACCAAGATTGAACGAGATTGTACGAGATTGAAAGCTCGTATTTTTCTGCGAATATATGTCCCATGGCTCGTAATACTAATTTCTACTCCTCCTCAACTGTTTTTCTTTCGAGACCTTCCATGTTCTTATAAAGGAACTATGAGATTTCCCGAGCACCCCATCCATAAACGTTTTCTCGCCGAAAACGGTTCTTCCTATTAGGGAGCTCGCACACCAAACATTTACACCGACTAAAGCCCACCGTTTTACCACGCACGGTTGAAATCGACTCCGGACCTCTCCTCCACGTTCCTCCTTCCTCTCGCGTTTCCCCCCTCTCACTTCTTGTCTACTATGGGCGTGCTACTCTCTACGTTATTTCTGCTCACGGGGAACATAAAGGATCGTCGCGCCAATAGAGAATGCGAACGAAATTTGTTCGCTTCTCTTCGTTGCTGGCGTTGTTGACGCGTGCGTACCACCAACGTCACCTAGATACGGAAAGCCTGCTTAATGCCTCCCGTCACGCTTTCGCACATAGACATATAAAGTCAGTACGTCAGCCAATCGCCGCTGACGATTGGCTTTCTGCGGCTACCTCTGGCTCCCCATGTGGCTGCTGGCGGCTCGTCTCCACAGCTATGGCAGCCGAAGCACGGTCGTGATTGGCAACCAGGCTTCGTTTCTAGGTGGCGTTGGTACCACGGTGACGTCACGGGAGACGTACACGGGTACATTGCCAAGATTGTTCGCACGACCCTACTCTGCTCGCCAGGGCGGCACCGACGTCAGACGCGTAACCTTCGCTACTTTGTCTGAACTGGTCTAAACTATCCTGAGAGAGAACCGCTGGCTTGCCGAAGGTTAAAACTTCGGGTATATGATCAGAAACATAAATTCTGTCAAACAGAAACAAGAGAGAAATCTCTTTACGTCTTTCTCGACGTACCTGAACTTTTACGATGAGGTTCACCACGGGGTTTCCAGTGGACGCAGCGTTGGGGCCCTGGAAAGGCTTGATGTTGAAGGCCGCCACTTGGAGCACATATTCGGGTCTTGTCTCGAAATTCAGTCGTTTCGTCGTGGAAATTGTGCCCGTGTCTTCGTTAATGGCATATGCTTCGTCCTCGTTACCGCCAATGATGCGGTACTTCATCACGGCGTTGTCCCCAGTGTCCACGTCTTTGGCCTGAAAAATGGCAGAAACGCATCTATTTGGTTCACATGGAAGAACGGCATATCGTAACGTTTGCTCCGACGATTAAAACGGCAAGTCGGTAAGGACATCGCGAATCTTCTTGAATCTTCCATAGTAGCTATAGTAGCTAACAGAAGTAAAGTCGAAACTTCGATTCTGCTGTCTTCCAGTGGCGAATGTCTTACCCATAGAAGCGTGTACTAAGAACACAACATAACCATCGTTATGGTGAGCTACCCTACCGTCGTTCCAGAGTGTCGGCGCCGTAAAAGTAATACGATGGGAACCGCGAGGGAATAGCGCAGAAGGGAGAAATTAGGCAATTGGCAAGAAGGCCCGCGGCTGCGATAGGGGCATCGACTGCTCGCAACACAAGGGCTGTGTGTGTGATAAGCGCCGACTGCACTCATACACTCGCGCAGATAAAATAACTGCGACATGATATAGGACTGACAGTACGTTACGGGCAATGCCGCCAACGGAAGTCGACGGTGGGGCAGATTTGCTGCACGTTGGGGAATTCGTGAGAGAGAAGGGAACAAGGATGGGAAAATTGATGGCGTTGATGGAAGTGACATTAGGGGTTGGGGAGTGAGGGGTTGCGCCACTACAATTGCCTTCGGGCTGGAACGAAGGAAGGCCCACTAAAACGTATGCGTGTCATCGCCGGATATTGATTGATGATTGCGTTCGGGCGTAACGTCATTAAAAAAAGAAAGAGAAACAGGACTATCGCTCAAAACGGCATCGTTGTATGAGCCTCAGGCTCTTGGGATATAATGGTTGGGAGGCTCGTTTTCTTGCTGTTAACGAGATAGCGATGATTTTAATTTGCCAGGCGGAGTACACGCATCGTAGATTAGCTGGCTATGATTGGCGTAACATAGTAAGCGTCACGAACAAAGTTGAAAAGGAGGAATTTCATCGACACACGCCTCGACGAGGTGCCGATAACAGCTTATCTTCGTCTCCGTAGTGGATTGGATCATCAATCACTCTAACGTTTTTGTTTATATACGTACACGTTACCATAATCGTTTTCTGCAGCTTTCTTTTGCTGATGAACCACATAGCTTTACTTCTCGGGCTACATGTACGCGCGGGACATATGCTAAGAACGCAATGCTTTATATTCTTTTCTTTCAGTTATAGCAGGCTAGCCGTGTGTTCGGAAGAGCCAGTCTTCAAACGCCTAAAGGGGCAATCCTGGTCCTGCATGCAAAGTCTAGGAAGCACTATCAAATGATTTCTAATACTCTTCACAGCCTCAATGCAAAATATTTGATTACAAAATATCGCATGCGATTTTTCCCAAAGTCTTTTGTCTTCCGCCTTCTATCCGAAAAGGGGCCGCAACAAGTTATCTCGTGACTTGACTATAAATTGAAAGTGAAGCGTAACTTCCTGTCCCTGTTCGCGCTCCCGCGTCCCGCGTTGATGTGAAGCAGCAAGTAGCGACTGTCGAATTCGGAACTATAAGCCCTCCTCTGCATGATTAAAATACAATCGTGATCCATCAGCGTAATTCACGCCAGGACAGCTGACCGCCGGTCGCAGTGACGTGCGTATTGCGATATCACCACGTCCCCTGAGAACGTCACGTTCACGTGGTGCGTGACGTGCACAAGTACAAGCTGGGGAATCGCTATTTATTCACTCGGTTGAAAAGTACAAGGTTCTGTGCAGCGACATTTGCATGCAACATGTGAAGTTAAGCTGCAGTCGAATGTATCTAGTTTCAAAAAAAAAAGAAAATAGAAAAGAAAAACAATCAGGTTGTTCCGGAGTGTCACTCTAAGGGTGCGCGACATGCACCTTTCAACCTCTATGCGGTTCCCGATTTTAATTTAAAAGTCGTACAGCGAAAAGATATAAATTGTTCGGTTTGTGTCAAATATGTCTCCGTTGGTAGATCTGGGTGACTTCTAATGACCCATAATGCTAGAGTTTCGGGGCGGCCCCTAGAAACATTCATACAGTGCTCATGAGATCAGAAAATAAAATCATATCTCCTGCTTCGTTAACTTTTGTAGTCACGCGCAAAATAGAGATGCAAGAAATGAGAGTTCTAGCCATTAGGCACAAATACAATTTGCTTATCTAAGATCAATATTTCGTCCTCGTTGAGCATCTGCTTCCTACGCTATTTTTCATCGGCAATGGTTAGCCGAGAAGACGCCCTAATATTTCAGATTCGTGCTAGGTGCAGGATGTAACATGGAGACGTAAAGGGTACGCCGCCGTCAGACCTAACGCCAAGGCGTGGCCTGCGCAGACGGCAGCGCCACAGACGGCCGCCGGGTTTGAGAGTAGGTCGGAGCGCGCATGCAGTGAGCGTGAATGCCAACTGGTTGTAGATGCGATAACCGCCCAATCGAACATACCAAGCCGCTGTCGTCACGTGGTGCATGTCTCATGTCTTATACTGGACGCAGCCTCAAACCCAGATTCTGAAGCACCGCAGTGACGGCGTTCACTCAGGCAGGGCGCTGATGTGTTACAGTTAAGTATGACAGTGGTTGTACATAACATATAACAAGCTCTTAACCGAATGTCCCTGTCGTGCGTGATTGGAGAAACAAGAACGCAGAATGAACTGACGCAGAAGTATAACGAACAATATGGGTGCTACCCGAAGTAAAGCGTAAAAATGGCGATCATACCTGCAATTTGAAGATCTCTTGTGGCGGATCCTGTTCTTCCGGAACGTTCACAAAGAACGTGTCCCCGTCGAAGTAAGGCGGATTGTCGTTGATGTCCTCTACTTGAACAGCCACTGTCGTTGTGCCACTCAATTGAGGGATGCCTCCGTCAAAAGCGATCACCAAGAACTCCAGCTTGGGTTCAACTTCCCGGTCGAGGCTTCGGCGTGTCACGATGTTACCTTCTTCATCAACGTACAAGGCATTGTTAGCGTGATCGCCCAGAATTGTGTAGCGAATGGCGGCGTTGCGTCCGGAGTCCCGATCGATAGCCTTCAAACAGAAAGGGGGAAAATTGATGGAGGAGAGAAATAATGAAGAGGGGCACAATTTCGCTTTTCGTTCAGCGCCTTCATCGTGTCAGATGCTGAGAAATTGGAGCGGCTTTAATTATAAGTTTTCCCACGTTTGCGCCTTCTTGTTCGCAATCGTTTTTGTGTGACGTCCCTTTCACTAACGATGACGGTGGCGATAACGCCAACTTCATCCAAAGGTACAGTGTCGCATAATACTTCTGGTTTTCAGTATTTACCGAAAAAACACCGACGAACGCTAGCCGGTAGACTTTTTACGTTTTCGATTAAAACAATTATACACCGAAAATCACCGGAATGAGCGCTTCATTTCGTTCTTACTTCCTGCCACTTCATGTTGAACTGCTCGGTAGGGGACAAGGGAAATGGGGGTACCCATTTGTTGCGAAACATCATAGCAACAAAATGAGCGGTGTGCGATGTCGCCTGGATCCATTCACACGTATACCTCGCAAGTGATTAGAACAAGTTCCGATTTAATCTATTAGTAAAGTTACTGCGGAAAACCACCGGTTCGTGGTGAAACAAATAACAACCAATTTTTCGCACCCAGTTTATAGAAAATTAAACACCGGAAGCCATAATTATGCGTCAGGAACGCAATCACAAATTCTAACTGCTAATTTACGCCCTGTGAGGCCCACCGTGTTGGTCCCCGTCTCGGGGTACATGGTATAAATATAGAAAAATGCGGAATGTATTAAAATGTGCCACTTTAAAGCGACAACCAGGACTGGTACATAGTGAACTGCCGCACGGAGTGCACTCTGGCAGATGACACATGCTGTCAACTGGTGTACGACTGTGGGTGCTCGAACGCGTTCAGGAATTGAAAATACTTGTACAACATAGTAAAACCCGCACGCATATAACGATACCTTGGACAACGATCGTTGTTACCTTGACTGTCAAAAACCATTAAATTATGAATGACGATGTCATTAGATGTTTCAAGTACACGTTGTTTCAACAATATGTATAACAATAAAAGAACAACACTGAAGCTTTGAAAGTTTAGTATGCACAACGCTTCATCTGGTACCTGGTGAAGCGTGGTCCACCACGCGACAGCTTGTACATATCGAACTTAGAAACTTAGAAACATATCAAAGAGTGATATTAAACGGTAGGAACAACTTATTTATTTACACATGGTAAACAAGACTTTCGTGCACGAGACTGCACTTCTTCAGGAAGAAGTGCAGTCTCGTGCACGAAAGTCTTGTTTGCCATATGTGTAAATAAATAAGTTGTTCCTACCGTTTAATATGACTCTTTGATTTACTCACCACCGGCAACTTGACATCGCCTATTTTTTCTGCCAAACATATCAAACTTAGAAAGCTTCAGCGATATTTTTTTTATTGTTATACACTTCATCTCGGACTTGACTCTCCTTGTTACTCGACATTTGCCGACTTGTTTCAACGAAGAAAGGACTCGCGGACAACGATGGAGCTCGCTGTTTTAAGTACGCATATAGCGATGCCGGACGTCGTGCCGCTCACATAGCATGCAACTTCGGCGCTACATTTAATTTTCGCTGGCTATTAGCACGGCATACAAGACAATCCTTGAAGCTTTTACCCATCAACCTAGTTCAGCTTATTACTTGCCGTTTTCACTCGAAAGTGTTCAGCCGGCTCAGCGCACGTGCTCAATATCAACTAAATATTCCGCGATATTAACTATGACGTCGCCTGTTTATTCCGACATGGGATTTCGTCTACTAGACATTTTTGACAAATACAAAGTGGCAGGACGTTGACACCGCAGCACGGTGGGGACATGGATGGTCCTTTCACGTACAGTGAACCCTCGTTAATATGACCCCCGATAATCTGACATACGCGCTTTACGACCATGCTCCTGGAGAACAATACTGTGAGACATTTGCAAATCCCCCCGTTAACATGGCAATTCCGCACTGTGACCAAAATTTTCGAGAACGACCATGGTCATAATAACGAGGGCTCACTATATATTAGGTGAAAAAAAAAAAAAACTTACACGGATAGTTCCAACGGTGACATTTTCTGCGATCTCCTCGACCACAGAGAAGTTGTAGTAGTTGTGCGTAAAGACAGGTTGTTGATCGTTGATGTCCACGACGTGTACGGTGAGCGGAGATACTGCAGTCTGCATGCACAAAAGAGACAAGGCGCTACGGTGTTTAACCGCGAAGATTCCATCTTTCCATGGCACTGACTATAGCGCGCAAAACTTAACTGGTACCCCAACGAAGAAACAACATGATGGTAACCACATTTACCATATTTAACCATATTTCAAACCATATTTTAACCATATTTGATGAGTAACCATATTTAAAATCGCTAAAAAGTAAAAAAAAAACTGTGCTGCGTACGAATACGACGACACAAGACAAACACGACGACACAAGCACTGATGTAACTGGAGTAACTATCACCGTCGCATGCTTTTTTATGATGCTCCCAATCACTGTACAAAATATTTCAAGTAAATTCGCACGTAAATTCTGCTTAAAACTCACACTGGAATACAATTATATTCTCAAATCCAGCCGACTGCTCCATTTAAACCTATAAACACGCCAACAGGACTGTCCTCTTTCTGACAACGTCCGAATAAATACTGAAAACCGAAAAAGAAATCTTGGGGAAACTCTGGAGTCATTCTCTATTAATGCTCCACATGGATACATGAAACTTGAAACATCCACTAAAAGGTATAGCACGCAACACATCAAAAAGCTTCACTTCCTCTGTCAACGATTCGCGTCTTGTATCAAAATGTGTGGCTGCCAGAATCATCTCGTCCCTTTTTCCTTCTGCGCTGGCTCGATAACACGACATATTCTCTCTGGAGGCTAACAGTACGCCGTTTTACCCCACCCGTTCTAAAAAGATGTCCATCGGAAAGCCCAGTAAACAGGGACCAGCTCGGCCTCGATGATCTTTAATTCATGTCCACTTACGTTGAAACCGTCAGAGACTTGAACGAGAAGATCGTAGCTCTGCTTCTTTTCGAAGTCCAGCACCGTTCCCGTCGTTATCACACCACTGAAGATCAAATGGAAAGAAGCGATGTTACTTATCATTATAAGTAGGAGTCTGAACAATATCTCGTATAAGTTCGTTGTATAATGCGTACGCTCGTATATTAAGCGACGGGGAAGACTTTGTTGCGGCTGTACTCACGTCAACTGGTCCATCCTGAAGGTTTCGTCGTCGTTTCCGGCGATGAAAGAATACGCCAGGGCTGTGTTGGAGTCCAAATCACGCGCCTTGAAAACACGATTAAAGGTTTTAATATCGAAACGAATAACTGGTCATCCGATTCGAATTCCTAATCGAATATGAAATTCTATATTCGACTTATAGAAACGATGTCTCTTCCAAACCGAATATGTTCGTGCATTTCCGAAGCTGCACTCGAAAGCCAAAAAACACCAAAAGATAACGTATGCGGAAAATTAAGCGCTGCTTCATGCGAATATACACATGCGTATGTCACGCATTTATGCGCTATGTCCGTGGGAGGGGGGGGGGGGGGGGTGTTACAGGGGTTAGTGTAGACTCCCTGAATGTGCAAAGGGGGCGCAAAAAATTCCCATGGAGGCGCTCAGGTGCCGCGTACGAATAAAGTGTCATAAGCCCTCTTCCTGACTCGAACCCTGAATTTTTGGAACCCGGGCATGTATCATTGGTGGCAGTGGGGGGATGGATGGGAGAACCGGTTGGGATCTGGGGTCCCCCTGAATTCAGGACGTTGCGCCACCCCTGGCTGCATGTGTGCACCTGTTCAGTTCAATAACTATCCGCTTCAAGTGTTTATCTATTCACCTCGCATTTGATGAAGTTTTAGAGTGACTACTGACACGCCGAATGTAAATCGGCGTCAACGAAGCTTTCGGGCGAACATGCACGACTCCAAAGTAAAATAAAAAGCGGGCACGTATTGAAACACTGCAATATCGCAACTCCGTGAATTCAAAGAGCGGCAGACTCAAAGGAGAACGCGCGTCATGCCAAGGCACGTCCATGCCGCATCCAATGGAGAAGGCGGCATAACGAAGCAATCCCTCGAGCGAGGACTACATCATGCACTTACCGAAACTTGAGTGACGAGAGCCCCCGCGGGTAAGGATTCTCCAACGTGAGCTTCATAAGGAGCTCCCACAAATTCAGGAACGTTATTGTTGACGTCTGTCACGTTCACGTGAACCACAGCCACTGCAGTTCTGAAAACGAATGTGTATTGAGTTAAGTGCAAGCCGCCTTTTAATGAGTGTGCCTGTGCATCAGCGTGTGCGCGCGGCTAAAAATAAGTGCAGTAAAGAGGCGATGCTACATATAGCGCCTACAGTCCTGTTTCGATTCGAATGGATGTTTATTCCAAACCGCATATATTCCAATAGTTCCGAAACGGCACACGTAAGGCGGAAAACGGCACAAGAGATGGTATAAGACAAAGCGAGCACTGCCTCATATTCTGATCCGCATGAATACACCGCGCGTACACCTTGTACATATGTTCCTGCGTGAACTCTGAACATGCATCATCATTCACCATGTTCTCCCTCTCAAGGAATGAGATAGGGTACCGCCTCGGCGGCGAAACATCCCACTATATCGTCATCACATATTTTTTGTTGTTAATATGTTAATATCAGTACACTGTCCAGAGGTACAACTATTTTGGTTTCATTCTTTTTTTCTTCAATTTTCTTTTTATTTTATTTCACTTCCGGATACAGAGATGTGGTTCAGGTACGAAAGGCGAGGCCTGACGTGGTACCTGAACCATCAGCAGTCGGTATTGCCCCTATTTAGCGCGAAACATGCAAATACATCAAATGCATGGGGGGTCACATTTCACAAAGGTGAAAACGTAGGTGATTTCTCAAAAAACACAAAGATACAAAATCCCGTACAATGCTACAGAAATCGGTACACGTGCAATAATACCCAAGAAATGATACCAAACGGATGAATGGCTCCAAACTATCGCATTTTTCTGCACTGGTACTCGTCTCCTTAGCAATAGACGATTTCAGGAAATTCCAGTGCTCCTTGCCCACGCATTGCATCCTGGGAGATTATTGTCATGATGAAGGGAGAATAGCCCTTGATATTTTGTGTTCGACTACCTAGACACCTCGTGGACAGTGGGTCGGGAGAGGAGAAATCAAAACACGGTCTGGAGCTCTGGACACCTTCAGAGAGCAGAAGGCCTGCGCCCACGTGACACAGCATCACACAGGAAGGCCTGCTGTGGACGCTGCTAGGACGTCAATGAAAGAGCGAACAAGAAGAAAGCTCGGAATGCTAACATGTTGTCGCGATCTCATTAAGCAGGAACTGCCATTCAGACAAATTTCATTAGATATCTCCATGTGGCACCGCACGAATGACATTAAGAATTAAGGCATTAAGCGTTCAATGTAATTTTTAGCAGGTATTAGTCTGCTACTCTCACCACTGCGAGGAGAATGAAATTTGTTATCTGCAAGATGCTCTCACTAGGACCTCTGTTATAGTGTTAGGGAGTGCAGTGGAGAATGGAAGCCTAACGGAGGGAAGAAAACACATCAGAGCGATCCGGAAAAACAACGACGAAGGAGAAGAGCGCGCGGAGACACGGCGGATCAGAGGGACCTCTCCTGGAACGTTTGGAATGCAATATCAGCGCAAGATTCTATCGTTCAGTTGGCGCTGTCTCCCTTTGTCTCGATGCACGCGGTATGGAGATGTACGTGCAGTTGGTTAGCGACACCCGCCTTTTACTGAACGGCAGTTGCCGGGGAATTTTTGTCTCTTTCGTTCTTGACGACAACGAAACAATATTGCTTTTGCTGCGAAAGTGAATCGAAGTTTGGAAACTGTTCCCCGTTTTAGAAATCTAGAAAGGGAGCGCGCAAAACGATTCGACGCGAAAAACGCATTTGTGAAGGGTAAGGAAAATACGGTAAGGTAAAGAGAGATAATAAATATTAGTACATATATTAATGGATGACAAGACAATTAACGAGCTTGATGCGCCATTCGTGTGACTGTAGTTATAAAATAATAATTGCTATTATTACTGTAGTTATAAAGTTTACTGCCATCAGGCCAGCTTGTTTAAAGTTCGTGCCAGACGCTCAAAGTGTACCAGCTAAGCTCACGTTCGCATTAATAAAGACTAGTAACGGCCTACAGACGTTTCACAAAAGCCCAAACTTTCTCTCTGTTGTGCCCGTGCTAAGGACTGTTTTACATTGACGCCTATAGAGTTGAACACATACCTCCTTTCATGTACGCTCCTTGCGCTGTCCGATGCGACGACGAAAAAGGTGTAGCGTTCCGGCTTGACAGCAATCTGAGCGAAGCGGCTTTCCACGTAAATGGACCCGTTAAACGGGTGCACCCCGAAAGGCACACTGGAACTCAAGGTGTCGTTCTGCTTGTAGAACACCACGCGTCCGTTGTCACTCAAGTCAGGGTCCAGTGCTATCACCTGTGGGAACAAGCATCTAATATATTGTTTCCTGTTGGAGGAAGTACACTTTAACTACCAGTTCCCTTTCATCAAAACATTATTCGACAGCTGCGTACATATATATTTTATCCATAAACATTTTCCGACGGAACACACGTACGTTAATGGCACACATAGATAATACAGCGTAAGTGCAGGCAAGCTGGTGGATAAATTGCATAGCTGACGAAACCTGAGCTTGGGCATTATCGGCGGCGAGACCCTCACTAGGGTCATCTAGGGTGCCTAATACTAGCTCCCTCTGTGCAGAAGGAGCTAGTATTGAGGCACTCTATAGGGGAGCCACTGTGGCGCCTCTTGGTGGGGACCCTCGTTTCGGTTTCGTTTCTGTTACTTAAAGTAAAAACTGTCATATTGGAGTGAAAATACGACTTACTTGGAACATATATATATATATATATGTCGTTTTCGTCATGCATTATCAGGAAAGATCAACGTTGCACAGCCTCTTACACGTGTAATGCCTTGGTACGCAATGCACTGTGGGAATACTACCCGGGTAATATCCCCACGACACGGTTCGTTCTGTGAACACCAGGGGGCGACTCCCCGTGTGTGTGTGTCTGTCGTTATCTTCCTAGTGCTCAAGCTCAAGTTTCGTATACTATGGAATTAATGGTACTCGATTGTAGCTTCGCGTGCTGCCAAAAGCACGGCGGCAAATTTCGATAAAAAGTGTCGACAAAATGTCTAGTCGTAGCGTCCTCATCCGAAAGTGTTTACTCCTGGCAGACTAATATTATGTAACACACATATTTCCCCGAAATGTGACGAAGTGTGAACGCGTTACGACTTGTAACGCGTTCGTTCTATCATTCCCAAAACTCAGGAGACGCTGGACGCAGCCTTCACGACATGCATTGCCGCGACAGACGTTCCATGTAATGTTAAAAAAATAGTACTGCAACGTGGGTAGGGTGTTTTTAAAAGCTGTTAGAGGGGTTGCATAACTGTGTGAGTTAGCGGAAGGTTCGCCGATTTGTGCGCGCACTTGCTAATGTTTTTGACGTGTAATTATACGAACAGGGACGTCGATAATGTTAGCGGACAAATATCCAGACAAAAGAATAAGAAGACAAAATCTAATCACCATTAAACTCAAGCTGATCCGCGGCATATGTGAGGACTGTCTCGCAGGCAATGGGAGCGTATTATGAACGAAATGCAAAAAGAAAAATGAGGATTAATTCTCGAGGAGCGCTAATTAATACAGCCGATGCAATTCCACGAGGAAAATGCTGTGCTCCTAGTTTACTAAATACCTTCTGCTGAACGCGAACAATGCAATGAATATCGTCTGTGGAGTTGGGACAGCGCGCTGTCGCGGAAGTGTAGCAGACGAAAAAGGAAGAAATACAGCGAGAGTCTCTAGTGTTCAAGAATATTGTAGCAGTGCAGACTTAATCCACGAAGCTTTCGCTCTAAAAAAATAATAATTAGAAAAAGGAAGGAAGAAAAGATCAGATCGACGACAACGACAGAGCTGTTTATTTGAGGAAGGTCACGACAATGACTTCTGTACAGACGCCGAAATCACGCAATGCTGCGACGTTTTGTCAGTAATATGTATTACTCAACACTATCATTCCGCCATCCTTCATATTAAAGCTTCAGTTTAGAAATCAGGGATTTTGAACAACTGGGGTATTTTAAACGATGGATTTTTAACGGTGAGATATCAGACTACTGATAACGACTGTCTATATGCAGTACAGTGCTGATGGAACGACGACTAGGTGATACACCCCCTACATTCCGCAAGCATCCCCCCAAAATTAGATGATGATGATGATGATGATGATAATTAGGGTTTATTGCGCAAAAGCTACCAAGGCTATAGAGCGCCAAGCAATGGTATGTGCAATGGCAAAAGTAAAATCAGAGATGATTATTTAAGAACTACCGGAGACAGTTACCACATATGATAAAATGACTAAAATAACAGTATGAGATCACAAGAGACCAATTAGCTGGATGTCCTTGAAATATTTATACACAGCCAAAATTAGAGTCCAGGGAAAATCCCTGGCCCTGTTGATTGTGGTCCGCCGCCGCCACTTTTTCGTTGTTTCCTCCTAAGCACGTGACGCCAACGTCACAACCAACGTGACTCTCCGAATTGACCAATCTGCATCGCGCGCCTTTTCTCTTTCCTTGGCTTTATCTCGCGCCAAGGGAGAGAAGGGTTTCGGCGATGCGACGTAAGGGACAGGATCTTCGCGAAATTGATCACTGTAGAAGAGAAAGGGATCCGAGTAACGTGTACATACCGATCCGATGATGGTCTGTGGAGGGTCAGTCTCAGTGACAGAGAAGACGTAAACGCCCTCAGGGATGAACTGGGGATTGTTGTCATTGGCGTCCAACAAGGATACCTCTACCACTGTTGTACTGGCCTTCGCCTCGGGGTTCACATTGGGCTTCCTCTCCAAAGCCAGGACCTGAAACGTACAAGAAGAATTACTCATAATAAGGTTCCCGCCCTCGTTCAAGATTGCAAGTAGGATAACAAAAAGCCTCATCGTGTACATTTCGTTTACCGTACCCATGTGAAAAGCCATTAAGATAAAATCAAAAGGATATGAACCATGCAAATATGCGGTGACATATGAAAGGTTGAAATATAGCATTCGCGGAACAGGCCACATAGCTGGCACGAATCGAACCCGCATCTCTTGATTGCGGGTCAAGTGCGCTAACCACTACGCCACGCTGGCGCGCCAGTGACACGCCTCCTCTGCCAGTGTGGCGTAGTGGCTAGTGCACTTGACCGGCAACTAAGATGTACGGGTTCAATTCTTGCCGCTGTCTGGCTGTTTCGACGACTGCCGTATTTGAACCTTCCATTTTCTTAGGCGCCCTGAGCCTTGTGTTGTGTTTGCCAGTTTGTGTGTTCTAGCCTCAGAACAGTCGCTTTCCATCATATTCACAGGATGACCGCCGATTTTATCCCGTACCATCACTTTCATACTGGCGTTCGTAGAAAATTTCCATGCTGACGAAGCGTACGTGTCATACAGCAAACGCAATAACATTAAGAAATATGCATATCAGTACACGTCGTCATGTTATCTTTTTTTAATAATATTAATAATATGTTTATTCGTGCCCAATAAAAGCCACGGGGGGGGGGGGGGGCATGGTATTGGCGCACACATACATTTACAGAAAAGTACAATTGATACAATAAAATTAAGCTGAAATTATTGGCTTTCGATCAGATCATTTAGAAATTAACGCAGGTTTTCCGCAGACGCTTTTAAATGTATCTTGTGTGTATCACCGTGTTCGTGAGACCATAATTGGTCGACGACCTTGAATTTCAAATAACTTGTAAGAGTTCAACGAAGTTCAAAGGGCGACGAACACACGAGAAGGGTACCAAATAATGACAGAAAGTATATTTCCTCTATAGTAAAATACTTCTTCCCTTCTTCGTGATTGAGAGCTCCTTCATGAGCTTAACTTACAGCCTTGAAATCCGATACGCTTTTGCTACACTCTTAAAAATGAACTTCACCACATAGCACGCTCCTAGCCAACCATCACCCCGAATGACAACGTTCTCGCCTTAGATTTGTTGAAAACGGGAGGAGGAGCCTATTTTGTGCCGTGCATAATGGACACAAAATAGGCTCCTCCTCCCGTTTTCAGCAAGTCAGGGGCGAGAACGTTGTCATTCGGGATGATGGTTGGCTAGGAGCGTGCTATGTGGTGAAGTTCATTTCTAAGAGTGTACACTTGCAGATACATTTCAGATACAGTTCTCTCAGACAAAAACTCTTGTTCCTATTGGTTGTAATAGCTAACTCTACATCCCGAAAGGTAGTGCGCCAATGTCGAACCTATACATTGTTAAAACAGAACTTCACCTCATTGCATGCTCCTAGCCAACCATCATTCCGAATATCATTCTGTGTCATGATTTCTTCAAAACAGGAGGGAGGCGCCTATCTGGGACAAGATAATGTGTCCCAGATAGGCGTCTCCTCCCATTTTCAACAAATCAATACACAGAATGATATCATTCGGAATGATGGTTGGCTATGAGCGTGCTACGTCGTGAAGTTCTGTTTTAACCGTGTAGGACAGGACAGAGCTGCTGGACAGAGGCCCTGTGGGCGCCATCTGGTGGGTTGACGGGATACATTTCGCTCGAAAAAAAAGCTCGAAAAAACTTCCAAACGAAAAAGCATTAAGTAATTTGGAAAACCGGAAACGGCAAAAAACGAATCGGCGCAATTGGAATTCCCCTGCCGTAAGCGAATCTTCATCCTTCGACGTCATCCATTTCACAACCGCCTTGTTTCAAGTCCCGCAGACTATACTTCCATCTCCTGCCTGCGAAATTTATGAACGATGTCTGCAGAAGAAAGAGAGCCACCGCTCGAGACCCTTTTTGTCCATGTGTGCTTTGGCAAATTGCACCGCATACGGCGCAGAGCATGCTTATATGAGGAACGCACTATGATTCTGGTTGATCCGGGCACCTGTCCTCAATCTGAGCGGCAAATAGCCCATTTTCCGGGATGGCCCATAATTTTCTTGCTCCGCAGGGCCTTCAGCTCAACTTTTATTGCGCGCCGTCACAGTTGAACCTCATACGAGTCGACTGGACTGTAAAGAAGCCGAACAGAAACCCGTTTCAATGTACGTTCGCTCCGCATAAAGTGTAAGTAGGTTGTGCTGTGCATTTTCAGCTGACATTTTTCGTGTTGTTTTTTTTTTTTTCTTTTTCTTCTGGGTAATAAGCCTTAGGGATACTCATTGAGGTATATTATATGTGGTCATCTTCCAGTGTCATTTTCTCTTGTGGTCAATACTTGAGCGTTCGGAAAACATAACCGGTGTCATCTGTTTGGTGTTATGGAAGGAAAAACCTCAAAGGATGAACACTACGAAGGAATTAGCGCAGGATCCAACGAGGGAGTCTACAGAAACAAAAAAGTATTAAGAAATCAAGAAAGGCTACGAGATGTGAAAGAAAAAAGGATCAGGAACGTTTTCTTTGAGTATATCTCCGAAACTCTACGCTATATGCTACGGTTCCATGTAGGATTTATTGCGGGAGAGTTTATGACTCCTAAAATTCTTCATCGTTCCCCAGGCAACGGCAGGGTGGGGGGGAAGAGAAAGAATCGTGAACAATGTTTCTTGAAGCGAAGACCGTACCTCAGACACACCAAGCCGCAAGATATAGTACACGATTTATTATGCGGTACGGAAGGGCGAGACGCCGAGCGGGAGAAAAACACGAACTGGCAGAAAGCTATGTATGAACATAAATGAATACAAAGCAAGTAGAATACTCTCCTTTCCGCATCGGCAGCTTCCGATTTTGCACTATTCGCCATCCAATCTTTTCCTTTTGCGGTCTTATGTCGAGAGCCTTAAATCTGTCATGCTATACTTACAAACAGAAGTAAAATGAAAGGAGCAGAAATGGGGAAAAGGATCCAAGTAGCATCTCTTCCATATGCCTGAACGAATTTTGCTTTTTCTATTCTTCCGCTGTTGGCAGCGGCATCGCGAAAATAATACGCTTTCCATTTTCCGAGCCGAACGCATTTCTCTGACTGAACACCGCATAATAGCATCCTATACGCCGCGTCGGGTCACTGAGCGCGCGTCTCCGTATGTGTGCGACCGCACGGGCGGCGGTGGTGGCCTGGATTCCCGTCAAAGAACATCGCACAAACAGGTGAAGACGCTTACTTGAAGTAGAACTAGGACGAGGGTCATAAACTGACAAATGTGAAATATACTTAACGTCAGTTTTTCCAGGGCGTGTCATTATTTTATCTCGTGAAAACCATAGAACATCCCAGCATGCATGCTGCGTTGCTTTTACATTTGACATTTGGGAAGGCGTCTCGTATATACCTGTTCACCGTAACCTCGCATGAAGTAGGCAACTTCAAGCGAACCGGTAGCCGGTAGAGTATTAAACATATACGCGTCACTAGCACAGGCTCACACTTGACCCGGGCGGGCTACAATAGAACGTAACCTGTGGGGAGGGAGAAGTAGTATGCAAAAAAAAAAAAAAAAGAGATTATCCGAGGGGGGGGGGGGAGAATGTTTATTAAAAAATAAAAAGCGAAAAAGGAAAGGTTAGTCACGCAAATACTTATAAAATAGAAAGAAAGAAAAAGAACAGAGTAAGTAAAAAGAACACAGAAAGAAAAGAGTGAGTAAACAACGTGATGTCACAACCCGTTCTGTCGGTTGATTATGCGGAGCTCTCGGACTCTGTGAACCTGCAATTGAGGCTTTCTCTCTCTCTCTCCCTTTCTTGCTCTCCTTTGTTTTTTTTCTTTTTTGTTGCTGTTGTTGAATATCTGAAGCCGTTAGGAAGAGCCAGCAACGAAAGCGCTGCCACCAATGACAGCTAAGGTTTGACAGCGTGATGGCATACAACGTGATATCTTGGTTTTAAAAAAGAACAACGTGAACAGTGTCGCTCGTCTGTTGGAAATCAAATTTGATGCGTCACGTTGATCAAATCATGTTTGTATCAATTTTTCTAGAAAAAAAATGGAAAGAAGACGTTACTTGTCCCCATGCTCCAGGTAGCTATACAAAAAGACGTCGGCAGCAACATCTCCTATAGGCAACTATCTTGTTACACCACCAACAACAAATACATGAACTGACGATGAATCAGGAAATTTTGCACTAATTTCTGGCTCACTACACCAGAGCACACACTGGTCAGTCTGTAATATGAAACAAGGAGGCGATGGGTGAACAATGATCCAAGTCCTTGGTATGTCGAAGACAGACAAGTAGAACAGAAGGTGAATACTGACTATTGAAGGACTATTGATGGACATTTAACACCGCTCGTGGTGTGTTCCTCAATCGATGATCACTCAAGCTCAAAGGACAAGCCAATCCAACTCTTCGAATAGTCCAGAGGAAAGCAAAAATGCATTTAATATGCAGCAACAGCCACCTATGATGTGAAGTCACACAAGACATTGTCCTGTCAGGATCTATCTTGTAATTTCCAGCAACCCTGTATCCACACGAGCGACTTCAAGAAGATGCGCAAAACGTCATAGCTTTCTGCTGCCACGTCATGTCTCGTAGTGCTCTTCAAACCATGAGAAATATCCTCTGGCTCAGCCATTAGACGCAGACGCCACCGTCCGTCCTGTTGTCTGCTCCTGTGATACGATACGATGTGATACGATGCCCCGATATTACGCGCAGAACTTCGTCCTGTGAGCAGATTTTCTATTTTTTCTTTCGCTAGAATATTCCGTAGGAATGTCGCTCGTCTGAATACACGGTGAAATGGAACTTTTGTTGACATAAGAACCTCTCGAACGCCTTGCGCTGTAGAGTAATGCCTAGAGGAAAAATTCCTTACCTTCATCCCAAGCTTCTCTACTTTCTCCCTGTCCAGCTTCGAAGGGTCCTTCACCCGAATCCAACCTTCTTTTTCGTCGATCATGAATCCTCCCGTTTCGTCGATCAGGTGATACACGAAGTCTGCATTTTCACCCTGGATAATGAACGTGTCTTAAATCACTTTTTTTTTCTTTTTGGGGAAACTCTCTGAAAAAATATGCTTGGTGTTTCGGACACCGCAAAATCGCCGTACGGTTGTTCATGTGCATCATCAAAAGAGAAATTGAATTGAATTGAATTGAAATAACTCACGGAGTCTCTGTCTATAGCGTGCACCTGGACGACGGTGAAACCCGGAGGCAGGTTCTCCATGATGGTGATGTTATACATGTCGTAATCGAACACCGGTACGTTGTCGTTGATGTCTTTCACCGTCACTTCCACCTTAGCGATGGCATACCGCAGGGAGTTGTCCATTTGCGTAGCCTGCGGGAGCAATGCACATTGTATCAGAAAGCGTAATCAAGACCACTAGAGCGATACCTTGTATGCGACTACTTGCACTCAATAAGAAAAAAAAAATAGAAAAAAGAATAGTGGGCTCTGTTTGTTGGAACGGTCCGCGAGGCTTTGGGCGTATACTGCGTATAAGGGGTGATTTTCGTGAGGGCTTCATTTTCGCGAATTTCGAGAATTATAGTTTTCAGCGAAATTAAAGTCTCGCGAAGTAAATGATTCCCCTCCGAACTCTGTCGTCCAGTATCAACGTACCGGGAACTTAAGGTCCCGCGAAACATTCCCCAAATGCGCCTCCATGCGATTTCGCCAATTATTAGGACTGCGAAATTAACCGCTTATACATTAATTCACTCTCGTGACTTTTAATCTAATTCTATCAGTTTCCGTCGTTTTATCGGCCAATGCAGCTAATTTAACCCTTACACCGTGCCGTAACTCCAAAACGTTGCATGAAATTTCTTAATGGGGCACTAAAGAGCAAACATTTTGTCCTCGCGAAACGAAAGGTGCAGTTACTTCGACAACAATACAAAAGTAACGGGATTGATCCGTTGCGTCGTTCGTCCGCGAACGGAACCGCAGTTTTAATTTCCTTCCCTCCTCCTCAAAAAGGACGCTAGTGCGGAGCGGCCTGTCGTTGGTCTCCTCAAACGATGAGAAATCGTTGCGCTTTATTGTTCCTTTAAGTGTGAGCACCTAAAAGATCGGAAAGACGAAGGTTCTATGCCTGAGAAATGAATAATTTTACTCCTTTAAGAGACTAGATGCGGTGCCAGAACCATTAGTCTCTCTTGGGACTAAATGAGTGGCAGCGGGGACGACATTTCACGCTTTGACGTCACACTCCTGTGTACGTAATTTATGTGCGTAAACGCTGTGAGCTAAACAGATATGCACTCTTGCGTCAAATTTTTCGACAAGGAAATTTAATACGGGCAACATTGTGACGGAGTTGTCAACAATTTCGCGTTCGGCTCTACGACGGCAAAAGTACATCGCATGCGCATAAGAGTGGGTCTAAAACGAAAATAGTCAGCCAGGTAGCAACATCTCCATATTTTTTACATCTCAATCAATCAATCAATCAGCCACGAACCCATCAGGGGCAGCACTGTTTCTTGGCGGATCGGGGATTACTCCGGGATTACTTCCGACGCCATATTACGACGCCAACATAAGCTGCCTGTCTGCTGCTCCCTGTGGTACCTTTAAACATAAATCCATACAGGAGGCTTTCTGATCGTTCCTCTCATAGAAACAAAACGTTCCACTATTTCTTCCTACGTCAACGCCACACCACCCGTACGTGACAACCCAAGTCTCATCTTGCCCCGATTACGGCCAATAATAGAAGGCGGAATCTGCTAGAACATTCACGTCCATGTGCCGACATCACTCACAGAGTATCCCTTGGTGCAAGTAAAGGCAGCACACGGCCGATTGCGTACATTTGCCATGTTTGCAGCGCGCTAGGCCAAACAAACAACGCGCCCTCCATCTTGTCGCTTCTCGGCCAAAATGTTTGCCGTGCCTGTCTACCTGACCGTTTTATCCCTCGTCGCCGCCGGAGAAAGTGTCAGACATGCGTCAAGAAAGGCTGTACAGCCGAGGTCGCGCTGTAATTTGCTTCAGAGGAAGAAAGAGACTGCCTTGTGTCTACAACCTAGCTCACGAGCCCAGTAAGTGTGTATAGAAAAAGAAGTGAGTGACTGACTGCGCGATGGGGGTTACTTTATGTTCACGTTGAGATAATACATTTTAGCAGGCTATACAAGTACACCGCTTTGTGCAAACACTACTTTTCAACAGGATTAAAAAATTTGAGTGAGTGAAAAATAAAAAGGATATGGAAGATTTGGCAACACCAACGTGGGTGGAGGGTACTCCAAACCGCTCAAACTAGACAAAATTTAAATCAGATCAAGTAGATTAGATAGAAATTAGGTGAACGAAACAGATCAATACAGCAATACATATAGTTGAAGAACGCTTACAGAAAACCAATTGAAATACGGCAGTCGTCGAAAAAGTCAGTCAGCTGCGGAAAACCAACCAAGCATCTCTCGATTGCCGGTCGAGTTCTTTCCACACAGAAAAAACGCAGAAGACAGCACAAACAGGTTACAGAATTTACATAAAATTCCCTTTTGTAATTGTGGAAAAGGTATAAGATACTATATCTGTTTTCGTAATTGACTCTTGACTTAAGTCAAGAGTCAATTACGAAAACTAAATTCCTAACCAGAACACATACACACAAAAGAAAACGTCAAAGTTCTGGCTAGTACGCTGAAGTAAATTAAAAATTCGAGTACTTCGCATACATGACTTTTTGTGGAATTATTTCTTGCACTATTTCTGTGTTTTATGAATACTGTATTATCGGTATTGCAAAACGCCTCCTGTTTGTTTAACAGTTCTTTTCTTTCACTGCTTCCTTTCATTTCGTGTTAGCGCCGCGAAGCAACTATAGCTATGAGCAACGTACAGACGTGAACGGATGGAGAGAGAACAGCAGGAAGGAGCGCGGGACGGGGGTTACTATGCGTCCCGGGCCGACTTCAGGGGGATGTTAAACGTTCAATTGCACCAGAAGGTCCTGCATGACTGGCTAAATAATGCGCAGCTGCTGCCTGTAACCTCGCAAAGAAGTTTTAATAAGGCTTAAGCACGTGCTTATGAGTGTATGTATATAACAAAAGAATACAAATAACCGCCATTATTATCACAAGAAATCGATGTCGCCCCCCTGCACCAGTACAGTATGAGACTACGTAAATAATTAGTATTCTAAGCAGATCTATCAACGTGTTACCCGATATGCTTTTGTTGGGATATGTTTTTTTTTTTATGTTTTGGGAAGTTTTTCAGAAGGCGTCACTCATCAAGCTTGATACATCCATCAACAGATGTTAAAACACGAACTTTCTAACGTGACACGTGCTCCAACATTCGTCAGGTAAAGGTTTAGAAAGTCCAACAGCGTTCTGTATACACTACACGTGCCTCACGTTTCCCGTAATTAAAATGTTCATGATGCGTGTAACGATGAAACCATTTTCATAGATATGTGCATTTACCATCCGTCATGCTCCACGCAACCGAGAGACCTTAAGTGCGACGTACCAAACAAAAGTCGCAGGCATATATATAGTTAGGATGTTGTTGCCCCATTGAGAAGCACAAGAGTGGCGCTGTAAAAATAGCGTCTTTACGGCTACGTTCGCAATGCAGTACGCTTTCACCTGCACGGGATGACGACGTGTGAGGGGGGTCGACGACACGAATCTCCCACGCTAAATGATTTACCGCTGCTCTCATATACAGTCATCCTTCACTGTATTCACTCATGCGTCAAACGGTGTTTGTAGGTGCGTCCTTGCTTTCAGAAACAGCGTTGCGTTACTTTCAATTTACTATGGTTGACAAGAGACTGTTCTCTTTGGACACCTCAGTTAGTTGCAAGCCGTTTTTCGTTTTCCTTTTCTCTTTTTTCTCTCTCTTTCTCTCTTTTGACGTGGACGAAAATAGCTGCCGTGCCTGAAGGAGGACTTGTGGTAGAGGTGTGCATGACGAACAACAACAACAATTAGAGGATGAATACCGATGAAGTATAACGAAGCAGTTCGTGATTTCGACACGCTTCGCAGATCAATAAGTTGAATGCCACTCGTATTCTTGTAAAGAACGTATCTAGAGCTAGATCTGCAATGTCCTCTATCCCCTAACTCGCAAAGCAAAAAGAGTGACATTTACTTTTCAGGTACGTATTACGTAAAAGCGTAGCACAGACTATGTTTATCTGAAAAGCTTCCTTACTTTCGTAAATTCAACAGTTCGTTTTCTTCCTACGACTTTTTGTTCACTGCGAGCAATGGAGTGGAGTATCGCCTGTGGCGATGAAACACCTCAGTCAACATCAACATAAACTTGTTGCCTTTCTGTTTTAGTTACATTCGAACTTTAACTTTCCAACTTTAGAACACGTTAAGCATGCATAGTGTGCCATTAACAATAAAAAAAGGAAGAAGAAAAGCAAGCAACGAGAGTACGTGCACAAAACAGTTAGTAGCGAAACATTTGGTCATAAATGATAAACGTTAATTGCACAGTTAAGTAATGTAATCACAAGACATCGCTCTACACTCAGATAGTGAAGTTGTAGGCGTTTGTTGCCATTTGCACCACGGACTTGGCTAACGCGGTCTTGAAAGCTCCTAATGACTGCTGCCAACCGCAGGAAACCGAAATCTCTGAACCCCACGCTCATGGACAACAAGTACCGTCAGTGATACCAGAGGTGAGACGGATCAATCAGCGATCGAAAAGATGGGGCGCACATTAACTTATGCGGCTTAGTTACTTAACTGGTATAGAACGATATACGTTGCAGTATAAGTTGTCATAATTATTTCGGTTATTACACTCTGTCACACTAAAAGGCGTCAAACGGCATAATGCAGTGCATCCTACGCTTTCGTCTGCAATTAAAGCGACAACACTGTCGTCTGCGTTGGTGTCACGGGTGTCTGCTACGAAATCGAATACGCCCTTCGCTCGATTTGTCGAGCTGCGTCAACAAAGTCTCCCTTTCAAAATTTTTCGTTTCTACAAAGCCAGTCGCTGCAACGACACGACTGAGCTTGAGGAAAAGCCCGGAAGAGTACCCAAGAAGTGTACGGGAGGCGTTGTGTGTGATATGCGAAAAATTGCTCCCTTGGGTGACACTCGAAAATCAGGAAACACTTGTCACGCCTAAAATAATTTTCACTGTTTTCTTTTTGCCTAAGGGTCGACTAAAGATTGCATGCATCTTCTTATCGGTGTTGCCCCGAGAAATGTCTTCTTTATAAATCGTGTCCTTCGAATATTGTAAACTGTACTTGTACAAGTTCATAGTTATTAATTATTAGCTTATTATTATTAATTAGCTATCAAGTCACGAATTTTAGTATTCACCATTCGTAGTACATTATATGGATGGAGCATAATGACAATCTGCCCACTAGCTGCTCCGTCGCACCTTATCTTAGCACAAGTTGTTCAGACTGGGTGATTTCCCCTCGTCTTCCTTCTGCACAGTTCCTCATGAAGTAAGCCCAGAACGCCCGATTCCTCCATGCGACAAACATCTTTTGCATGCACTTCATTACAACGTATGAAACCGCTATTAGTTTTAAATAACCCGCAGCATCTAAAAATAACGTAGTCAAGACACATCATCTGCACTGACATCAACCTTCAGCTTATTCAATAAACGACCGTTTACTGGCTCTATTTCAACTCGTTTAGCTACCATTAATCATTTAGAAGATAAAGTGAAACGGAGGGTAAGATAGCCCGCATCGAAACGAAAAGCTTTGCGATAACGACGTCAGGAGAGAAAGCCCATAGTCATTGCGACCAAATGCGGTCACAATACTCCTCAAGAGCACGGTTAATGCACGCCCTAAGGCTAGTCATCCACGAACTCCCAAGAGACTTGTGCAAAAAATTAAAAAATAAAAAAAGGACGAAGAAGAAGAGAGTTACTGAACGCTACGAAACGAAACAATTCAGCTCGACGAACGAAACAGAAGATGAGTGAGAGTATCCCCCCCTCCCGTCCGTCCCTTTACAAAACAAAACCAGACGGAGAGCTCAAGGAAGGGAAGTGCCCTGTGGCGTGCGACAGATTCATTCGCTATAGAATAATCGGCATGGATATCGAGGGTGCTGGTTGTTGTCTTGTACTAGCACATACGCCTAAACAAATGCAGAAGGAAGAATTCGTGTCGAGTAATTAGCCTATATGAAAGTTGTCATCTGTGATGCCTTCTGTTTCGAATCCAGACACGTGCCGCTGCGCTGCCTAGGGGGTTTGCAGCTCCGTTTTGTTTTCGCACCAGGATATTTTTTTAGAGGACCTTTTGTGTGCCGACATTCAAGAGGTTTCTCCGAGCTGATCCCATATAATATATAGATTTACCACTTTTATTTCTTTATGTTTATTCCTTTGCTTGGTATACTTTACTACTGCTTGAATTCATGCGGCGCATTTTGAACGTATAGTTCGCACGATCGCTACTGTAGCGAACTGAAAGCAGGTTACCATAGGAACAAATGTTTCATGCTCGAAAACAAATGATCTTTCGAATTTATTCTGAATGACGGCACATAACACGGGACGGCCTCCCAACTCTGTAGGGAAAAGCGTACCCAGAAAGACTGCCGGTGCTTGTCACAAAAACGCTCATTCCGTATTACACGCGTAATTATGAGTGAAAATGGAGAAATAACTTGTATTGAAGTGAGGACTTGCGTAGGCTAGCACAACATGCAGCCGCATTCATGAAGCATTCATTCTGCCTCGTCAAAACGTGATTGCAGCTCGCGAAAATGTTGCTGTGATCTACGGTAGCGTGCTCTTGCAATTCCGGCAACGTGCGGGGATCTGTGGAGTGCCGGAAGGAACGGTACCCAGTAAATAATTGCAACGCAGGTAGATCCATTGAACACTGGCAATGACAAATAAGGGCAAGAACGCGTGCGCCAGCGCCTTGTTTGTAGAGCGAATATGAACACGGGACTGCTTCCGCACCGTGCGCTCGAGCTGTTTACAACAATAATATAGGGACTGCATGTTATGTTATGTTAGGGACTTCTTAATATGTGTGTTGTTACGCATAGGCGAATGATAATACGCGCGCTGCTGTGTTGATCGTATTAGTCTCCCGCGTTACGAAAATCATATACACTCTAAAAACCGCAACTTCACCACACCATGCCTGTAGTCAACCACCGCCGGAGTCAAGGAAAGGCACTTCCGCCCCCCCCCCCGCCACTGCCCCGACTGGCCGGATGAAAAGCGTTTGCGGACCGCGGTCCAGAGCTGGAGCACGGAGCAGTTCTCGAAACGCAGATGGAAAACACGTTACGTTCGTCGCTTCGCGTCTGGGAGGGCGCGGCGTCGCTTCGAAAAACGCATGTGTGAATGAGCGCTGAGGCGGCACCGCTTTTTGAAACTCATGTGTGGATAACGGCAACGTTAAACGGAAACGAAACTCAGATGTGGAAACTCGGGTGAATAAGCAAAAGAAAGATACAGAAAACGGCAATCCATTCATTCTTTTGACCAAATGCATTGCTACAACTATTATTCCCTACTAGGACTAAACGCACGGAGGCTTATGCGAAGTTTTGGGGACTACTGCAGTGCCAGGGAAATATTTAGGGTCAGGGGGTCATTCTTTTTCTTTTTTTTATGTATATAAGATGCATTATCTGGAATGATATATTTATTTCTTTCGTGATCTGTTGGGAACCACAAGGGTAGAAAACCATTTTTAGAGTGCGCCGTTGCTGTCATGGATGCGTACTTTCTGTAAACACAGTTGCAGCACCTAAAACGTGGTTGTTTTACAATTGCATATGGTACACATTACGTTGTCCAAAAACGTAACTAAGAAAGATAACTGAAGCAGCTACATATGCCGGAATGCTTTGGAAAACTGCTAACGAGTTCGTTATACAATATTATGCACGTAGTATGTGGTTTTCTTTTAAGGGATATAACATATCCCTGCCCTTAGCCGTGCAGGGCTGCTGTATACACAGGAGTATGACCCGCCACATTGAAGTGCTACCAAAGCGTAGATAGTTATAATAGCGCAGCTGTACTGTTTATGTCTGCCACACTGGGTCATTTTTTACAACTTCCCAGAATAATATTGACTGGAAAAGTGTTCTAATACAAATTTTATTCTGCTCCTTTGCAAATTATAATTCTTAAAACGACAACAAACATCAAACGCGACTCCGCATACATGCCAAGATATGCCGTTCGGTTCGCCCACTTCTTCGTACCGGTTAAGAAATATGTTCTTCACGTCAACGGTAAAGAGGAAGCAGGACTTACTAGATTAACTCTGCAAATAAATGCAGTCGCTCAGATGTCCGCTTCAATTTTTCTTCAGCGTACAGAAGCGAGACTGTCTGTGCAATGCATCTTTTTCAAGTCGAAAACAGCAGGTGGCTGTCACTTGAAAAGCAATTACTCTTCATTTTTTAGTAGAAAGGAACGACGATGCAGAACGAAAATCGTCCGAGCATTGTGCACAAAGTGTCCACTTTACGACAAAGGAGTCCAAAAATAAAATACGAAGAAAACAAGACAGAATGCCGGCACGCTACGTTAGGCAAACATGCAGCAATTTCTCTACAGCGTGTCATACGAAGTTGACAGCCATAATGGCAAAAATATTGCTCTCGGTCGTGCGCACATCGCTTCGTCAGAAATGAGAGCAGAAATACGTGTGACGCGTGCAGGATAACATGGCTTCCACCAGGGGTCGTTGAATTTTCATTTCGGGAAGCTGTTGGAATCCGGTAGAGGACATGGAATAACATACCTCTTACCTGGCTACTTCTGTGTGTATTCACGTAAGATGTACTACTAGGAGAAATGGGGGGTGGGGTTTTTAAACTCTTTGGGAGCCGTTTGTGATACGCTGCTAAGGAGATTCTGTGCAAAGTCTATACAGTGTACCGTGAACTATTCAAAAGTGCCAAATCTTGCTATGAAGTGTTTCGTATTGTTCTCGTTAGGACACAGAAAAGAAGAAAAAAGACTGGCGAGCCCTAAATATACCAGTACGAATAAATTTCTGCGACGTTCTGCAATAAAAGGGAGGGAAGAAAGTAACTACCGCCAATAAAAACAATAAATTTCAGGTCATTTCAATGTACCAATGGGTTTGAAGGACATGAGGATCGTTCACCGGTGTCATCTATACTTTGTTGCCAACTGCTCGGATTGAAATTTTCTTCATTTTAAGGTGTGTTACTCAAGTTTTTATAAGTCAAGCGAACGGCGAAGAAAATTCACCGCTTTCAACGGTAATGAGGAAGACTGCAAAGAAGAGCAAAGTATTCAGTGATCCAGTAATTCAATAATTCCTCTCTAATTCAATAATTCCAATAATTCAATAATTCCAATAAATCAATAATCCAATAATTCAATAATTCAGTAAATGGTTCTTCTCTCCTGCCTGCACCATGCTGCACGTCGTAATAGTGTACAATACATTTTAAAGCTGGCGTAAATCCTTTAATCATTAAAACCATACGCACAACGTCAACCAGCAGTGCTGAACAATGTATTGTTGTATATATTTACCCTCTTTGTTGTCTCAACACTTTTTAAGCGTAGTGGTATATCTCTCCTCGGCACCGTATCAGCGGCGGAAGCTGCTCCCCTAGAGTTTTCGCACTTTATTATCTCCACGTCGTGGCAATATACACCCCCGAAATCTATATTTTATTGGCCGTAAACTACCAGCTTTCTCTCGCCTTTCTGCGCTAGTTTCGGAAAGAACTGACGCTCGGCTGCCGCCGTTATAAACCCCAAGAAAATAAACAGGAGAAAACGCAAGTCCCACGTTGCCTGGTTCCGATAAGATATATATATATATCTTTTTATTTATTTATTTTTCGAAGTTTACTGGGAACGGGCATAACTTTCTTTCGCCTTCTAGATTGAATCTGAATGTTGCTCGCTGGGGATAGCGACAGAGAGAAAGCACAAAATAAGATAGCAAAATATAAGGGCATACACAATTTACGAGCATCAGACACAGGCAGAGTACGTGCAGTATCGTGTTCCGCCTTTCGCCTCAGTCGAGAATTTATTGTCACGTGCAAGAAAGGAATTGTGCCTGAGAAATGAAGAATGGGCGCTCAAGGTGAATTGCTGCATTCAGGAGTGCGGTAGCCGTGTGCATCGGCACTGAAGGAACTCGGAATAGAGGGGGAGGAAGAAGCAACTGCAAGCCATACATTGCACGTGAATCGATGATATTTCAGGGCCAATACCTTCCGTCGTTTCATCGTAACTGTGACATATGCCTCGTGTCGCATCACAACAGCAACAATAATTACTTTTCGGTGACAACCGATTGGAGTGTTTACCATTATCAGAGGAAATATGCTCTTACCACATATCTGATGAAAGGGTGCATCAGACAAGAATACCTCGTCTGTTCCGAAGCAATTAACGTGTTGCACGAGCAAGATACGATAGCGATATTACTTACGCTTACGTCAAGTTTTGCCTTGAAAAGTGCATAATAGTAATGTTAGCTTCTAATGCGCCTGTATGTAGGTCAACTTCAGTTTTTTTAATGCATCTTAGCGCCGCGAAACAGCTGTGGCTATGAGCGGTGTACAGACGTGGACAGATGTAGAGAGGACAGCAGGAAGGATTGGGGGACAGGGGATGATTGATTTTTTTCTTAAAATCAATCAATCAGGGGGTTTAATATGCGCCTTGAGCCGACTTCAGGGGGAACTGTGCCGACATCCATCTGCCGGAAAACCAAGGGAAACCTCAGACAGCACAGCCGGTTGTAGGAACCGAACCAACCACCTCTCATTGTATAGCAAGACCCAGGAAGACGAACTTGGTGCCGAAGCATTTTGTCCTATAGACTCAGGCACATGCCCATCGAAAGTTTGTTATGGTACTCAATAAGCAGTCCGTCAGATAGAGGCTCCCATAACGTTCCGACGGCACGGTGCAGTGACTCTCAACGAAGCCGCAAGAAAAGTTAAAAAGCAGAAACGTCGACTGCTTTCGACGCTTCACCATCGAAAGGCATGTCAACTATGAACGCTACGCATCGGCTGTTGGAAATTTCGTCTTGTACGAAGTGCGGTCTTATGGAAGGTGTTACCTACTAACGAACGCAGCAATTAACCCATTTTGTCCGGTCAACAAGGTGGTGGTGGTGGTGGTGGTGGAACTGATTGCCGTAGTCAGCCGCGCTCAGGCGAGCAACGTCACGACTACCGCAGGGGGTATCATGCCGTCATGCGTCCCGGGCCGACTTCCCAGGGAACTTCGTAAATATCGTGTTGGCGCCGCGAAGCAACTGTGGCTAACAGCGGCGTCCAGGCGTGGACAGATGGAGAGAGGAAGGCAGGAAAGAGTGGGAGACAGGAGGGGGCTTAGTATGCTTCCTGGGTCGACTTCAATGCGAACTGTGCTGACATTCGTCTTAAAGTGTCTGAGGAAAACTCAGGGAAAACACTGAAGCTGCACAGCCGGTGCACGGATTCGAACCCGGGTCACCTCGTCCGCTCGACACAAGAGCAAGGAAACATTTTAATTGCAAAATTATTGAGAAAACTTTTCCTTCTCTCCGATGCAAAAAAAAAAGTAAAAAGAAAGAGAAAACTGCAACCATATCCACAGCGAACTTTGTGTCCCATTTATGTATTAAACAACGGCCTCACCAGTCGCATCGTCTCTTCGCCATTCGTTTTAATTTGCACTGTCCTTAATTATCCCCAGTTATTGAACGTCCACCTGAAGCTAGTGCACCCGAACAGAACAAGCGCGTTACTTTCTATTATTGCTGCGAGACAGAGTTTTAATGCTCTTGTCTGCACGCGACCATTTGCAGGCTTGTTTTGCCGGCGGCAATCGAGTTCTCCCTGCTATTTCTTTCTTTCGCTCGCTTCTTGTTTATTTCTATTTTTGTTTTTTGCGCTCACAAAAGTCGATGGGTGCATGAAACGTTAACTTGCTCCAGGCAACATTGTGTTTGTGTTCTGATAACATCTTACGTTCCTGGGATAACGAGTGTCTCATTAAGTGGCACTTACACGACTACGTCCTCAATTTCACTGCTATACTTTGAGCACCGGCCGTCCTTTAAGGCAGCACACAACGTGCGGTGTCGTTCCCTCTCTCTCTTTTTTTTAAAAATATATTTCCGTGTTATCGTCGCGAAGCAATCGTGGCTATGAGCGACGTACAGATGGAGAGAGGACAGCAGGAAGGAGTGGGGTACAGGTGGGGGGGTTAGTATGCATCCGGGGCCGACTTCAAGGGTAACTGTGCCGACATTCGTCTGGAAAGTCTTCGGAAAACCCATAAAAAACATCAGACAGTACAGCCGGTGGTAGGGTTCGAACCCACCACCTCCCAGTCTTCAGCACGCCCTTGGCTACGACCAACGAGAGAGACGCCGTTCGGCCTTGACGCTTGCCCTCTCCCTCTCTCCCTCTCTCTCTTTCTTTCTAGTGCATTTCGTGTAGGAAGAGAAGACACGCTGTTGTTCTTGCTTCCGCATGACATCACCCCATCCGGGCTTCATGAAACCGTATCTGCATATGACAGAAACTGATGGATGGAGAGACAGCTTTGAAGATGATTTGTCAGCGCCAGGCCTCTTTAGGTCCGCGTGTGACGTCAGACGTGGTACACGATATGCTGAAGTTCTGTAGGTTGGACAATTTAGTCGGCTGTTTATATAATCTGTTGAAATATCGAAGAATGGTTCTTACATAATCTGTTGAAATAGACGCATCCATGATCATATGCGTCAACTGTTCTGCGCGAAGACTGTCCTCGGCCTCAACACTGCACGACACTGAACCACAGGCATCATCATTTATGATTTAATTGCTGCTGTTGAACGACAGACAAGACTGCCTTTGTTAGACGTAGCATTAGGTTAAGCTGATGCTTATTATGAACGGAGGGTTTGTTATTAATAATAATTGGGATCATGGTTTACATATAAAGAGAGCCAGCATATATTCGGGTCACGATACATGCACGCGTTTCATTGATAAGAGCTAAAATCTGAGCGGTGCTCGTGAAGTAAAGATTGCATTGTGTGTATATGCGCTGTCAGCCATTTGGATGAATGATGCATGCCCTTTCGAGGTGAATCTTCGCGTCACCGTACGTGGCACCTCTTTATACTTTAAAACAGAGTGCTTTTCTCCCTCAAGTTTCTTTTGGCTGCCGCCCGTGAAACGGCCCAGGCTTCGGGTTTCTACCGCACGAGATTGCAGGAGAAGATTATCATTCACTTTGATTTAAGAGGGACTTTGGACAAATAACTAGGAAACGGGAAACCAAGTGAGGGCGCCGTTATTATCACATGAAATTTTTCGCGGCATCAAGTCTCATATGCAAGCAGTTCTTCTGGTTTTATTTGCTTATGTAACGAAATAAGAGGAGGATTAGGACGAAGGAAAAACAGAGTTACTATAACCTCAAAAGCTCTTCTTTTTCTTTTTTTTTTTTTTTTTTTTTTTACAAAAGAGTCGTTCGAAACTGGTTCACGGAGGGTGAAGCCATTTTTGTCGTGAGGTAAAAGGAGGGCTTGATAAGGGAGTTATATAAGTGCAGCATAGCAACGAAACGAGACCTGGAGCTGAATTAGATCATGTAGTAGATACAAAACAGTGGGGGGGGGGGGGTATACAGCGCAACCGGGAAATATGTATACTATAAGCATGTACAACCTGGTTTCGTGATGATGATACGATAGAGTGATTGTCGTTCGTGTGGATCCTTTTGCTTTTATTATCGCAGGTTGGATGGACAGCGTGAGGTAGATAGGATACCAACGTAAGATGGAAAGTGTATAGTTTAGTACGCCAGCATAAACACATCGGTCATTTATTTAGTGCATCTTGAAAGAATCTCTGGTAAGGCCATCATCTGGAGTCGTTATCATCAGAAAGAAAGAAATGCTTTGTAGCAGTAACCCGAAGCATGCGGATGGAACGAAGTGTGACATTAAGTGGCTCACCGTCATGGGCAATAGATACGATATTATGTGACGGGATCGAATAATTGTATCACGTACACAAGATCGCGTCGAGAACGTATGCCATTATAACGTATGCCATATGAACGTATGTATGCCGTTGACCGTGGCATGTTCGTTTAAAATAATATTCCAATTACCCACTGTTCTCCTGTTTTTTTGGGCTTTTTGTATATCCAATGACTCGGTGCAACTTACGGCTAGACGCTTTTAGAGGGCAGTCAAAATAAAAATTACAGATTTAGGTTCAATCTGCATACCGATACGCGCAGCCTGGTGCAAAAAAGTGACGCAATTCCAACTTTACATTCCGAGCTTCATCCTCTCGTGCCCATGTAGAAACATACTTGTACGAATAACGGGCCACGCAGACCAACATGGCGAAAGCGCCTCGTCAAAACTTCACTGCAAGGCGACCGCCTATTCCACGAGTAATTTATACGCGGAGCACGGCCCAGACTCAGCCACTTCCTTGGAATGTCCGTCATGCCGACCTCGATTTGCAAGGCCCGCCGTTATTAAGGCTAGCCATGTATGCAGATAACTTTGCAGGAGGCAACGGCGGCGTCGGTCTGATTTGTCTTTTGGGGTTTTCTTTTTGTACTTTTCTCGTGTCACCTTGCACATAATAAAGGGCAACCGATTGCTCTGAGATGCTGGTGAAATGAACGAGGCGTAGTTTCATGGTCTTTGTCATTTTGTGGCATGTAGGGTGGAGGGGGGTGGAAGAGAAAAGGAAAGGTTAGCCCGGCAGAGAGCCGGCTTGCTATTCCCGAATGGCCTTTCGGAAAATCTATTGCATCGTGTGTGTGAGGAACATGGATGCACATATATAACAACGAATTGCGTTACATAAGTATTTAGACAGGTAGATAGACACATAGAAGTAATTACGTATACGTAGTCACAGGGACTTACATCCGCATATTTTTAATCAACCAATCAGCCATTAATCGATCAATTAATCATTATTAAAATTTAATGTGAATAGAGAATACACAGAGCCCCATAATTAATTACTGAAACACTCAGTATATATCGGAAATGGGAACAGAAAAGGGATGTAAATACGGAGATTAAATGAGGTGATGGTTAGCAGCTGCAGTTTTTCACCAATGTAGCTGGTACAAGTGATGTGGAGGTGCTGGCCTCTCACTAGTGAAGCCGAAATCTTTTTCTTTTTCCTTAAAATCAAATAAAATCAAACCAAATCAAATCAAGCTACGCGAAACTGATCAGGATCAGTTAAAGTTACGCTGAACGGAGGCAACGAATTCTAATCTACTACTGTCCTATTTGAATGGCTTGTATAGGAACGCAGCGGCTATAACATATAGGCCACATATAGGCCTTCAATAAAACGTGTATTCGTCATGTCAGGGCCGGTGAGGTGCCGTCTCAGTCTTACTGCGATGACACATACGTTGCATTGATTGGTGGAATTATACCTCGCCCAAGCAGAACGATGCAATGAAACTTCGTACGGCAACGCATCGCTTGTAAGAGGTATATATCAGTACCTCAATTCACCCTATTGAGAGCGTATCCAATGTCATCATCACTTCTCATTCATTTATTGTTGTTGTTGTTGTGGGTGCGTACCAGTAGCGACTTTATGAATGACCAGACTTGTACCCGTTACTCCAAAAAAGTAATTGATTACCGTTACCGTTACTTGTACGGAAAAAGTAACTGATTACCGTTACCAATTACTGGACTCCAAATGTAATTGAGTAACGAGTAGAAAACTAACGCGTTACTCCGGTCGTTACTCTGCATTCACGCAAATTATACCCGTCTTTGTGTGCCTCGGAGGGTGGTGGGGGGAGGAAAGAAAGAAATCGTTCAACAGCGGAACAACAGAAGTAACACGAAAAACAAAAACGCGCAGGACAAGTAGATCCCCAAGCAGCACAATGTACTGAAAGTCGAGTGCAATAGGGGTGGCCGGGTGCGTGGAAGGCCTTGAACAGACTGGTGAAATTAAAGAACGTTGATAAGACACATACCGTCCAACCCTATTGCATTTGACTTTCAGTACATTGTGCTGGTTGGGTCTGTACGTCTACTGTATTTATCGCATTGCGTGGATCTTCCCATGACTCACTACACCTCCGAAGCTATCACAATGGTACCACCACACTGGTGTAGTGAGAGATTAGGGAGAGAGGCCCTGAAATTTCATAACCTTATTACAATGACCTCCGCTTGGTATAGTAGAACGGTACAAAAAAGGCTCACTGCACGAGGGTCTTGACTTGGGGCAGAACATCTGAAAGATGAGTTAATCTCTACCGGAAAAGTAATCAATTACTGAGTAATCGATTACTCATAAAAGTAATTTGATTACTCGAAAAATTACTTTGACAGTAAAGTAACTGATTACTCGAAAAATTACTCATAAAAGTAATTGATTACAAGTAACGCAATTACTAGTAACGCGTTACGCACAAGTCTGTGAATGACCAACATATCCGCTCTGAGCATTAGAACTAGAAGGAAAAACGAAAACTGGTGGAGGTGTTCGTCCCGACACTGACCTAAAAAAATAAAAAATAAATAAAAAATATTAAATAAAAAAAAGAGGGAAAGAAATCCGCTTGACCAACAAACCTTGCATTCGTGACCATTATCTATTTTGCTATATTATGTTTCAACGGCGTTTTGCGTCTTAGCGTGATCCGTTCCCACCTCGTCATCCGAAAATGCTTTCTGCTTCCGTATCCTGTACACATGCGGTCTTTCCGTAACGGTTTGTACCACTACCTCTAATGTACAACAACATTTTCTTTCGTGTCGTCATCCTGTCACCAGCCCCGGTATTAAAAACAGCAGGGAACCGTTGACCGGACGTACAATTATACCTTAATGATAGATCCTCAATTAAGGTGTAACGACTCAAAAGACCCGTCTCTGCACAACCTTCGTTACATATCCCCCTGTCAGAGATGAAAAGAGAAAAATAACACGACATAAGCATGCTGAACACTTTTTTGATTATACCGCTTATCCTTCTTTCAAGGCATCGACCATAGCCGCTTTACTGTCAAACATTCAAACTGCTTCCCAGACGACTTCACTGACACAAACAGCCAGTCTTCAGCCGAAAAAGTCAGATGCAAAGTCACGCCTCTCACATAAAACATTGAGCGCAAAACAGCATTGACCTTTTCTTGAATATTGTAAAAAAAAAAAACGTTTTCACTCCTTTCGCGGTTAGACAGGCAAGGTCGCAAGATGACATCACGCAGGGGCGTTGCTACAGGCAACAGCTCCAAACGGAAGAGACAGCTGTCTTAGCTGCCTGATGATCTCAGGGAGAAGCATCGAAAGGCTGAGAAGAATGACGCGCATCGAACGGGGTTAAGTTTGAAGAACGGAAGGGCATTTCAACGATCAAGCAAGCGCGCATACACGAGGCCAGGGTCATTGAATGTGCTGTCGATTTTTTTTGTATACTTTTATTGTTCTCTTTTTGAATTTTTTAACGTCTTTACCTCTTTTGCTTAAGAGATTTTATGGAGCGTTTTGACATTACGAGGCATAGCGTACCGCAGAGCATAGAGGCAGAAAATCTGCAGGGAGTCATTCGATTGATTGACTGATTGGAAAAAGAAAAATCATTCGACGTCGGTCTCGAACACGCTCGATCGCCATGCAACGGTCGTCAACGGTCGTCTGCCAGAGATCGTTCACTTACTTCGGAACTGTCAACTAGTGCTGCAACTAACCAGTCAAAGTCTTAAGCTCATGAACATAATTAACACCACGAAAGTCACCAAAGCAAATTACATGATACCGGGACAAAACCTCGTGGATCCATCCAACAGAGAGAGCACTCTTAATCTTTAATTATTGAATTTAATTGAATTGGAAAAGAAAAACACAGAGATGTAGCCTACTGCATATCACTTATAGTTGCGCGCTGTATGCTAATGAAAGAGTCAAAATACTTTGTCTGCATCGATATCCTGAAGAATTTATATCAGAGCATCCAGAGCGGCAACAACCGTGAAAGTATTGAATGGGCGACTATCCAGGGCAGCGCGTGTAGCAGAGCCACCTTCCGTGTGCCCTGCCCTGCCCTGTAACCTCTCCGCCCTTGTCCCTGTAGCGCTATAAAATTATGATCTCGTACCAACAGGCCCAGTTCTCCTCGTTACATGAGTATTGTTTCGCGCAACGTTAGTACTGTTTTTGTAGTACTCCGTGTTAATGTAGTGTAGCGCAGTACATTGTGTGTACTGTAAAACTGTAAAGTTGTTTCACCATTTATATGTACATTTTATTGCATTGCCTTATATCCCTATAGTTTTCGTTGCAACGCTCCAAAGCCCTGAGGGCAAAAATAAATACATAAATAAACTTCGCGACATTCTGGATTTCATACTTGACGCCATTCAACAAGGCCTACTTCTTTTACACACTTTCGCTCCATTGTCGTGGTTTTTACTCCACGAGTGACAGGCCCAAAAGACTCGAACAAATTCCGTTCATGAATGGCACACCAGTATCATTATTCTGCTCAGGATCCCTTCTTGAGAAAACCTAAGGTCATTTAAATTCTGGTGGCCCTTTGGATGATACGATTGCGTAAGAGAGCTCGTCGTTCGTGAATCCTTTGTGTACGACGGAAAGGAACAACGCGGAGCCGGAAAACAATAGCACGAGGCCGCTCGGCGACGATAACAAAAGGAACGTGTAGCGGTCAGTGCTATAGGGAACGACTGGCGTGACCTTTAGCGTGCCGTGTGGAAGAAAGTGAAGATGGCATCGCCAGCCACTTGGAGCCACGTGGGCCGTAAGTGAAACTGCGCGCGATTGAATACTCTAGCGGAAGATGCGAGAAACATCATAGCCGTCTGCTACCGCGTGAGCACGAATGAGTATGCAGTGCATACTCGTGTGTTTTCGTACTGTTCCAACCATGGGAAATATCCTACCGCGCAGCTCCAAGGTATTCCTTAGAAGACGACAGAGTCGATCGTGTCGTCTGCCGTGTGCGTAGTACCACAACTCCCGATCTTGTAGTGCTGCGCAAATGCTCAACATAAGACGCGAGGAAACTTCTGCCCCGTGAGCGGTGTTTTGATTTTTCTTCCACTAGAATATTCCATTGGGATGCCGCTCCTGTGAACACACTTTATAGGGGAGGGGGTAGCTATAACACACAGAAACAGAACAAGAAAGTCTCCTACGAGTATGTGCGTTATAGGCGTAACAAGATATAGCCGATGCTCTATTGAAGTTCCACGATGTGAAGAAAACGAGACGAACGGGCATCGCTGGCGAATGCAAATCCGTGCCGTTGTCTTTTTGATAACTCGCGCGAAAGAGTTTTCCGTAATCAACTTGTGGAGCTCAGTTACGCAACCTGTCTCGACAAGGGATGAAGTAACCCGTCCGACGCACGTGGCAGGATAATGTCATTGCCTTCCGTGAAGTGAATTACGGAGGGGTTTCTGCCGTGGATATTCGCCAGTCCTAGGCGTCCCGCACAAAAAAACAAAAAGAAGAGTTGTCCCTTTTTTGCCCATCCTTGTGCAAGCTGAACATTTGCATATAGAGCGAACCTGTCCAGAACCGACTGAGCACCCTAGAATGAGGGAGTTTACTGCATTTCTTGGAGCAAAATGAGCTGGACCGTTTTTCGGCTGTGGTTTCGTAAGTTCCAATCCCAAAACGAAAAACAAAAAAGAAAGAAAGAGAAGAAAAACAAAAAGGATACACTACCATCTATACTTGGTACTCTTAAGTTTCATCGCCAAGCAAATTTTCTGGGAGTAATTGTCGACTCGCACTTACGGCTTCAATCACATCCCAGGCTCGTTACCGAAAAGCTTTTTTTTTTATGGTATTAGTGCCCTTTTTTAGAGCAAGGAATTATTTCCCCACATCAATTCTCCTTCACGTGTATTATGCTTTCCTTCATTCTCATCTCACCTTTTGTGCATCTATAAGCCCCATCTAAGCCCCACTTTAATATTGTACAAGTCATGCAACAACAAATAAGTAATAACGATGTAGTGGGATGTTTCGCCGCTGAGGCGGCACCCTATCCCATTGCTTGAGGGGGAGAAGACGGTGAATGATGGTGAATGTTCACAGTTCACGCAGGAGCCCTGTTGCTGCTATGAAAGTGATGAGGGCTTGAAAGCTGATGCGCTGGGTTGGCCGGAAGCCCAAACAGTTGAGAAAGCGCAAATGAGGGTGTCCCTTTGGCTGCAAGTTGGCGCTGGAGGACGCACCGCTCAGTAGAGTACTGCTGACAGTCGATAAGAATGTGCTGGACGGTACTTGGAGTATTACAGCAAGGGCATAGCATTGTGTTACTGTACAAGTTATGCAAAATCGGGCCATTAGGATCGTTTTCTGACTACCATAATGACTGGCGCACTATACTTAATGCAGGACAATTAATATCTCTCGGCGTGCTAAATATAATATATGTCTTTAAAGGAAATTGTACTTCACATGTTGTAAATTACCAAAAATCAGGTGGACGCACTACACAGCAGGAACAGGGGGTTTGCTATACTAGCCTTCCATACAAACTGTGGAAGACAGCCTTTTTTCGTATCGCATGTTAACGAATGGAACCGGCTACCACTGGAAATAAGAATGTGTTCAAACGCAGCATTGTTTAAGCAAAATTTGAAAGGGTTTCCGATACATAACTGTTTCTTGCTGTTATTTTTTATTATTTTTTTGCAGCATGATGTGTCGTTGTTTTAATCGTATTTCAAGCCTAGCGTGTTAATTATTGAGTCACTGTTAACGTTGTACTTTTTGGTTGTGTATGTAATATTAGTAATTGTTTAGTTTATTGTGCTCTTGTGATGTGTATTTATGCTCCGTTGCAATCATTAGGGAGGACCCTTTAACAGGACATTAATCCAATACTGGGTCCTCCATGTACCACATTTTCTGTAATGCCTACTTTCGTGAGTAAATAAAATAAATAAATTTAAAAAGAACAGGATTCGTCCGTCGCGCCGTTTGTGATTTAGGAACGAAAAAAATTTAGCTTAAAAAATTCATGAAAATTGCGTTTTCCCTCACCTGTGATATTAAATTAATGCACTTCAAGCAACCTTTAAAACATAAAAGCAGACCACTTTGAAAGAAAAATTAACTCTAAATAATAGGGCAGCCCACAACCAGCAATTCGAGCAACCTATAAGTAAATACATATCATCAGGTAAATGTAATAAATTTTCTTTATATATAAGTACATATCATGACTATAAATACAAAGTTTCCAGTTGCTTAAACAGATCCAAGGAAAGTTCACCACGTTGTTTTCCCGAGTATTGCACAGTAAGTACCACGCGAATTCAATTTCTAAATACTTTTTTTATTTACTTAACAACTTATCAGTGTACCGTGCTAGATGAGACGTGCCTACCTAGTTTTGTCTCGCTTACATGTTTCGAAAATTGAATCCCGTTCATGACAACTGACACAGTGAAACCACTAACTGTCCTGGGTATCACTGATGTGCTGCGCTTCGCTCAGTTTGAAAACACCCTATTGCTTACAAACGGGTTTTTGGCGAGGTGAGAACGGGCCTGAGATAAAACGATTTTCAATACTTCTAAACCATTTCCAAAACATTTAGCTATCGATTATAGAAATACCTTGAAGCGAAATGGATCGATAATTTTGCGGGCTTATTCCGAGCAAGGAAACGACAGATTTTGCGAGACAAGAACCACCGTGACTTTTTATTTTTATTGATTGATTGATTGATTTTTTACAACAGGAAAACTGCAGGCGCTCATCGATCGTGGAAGATAAAGCGAAATGTCTGATAAAAACTGCGCTATATGTTGCCTGTCCGTGACGCTCCTGGACCAGCTCCGTTCAATATGCATTCACCGAACGCAAAGCAGCCCACTATAACACTTGGTAATGTGTGGGGCGTTCAGAAATAACGGCCACGAAATACGTACTTGAAAATACCGTTCAGTTTCCCTGAAGACTACGCTTTAAAGACTTTAAGGTCAATTAAGTCCTCAGTTTCGTTGCGTTTACTCTTACTAAAGAAATTGAAAATAAGCATATCGAGCTATTCGGTTGTCGGTCACTATCATTATGTTCCCGTTAATGTTGTTAATGTTTGTGAGTCAGAACATCAATCTTTGGCGTGAAGACCTCGGATCATCCTCCGTCGCAAGTTTCGTTACCTCTACTGCACATATTTTGCACATATTGTACATATACATATTTTGTACATCTACTTGTACATATTGTACATATACATATTTTGAGCTTCTTGCTGCGTTGCAGCACAGCGGCCATAAAGAGTCACTAAAACTGAACGAGGAAGTTTGAGACCACCTATTGGGTACCGCGTTTGACGACGACGGCGATGCCAGCAAAGAGCCTAAGGGTTCGAGACATAAGATGACAAAACCCTGCCTGGTATCTCTCCGTTAGACACACAGAATTCGCTACCAACTCACCGCCAGAGCACCAGCATCACAAAGCGATCCATAGATAGAAAAAAAAAACGGCAGTGTCCAACAAGCATCCATCCCCTGCAGAGATGGATGGACCCCACTCTATCGAGGGCGGACGCGCCAAAATAATTAGTGAATAACGGCTGGCTCCTTCCGTGGAAGCTCTCATTCTCACGCGAAGATGGATCCGCCTATATAGTTTCGCTGACGAGGTTCGGAAAATGCGATGTATTCAGAGAGGCGAAAGGGTTGCTTGTATATACATTCAGGGCTTATAGTATCGTCATCACGAGATTTTTGTTTGCGCTTCTTATGCGTTTCTGAAAGCGGCGCCGACTGAGCGTTCGCGACGCGGCCGAGGGGAGCCGGTCACACATAGTGGCCGCGCCGCCAGCGTGCAGACGCGACTCGTTGCAGTTTATACGTTAACATCACATGTACACTTCTCGCACTCTTCGGCCAAATTTACACTGTGAAGCATTTCTGCTCGCATCATCCCTTGTCGGAACGACAGACGTGACACAATATAATGCAGGTGCAGAGAAGGTACACGAACGAAGGTACATCACGAACGGCAGGAGATGCGAGACACACGTTTTCCTGCCGGCAACCAACAGACATGGTCGCACTCAAGTCGTATTCAGTTTCGTTGATTCTGCGGTTCACGTAAATTCCCGTCTCGTTGTTGACAGCTTAGACGACAAATAACTGTTGGTGACAATGAATTCGCTTATACTGTCCCATCAGACACACACAATAAAGGACAAACGATTCCCCTCGCGGTATTGCTATTGTGTTGTTTTCTTTCATTTCTTTCACTACCTTTCATTTCACGAGAAGAAATGTTTGCATTTTAACGCCCCCGTTAAAGAATGGGAAACATCATTAGTTTGTGTTCTAGTAATGAAGTACAACAACGGGTCCACTGTGCAGATAACTTCAACCGCGACGCCGAATCGGAATTTTACAATCTAAAGTCAATCCCCGTGACGGCCTAAAAATCGTTAAAGAAATAAAGGCTACTCATGAAACTTGGTAACGTATCCTGAAGTAACAAACGCTTGTTTCTTTATACGTGACGAAAGAATGCGGCAATCTCAAATGGACGGGCTCTTCGCTCACCGTGCGTTATTTACTTTCTATTCCTTCCCTAATCGATGTTCGCAGCGGCGGTTCTGCTAATGAACTCGTCCATGGCGTGTTTCCCACCAGATGGAATAGACAAAAACGGCAAAGAAACTCACTTGGACTTGGAGCGTGAACACTGGCGATGGCAGGGATTCCAGGTCCACTTCGCGAACCATGAACAGTTCAGCGGTCTGTTCTTGAAGCTCAAAGATGCCCAGTTCGTTTCCTATAAGAGAAATTGCGGCACATGTGTTACGCAATAAATGGGTTATTTTCGTATGCATAGTAATAGACAATCAATCACTCATAGTAATAGAAAGACGAAAGGCGCATCAAAAACGTGTTTCTCATACACGTGCGACTTCAAACACGTTGAATGAAATTGAAAACTTCTCATCCCTAAGTGGCACAGACAATTAGAAAAGAAATGATTTCCTTTGAGTGATTAGGCGCTCCTCCACGGAAAAGCGGTCCAGCAACACTGGGCTCCACCTCACCCGTATTCCTCGTGTACGGCTTTCTGTAGGTTTTTGCTTTAACGCTGGCGAATATTTTAGAGTGAAATCGAGGAAGCAGATGACCGGTCATCCACGCGGCACGAAGAAGTTACAAAGCGCGTGTCCGAGAAACAGCCGCTGGCCCACGTGAGACTACCGATGACGTCACGCATGGTACAGCAGGTAGGAGAGGGAAACTTCAGAAGCAAACTTTATTCCTTACTTCGGAATAATATATCGAACCTATTTACACAGCCATTGTAATAGGTTCGGATTGCCCAGGAGTCTCGCAAGGCAAAAATGCAAAGCAAAAAACAAAACAGGAAGTGAAGTGAAACCAGAGCTAGAACAATCTGTATTACGAGATTGGTCCCGTAAGCAAAAACAGATAAAATCAGTCTAATTCCATTGTCCAACTATTGTCCACTCTCGGGAATATAACGTATCAGAGTATTGATTGATTGATTGATTGATTTGATAGTGCCTAGCAATGGATCATCGTGAGCATCAATGTCATCATCACAAAAATACACGTCGTCAACGTTTTGTTATAAGAATAATAAGCCATGAACCGTAACCCATAAATATAAATCGCACATCAAATTTTTCGTTCTCGAACTTGTCAGCAGTTCAGCGGTCTGCCTTGAGCCAATGCATATTGACGTGTAGCAACGTACAGTTCTCGAAATACGGTTACATCCATATAAACTCGGTTAATGAACTCCACCGCATTATAGTCCTAAAATAGCATCACACGAAACAGTTTGTCATCTTTTGGAAGCGGGTTTCGTCTTTGACATCGCTCAGAGCTTTTAAGTACACGCGTAGTCGTTCCTCCTCGCTAGCACTCGCAAAACTTGCACAGTGTTGCCACTCCACCAAATCATTCAGATATTAAGAAGGAAGCGACGTCCGGAAGCAGTAATAAGCGCTAGATGAGGCCAACGTTTTCGCGAAGTTGTAGGTTCATTCGAAAGATGGTCACGGGGCAACCGGTGTGTATATGTGCTGCCTGCGTAGCGATGCTTACCGTGAATGATGGAGTAGCGCAAAGGAGCGTTGATGCCCAGGTCTTGATCGAAAGCGTGCACTGGGGCGTCCATCTCGAGCTTCACTCGTAGTCGAGCGCCCTGGAACGAGAGACATACCCCATAAAGTATGGGATTAGCCTCACGCGTTGAAAGGAAGTGTGGTGGAGGAGATAATATGACCAGGAACCGTGAACACTTAAGAAGCGTTTCAGTGGAAGTGCTCTAGAGCCATTCGCAGCCGCACTATATAGGTACGGGGAGTGATGTACTTACGGTTATGGCTGCTGATTCGGTAACGTTGGTTCTGTAAATGGGCCGAGTGAAGATGGGACTCTGGTCGTCGGCATCTTTGACGCGAATTGTGACGGTGGTTACGGACTGGAAGCTCTCCGGAGAACCGTGGTCCTGGAAAGGTACATGATTGGCGACCTAATTGGTACACAGCCGGTAAAGTGTGCGCAATTGCGTTGCTTGCTATGATTGGAAGACGTGCTCTTCTGATGGAAGAAGCAAGGTAAACGTATGGGGAGGTTTGCCTTCATTATTTAGACTAGGTACGTTCACGCACGCGAGCTTGGGAAAAAGAAGGGCGATGAGAAAAGGGAGGAGGAATAGAGGACTGCGGAAAGGGGGAAAAATACAGAACAGAAAGTAGAAGGGGACAATGGTTTCTGCTTTCTTCCTACTAATTTTTCTAGGCTTGTTTTGATTTGAAATAAAATAAAACTGAAATAGAAATCGTTCTGTCTGTCAGTAGTGCACGGCTTGTGCCACGAGAAACATTGGAGATTGTTCGCATTGTTTGTCGATTTTGTTCATTCAACACTGATTCTGTTCACTTCGGTAAGCATGATAAGTTATGGTAAGGTCGGAGTTGGTAGTACAGAACAGTGTGGAGGCGTACGCCCCACTTAGGCTGAGCCCTGAGAACAGCTGCCCCAGAGCGATTACTATGTTGCAGACTGGGTCGCAGACACGCTGTGCGTTGGCGTTTAATTAGGCAATTTGTGAACTTCCCCAAATGGCTATCGTCTGCCTAGCGAGCTAAAATTCGATTCCCTTAATTGCGCGTTGCTTTGTCTGCAATGACTTTCGATTTCTTACAGGCGTTGTGTTCCTCTGTATCAATGCAGTTCGATTCACGCCGCAGACGTGATACGCATGGTCATTTAGTTTCAAGGATGAACGATTTTTCGAAACATGGTTTCTCGCCCTCTGTTAAAGAAACACGAAAGGGAAGTGTATGTGGGGGACATGTTTCATAGAAAATAAGTGAGAAGAGGAAATGTCAGCCGGGCTGATGCCGGAAAGTGGAGCATTTGCTGTACTTGGCATTATCTGGCCATGAAGACCTCATATTATTCAAAGGATGAGGATGTCATATATCGTTAATCACCAAACATCCGATCATCTCGCCATTTCATATCTCATACTGGCCAGGTGTGCGCTGGGATAGTGAGCCACAAATCAAGTGGACTCATCTTCACTACATGTATTCGTTGTATTGGCCAACAGGTCTTAACCGAGCAATTACGGGAAACTGCAAAGCAATATGAAGGCAATTTGAGTTTGGGGATTATTTCCGCTTGTTCCTTGTAAACCCGGAGGAACTCCGCGTATTATACACGCGACAGAGTGCTCAGAATCTCTTTAATTTGCTTAAAAAAAAAAGAGAGAGAAAAGAAAACGGGGGTGCTCGGGCAGACGTCTGGTGGGATGTAGTTCCCAATTCGTCAAGCAACACTGACCTATGCACCCAAGATTTGGTTACGTAGCTTACCCGTTGCCGATTTGTTTCGTTTTCGGCTCAAGGTTATGCGGATGCAATGTGGTTTTGCCACCGTACTCGACGAGCAATGCGATTTTGGTGGCAACTTCGACACATTGTTGTCCGTACCTTTTAATTTTAATCTTCTAAAAAATATATATATATATATATACTACGAATGTGATTGCAACGAGAATGGTAATGTAACGGTACTGAGGATCCAGGTTATGGAATAGACACTGAGATTCCAACTCTAGTGCATTTACGGTTAACTTTAATAATATTTTTTATTGTTATTTTACTTTCAATCTCATCACCACTCACAGGTGACGTTCCAAGCGGCACACCGAAGCGCTTTTCGCAATCTTAAGTCGGCACAGTGCATTATCGCCTGTGTAAATGTGGAGCAGGGACGGACTTGTGCGTTAATGAACACTGGAAGACACTTAACGCCGGGGTAAGATGAGCGCTTCCAGAGTAAAGTCATCCGTCTTCATTGCTTTCTGCTTTCCCGAGGGAAAAACACTGTTGGGCTCATTTTGAAAGCCTTCAGTGTTCGCAGACGCCCAGTGAAACACAGAAAGGAACTCCGAGGAGACTAAAGTTGTCTTTCTTTGTTTGCTCAAAGTGGCGTCCGAGCAGATATACTGCAGTGGAGGCTGCACTCCGAAGCGAATCCCCATAGTATAAACAGCTGCATTGGGCCTCGGAAGATTGCCTTCAACAGCGGCGTCTGCCATATTATTTTTCCCGTCTCCGATTAATGTGCCCGTTTGTTTGTTTTGTGCTTGAACTTACGGAACGGTGAATACTGATCTTATCGACACGTAAATTGAATGATTGATTGAAGCGGAAGGAGTCGAACCATACACCTCTTGCCAGTGAAGTGCGCTAACCGGCCATCAAGAGGTGCATGGTTCGATTGCCGCACTGTCTGGCTTTTTCGGCGACTGCCACGTGGAGGCCACGGTCATTTTCCTCAAGAAAGCCGACCTCCTTTCACTTTACATGCAATGCACGCCTTCTATCGGAGTGCGTTCTTTACCACATCACCATGTGGTATCATTATCAAACCTTATCCACATTATCAAAGCTTAAGCCTCTATCCTTACCATCTTTGTTTTTCTTTTTCTATTTTATATATCTATCTGCCCTTATCAGTCTACCTATCCAACATGTAAGTCTTCATGCAGCCGACGAAGGCTTTTCCGCAACCGCTCAGTCTGATCACTTTTGCTATCCTCGTGGGCAAACAATTTGGAATTCGCCGTCGTACGGTGAGCTGTGCTTTCATTACCTGCGTGTAGGCACGCTCAAAAGGGATCCGTAAAGTCAAAAGCTCCGCCGCAAGCGGCGCTGATGTTACTGGCGAAATAAATCAAATCCAGTGACTTTAGGGTGAAACTGACGTTGCCGTTTGAAGTATCCACGCGGCCTGCTTTTACCGACTCAACGGTTGATTGAGTTTCGGCTTACCCCCTATCTACGTGTTTCTCGATGCCTTCTTGATGTTTTTGAACATGCGGTGCAGTACGCCATGCGTTCAGGTAATATGAGAACATATTCAGAATGAACAGAGGTGGCAGGCTAGTGGTACATCATCTTATTGTATTCACCCCGAGATCAAACGGTGTCGGCGCGCTGCGGAGAAACGATGAACTACATACCATAGTGTGGATAGCTTCCTCGCGTCGTCTGCTTTTACACGTTTATTCCGCGTTCAGTGCAGTAGGTGAAGCATTGCGGAACCGAACAGTATCGTACCATCGCGGCACAAGTGATCTTCCGGTGAATATACACAAAAATTACGGAAAGGAACCATCAGTTCCGAACATCGGGCCGCGTCTTATCCACACTAGAAAGGTGACGGTGTCGCCCGCGATAGGTCGATCTCGCAACGCACCAAGAAATGATCATGTGACAGAAAAGCTAGTAAAATTGTTCTGTTTTAAAGCGTTTTAAAGACGCATGGAAGGCACCTGAAACATACATATATATATATATATATATAGATGAAATGAAAAATGAAACACAGACTACGAAGGTATGATGTGACGTGAGTGACTGGTGACGAGTTAAATGCCTTTCTCAGGTTCGGGGAGGGGGGAAGGGGGGAGAGAGGAAATCGGGCGCTACTTTTAAATCTGTAATTCATGGAGAAATCGGGCGATTGTGCCTTCGGGTGTTATCGTGTGTTTTTGTTCCTCTTGTCGATTAAATCCTTTTCTTTAGTGTGTGTGTGTGTTTTCTTTTTTTTTCCTTTTTTTTGATGGGGAGGGGGACCTACCAACGCTAATCCCCGAAGGCATAGAAAGTGCTGACACACATGGGTGTATTTCTGGGAACGTAAGTGGCCCATTCTTACATGCGTTACCCATGGCGACCTTTGTTCGTCTTCAGTGGAAACGTTCGTCGCAGGTCAGGGGGAGGGGGGGAATAACCGGGCGGAATCGGGTTTAACCCGAAAGCCTCACTCCCTTTTATATATGGCATCTTTTAATACAAGCTATACTCACCCTAGCTCGGATTTCAAGTTGATAGACACGTGGCCCGTTGTCGTAATCCAGGGGCTTATTGATGACGATGATGCCTTCCAATGGATCGGAGAGCGCGAACGAGTTGTTCTCATTTCCGCCCTAGACGGAGAGAAAGAGTGGATAAAGCACGAGTTGCGAGCACGCGTGCTCTGAAACGATCTTGCGAGCGCGACGCAACGAAAAATAAATTCGATAAAAATTCGTTAGAGTACGCACCATGTCAATAACCCAGTGGTTTTCTGCGTTCAATAAGAACAAGGAAATAACCGGGGCCGTGTTCTTACGCACTTCGTAACTCGCCAACATTAAACCTGGCACCAGAAATATAGATCTCTCTCAACCCAGAAAGTACGCAATAGTCCAACTGAGAGAAATTGATCAGACGAAGAGAAATCACCGACAAAGAACAGAGCTGGAGTCTGCTCCCCACAGTGTTACGTTTACACTTTTCCTTAGGTTTCCTCTTCCTTTTTTTGTACAATTTCCACAGGCTGCGATAATTTTCGAGCCTGTACTTGTAACTCAGTTATCGGCCTGGTGTCTCATTTTAATATGGAGATTGAGCGCAGCGCACTGTGAAAAGAAAAGAAAAAAAAATGATGGAAGAGAGAGAAAAGAAAGTTGGTCCCGTTGGCTCCTTTGCGGCAGCAATGGAAAGGAACGAGATATAAAATTTCACCGCTTGAGAGCGGCAAAGTCGATTTATTCATACAAGTTATAAAATGAGTAAGCACGGAAAAGAGAAATACGAAAAGAACTGCAGAAGTGATACTTTCTTTTTCATGAAGTTTCGTTAACTATACGAGGCTTCTTTCCTTATCGCCTTCAGTAGTAGTCCCGACTTTTACGAACAAGGGCATCAAAACTGAAATATGATTACGATATGATGATGGGAGATACCATCAAAAATGGTATGCTGTAGTGTTTTTCATGTGGAATCGTTGGGAGACTATAGTGGTGCGGAAGTCACGGCACTTGTAAAAGTAATAAAACAAAATGTGCGATCAATGGTAGCCCGATAAGCAGAAGAAACTTTAAATATCGGGGAGTCCTGCTCATGGTATACTTACATATTGTACTTACTTATATACTTACACTTACTTATGGTACATGGTATACTGACTTGGCGTTATGTATTTGAAAATCAGTAAGTATGAACATACAAGACGGAAATAAAGAGTTACAGTGTCGGAACTACAAGTCGATGGGGGGCGGGGGGGATGGGGGGGATGCTCTCACTAAAATTGACAGCGAATTAGACACGCATATCAACAACAATGGTGCTTAATGGAAATGGAAAGTCTATGTCCCCAGGCGGCAGCGTATGTGACGGTAACGTTTCGTGAACGTCATCCTGCGACGTTACCTAAACGTCGCGACGACTTCAACGATATTTGCGACATTCATTTGTAACATTGGAGCAACATGTGTGCACAACAACAGATTACATCACACATACTGTGCGCCTCTGGTACACATTAGTACTGCAGACACCTATAGTTACGAGGATTGAGTTACAGTTGTCGCTGGAAAATGACCTATTGAAACCAATTAGTCCTCGAATGCTTCGTTCTCTTTTACGCTCCCCCAAGGATAATTAGGTTTTTGACATGCTGTCATTCGCGCCGCGTTAACTCAATTCAGGTACGTCTGCAATACTAGTGCAATGTTTTCTGTATCCCTTTGGATTGGACCTAGAAATAGTATCCTGTTCTCGCATGCTCACTGGCATAGTGAGAAGAAAACTAGACACGCCAGCAGTACCAATTTAGGGAGAGAACTCCTCGTTGGAGAGCTCCACGAGGTTCTCGGCGTGCTTCAGCAACATTCATTTAATTTAATTAATCAAGTTTAGTCTTGCTAGTTAACAAATTCAACTAGTCATAAAATGAAAATATTTTATTAATTAAATTTCTTTCCACTCAATAACTAAAATGACATTAATTGCACGAATTTAATCACTTTAATCCTACACCAAACCGGCGCATAAACCATCTGAAAGCCATAAATTGTGGTTCTGAAAAGGATTATTTTATTTATACGATATATATGCGATTTATTCGCAACGACTACTTAGCTGTCACAGATGAAAATCAATCGCCGCCTATTTACACGAGAATGGCATGCCTCTGCCTTCTTCGTTAGAAAAGAAATGTTAGACAGACTCGGTTTCCCGGTGCATCATGGTTGCTTCAAGGGGGTGGGGGGGGGGGGGGGAATTTATTGGCAGAAAAAAATAAAAAGGAAAAAAGAAAGGGGAAAGGTCAGCCATGCAGCACGCATGAATGAATTTTCAAAAAGAAAAAGAAAGCAATAAAAACAAGAAAGAAAAAGAAATAACAAAAAAGACAAAAAATAAAAACAAGAAAAAAAATGCTTCAAGGTAGTCGGTTCACAACACAAGCGTTGGATATGACGGTATCGAAAAAGGGAACGCACCAAGTCGGAAGGTATACTTACCACAATGGCGTATGTGACGTCAGAGTTTGGGGTGTTCGGCTTGTCGCGATCGATGGCGTGGACGCCACGAAACACAGTAAGCCCCACGGGAGTGAGCTGCAAAGGAACGAAATATGTAAGCGTCAATTCTGAGGAGGCGTTGGAAAGGGCAGTACGCTAGGACAGTACGTCTCTGCGCATGAGAGAAAGAAAAGGTTGAGAAAGCACGTGACAAAGCGTCTGTCCACTGAGAAAGCAGCAATAAGTGGGTCTTCGCACACTGACCACAATACTACAGCGAAAAAGGTGAAGCAACGTGATACCAGCTCCCGTGGCTCATGGAATGTGCGTCCTGGGGCGACTTCTAAGGGAACTGTGCCGACATATGTCTGACAGCGTCCGAGAAAAACCCAGGAAAACCCCAGACAGCACAACTGGCACCGGGATTCGAACCTGGGTACCTCCCAGATTCGACGTGACATTGCCGGCGCGCAAAACACGGAGCCACGCGAGCTGGTGAAGCAACGTGGACCTCACGTGTAGTTCTTGTGGTACTTTATTTAAGAGCAAGTCAATGAGACCGTTCTACGTGCACGAGGGGAAAGAGAAAAGTTGGGGGGCTGCGCGAAAGGCTGACCTACTCTCTTAGAAAAAAGTGTGGAGTAGTTATACACGTTTTAGGAGGTAATAGTTGTCGCATGTTGGCATGATACACATGATACGACATTTATGTAATAACCTACATGTGATTAGGTATGTAGATGGGTAGAAATCCAGCGAACCGGTAGAGATGTAGGAAAGGAGTTGCCTCAGGACAGAAGCCGCCTTCTGTCAGAAGCGGCTTCTGTCCTGAGGCAACTCCCTGTGATCAGGTATGGTACGACAATCCCTGCAGTGAAGCCCCGCACGCAGTCATGTATCCGCTGTTGATGTTGTTCTGGTAACCTTCCTTCTGTCTATGTGTCTGTGTGTCTATGTACGCCACTGGAGAGCCTTAGTACTCGACTGCGTACGCGAAGAAATAGCAGGTGTCCATTCCTCATGCTCCGAACGTAGCTCTGCATATGGCGCGCGTGCAGTGTGAACACTATTTCTTTGCGTGCGCAAGCGGATTGCGTACGCCACAACTGAAAATCTCTGCGACTGCGACTCACAAGCGCGGTGGGTTAAGAATGGCAGGGGATCATGGCTGCGTTTAAATTCAAGTACCGTATAGCAGCTGCAGGATGCAGAATAAGCACTCCTTGGCAGGGGCAAAAAATTCCACGGGTAATCCCTATTCCTGCACTTCATGGACGGAGTTTATGGAAGAACCCGTTTTACGCAACAATTACATGCCTCCATGACATGCTTCTCCTCTTTGCTTTCTGGCAGTAAAAACGAAAATTTACTCGTAGTACTATAGATTATACCGCCATAGTTTATACGATAGTTTATAGTTATTGGTTATAATAAAGCAAAGCGGCCATTCCATTGCGCTTATCGCCTGGCACCATTCTATAGTCCTTGCGAACCCAGTGCACGTACGTATCACGCCTTGCAGCGTCGGAAAGCTGTGCTGTTCCTCAATCAACTCGACACTTCGAAAGACACGTGCACGAAATAATATATGGGAGACGCAAAGGAGTCGCGAGTCGATCACACACACACATAAAAAAAAGGCAATTCCACGCGAGTTTTTCACGGTACCACCAGAATGAACCCCTGGAAAAACCGCGTTCTCGCACGCCAGTGATTCTCCCATTTCACACTTCTCTCCCTCTTTCTCAACGCAAACCAACGGGTTGTAAACGAGAAAAAAAGCGGAGCCATTCCAGAGACGCTGGAACGGGATCCCGCAACAAAACTGGACCGGGGAATAACACTGACAAAGCACACACACACACACGGGCTGACCGGAGGAGGAGGAGGCGGCGGAGTGTCTCCCATGTGGTGCCCCAAGACGGAAGATGTTGTCTTGCGTTACATGAAAGCTGCGATCTGTCGGTTTGAGCTTAGGGTTTTAGAAGGAGCACGCTCCGTAAGAACGACCAAGATGCCGAAGAAAGCACCCCCGAGGGCCCCATAACGAGGGCCAGTGCAACAGCAAATGTCCGCTCTCGTGGAAATGCAGTTTGCCGGAAAACGATGTGTCGTGAGCGTGCCAGACCCCCCTTCCTGACTGCATTGATTCAATCACGTTCGCCGCGTTGCTGTCTGTTTGTTGCTAACAGTTGTTAACAGTAACTCCGCGCGTTAGCAAGAAGCGCGTTTGGCCGCGCTAACAGCCGAATTCGCGACGGATGTAGCGAAAGGTTAGACTGAAGATGAGGGGAGAATGGGTGGATGGAGGGCTGCGTGTGTGTGCAGTGCGCGCACGATGAGTTGCGTAATGAGGCGTGGGCGTAATGATTTATTTCGGAGTGGAATGGGAACGTTCGCTGATGAAGGACCTTCCTTTTCAGCGCAGGAAGTGCTATATTGGAAAATTATGACGGAAAGTTATTATTAAGCACACAAGGCGAGATTATGAGGCGCCAGTTTTCTTCACGGTTTAAACAAAAAGGGGGAGAGCATATATTGAGCTTGAACTATAACAACTTCCCCCTCTTCATTTTTTCCCCCTCCTCTAGTCTAATCTAATCTTAGATTGAGCTACTTGAGGAATAACACTCTAAAAACGAAACTTCGAGCTCCGGACCAAGCGGCATTCAGGATGACATCGATCGGCTTACGACCCTTTACCATTTGTCACACTGCAGTCAGTGTGAAATCAACAATTGAAGCCAATGGCCACTGAACCATATTGAACATGCGCGAAGCGCCACCATGCGTCTGACGTGTCAACTTCTCAAACAGCATTGGATCCAATGCTACCTGACAGGTTGGCACGTTACACGCTAGGTGGCGCTACACGCATGTTCAATGGTCATTGGTTTCAAGCATTGGTTTCACATTGCATATACAAGCGAAATGCTACGTAAAAGGTGTACGTCATCTGTTTCGAAACTCCAGAAAAATATAATGACGTCATTTTATATCGCAGTTGGCTCTTAGCGAGCTATATGTATATGTGCGCCGGAGTTCTGTTATTAGAGTTTGGAGTAAAAAACGACACTTGGATCCCGACAATATCGCTTAGTGAAAAAACGGGACAAAAAAAAAAGAAAGAAAGGAGGCGATGTGGAAAGCTGCGATGCCTTTGAAACCGGTACTAACTTCCGGGAGACTGAAATTTTCGGTCGATATTCCTCCGTCGATAACAATGAAGAAAACACGTAGCTTCCCCGTCGTTGTTAGAGCACATAACACGCGTGCACTTTCTATAATGAAGAAACACGACGTCTTTATTCCGGTACGATACACGGGGCCGTTTCGAAACAATGTCGTCTTCATCACTTATCACTTGATTTTTGTTGTTGCTGTTCAATAACCACGTAAAAAAATCTCTAATGAAGAAGCACAGTGCTGAAAAATATGCGATCGATGTCATTCATCAGTAAGGAACTTTCGCGTACTGCAAGTAATTTTGCCGAATTTTTATTAAAACGAATTTTTTTAATTAGGCCCTGAAATTCGCCAAGCGAGAGTAGCATTTTCTTGCCAGAATCGGGAAGCGCATTGCGGATGTATCCACGTCCATCACAACGTACGCTACCTATAGTGCAATGGTAACAGTTTCAAACAAATGTGCGAAAATGTATAAGGCTGAGGGCGGCAGGCTAGCTGGTGAAACATTCTACTGCGTGAAACCCCCGAGACACGGGAGCGAAAAAAGGAAGGACACGTGTCGACACGACACGTGTCATTCCTTTTTTCGTTCCCGTGTCTCGGGGGTTTCGCTCAGTAGTGCGAAAATGGTTGCTTAATGCAAGAAGCGGCATAAGAAAATGGCGGCCCGCATCGTCCTGTTTCCTTCTCGTCGTTGTTAGATAACTGTAGTGTTGTAACCTTGCAGCCGTTAGCAGCATGGAGGAAGAAACGGAAAGGTGGTAACCATGTACCTCTCGCATCGCTTTGCTGAAGCATCGTGTGGAGTGGTACACGTACACGCACCTGAAAGGTTTCAAGCCAGCATTTAAGTCTTCTGTAGTATACAATGCATGCAAGAAGATTTTCTAAACTTCTCTAGAATAGCCCATTAGACTCGCCGAGGAACGTGGGCAGCATAGATTTTCCTTGCTGAGGGCGCACAATCGTAGAATGCGTGTGGGTAGTACAGGACACAGTTCTTTCATCTTAATTTCAGCGATAAAATTGTAATAATTATGAAGAGAATTCGAAGAGAGATTTCTATTAGGCGAGAGCGGAGCGTTCTTTCATAACGAGAATCGATCCATTGAGACACTAGAGAGAGAAAGAAAGGGATAATTCTTTGGCCCGAAAATACAGGTCATCTTCCTTAGCGCTCCAACCTTGGCTTCTACGGGAAACACTAATACCCCTGTCACACGGGCATTTTCGATCCTGCACGACCGAACCTGCTTGAACCGAATGCAGATCGGATGGTGCTACACGGCCGCTTCCAAGCAGGATCCAACTTTGATCCTGCTTGACTCAAGACAGTTCCCATAACAGGATTGAGAATTTCAAGACGGCTCGACGGCCGCCATTTGCATCCTCGACACCGGTGAACTGTCATAACTTAAGACGGACATGCGCGCGAAGCTACAAATGATGCTTACATCGGTATACGATAAATTACCACTAATATCGCTGTTATATAGGAAACGCGAAATTAATGAGTTCCGTTTATTCATTTGCACAGGTCAACCATTCAATGCGCATTGAAAGTGGCCGTGTAGCAGCGTCAAAACTCGAGCGTGCTCGGGAAGTTCGATGCAGATCGGATTCGAGAAGGATCGAAATGCCCGTGTGACAGGGGTATGAGTAGCGGTCGTAGTTTTGTTTATAAAGGGACAAACGCAATGGTGACGTATTCGAATGTTCGCAGACCTAGCTATATCCTTGTCGCACGGCGAATTGAATGGCATTTCCAGCGAATGACAATCGCGCCGAATGTCATTCATTTGTAGCATCGTGCTACACGAAGAAAAAGAATGTAATTTGCAAATGATGTCACTGTCGATGATTAAGACACCAGGGGCTGAACCTATGAAGCTATAGTATATACAGGTACAATCGTTGCATTTTTATTTCTTTTTCTCGAAACTATAGCGAAGCATTAGAATATTTCGCGAAATCGTTGTGTTTTGGACGACGCTCAGTTGGCTAAGTATCACAAGCCAAGACAAGCAACAAGCCTATGTGCGATGTCAATCCGTCAATCGCACGGGTGTGGGAGTCGACTGGGAACGAGGGTATATAGTTCTCTGAAAAACAGTGTGAAGCCTTTCTTCCTTCCTTCGTGTCAGAAGTTATTTAATTCTTGATAAAATATTGGAGTATAACTTTTCATTCGTGTTTAATTTTACCTAACGGTTTATCGCTGTTGTTTTTGCTACCCCTCTACGGACGACGGTACGCCGTCGATGCGAGACGGAAAAGCAAATGAGCTCCTCGAACTCATTCGCATGTATTGCCATTTGGTTTCACCGTGTGACGCGGAACTAAAGTCATTCAGTGCGAATGTCATTCGCTGAGAATGAGATTCAATTTGCCGTGTGACAGGGTTATTAGCTTTTCAACATCATCGTCGTCATCAGCAGCTCGCAGATAGGTGATTAGCAGGGTTCCTAGCCATCCGCGCTACAAACATTCTAATTCCGCGCCAGAATAGACAGGAAGTTCCGTGTCCCTCCGTCAGAAGGATAACACAGAGTAATTGTCGCACGCCATCAAAGTATAACGCCGCCCTATTGCAACGGCAACGTTGAAAAGTTACATATACGTTACTCGCAGTAAAATGGATAGATTATGTATTCTCATGCTTGGTACATCACGGCACTTGTAGTATAAGTTCTCCGAAGTGACACACGTCCCCGGCGCAGCGCAAGGTTGTTCCACATTCGTATTCTCATAATTTCTACCAAAACGTACCTAACTATACTCTGTGGTGCATCATCGTTAAGATAGAACTACAGCAGTGAGGCAACAGTGTCTCGCTTGACGCGTTGGCATTTGGAGCGGAACTAAATTCCTAATTTGCTTAGGCACCGGCTCTATACCTTAGCTGACGAAACTCGGCAAGCCGGCTATCGTCACCACCACCACCACCACCACGAAGCTCGGACATGAAGCGGGACGGCCTCGATTTTTCTTTTCAACCGTTCATTTTGCAGCGTGGATTTCGATCACTTTATTTCGCGGTACACCCCTTGAAGCATGGGTATCGGCATTTGAGAGAGTATGCACGGATTTGTTGGGCGAGGGCCTTCAAAAAATGTACCGGTTTGGGGGAGGGGGTCTTGCGCATATTCACGGAATACGCATGTTGTCTTCTAGTCGTCTGCTGTGATCCACTAGAAACTATAGCGAAGACATGGCCTAAGATTCATGGCAAAGTGCTAGCACTATTTTCGTATCGAGACGAGGAGTAAAATGCACGTCTTTCAGCAACCAAAAAGAAAGTTTGTGAACGGATTTTAAGTTTGAAAACGTGAAACCACGTTTTTCCGTAACCAAAATTAAAATCCCAATTTTCCGCAACAAACGGAGTCCTAGCACCCATGGTGATTAGATATGAAGAATAAAATAAAATAAACCAATTAGAATGTCGCAATAACTGAAGCTACCAGTAATAGCGCGGTAACAGGACAGTTGCCAGTATCACAGCTACCGAGATAAGGCAAGTTACTGGGATAATTAATTATCAATATTAAGTAATAGCATTACTATTATTACACAAATATGCAGCATGGCATCACACTAAACCATATTAAGGGGAAGGTGAGTTTCGGTTCTACTCGCAAACATTCACAATCATCTTCAATATCGCATATCACGACAGTGTTGTTTGCACTTTCTGTTTGCTGCTGCACTACCAAACTTTGTTTTCGTGTCATGGGACGACCAATACAGGGCGTTCGAACCAGAAAGAAAGAAACGAAGTACAATGACGGATACACGAAGACCTGCAACCTTGAATGTACCCCAAGGGTGAAGCTTACTCGAGAAATGCTCAGCCAGCTTCCAGGAAATTGGGTACTTCGCAGACTCTTGCGACTTGGAGACCTACGCGAAGGATGTCGCACAGTGTGAAGTGGTCTGACTGAGCTTCACGGGCAATATAAATGGAAATCACGCGACTGTCGGTGTATTTCGAGTAGTCGTGCGTAATGTTGGAGTACGGTGCCTGGCAGAAGTTTGAAACGCGTACATCCGCCCTTAAATATTGTCTAATTACGAAACGTGGCTTTATTCTTCAATCCCTCCCACTTCGATTCACTGTTATCAGAAAGGTAATATCAGTGCAACGGATTTCACTGATGCTAGCCTTGCTTGCCCTTAAGCACGCGTGACTACATTTCCAATTGTGCTTCCTTTCAAAAGTAAAAAAAAAAAAAGAATGAAAAACAGCATCATGCGAAAGAAAACTATCCAGTCGCAAGCAAGAATCGTCAGGAATAAGGGCTACCAAGAGACAGAGCGAGCTCGTGAGGGTGCGAAGCTTTTATGATATACTGCAGTTGCTGCTGGAAAGTCAGTAGAAAAATCATAAATCGTGTTACTAATCAAAATTATTATTGCACGAATAACTGGAATAAAAAAATAAACAAGAACGCGCGCGCCTAAGCATCAAACCGATTATCTGAGCGTGAAAACATAATCCATCCAGGAAGCCAGGGCCTTCCTCTTCAGCTTCCACTCATTTCAACATACCGTAGCCTTAGGTCAGCAGCGCACCTGCAGCCTATTTACACACCTAACATGTGTGCGAAAGCCTTGTAAAAGGTAAGGGATAAAATAGCATAGCCGTAGGCCAAGCTGGTGAGGGGATATGTTAATAGAAAGAAAAAAAAAAACTGGTGGATCTCTCATATTCGACTTCCATAAAACGCCTATAGGAGAGCTGTGTTCATTCCAGCCCGTGGAACTGAAGGAGTCCAGATAAATTCGCGCTCCCATTATGATGCAAACAAAAGCAGCGCCCGTCAACCAGATGGTGCCCTCACAGCGCAAAAGAGTGCGCACATTTTTCAGCGAAACTTTGAAGTCAAGCACCTCAAAAGTGCATATCCAATTGAGAGAATGAGGTGAAGTATAGCGAAACGGCAGATAAAAATGCCAAATCTGTTTTCTTGTTATGGCTCACTTCGATGGATGGAACGAATGGAAGAGGAAAGAAATCCTCGTTTAGGTATCTGATTAGTATATGAATCATGATTTGGGGGGGGGGGGGGAGGATCTATTTATTAGAACAGATATAAAAAATAAAAAGGATGAAAGGTCAGCCAAACGGTATGCCGGCTTGCTATTAAAAAAAAAATACACAAATAAAATACAATAAAATAATTAGGAACGGCAAGGAGGGTACAACAGCACCGGTAATGTTTAGTTATGTCTAATGGTAATCTATTCATTTTGCTTGGGCTATAATGAGTAATGCAATGGGAATACGTTTTGTCTAATATGCATAATGAAAACGCTGATTATTTATGATTATTATGATGGAAAGTAACTCGTTCTGAAGCTCGAACAACACAAACTGACAAACACAACGCGCCATCTTTCAATCTGATTAGTTTTGTGTCAAAGAGTGATTGGAATATTCCCGAATATTAGGGAGGCTCATAGTCAGTAATGAAATCGGCAGTGGTAACATCTCTACAACAGTAGATGTTAGAGCCCTTCTATGGTTTTGATTTGATTTGATTTGACCTTACCGGCGCAAGGATAACAGCCCTTCTATGGCAATACAAGAACTGCGTTTAGTGGTATAGCATAGCATAGAAAAAAAATCGAGGTGTACCCGCATTGTATCACATATACGCTTCCGCGATATGGTGCAACTCAAAGGTATTTACATGGGCTTCCTCCTGCTCAATTTCTGCGATTGGATATTCGAGTGCAGACTGGCTGGAGCGCATTGGCAAAGTTTCGGGGCAACATTTTCTGCCTTCTATTTCGGAAAGGCACGCTGCAATTCTATGTCGATCGGAGGCAAGCTATGATGGGGCAATCCACGACAGCCGCGCCAAGAGCCCATGAAGAAGAGCATATTTGGATTCCGATGGTCTCATATGTGTTATGTAATGTTCCTTCGTACCAATAATGAAACCTTTTCTTGCCGTATACGTACGTATGATGTGTTTATTGCCTTCGCGGCAATTTAACTGAAAACCATCGTAATGATTTCTGCGGGGATTTGGGTCACCAGAACAACGCTATCGACTGCTTCCGGCCATAGTCCAATGGTTGCCACCAACATTAAAGCAAGAAAGCTACCTCCCATTAGAGGGAAAGGCTTACGTTCCATAAGATACGGCGCCGAACTTTCAATGCTCTAATAAAAAGCCCACAGAGACTGTTCTAAACGGCTTAATGGCAACTTCGAAAGTCCATATAAGGTCCTTCAACGAGTCTGAGAAGACGGACGAGTATAGAGAATGCAAGTAGAATATACCCAGTGTTGGACCGCGACACAGTTTCGATTATGACAGGTTCGGGGGGTGATGGGTCTCAGTGGCAGAACTTGGCGGTCCGTGAAATTGTTATCAACACCTGAAGGAGGCGCCAGTCGTCACCCTTTCGAGGGTCTTTCCGGCCCAATTCGTCCCATTCCGCTCGAAAGAAAGTCTAACCCGGCCTCTTCTTCTTCACAGAGGGCGAGAGTGGTCGCTAGGGTACGTCTGTTCGCCTTAATGCGTATCCTCCGGTAATGAGCAAATAGACCGAGTCAAGATGCGGCTCACAGGTGAGCGGGAGGGTGTAAGGGACCGAGTGCCAGCCTATTAAGGAGGCTGTCTATCCTTTGAGACGTCTCACCGGCCGAGAAATAACACTTACAGATAACGCGCGAGGACGACGAAGGAAAGTGCGGGTAGATTTCTTACCTCGTCAACCTCCAGGTGATAAGGCACGTTTTGAAACTCCGGTGCGTGGTCGTTGACATCTTGGATGTAGACTGTAACCGGCAGGAATGCTTCTTCCTGCGAGCGAAATAAGCTCAAATTAATTATAAATACAGAAAATTGATTAATTTAAAACTTAATTGGCCCAATAAATGATTATCTAATTGACTTAACACAATAGAACTTAATTTTTAAAGTTAAATTAATTGGTAAAGGCTCGTGTGGCGCTGGCAACCATAGTTTTTTATATTTGTTTTGATGTTCAAGGCTGGAGGATGGGATGCTAACCACATTTATTCTTATTTATTTTATTTATTTAGTCATACTCCCAGCCCCCAGTTGGGCTCAAGGCAGAAGTGGAGAAAAGAAGTGTACAAACACACACAAGTTTTCTACGCAACGAAAGTGCAACATGACGCTGCAGCTTATTCAACGCACGCACAAAGGCATCAGCAGTGTCAATATTAACCGCATGTGTCGTCAGGTGATTCCAATCTAAAAACGGTACGTGGGAAGAAAGTAAGTTTAAAAGAATCGTTACGCCGTGTGAACTGTTGGAACTGTTAATCGTGCATTTTCCTAGTTCGCTGCCCAGATAAAGGAGTTACATAATCTGACGCTCGAATTCTGAATTTACCGTGCACTAATTCGTAAAATGGTTTTAGTGCCTTGCTTCGTGTCTTGCTAGCTTTGTAATTCAGTCCTCTTTGTATGGATCCCTCGCATCAATATTCGAGTACCGAACGGACATAAGTATTATAAGCTGTTAGTTTAGTGGCAGAAGTTGCATGTTTCGGGTTTCCCCCTGAGAAACCACAAATATATTTGACGCCTTCCGGCACATGCATGCGGTAAATGTGGATTTTCCATCGCAAATAATGAGTTATGAACATGGACATGAGCATGCTAAGATAGGATTCCTTCCTATCCCTTCCTCCTAGATATCTGTAATGTGACACACGGGTGATAGATACATTATTCACAGAATAATTGAAAACCAAATGTTTTTTTTTTTTTTTCGTTACCGTCAGCACTGCACGCTTCTTAAGATTCAGACTCAATTGCCAGGATTCACGCCATTCATAAACACGGTGCAAGCAGTCATTACATTGAAAGCCGAAAGTCGTGCTGACTCGGATAGAAGAAATTTAATGAGATCAAGATGCGAAGTCAAGTGCTTGAATGTTACCTACTCCAGGATTTCACTACACGTGCACAGTACGGATGCTGGTCGGTATTTCGACGGATCAGCTCGAATCCCAGACTTGTACATATAACTTTTTTTCTGTGCGTTGTGGATCGGTTAGGTGGGTCACGAATAAGGTAAGCCCTTCTTCGTAAACGTACTTGCATTAACTGGCGCTGCCCACAATTATTATGTCTGTGCGGGAAAAATTTATTCAGTGGGTGCGCACAATTATTTTGTATTGCCAACCGTATAGGATGGGCACAATTATTTGGAAGAAGCAACGGAACCACGGCATTAAGACACTCTCGACTTCAGCAGAAAGCGAAGCATTCTGGTACTCTTCGATGAAGGACATTTGTTCTGGTGTGCACTGTGTTATGCCGCCGCCATCTCGGATTAATGTCAGTAGTGTCAGTGTCAATGGGAATTAAGTGAGTGTAGCTCGTATGCTTGCATGGAGTAGCCTCAAAGTTACACTACCTCTGTCTACATCAGGTCGAACAGTCACTAGACGCAGTTACATGAAACCGACAGAAGCGCGTATCCTATCGAGTTATCACACGTCCTCGCACCTATCCCAACCCGGTGGATTGGTTGACGTGGCCCTGTCGGAGAGGATTTGCTGCGATAAGTCGATACGATACGCATTGCTCGCATTTAAGTAAACGCGGCTACTGGCTGGAGACCGACAGATGTTACTCGGTGATTCTAGCTCAGTCCTCCTTCATGCTATTAGGTGCGAATCGTAGGATGAAAAGTATGTCCTATGTTAAAGAGGTTACCCATTCCTCGCAACTCATCATCACTCTATTGTGTCGAATCATACTATGGTCCCATGCTCTGACTTACCGTTCCTGATGCTGCTCGACAGGTCAACTTGAACTTCAACACACTCTGTGGGTCGGGCTGAAAAAGATGAAAAGAACAAATACTGACAAACAATCTTAAAGCGTAGCACGAAAATAAGTTTCGTTCATAACAGAATATCCACTAGCAAAAACAAGTCGTTTAAGTGTCATTTTATTCTGCAGGTAACTAGGCATTTCTGCACTCGTGACCTTTGAAATGACGATAACACATGACACTTTTCTTAATGACACTTGATTACCATCCACACTCTTCTTAAGGGGCCTACCTCTATAGGTAGTTTTCCCAATTTATGACAATAGACACTTTTATTAAACCACCGTCGTTTTTATTACACAATTGAGAAAGCAATCCTTTAGTCCGTTACTAAAATGCGCCGTCTCACATTAGAGCACTGCAGACAGACACGCATCAAGTACCATCAAGGTCCTCATTTAGGGACGCGCACCATTCTAACCGTTCGACCCAGGCATATGAAGTGTTGTCTTCGCCTAGCATAAGGTATACAAAACACAAAGGTGAGAGCGAGGGCTTTCTCTTAATTGGGTCGCGGCGATTGTCGTAAAGACAGGGTTCACCATTGTCTCTGAAGCATCTCTTCAACCTGTAGCAGTGCTCACACGTTCTAACCCAGTTCGAACGGTGAGTGCACTTCAGTCCGTGTACAGTTCGGGTACATCAAAAGACCTCATGCTACATACAGTATAAGCGTAGAGCACATCCGAAGGAACATGTAGATTTTTGAGCACCATAAAGTTCGCTGCGTGTGCAAGGTTCATCGTCGTCAATTACGCGTCTTCAGTGGTGTCCCCGCTTACAAGCCTTACACCAGCGAGATAATTTTATTGGGCACGCTAGTTTGAATAACTCGTGATAGAGGAAAACCGCTATGTTACTCATAGCTACATAGGTAGTGTTGGTGAAAGGGCTCGCCGTTGTCGACCTCGCGGAGGAGGGCAACGTCACGACTAACACCCTTGGGGAATGTGCGTCCTGGGCCGACTTCTAAGGGAACCGTGCCGACATGTGTCTGAAATCGTCTGAGGAAAACCCAGGAAAAAAAACCCAGACAGCACAGCCGGCACCGGGATTCGAACGCGGGTACCTCCCAGACTCGACATGACATGGCCAACACGCTAACCACTAAGCCACGCGAGCTTTTTTTTCCCCACCTCTTATTAACGAATACATACGAGTACACACAACTACAAGTACGTCACACCCTTGCAACGCAGAGGGCCATTACAAAACCTCTAAAGAGAAAACTCAGTACCTTTTGAATTTGGACGTAACGATTCTACAAGCACGTAAGGGCCTCAGACAACATTTCTAACCAACCTGGCAGCTCTAAACGTCGCATAAGGCACAGCTTAAGTTGGGATATCTCCATCTTAAAGTAACTCACAGGAGGCGTTAACGGTTCTTCATTCCTGTCAGCCATATACGAAGTTTCCAATGACAGTACAAGGCTATAAGCATGGCACTGTCGTACCTGACTGTTTCCCTTGGGTGTAATGGGAGAAACCGTGTGGTGTGTGGGTTAAGCCGCAGTCGAGTTTTTAAAACTTTGTACTGGAGATCGTCCCAGAAAAACTGGGCTTCTGTGCAGTCTAAGAAAAGGTTGAACGAGAACAGCAAGTTGGGCTAGTTGGTACGTACTCAACAATATGGTAGCGCGCCAAACAGTACAGTCAATCAATCAATCAATCAATCAATCAATCATCAGTACACGTGGAACAAGAACGACGAGAAGGGGCAAGCGCACCCGAGAAGGGGAGTGCGCTTGTCCCCTTCTCGTCGTTCTTGTTCCACGTGTACTGCTTGGCGCGCTACCCCGTTGTTTTGTTGTTAAGAAAAGGTGGTCATGCGTTTCAGGAACTTTGCATAATCTGCAGTCTACCGACCAGGCCACGTATATATACCCTTCTGCGCGAGCCATGCCTTGACAGGTAGTGTTGAGGTGCGAAGTTCGTAAAAGAATGTCTTCATGTTTGGTTTGATTGGCATCCTTTGGACTCGAACCAAAACATCCTTGCCTGGCCGACTGGGTGGAATCTCTCGATAGGCAGGCACAGGAAACAATTTGTCGATCAAGTGGGACGCTAGCGTTTTCTTGTTGACAGACAAGAGGTATTCAAGGGTAAATCTGGCTTTCAAGAACCTGTATGCACTCAACGACCTTCCTGAAAAAGCCTGCTAACTGCATCGTTCCCTCTGAGAACGTGACCTGCAATTCCGAGCTGATTGATGGCTAGATAATTGATTCAGTTACATAAATACCTAGGGAAGTACGCTACGCGTATCGTTTTAAAGTCGTTTTTAGGTCTAAGTACTTTATCGGTCTTAATATATGCACTATCGATAAACATCTGGATATTCATATTCGTTCTGGACCTGACCAGTCGGATCTACGTAAGTGAATGATCGATCGATACTTTTTTCTGACCATTTCCATGTATGCACAGCTAATGGGATCATTCTTTCATTCGCGAGTTGTTGTTTACATGTCGACAATGGAGTCAACGGCGTAAACTTTAAAACCAGTGAATAGTGCAATAAGACGTCATCTGCACCACCTTGAGAGAGAGAGAGAGAAAATACCTTGAAGTGTCGCGCACGTAAATATTCGCAAACATTCCAATTCCGAACGCTTCTCAGTACATTCAAACCTCCTGAGTGGAGCTCAAGCTATCAGGTCCGACAAAAAGGCATTCTTCCTAGCACTTTAGCAGCTCGTACGTTCAACGAAGCTCTCCGCCTCCACGTTGCCCGGGAGCTGCCACCTAGACGACGAAAAGGCGTGCTTGTTTCGAACAGAAACATCCAGCCCTGTTGCGTTGTCCCGGATGCCTGTCTCGCATCCAGCTCGGAAATGTATATTACTCGTGACGGCTCGGCATTGTGAGAGCCACTTAGGGACATGAAAATGAAGCACCGAGCAACGAGCGCCGGGCATCGGGGAGCAATTCGGCTGCGAGCAACGGCGGGATAACGCAATTAGCCAGCCACCGAGGACTGTACAAGAAACGTCACTGCAGCAATTACTGCGCTGTTCCATGTGCGCCTGGTATGGCACAAGATGTACGTTAATAGCGAGGGTGGCACCCACTCTGTCTCTTGCTCGCCCTTGGCATAGTAAGGAGCTAACATGAAGGAACTTTACACTCACAGTGTAAATGACTGCCCACATTGTGTATTGCACCCAGCAATGAGAGAAGATTACGGTAACTTTATTAGTAGTATACCTTAATTGCGCGGCCATATTACCGCATTGCGCAACCACAAGCGTATTACGCAACGCGCACCAAGTGTCTTTGCGCAAGAACAAATGACCTGCAGCACGCGCGCGCTAGGTTTCTTTATGTTCACACCCTCCTGAACCCACTTAACTCTTTCAGAGAGCCAGAGTGGTGCTCCCGTTACTCAGTGACGAATAGAGTTCCCCGTAAGTAGCACCGTGCCTTGTCTGTAGCAGACCAACCCCACCTAGATAACACAAGGCCTCTTCATGCTTCCCTCTCCCTGCGTGTGACGTAATGCTAGTTGCCCGGGCCTGATCCCGAGTCCGGTGGCTCGATGCATGCTGATGCAAGCGTTGTGTAACTTGCCGGTCATATCTCCATGCTTCTAGTGTCTGTTTCGTGATTTTGGCCTGTGCGTCGCGTACTGCATTGTCAGATTTCTCGAGTGACAGGTACGCATGCTTTTGGAACGCTCGTAGAGATAGGCAGTGTCCGTTAACTGAAACGATGTTGGTGAGTCAGTTCCACATGGGCCGGTGCTGCGCTCCTCGCACGACGAGGGCCCAATAGTGCATGTGTTCTCGTGTCCACAGGATGAAACTCTCAAAGAATCGTAGCTGAAGGCGATTCCACGCGCAGATTTTAAACCGAGCATTCGCTCCAAGGTATGTAAGCAAACTTGAAGTCACTGCCGCTGGAACGCGCTGTGGGATCTTGCTTACATGTTGATTGTAATACGGTCGTCCTCATTCTCTCGCAGGTCTGCGAACTGCATTTTCAGCAAACGGAATTGTGCCGAAACTCACGCACAGCGATGGGGCCACTGGGAAGACGACTGAAATCGAAAGCGATCGACTACGACTGGTGCCAGGTGCTGTGCCTTCAGTTTATTAAAACTGCCCGGCCTACATGTCATCTACGCGTGCTCGTTGCGAATCAACGAACTCCAAACGCGCCAGGATGAAGACCACGACCCTTCAGAAAGCCCTAAAAAATTCACTAGGAACCAGAAGAGAAGAAGTGATGAAGAATTCAGTGTCTTCTATGACGACTTAAAAAGCAAGTTAGGAGGCATCTTCAACACCAATTTTGGACAATGAGTGTGACTGACAAGTGTTTGATGTTTCTTCACATTGAAAGCAACCCATCATCGCACTTAAGGTTTTGTGCAACCATTTAAGTGTTCGAAGGAGTAAAGTAGTATTTTCAAGGTTCGGATAAATATATAAACTTAGAAGTGCTTCATTCACCAGTTGGCTTTGTTCCTGAGTTGATGCTAAACTCCATTACGTTCGTTAAAACACCGCTTTCAACAACAAGAGCGCCACGTCGCTTGCTTAGGCACGCTGTGGCGGCCGTCCAAGTATCAGAGGCAAGCAGCGGAGGGACAACTAGAGTGACGTCACGGCGTGCATGAAGAGGCCTTGTGTTACCTAGGTGGTGTTGAGCAGACGAGCTTTCAGTGAGAAACGAGATCTCGCGTCTGCTCACCGCTGAGCTTACGTCATACGGACCTGGCTACGTCACGCCATGAGATGGGGCCTTACCTCCAAGGTGACGCCGCACTCCCCAAGCTGCTGTGTGAGGGCTATTTTGTAAACTGAATTGCAGTAGGTAATAAGTGGGTAAAAGTGAGTAAACGTTATAATAAGGTAATTTAAATGATATTGTGCATGGTTTCCCCTGATAGAAACGGGGTTTCGAGCAACAATAAATTTCGCTTCCTTGCCCCCCTTTAAAATGAATTCGGCTCAATATTGTTAGTCCATAGTCCACAAAGGCCTTACGTCGGGTTTTGTGCGAGCTTGTCTAAGTAAGTGTTTGGGAGTTTTGGCACGGGCCGTTCTACTCTCCGTAAGGTACGTCTCCTTCATTTATTGTTGTTGTTGTTGTTGACATAATCAAAGGGCAAAAGAGAAACAAATGAATCGATGAGGTCGAGCTGCTTCGCGCCCTCCTAGAGATGCATTGCCTGCCATGCGTGCCTTGAAGCATAGCTCATTCCAAATCAAACAGTTGGGATGTCAAAGCGAAGCGATCGAAAGGTAGGGATGACGCACGCTTCGGTAATGGTCGCGTCCATATCCATTAAGGAGTTCAACGATTTCGGTCCCTTAGATCGTGACTCCCTCGAACAGCGACGCTTCTGTGGAGGAGCAATAGCAAAGTGACGTATGGGAACGTCAATTCGACCGGGCAAGGACTACATTGTGGGACACCTCTTTGAAGCGAGGGAAGGTCGTGATAAGGTGATGTTCGCTGCATCAGATGTCAGCAAAATCAACGAAAACGCAAAAACGGGCAAGTTTACTGAATTAACGTTTTAAATAACAAGAGGGAACGTTTGAATTGAGAAATTTGACAATCGCGATTCTTGTGTGTTTTTGTTTATTCGTGATCTGTCAACCTAAATGAACGTACAAGAATAATCGGGGAGTTGTGGGAGCCATGAATGTTTAAGAAAAAGATGAACGCAATAATCGAATACTGTTCACTGGGGAGTGGAACTCGCTAGTCGTGTTTGAAATCACGTACACGTACTATTTGCATGAGGGTTATAGGAGAGCGCAAGAAAAGGACACAACGGAAAGCGAGTAGACAGGACAAGCGCTCGTCTTGTCTATACTCGCTGTCCTTAGTGTCCTCTTCTTGCGCTATCCCTCCATATGCACCAACTAGTCCAAAAGATAGTGTTGTTAAACGTACTATATATCTAGTACGCTGTTAATGGGCCCTAAATATCAAACTGAAATCGAGATTGGTTTTAATTAAGTTTTAAAGTTTGCCTCTCTCGATGAAATATAATACGATAATTATTTGCTCCATCGAGAGAGAAAGAGTAATAGAGACTTGTCGTGGCCGCGGTTCTCAAAAGCAGAGAGCTTTTGTTTTATTATTAATTATTATTATTAATTTATTATTATTTTTGTTAGCGTTTCTTCAATCCATCACCATTACTGGCGACAACTATTGCTATACAGTGCAGTTGCAATATCGTGTTCTAAGTTCATATATAATGCGATTGTTTGTATCGCAACACTGCAGCACTCAGACAGGGTAATTGGGTTACAACAAACAGACAGAGACTTCTGCAGACTCTCAACTGACAGGATTTTTATTTTTGTAATTTATGATTTCTATAAAATCTTGTCAGTTGAGAATGTGCAGAAGTGTTTGTCTGTTCGACCTAACCCAATTATCCTATTACAGTGTTGCGATATGAACCATCACCCGCTCCCCTTATCCCATTGATAGTGCAATTATCACTGACGTTGCATGGTTCCCACTGAATTTTGGAACAATTCGAACAATTGGAACAACAACAAAAATTCGAGGATCTTTCAAGGACCTTTCCACGTTCAGCCGTCATTTGGATGTAAAACACAGTTTATGACCAGGGCTTCAATATTTCACAAAAATATTTACTTCGGGAATCACACGAGAGTTGTTGTTGTTGTGATCTGTTCACAAATGTGACTGACGACTCCTGAATGTTAAAGGAAAATTTATTAATGCAACGAAGGGATACGTAAATTTCTCGCTGCTGATTCCTATTGCAGAGAGTGCCCACTCCTGTGGATTCGAAACTATAGTTTGGAGTCCAGATCAGCGGAATTTGCATATATAGCAGCTCCATGAGAACAAGAAAAAGGTGCAAAATCATCAACCACCACCACAACAGATAAATTAATGATGGTGAATGGGGAAATTCGCCACATGAGGTGCGGCCCACTACCCCAAGGCACAAATGGACGGAATGAGATGTGTGAAAAATCACGGTTTTTCAAGGAGTGAGAAAAAAAAACGATTCCAGGGTTCTCCAGTCATAGAAAATGACATTTTCAAATTCCAGGGCATTCAACGGTGTCAAGGACCGGTGCGAAACCATGCCTTTGTATAGGTGAAAAGAAACGTAAACTAAACGGTAGCACCATCCTAAGTAACAAAACAAAAAGAAAAACATGAGTAAAAAAAAAGAGAGAAACGCGATACTATATAAAGTCTATTCCGACAACGCAGGTTCTCATCACAAACAATTTCCCGACCTACGTTAGCACACCCAACAAGGATTACGTGCAACAGAAGTCAAGGCTCAGAAACCACACTATAGACGCAGTGTTGCCAAACACACTTTGAATTCCGTCTGTCAAGCATATCAAATACATACCGAACAACAAAAACAAAGAGAACAGAAAAATGCAAACGACTCGAACGTAGGGGTGATGAGATACTGTATACACGTGCAAGACCCACTTCCGTTCAGTAACAATGCATTCTCTCACCTCGCAAGGAAGAGTTGCGTAAACACCTGCGACTCAGTCCAAACTGCCCCTAAAAAGCCGTTGCTTTGTCTTTCTCGGCAACCCTTAGTAAGGGGCGACAACGTTTACATCGGCGAACACAAACAGCCCCTGAGGTCGTAAACAAGTAGTAAGACAACGTGCGGTAACGACTGCACTGCTACTGGCCTTTTTACAGCTCTTTTCGAAGAGCGCAGAATACAGGAAGTATGAATTCCCTGGGTTGCATGTCAAAATCGCTTTGAGACCAAATTGCCCCAGGCTAATAAACATTTCCATTTCCTGGGTTTTCTGCGAGTCATCATAAGAAACGTTGGGAAAGTCGATTTCATTTAGAAACTTCCTCCGACCTTTTTGGGGATCAACTTCTTTTTAGGTCACATTCGTCCTCCAACGCCATTCAGGGAGTACCACTTCAAACTTCTTTAGCTTTGAGTTTTTGCATTCAAACTCGTAACGCGCGCCCCACAGAAAGACCTCGGCTGATGATGCCTGGATTACTGCAGAGCGCGCTTTTGCCGGCGCGAAGAAAACCCCTTAATGAGGACGTCGTACACGCTCGTACGCATTCTTAAGAACTCCTGCAATCGTGTGCTACAGTGGTTTCTAAGTCCAACTCACGAGTGCAGAAAATCAAGCATCACATGAAATACAGGTCGTCCCGGAAGAAGGCGCCTCTCAGTGTAAGAAGATAATTTCGAAAAGAAAATTTGTAACGGTTCAGAGAGTCTTCTTGTGCGCGGGAGAGCGGTTCGGTGCGACTTCGCTCTCATCAAATCTTCTCTTCATGCAATTTCATTAAACCGTACTTCACCTGACATCATGCTTGACCCCCTTCATTGGCACTCACGACGTTTACCTCACGGGAGTAACCCGTCCTCACTCTCCCGCACAATTATTATTGAACGACCTCTGTCAAGGTGATTCAGTTCATGACATCATAGTTTTTTTTTTAAATCATCTTGTATTGTTCAAATGCACTGTCTTGACATATCTTTACGAAACTAAAAATAAAAGTTGGACAGTTCGGTGCGAGACGTACATGTACGATACGCGGCACGTATTCGATATACCCGAATATGGTATCTATTCGATATACGGGAATATCGTTATCTGCCCTGATTTGCTGAAAACAGGAGGCGCACGCCTTTTTTGTGACACTTATGCGGTTCATGATGGTCACGAAAAGGGCGTACGCCTCCCGTTTTCCACAAATCAGGGCAGATAACGATATCATTCGAGATTATGGTTGGCTAGGAGCGTGCTATGCGGTGAAGTTAATTTTTAAGAGTATAGCTAATCATGTTATGTGTTTCACACGCACACTTCAACTCACACACGCTCACGAGTGACGGGACGTTCAATGTTCTTTTAAACGAGTGTTTACGTACCTTAATGACTGCCCGATACATACCTGACCACACTTTAGTGGTATAGGGTAAACTATACCAATATGGCATCTTTTTTTAGTAGCTCGTAGGTATTTTACGAAAACGATACCATAAAGGAAGCTACAAAACGAAACAGCACCAACGTGATGCGAGCCACTTCAAAGGAAGAAGGTAATTGGCGTACCGTATTATCGGAATCGTTATTGCGAACACTTTCCGGTCTGCACCACATCGCAATTAACGCGTGCGGTCGGATATCGCTGATCGCGACCTCGATAACGCAGAAAGGGCGTCTTACCCTATCGACGAGATCCTCCAGAGATTTGGCCACCTTGATGGAAACAGCCCGATCGTCGATGTCTTCGTGTCTGAAGTAGTTGATGTCACTCAGGCTGTTGTCCATCGCTTCCACTCTGAGCTCGCGCCGGGGATGGACTTCCACCCGGAAGACTTCTTGTCCTGTAGAATTAAGAAATAAAATGCATTGTTATGTGCACTGAATGACGCTCGCTTATTATGTCGGTACACAATGATGCAGAGAATACCGCCTTTAGTCTGTCATCTCTCCTCCCTCCTCTTTTTTGCCCCTTCTCCTCCTTTTTTTTTTGTTCTAGTAATTATATCCCTCCCCCTCTGTCATGGGTAGGCTAATAAAAAAGTAACTAAGTTGCAGTTACAGTTAGCCTGCAAAAATTTTAACTGAGTAACAGTTACAGTTACCGTTTTTTAAATGTAACTAGTTACGGCTGCAGCTATTAAGTTAAATTAGCTAAGTCACTTTGCAGTGAACTTTTAAGAGACAAGCCACACAAATGCAGCTCTCAAAAACTCTGTTCATGCAGCTGTACTGTCCTATCTATCATGTTGCCATGTACATTCTTAAAACGGTCACTTCTAATAGAGGTAAAACTAGCGTAATTAGCGTAACCAAGCACTAACACGGCATTGCACAACGTCGCGTAATACCTGGATGTGGTTGCCTGTCAAGAACGAAAGTGTGCCGAAAATACACTGAAATTAATGCTCAAATTTCCCCATTCTGTGCATAGTGGTTTATGAAATAGGGTGTGACTACTTCGCCTCGCGGCAGAAACCTGGGAGTACTCCGCTGACACAATGCACACAGGACCGTCATAAGCGTTACCTGTTTCGAGTAACAGTTTGTTTACGGGTTACAGCGAGCACATTGTGATGTGGCCACGAGAGAGTTTCGTCTAAGCTCGTTACGGATTATGTAACCGCTACACCAGGAGTTATCCGTTTTCAGTGGTAACGTGAGAAGGGACCGTTTTAAGAGTGTACCTTTTACTTTTAGAGGTAAAATATATACATTTTTACCTCTATTAGAAGTGACCGTTTTAAGGGTGTACGGTGGAAGCTAGTCTAGGTCATCCTGGCTGCGTATGAGATGACAAAATTCCTGGAATTCCTAACTGGAAGATATGGCAGGACATTTTGAAGCCTCAACAAAACGACGCTAACAGGGAACTGGCGCGAGGAAAATATTGTCATGCTCGAGTTAACTTAGTTACGGTGACGTTTTAGAGTTACTTTTAATCAAAAGCGGTAGCTAGATACAGTTACAAATTACTTTTCTAGAAAAGTAACAAGATACTACAAAAGAGTACCTAGCTACAGTTACCACCCAAGACTGGCATTAGCGGAGCCCCATGTAAACCATTTACTTGTGGAACTATAGCTTAGGAGAGAGAGAGAGAGATACATGATGACGATGATATGGAGATGACTTCCGCTCATTGAGCAGAATGTTAACCCATTGCTATTGGGAATAAAATGGGAGGATGGTGATGAGGATGATGCTGACGACGTTGACGGGGTCTTATAGCTTAGGAACAGCTTACGTAGAAACGGCTAAGCATATTGCAGTTCTGTTCGTCGTTGCTTTGCTGGCTTTGAAACCGGTTGATACGCAGGAAGAACACTGTATGTGATCCGGGCACCTAACACGTGTTCACAGATGAGCCCGACAAAGATATTGAAAGATTGCACGAAACTAATATTTGTCTCGATGCACCCTGCACAACCATGAACGAAAGCGTTACTGACAATAGAATAGGAAATTAGGGAGAAGAAGCGACTCGAAGTGGCACAGCTTTTTTTTACACCTTTCGAGGGTAATTGTCGCCCTATGGCATGATGAGTCTACTTAATAAAGAGAAACGTGTCTATTTGTAAATAGCACTCCTTGTACGTGCGGAAGCGTGCAAAAAAGAAAAAAAAATACTGCGTAGAGATTCACCTTATCCACCTCAAGCATGAACGTGTCTGTCCACTCTAAGGACAAAGTAAGTAACTTTAATCCTTTTGAGGCCTAGCTGCATTGCCAGAACCATTTGCGCCTCTCGTGAAAAAATGCGCGGATATTTATACGTAGTTTAGGAAATATTTTTAGTGGTGGTGAGAAAATTTCGGGGCCCGTGCAATGAAATTGAGACTAATTGCGATCTAGGGGACTAAAAGCTGTAATTTCTCCCGAATTCTTGTTAGAGTGTACCCTCAATTTCCAGCAGCTACACATTCGGTGCAGAACGCACTTTTTTCGTCTTAGCCATGGGACATTTGGTTGAAAAGGAGCGACGCTCCAAACGCAATTTAACGTGTCGCGATAAAAATCGATTGTGCGAACCACGAAACGGATGATCGGTTCCAATAAATCACGGCCAGTTCCAATATCGTGTCAAAACTCAAGTGAACCAAACTCAGTTCCGCTGTTATGGAAAGGAAACATCTGGCTTTGTTGTGAGGCAGATTGATTAGGTTGTTCAAATCTTTCGGAGGGATCGAAGGCGAACCCTTTCTTATAAGAATGGCGCGAGCGGTTTTGAAGTGCCGAGCCGATAATATGAAAGAAAACGGTTTTCTGGTCGCACAGTCCAAGGGAAAAAAAGAAAAGGGTAATTATAGTCTTTTGGGGCACTAGATACGTCGTCACGACCATAAGTCCTTTTCGGGAGTAAACGCACCGCAGTTAATGTGAAGTTTAGGGACTATTTGCAGAGCGGGGGAGTAAATTTCGGGGACATGGGGCTCAAATGGGGATGTAAATACAATCTGTGGGACTAGAAGCTGTAAGTGCTTCCCAATTTGCTCATTTTTCTCGAGTTCTTGGGACGTCGAAGGCAATAATGTTGGACGTGACACAACAGAAAGCCTGCAGGATAAACAGGGAAAGTCGTGCAAGTTGACTGTAAGCGTGAAAACGATTCCGGAACGTTTGCGCACTCTCCTGTCGTTGCGCTATGTCTACGTGTACTAGAAATATCTAAGCAAACAAGAAACAAAAACAGAAGGGAAGCACGTAATGGATGAGCTTATAACTCAAACGCCGCCATACCCGCACTGGACCTTGTTGGATTTTCGTAAGCGCTACGAAGGTCCAATGTGGCTCATACAGCTGTCCAGTGACGGCGTTGGAGTTGTAAACTTTTCGATACGTCGTTTGACAAGACCCTATATTGCTTTTGTCTCTGTTTCACTAAGAACTTGTATGCACTGCAGCATTTACAGTTCTTTGTTGTGTGTGTGTTTGGAGACTAAACTCTGCTTTCGACATTCTTCCGAAAAAATAAACTGATAAGTCGGGTATTTCCATATCACATGAGACTTGCATGCACGGTATTTGAGTTACGCTTCCAGCATAAATGTTCCCATTGGGATAGCAGCATCGTCATTGTGATCAAACTTCATCACGGGCCGCTGGCAGCAGCCCGATATGCGAACCTTTGTTCGTGTGATTCCAGCGCCGTAAAAAAAAATCGTGCTTCTCAGCGAGTTTGATGGGGAGGTTTACAGCGCCGGAACCTTCCGCCGGACCTGCGTAACCCAAGGAGCGGCCCGCATCTAAAATTATCCCCATCTCCTCCGGAAGAGACAAGCACCGTCGTCTAACAACGACGAATTCATCTGGGTCCCACGGTATGGCACAGCCGGATGATTACTACAGCGTGTTGGGTGTGACCCGAAATGCTACCGTAGCCGAAATCAACAAAGCCTTCAGAAATCTCGCTCTTCAATACCACCCAGACAAGAACCTGGAACGCAAGGACAGTGCGGAACGAATGTTTAAGCTCATATCCGAGGCACACAGTGTACTGTCAAACGATTGCTCGCGACAACGTTATGACGTGGATTTAAGTAGGGGAACACTTCGTAGAACCACTTCGGGAGTTTTGCGTGCGTTCTACTACTACATACCCGCGTACAGAAACACGGTCCCACAAGACTCCCGTTGCTTCATTCCGGACCAGACCTGCGGTCAGTATTCTACGACAGAGGTACACGAAGGTAATGCTTATCCTGGTTACGGACCGTACAGTTACGCCCAGCAGTACGGGTATCCTCCGTCGCAGGGCCACTGGCTCAGCAGAGAGACCATGGCCAGGTCAGCGAGCATGTATTTCAACCGCCCTTCCTACTACGGCGGTGTGCCTTCCGGAAGCCAATGTGTCATCAACGCAAACCAGCCTTCGCCCCAGCAGGCCATGCAGGCCCTTCCGTCTGATTACGAACGTCAAACGTCCACGAAAGTTGTTCAGGGAAAGAGAGTGGACTTGGAAGTGATCAAGGAGAACAACACGGAAACTGTTAATGTGTATGAAGACGGGGTACTCACTCACAGCACGTTTCGACGCATGCCAAAGTAGATGGAAGATGTTTTTTTTTAATTGTTCACATGTGGTTCCTCTAAAAATCTGGCAATAAACTTGCACAGACGTGCTCCTGTTATGATGCCCTACCAATCCCGAACGTGAAATAAATTAATAATAATATGAAAAAAAAAAACGCGGGAGCTCAAGCAGTTTGGAAATAGTTAAGCAAAGCTTCGGTCAAGACAGAAACAGTAGTGGTCCTAGAGGATCACAGACAATCAGGCAGTGTTTGAAACTCAAGCTTCGTAACAGAGGCAAAAGTATTGGTGCAAGACCATCAGCAGACGAAGGCGTAGGCAGTGTCGTGGAAGAAGAAGAAAAACAAAATTGCACGTTCTAAGGGGATCCATGTTGCTCGAGATTGTGCCTGATCCGTGAACCGGATCTTGGACAAGATGTTAATATTCTCACCCTTCTGTGCTTAACAAGGAGATGGTTGGATTCCGGCATGGGCGACGATTATTACAGTGTCCTGGAAGTTGACCGGAACGCGACGCCAGAGGACATACGCAAGGCATACAGGCGCCTTGCTCTGAAATGGCACCCTGACAAAAATCCAAACAACAAGGAAGAGGCTGAGTCTCGTTTCAAATCCATCTCTGAAGCCTACGAAGTGCTCTCCGATGAAAGCAAACGGCGCCAGTATGACGTGTACGGGAATTCAGACTTTCGTGACTCACAGCATTCCGATACATCAGCGCGGTACAGTGGCGGAGGGTACGCGTTTACCTTTCGTGACCCCGAGGAGCTGTTCCGCGAGTTTTTTGGCACGTCCGATCCTTTCCATGACCTTCTTCGAAACATCCAGACAGGATCCGGTTCCCAACCAAGGGGCACAACAGTTATGACGGGTATCCCAGGTGGGCTTCCTTTCTTCCAACCGACATGGGCCACCCTGCTGAGACCAGGGTACCTTTTCGACCTGGACGACATGCTTTTTCAAGGGGGCTGCAGAGAAAGTGGAGGGAACGGAGGAAGACACCCGCCTTTCTCCGGTGCCCCAACGCAGACAATGACGTCGATCCGGTACGTTAACGGCAAGCGAATCGAAACGCGCACAGTCATTCAGGACGGGGTGAAGACTGTCCTGTGCTTCGAGGATGGGCAGCTAGTGTCAAAGACAGTAAATGGGGCTCAACAAGAAATCGTGGCCGAACAAGACCAACAGTTAAACCCGGTCAGGGCACCCGGATCGAGGACTCCAGACGTTACGGACAATGCACGTCCGACCTCAAGTGGAAACGCAACTCCGGCTACGTATGGCACGCACGAGCAAGGTTCTCCCGCGAAGGGCCGGACCCCTGGAACTCAAAAATCGGCAAGCGATAAGCCTGGATTGCATCAAAATCAAAGCCTCAAGGTCGCCGGAACAAAGACGCCATCCAAGGGTGCACGTTCAAATAAAAGTAAGGGTCACGCGGGCAAAGCAGGCAGCCCGACCAAGAGCAAAAAAGATGACAATCCGAAGGGTACCAAGAGGCAGGGGAAGAACGTGTAAAGCGCATTTTCACTGAGAATAAATGAGTCGAAGGTCTAGTAATACGCAACGTCTTTTGTGTTTTTCTTCTTTCGTAAACAAGCCCCCAAACTATCATACGCGCAACTTGTTTAGACAACGTCATATTTAAGAAAATGCACCTGCACCACACTAACGCTTCGTGATGTGTTTGTATTGTGTATATTCTGTCTGGTTGTGTTGTGTGTCTCTATGTGTTACCTCAGGTCTGCACTATGTTTCCGTATAAAGTGTGCGCCGGAATAAGATACCAATCACAATAACGCTTGCTCATATGGCTCCGAATGGCGGCGTTGTAGGATGTTGGATGCCGCTAAGTGTAAAATGTCATAGCAAGTGTAACAACTTAGTGTAGTAACATTGCAAGTAAAGGCGCGCTTTTTTCGTTAATTGAATTATAGCTGGTACATACGTGCACCTTCACACGCGTCTATGTGGGTGAGGAAAAGTCATGAGGACGTCTGCTACGTCGAAGTCCAATAGGTATAACATTTACTCGAAGACTTAGTGCTAACAAAGGGCACGTAAGTGGTACACATAACGTTTGCAACTATACAGTGGGGAGGCCAGAGCACGCAATTGCCAGGGTAGACGGGAAGTACGGCATAGCTGTTTCTCGAAGCGAATCGCATTCTGTTTAACAGCATTTCGGGACGTGTGCAAAAGCATGACAAAATGGCAGTTAAGTGAACTAGTCTGGCACAGGGTTCTCGAAGCTTTTAGGCCTGGTGTGAAAAATGGAGTCCTAAGTTCAGTGAGCCACGATCCGCCCGAGACGATAAGACAAGAGTAACGTCTGAAACTTATCGGTACATGGCTGCGGGGTACCCGCACTGGGAGGTACCCGGGTTCGAATCCCGGTGCCGGCTGGCCTGTCTGGGATTTTTCCTGGGTTTTTCACAGACGCTTTCAGACATATGTCAGCACAGTTCCCTTAGAAGTCGGCCCAGGACGCACATCCCCCCAGGGCATCAGTCGTGACGTTGCCCACCTCTGTGAGGCTGACAACTGCGAGCCCTTTCACCATCACCACACCACACCACCACACACATGGCTGCGTAATGTTCGTACACTCTCAGAAAAAAGTGTGGAGTAGTTACACCTTTCAGGAGGTAATAGTCGTCGCATACGTTGCGCCTAAAAGGTTGCAAAGTTCTACCTCCTACCTACGAAGCCGCTTACCGCTTACCGCTTCTGAGTCGGTGAGCGAGGGGGGCGTACGCCTTTTTGTAGCAATTTGGATATATGATAATTGTTTTTGCCACCCATTCACACCCTTTATCAGACGCGATGTTGACCTAGGTGGCAACTGTAGAAGTTACCACTTTTTCACACCCTTTTTTCTTAGAGGTAGAGTGTAAGGTGGGTGGAATTTCGTAGCAGAAAACGAAAGACAAAAAGGAAAAGGAAAGATAAAAGGGGGAAAATTAAGATGGCATTGAAGTTACAGCAGTGGATACAGTTCGAACAAGGTGTATTGAAAAGAAGAGGACGAAGTATTTCACCGTCACCGTCATCATCACCACACACGAGGCGCGCCGTTCGCACGGCACAGATTGGGCTTAGCTCCATGGTAGCAACATGGTAATCTGATCAGCTAGCAATTCGACGGCCTACTCAAAAATTCCCGCAGTCGCACCTTCGGCACATCCACGACCTCCGTTTAACATGTTGGACTACTACAAAATCCTCGGCGTCGCACGAACAGCCCCGGTAGAGGAGATCAAGCGAGCGTACCGCAAGCTGTGTCTGCGCTGGCACCCAGACAAGAACCTAGAGGACAAGGAAACAGCTGAGCAGAACTTTCGCAATGTAAGCCAAGCCTACCAAATCCTGTCGGACGTGACGAAGAGGAAAGATTACGACCACCAGTGTGCTATGTTGCGAGGGCAAGCGAGGGCGACCCACAAGCCGGCGGCTAGTCCCTTCTCCACGCTGGAAGAAATTATCAAAGGTTTCCACCGCCGTTCCTGGGAGATTCACCCGGAATGCCGCCTCTCCAGTCCCTTCACGGCCAGGAAACCGACGACAAGGGTTGGAGTAAGCGTCGGTGGAGTGCGCACCAATGCCGACCTCAACGATTTTCGAATGATTCACCACTGTACCATAGGAAGAAGACATAGGAGACAACCACCCGGGATGTCCCCAGCATCTTTTTCAGGTGGAACAAACGCTGCTGCTGCTGCTGCTGCTCAGAAGCCAGCCACTACGAGGGGGACCGTGTTTGAGGTCAGGACAGTGATGTGCGACGGCATACAGAAGGTGTCCCATTTACAGGAAGGAATACGAGTATCGCAGACCACGTATGTGATGCGCAAAAAGTGACACAACCTGAAGGTCGCGGAGTGGAGCGATGTGTTGACTATTTCGTGGTAGTATAATGGAAGATAAATTTCTTGGAGCTATGCCTCTCAACGGATACTGTCCTAATTGCGTATCGCTCTTCCACTGGATGCTAGTCACTTCCGTGTTATTGTGCTTTTGCTATTCAATTTTGCTACAACATTATCCCTATCCGTTCTTTGCTTTGTCTTTTTTTTTTTTTTTTTTTTTTGCACGGCGCTGCTATATAACCTGTTGTTTTGCCTTTAGAAACGATTTGTAGCCAATAGTTTGCGTAACGTGGATAGTGCACGGTCCCGAGCTATGGCTTTCGCTCACTGGCGTCAAAATTATCAGGATAATACGACATGTCACTTTGGCTGCCAGAAAGGCACATTCAATAATCGCGCACCCCAAGTACTAGATTACGTCGTCTATTATCTTCTTGATACCTTGGCGTTCGCCTTCTCTGATTTGATAAACCGTTTGTGTTAAACGGAAGACGTTTATCATTTTCTTTTACAACGCCACATGCAAACGAAGTTTGGGACCGAAATGTACCAACAGACGTTACTTTCCGTTGTAGGCATGCTATATCCTTCCCTGTATTCGTTCCGGGTTTTCGGAGTTATGCGAACAGCTCGAAAAACATACGCCGGTAAAACCTTTAAAAAATTCATCCGAACTGATCAAGAAAAGCCATGCCGCATGACAACTGGTTGACATCGTTCTTCATTTCCTTTTGTGTAGAGACTGCCTCGTATTGCGGTTTACCACCCCCCGCTACAAGGAAAGATGGCTCTCTAGGCCGAAATCCACTATGCAACAGTCTATATAACAGTAGGTGTTATTGCAAGGCAAATTCGCGCTTTTCTTGGGGGTATGCCCTTCCACAGTCGTCGCTTTTTTCCTCCGACTTTCGGATGTAAAAAAAAAAATTAACGACGAAAAAGCCTTAATTTTCGGAAAATAATCAACTCCGACAAAAAACAACAACATAAAACTTCCGAATATGCCAAAAATAAACTCCGAAAATTCGCAGCCCCAGTTACAAGAAAGAACAGAAGAGGCGAAGAAGAAAGCCACGGGTGAGGCTCATTTTATATACTAGCGAATGTTAGGCCGACTAAAGAGATTGCGGAACCCATTAATTTACACGTGTAAGGATATGCCTCGGAGAAGGGGAGGCACAATACCCCTTGCCTAACAAATTTATCATCACACTCATCACGTAGATGCAGATTACGTCGTAAAGCGAAGGCCCGCGTGCGGTAATTGTGCAGCTACGATTACAAGCTCACGGCTTAGAGTCTTTGAAAGTGAAATCTTTTCGTACACTGTTCCACGTCCCACTTCTGTGTGGTAGTTCTCGATGCAAAATCAAAAGTGTCTCAAAGGGGAAACGCTGAAACAAAGTCGGAGGGAAAGGTGTTGTACGCGATCGAAACTTCCCATTCATTTCTCATTCCTTTGCGTTACACCCTCGCAGAAAATGCGAACCTGTCAGTATTTGTCGTTCGGTGCCCTGCAAGTCGGAGCCCCAGGATAACATTGGCTACAAAGTTTGTGCGTCATGGAGCTCGGCGGGGGGATAGACGATAACAACGCCGTAATTTGAGGGGAGCTGCTTTCGGCACGCGCTCTCATTAAGATGCACACCCTTGGATGTTTCCAAAGGAGCTCATTTAAATACGGCTGCAGGCTCGCACAGCGCGTCTCATCGTGCGTGTATACGGATATGCACACGCGGGCGCTCAGGGAACCAAGATATTCCACCTCTCATATCTGCGGTGGGACTTTCAAATTGGAGTCGTCGCTTCGCATTCGGACACACACAAGTTTCCGCCGGCAAAGAAGGGAGGGGTGTATTTAACGTAATGAGTGCGTAAGAGCATTAAAGTCGCCGTTAATGATTGACGGTATTTTCGGTGTGCATACTTGAGTCATGATTTTACAGAGTCTGCCATTGAAGTATAGTATCTAATACAGACGGAAAATCATTCACCATAGCATTACTTTCTCTGTTGTTAGGTTTCTTTGTCACAGCTTATGCAACTTTTTCACGCTGCATACTGGCTGTTTCATTCAGAGTACAGCAGGTGTACATAAAGCACATCCTGATGGCTGTTATCCATGGGAACAACCATAAAGGCACTAAAAGGTCTATTGTGTACGGGAATGTACCGTACAGGAGTTATCAATAGGTTGATAGATTTTGGGTGTGCATATAGGGGAAAAAATAAATTTCACGATTTCGTCTGCGTGGATGTCCAGAAGTAAGCGTCAGTAGCTTTTTATTTACGGTTATTATTTACTTTTACCAGGACTACTTGAAGGAATCCACGTGCTCCTTCAATCACTAGCTTTTTTTTCGTTCATGCAGGGGCTTCCTTTCACCTTTTCTATTGATTTCTTATGCGTTTTGGTGTCCCAATACAAGGGAGAAAAGGTCCAACGAAGTTCAAGTCGCCGCACAGATATCCGACGAGAATAATTTACCGAAAAAAGAAAAAATAGCAAGAAATGAGCAGTCTTACTTACCAACTTTGATATTTTCTGAGACGCGCTCGAAGCGCCGGTTTTCTCCTAGCGGGTAAAACTGGCATGCTGCAAAGAGGAGAAAGCAAGAGTCAGCATGAATGTTCCCTGTCACTTTATATGCAGTTATCACAGTGCCACGAAAACATTCCCTTAAGCTGTTCCAAGATAAATGAGATTACCAGATGTTCTGTACTATTCCTTCAGACAAGTATAAACAATCTCTCACAGTATACGCATTATCTATCAAACAAGGTCTTAGTGTGTCTTGTCGCTTAATAACAACTTTACTTTAATGATGACTGATTGGCAAGTTTCATTGCCAGGGGCCATGAAACAAGAAATGAAAAAGATACAGACAACAAATGAAAAAGAAGTGTTTAATCGTGCGGAACGGATGGTTCCCGTTCCTTTTGTATTCCTGTCAAGGTAACGGGATCTTGCATTCTGCGAGTATATTTTTTTTGCGCTGTAGTGCCACTTTAAAGCTGCACTCTACACTCTTAGAAATGAACTTGACCGCATAGCACGCTCCTAGTCAACCATCATCTCGAATGATATCATTATCTGCCCTGATTTGGTGAAATCATTGGCGTATGACCTTTTTGTGACAATTTTGAACAGCATAAGTCACAAGAAGGCGTACGCGTCCCGTTTTCAACAAATCAGAGCAGATGAGGCTATCATTCGAGGTGATGATTGGATAGGAGCGTGCTATGCGGTCAAGTTCATTTTTAAGAGTGTACACTCCAAAAACAGAAGTTCACCGAAGAGCACGCTGTGCGCCAACCGTTGCCACCAATGTGGGTAGGCTTATGTAGGTAGGGTTTTTAACCAGTCAGGGGGCAGAACGACGTCATTCAGGAAGGTGATTGGCTAAGAGCACGTTATGTGGTGAAGTTCAGTTTTTAGTTCTGTTTTGCAGAAGGCAGGTCGTACTCAACGACCCATCTAATACTTTGCTCTCCCCGACGAACTCATGCACCCTCTACGCATCTCTACCCTTCACCCTACATTCGTCCGTCTTTTTTTTTTTTTTTGCTATAGTCGTGGCGGAGAGCTGATCCTTTAACATGTAACAACCAACGGGTTTGAAGCTCCAAGAAGGAACTGCACTTTATATGAAGGCAGTCGACGATATACAACACGTGGTAAAGTTCCAAGCGCACTCTAAGAAACAGAGCTTTACCGCATAGCACGCTCCTAGCCCACCATCATCCCGAATGACAACGTTCTCTCCCTTGACTGATGAAAACGGGGCTTACGCCATTTTTGTGGCAATTACGTGGCGCGTAATGCCACACAAATGGCGTACGCACCCCGTTTTCAGCGAATCAGGGAGAAGCATGATGTCACTCGGGATGATATGGTTGGCTACACTCTTAAAAAGAAACTTCACCGCATAGCAGGCTCCTAGCCAGCCATGATCTCGAATGATATCGTTATCTGTCCTGATTCGTTGAAAACGGGAGGCGTACGCCTTTTTTGTGACACCTATGCTGTTCATAATTGTCACAAAAAAAGGAGTACGCCTCACGTTTTCAACAAATCAGAGCAGATAACGATATCATTCGAGATCATGGCTGGCTAGGAGGGTGCTATGTGGTGAAGTTTCTTTTTAAGAGTGTAGGAGCGTGCTATGTGGTGAAATTCATTTTTAAGAGTGTAGGTGCGTGCCGTGTGGTGAAGTTCATTTTTAAGATTGCGGATCCGCATTGAACGCTGCAACAGACTAAAAAGCCGGAAGGACATTTCACTGTGAAGATCTATTAGACAGCCACGAGACTTGAGCTTCATAGCTAAGCGACGACTCCTCGTCCGGAATGAGACGAAGAAACTAATCTAGGCCCTGGAAACAGCCGCACAAAGGCACTGAAAAATTGCGCGCTGCGACTCGACAATGGTAGTGGCGCATCCCAATTTTCGCCGCCAACGAGCCAATTTTGAAACAGCACCCTAGGAAGAGGAAATTGGAACAGGAAGGAACTGCTTCAAGAGTGCAGCCCTTCTCATAAGGCAAGCTTTAAGCAATACCACTACGCCAGTTAAGAGACTGGGAAGTGAAAAAATAAATAAAGAAAAAGAGGGTCGTTCATGTCTGAACGAAGTGCAACTTAGAGCATGACGTATGATGTTCTCGTCCGAAAGGTTGTTTCCTGTGCAGGGCTACAGTAAAAGAAAGAAAGGGGTTGGGGGGAAGAGCAATCGTGGCCCGTTTTGGGGAGTAGATGAATTGTCGCAATCATTAAGCTCGATCGGAAATAGATGCGAAGAAGTTTATGAGAAGTATAAGTACTATTTGCAACGCCGGGGAGTATGTTTTATGGCTAGGTTGCTAAAGTGAGAAGTCACTTGCGATATATACGGGACTACAAGTGTAAGTGCTCCCTAATTTGCTCATTTGCTCCGTGTGTAGATCCATTATCGTGTCTCGAATACGAGTAAGTGTTTTGGTTTCTTTCGAGGTTTATAGCTAATGCCAGATTTGTAGGGCCACTTCGAGACTCTGCTAACGTCACCTTTGAGACCTTTGAGCGAATCCGGTGGTTTTGTCGGGTTGTCAGGGATCCAGACGACCACTTTATCCACCGCTGATGATGATGATGATGATAATGAATTTTTCTTTTTTTTCTGGCGCAAGGCGACTCAAGTTATAACCACTTCCACCTCTCTCTCTCTCTCTCTCTTCAAGGTTCCCTATACCCCGGGGCGACGTCTACTTTTCGCCTTCGGAGGGACAAGCGGGAAACTTGCCCCCCCCCCCCCCTCCTTCGTCCAAGAGAGGCTTCTTCCTACCAGAAAGGAATTTCTTTGGCGCCCCTTCATGTGGGCTCCGGGGAAGGGCAATAGCGCCCTGTGCCCTCCCGTAGACGCCGGCACTGCCTCTATACACATTTTTAGTTAATAATGCGTCATAGTCACAAAATAAAGTCGTTGCTGTTGTTATCGTTGTTGTTATACAGCGTGTGTGCGAGTTTCACAGTACGCGTGGATCACCCACCGCCACCTCTTACATACAGGCAGAGACAAGCGCGACACACTAAAAACACAACTTCACCGCATTACACACTCTGAACCAGCTTCATTCCTAGTGAAATCGTTCTCTGTTCCTTTTTGTTTAAAATACTAAGCGTACGCCTTTTTGTTACCATCTGGATACATATTAAAAGATGTATACACTTCCAATTTTCAACAATCCAAGAAAGAGGACGGTATAATTCGGAACGACAGCTGCTTCTGAGTGTGCTGTGCGGTGAAGTTCCGGGTCGTGTTTTTCTTCCCCATGATTTGCAGGGGAATGTCAATACTTCCCTCAGTGCAATTACGAGTCTTGAACGCTCTTTGCTGAAAGTCGAACTCAATCTACGTCAGACTGTGCGAGGAACTAATTGATCTGAATGACATTACGATCAATTAATTTGCCTACTTTTGTTGGCGTTAATTAAAGCTCATCTTCAACGCAGCAGACACGCATTCTTCGGAAGGATCCACGCGCAAACTATGCGTGAAACGTGCGGGAAGCGATAAAAGACGGAAGACGCACTGAGTGGAGCCTACGGCGCATCGAAAGGGTTGAAATCTCCAAACAGGAACTAATTAGAAGGGCGCTGCTTCAGTAGTGAGGTACCTTGTGCTATACTACTATCTATATTTCGATGCTTATGGGCACTACTCTCGTTGATAGCATCCGGGGATCTTCAGTGTTCAGGTATCGATTCGTGTCCTCCGTGGCAGATCTCTTGCAGATACCAGTTTTTTTTTTTTTTCTTTTGTCATTTGTTTATCCCGTCTAAGCTAACGTATGACTCTGGCTGCACTGGTTTTATGGAATTTGTATTTCGGAGAAGGTGAGTCCGTCGGATTCAAGTATATCCCATCACCGCTGCCGGATGCTCTCGGGTATGTCGAGTATTGCGAGCCTGTCGAGTTCAAGTGTGTCCCAGTATTTAATGAAATAGTGCTGATAAATTTAACGTAATAAATACAATGTTACAAATTCACGTTGATGCACAGAAAAGCATATACGGCAAAGGAAGTACTGGCTCAACAGTATGAACGCAAACGTATAGCTCTAAGAACACACTGGAAGCTTTAGTGCACATTTAAGCCCTGATCTAAAGTTACTTGTTGAAACTATTAGCTACAAAATTTGCAGCAGCGCATAAAACAAAGAGTCAGAGGCACCTTCCCAGGCAGCACAGAATCTTGGACCAATATGGGTTGGTCATTTGAAGGATTGGTCCAATATTGGACCAGCTTTGCCAATGGCCAGCAAATAATGGCTTCGGCATAGAAATATTCGTCCAACGTTGCCAATTACCAGCCTATGCTGGCTATAAACGAGCAGTAGCTTGCCAATGTAGGCAATAGACGATATGCAAAACGCAGCGCCCCCTCGTAGCGCGCACGGAAACCTTCGGAATTCCGCCATATCTGAGGCTCTCTCCCCGACACGAGTCATACACACGACTCACGTCCAGCTGTTCTATCGCGCGTCTTGCCTCACACATGTGCTGCTCACCATGTTATTGACATGGTGAGACGAGGGAATGCAAGCAAGGCTGAATTCTGGATTTCAATTTTGGGAGAGAGACTTACCGTTAACCTAGTGCAAATTAACCTGCTCTTTAATGCCGTCCTATAGACAGTTCAGTACAGTCCATTTAAGAACTATTCAGTGCACTGTATATGGCATAAGCATTTGGCACAAAATAAAAGCTTAGTACGGTTGTGGAGTATCGATGGTCAATTATCCTAAAACTGTCTATGTTTCTGGATACCATCCGTGACTGATCGATAGTTTTGCATCACTACGCGTTCCCTTGGTAGTTTTCTCTCTAGCTTCTTCTTCTTCTTGAATGTGAAGACTGATGGCACAGCAAATTCATAGGTGCCCCGTCTTCCATTTGGCACGTTTGCATCAAAATCAGTCTCTTTGAAGGGCCATGAACACACATTTGCTGTGTCAGCATTGAACTTCGTGTTTTCTCTTGATGGCTAGCAGTCATACCTGTCTCAGGGAAGCTGTTGAAGGTGACTGTAAGGCGGGCATGAAGTGTCCTCGTACTAAATGGTTGAAACAGTCAGAGTGCACCGTCTGAGGGGCCCATCTAAGGAGGACTATCTGTCTGGTAAACAGTCACTTGAAATGAAGTGCAACAAAACGTGACAATTATGTGGGAGATGGTCAAATAACGAAAACTCAGATTCACCGAGCTGAGAAAGACCACATTTTATACCAGTGCGTAACTGTGAGCATCACAGCGGGTTTTATAGCAACAGCTACAATCGTACTAAGTTTTTATCTTGTACCAAGTGTTTCTGCTGTATAAAGTGCACTACCAACTTCTCAAATGAGCTCTAGTAAACTGTATAAATTTCTCTTGGGCTGGGATAACAAAGCATCGTTGCACTAGGTTAACGTAATTTTCTTGCCCAACCTATGTCACAGCGCTCAATGCTTTCAGTGCAGTAAGGAATACTGACATTTGAGGCTCTCTTACCTGGTTTACATTCCCCTTTGAAACCCGCGTCTTATCACACAAATAAGATAGTGAACCAGCATATTTGAGAAGCAGGACACGCAAAAGAACTGTTGTATGACAGTCGTTTCCATTGCTCGGGTCGGGGAGGACGCCTACGACATGGCGCTAGGTTTTGCATACGGTCTATATGGGAAGTACACACCGGCAATATGGGAATCCAATATAGACATGCCAATATTGGTCCAATATTGGACCAGCTTTGGCGATGGCCAGCCAATAATGGCTTCAGCATGGAAATATTGTCCAACATTGCCAATTACCAGCCTATGTTGGCTATAGAGAGAAAAAAAAGGGGGGGAACTGGTGTACCGAAGAGGGGAGCAAAGAATATGGGAATCCCATATGGGCATGCCAGTATTGGTCGAATATTGGGCCGGGTGGCATTTCCAAAATTGCGCCAATATTGGCATCACCAATTGCCAATATTGGCCCAATTTTGGGCCATTATTGGCGTGCTGCCTGGGTTCATAATTGCCGCAGATACAAAAAAAAAGTCAATTTACTGATTGAACACTTCCGCACTTCCTATAGAGACTGCAGAGCACGTGAAGATGATCGTTTCTAACGTTTCATAAATGCTAGGGAGCATGCACGTGAAGCGATGATCCTTTCTGAAGTATCTCCCCTACAAAACTACAATGGCAGTCAGCCACTGACCCATATTTCCCGTCACGCAGAGATGTGCCGTGTTACGTCATCGTGCATCTGGTGCATTCTTCGAAGAAAGCCATTATCTTTTGTCGCGTCCACCTTTTACATTGAAAACCACGATAAATGTGGTACACGAACGGAGACGAGACAGCGGCGATTGTGAAGCCAGTCATGTAAAACCGATACCCGTTAAATGCGAAAAACGTGCTGAGCATCGTCGGCAACGAAACGACAATTTGTCCCTTGCTGCTGCTGAAAGGAGAAGCCGTGTATTGGAGCGAGGCGCCGAAACATTGTTGAAAAAAAAAAAAAAAGAAGAAGAAGAAGAAGGTTTCTTTCCACACAGAAAGCAGAAAGGGCGCCACTGCGGTTGTGACGTTACTAGGCGACTCTTTGCTTACTGATATTCATTACAACGCGCAATATGCATTCGTATATGGTTGATCGCTTTGTCTGACGACACGACTAAGTGATAAACGTTATGTGAGCCCCGCCCTCTACACTCTAAAAACAGAACGTCACAACATCTCACGCTTTTAGCCGTTCACCATCCCGAATGACATCGTTCTGCCGCCTGATTGGTTAGAAGCGGGAGGCGTACGCCTTTTTTGGAACACTTATGCAGTTCCATAAGAGGCATACGCCCCGCGCTTTCCACAAATCGGGAGTGATAAATTCTGTGCAATGGTTGACCTTCACCGTGCTATGTGGTGACGTTCTGTTCTTAGTTTGTAGGCCGAGCACATCTATTCTTAGAGTGTATCATTCCGACTGACATCGTTTCCCCCCCCCCCCCCCCCACCTGGTTTGCTGAAAACGGGTGGCGTGCGCCATCTTTGTGGCATTCTGCAGTTCATAATTACCACAAAAATACAAAAATGGCGCACACCCCTCGTTTTCATCAAATCAAAGCAGACAACGTTGTCATTGTCACAGTGCGCCAAGTATGCTTGAGCATTATTTGTATTTCGTATGTTTGAATTCATTTTTGAGTTTCATATCTGTGTTCAATGCCGAGATAATTTTTTGTGAAGAGGCATCACCTGCGGGTTTTTGCGCGCAGACGAGAAGTCTGGACTAAACAAAGCGGCAAGGACACCTGGCTTTCGACTTGGGCTAGTCGCGGAGACCACTTTTAAGATTAGCAATCACCGCCACCGCTCCCCAGTGTGTGAGGCGGCGGTTGGGAGTCCCAGGGGTAAAAGGGTAAGAGCTTTCGGGAGAGGTGCCGGCGCCAGAAGTCAACAGGTGTGACATATTAAGATCCATGTAGCAAGGGGGGATCGGAACATCAAACACATGCCAAAGTACGGAGAGCCAGGTGCCTTCGATTAAGATGTTTTCAAGTGTCGGCCTCGTTTGAGGTAAAGAGGTGATTTAAGGGAACCGCCGTGTTTTTGGCGGCAGTGTTGGTCGGACTCGGAGCGAAGAAGGACACTCGGGCAACGTAGGAGGTTTGACGGCACACGGCCGTCGGGGAAAGTCGTACGGACGAGGGGACACCGGGACAGCTCTATTTGTGTGTTCGACGGTGTTGTGATGTTAGTGAGGTGCAGTGCCATAAATCCAACCACCGAGGACAACGAAGACAAGGAACCCCGGACTCCAGCCCCAACTCGGAAGACTTCCCGCCTCAACAGATAAGACTCTCGATTAGTTGTTGAAATTTTGATTCTGGTTATGATCGGCTAGAGTGGCCAGTTGTGCGTTAGTTCGAGCGTTCAAGCCTGTATGTAGTAATCGAATTCCCGTTTGTAGCCGTATAGGTATTTGGGGCACTGTAATGATATGAGTTGAGTTTTGTGTGATCCTGGTTTTGTGCTAAAGTAAATTTTGTTTTGTTGAGTAAACATGGCTCCTGTTTCGTGTCACTTGCACGTCTAGCTGTTATTACCCAACGCCTCGACTGTGTCAAAGATAACCTGGTCGCAGAGGCACCCGATCTCCGGACTCTGTGACAATTATTGGCGTCCGCGACAGGACACAGTGTTGCCGTGGGGGAAAGCAGTGTGACGGGTAGGTGATCACGAGAGGAATACCGTGTGATTTGGAAGCTATGGAGCTACAAGAACTGTTGCTGGTCGGGAAAGAACTTGGCCTAGAAGGCACAGCCTTGAGGGAATGGATCGAGAAAGAGCAGGCTAGAGAAAGAGAGAAAAGGGCAGAAGAACGAGAGATAATGAAAGAACAACTACGGGTAAAAGAGGAGTCAGCTAGGCTAAGGGCAGAAGAAGAAAAACGGAGTTTAGAACTAAAGATAAAGCTACAAGAACTTCAGAATGCGAGTTCGGGCCATGCCGCGACTCCAACGGGTCCTAGGGAGGCGCCCAGTACGTTACCTATCACCCCGCATCGTTGGCTCACACCGTTCGATGAGAAGAGAGACGATCTCGATGCCTACCTCCTTCGATTCGAACGGTTGGCTACGGGACAGCGTTGGCCGAAGGAACAGTGGGCAACCGCTCTGAGCGTATGCCTTGTTGGAGAATCATTGGCCGTGTTTGCGAGACTCACCCCCGAAGATTCCGCGGATTACGATCAAGTTAAACGGGCACTTCTGCAAAGGTTCAGGCTCACTGCTGAGGGGTTCCGGGAGAAGTTTAGGAGCGGAAGGACCGAAGATGGGGAGACAGGGACCCAGTTTGCCGCAAGATTAAGCAACCTGTTTGATCGATGGATCGATCTTTCTGAAACCAAGAAAGACTTCGACAGCGTGCGGGACCTGTTCATAACCGAGCAGTTCATCAAGGGATGCCCTACGAAGCTGGCCACCTTCCTGAAGGAACGGAAAGTGGGAAATCTGACAGAAATGGCCACAATGGCTGACCGATTCTTGGAAGCACAGAGCCACGCAAGTCGGAGTAGAGGAGAAGAGCCGAAATCATTAGAAGAGCCAAGACGTGCGGCAAGTGGGAAGAATGGTCGTGAAAAAGAGGACGTGCGGAAGCAGAAGAGATGCTTCTTGTGCAACAGGGCAGGACACGCAGCTTCGGAATGCAGAGCCAGGGTTGGAGCCACACCGAGGAGCGTCACCTGCTACTCATGCGGAAGGGCGGGGCATACAGCAAATATGTGCCAAGAGAGAGTTTCCAGGGCCCCACAAGCATCGTGTGTTGTCACCCCAAGACAGGAAGAAGGGAAGAGACGCGAATGGCCAGAAGATGGCTACGTTGAGTTGAAGAACGGAGAAAAGCTCCCAGTTGTAAATGCATTCATTGCCCGCGACACGAAATTTTTGGTCGACGGATTGCCAGTAGTGGCAGGAAAGATTGGGTCACGCGAGGTAACTGTTCTCCGTGACACGGGAAGTAACACTGCAATTGTGCGGAAGTCGCTGGTAGGACAAGAGGACATGACAGGGGAATCGAATCCTGTTGTTTTGGTGGATGGAACGGTGAGGTATTTGCCGGAGGCGCAAATACATGTATTGACGCCCTTCTACAATGGGCCATTGTCGGTCAAATGCATGGAGGACCCACTGTATGACCTGATTTTGGGGAATCTTCCGGACGTTCGAGCGCCAGATGATCCTGACCCTAAATGGGATGTGAAAGATGAGGAAAAACACTGCACAGAGGAAAGCAGAAAGGATGAACGTGGAGCCGAATTTTCAGCAGCGGTGGAGACAAGGAGACAGGCCCAGAAGGCCCAAGGTACGAGGAGTTGCGGCCCACTACACGTGCCACAGATTGCGGGATGGCCGGAGAAGCCAGCGGAAATTGAGCAGGCTCAGCAAGAAGACGACACCTTGAGATGTTGTTTTGAGAAGATGGGACAGAAACTGCAGTGTCGAAATCCAAACCACAGTTACGAATACGTGGTCAAGGGAGGAATATTGTACAGGATGTACAGAATGGATGCCGGCCGAGAGTTCCAGCAGATGGTTGTGCCAAAGAAGTTTCGGCAGATTGTTCTCCAGATGGCACACGACGGAATCATGTCCGGACACCAGGGCATTCAGAAGACGACGGACCGCGTTCTCACCGAGTTCTTCTGGCCTGGAGTACAAGCAGAGGTGCAGAGGTTCGTCAAGTCATGTGACCAGTGTCAAAGAACCACGCCGAAAGGACGGGTACCGAAAGTACCGCTGGGGAAGATGCCGACGATAGAAGAGCCTTTTCAGCGCGTGGCAGTGGACATCGTCGGGCCAATCACTCCGAAGACAGCGAGAGGAAACCAATACATCTTAACGATGGTTGACTATGCGACGCGGTATCCGGATGCCGTTGCGCTTCCTGGTATCACGACAGAGCACGTCGCTGAGGGTCTGGTAGAAATGTTCACCCGGACGGGTATCCCCAAAGAAGTGCTAAGTGATCGGGGCCCTGCATTTGTCTCGGAAGCCATGCGCGAAGTGAGCCGCCTTCTATCGCTCAAACAGATCCATACTACGCCGTATCACCCGATGGGTAACGGGCTAGTAGAAAAGTTTAATGGCACCGTCAAGACCATGCTCAAGCGTATGTGTCAAGAGAAGCCCAGGGACTGGGACAGATACCTCGCCCCATTGTTGTTCGCGTACAGGGAGGTGCCACAAGCGAGCCTGGGCTTCTCTCCTTTTGAATTGCTATATGGCCGACACGTGAGGGGGCCATTGTCGGTGTTGAGAGAGCTGTGGACCAATGAAGAGATTGAGTCCGATGTCAAGACGACATATCAGCACGTTTTTGATCTCCGGAACAGGCTGGAGGAGACGTGCAAGGTAGCGCACGAGGAGTTGGAAAGAATGGGTGCACGATACCGCCAATACTATAACAAGAAGGCTCGTGCGAGGAAGATGCAAGTGGGTGACCGGGTACTTATATTGTTGCCGACAGATCACAACAAGTTGCTCATGCAGTGGAAAGGGCCGTTCCCAATTGTGCAGCAAAAAGGGGAAGTGGACTACGCAGTCGACTTGGGCCACGGAACGAAATTGTTCCACGCCAATATGCTAAAAAGGTACGAAGAGCGGGAGGCCCCAGAAAATACGGCGAAGCGTACCGAAGCTTGCGGCGTAGTCACCATCGACGGGAGTGAATGGGAAGACTCTGTGCCTATGCTGAATTTGGAGCAGAAAGAAGATCACAGACAAGTAATGTTCGCTACGACCCTGACGCCACAACAACAGAGGCAAGCGGAACACCTGGTGGACGAGTTTCAGACGATCATGTCAGACGTACCGGGACAAACTAACCTAGTCACGTGCCAACTGGAACTGTCTACCCCGAAACCTGTGTATACCAAACAGTATCCACTGCCATTCGCAGTCCGTAAGACCATAGAGGACGAAGTGCAGGCAATGCTACGCCTGGGGATTGTCGAGAAGTCCAGCTCTGCCTATAATTCGCCCGTCCTGGTTGTTCGGAAACCTGATAACACACATCGCCTGTGCATCGATTTCAGAAGATTGAACGATGTGTTGAAACCGGATGCCGAGCCGATCCCCAGGGCGGACCATCTCTTCGCTGACATTGGGAAGAAGAAATTCTTCTCAAGGCTTGATTTTAGCAAGGGGTACTGGCAAATTCCTCTCGACGAACAATCACGGCCAAAGACTGCGTTTTCAACAGCATCAGGACTTTATCAATTCCGATATATGCCATTTGGAGTGAAGACGGCACCAGCAGTTTTCACGAGGCTGATGCGGCAGCTATTCGGCGACCTGCCTGATGTTAGGTACTATTACGACGATGTCCTGGTTGCCAGCGACACTTGGGAGGAACACCTGGCAACCTTGAGAGAAGTCTTTAGAAGAATACGAGACGCTGGGCTTAAAGTACGGCCTACTAAATGCGCACTGGCCCTGGAGGAAGTCACGTTCGTGGGACATAACGTCGGACGAGGACAGGTGGCCCCGTTGACGAAACTGGTGGAGAAAATCCAGAATGCCGAACGACCAAGGACGAAGCGTCAAGTTCGTGCTTTCCTGGGACTGACCGGATATTACCGGGATTTTATTCAACACTACGCAGAAGTGTCGGCACCATTGACAGATCTCACGAAAAAGGGATGCAGCAACAATGTTGATTGGCGAGACGAACACGAAACTGCTTTCAACGAGCTGAAACGTCTGCTGACCCAGGCCCCGATTTTGCGCCTACCGGACCTGGAAAAAGAGTTCGTCCTTCGAACCGACGCGTCTGATAAAAGTATAGGAGCTATACTCCTACAGGAACACGAAGGAACGTTGCACCCTGTTGCGTACGCCAGTCGCAAGCTGCAACCGAGAGAAGTAGCGTATGCCACGAGTGAGAGAGAGGGACTTGCCCTCACCTGGGGCATACAAAAGTTTCACACATACCTGTACGGAAAGGAGTTCATCCTCCAGACGGATCACCAGCCCCTCGTGTATCTGAACCGTACGAGGCATATGAACGCGCGCATTATGCGCTGGAGTTTATTGTTGCAAGAATATCACTTCCGTATACAATATATTAAGGGTAGTGAGAATGCAGGAGCCGACTACCTCAGCAGAATGTAATATGGGCATGAATAGTTTATTTGAACCTTGTTGTGCTGGTTTTACATAACCCATTTATTTTAATACCGCTGACGTTCTTTGTGTGTTCTCGGGCTCAATAAGTGTTTGTCTCTTTCGTGGAGTGTAAAGCGGTGTAGGATGTCTGATTGTAACGGCCGTTATGTGTCCCGAAATATAGGGATGGACGTACATCCGCTAGTTTTACCGTAACAGTACATACTTGTGCGCACATGTGTCTTTTGCTTGTACATATTATTGTATAATATTCTGGAGTTGGGGGTCGTGTCACAGTGCGCCAAGTATGCTTGAGCATTATTTGTATTTCGTATGTTTGAATTCATTTTTGAGTTTCATATCTGTGTTCAATGCCGAGATAATTTTTTGTGAAGAGGCATCACCTGCGGGTTTTTGCGCGCAGACGAGAAGTCTGGACTAAACAAAGCGGCAAGGACACCTGGCTTTCGACTTGGGCTAGTCGCGGAGACCACTTTTAAGATTAGCAATCACCGCCACCGCTCCCCAGTGTGTGAGGCGGCGGTTGGGAGTCCCAGGGGTAAAAGGGTAAGAGCTTTCGGGAGAGGTGCCGGCGCCAGAAGTCAACAGGTGTGACATATTAAGATCCATGTAGCAAGGGGGGATCGGAACATCAAACACATGCCAAAGTACGGAGAGCCAGGTGCCTTCGATTAAGATGTTTTCAAGTGTCGGCCTCGTTTGAGGTAAAGAGGTGATTTAAGGGAACCGCCGTGTTTTTGGCGGCAGTGTTGGTCGGACTCGGAGCGAAGAAGGACACTCGGGCAACGTAGGAGGTTTGACGGCACACGGCCGTCGGGGAAAGTCGTACGGACGAGGGGACACCGGGACAGCTCTATTTGTGTGTTCGACGGTGTTGTGATGTTAGTGAGGTGCAGTGCCATAAATCCAACCACCGAGGACAACGAAGACAAGGAACCCCGGACTCCAGCCCCAACTCGGAAGACTTCCCGCCTCAACAGATAAGACTCTCGATTAGTTGTTGAAATTTTGATTCTGGTTATGATCGGCTAGAGTGGCCAGTTGTGCGTTAGTTCGAGCGTTCAAGCCTGTATGTAGTAATCGAATTCCCGTTTGTAGCCGTATAGGTATTTGGGGCACTGTAATGATATGAGTTGAGTTTTGTGTGATCCTGGTTTTGTGCTAAAGTAAATTTTGTTTTGTTGAGTAAACATGGCTCCTGTTTCGTGTCACTTGCACGTCTAGCTGTTATTACCCAACGCCTCGACTGTGTCAAAAATAACCTGGTCGCAGAGGCACCCGATCTCCGGACTCTGTGACAGTCATTCAAGATGATCGTTGGTTGGGAGCGTCCTATGCTGCGAAGCCCTGTTTTTAGTGTGTAGGCAGTGTGTTCTGGATGCCCCTCAAGATATCGTGATGGACGTATTTTGCCTTAGTATATATATGTATATACTCATGGAACGATGTGACAGCACCAGAGGACACGTGTTTCGCCGTGTTTGCGGCTCGTCAGCTCTGGGTAGCTGCGCATCGTTCGGAATCGGCAAACCAGGGGTCGCTCAGCGAGCGGTATACACCTGGGAGGGTGACTGAGCACTCCTGAATGTCACAGTGCAAGCCAGTGAATTATAATTAGGGAAAAAAGCCATTAAAGAAACAATGTCACCCAGTCACCCTCCCAGTCACCCGTCACCCTCCCAGGTGTATATCGCTCGCTGAGCGACCCCTGGTTCGCCGATTCCGAACGATGCGCAGCTACCCAGAGCTGACGAGCCGCAAACACGGCGAAACACGTGTCCTCTGGTGCTGTCGCATCGTTCCATGAGTATCTGTTTCTCTGCATGCAGCCATAGAAGCCATCTTAATATGTAAAATTTCAAACACGTCTAGTGTCATTTACTTGTTTCTTTAATGGCTCCCCCCCCCCTCATTATATATATATATATATATATATATACTGTTTTTTGCGCTTCGGGAGCATCCCAAACTTTCTTCTTTTTTTCCTTTTTTCAGTCACTTTACACCCAAGGAGCCACATACATCTCTCTACACTTGCTTGCTATTCTTCGTGCTTCCTTGCCTTTCATTAGCATAACCGCATTAGCACACAGGGTCCCTATTCTCGTCAAAATAATCGACCTCGACTACTTTGTGTGTCGTCTGTCATTTGATCGTCACGCCTTGGTGGTCACGCCTTCTTCACGTAACGACCAGTGACAGGCAAAAACACAAAGTAATCGCTATAACTGCTGTGGAGTCGCATCGCTATAACTGCTGTGGAGTCGCAGGCATCTTTGTTAAAGGAGCCTGCGTCGCCATGTTTCCTCTTTCGCGTGTTTTGTTAATCGCTGTTCGCCACTCGTACACATCCCTGAACTACATACGACACCTAACAGAACAGGCCGTAAAAAATACTGCGAATGAATTCACTGCGGTCTTGCATTTACAAATATTCCCCACTGCCTTCTTGAACTATACTGAAATCGAATCCCGCATTTTTTTTCTTGTTTTACGGCCACGAAACGTACTGGAGTGCAAACAAGCAGGGAGGGTTCAGATTTAATCAATTATTCAAACGAGTCAAAAGACTCAACAAGACGGAACTAAACTCGGTTTACTTCCGCCCTCACTCAATGTCACCCGATACCTTTGCCGGTTCGTCTTATGCGCATTTCAGTGCTCCCAAATAAACCCTGCCCAAAAGTGAAATTAATTAATCGATTCGCGTGAGCTTTATTTACTGGGACGCGCGCGGCTTAGTTCGCGGAATGGTCATTTTTTTTTTAAATTTCTTTCTTTCTCGAGACGAGGCAAAGCTCCGACCCATTATAGGAAAGATACTTCAAAAGCGAAAGACAGGAAGGATTTAATTAAATCTACGCGCGGGCTCCGCGGTGTTTCCGTACAAACTTGAGTGACTTTTGTGGCTGGTTTTCGCGACGGTAGTGTATACGGGTTACTTGTAAACCTTTCATGCATACAGAGAGGCCTTCGACAGACGTATTAAACTTGACGCTAAAATGTTGACGCGGGAGTAGGAAAACAGGTTACGAGGGTATCAATACCCGTTACCTCTTTAAAGGAGGTAAGAACTCCTTTCTGCTGGTATTTAGTTACGGGTGTAATAGGTGTACCATTGTTCTCCTACGCTTCGTAATTCTGTTTACAATTTATTGTTCAATACTTCCCCTTCATAACGTGTGCAGCGTTAATACAAAAACGCACTTTTTTTTCGATACGGGCGAGCAGCGCGCACCGCCATCCAGATACCTCTATCCATTGTTACGTCATTTGAAGAACTGTAGCACCCAATCACACGCCGACATTGTGGTACACATAACGCGTTCTGCTCTACACTCTTAAAAATGAGGGGGGGAGGGGAGGGTAATGGCAGGATCGGCTCGCCGTTGTTAAAAATGAACTGCACCACATACAGTACGCTCCTAGCCAATCATCATCACCAATGACAACATTCTCATCCCTGATTTGTCGAAAACGGGAGACGGAGCCTATTTTTGTATCAGTTATGCCGTACATAACAGCTACATAATGACTACATAACAGGCTCCACCTCCCGTTATCAACAAATCAGGGGCGAGAACGTTGTCATTCGGGATGATGGTTGGCTAGGAGCGTGCTATATGTGGTGAAGATACGGACCTATCCAATTCATCTATACAAAATGTGTCACAGCCAACAAGTTAAAATCGCCGTTTGGAGTCGGCGGGGTAGCTTGGTAGAGTTCATAGCCCCTTTAACTATACGTCCAGTGTCTAGATGAATGTATTCGGGATTTTAGTTACAGTTTCCTTCATTCGTTACATTGCAGTACACGAGGAGATTGGATACAATAACCAACTGAGAACAAGAACAGCAACACAAATACAAACAGAAAAAATAAGAAATGTTTTGGACGCATGGGTGTGCACCTTGTCCGATCAACTCCAGTAGAAAAAGTGGCATCACTTGCTTTTCCTGCTCCAACCTCTCTCTCTCTCTCTCTCTCTCTCTCTCACTCACTCACTCACACACACACACACACACAAACAAAAAACAAAAAAGAACAAAGCAATGCATGTGCTGCGTAAAAAAATAGTAGCCTGTATTTCGTTCCTACATTCGTCGCCTTTGCCGTTTTAATTACGAGAGCTGGAGTATGGCCGGTCCTCTTCATCGCCGCCGCGCTCATTACTTGATTTTTGTCTTCAACCAGATCAGAGCAGTCACATTCGTTCGAATATGGGCTATGATCGGGGGATCTCTAGCGGAGATCACCAGTCGAAGGACAAGGCAGAAACAATGAAATAGAAATGAAAATGTCAGGCTCGCAGCATTAATTATACCGGACAAACACAGTTTTTTTCTTTTTGACTAAATAGCTGACCTGAAAAGTTTTGTGTCGCTTCATGAGACACAGAAGAAGAAGAATGCTGAAGAAGCTTTAGCTTTTTGCCATTTTGTATTATACGTATGTATGAGTACTTTCGTCTATTTATTGTTATGATTAATAGATTATATCAGCGTACGTGCATGACAGATTAAATATGCTATAGCATTACCAATGAGAAGAAGAGCGGTGTGTGATTTTCTATTTTCGCACAACGTTGATTCCTTTGATTAAAATTTACTGTGCTGAGATTCTCAATTATGTCTGCTTCCATGTTCCTGTCAGACAAATTCGACCATTTTTATCCGCTTACCTCCCAGTCTGTTGTAATGAAAGTCATAGTTATTCGTATTCAGTAGCTTTTTCTTATAACATTGTTGACAATTATCAACCTTTGCACGCGTTTGAGTGGGACGTGTGGAGATTTTTCTACGGAAGCCGAATTCCCACTTCCACGCAATGGATGTAGTTGGATTTTGATAGTGCGGTTTTCACTGTCGGCTTCGTGTCAAACTTGGTTTTTTACTTGATAGCTTCTAATCTGATAGAAAATCAGGTGAGAAGTAAATAGAGGTATACGCTAAGAAAATAAAAGAGCAACTGGAGATTGACTACAGCTTGTAGTTCCCTAGGTTGCAATTACTTCTTTCAGGACCTTGCATATAGTCCCCTGCTTAGTCCCCTGACCCTGCAATTTACTCCCCAACACTAGGAATACGCCCAAAACTTCGCATAAACTTTCGTGCATTTAGTGTCGAATGGAACTTATGGTTGTGGCAATGGCGTCTATAGTCCCCGAAAAGGACTAAAGCTACCCTTTTTTTTTTTTTCATCACAAGCCGAGTGAATGATGTGAAGTATCGCTTTCAGAAAGTACAATTAATCACAAAAACACTTCAAATTTCTTCTTCCAAAAGAAGGAAAAGAACAAGGAAGAAACAGGAGATAAAATCAAAATAGAACAGGAAATATTAAATTCGCGATCAATAAACGCAATTTTAATAACCATCCCGATTCGTAAACGCCTTATCCCTCTTAAAAATTATCGCCTCTTCTCATCTACTTGCTGAAAGTGCCATTCAAGTGAAATTCACTCGCTACTTTACGACCGTGCAGTAGTAGCGTATGCTCGCGCGGGATCATTAGGCTCAAATTTCGACGGTTTAATGGCTTCCCCCCCCCGTCCGATGTCCGACCGTCGTTTTAGGAAAAGTGTCGCATTTAAAGAGAACGAAGACAAAAAAAAAAAGAAAAAAGAGGATAAAGGGAAGAGTAAGGGGAGATGAAAGTCTAATGGAGCCATCACCGCGCAATCAAAGATTCCAATCCGGACACGAGGGAACCAATATTAAAAATAAAAATGAAAGTGTGACAGGGGATGGCGGGATGAAGAAAGATGACAAAGGATGAGACGCGAGATCAGGAAGCTCAAAGCCGACCGCACATAGGCATCTCCTTATTAAGACGGAAAGACGGTGAATATAGTCGGAGTGAAAGCGGGAGCGATTCCGCCATCTGCTACAAATAGATTTTATTAGCTACAGACATTTTCGTAAACCTTTTTTACAGACTTTGAACGTAATTTCGAAAGGCATTCAGTGACGTCAATACCAGCAGCATTCCCTGCAGATGCGCGTTCGCAAAAAAAAAAAAAAAAAAAAAAAAAGAAAGCAAGAAAGTTAAAGAAAGTCAGCATGAAAATTGCGTGCGCTGATGAGAACGCCACGTGCGTAGGTTTAAACGCCTCCTGTGGGAGCGCGTCTAGACTTTCAAACTACTACTACTTTTTTTTTAACTTTTACTTTTACTTTTCAGGCCGAGCTATTCATAGCGGAAGAGAAACATCTGCATTTAACAGCCGCGTTGTAATAGTTAGTGAATATGCTACTGAGTATAACAATGGGTCAGAGAGAAAGATATGATTCTTTTTCAGCCCTATTTTTTAAATGAAAATTCCCTCGAGGCGTTCTGTGCTGGGCTCTGCAACAGTAGGCAGCACAGTATAGTAGGCACATATACTTTACATAAAGTAATTGCGGATAAAATGGTTGTCTGTGGCATATAATACGTACACTCTTAAAAATGAACTTTACCGCATAGCACGCTCCTATAGCCAACCACCATCTCGAATGATATCGATACCGCCCCTGATTTGTTGAAAACGGGAGGCGTACGCCTTTTGTGTGACAATTATGAACAGCAGAAGCATCACAAAAAAGGCGTACGCCTCCAGTTTTCAACAAATCAGGGCAGATAACGATATCATTTGAGATGATGGTTGGCTAGGAGCGTGCTATACGGTGGGAAGTTCTTTTTTAAGAGTGTAGTAGCATTTCGGAAGTCACATGACATCCGAAACGTCAAATTAACTGTTTTTATTTGTTTTGCTACACCGGTGTATTTTACGTGTAGCAAAGTTGTGTTCTTCCTAAGTTTCCCCTCATGGAGTGCTTTCATTGCCTTGATAAGCAGCACGCATTCGCTGTAATTGGTTAATATAAGCGATTATATAGGCCACCATCCTTTTAGTCCAAGTGAGGGCGGAGGATTCCACGTGTCCAAACTAGTTAATGTAACCAATTAGACAGTTGGTTTCACTTTCTTTTGAATGTTTTGATTGGCGCTACCATGTTGGTGGGCCGTGGCCAATTTTGGTCTTTATAAGCGGACACCCGCTAATTTGCGACAGCTCGAGTGGGGACTTTCACCACTGGAAGGTCTGTGACCGTGTCACCTTCACGTCCCCCGAGTTCTTAACCAGCAAGCCTTTGCCTTGATATGTATATGCCTTGTATATATCTGTATTAAATATTGTTGCTGTTCTGTTATTCCTCTCGTCGGACGTCTCCTGCTGCAAGCCGCTACCGTATACACGCAACACATCACCGAACCTCTCTAGTAGGAAAGTAGAAACTTTACTACGACCCCCTCACTCTTGCTATGGATAAATTTGTTGTCTATCTATTAAGCTCCTTAAACCTTGTTTGCGCGTGCTCTTTCTACGTTCCCCCATGGTCTCGGGGTTTTTGATCATGAATATTGTTACGGATATTGTAATTTATATACAACTGCGATACTGCATGGTTTCATAGCTGGCTGGTCATAGCGTGTCACGTACATGTGCCATCTTTCAACACCACGTATAGATCCCCGGCTATAGTTCACTTAGGTCCGGTTTCACTAACCCCGATTAACACTTAAACCGAGATCAACGGTCCCTTAACGTGAATTTAACGCTTAACTGTGCTTCACAAAAGGCAGTTATTATTACTGAAACATTCATCACGTCGCCAACTAGCGTTAAAAAAAAAAACAAAAAAAAACAATTGAGCGTTAACTTCAAGTTTTAGCAACGCTTGATCTCGGTTCAAAGCTAACCAGCGTTGGTGAAACCGGGCCAAGTGAGCCAATGGGGATTCTCTCATCTTGCATTTCCTTATTAGATGTCCGCGGGCGCACCTTTCCTATTTAGGCCATTTTCCGCGGTGTTCAACTCGCCGAAAAGCCCCCAGCTTGCCCAAAGAGGTTGACCTTGCCCCTCACTGATAGTCCGCTTAACTGCATTCGGCGAACTGGGATTCGGCAGATGGAGATGTGACCCTGATTGGTCCCCTCAAACGATTTGCCCAATAATCGCCGGAAATCGTTTGAGGAGACCAATCAGGGGCCTCTCCGCATCCTCCCGCTGCCAGAGAAAGAGAGGAAAAGGGAAAGCGTACGTATTGTTTTCTTTTTTCTATCGATAATGACTCACGAACGACTCAACGGAAGAATTCGTTTCCTTTTGTGCCGGTATCAAGGTGACGGCATCCTTCATTCCGCGAATTTTTTTGCACTCTAGTAGCCATCTAACATGTTGATCTGATGCCTTCATATTTCTTTCTCCTGAATGAGCAAGGGGGAAAAAAGACGAATAAACTAAAAGCGAATACGTTACCTCCGCCCAAGCGACGATGCGCGAAGACAGAGACATCAGCAGAAAAATAAAATAAAAAGGAAACAACGCGAATAATCGTAATATCATTGAACGGCGAGACTACAGCGGTACGGATCCAGTTAAAAAGGGTGAGAATAGCATCCCATTAGACGCCTTCAAAAGGGATACATGAATGATACACGAGCTGTGCTTTAATATTCATGCGATACCAACCCATAAGCTGAGGACGGCAATGACCGCGGGAACTTTCATTGTGCGGGAGAAAGAAAACGAAAGCGATGACGAGGAAATACAAAGGCCCCATGTAGGAGGTATTCATGGCGAAGATCATTAAGAGAGAGAATGAGAGAAGAAAAAAAAAAAAGAACGTGAGAAAACAATGGGAGAAGGGTGGTTGGTTTCAATAGGTGGCTTTTAAAGTGGTCGCATCGGATATCATCCTATGTGAACGAACCTTCAGACAGGGGACCCGTGACACAATGAACGCTGGTGACGTTACATGCTAAATAGAGGTTTCAATGCCACTGTCAAGCGTGCACCACCAAGAGCCAGAAAGTAGTGCACTGCTATTCAGGAAGCGGTAACACTGACTGGTACAGACGTCCTTTACGGGTTTCCAGTTTTCGAGAAATCACGCTACGTGCATAATGGGATATTTTTAGCTGTTCACATCGTTTTACATCTATCATTCAGGGTCATTAAAAGACATCAAAGTCGTACGCCAATTTGTCGTGTGTGTTCTTTTTGGAGCGCGCGTTCCATGAGAAGCAGCAGAGGTCAATACGCGTCGGTTGAAACAAAGAAAAATGAAAAAAAAAAAAACAAATGAAATCAAGAAACAAATGAAAATTCACTTCACAGTGCAAAGGCCTAAAATTCGTATTTGTATGAAGGATTGACTTCTGGCGATATGTCGTGTGCTTAGTGTAAGAGAATAAGGGGCTTTCGTCCGTCTTCTCCTTCATTACACAAATGTACCCTGGTACGTTGTGATACATGCTTTCAAAATGGAATCCGGAGTGCTCTTTACTTTCTTTTTCTCGCCTGATTCGGCTTTAATAATAAAGTTCGCGACCATATAGTTTCGTGATTTACCGGCCAACATGTCTTTCTCTTTTTTTTTCTTTTTTTTAATTCTTTACGCGAGAAAGTCGGGTATTTAATTAACCCTATAGCTTTATAAGCTGGGGGAAAATAAATCACTGCCCACGAAAGTAATGTAGCTACGTATCTTGCTCTTTATTGGAGGTATCGTTTTTCTTTCTTTTTTTTCGAGTCACCGACGCCATATCTTTCTCATATAGTGGCTGTCCTTGCTCGGCTATTGCAACCCCATAAAAAGACAGCAGAGCTTTATGGATCCCGGTTTGAAGCTGAACCTACAAGGGAATAAGAAAGAGAGAGAGAGAGAGAGACAAGAAAAAACAAAGACATCAAAAAGTGTTCCACAAATAGTTTGTGTATTGTATTTCTTCAAGTAACATTTCTATGTTTTCGTACTATTTTCTTCATCTTAGTGCGGTAAGCCGAATGAATTGGCGGTAGTCGTCTTGCCACTGTGGAGCAAAACTGTCTTTTAGGCTGACACTGGTTGAGCACATGAACAATGTCCACTGAGACGGTATCGGAGCTCGATCTGTTCTAGTAACTCATTATAGTTGTTTCAGCAAACTATACTTTTATGCTTTGAAACATGCTATGAAAAACTACCTTTATCAGAAAAACAACATTTTTCTTCCTGTTACGAGGTGACATTTCTGATCGGGCAGTACACCAAGCGGCCGTGCTTTTGATTCTAAAGGAATTAAACTGACGAACAAAATCCATGAGATATGATTGGGTCAGCCAGCCTAGATCTCTCACGAGCTGTCAATAGACGATTTTAGGGATATGCGCGCGCCACCAAGCGCGCGGCGCAAAGCAGCATGGGAAGTTTGAGGGACACTGCATGCTTCGTCGTCTGCTTCGGTTATGGTTTACCCCCGCTGACGCTGCTGCTGCGCACACCGAGAATGTTGTTGTTTTTCTTCTACCTCCGCCTCTGCCCGTCTCGTGATGCGCTCTAAGTTCCCATGAGCCTTTGCGTGCCACAGGTGGCGCTTGCTTTTCTGAAAGGGTGTATTGATGATGAATGTTTCCTCTTTCTGAGCTTCAGCCGGGTATCAGATGTGACAATGGCGGCACTACGTTAGTCGACATATAGGTAACTCGATCTGGAACTTACATGAAATAGTTCATCATGAGGGGATCGGCCTTGTTGCACATGAAGTGCTTGGATACTGAGTTTACCTGAAGGCTTCCTTCTTTCAGCCATGCAAAGCTAGTAGTCCTCCAGAAAACATTTTCACGAACGGGGAGTTTCACCGCCAGGGGCGAATCACAAAACGGGGGTATCTGGTTCAACACTAGAAAGCTTGCATCTGCACTTGAACTGTATGGAAGAGCATGAGGAATTTTCTACTTCGTCACAGCTTGTACGGTGTAATACGAACAAAGATTTTTAATGACTATATATCAATGACTACTATTCTACTATTTCAATGTCTGAATGTACTGTGACATGATTGGCAAACATCAACGTCCTCTTCAAGAAATGTATGGTTGTTCTTTCGCCATGCTTCTAAGCTCTGACACAGAAAAGAACGTTTTCCCTTCTTCGCTATCTCTCCTTGCAGTCACTGAGAAGGCTATCACTGAATTTAAAATTTCATATAACTTCACAGTTTGCAAGAATAACCACTTTTTTTCGCATATTACCGAAGAACATGCACGCCCAGAACAATAAACCATAGTCACCCGACAAATACTTTCACATCTATAGCCTACATACGAGCCGGAGAAACAGAAACGTGTCAGTATATCTAAATTACAATGGTATTGACGATGATAATTAAAAAATACGGGTTTACTTATATGCCAGCCGTTTTATCGTCATATACTACGCACTCACACCCACTTCATATAACGATGATCATCCGGACAACATCATCTACAACGTCGAGACTATATATATATGGTCCCGCAAGGGTGCGTTCCAAACATGGCGTAACAAGAACAAAAGTTGGATTCATCTGTGTCCTCGCTATTTTCCTTTTGGGCTCACTTTCTAACTCAGTAAAGCGTGGACAATTTCCCATCGGAGTATGGCGAAGATGAAAATGAAACGAGCGAAAGCGAGAAAGCGGAGGAAAAACGTCTGAAGGGGGCCTAATCTTTCATCAAGGGAACCGTGCATGAAAAATGTAGCCTATGAGGCGCGTTGCTGTTCCCATAAGTCATGGGTCCCCCCCCCCCCTATCTTTCTCTCTCACTCTCTCTCTCTCTCTATCATCTTTTCTAACCTTTGGGTCTTTAGGGTTTATGTCCCTCCACAGTCTGGGGGTCGTTCCTTCGATGGATTCGAAAAATCTGGCCTCCAACTTATGGCGCTTTCTTGTTTTTCATATTCTGCCGCCGACTTCACAAATACTTGCATCCGATAGCGTTATGTTCCTTGCTCTTATTTTTTTTTTTTTTTGCATATTTCGTGCGCAGGTGCACGGTAGTCGGAGAAAGTGAAATATATCGCAAAAATATTGAATACAAAAAAAGAGAACGAAGCGGGGACGCTGGAGCATCGATCCAGTACTGAAGGCAACTGGGAGCAGCATTCAGATTTTTCTCTGTGTTTTTTTTTCTTCTTTTTCTTTTTCATACCAGCGCACGAAAGGTTGAGTGAATTTAGAATAAAAGTGCAAAGAGACAGATTACGTATGTATATATCTTTCTTTGAAGACGACAAAAGCGTGGATAGAGGAGCACTGCGCAATCTGTTTGTTGGGAACCGATATGGATGGTTTGGTTTCGTTTGGCGGAAGACAAAATAAAGTGCTGGCAACCAAGCTTTTGTTGTGACTAGTCCTGCTGCCTCAGTGATTTATCCGAACCTCCCTCCCCCAAATGTTTGGCGACACCTCTCTCCCATTCCTTCTTTACGTCCCATTTCGCCTAATCAAAGTCGTCCGACTAAAGAGATGTGATGGGTGAGCGGCGTTACGCGAAATGGGACTGCGTCGTGTAATTGAATTAGGTGAAACGCGCAGGGGGCTGTCTTGAAGTGGACAGTGACTCACCCGTCCCTCAGCGTTAGTGATTGACGTATGCAAGAAATGAGCTCGCTCATGGGCCGACGTCTTACGTATAGCATAGCAACTCTTACCCGTGCGCCCCTGCAGCGGAGACAGGGCTGTACTTCAGCTTTGGTTGCAACGCAATTGTAATGATGATACCCCCTTCAATTTTCTGCAACGCGCCAGCCGTTCTTGCGTTTCGGGATAAACCATCGCAGCATCGCTACAATTTTTGTGCAGAAGAATCCAGACGGACGAGGGAGTACTTTTCGTAATTCGTAGCCTGTCCGACGCTGAACGGAAAGAATGATGATAAGGAAGTGCGGAAGTGCGTGCTAGTCGTGACGTTGATCATGCGCGCGAGGCCGGGAGGTACGGGAAGCGGAGACAACACTAGCACAACCGTACATATTTTTGAGATGTACCGTACTTATTTGTTATAAGGAGGGGAGTTGCCCTGAGTTTAAAGGTTCATGAACCTTTAAACACGTCACACCTAACCCTTTAAATACCATGCCAATGATGAGGACGGTGCCCAGAAGAAGAACAGCCTCTGTTCGAAATATCGGCGGCTTCTGTCCTGAGGCAACTCCCTTCCTACATCTCTACCGGTTCGCTGGATTTCTACCCATCTACTTATTTGTTATAAAATGTTTTTGCGAAATCCGTCGGTTTTGAAAGACGTTCATGCGAAAACGTTAGCATAATCATCTTAAATAAGCGACCCTTTTAAGAACCGGTGAAAGCACTGTGATTGGGTAACAATGGAAAAGTCATATATCTCAATACCAGTCGTGGTACATACTACACCCTAAAACAGGAAGTAATTGTAGTCTCCGTGGGGGACTTAGGCCCGATTTCTCCAACGCTGATTAACTTGGAACCGAGATCAAGGGTTGTTAAAAGTTGAAGTGAACACTCAATTATTTTTTTGCAAACGTTACTTGGTGACGTGATCAATGTTTCAGTGCAGTCCCAGGACGCATAGTAACCCCCCCCCCTGTCCCCCACTCCTTCCTGCTGTCCTCTCTCCATCTGTCCACGTCTGTACGCCGCTCATCTCGGTACAAGTGTTAATCGACGTTAAACTGGGCCTTAGACGCGTTCCCACCACCGTTAGTCAATTATTCCGACGTTTAGGGACTATTTTGAGTGCTGGGAATACATTTCGAGGCCAGGGGACTAAAATGTGGTGTAATTGCAGTATTAAGCTCTAATTACTTCCTAATTCACCGCTTTCTTCTTCTTCTTCTTGGAGTGCAGAGCTGGGCGAATATTGTTTTTGTTTTTGTTTTTTCGAATACCGAAGCGAATAATTGTGTATTCTATTCGAATTCTGAATTGAATACGGAATTCGATCTGTATTCGAATTTCGAATCGAAGTGATGACTCTTCCGAATATATCTGAATATCAGTGATGGCCAGTAGTTAACTACATGTCGTTAAACTACCAGTTGAACTACCTGATTGTAGTTAAAAAGTAGTTATCAACTACTTGCGGAAATGTAGTGGCAACTACTAGTTAACTACTATTTTAAGTAGCTAACTACAGTAGTTAGGTTACTGCAGGCGCCAACTACTTCCGATTTTGCCACAAGCTTTACGGCACGATTGTGCTTCCGAGTTTTACCTTGAGCTACTTGTTTGATGAGAACGGAGGTGCAGAGCAATTGTGTCATGCATGTATACTAAATCTTCACTTTTAATGCTTGTCTAGTGAAGCCTCACTTGCTGTGAAATAATTCTGCACCTTAGTTTATCGCGTAGGCACAGAAAGAATCCCGCCGCAAGCTTTGTATTTGACGGTCGTAGCAGTGGCTTGAGCAAAAGTTTATCATTGTTTGTGATTCATATTTAGGTGTCCAAGAACACTACAAGGGATTAGTGTTGCTGAACAACGTTAAGTAGTTATAAATGTAGTTAAAATACATTGCAGTAGTTAAAGTAGTAGTTTTAACTACTCCCCTGAAAAGTAGTTGAACTACTAGTTAAACTACTCCATCGCGAAGTAGTTAATAGTTATAGTTAAACTACTGTAGAAGTAGTTAGTGGCCATTACTGCTGAATATACGGTTTCGACGCTGCACTCGAATAGCCCCAAAAACACCAGAAGAGAAGGTATAAAACAAAGTGAGTGCCGCTTCATGTCGTATACACGTCACCACGTGTATGGTGATGTCACCACGTGTCACCACGGTCACCACGATGGTCACCACGTGTATGGTGATGTCACCACGTGTCACCACGGTCACCACGATGGTCACCACGTGTATGGTGGTACGGTGATATTATTCGCTTCGGTTACAAAATTACTATCCGCGTACCAGTGCTACTTACTTCGCTTACACTGCTCTGCTGGATCCCGAGACTGCTTTCAAAGTAAATGGACCAAAACGATAAGGACCAAATAAGTGATCGTGATAATTTGACAAATAGACGAAGCATCCCTGGTACAAAGCAAAAGTTAAAAAAAAGCTTCCGACCTCATGGGAAGACGCAGAAGCCAACAAAGCGACTGAACCACGCCTAAATGATTTTTCGAGAACAAGGAAGCGCAAGTGAGGCTGCTGCTCCCCCTCCTCCTCCCCCTGCAGCTTGGCTGCTCCTGTGAAATAAAGCTGAAACTCTCGAACAGACAATGGCGCCCGCCATTTTCCTCCACGAAAACGCGCACGCGACATTTTTGTATTCCGGAACAAAGATGTGGGCGTCAGGAGGCGGAGGAGATTTCGCTGGGCCGCGCTTCACATAAATCAGCTCTCTCTCCCTCTCTCTCTCTCTCTTTAGGGCTTGCTGATATATGGTTCTCAATGGATCATTGTGATGTTATGGCAGACAGTTCACTATATGGGTGGGTATGGATAAGGAAACAAAGTTGGTCGCCGCAGCAGATGATATAGGCATCTACGCCTTACCAAGCTTGTAAACTTGTCGTGGTGTCAGCTCACTGCTTCGGGTTAAATATCTCTCGCAAATTTGGGGATACAAATCGGACGCGTACAAATAGTACGCGTCCGATTTGAATGCCCAAATTTTATCTCTCCCCTATTTAATCTCCAAAATTCGAGAATGCGGGCTGAAATCGCGTGCTCACTGTAATACGCCATACGCGTTCTATTGACATAAAAAGGCTTCTCGGTCAACATTGCATCGTACACCACAACTGTACAATACCCGGACAAAGGAATACTTGTGACGCGGAGGTTAAATCCTGCAACACGAGCGTCGTTGCAGCTATGATATAATTTGCTGCTATTCTTTCAGGTGCAGGTAGGGTTGCCACCAGGCCGGTATTATACTAGCACGGCCGGTTATTTGCTCGCTCTGCCGGTTGCCGGTAGGAAGGTGATACCGGCAGCGTTTTGCCGGTATTTGTGGCTCAAGACCTTTCATAGGGGCTTCTGCGAGCTTTTCAATTCAACATTCCACTACAGCTTGAATAAATCTGGAGCACAGACCGAACTCCGCGCAGTCACCAGTTGTTTCCTTAGTTATTATTATTATTATTATTATTATTATTATTATTATTATTATTATTATTATTATTCCACACAGGAACACGTCTCCTCGTATTGTCTTGAGCTCTCTCACTCTCTCTTGTCTTCTGTGTGTACTATTCCACCCCTCACCCACTTCCCTTTCCCGCGAGCCTTTCCTCCTTTACCTCTATTCCACCTCCTCTCCATCAGCCGGTATTTTTCACTACGAAAGGTGGCAACCCTAGGTGCAGGCATGCTGCAAAGGGTGTGCTGCTGGATTCAGTGCTGCTTCTTTGCTTTTCTGGTGCACTAAAGTTGCGAAGTGTGTGGGTAATATTTACCACTTATTTACTCAACCCGCCATTCACTAATCCACCATCGAGCGTAGAATACCCAAGAGCCAGGACAACACACGGATAATGAATAAGAAATAGTGTAATTATGAGTAGATTTATGCGTAACGTGAGTCGATCTTTCAAGAACAAGAGAGCAAGACCGCAATAGGTCACCATAGGGCACTTTACTATATTACTCAGCGGCTTGTATGATTTTTCCGTATTCATTTTGTCCGCTCGCAGCGCACAAGGCCTTGTTATAACGACGGTGTACTAGAGACTGTCAGTATGAAAAATGAATCGATGACGAGGTCTTGCTCTAGGATCTAGTGCATAGGCCTTGGCGATGCCGGCCGCATCACATCATCTTCATATGATGAGCACATAAGCTTAGAAAATATTTACTTTTGTACGGACGCTAAATTGTTTGCTAGATGACCTTGTTTCAGCGCAATTCCACATGGAGGTACCATTCATTTTGGAGGTACCAGCAGTATAGAGGTACCAATGCACCGTCGAGCGAATGGACCGTGCGCGCACATGTATACTTGCTAAAAAAACTGATATGGTGCGATTTGACTGGCCACTATTTCCCTATCATTCCTAATAAACGAGATTGCGCAGTCACCATATGGAGTGAAACGACTATATGGAGTGAAATAGGAGTAAAAGTAAAGTAGTAGTAAAACGTAAAGTAAAATTAAAACAGTAAAAGTAGTATGGATTGATTGGTTGAGATATAATAATATGGAAAAGTAGTATGGAACTAAGTAGTGTTGTGGTTAAAAGTTCGTCTAGTAAACTGGTACAAATAGTAAAGTGGTAAAAGCAAAACATAAGTAAAATACAACAAGAAGAAAAAGAAAGAAAGACAAAGTACATCGCATTGCCCGCACAACGAACCAACTGCAGATTGTTTTGTCGGAACAATGCATCCATCATACGCCAGCTCTCGACTGTACGCTTGCTTCGAAACAACTAGGCAGCTAGACAAGGGAAAACAAAATATATATAAACAAATAAATGAAAGAGAAAGAAGGAAAACAGTGACCGTTAAAAGCAGTACAGGGCCAAAAATTAGAATGACGAAATGTGGCAGTGTGCGCTGATTACTTTAGCGTGACTTTTTTTTTTTTTTTTTTAATCTAAAATTCTGCGCAAACAGAGGAAGCGTGATTACGAGGGCGTAGAGTAGAAGGAATTAGGCTTTCGAAATTCCTTTCGGGACGGTGACAGGCGAGCCCGCGGGGCGGCGGCTTCTTGAGACGTCCGCCGCGTTGGCAAACGGGGACACATACAGCCCAAGTGCCGGTAACCGTGATGACTTTTGAAGGTGCGATGGGAAATCCAAGGCGCGTCGGCTCGCGCGTATTCTTGTGTCCGTGCGGCCCTGGGAAAGGTTGAGCGTGTGTCAGCCGCCGACTGCGAAACGGGCTCTGATGGCCATCGCGCGATTGCACAGAGGCGCCAGCGGGGAATAAATGGATTTGGAGAGCGAAGGTTTCTGTTTGTTATATGCAGGCTGCCGTTTATCTCTGTACACGCCTTCCACTGTCGTGGACGAAACAGCGCACGAAGCAAAGCCGAAAATGGGAATGTGGTAATGCAGTTGCATACCTTGGAACGGGTCATTGTGTTCTGGAGGTTTGCATTTCAACGATTAAGGTTGAATAATCTGGGAAACATTGGCGCATTGTGATAATCCGATAATGTGGCATAACGAGGAATTGTGTAGTGCAAACGTGCTCGTATAGTATGTTGCAAAAAAAAAAAAGCGAGTTGCGCATTGAAATCAGCTCATTTGCGTAATATACGACTTAGTCAGAGAGAATGACACTGATCCTAAAAGATATAGAGAAAACAGAGACCATGAAAGGCCTCCCAAGTATTGTTCAACATATCATACACGGACACAAAAGAAAAGAAAAGAACAGGCACGGACAAATGCAGCTGTCCAGAGGTCTTGAAGTCTGACTTTCGTTTTATTAAAAAGGAAAGAAAACTTCTGTCTTGTGATTCTTTCAGTAGCTTAAAATAAAACGTAAATAAATGCAACATATTTCAATAAAATTAGCTACCAATTATTTATAGATACTCGTGTTTACTTCTAAAAGGTTTTTAAAACTGCTGGGGTTGACTGAACGAAATTTCACGTGTCTCACAGCCCGTACCAACTCAGTGCTCCAAACAGTCGCAATAACGACGTGATCCATCCGTCCCAGCTGACAATCAATCAATGGCTATTTGAAGCACTGGAGTGCAAGAGGGAGATACAGCCAAAGATGCAGCCCCTCGACTAGCTAAATCTACGTGTAGAATGATTAACAACCCTGTGTTTGCAATAGGACGATCGAAAAAGCCTACAGATCAATGACAAGACGGTCCCCTGCAACTGACAAAAATGAACCCCGATAAGGTATATCAGCAAGAGGAGCCTGTAACAAGTTTATCCTGTGTATTCCCGCGTATTGGATACTACGAAGTTTCAACTGATATTTGACAGCGAAATATTCAAACTAGAATATTTCTTTACATTCTTTTTAAATGCTCATTAAACACTCTTTACATTCCTCTTGTTCTTTCCTTCCTTTGTTTCTTTTCTTTCTTTCTTTTTTTTTTGCGTTTCAGTCGGAACATTGATACCTTCGAAAAAGGCGTAAAAAGGTCATAATTCGTTCTGCATCGAGGCAATGTCATCTTTGCGGCTGTATCTCGTCTGAGTACAAACCCACCGTTCCCGTGTGCCTTACAAACTGCTCTCTAATCAACCCTTTCAAAGTGATAAGAGAATTCCGAAACAGAATCCCCCGCGCGTCGCACTGCCGGCAGGCGGGACTTCCACCTCGCGTCCCAGAAGAGTGGGGAAACAAGCCTAGAAAATTGACAGCGATTAACGCACGCCAAGCAAGTATGAGTCGCAGTGCGGCGATGGCGGGAAGGACAAAAAGAAGACGGTACTTCGGCCCACTCAGCAGCACGCTTCGGTGCGTCCGCCCATACGTCTAGCAGAAACAAGACGAGCAGCGTTACGCTCCAAGAAGCACTTCTCTCGGGGCAACAATCGGCAGCTTCTTCTTGCCCACCCGTTTGCTAGGGCATGCTTCCCTCCCCCCCATCACCGACAGACTACAAGAGTGTTCAACCCGCACAAGGGGGCTCGCTGATGGCTCTCGTGTGCTTTTATACCATGTGGTTGATGTGAACGTGGTGTGCTTGAACCGAGCTGACTAGTATTTCGTGAGAGTTTCACGTGGCTTATTTTTCTTGGGTGCAACGGTGTGCGAGCGGAAGTCTAGACAGCTGCTATTGATTGGACGCTGTATAGTGTTTGATCAATACGACTGAAACGAGTCAAAAGTATACGAGGGTAATATGTTGAATAGCTGTGACTAAGGATTATGATATGGGAACGTACGCCATTTGTGTCTGACTGGAAATATAAGTGAGTTTTAGTGCCTCGTACGCAATCGCCTTTGCGTACGTAAGGGATAGCGTGGTAGTTCTGCGCACGCGCAATACATAAAGAGAACTTCATGCCATTCTCAGAAACACCACGCTATCCCTTATGTACCAAGCAATTTTGACGAGGTGAGGAGGCGAGAGTCCAGCTGATAAAGAGACCCTGAAAATATGGTTCGGGAAGGTTGGTAGTGCGGGCAATGAGGAAATGTGTTCTCTAGATCTTCCAGATCATCGCTGGGACGGCATCTGGGACAGTCAACGTGTCTCAAGCGGTACCGCCACTGAGCTGCAAAAGCCACATTGAGTCGCATCCGATGAATTAATGCAGCGCCTCGACGAGAGGTGATTCGCGGCATCCGGAAAAGCGAGCGTTGGATCAACTTTTGTAAGCATTGATGGTAGGCGAATGTCATATGTCCATTGCACGGCCTACTAGATTACAGCGACGATGTCATAGAAACCCCTACCCAGCGCCGCATTTGGAGGCCAGCGGTGGCGCTACTCATCGGCCCGTTTATTGCTTCCTCAATTTCTACAGTATTCTGTACTTTAGCTTACCTTAGTATTTTTGTACAAGCGGTAGATGTCCCACGAGAGATGATTCGTTCTAAAGTTTATTATTTTATTGATTATCATCATTCTACGCGTCTTCGTAGGAACTGGCAGCTTTTTGTCTGGGACCACCGCCATCTCTTGATGGAAACAGAAAATAATAAATAAACTGTTACTGTCGTCTGCTACGGTATTCGTCCGCTTCTGCACGTTCAAATTTCAAATTTCCATCGTCCAATCATGATGTAGATCTCGCGGGCCGATGAGTAGCGCCCATAGCAGATCGTGCGGACGGGCTCCTCATTGGGTTTGCCGATTATGACATGGTCGTCATAATCTAGTAGGTCGTGGTCCATTGGCGGGATAGCCAGGTGCCACCAGACTTCGAAAAATAGAACCACTGCATGTCTCCTCTCAGCAGTGCAATGCTCGTCCGTCTCCGAGAGAGAGCTGCTTCGGCAGCGCTGTCCTCCTGTTCATTCACCACGATACCACAATAGGCGGGAACCCACTGGAGAACCAGCCTGTGTCCTGCTTCGTACACATGCTCGTAACCCATTAACACATCCGTCAGCGAAGATGTTGCTTCGCAAAATGCGACTTCATTTGCCACATTCACAAGTTCACCTTACCTTTCACTGTTTCTACATCATGCGGAGACAGATATTCCATCTCATGGCTCACGCGCTCAGAACCAAACGTGGGATTATTCCTGGAGTCATTCAAGGTAACCATATCGCTTGGTGAGAGCGCGCGTAACGTGGGTGTACAGCGGAATGTAAAACGAGGTTAACCGTCTCCTAGGGAGCGGGAGTGTGCATGCCATAGAGTGCGCTCTTCGTCTGACCTGAAGACTGGGTCAAGGAAGCGGACCTCGGCGATCCAGCTTGTTTTGCTTTCATTCGGTTAATACTCCATTGACATAGTACACATAGGCCTATGCAGCCGTTCTGGAATTCGTCCTGTGATCGGCTTGGGCGTTTCCTGTCGTAAAGAATGCCAGGCGTATAATAAAACCTGCACGCCTGCCTGCTTTCCAAGGTGTGTTTCGATCACGCGGTAAGATAGCGACGACAAATAGATTATAAATGAGCTGCGGAAATAAGCTGGAGCTATGAAATATAGCCTGTACATGTAACCAATTAAATTACGGATTAACGTGTATAGCTTTGAGATATACTTATCTCGAAAATAATGATGTAATGAGCGCAACCGTACACGGTATAGCAGGCTGGTCTATGATAGTCCCACGTTCAATACCGCTTTTGATGTTCCTTTTTATAAACAGTAAAAAAAAAATCTGAATCTGAAATCTGACAGCGTAAATTTAAATCTCACACCATTGTCCATGCCATTAACGTCAGTCTACAGTATTACTTTTAGTCGTACACTAGTGCTATAAGGACAACAATAGATATGAGTCGACACAGTCATAGCTCGAGCCATCGCCTTGTCCATTTTGTGTAACGTCCGATCTCTGTGCACCCCGCAGAACCAGGTTAATAATACGCACGCACCTAGTCAGATAGCAATGCCTGTGACAGTTGCGTTAAGTCAACGTTCAACACTATATGCACGAATGCGAGAGGCGGGACCCGTTTGCTATATATTGAAAGGCGAGCAGGATAGAGCTTTTCCTATTTCCCATATGCGCACAAGAACCACCAACTGTGGACGGAACAATATTTCCGCTGGGAACGATGAGGGCAGAAAGTGAAGCGCGCGAGGCTTTTTCTACTCGACGAAGCAGGTCATATCCTCTGCGCATATTGGACCAGAAAGGTGGCCAATGAATACATCGGACGAGATATTAGATATACGCAAAGTGTCGGCGTTTATCCGTGTGGAGGCGCTGGGGCAGCATGCAGGGAACCAATTCGGAAGCTCGAAATGTACGCAACACATTGCAAACGTAGTCAGCGGAAATAATAAACCCTGTCCGGATTTCGCCATGTTTGCTCGTGCGGGACAAGCATCGATGTTTAGTATATAGCTTCAGCTGCCAGATGTTGTTTCTGGTTCTTTGTCAATGTCTGTGTTTAACCACACACTGAGAAGAGTAAGTACAAAAAAAGTTTTAATTTGTCACTCGTTAGCCAATACACTGAACGCAATGAAATGTAAGCTTGCGTGTGTCATCATTATAGCAGGTAGCACAAAAGCTTGCTGTACACATACTATCGCTGTGCTGATATAGTAGACTGCCTGGCTGTGCGTGTTGCAAACGCGTCGCAAGGATGTATCGTTCTGTATTTTTGGCTCCGTGCCAGCACTGCGAGGCGACTGTGGCTAAGAGAGGTGTGCAGAGGTAGCCAGACGGAGAGAGGACAGGCAAGGAGACGCGAATGACCCGTTGTGTCGTACGCATTATTGGTACATTGGTACGCCGAATCAAGGGGTACTCAAGGTGAGAATTCAAGGGGAACTGAGCCGACGGCTTTCTGGAACGTCTGCAACAAAATTTAGAAAAACCTCAGACAACACAGCTAATAGATGGTTGCGATCCAACCCCCTCCCAGTCTCTTATAGCGTGACCTTGGAGTTAACTGAACTGCAATCGACAAGCAGATTCACTGTGCATTCGGCCACGGAGTTGGTCTCAACCATGTAACGATGGTGTCGTTACACCGGAGGAGGTAGTGTGTCAAAATCGTAACTAGTAATCACATGTAAAAGCTACCCCCTCCCCTTTCCTTTTTCTTTTTATTTCAAGGCCAGCATCCAAGAGAACACGCCCGTGAACAAACATCACCCCGCGAAACAAAAGACGTGTGCGGTTTTTGCTTTCGCTCTTACAATATCCCGGATGTAAAAAAAAAATAATAATAAAAATCAATAGAGTCCCAAACCTTTTCCGGAAGTCTTCATGCCATGCAGTCGAAGCCACCACGCAACGTGGTGGCTTCATTTGGCTTAATTGGACGTGCTAACAAGCACTGAGAACTCATCAGAGTTTCGCAGTGTTCAGACTTGAAAACCTATCTCGTTAGGTAACCTTTTTCACTCTTCAGACAAGATTCCTCCACATGCTGTACAGAAACATGTTAAAAGATTTAAAATTCGTGAAAGCGCGCAAGAAAAGGAGCTGCACAGAAACAGTTAAGAACGGAAAGGAAGTTAGCACGTATAATCAGTATAGCATTCACCATGTGGGCTGGACAGCTGGATGGATGGATAGATGGATGGAATTTGCGGCTTTACCCCTTGGAACGGGTGTTAGCTTGAGCTACCTAGCCTAGAACTACAATATTATAGTTTGAATAATCATGTACCAGCGCCTGTGCGCGTATTATTCGTCGTAAAATTATTTCTAGTCCACCAATCAGTTAGGCGTTCTCTAGTGTTGCTAAAAAGTGAACTTGGTCTCTGTCGTTTCGAAGACCCAGTACTTCCGACATGATCACATCCCATTGCGCCGGCCAATACCCTTACATTTGAATACGACATGTTCCGCGGTCTCTTCTTCCTGCCCACATATACCATACATATTTGTACCCATTTGTCTGTGATTTCCGGATATTTAGCTACATGGGTTTTTGTTCTCAGCATCCGTGTCCTTGCCTCAAACAGCAAGCGCTCTGTCTAGAATTGTCGAAAATTCCGTACGATCGTATTTCCTTTTTACGTGGGCCGCACATCATGCGGCGAATTTCCCCATTCATCATGATTAATTTATCTGTTGTTCTTGTTTTATGTTCCCTGTACATTCCGAGTGACGGTTTCGCCTGCATCTTACGAGTCTACATCTTACTTACCCAGAGTCTAGTTTCCGATTCTCTTTCCTCATCCCAGGTTAAATACTTAGCAGACAGACTTCATATCTGTATTACTTTTTGATTTTCTCCCTTCCAAAGAGGACCATCCCATATCCCCTATTAACCACTCATTGGGTGTATTTCCGTGTGCTCCCAATCACCCAATGCCAATCTTCCAACTCCTCCCTGTCGCGTATCTATGAAGGACAAGATGCCCGAGTTTTGACAGATTACTGCATTCCCAAATGTCAAGCCTGGAAGCATTACCCCTTTCAAAATCATACGAGTTACCTCATACCTAGCTGCTGTACGCCCAAAACGCCTTATTTTTCATGATTGCTGACTTCTGTTTGTTTTTATTTTGTTTGTTTTGTTTTTTCATCAATGTTTCTTCATGTTCCATCAAGTAGTTGTTACCTGCATTAAATCAGACTCCTAGGTATTTATATTTGGAGACTCCGTCGATTGTTTTACTTTGCATATTTAAAGGTTGTCTCGAACCGTCACAAAAACCATGTACCCCAATTTCTCACTGCTGAACTCGAGTTTTAGTGCCTTCCCGATTGTGCCGCATATATCCAATAGCTCCCTGCAATCCTCCTCTGGCCTCAGCCATGATAACAGCATCATCCGCGTACATCAGGCGCGGTATGCTTTGTTTCCACTCTTGCCCATTTTTCTTAAACGAGATATCAGCGCCTATTCTTATCTGTTCGAGAGCTAACATATAGCACCATAATACTTTAGAAGTGGCCCCTATAGCGACTAAAAATTACATTCATTTTATTTCGTATTACAAATCGAACTCGCTAAAAGACTCAGTACCGTCGGTAACCGTCGGTGAGCATTACGCGCTTCTCCAAGGATCGATGACGTCTTCTCCTAGAAAGAGCGTACGCCCCTTCCCCGTCTCCGCCCTCCGCCCCACGTTGGAAGACTGCCAGCAGCTGTGGCGAGGAGATTGATAATCGACCTTCGAGGAGCAATGTTGCAGGACGCGTGGCAGATTGCGCTCCCTGCTGACGTCACTCTGGCGTCACACTTCTCAAGAGTATAAATTAATTTTGTTACATTTCTGCGTCGCATATACATAGAGAAACAATATTTTTGAAGACTACAGTGTGGGACACGATGATATTGCAATTCGGCAGGGTTGTGGCGATGAAACTGCCCAATCATCATCATCAATCATCAATAAATCATCAATCCCAATCATATCATCAAATGAAGTTGTTGTAGAAAGACTATATGTATAATAGGACTATAATAAAGGGAGTAAAGAAACGTGACGAGATTTTCCATTTCTTCATTGAGATTTTCCGGCTTTCCTTCAAATATTCCGACTGCGACAGGACATTGAGTCGAAGGGCAGAGCCTCTGCAAGTACGCTCTATTGAAGCTGTTGTTCACGTTTCATCATCGACAAAGAAAGTATTCCTTCGTCAGCGTAATTCCAGGCCCGGAAGTAGGAGGCTAAGTCCTGTGCTCTGTCCCTGGGTGCGGGCACAACGTCTTCCTTCCTAACAACTCCACTCACTTGCACAAGGGCTTATGCAAAACCTTTCTTTCGCCTCTGCACAGGGGAATCCCAGCGCAATGTAGACGTTATTTTTACGTGCCGCAGTTTTAAGTCCCCATCTTAGCTTTTCTCCCTTAGATTTCGTTCCGTTTTACGACTATTGGAAAGATTTTCGCCATAATAGCTTGTATCTGAATCCATGATGAAATAAAAACAAAACAAAAAGACTAAAAAACAAAACGTGTGTTTTCTTACCAGAAAGCGGAGGCGGTATCACATCACTACCCCCACTCCAGAATCCCGCCAACAATAGAATTAAAGCGCAGTGAACCGGATCTTGAACAGAAGAAAACGATTCGATTCGCTACAAATTCGGGCGCGCTGTTTCCGATATTCTGGAAGAGTTGCAACATCAACTGCGAGGTTGCGATTCTGAACGCAAAATCGCCTGCCTCGTGTCTTTTTTCGCCTAACTTTTCTCTTGCGGTAAGAACGCTTTTATGATTTTGGGCAATGATGCTCCGAAAAGACAGAGCCGCACAACAAAATAAAATCGTGTCCCCTCGAATAACGTGAAGATACCATTCAATTAATTACTCGGCGGATAAGACCGTGTACGGCAGGAACATCGGAAATAAATATGCGTCAATTGGCAAGGAGACTTTCTTCACGTAAAAGGCATTGACGCAGGAAAGTATTACACTATGTTTAAGACTGCTGCAGAAATGATGCAGCAAAGCAGTACAACATGCACGTGAACTCTATACAGTAAAGTCCGTCGCGTCCTGGAGTCAGTGTTAGCAGCCCTGAACAAACGGCCAGGAGCATCCTAAGGGTACACCCGCGCCGTGGGGCCTCCGAGACAGGAATCGGGCGTTCCGTACCGTTGTATAGAATATGTCCGGTAGATCCAAGTGGACATCAAGTACGGATGCACAACGCCATCACAAAGAAAATTGAACTTGGCGATCACGCATGGTAATCCTGCACACAGCAATCCAGCAATGCAGTAGAGTATCTCCCTTGGCCATAAACCTCTCCAACCATCATCATAATAAAAAGTAGTTGTTATTATTATTAGTATTATTATTGTCAATCCAGTCTGACCCAATATTTTCTGAGCCCGACTTATGCATGGCATATAAACAATGACTCGCACAATGGAATGATCGTGCATATTTTTTTTTGTTTTTGTTTTTTTTACGTTCTATACTTCCTCTGCTCGCAGTTAAATCGAGAGACAGTCCCGGTTGCGTCACAAGCGACCGAACTTCAATTCAACCTTGTTCGCCTCAAAAACCAAGAACAATCACCGAATGCGGGCAATGCGGCTAAAGACACGTTGTGCGCACGTGCCGAAAGTTAAGAGACGGTTACACATGTTAGTTACATGCTTCCACAGTGTGGTGGTCGCACAGGAATGTCCTAGTTTCGGATTTAAGGAGGTTTCACGCACGTAGCAAATACAGTTATTTTCGCGAGGACATACGCGGGGATAGACACAGTAATTGCGTTTTTGTCTCCGCTAATTGAAACGAAGTGACCCGAATAAGACAACACATTGTTAAAGGAGCATTAAAATTCAAAAGCTTCTCCATGTGGGATGAAGGATGCTGCTACCTTGACAAAAGAAACGGGATTTGTCCGTAACCCCAGTTCTTCTGCGGTAAAACGGCTCCGGGCGACATCTGGAGGGAAATAATCCCAAATTTGTCAGGCAACAGTGATCTATGTTCCCCACTGGCTTGCTGCTCCTGCCCGACGGCTACGTAGACGACACGTAGCAGACTTCTACCGTTTTGAGCATGCTATGTAGTTGTACCGCCGTACTTGACGGTAAATGCGCAGTTGGTGCCGACTTCGACACAGTGTTGCCTGTATTTCAGTTTTTTCAATTTCAATTTTCTAAAAAAAAAACGCTATGAGCGCAATTGTGACGTAAGATTACTGAGACTGCTGCTCCACTGCTCAACGGTAGCTTTAACATGGCGTTGCTCAGAGGCTGTCCAGTCCAGTCAGTGGTGGTGGTGCTGCTGCTGCTATTGAGAGAGCTCACCGTTGCCGGCCTCATAGGGGTGGGCAACGTAACGACTAACGCTGTGGGGGAATGTGCGTCCGGGGCCGACTTCTAAGGGAACTGTGCCGACATATATTTGTGTCCAATCATCGCGGAAAACTGTTTGCGGAGACCAATTAGGAAGCCATCGCACATTGTCCCGCCTCTTTAGAAGGAGAGAAGGAGGAAATCGCGGTTTACTTCGTCCTTAAATTGATCGGATCGAACAGAAGAAAAAGTGTTTTTGGGGGTGAGGGTGCGGAGAATTTATGTTAGGACTACCAGAACATGTCGGGAGATGAGTTCAATTTCTTTTTTGTTGTTGTTACAAACAAACAAACAATCTATTCATGCGAACGGAACGTGACGTAAACTGTGACGTCATCTGGGTTTCTTTTTTGTGGGTGCCACAGCACCTATGTGGTAGACAGACAAGCTCTTCTATTCGCTTCTCTTTAGTTAGACGAGTCTATAAGTGAAAGTACTCAGCAGCTACGTCAGCAATCCACGTAAAAAAAAAAGAAATGTGCCGTACTAAACGCAAAATCTGTTCGTATACGCATAAATAATTTCCCGTTCATTTTGAAGTCCGAAGCCAAATTAACCAATTTCCTGTCCCGATGCTGACCGGGATTGAACTCGCCTGGTTGAACCAATCACGCGAAGTAAGAAAGCGGAGAAAGTGAAGGACAGCCACCGTACAACGTGAACACACCGCTGCGAGAACGAAGCGTAAAAAGTAATAAATAAAGAGCCAATACAAATACGGTCCAGCAAAACCGATCACGTTCATTTCACAACAGACAGAGATGGATTGCACCACGTAAGAGCGCTGTGTTGGCCTCCCTGCAGATGAGAAGTGTAAATAAGAAAGGACCAGCGTTCAAATTGAACTTCCTCTCACGATCCTATCACTGCACGAAATGGCACTGAGCGAGAACAGAGTTCCCCTCTCCAACAGTGTTACTGTTACTTTTATTTTTTATCATTCTGCGTGTACCGGAGAAATGAAATCTAGTGCCAGCAAGTAAACGACTGCCCTGTGCCGCTTAGTGAAAGAAAGGAATGTTTGCGGGGAATTCAAAGCTCCAGAGTGCATGAAAGGACATTGCTGCTGCCGTTTTGCAGCATACGGGTCCTTTTCCATATCCAAGCTGGCTGTATGAGGGACTGTCCGTTTCCGCAAGTAGGAGAACTTTCCCGTTGACTATCGGGGCAAAAAAGAAAAAAAAATGTGTGTGTTGCGTGGCCAAGTAATTAGTAGAGTGGGTTTGAGTTTGAACTATGAGAAATAAGGAGGAAAGTGTGAATTGTTACCAATAGCCGGGTTTCTTGTTGTAATAAGGAGGCCAGTGCAGTCATACGCAATGTCGACTTACTATGCTATGGTAAACAAAAGAAACGGTGACAAAAAGAGAAGAAGGGCGAGAGGGAAAAGCTCAACTGTGGGTCGTCACTAATCCAGGGATCACTCATAAGTTCTGTGTCTCTCAGGAAGTGGAGCACTGCTCTGGAGGAACACTCCGCGAGGAATAAGAAACAAACTAGTGCAACATCGTATAACCTAGAGTACTTCCGCCCGGAACTGTCATCGCGTTGCAAAGTGAACGTTGATCTTGCAGGAGCTCTCTCTCTCTCTCTCGTTTTAATGCCCTGTCACAAGTTTATGCATGCATGTGCCGAGCCAATTCAGCGGTTTATCCAGAATCGTAAGCATGAGAATGTTGCTCTTTTCCATTTTTTTTTTTTTTTCCGGAGGCGGGGAAGGGGTGTCAAAGTTGAAATTGTAACATTCTGGTGCGTCATTGCCGACGTGTGTCTAACGTTGAAATAACAAAGGCCCCCTGCCGGAGATGCATAGGAACGGGAGCGGGTGCATGGATGGACGAATTGATGGATGTGTGAAGAAAAACTGTGAATGCCTAGTACTCAGCAACCTCTTGGGGTTTATTTATTTATTTGTAATATCTTCAATGTAATAACTTTACACTGGGGAGAGGGTTACAAATAAATAGGTGTACCATGAACGAGCGTTGCGAGTTGGGGTAGTTGGCACATGCTTGCTAAGAAACATGCTTGCAAGATGTGTCGCCTTTGGCTGCATTTTTTAACACGGTATACAATGCTATACATGGGATGGGAAACCATGAAACACATAGGAATAGGAAGTTGTTACACGTAGAAATAGGGTTGTATAGAAGAAGTGAAGTTAAAAATTAAAATGTGAACAAGGAAAATGAAAGAAAGGTCGACGAAGTTACTGTCGCATGTACGAGAGGGGGTGTCGGTAAACATTCGGAATATGGATAAAGCACTGATTGTATAATACGGATCATACAGCCTAGTACGTACGTAACGATCGGTATTGTTGGTTGATCAAATGGTGGTTTTGCAGGTATTGAAAACATACCCCTGTAACAGTTACCTGCAAAAAGAAAACGTTCTCTTGAACCGCAGGATCAGCATGTCTCCAACTGCACGGCTGAGCTTAACGCGGGACGAAAAAAAAAAAAAACATTGGGGAACGCGACACAGCACTCTAAAAAAAATGTTATTTCTGGACTTCTTTCCGCTTCCTTGAGTGCGTGTGAGTAAGCTCCGCTCGCTGGCTTTCCATTTGTATATATTTCTTTTGGTTGTGCGGCTACACTTTAGTCAGACGCGTTCAACCAAAGCATAAGTGTTGACATGGAAACCTGGTGAACCCCCGCGCATACTTTTTTTTTTTTTTCTAATGAGGAAGCGTTCGTGCACGACACCTCGGTCGTTAACAAAACAAACATCCCGGTACATTAGGAAAGCTTTTGGGAAATGCAATAGATACATTACAAAGGGCAAGTACATCTCTCTATCTGTCGGTATATTTATGCAAATACATGCAGTGATCATTAGTAACTTGTTCCTTCGGTGCTCAACGCGCCTTCTGGCGCTATACGAGTGACGACAATGAAGAAGGCAGGATTGATTGACTGAGTGAAAAAGGTAATTATAGAGATGTGAGTACCGACAAAGGCTGGAATGGCTTGTCCAGAACACGAAACTAGAAGAGAGAACAGGTCAACGACGCAGAAACCCAACGGAAAAGGCAAAACAAATTCAACCCAAGAACCATAACAAAAAGAAACAAACAAACAAAATAGGGGCCAATTAATGATTGAGTTCAGTTAATCAGACCATACTCCAGGAGTCCGTAGACTAAATACATCAATCGATCTCAATGCATACTGCACAGTGTACCGTGACCACGGTGTGACCGTGACACACACGAGACGAGACAAGTGAAGAGAACAAAGCAAGCACATTCTACCCAGCAAAATGGTATACAGCGGCCTGTACTATGATGTACAGTGTACTGTACGGTGTCGGCAATAACAAATTGGTTGCCTGTAACTTTCACCCACTGGATATTTCGTACCAAAGTGCAAAGTTGGGGTAGTTGGTGTGACATTACTAGTTTAGGCTGCATAGTTACAGTTTAGATTACTAGTTTAGACATGGATATTTCGTGCTTCTGCGAAACGTACGTATATATATATATATATATATATATACGTACATGCATATAGTAACGCCATTGCCAATACCTGGTCTTCGGCGCACTATATACAGGGTGTCCCAGAAATCGTGTCACTGAATTATAATTTAAAAAAATCTACACCACCTATCATGCGATCAACGGCATTTGGTCTTACTATAGGTTTTTACCACCTCATGATGTGTATGTTGTGTAACGTAAGTTTAATTATGTAAATTTTTGCTAACTGAAGTCGGAAATTTGCCAAGTAAAGGTCACTTTTTTACCACACCAATGTGAAGAGCGTGTCTAATTTACTCAAATTAATGATATTTGACAGGGATATTCAGGAGCTATCCCATCGGAAAAAATTGCCGAACACCATGCTCTACGGAGCTCCCATATGATAGCGTGCGACGAATTTTTCAGCGCAATCTTTGTCAGTCCGACGAAAGGAGGTTGGAAACCCAGCCCACACCTGCATCGCAGAAAGCGATAACGCAGGCATGGCTTATCGCGTCCGGCTTTCGCTGGGATCATGCTTTTCCTCTCCCAGTTTCAGGAGCGGTCACTTTTTCTACTATCACTCTGTGCGCTGGGTTTGGAACAGTCCTTTCTCCGGACTGAGAGCGATTGCGCTAAAAGAATCGCCGTGCGTTATGGTCCGATGCTCCAAAAAGCATGACGTTCGATTATTTTTTCCGATGGGACAGCTCGTGAACAATTATCATGACTTTGACTGAGTTCAGCACGCTCTTCATATTCGTGGGGTAAAAAAGTAACCTTTATTTGGCAAATCTTCGAGTTCAGTTCGCAAATATTTACATACTTAACCTTACGATACATGAAATTTACGCCAGGAGGTGGCAAAAACCTAATAAGAACAAATGCCGTTGACCGCATGATTCTAGGTCGCGTAGTTTTTTTATTATAATTCGATGACACGTTTTCTGGAACACCCTGTAGATATGCGATGATATTACGGAAAAGCGAAGAAGGCATCCATTTTGCTTTCCCCTAGACTCTTAAACATGAACTTCACCACATAGCACGCTCCTAGGCTATCATCATCTCGAGTGGTATCGTTCTTTCCCCTGATTTGCTAAAAACTGGGGGCATACGCCATTTTTGTGGCATTATGCAGTTCATAATTGCCACAGAAATGGCGTACGCGCCCCGTTTTCATCAAATCAAGGAAGAGGACATTGTCATTCGGGATTATGGTTGACTAGGAGCGTGCTGTGCGGTGAAGCTCTGTTTTTACAGTGTGCATATTTCAATCCCTGAAAACGCATCTCTCGGCCACTTGTTACGAATCTGTTACGGACCGTTCAGCTGAACCAAATAAAAATGAAATGGGAACGGCACGCAATTCATGCAACGGCATGCGTTTCATACAGAGCGGAAAAAGAGGCCCGAAATACTCGAATAACCCAGTGACCTCAAGTCGATGAGATTTGAATCCGGCATCGTTTTCTTCGTTTTCTTGCGTGTAGCGTGCAAAACGGTACTGTATCAGGAATACATAATTCATACCGGCGCGAATATCAGACCCGCCCATGTGTTACCTGGCCCAGAAGACGCAAAGGGATCTTTATCGTCTTTCGCACACGAGGCGCTGCTAGCGTTTTCTTTATTTTTTTCTTTTTTCACGGTTCGCCAAACAACGGGAAAGAAACCCCTGGGTGTTGGGTCTCCGACACGCACCACGTCTGCACTGATATATCTGCAGCCTCGATCACCCAACAGATGGCACTGAGGAGGATATCGAAGGATTACAGCGCCGTAATCCTTTTCTTGCAGGAGGAACTAGGGCATGCGCCGCAGTCGGTGGCGCCTGATATTAATACGACGTGGATGTAGTTGCAGCGAGGCAGACGAGGTTAGATTCCATATAGATTCCATTAGTCGAGGAGGCGTTAGCCCTGATGCCGTCGGGGACACGGCTAGTCTACTCTGGGAAAATTGGTAGAACGAAGTGACGAGGTAGCTTCAAGCTGCATGCGTTCATTAACGGTACGCGGTTCACGCGCACTGACTGCTCGTGCCACTGGGGAACATAAAATAGGAACGTTACGCAAAGCGAGGGAGTCATTTGCCCTATCATAATAGATTTCGCTTCCTTTTGACCCTAGCACATGCAACTGGTTAGGGTTCGTGCCGAATAGCCGAGGTCCATCAAGAAAGCGGCAGCGAATATACGTGAGAAGAGAATAATCGAGATACCCGCACGTTCGTAGCACATAACGTACAAATACGAAGTGCAGATGAACGTATAAGCGAAGGCAAATGAAATTAAATGAAATAATTGTTGATGGCACGTCAGCGCTGCACAATATCTGTGCTGGTGTTCCGTAGTGGTTAGCGTACTTGTCCGGAAATAGAGAGGTATGGGTTCGATTCCTTTTGCTGTCTGGTGTTTCGACGACCGCCATATTGCAACGATTTGAACGACGCCGTTGCATGTCACGAACCAAAATTTGTTAACCAGCGGTCCTCGACGTACGCCTGCTGCAGAGATGTTTACGGAACGCGCGAGCGGCGTATTTTCTCCTCGGCGCGCCACCCTAGCGGAGGCGGGCGGAAGCGGGCGACTTCATTGGTTTACAGAGAGGTGCACGCGTGCGCTGGTTGCGACACGCCGCAGTAGTTCCGGCATCGCTCGAATTTACCCTCCTGAAGAAGGAGAGGGAGAGGGAAAGCATAAATCGCTAACGACGCTACGGACGACTCCTGTTGTTTTTGTATCGCTGTCATGGTAAAGGACATCTTTCAGTCCTTGAGAAGAAAATTTTACGCTTCAGTGCCCTTTTAAAGACGCGGAATACTGCCGAATTTCTGCCGACATATTTATTTATTTTTTTCGTTCCGGGGGACACGTCGCACATTCGTCGACACGTGGATGTCATTGAAAGGTTTACAGGCCGTGGGAAACGCGAGACAGTTTTATAGTCACGCATGTATTCAGGGCAGAGCCCAACCCATTTGCAATACAAACGAGGGTATCGCTGTGTATATCTATCGCGGAGCCAACACTTCGCTGGCGGAATAACGCCACGGACGGGTGTATATACACAAAATATTCCATTAATTCTGTCTTGCAAAGACTCTTTTTGACGTGTTCGATACATTTTGAACTGTTCGAAAGTGCTGCACGATTTGGAAGCGCCACAGGAAATAAATAACTGTAGATATAAAATAGCGAACTGCATACGCACAAGTTGTTGTTACTATGTTCAACACCAACCCCACAGCAGTTGGTTTATGGCAATTTGGCAAGTATACCTACATTATGTACGTATGTCCGTATACAAGATTTGAAAGGTACGTGTAGTATTCCGCAATAAAAACAAACAAACAAGGTACACATCAAAAGGAAAGAATATGCCTCCACGAATGCACGCGGCTAGCCATTATGCAATTTTGAAAAGGGGCCTATGCATACTCAATTTTGTTACGCATCGCAGTACAAATACCGCTGCCGCTTGAGTGCTGCCATGACAAAGAAACAGCTATCGGCGACTATATGTGACATGCAAATCCTAAAATCCCATTACAGTCCTTCTGCATTCGATGCTTTTCGACGTATTTCGTCTTATATGTGTGCTTTTACGACACATGCCGAGTACGCCCGCATTGAATATCGAGCCATTTTACTGGTTTGTAAGTACTCGAGGTATACATTTGGCGATCGTTATTTTTGTCCGTTGCCATAAGGAACATAGATCGATATAATGCTGCGGATAAAGGGAAATGTGTATGATTCCATGACGCACTACCGAACACAACCTACCGCACAGACAAGCTTGGAGCTTCATGCACCAAACTTCATCTGCTGGTAGATACTTATCAAAATCTGAGCCTAAAGGCAAGAATAGCTGATAGGCGTAGCGAACTGTATTGGTCAAGGCAAGCAAGCAGGTTTAGCAAGCAAGGAGCTCGTAACTTGCAAATGAAAATGATTGGATTGATTGCAGACTATTGTATATATCCATGCATGGCTGTTGTATAATGTTGCCGACGACGTACTCGCACGTGTTAAACATAGGTAATTTTATCTGCTACACCTCAATCTATTTACTTTCCGCTAATACCGTCGTAATTATGAGCAAGGTCTATCCCTCGAAATTATATGGATTGATTGATTGGTAAAAGAAAAAAAGTGGAGATGTTAGTCCCAAACTACTTGGGACTGGCTACTCCAGGACGCGTTATATGGCTTATTATATGTAAAACAAACGAAGGGAAAGGAGGGTGGGGAAAACAGAACAGAGGGAAATTATATGGAAATCCAGAAAGACACAACAATTCTTCGAAATCTTCGAAAAATTTTTTGTTTCAGCTAGAGCGTCAGAATGCCGATACGAGGCAAATAACACAACGGGTTTATATATTTATTTATTTTACCCCAAGGTTCTACTCCTTCGTCTTCCTTCCCATTGTTTTCGTATTTCTAAGTCATGCCCTATTGCCTGCGCACATTCGCGAGAGTCGTGCACTCACATAGGCTTAACGCAATAACCAACATTCGTCAGCGCACCAACATAAGGAACCGCATAAATAACTCGATGTACTCATCCGGTATCGCCGGATGGAAGTCGGCGTTCTCTCGGCACCAAAAGCAGGTATTCCGACCCATGGATGACAGCCTAGCTGTCAGCCTTCAGCTCAGCGTCGGGTTCCGTTCTGAAGGCGCGTGGAGCGCATAAAATCTCGTCGATTCACATTTACATCAACTACGCCGAAAGGCAGAGAGAGTGAGAAGGGGAGGGGGTTACGGCAGAAGCTCGCTTCCGCTCCTGCCGTATACTTTTGCGGCAGCGAACGACTTTTAAATAATCACGCAGAGCTCGATGCGAAGTGACAGTTTTCCCGTTCCTGACATTCGAGGGGGGGAGGGGGGGAGATTGACGTAGATGTAAAGCAAACGGTTATATATATATATATTTTTTTTTTTCAACCGTCGTTGTTCGCGGGTATAGAGGTCACGTGTGCTGCTGAGATTTGAGAGAGGAAATTCGGAGGGGAACGCGCTTTCCGTTGTATTCGTCGAGGATGGGCATGTATATACGACTGTTCTTGATATGTGAATTGTGTAATTCTGATACACTGACTTCGTTGAATTAGGATAGTGACAACAACGAATTTATTAGCATGATCAATGCGACGATTGTCTCTCGACATTGGTATATGTGGTCGGTATATCACGCAGCTGCAAAACCAGCACCAGTGGGAGCAATTACTGTTACCAGCGATTATAGTGAGTATCTGTGAAGTAGAGGGGGGGGGGGGAAATCTGTTTAAGTTACGGCAGATTTACCTTAAATGTATCTGTAATCTTCTCTGAGAATTTGGTATATTCCTTCAAAAATAAATAAATAAGCAAATAATGATAATATTTATTTATTTTTATTTATTTGTATTTATTTAAAAAAAAACACAAGGCATTGCAGCCAAAATAATTTTGTAACGACGCCATCTTTTAGTTGAGGTCAGGCCACCTGAGGTTACGTTTCAGAAATGTTTCTGAATATTTGCACATTATCTTTAGCGCCGAGAGATGTGCTTTGACTTCTGAGAATACCGTTTACTGCATGTATGGTCGTAGCGGTCCGGGCTCTGCAGCGAAAACACACGTCCTCTAGACATATGTCACCTCATTCCTCCAGCTCGGAGGCGAATCACAGCACGATATTCCACAATACCCCAGCAACGTTTTGCAGTCGTTCCCTTTTTCTTTGTCTTATGATGAGTTATACGTATACAGACAATAAGCGCGACGAGTTCCGCTAAGTTGAACGACAGAATGCAAAAATGATGACGCAGCCATCTCATTAGCACGTCATTAGCATGCAAGAGAATGACATTCGCTCTCCGCTGGTTGTTTTGGGCGAAAGAGAAAATGAGGCAAAATGTAACACGCCAAAAAGGAAAGATAGGCCGTTTTCATTTCAGTGTCGCACTCGAGCTGTTTCGTTGTCGCGTGTTCTAGGCAGGCAGGTTTATGGCATTTACGGATGCGTTGCTGGTCGTCCGGAGATTTTGTTGGTTTCCTTGCTTGTTCTCGTTTGTAATTTGAGAGGTCTAGGCACGGCTATAATATGTTCCACGTATTCCAAGCGTAAATTAAAGAGTTAATTGAGGTAATTGTTAAGTAACAATGGTGATATCAGCGCCAAAAAAAGAAAAAGACAGGAAAGACTTGGCCATGGATCAAGCAACTTTGACCTTGACTTTGGCTTTGGGGGCGAGCGGGAGTCCAGCAATGAACCCTGTCTGCACGCTACTTGAGGGAGACACACCTCACACAGACAGGGTCCACTGCTGGACTCCCGCTCGCCCTCAAAGTCAAGGTCAAAGTTGCTTGATTCATAGCCAAGACCACCAGCCCAACAACGCTCTGCCCCAGTGCCGGCGGGGAGGGGGGGAGGGCAAAAAGACGCAGCTCGGGCTGGAAGAAGGGCTATTAGGACGACAGGAGAGAGAGAGAGAGAGAGAGAAAATAATACAGGGAGGGTGCGAAAATTTCCCACTTGTCCCCCCGGAGGCCAAAAGTAGAAGCCGACCCTGCTCTGCCCCAGAAACACTTTTTTGAAGTTTTTAGACTTTGTGGGACTTGGGTCCTCACTCTAATGCGATTCAATATTCCATTTCACAACATTACCGCCGGCAATGGGGTATAGAGTAACGCCCCTGGCGATTAAATTCTCCACTCATCATCATTTAAATAAAGTTTTTTTTGTTTTTCTTTGTTTTTTGTTCTTAGTGCGACCAAGGACAAAGCTCACGTGCGAGCCTCATCTTATTATTCATCAATGCATAACACGCAACAGAAGTTCTGTTAAAGAAAAAAGAAAAGGCTAAGCAGGTGTAACATCACGCACATTCCTACTTGTGTTCATCAGGAACGGAGCGTCCCCTTCGCAGTATTGACACTGCTTCGGAAGAACAGCTCTGAGCGCCACTACCTTGACAGAAAGCTGAGAGAAATATTGAAAGAGAAGAAGCAAAAGACAAATACGTGGTGACAGACTAATGGTTCCAGCAAGCAGGACATCACGTTTCTTTCGGAGAGCGCCGGTTCGTCTGAGGGTGCCTATTAGCGTCACACGAGGAACCTCCACGGGGAAAGTAACACAGCCCTGAGCAACACGGAAGAGCGGTTAGGTGCTTTCCGTTTGACAGATGCCCAGAGGAAAGCCCGAGACTACATTCGCGCGGCCTGGTACCAACTATCGTATCCGTCCGCTTTTGCCAGTTAGCTCGAGGATATAACCGGAGCATTAATAACAGCGTTTTCAGCCGCCGTACGATGTGCTTTCTGGAATGCATGCATGCTGCGAAACTAAAAACGGTACGTCAAGAAAAAAAGGTGTGCACCTATCTGTTTTCCTATATCCGTCCCTGCGTTCTTCAGTGAGTGCCTCTTGTGTCGCACGACCTGGTTATCTCGTTTAAGGCACCTAACTGGTCCCCGAATAAATAAATAAAAAAAAATTGCTGTTGTTATCAAATATGTGGCCCATCGCGCGTTGCTGCAATCTGTCTACAATCTCTGTTGAGATACTATGCGTACAACAAATATGTACCTTCTTGCATTGGGCCGCAACATGGCATGGCCATTGTCGAAAGCTACTGCGGCAAAAATCAATCCGCCACAGATCCTAGAGCGCGCGCCTTACACTTGTGCTGCTGCAGGTGCAAGGAGTATCTGCTGGCGGCACACCTCTCCTTTTACCTATTGCCTATCGTACCTGCTGCAGTGCATGACACCCATGTCTCACGTAGATCATGTTTACTAACCCTCCTTCTGACCTCAACTCATGGCTTTCTGGCCCTACTGCAAGCCGCCATCGCTTACGATGTAATCCATGAACATAACACTGCAGTTTCAGGAGCGTGACCTACACAGCGGATGATATTGCCACGTTCTGAGACACCCGAAAGCAAACTGCCGAGAAGCTAACCAGTTTTCGCTATACGTGCAGTTCATGAAGCTTATAATGGTAGGAGTATGATCGGCAAGTGGATGACCGTCTATATGCGATCACGTGTGGTTCGCAGTTGCAGAGCTGAGTCACTCAGCCTGAATGGACCACACCTTATCTTTCCGCATCACTTTTCGTTTGGTTCTGTCACGTACAGCCTTCGAGCGGACGTAGCTTTCTAACGCGTCTTTCCTTATCAGATTGGTAAATTGAATACGCCATGCTTCTGTATACGTGCAGGAAAGCAAAAGGCACCAGCACACCACCGCATAGCCATAGACACCAGCGCAGCCATTGGACCTGAGGAAATTGTTTGGGCACTGGCCGGTTGACCGACTGGTGCTCGAAGATTTAGTCAAATTTCTCATAGGCATAGCGGCTAACAACTATACCTATTCTGTACCGCTCACGTGTTTCAAGTACAAGGAATAACCGTCTCTATAAGAGCTAGCACCCCATATATGTATCTTTCAACACAGAACCCAACCTCCGTGATACAGGAAGCCTAAACCAGACATGGCGAAGCAGACTAGGATGTCTCCTGGACCTCCAGCTACCTGACATACCAAACGATAACTTGTTCGTTAACCTGTAACACATTCACCAACAGGAAGGGCGTTACACGGCACAGATCCTGAAAACCTTCCCACCTGACACCGAAATAATGCACGAAAAATAAGTCATTTTTACCCTGCGGCCCTCACAGACAAGAACGAACCCGCATGCCCTACCTATCGTAATGAAGTGGCTCTCACCGCATTTTCCCGCAGATCTGTCGATAAACCTGCGATAACACTTCCTGCTACAGTTTCCGCTGCAGAAACAAGCGTAATAAACAAAGATATAAGAGGCGTCGACGATCATTTTTGGAGCCAGCGCACAACCGAAGGCAGACTGTATGAAGTTTTTTTTTTATAGTCGAACCCTGGGCTGTTCCATTCGGGCTGAAGTGCAAGTATAAATCTCCGGTCACTTGCCCCGAGCAAGAGGGGGACGTCCTAGCGAACCGAACTTGTATTCGGAAAAGTGGCACTCAACGAAGAATGATTCTGGTGCAGCCAGTCTCCGCAAGCGAGAAATACTCGTATCATGGAATGCACAAGGGGCTGCTTTCAAGCGGATGGCGATATTTCGTGGGATATGTTTCTTTTATTCCTTATTCTTTCCTATATATAACGTTCTCCGAGACATAGAAAATAAACAAACGACAGTAGTAGTAGTAGTAGTAGTAGTAGTAGTAATAATAATAATAATAATAATAATGTCTAGATCGATAGGCGACTACAGACACCATTCGAAGCACGATTGTGCAAGTTCGTTGCGTCTGGATGGAATAGCACTTCCCTTTCACTCCTGTATGGGGTTCGTGTTTATCGCGCCCTCCCACGACAGGAGGCGGGATTACCCATAGGCTCAATGTCAGATTTGGTGCACCTTAGTGTCGTTTATTTGAATTCGACTCGCTGCGCAGCAAGGCTTCATCGGAGCTCGCCCTCGCATTAGCATCCAGTTACAAGCCTCGATAGAACGTATTCGGAAACGAATGACGCGAAAAACTGAGACGCACGCATAAATGGCTGCCTGATGCTGTGAGCTTTATTCTTCGTCGATATGTTTTCCATCCTTTCAAGCCGGGATTTTCTCGCTGCCTGGCGGGAGAAGTCTTTCTCCGATGCGTGTTTATCTTCTGTTGCATGGAAATGGGATGATAATAGAGCATTCAACGTGCCATCCCGTTCGCTTCTCTGCTTGCAGCCTTTCAAATTATGCGACGGAGTGCGGATATTGTTCCATGTAATGAATTCATTTCTGCTATCATTGTGCGTTTGTTCCTACCCTTTGTGTCGCCATATCGGCGTGGAGATTATTCTTCAGTGCGCGCTGCATTCAGCTTCAAACCTAAAGGTTAAAATGTGTTTATCCGCAGGGTTGTGTGCAGATAAAGTGTACCCACATTTACCGCACGTAACGCGTGGCCTGCTCACTAGACGTATCTCCGGTGGCGCACGACGACGTATCTGTGCGATAAAAACCAACAAAAACATTGTGGTTACGAAAGGTATCCAACGTGGTTATTTATTTTTTATTGTTCTTTATTTTTATATTAGGTATTTTTTTATTTCTTTTAGGGAATAGCAAGCCGGCGTGATGCATGGCTGACCTTTCCCTTTCCTTTTTTTTTGCGAATAAATCCCCCCCCCCCTCAACGTATATATCTTATGCCTCGAGAGATTATGACACTTCGCCCCAACAACAACAGCAACAGATAAATGTAAGAGGCGGTTATTTATTTATTGACACCCTCAAGGCAAGCCTTACAGAGACATATCCATTTCTGTCCATGTGAAACATGCATTCTATGAAAATATGGCTAAGAAGCTAGCGAGCTGGTGACGTTGATGCATAATGTAAAACCCCGAGGCTAGGGAACACGAAGGGACAGGCACAACACGAAGTCTCTTCGTGTTCCCTAGTCTCGGGGTTTTACATTATGCATGCATTCCATGTTTTTATAGCGAATGGGGTCACTAGACGCGCGGAAAACGGGCGCCGTGAATTCTGAAACAAACCCGGCTGTGGCATCGCGGCGGAGGACCCCACCAGTGAAGCGACCGCGGGAGAGGTTCACGTGCTTACGGGAACCAATAGAAACGGCAGAGGCCATTTGCTTCTTCGAAGTCTGAGCCAGCGCGAGGCCGAAGTTCGCTCAAAGGTTTGTAGCTTGCCGCTATACAGCGTAATACTTATCCGGGAACGCCCTCGCGTGTAGGACAATAAATGCATTCTGTAATGGACTACACGTCTCCATCTTTATTTTTTTCTTTCTATTTCTACTTCTTCACATCTCAAAGTGCCCCAACCGCTTTAACCAATGAAGATTACATATAAAGGGCGATTGCCTCGCAGCGTATAGCTGTATACTTCTTACTAACAAATCGTAAGTTCTTACTAATAAATTGGAAAAATGAATATACGTGCGAGCAACCGTGACATTACTCATGACTATATAGCTGTCTCGAGACATGAAACCCAAGTTATACTAGTGCCATGTTCTGTGATACATGGGAATGTTTTATTACATCATACTAAACGCTTGAAATTATAGCGGATACAGTCCGACAGCCGAATTCTCACTTCCAAACAACGTACGAATGGCGGTTCAATCAACCCATATCTAGCGATCAACATTCAAATTCCTCAGTATTACCCCGCGTTGATGTCAAGGAGAGATTCGAGGGGCCCCAATTTCCTCGAAATCCTAAGCAGAGCATGCATGCTCACAAACCGTGTTTCCCATCTCAAGTAACCCGCTGAGCCCTGCCCAACCCGCACACGCACATCCCATACATCACGGGTACACCACAAGAGGTCTTCGCGAGCGACACCGCACACAGGGCATTATCCATGCGGCCACTTGGTATCAACCGCGTGTATCTGGCGTTTCGCTTCCGGAAACCAGGGGAACCAGTTGCGGCAATCACTTTCTCCTGCCCCAGCAGCGTATACGTGAAGATAGAGAAAGTGAACGATGCCAGACTGCTCTTAACGGAGTTCCATTCTCTTCTGTGGCCCGTAGGGTGCTCTAAGAGGCAAAGTCTCTTTCCGTCTCAGCTATATTAGGACGTGTAATAGATGGAGGTTCGTGAGACCCTCGGATGGTATACCTACTATCAGCGCTGTTGTTGTTCCTCTACAGTGAGTCGATGAAGCGTATTGACTTGTTAGAACTGAAAGAGGCCGGCGCAACTTTCAGGCGAAATTCTGTTTGAGTGTCGATACAGCTGGAGCTTGATATTTTGCTTCCTTGGCCATTCTATTCAGCTAAACGTTACTTATGCAGAGTCTCATGTGATTGAGTATGAAAGCTGAGACGTACGGCGGATCGAGGGTGCATATAAATATGTAAATTTCCGTATTACTGGTATGACATTTTTGTTTGTTTGTCTGTTATTGATATTGTTTACTCACGGTTGTATGGATTGTTATTTTTCTGTTTCTTATTCTTATTCATGTACATACTGTGTTTTGCTTTACCATTTTGTGTCTCTGTTTCTCGACACATCCTAGGGGAGTGATATATCACCTAACAACAACAACAACGGATAAATGAATGATGATGAATGGGGAAATTCGCCACATGAGGTGCGGCCCACTACCCCAAGGCACAATGGACAGGATGAGATGTGTCCTGATGATGAGATGAGGAATGACACTGAGTAGGGGTCGATAGTCAGTGGAATCAGTGAGACAGCATCAAAAGAACGCTAGGGAAAAACACACACACACACAAAAAACACAGAACATACAGGTAAGCAGACAGCTATTATATATATATATATATATATATATATATATATATATATATCTTGAAAAGTTGGAGTTGGATCGGACGGCTACGAAATTATAGCTCTTTTGTCCCGAAGAAGGCGGAGCTTCTGCCGTAAAGTAGACATCCTCCCTAACTTTTATAATTTTTAAGTTTTAATAAACCCCTTTTTTGTTACTTCCCCTACTTTCGTCTTCTGTCTCCCATTTATTTCAACTATATATATATATATATATAACCTATTTTTTCTGTTCTATCAGTCTAAGTTGGGGACTGCTTTGTAGCCAGCACTGTTGATGACAACAATTAATAATATATTTCTTCCTTCCTCCTTCTCCTTAAAAAATCTGTAAATTTTTTTAACCTAAGCAGCGTACCAGAATACGATACTATGCAAGAATATGCAAGAAAAGCCGCGACGCTTCAAGTGAGGACCATGCTTATGTCATGCGTGTGTTATTGCACGAGCTCGTTCAGATCATGTATTTGATGTTAACAAATACTAGTCAATAAACGAAAGAACAAACAAGCAAAACTGTTGGCTGTAGGGCTATGTTTACGATGAATTTGATGTCGCTCTTTAAACTGTGTGTTCGTGCCGCGAATGAACAGTGGCTGTGAGCAGTGTATAGAGGTGGACAGGTACAGCAAGCACATTAGTAACGAGATGGGGGGAGGGGGTTTGCGGAAGTCACTATGCGTCCTGGGCCGACTTCAGAGGGAACTGTGCTAACACCCGTCCGAAAAGTCTGCCGGGAGAGCCCAGAAGAGTCACAGACAGTCGAGCCAGTGGAACTGATGTAAACTTTCAACTTTGTGTCGTTGAATTGTCATGAGGACACGCAGGCTACTTGAAGGATAACGTACCATTGACCACACTCCTCCACGACGAGACGACTACCCTCACGCGACTATCCACCGATCCAAACGGGACAGAGTCGCCACCGATAAGGAGCATGTCCTTTCGACATAGCCTACCGAAAGGAGTGTCCCGTCCCTGTTATACTGCCTCGCTCCATAAACCCAAACGAGCAAACGGAACGAAGGCGTTTCCTCCCAACCATAATTTGTGCTTTCCATTCTATAGTAGGAAGTAATTTATGACCTGCTCGATTCTGCATTGCTCAACAGAAGGAAGCCGCAAGCGGAGGAGAATGAAGCTCGGAGCCAAGGAAGAGTTTTTCTCCGTCGATTAACGGCACTTTCCAATGGCTTCCGGCGGCACAAGGGCTGCGTTGGCAACAGTGATAGCCCTGCTTGCGGAGAAAGTACTATAAGCCGGATCAGGCTGATGATGCATTGGTCTATATGAACGTTCGAAAAACCTACGGGAAAAGTTTATCGACTGGTCGCCGTACAAAGCGCATCAATGAAAAGCAATGGACGGCTGCGTCTCAAAAACAAACTATACATTTAGCTCCGATATAGCTACACGACTGTGACCCAGCCGCTTGGGTTCTTCCTTAATGGGTATGGCGGTTATACCTCGCCTGCGGGGTGTGCAATATGGGAGATACGGATTTTGTAGAGTGTACTTACGGGCTTCGGGGGGGAGGGGGGGGGGTTAATCTCGGTGATATTACTGCAGCAAGGAAGATCTACAGTATAGTAGCTTGTTGGCGGATTCTTTCCTCTCCACTTGAAACAAATAAATATAAATGAAGTACGACTAGCATCTTCTACTGAACAAACAACAGCTTTATCTTGATGATGATGATAGTTGGGGTGTTTCATTGCCACAGGCGGCACTCTAATCCGTCGCAGGTTTGGTGAAAATATGGCGATGGTACCGCAAAGTGGAGGACCAAGGTCGCACACTGCCCATAAAAAGGTTTGTAGTGTTTTTAGCGCAGGGCATAGGGGCATGGACTGTATTTGACGATGAACCAAAGAATTATGTCACAGTGAGAAGGCGACAGTCTAGCTGACTGATAGCCCTGGACGCCCGTGCACGTTTGAACTCCTTTACACAAAGGGACACCTAACGGAAAGGCGTGGCGTGGCGTGACACACGGCAAAGGAGAATCTCCTTTTACGAAGCGGTCCTTTTGGGAAGCTGAGATCGGCTATCTTATTTTCATTTGTAAAGGCGTGTGGCGTAGCCTCGAACGAAGGGCATATGCAACGACAATACTCTCGAACGAAGGCTACTCGGTGTTTTCGTTTTTCGAGTACTCGAAGTCTGCGTGCAGATATCGCAGTTGGGGTATACGTATTTTTAATTCATTGGTCGTATTGTTCTGTGTACTGTTACTATGTCCTACAACAACAACAACAACATAGATGAATGGATGATGATGATGTGTCCTATGTCCTACGTGACAGCTGGTTCTAATTGAAATATCTAGCGCGACATCTTCGGGTCTATGTTTCAAACGAAACACCAAAAGGAGTTCGCTCGCGAAGGTGTCCTTTGCAGCTGTAAAGGACCCTTATAATGGAGAGGAGTTCCGCCGTCCGGTTCCCATATTCCGCCAATGTGTACTGGGCTAAAATATTGTGCTACTTGGGTACATTCTACGTCCAAAAGCATCACGGACTTCTCGAACGCAGAGACCCGATCCCCCAAATTTATTAGTGATATTTTTCTGGACAGCTGCGTGTATATTTTTGTGATTTTGCTGCTTCCGTGTACAAGAGCAAGTTCCGGAACGAGGAAGCGTCTAATGATGCATGAATGAATGGAGCCGTTTAACGTGTACGCTTAACATCCAGGATAGTGTGTCGCAAGTCAGTGCTTGAATGCAGCATCACACATGCAGGGAAGACCAATGTCGTCTTCGTCTCGGAGGCATTCACGCTTGACGCGGCCCGTTAGCTGCTGGCAATCACCGCACGACGATCCCAGAAAGAGACAAAAGGAAGGACCGTAAGAGAAAATGGGTCGTCGTCACAGCTTCACGGCGACCTTCGGGTGTCGAACGTACTCTGCATAACCAGTCCAGGCAACGGCTGGCTGGCCTTGGCTTTTTCTGAGCGAGGAATGTCGTCCACGGGGCATTTCACGATCATCGGGAAAACTTATGAGCAGAAGAATTCCAGTAATTTCCTTGAGCACCGTTCTTTCCAGGCCGCACCCGGTATGGCAGGATGGCGCGCAATCCTAGATGTGTAGGAATACAGACGCACGTGTTGTGAAGCATGCGTTCCGAACGTGAACGATCGTTATGAACATTGATGAACGCAGGCAAGCTGACGAACGAAATCCACAATGAAGAGGCCCGAGCGTGAGCTGCAAGAACAAGGACAACGGCAAGAACAGACAAGGCAAGACAAGAGCGAACAGCTGTCTTGTGTTCGTCCTTGTTCTTCATCGTGGATTATGAATGCCGCTTGTCTAATGCGGCATTGAAATCTATTTCAACACAGAATTTTATCCTGTATCTCGTTCAGCGGGAGAGTAACCGCAGCTACATAACCATGGATTTGAGGACTCTTTTTTAGTAACGGCTGCGTGATTATTGGTTGGACATTTTGCTCCGACATGCTCATATGATATACACGAATACCCTGCATTTATGCAGTGATTGCACTAACGTTAACGTATCTTGTAGCTAGATTTATATGACACATGACATGCTGCATAGCACCAAACGCAAATACAGAAAAATAGGTAAAACGTATGTATGTAAATGCAAGTTTTCTCCATTCATCATCATTGGTGTATTTGTTGTTGTCGTTGTAGTTTTATATGCACGTACCCATGCGAGTTGTTTCGACATAGTAGAGTAAAGGAAAACGCAAATGAACACATATGGAAAAAGGACAGGGTGAGACAATAAGCTGAATAGGGTTAAAAACTGCGTGTTGCCCATATACAGGGTGAGATTGTTGTACTAGGGCGCAATAAGGACAAAAAAAAAAAGGGTGAGACAGTCGCAGCGCCTCAAAAAGTTCTATTACATTTCGTATGCAGTAAGCTCTTTCTTCATGACCACTCATCTTCAGAACAGTAGAAAAACAACCATCGCCTTGCCCACGAACAGTAAAAAGAAGGAATAAAAACATATGCAAATACTGTGCAATTTGCCATTCTATACGGGCTTTCGGAAATGCATATTTTACGCGTGGAAAGGGCAATGTCAAAGCACGCAAGAGCGTCTACATATGCATAGCACACACGCGTCTTGTCCGGTACCGAGCGATGCCTTTTCGTTCGAGAATATAGCCTGGAAGACACTACGCATCGCTAACATGCATTATGAATAATGGGTCGCCGCCTTCACATTTTACAACGCGAAACAAAAGTGGTCATGCAGCGCGCATTGACAGTGTGTGTTAGCAACGCGTACTAAAACTACCCCTTCCTTCTTGCTTTTTTTTTATATTTATTATTGTCTTTGTCGTTTCTGGTGAAAAAAAATGCACCATAGAAAAACAAAAAATAAAAGCGATAGCCTGCGTCTAGAAACAAAGAAGCGTGGAAGGAAAAAGGCAATTTAATCCTTTAGTGCCGGCGCACGCGCGTAAAGATATATTCCGTAACGGTACATTCTCCAAAACAAAAGAAGGTAAACTACCCCTTTCTCAATAAATCGCAAAGAGTGCCTACTTTTACGACGCTCATACACCCTGTGACATTTCGTGGCGGCGGCGGCATCTTAGGCATTAAATTGAATTCCACGTAGCAGCACTTTGTCTCCGACCTGCGAACGAGAAGAGCGCTGTAAACAGTGCGTGCGAAAATATGCATGCGTGGTACGCGGTGCTCGATGAGGAGCAGTTTTCTTTCCGTAGTTTTCTCGTCCTTTGTGTACGCCACGCGCAAAGTAAAAATGGGGCATTTAAGCTCAAGAACGAGAAGATGGGGATGATACGGGTAGGGCGGCGAATTTCTAATATATTACACGACATCGTGGCGTAATTGAGAAACAGCGTTAGCAGTGAGGCAGTGAGACAAAGAGACTTCGCTTTTGCTTGCGTTGCATTTTCCTTGTTTTAACACTGTGACGCAATTATGAAAGTTCATAAACTGACAAAAATGTAAGACGGCGTCGACCCCACGATGGGGGTTGTCGAAACGGAGTTTAGACAGTTGCGAGCCTTCGTGTAGGAACCTCATCACAGGAAGGACACCTGGTGAGAAAAGTATAAATAGGAGCGTAGCTTACGCGAAACGCGAAACGTTGGTTGGAACTTATACCACTGTACTTGAGGACACCACAAAGCGCATCGATCTCGCCCGGCAGGTACCAGTGCTCGTGAAATTGAGTAAAATAAAGTTGTATTTATCGTACCAGTCTGTTCTAGAGCGCGTAAATAAACACCGTCGTCATCATCATCATAACTGATGTTTGTTCACGGCACTCCACAGAGACCTTGAGCCAAAGACAGTGTGCATACTCCGCAGTACACGACAAACGGGACATTGGATTAGCAGACTATTGAACGTTTGGTATCTAACGATTTTGTTGCTACGTAGCTCTATTTCCGGACGATATCCTTCCATGCTCCAGAGATTGCCTCGAGGTTAGAGCGTGCAGTTCTGTCATTTGCTTTCGAAAGGTCAACTGGCGGGCGTGGACGGTGAAAACAGCTTCTCTTGCAACGTTGCTTGCATAGCTGCTCCAGTTTCATTATACCGCCAGTTGCACAAGAGTACGCGATAACAGAATCGTGTATTGCGTGTATAGGAAATAATAGATGCAAAGAAATACCAAAGGAAGGCGCCGAGGCTAAATATGTTGCAAGAAAAGGGCAATCATTGGAGCTCGTTGTATTATGCCAAGGCCCACTGTACCTGTCCTCCTCGACTACCGCAGATTCGACACCCCTCGAACCACGCTCAGACGACGCCTACTCAAGCTGCGGTGCACAGACGTTTCTTTGACCACTATACACTGCCCAGTACGACATCCCACACAGCGGTCTGTGACCAAAGCAAATTTTTAATGCTCCTCAGCGACACAGGTCTCGTGCACAGCCTGTGAACTCGAGTATTATCATCTCATTCGTCAGTGCCCCACCCTCACCTCTCACTTTTATACACCTTACCAGAGGCGGAGAGTTTTCATTTTCCCGGGGGGGGGGGGGGGGGGCAAGGGGGCACCGCGAAGTAAGTACTCTGGCTGGGGGGGGGGGGATATGTTTATTAAGAAAACAAAAGAAAGGAAACGTAAGCCAGATGGATGTCGGCTTGTTATTTAAAAAAAAAGTGAAAGGGGGAAGACAAAAAAAAAATAGAAATAAGCAAAACAAAACGAAAAGAAGGAAAGAAAGGAAAAGGAAAATGAAAAACACAAAACTAAAGCTGAAGAATCACACACTCAAGAAGAATCACACATGAAGAATCACACACTCTGCTTGATCCTATGATGTATGCAGAACTGGTATAGAAATAAGAGAGAGGAAGAACAGAAAAAACAAAACAAAAAAAGAAGAAACAGAGAGAACGTAAATAGTGAACATGTGCACAACTGAAGGCATTACGCCTTTGAAAACTGAGTGCAAAAGGAACAAAATGCATTGAATCCTCGGTGTTTGACCCGAAATGCGCGCAATATAATGAATATGGTCAATGAAATGGAGCAACGGGAGTTGAACCCCCTCCCAACGGGTATGCGTTCCGAATATCCTGCCGTTACACCTCACTGGCAGCTGCTGGTACCTTTTCGACTGCTTCGTTTCATTGATCTGATTGCTTTGGGCGAAATTCAGGCTATGTGTTGTGTCATCCTCTGTGTTTCTTCGCCTCACCTTCTACTGTGCTAATGAGTATGGTGGGCGGATACATATTTTACAAATTGCAAGATGCATTTTTGGGGTTGGTGCCTCTTCGCTCTTTTGAACCGGGTGCGCCGAGCCCCAAAGGTTGGTGTCAGTCTCTTAGCGGGACTTCCCGGGGGAGGCGGCGCCCCACCTAGTTCATGTTCCGGGGGGGCAAGGGCCCCCGCGCCCCCCCGCAGTCGGCGCCTATGCACCTTACCCTCATATTTTTTTAAAAATCATATTTGTCTTTAATCTCTCTGATCTTCCTTTCACCTTTGTTAGTTATTTCCCATTACTATTTTCTTTCATTTCTATTTTATTGCGGAATAGCAAACCGACGTCCCGTATGGCTGACCTTTCCTCTCTCTCTCTCTTTTTTTTTTTTTTCTAGTACATATATCCCCTACTCTAAATTTTTATTGGCGCTATATTTGCAACATCGATTCCACACTATACAAGGTCAAAGTTTCGGAAAGACATGCGCCGTTCGGAGTCTCAAAGGAAATGGTCTCAGTATGAGAGTAATTCTGAATTTCTCTCTGTATAGTAAAGCATTTGTCAAAGCTTAGACAACATGAAGCTTAGATGCCGCTTGCTTAATGTAATTGGCTCCCTCGAGAGTCTGCTCTGGAGGAGTACGCAGTACCCGTGCTTCAGAGTGCCACGCGCATCGATGACGAACGAACATGTCGTTGTGCATACATGAATTCCTTTCCAAATATTGTGCATGTGCATATAAATCACGCGTGAATGGGCTGCATGACCCGCATGGCAGAGTCGATGTTGCGATAAGGTATTCAGACTGCCGTCGAGATGCATTGCAAATTGGGCTAGCTAGGGCTGAGTATTGCTACCACATATTTCTAAGCGTCGCGATCATCTGAAGGATGCGCTCATCTGCCAGTAGTTAATTGATTTCGTACTGAATGGCTTCTAATGCATGCGTTATGCAAATCCTAACAAAGGTAATATGCGTGTAATGTCTGATCTGCGTCTTGTAAAACGCTGCAATCGATAAACACGTAATTATTCAATTCAGTTCTGCCGGAACTTGAAAAGTCAAGTTGATTTAGAATCCCCGACGTTATTAATCGATATTAACCAAATTGACAATACACTATATAGCTGAGCTCTAAGTTTCCTTTCGTGCAGCGTAAGAAAAATAGCCAAACGACGAATAAGTACACGCTTTACTTCTCTGTTTCATTGAAGTTTTATTTTATTTCATTTTATTTTTTATTTTTTTAGGTTCTAACCACGTGCGCACGAACGATTCAAAAAAAGATGGAGAGCAGCTTCAAGTTCTTAATCCCTCGGGGAAAACAGAAGAAATTGCGCTCCGCGAAATAGGGCACTGGTGGATTGTATTTCGTACTCGAATATTAAAAAAGTGCGGTATTTGACACGCTCTTTCTATTACGTTGCGGGAAATTCCTCAAAAATAATTATCGGCTCAAAAGTTTGATCACGATTGCGGAATACAGGAACTGCTCTACTCAATTCGTTGAATGAAGAATGCGGCAAGACAGATATTCCACGTGTCTAAGATTAATAAAGCGACGGAATGCGACAGCAATTTCAAAATCAAACCGTGTTCGTGGAATTTTCAGTCAATAGAAAATCTGACGGTAATATGCACACAATGTCGCACGTTCGTTTTATGACATTGCGGGGAAATTGCTTCATTACAATAACCTATTGACTCAAAAGTCAAGACGTGTCTGGATTATAAGAAGTGCTCTATTCAATTAGTTGAATAAAGAATGCGACGAGAGAGATATAAGAGATATATTCCGCGTGTCTAAGATAATGTAAAGCGACAGCAGTTTCAAAATAAAAGTGCGTTCGTCCATTTTCGAGTTAATGGAAAATTCTGATTGCATTATTCCGTCGAAAAAAACAGAGCTCTCCTGTTACACCGTTCACTTGTGTACACAGTTTCAGCCGTATGAGACAAACGCCTGGCACGAACTTCTGGCTACAAAACTTTCTATACGACCCTTGAGCTATCGTGTTCTGGATGGAACGGTGTTCGGAAACAGAGGGATCCGATATCCCAAGAGGGCTGGGCTCGTTTTCCGGAAGTCATACGAAGTCGGCGCTCACACATTTCATTGCATCTGAAAATCAAAAACCCATTTCTGAATGAAATAAGGCAAAAAATGATGAGCTTTTACGCCCGTGAAAAGAGACACCTACAGGTCGCCCAACGCGGTGCGCATTTCACTGCGTGAAACTTCACGCAGAGCGTCGATTTTCCGTCCGTGGGGCAACGCGTCAAGGGGGCCCCGAATTTCATGCAATGCGTAAAAGACTCGGTGCGCAGTAGCCAATAGAAATGAAGAAACCGCGTTCTTCGGCGTTGCCTTGACAACACTGACATCTCGTTTTTACGCAGGGGCACAGACGTACACTACAAGGTGGTTCGCTCTGCGTATATACTGGCTAGTTTAACTACGCGTTCTTCAGTAGCAACAGTTGCGTTTCTGGTCCTATACCTCGGGGAGTTGCCCTAGCAAGGTAGCGCAGAATTTGAAAAGCACATTTCACCCAGCGTCCGAAGGACGATAGCATTAAATAGGATGCAACCAACCACGCATATCTTACCGGAACTCTTGATTCAAATGAGGTCTCGGTGCTGACAAGAACGGCGTCACCGTAAGAGGCCGTCAATATCGTTACTCCAATCGGCGATATCTGCTATGGCGCGGTCTAAATCTGCGCAGAGTTGCTGTCATGCGCGTTGTCATGTCAGCTACCATTTGTAACAGGAGATAGTGCTCTGTCCTTAGGCCCTGTTGATGTCACTTCGGGAACGAAATATACATGACGCAACGATGGAAGTGCAGTAAGTATTAAATAAAAAAAAAAAAGGCAGTTCTCGCGCGACGCCAGTCATGGTAATGGCATTGGAAACTGAATGAGTACCGAAAGGCAGTGCCAATTTCCGTTGGGAAATAACGGCCTAACAGGCAGCGTCTGTTCGAAATTATTATATTGAAAAAAAAAAAAAAAAAAACAGTGTTGAACTTGCTTTCTAATCGATTTCCGGAGCTTCTTCATTTTGTGAACGAAGTGCAAAATATTTATAGGTATTCATGCGAAAACGAAGACCGTAGTCTCACCTTCTCATGACAATAATTCGGTGAAGTGTATTTACGGTGTGGAATTTACGTGCATGTTTCACTGTTTTAGTTTTCAGAAGAACTGAACAGAACGTTAAATGGTATGGATGTCGTTTTCCGGACAAATCCGACACGGAAGCAATAATTACCGACAGATGTTCATTGAGTTTTACGGAAGTAATGTGCGAGCTCAAATGTTTCCAATCTAAATACTTTAAAAAAAGCTAGATAAAGAAAAAGAATGCGACAAGAAAAAGAGAGAACGCGGTACAGGCATCACCGCTTTTTTATTCTTTAAAAATAAAGGAGGTACGAGACAGATACGCTATAGTGTTGCTTATTGCTGTGCTTCTTCACGCAAATTGATTCGCGAATACGAAATGAAATACTCACACTGTGCTCGAGCATTCTGAGCGTAGACGAGAGCCAGAAGAACGGACGCTGTAATCCACCTCCACATAGTCCTTTCTTGGCACATATTCACACTTTGAGCTTGGCCCAGCTTCATCGCCGGCACTTCGAAAGGTTGTCTTCACCACCGAGAGTCAACTTGTCATCATGACCGCACCGAGCCTCACTCGGTGCACTGCAACGAAAACACAACTCGTCAGTCGAGGCACGCAAAAAATACCGCCGTATGTAACAGCGCAACATTTGAAGTGCACAGACATGCGGATGGCATCGACCCAGACCAGTTGTCACATGTTTCTTTTTTTTGTCTTTTTTTTTTCTTTCAAAAATTATGCTGAAACTGAAACTGACGCTTTCGAGTTCTACTCAAACTTACTTCTCATCCATGTACGAGTAAAAATAGTTGCACACATGAATGCATGCACTATTATAATAGCACACGCACAGATGAATTTATCGCTCAGATGTCAAACAGGGCGCAGATATTATACATGTACACTTGCGTTTTCTGATTGTTTTTTCTTTTTCTTTTTTTCATTGTAGTTCATTTTTCGAAACTGCAAAAGTCGGAGCTGCAACACAGGGTAAAATCGCGCGAAACCGGACGGGACAAAAGCAATGAAACAAAAACTGCACTGCAAAAACTGCAAAAGCATTTCAGACGAGTCTGAGATGTAGAGTTCTCCTAAATGTGCAGTACTTAGCGTACTTCGCTTTCGGGGTTTTTCGTGTTGTACCATAAGTGAAAATGATGGAAATCGTGAAAAACAAGTTTTACTGGGTCTAGCCCTAAAATGCATGGCCTTATATGGTTGCCCATGCAGTAGTCCTGGTACACGTCTACGTAGGAGCATCGGGACGGTGGTATTCAACAAACGCTCCTAGCAAACCACTTTACTCTTCGCAACAGAAAAGGCATTCACCATGTACAGTAACTGTAACTGTGCCATGTAACTGTACAGTTACTCTTGTCACGCTGGGACACGTACTAAATTTGCATCGATGGTTTACAGAATGCTCCAGTGCTCCAGAGTAATGTCGCTTGATCAGAGCACAGAGCTATGTAAACTAATGTGATTGATTCTGTATAGCCGGTATTCTACAGGACGTTATACATCCAATCTACTTCACAAATCTCCCGTATGACGTAAAATCGGGGTATAAAGGAGCACCACATGTTCTGCAGTATCAATCTGGTTTATCTCCACCGAAGATGTATATGCAACAACAATGGTATTTGGTTTCGCGGCTTCTACATTGAAATCATTAGTTTATGCGCAAATAAAAGTATGAAACATGTGTTTTTCTATTGACGAATCATTGTGACACACTACATGACGGGTCATTGCTTCCATCGTCAACCTCGTGTCAGAGACGTCCTCTGTTCACCAAGGCCTGCGCTTGAAGTCTGCAAGGCCGCGCGCGCACATCTTATTCTCCGGCACTGTGCCACCAACGCGGTCTGTCAGTCGTGGCGTGTCTGGAAGGTCACGTAGCAGCATCAGAGACGTTAATATGAGGGCTACGCCAATCGCAAACGGGATGCCGGGATGTGTCCACCGTGGTAGCACCTCGAACAGCACTGCAGCGAACGAGCCCAGTCGGCCACAAAGATAGCAGCACGATATCCCGGCTCCTCTGAAGGCGGCAGGATGCAGCTCTGCGCAGTACACATACGTGACCACAAGCGCCACGAAAGTGGACATGACTGTGATGAAGCGAAGTAGTTGGTACAAGACAAAGTACACCGTCGTTGTGACACATAAGCAAGAACAGCCTGCTACAGCTACGTACAGGCACATTCCTATGATCTGCCGCCTTCCGTAAGATCTCATCGCACAGATGAGGCTAGCCAGGGCTAGCCCTTGCACAGCGATGACGTAGAGGTGGAGGAGGAGCGTATCTCGCTGTCGGAAGTGGAACGCGGTACCGTACATAACAAACTCGATTACGAACCAGGTGCTGGATAGTACAAGAACGCGTTGCCTTGTCTGTCTGTTCGTCACAAGTTGCACGAAAGTCATTCGTCTTCCCGGAGTTTCGCCCCTCCTCATGCATTCGTGCTTCTGGGCATCAAATTCTGCACGAACCTTCTGCGAGCTGAAAGGATAATCGTTGTAGAAGCATGTAGATCGTACAGCACGCTCTAGCGACCGAATGCTGTTTGTGGTGAACAGCCACTGAGGAGATTCCTCCACGACGTACAAGTTGTAGATCAGGAAAGACGTTGGCCAGAGAAGGATCATGAAAGTCGTCATCATGTCAAGCACGACGCCGTCTAAGGTGTGGACAACACCGAGACAGATCAGTGCGCCGCAGTGCGCCAGGCAACAGTAACAGTTGCGGTGGTCCAATGGCGTGAGTTCGAAGAGTAGCACGAAGGTCGCTATCTTGAGCGCGCTCAGCGAGGCTGCGAGAACCATCCTGGTGACAACGAAGATGCGGAAGCTTAGGGAAAATGTGACGCCGACTGCGGACGCTACGGTCATAAAGGTACTGACATAAATGACTGGCTTCCGTCCAACCCTGTCCACCACGTGACCCGTTACTACGACGCCAGTGATTCTGCCGACGAAGAACAGTGTGGTCGCCAACTGGACGAGCCAAGCCCTGCCGCAGACGAGGTTCCATTCGCTCAGGATGGTACGTACGCCTTCTCCGAGATCGTACTCCCACGAGGTGCAGTTGACAATAGCGCGGGTGACGTCCGACGTAACATTGGTCAAAGGCGGGTCGTACATCTGGCAGCGACTGTAGCTGCCGTTTATGATAGGGATGTTCATATTTTTCCAGTCTCCCGGGGTAATGTTGAAGAAACTTCCATATTCAGGCGTTACGCACCAGTAGTCCACATCGGCTACCAGGAGGCGCATGGCAAAGGCGTGCAGAACGAAAACTGCTCCCGATAGCTGGGTGCAGCAAAGGACCCGTCGTTGCTGTCGGCCGTAGCCATACAACTGAGCGCAGTCGTAGTCCTCCATTGACAGCGCAGGCTGCGCCGAGGGTGGCCAAAGGCACCTCGGAAACTGGCAGTGTACGAAAGAAAAGTCGAGGAACTGCTATCAGAGGAGCTAACCAACGTTGCCTTCTAATTTGCTCGTGCTCTATTCTTCTTCTTCCCCCTCATCCCTCTCCACCTTTCATGCACCAAGGGAGATTGGCGAGGGCTAAACTACATCTAAACGTGACTATGATTGATTGCCAGTTATGGCCGAATATGTGTGCACAGACAAGGATACAGTGTAGAAAATGAAAGTACAGAGGTACAGTGCACTGTGTCCGAGTGTGCACAGGAATGCGTGAAAGATCAGAAAAGCATTGGACACGTCGTTTTTCTTCTTCTTCACTCTCTAACTTTAGACATATCCTACCCGTACGGTGAACTACCAGTATGGCGGGCTAGAATGCTCCTTCTAGAAGGCTCCTTCTAGCCCGCCATACTACCAGCAACGTCGTCGTCATTCTCCTTGCGCACTGATGGTGGTGGTGGTGCTGCTGCTGAAAGAAGTCACCGTTGTCGATCTCACAGAGGTGGGCAATGTCACGACTAACGCTCCGGGGGAGTGTACCACATGCACCGACTTATAAGGGAACTGTGCTGACTGCCGACATATGTCTGACAACGTCCGAGGAAAACCCAGGAAAAACTCCACACAGCACAGCCGGCACCAGGATTCGAACCAGCTCGCGTGGCTGAGTGGTTGGCGTGCTGGCCACGTGACGTCGAGACTGGGAGGTATCCTTGCGCACTCTACATTGACAAGTCTAGCGTAAAAAAAAAATCCTCTATAATAAAAAAAATGTGTTCGGATACAACGTCGTACCATAACAACAACGACAACAACAACAACATTTTATTTCGATAACCATGAGTGGGGTGATTTATCGTGATAGGCGATATCCTACCCTATCACTGTAATTTATTGAAAATACAGGGATGAGCTTACGTCGTACAGGTTGGGACAAAAGTTTACGGAACACGCGAGCGATGTACTTTTTCTTGGTTGCGACACCCTAGCGGCTGTCGGAAGAGGTGAGCTCACTGTTTAGGAGGGGTGGAAGGGTGCGTTGTTAGCGACATACAGCGGTAGTACCGGTGTCGCTTGGGTGTGCCTGGGAGGAAAGCTACCGCTGTGTGTCGCTAACAGCGCACCCCTCCACCCCTCTGAAACAGTGAACTCACCCGCTTCCGGCGGCCGCTAGGGTATCGCACCCAAGAAAAAGAACGTCGATCGCGTGTTCGGTAAACCTTTGTCCCAACCTGTACTAACAAAGTGAATGTTCCTTACCCTGCACTCTTAAAAAAAGGGTGTACAGTAACTTTTTTGGGGGGAGTACACCCTTGCCACATATACAGGGTGTCTCGCGTAACGTGTCACTAAAGTTTATTTGAAGAGAGCAATAAAAGAAAAACGACTGCTACTTTTCTGCTACTTGAGTTACAAACAGGTGCTACATCAAAAGTATCACCTGTTTGTAACTCAAGTAGCAGAAAAGTAACGGTCGTTTTTCTTTTTATTGCTCTCTTTAAATAAAATCTATTGACACGTTACATGAGACACTCAGTATAACTCCCTTTTGAGTGTACAATTACTCTCCAGTAGGGAGTTAAAGGGTCCCCTCACTCCCTGAAGGGAGTGAGGAGACTCCCTCTTGAGAGTAATTGTACTCTCCAAAGGGGAGTGATATATGTGGCAAGGAGAAGGAGTTCAAGTACACCTTTTTTTTAAGGATGTGGTAGAAAAGTGTATCTATCGCCTAATGCAGCAGTACATCAACCAGTCATAGACCACACACGCAACAGAACAGCATAGGGAACACGACAGGGATATCACAGGATGGACGCTTCCTTCTATGTTGAACTATGGTACGCCATAATTTAACGTTATAACCTCAAGATGCAGCCAGTTTACATTACTTGTTACATGTGTGTAGCGTGTTTTCACAACAAACATGGCGTTTCGTGCGAGTAAGATCTCTATACCAAAGCCTGTTGACTCATCCACCGCGGGAAAGAAAAATGGCACATTTTGCGGAAATTGAGGAGTAGCGGCAAGAATGTCGACAAGAGGAAAAAAGAAACATCTCTCTCAAAACCCGCGTTTCTCACGAGAAGAACTCAGCTGAAAGAAACGGACTTAAATGTCAAAACTATTTAGAAACGAACACTGGCATTGTTTCCCGACAGAGCACTGCGTTAAAAGAAGAAAGAAAGAAAGGCATTGTTAAGCAGCATATTCTTGTTCCTCGGTTGGCTCCCACGCCTTAATCTTCAATAATTACTCCGGCACGTATACTGTACGGACGTTACGTTATTTTGCGGACGTTAAACTCGCGTATGTCAGCGAACGGTATTTAGGCTTCTTCTAAAATGGAGACGTATATTATTAATTAGGGTTGTGCCAACCGAATCCGCGAATCCTCGAATCCACGAATCCTAGGCAGGGATTCGAGATTCGGGAATCCGAATCCCAGTGCCCAAAACGGCGAATCGAATCTTTCGAATCCACCAACCACGTTTCTTCGTTTCTTTTTTTTTTAAATTGGCGCCTCCGAAGTCCGCCGAAAGCCTCATTGACCGACAGGTGTTTTCTTGTTTGTTTGTTTACATTGCTCTGGACTGAAAGAGTTCAGGCAGGAACTGTTACATTACAAGTTTAAAAGTAATACGGTTTTGCTTTTGATTGTTGCTTTAGCTTTATGGAAATAAATCAGACTCGAGAATTTATGTATTTCTTGTAGTCGATGAACAATATGTTAAATATGTTAAGTAAACTATATGGGCATACTTCCTCCCGAAACTGAAGTATTATTATTATTTTTTCATTAAAAGTATATCATATTCTGCTTCAAAACACTCTACAGCAGAAGTTTTTTTTTTCTTGGCTTTTTAAACTCTTTTTAAAGAAAGGATTCGAAAGATTCGAGATTCGTAAGATTCGTGGATTCGCAGAACCTTCTTTGGATTCGGATTCGGATTCGCAAAATTCTGGATTCGTCCCAGGATTCGGATTCGGATTCGTATTCGCAAAATTCTGGGTTCGTCCCATCTCTACTATTAATGAAGCACAAAGCTATACACCGCATTTAAACGCGTTCGGCACAGTATCAAAAGATGCGGCGAATTTTTTACTGCAACATTTGCATGTAGAATATTTCTGAGACGACGGATGCATCAGTTATGGACCCCAGGGTCTGCGTCGACACTCTGGGCTGTACGTCGAGGCCAATATTTGCTTGCGCGTGAATGAGACACTCACTCAATAGCGGTAGACCATCACCATTTCCCAATTCACCATCGCGTAACCGCAATAAAGAGATGACTTTATATAATTACGTACCCGAAATTGTTATTCTTATTTTATATGATTCTTCGCGCTCGGTTCCACCATCGGAAACCCAAGCCATAAATCAAAGTTCTGCGGAATAAATTCACGGGCAATTTGCTTCGAGCGGATGCGAGGAGCGAGAACTGCATTTATGGCTTTCTCAGAGCAGTAAGATATGGCGGACGAAAAGGAGTATGCAATAAAAGCGGGACAGCCACTTTTCCTTCGCGTAACAACATTTGTGCTGTGCCGTTCGTGAATCATGTTCTGTATCGAATATCCCTCGGGCGGCACGTCGCGGAACGGGGACAAATATTGCGCGCATTGAAGACCAAGGAATATGCCCGTGAGAGCAACGCGAGCCTGTACCATCATATGTGATACTGAGATCCATGCATCATACTGCTATTATATTAGGATAAACCCTGGATCGTCAATAAATAAATAAATAAATAAAACAGCAGATGAACATTTAATTTACCGTCCCAGACCCCCTGAGTCGAACACAGATCTCCTCAAACGTCGTCCAGTTCGAGGCGCTTTCTGCTTCTGTGCCCAGGTTGTGAAGTTGTCCCACTTGTATCCGCCGTGTTGTGTGTTTTTCTTTACTCCGTGTTAGCGCCGCGAAGCAGCTGTGGCTATGAGCGGCGTCCAGACATGGACACGTGGATAGAGGGAAGCAAGAAGGAGCGTGGGATGGGGGGGGGGTTATAATATGCGTCCTGGGCCGACTTCAGTAGAACTGTGCCGACATTTGGCTGGAAGTGTTTGTGGATTTCCTGCGTGTTGTTTGTCAGGTTTGTTCATTTGGCTACGGTAGGTCGACGAGCGACCAACAAAGTGGTCTCCAGCTCGTGCAACTCGTGCACTGATTCTATCCCCATTTCGGGGTTCCATGATCCTGTCTCGCAGCTTGTCTTGCGCGTCTTAGCGTGTCTCGCAGTCTCGGAAATGCCACACAGCGGCAGGTATGGTCGGGAACGGAATCGGACCTGACGCAGTGCAGATTCTGCAAAAATATGTTTGTCATTAAATGCTCCGAACTGTTTCAATTTTATTCTGAGTACCTAAATTGGCTTACATACATCGTTACTGTAGAGGGGCATTCAATTGCCCCGAACACCACGACGGCCGCTTGAATGTAAGTCGATCGTACGGAAACAAAGAATAACCTTTATGACTGTGCTATACTGAAAATCGCACCTCATATGGTCACAGTGGAGGTTAGACTTTCTACAACCCAGGAAGTTCAATCACTTTATAAGCGCACTTTACAACAGCCTACCTTCTTCCTTTTCCCCCCTCTGCTTTACACGGGAGCTAGCCCTTGAAGGGGGGGGGGGAACTGAGAGAATGAAACTTATCGGCTACCTAGGAAAATCCCATTGCTTGCGCGACAGGAGCTGCCACCGTCGTGATCTCGCCGAAAACTTCTCAAAGGATGAGCGACTTAAAAGAAACAAAAAAGTGCACTGCACATTCTGTAAGTTCGCACTGCAGGAAGCAAATTTTATTTTCCCGTCCCTGCAGCAAAAGCGTTTAACTTAAGCCAATCTAGGAAATAGCGTCGTGGATTTGTTGTTTCGTGTGTGAGAAGATTAGGCGGCTTATTTTCGCTCAGGAACTCCATGAGGAGCCAATCATGATTACAGGCTGGAAACTCTAGAAAACCTGCTTCCACGCCATATTAAAAAACAAAAGTTGGCTATAGAAAATCTAGGTTGAAGCTGAAAGACAAAAGCATGGGCTCTTTCTTCTGTCATTTTTGTATCGCTTTCCATTCTACAGTGTAACTAGGTGAGGAACAAAGCCTGCTGGAGTGACCGTGTTGGTGTTATTTGAAACGCTCTTTGTCAGGCTGTGGCCTTGGCGTTGCTTGCGCGTCCATAGTATACATAATGCTGTCTACACAACGGTTTAGCTACGTTTTGATCGTTATTAGCGCACGTATTTCTTTGTTTGTTGGAACTGTATGTATCCTGCAGAACTATACGTTAGCTAACGGGAGCACTGCTGGAGAACGGGAGTTGTTTTTGTGCTATTAAATTCGGATAACGTTCATCATCATCATCAGCATCATTCCAGGAGTTTTCCGCCAATGTATCTGGCGCAAGTGATGCCTCACATAAGTGAAGCCAAAATCTCAATTTTTTTTCTTCTTTAAATTAATCAATCAATCAGCGACAGTGATTTGCGAAACGCCACCACACTTGCAGCGTCCACTCCTAAGCAGCAGAGCATCTTAGCCCAATATTGTCTGCATATTGGCAGTACTGGTCCCATATCTGTCCAGTCTGGCCGATATCCGGGCAATGTTGGGCCAAGATATTGTGCTGCTTGGGAAAACGACACCAGCACGCCAATACATTGAAAATTCTACTCGACATCATGATCTTAGTTCGTCTCATTGTTGTTTCCGTCCCCGATGCGTCATTTTGGTATGCTCAAAGGGATTCCATAGGCCAAACTGTAGTTTCAGCCCTAAATTATCAACATAATTTTTCGAAGTAGTCGAACGCAATCACCACGAACAGCAGGGACCGACCTGGAACATCGTTCGCGCTTTCGTTTTGGTTTCGATTCCGTTCCGTGTCAGCGCCGCGAAGCAACTGTGGCTATGAGCAGCGTGCACACGTGGACAGGTAGAGAGAGGACAGTAGGAAGGATCTGGAGACGGATGTTAGTAGGCGTCTTAGCCGACTTCGATGGGAACTGTCTGTGCCGACACGTCTGAAAAAAAAAAGGCTGCTGGAAGACCCATGGAAAATCTCAGACAGCACAGCCGCCGGTAGGATTCGAACCCACTTCCTCCCATGTCTAGAGCAGGACCTTGTAGATACTACCGACTAGCGTTATGCTCTTATCCACACGGCTGGTCGGCGTTAATTAACCTTCTTGCACGAAGTGGAACGAGGTGCCCATTCCTCCTTCAACAATGCTCGCCTTTCAAATACGTATAGCCGAGCAAACAGAAACTGCAGCATGGAGAAACGAGCGAGTGCGTTCCTAGTGGTCTCCTCTGTATAGACAAGGCGCTCACGCAACATTACGCACAAAGCAGAGGACAAATTCCCTTAACGGCGCGGCGAAAAGATAAGGACACCGCTAGAAGAGCCGTCCGTTCTATACAAGCGCGGATCGTTAGATTTACGGGTTCTCAGACGGTGCTCTTCTTCCCTCTTAAGCCTCTCCGACGGGGGAACATCCGATTACGGGCTGTACGAACTTGCCGAGGTGCGAGAGACGCTTCAACGAGCGCGCCCGCTGTACATATAGTTACTCCGTACCTTCAAAGCGCCCAGGAGAGCCAATCCCGGTAATTTTCATAACACAGCGGCTCCTGTCTCTCGAAGTAATAACTTCTGCTTGCGCGGCGGGTCGACTCAGATCCCTGTACGACGACACGTTCAGTTAAAACGCGTATAAACTGGGGCGCGTGTGAGGAACGAGGCCCCTGCGCCGTGGTTTGAAGATGCCGTGAGAACTTCCGTGATGCAGTGTCGTGGAACGAACACGTGTTGGAAAACCGTTACACGTCGTATTAACAAAATCTAGCTTTTCTAGTTCAGTAGTAGTGGGACGCGTGCGGACAAAGCGTGATCACCTTGCACGGCCGCGCTTCAAGCGCATCAAGTTTTAGAAGCAGGATGCTGTCAGGGCGAGGACTACATTTACTGCTGAGCAAGTTCATAGCGAGATTGGCCAAAAACGAACGCGCGCATAAATGATTTTCTGTGTTGGGTGAATGTTCTTGGAATAAATATTGCATGGACGTTTCAAAAGCTCAACCAGTCGAACTGACTTTTGTGGTATTATTACGTCTCTCTGTTCGTTTCTATATTTGTTTTTTTTTAATTTTCATTATTATATACAAATATATATTCATTCATTTTTATATTTGAGCAGTTTGCACAATCACATGAGAGATATCGAAACATTCAGTTTAGTTATCGCAAAATACCTGCGATAGATGGAAAGTAGGGGGAAAGCTGTGTTACAACACTTTGACTACAATAGTTGAATCTATACAGTCTGAATTGCAAAGCCATACCCCCTATATCGGTCCGCGTCGTTCAACATACGCGAGGCAATATTATAAGATGTTTTCGTTCACTATACTAACACATACTAACAAAAGAAACTTTACAGCGCAAACTCGTACTGACATTATCCAACAGTATCCCTAGCAACGCCAGCTCACAGAGCTGTGTTAGAGATGTTGTAACCTGAGTATTCTACCAAGGTACCTCGTATGCGCATACTGAACAGATTGTAGAGCGCAGCCTTGAATTATAATGACAAAATGACTCCTGGCGTACTTTTTTTTATTTTTAGAAAAGAAGACATGGCGTAGGATGGTTCGCCTGCGGAATAACGAAGAAAGCAAAATGTTCTGATCGTTATCTTCGTTTTCTTGCAAGAACCCTCAGGAATATCGATGAAAGCGCTATCGCGAGTACCATTATTTTTCACATCTATTTATACGCTGGCGTTGTGAGATAGCAAGGGTACAGAGCACGCACCAAGTCGATCACCGAACGTGCACCTTCCGCAGATTTCTGGAGCCACCTGGTCAACCACTGAGTATCAGCTGCAGGGTCTCTCCTTTTTCCGAAACATTCTGGCGACGACTAGAGTCACTAAATAAGCTACGCTAAATAAGCTAAATAAGCGTAGCTTATTTAGTGACTCTAGCGACGACCACGCGCTCGAGCGAACTGTAATCGGCTAACGCCCAATAATCCTCTCACTATACTCCTTCAAACGGCAAAAACAAACAACGGCAAATACATGAAGTGATGATGCGTCAGGAAATTTGCCACTTAATGTGTAGCTCACTAACCCTGGGCTCACTATCCTATGAAATGATGATGTGATGGATGAATAATGGTCAAGTGGCAATTTGGCGCCAGGTCAGCCATGGTGGCGTACCGATAGTCACGCATCGTCGACCGTCATCCTTGTATTTATGTGTTATGGGGAAAAAATGAAGAGTATATTTAAACGGAAAACGTGCATCAAACTTATAGTTCGATGGTTTTGGTGTTTAGTACTAATTTGTTAAGCGTGATACCATTATACCGAAACTTTTTATGTTCGATTTATTTCGTTTTTCCCTTATATTATAGCTGCTGCTGCAGCATAAAACACACACACACACGAGGAAGTCACAAAAGTCTTTTGAGACCATCTTACGACAATTTCGCAATCGAGCACAAGTAGAGGTATCCTAGGTGACCCTACACACCTGACGCGTTATGCTCTGCACACTTCAATCTCTCATCTTACGCAACACAGTCGCATACGCTGACAGTGCAACTCTGTCATAGTCACTCACACTTAATGCAAGACATGGAACGTACTTCTATCTCTACCCTGCGAAAGCTAGCGAAGAACCTCGAATATTCTTTGGAAGCCTTTACCACGTGCATCGTTTTTTCGGCTGTTACGCAGAACGGAGTGATAAAACGTGAAAGCAGGAACGGTGTCACATTTAATAAGAGCGCAGCGCGACAAAACGGAGAAGAGCTCCAGCCGTCTCCCTGGGTGCTTCACATCATGGATTCAGTGCACTAATTCCGTGGGCAAGCAGAGACAGGAACGCGCAATGCATGGCGGCTACGGGGTGGGATGCGTGGGACTCCGAGAAAAGGCGGCTGGCGAGAGGGGAGCAGGTCGTGATGCAGCCAACATTTGCACGACGGCAATATATGCTCGGTTTGCCGCTGGAGATCGCGTCGTGCATAATTATAAGTGCTCCGACGGGGATGGCACGGTTTTGTGTTTTCGCAGGCACGCCGTGTGTGCTGTACAATTGCGCGCTCGATGTATAGGTTGAGCATTTTTGTATTGCCCGTCAGCTGGTATAACGATAAGAAAACATGGTACGAATTTCACTGTTTCGTGTACTTTGTGTGTGCAGGGGTATATATATATATAATATATATATATATATATATTCCCCCTTAACTTTCCACTAGTAAATAAATAACTCCCCCTTTTTCTACTTCCTACATCTTCGTTGTCTGCCTCATATTTTGTTAGTACCTATTTAATTTCGCGGTCGCCCGAACCCCTTTCTTCCAGTATATATATATATATATATATATATATATATATATATATATATATATTGTTATGTGTTTGTACGATGTATATATATATTATTATGTGAGTGGGTGTGATGTAATGACATCGATGGTTGCGCGGACGGGATTAATACGTGGATTTTTTTTTTTTTTTGCGTGAAGAAAAGGTAATTAGAAAAAGGTGTAGTTAGGTGTGGGTGTAGTTATGTCTACCTTGTAGTATCTACCTGAGTAATAAACAACATCCTGACCAGAAAAGGGAACGATGTCGTGCTTTTTTGAAGTCTTCCGTTGATACTGTTTAGGATGAATCGTTACGGACGTTACCTGTCCTACTCAAATGATCTTTTTTTTTTATTGCGTGTGAGCGCCGCGAAGCAACTGTGGCTGCTCAAATGATCAACCGTATCACAAGATACCCGTTCCGGGGGTGTTCCAGACCATATGGTGTACAAAGCGGTGTAAGTTATAGGACAAGTCATTTACACTCATAAGGGTGTTTTTCAGTTTACAGTGTAGCCACCCAACTGTGGGCGGGCCCACCTTAAATCTACTCCCAGTTATTATTAAGTCACCCTCCCGCCACCGGTCCTATAGGATAGGAAAAAATAAACAACCTTTGCCAGGTATCTCCATGGCAACGAAGTGCACATTAAGTACACAGTCCATTTCTTATTCTGCTGAATGACACATTACGAATTCAGTACAGACATTTCCCGTGTACAACCATCTCAGCTAAAGGCGCTCCATTAGCTGACTGCCGCAACAACGCAAGCATGAACACGACGTTCGCGCCGCACTGAAGTGAACAGCGTTCTAATCCACTCGAGCGACATTGCGACGACTTAGCTTCCGTCGTATGTCCTAAGAACCGCACAGTTTCCGCGGCAGAGCAGCCGCACGTATAATCCACAGGAATCGCGGAATACCAAACGTGCTTTATATCCCTAGACCACAGGAGCCGCGGCGCGCCCATCTAAATTTTAAATTCTCCACTTGGAAACTCTCCGCATCTGCCACTTTCGAGCGCACGCGATGATCTTTGCAAAGTTCACAGTCAAGTGTGAATTCTTCGGAAGCCGCTTCTTCCGTGCTCGCCTTATATGCGTCGTGCTCACGGACGCGGACGCTATGAATTAGTTAGCGTCCTTTCTGGTGAACGTTTAAGACTGCTCTTGCTCGAAATTGAGCGTGCATACTTGTGTACATACGTTTTCTAGTACTTTTAGCGACTTCAAGTCATGGCTGTGTTTCCCCGGCTTACGTTAAGCTTGCATATTTGATGATGGGGCGCACCAAGCGGTCCTTTCCTGCATGTTATTAACGAGCATTGTCAGTATACGGAGACAAAAGTAATGAAGACGAAAGGTTCGGCCTGATTATAGCACTTGCTCGGTCTCCAGGTGTCCTAAGTGTGCTTAAAATGGAAATAAAAACCTCGTAAACGCAACGACAAATGTGAGTACGCAATTTGCTTTCATCTTGCAACCAAGGCACGGAAGGCATCTTCGTCGGGGAGATGGCGGAACGCGGATTGCAAACGTGACCTGTACAACTCTTCTTCGATGCATTGTTGCATCGAAGTAACTTGGAAGCGGTTCAGGAATATTTCGAAGTGATCAATAAAAATGTATTAGGCGTATAGAATGCTTCTGAGTGAGCGGTACGATGCCACTCCGAGTCCCATATAGTCCTCGGCACTGGATAGACCGTCCCTTTCATATTTTGACGGTTCGGGGCGCTTCGCCCTCACCTCACAGGCGGCGAGTGCTACGGTACCATTTCTTCAGGTTATCGTGGCGGACGACGCCATAGACACAAGGACAGACACAGACGGTCAAAAGGCCCAATCTCGCCTTTACGTGGCGAGACGACTGTGATCATGAGCAACGCCACGGGGAAGACGGCGTGTCTCAGCAACTTGTACACTTCCAACAACTTGCCACCGTCCACGGCCGTGTTTGAACCCGCGATCTTGGGATCAGCAGGCGTACTCGCCACCGACTGAGCCACCGAGGCCGACCCCGGACTCAAGGAGATGTTCTAAAACAACTATAGCCAATGCACAGCTTGCTTGCATTTTGTTTCTACGTTTTATTCTGTGTTCTGGGAGAGCAACGAAATGTAGATTAAAGAAAATGTCTGGATCAAGCGGCTAATCACGGCAATAACTTTATCTTTCACACTCTGCAAATAGCTATATAGGTGGGGAGCAGCGGCAGAACGCGCACTATACAAGCAAAAAGATAACGTACCATCTTCAACATCAAACTAAACTCAAGGGCTCTCTTGTGCAATGTCGTGCCTGTGCTGCATTAAACTGTTCTTTCTTTTTTTTTCCTTACTTTTTCCTTTTATTTCTTTCTTTTTCTTTTTGTTTATTTTGAGTTTCTTTCGTTTTTCGAATAGCAAGCCGGTATTAGCCTAGGCTGACATTTCCATTTTTGTCTTTTTTTCTTTCTTTTCATTCTATTAAACATATTCCCCCCCCCCCCACAAAAAAAAAACTCCTCAATTACCTCGCCGACGAATAACATCGTCGCATACAGATATCATTCACGAACACGGACAACACAAAACCCCCATTTCCGCCCAATAACATCCAGCGATCACCGTCTCCTTTACTCGCCCACCCCCCAGTATACTGCACCCGACTTCATTCGGAAGCACAAAGCCACAGTTCCAATCCTTGGATTCCAGCTTCCCGAATCATTGGATCACAATGCCCGAAACACAATTCCGCCCGTCCGTTCGGGGGATGCTGGGGATGCTACATTCCGATCTTCGGAGCGCTCTCCGTTACCGGAACCGATTTCATTCAGCTTGGAACAATAGCCGTGGTGGCTGACCAGTTATCGTCCGTCGAAAGGGAAAAAAAGACCTCGCCGCTAGACGACCTACATCCCACTTCCTGGCCCCTTTAGTACTCGGCAAATTTTTGAGACGGGGAAGACCGTGCCTGCGTGGAACCGATACGCGCAAAATGACTCCGAGTGCAGCTATAAATAGCCAAGCGCATCCGATTCGCTATCGCCGACTCTGATAGAACTGGCTCCCTTCATTCAACCGTCCACGTCGATGTGTCAAACTCGACGACTGCCACAGAAGGAGTTGGTTACGGGCAATGCCGCGTCTGTCGTTTGTGCCCAAGCGCTAATAGTAGTGGTTTGTCCAGAAAAGCAAGCACCGAAGGGGAGTCATCAGTCATTATTACAGTTACGTTGTATAGCAGCTTTATGTATCATAGCCGACATGTGTCTAGGGCTAAAGTAACAAGGACCCCCGTGTATGGGGTGCACAGGAAAGAAGGGCAAGGGGGTATCGCTAACCATTCGGGGGTGCTTGGGGGGGGGGGGGTATAGGGGGTTCAGATAGTATCATATTGGATAACACAAGCTGCAGTAAACTTTTCCACAGTTCATGCTCCTGCAAATCTGTTATGAAGAGACAAGTGCTACAGAATCGGTTTCGATAAACGCGACATTGCTTATTTAAATTGCATTGCATTGCGTTCGCATTAAAGAGTCGCTTAAAGGGTCGAGAGATTACTGTGTTCAAAATTGACGCATATTTCAACTTTAAAATATTTTTTTAATCCTTGTAAGTCAGATGAACCAACGCTTACAGCACTTGGAAAACTTTGTTCCTACACACCAAAATGACCGGTAACTCACAACATCCTCACCGCCTTCCGAACTCCACATATGTGTTTTCTGCAAGGAAAAAAAAGTTTCACCAGAATTGGCGACATGATGGGAGACTTTTCTCTCTCCTCTTTTGTTCCTCCATCGTTCGCATTGTTTTAGCAGCTGGTTCCTTTCTTGACTTGCTTCATCACTTACTATAATGTCTATTTCGTCTTCAGTGACTCGATATAGCAGCGATGTTGTGGTCAGCACCGTGACGACCTAATTCGTGCAAGCCCGTGCATTTTGATATAGCCTATACTGCTGTTCATACACTTCCTAAATACCACAGCGCGGATAGATTCATGACTTCCCTGTGGATATGTTACATGCAAGCGTGCGTTCATATGGGACGTAGCCGTGTAACCTAGACCATTGCCCATACATTATTTTCTAGGATTATCTCGACCTCCCTCACATTTATCCTTGATTCCTTTTTCAATCACAAGCGGTCACTTAGGCTGCTCCGCTTAGGATCCGTCTGTCCCTCGTAGTACGTGTTAGCGCGCTCTATAGAAAGCCACCTTCTAAACGAATACAGCTACCGAATAGAATCACTTGAATGCATGACGTCATACCGATGCGGCGGCGCTGCCGCTGCTGCCCTGTTTGTTGGGCACAAATCGAAGTCAATGGGTGTTTTCTGTTACTAAAGTCATGGGGTAAAGTGGTGTTGCTGTTGGATGTGCTAAGCAGTACAGAAAAGCCAAATACGCCGTCCACACCACGCGGTTTCCTGCTCCCTTTTGAGCACCAGCGATATCTGTTCTATGCGCCCTCTTGTTTACAAATAGAAGTGGGTCTATACAGGTCTGTGAATACGACACGGCAAAATAAAGACGATGTAGGGCAAGGTGGGGCAAGATGAGACAGAAATTTGCAATTGAGTATGAAATTTTTATGTTTCGTGCTCTTCAAAAAAAAAAAACTATCCATAGGCGAAACGCTGCTGTACAGATGACAAATAAAGGACTACAGAAAATCGCGCCGTTTTCGCGGGTCTTTACATTCCAGGCAGAAGTAAAAGATGTTCTTTTTTTTCTCTCTCTCTCTCTTCAACGCATAGACCAATCAGGACAATTCTCACGTGTAATAAAGCGGACATGCAGAGCCACCTATGAGTAAAATTGCAATCCCATGTAGCAACGCGTCTCTGAGACAGGCGGCGTCGAGCAAAAAATGTCGCGTCTTGCCCGTGTCTCATCGTGCCCCACCCTACCCTAAATCTTATAAAATAAATTGCCGCCGAGACTGGGCTTCAAATGCGGGCACTGGCTGCGCCGTCTGCATATTTTCCCAGGGTTTTCCGCAGACGGTTTAAGACAAATGTCGTTACAGTGCCCTGTGAAGTCGTCCCAGGACGCATGATACCCCCTCTGCGATAGTTGCGATGTCGCCCGCCTGAGTGTAGCCATCTACAGCAAGCAGTTCCACCTCGAATCTTTTACATGTGCACAAATGTCTTGGCATTTCTCGCACCCGTGTAGTCACAGTAAAGCTCCAACGACACCGACGTAACGCTAGAACGTCTGTAGCTCAAGTATATATATAGAGTTACAGCGTCACGTGACTTTGAGTTTAGCTACAGCCTCAAAAAGCAACGCCGCGCCACGGGCTGAGCAGGAAATCTCAACCCGCGAATAATACGTAAAATAAAACCGCGAGGTCTTTCTTCTCGCAAGCTGCCTCCTGAAATTTCCCCGTTCACAGAATGATGTATTGACGCCCAGCTACAATAGCATAGATAAACCTCCAAAAAGAATGCAGGCGAAGAAAAGTGAAAGCTCTTGCACTCGTGTGCAGTTCACAACCATCGATCAGTGGGAAAACTTGGTTAGCGCGAAAACGAGAAAAGTAGCTAGCTTTTCACGAAACCACGAATTTTCAATGGCGGGCTTCCAGACAGCACTTTCCATGGGGAAAATTGCGGACCGGGGCGCCGACCTTCTTGTCGATCTCAATTATCATACCCGTTGCACTCAGTTTATATGCTCTCTCGACAGCTTAAGTGAAGCGTGTGCAGACCGCCATCGTGTTCTGTTTACATGCTTTCGCGCAGACACGCTATAAAGTACGACGTGTCGCTAGCTCAGCTATTACTTTGCGAAATACTGTACTGAGTTTGTGCTTCAACAGCGCAGTCCCGGTCATGACCTTGCACATGCCTGACCAGTGATGTGAGATCGGTTCTTTAGTCGGGCAGTTCCTCGAGATCGACGGAAGCACTTACATTGCTTACTGCGTGCGATGTGTTGTCCTTTCTTGTACAGAAAACGGGGGATTCTACGGTTCTTACCGATTTTGATAACACTGCACATTAGCGGGTAGTTACCGGTGGTGTTCACCTGTACCTTCCCCTGCCTACTCAGTCATAATACATACATGGAGACCAAGATGCCTCTGCTGCAGCAGTCCTGCGGACAGTTAGAGTGGTGGTATAACCTGTGCCTTCTGCCGTTGAGCGTATAAGCATACTATGCCGTAGGCCCTGTGAGGACCAAGACGTCTCTGCTGCAGCACTCATGCACTCATAAGCGTCCTCGGTGGGAGTGCAGACGTGTGTCCTTGTCCGATACGCAAATATCCTTCGTCGATGCCCATGCAGCTAACGTTGATACTTTCTCTTTCAGGACCATATAATGTTGTCTCCAAGTGGCACATGCCGTAGCACATGACCTAGCTGTGCGTGCATGTGCGAGGCTTGACAGACACTGCGCCAACCGCATGAATATAACCATTACGTCCCTGTGAAACTGTCATCACCGAAGCGGACGCCCATTGACCATGTTTATGAATCATTGAGCAAGCGTGCAGTATACAGGAAACTACGCCACGGTTTATTCGACAAATAGTTTGCGTTCCTTTGTCGCGCGCATTGCATCGGATGCGCATCGGATGCGCCTGAACGATCTCCATGTTGACTGCGAAGCCAGCCTGGCGAACGCTTTCACCTTCACCCCTAAGAGTTCAATGCGAACATGCATTACGTACACGTGCTCCGTACGTACATTGTTGAGGGGTACACGAATGCATAATTAAATAGGCGTCGCACACACATACAAGAAGAGAGAGAGAGAGTAATAATATAACAACGATATCGATGCAGTTGTTTCTGCCTCCAGGTCGAATGGTAGAGTTGTCTGAACTGGCACCTACTCTTAACCCACTTTTCATGGAAATTGTTTGAGCAGCCTCATCTTCCAGCGTTATTCACAATGAACGAAGTGAGGTCTCCAGCTACGATGGGGAACGCTCACGCATTGCCTTCTGAGAACTTTTGCGCTTTGTCTCCCAGTCACCTTCCCTTTATATAGGGTGCCACATGGCGCAATTCTGCGCCCGTATATCGAGCTTTTTCTACTGAACCGCACTTGAATCTCTGTAAATATTGTCCTAGTGCATACGTAACGTGCACGTACTCCCTTGGGTCTTGCTCAACTGCGAAAATCGTCGGCTCCTTACCAGATTACACCAACTTATTTCGCGAGGGAAGCACATTACTACTACGACGAGCTCGGAAGCTCTAGAGGTCTTTCCGGTTTTTCGGCAAGCTAAATCGTAACGTGGAAACCGTCGGCTGGCGGCGAGGCACGCAAAGCGTAAGGGACAGTGCCTCCTTCTGGATATAATTCACGTGCTCAACGTGCATTCACTCAAATGAATCATGCAACAAGACGGTAGGGCTAAATATCATCAGAGACGGAATGGTTGGGGTGATTGCGCATGTAAAAAGATTAAAGAAACACTGCGGAAAACACATCGTGGCGTTTTCTTGCAGCAAAAAAAACAAGATCGTTTAATCTAATTTAGACGCTCAGTGCCTGCGCAGAGTCGATTAGGAAAACAATTACCTTCTATCGGATACTTCCACGTACAGTATTCATCCCGTTGCTCGAGGCACGAAATAGGAATTTTCAAAAAGCTCGTTTTATTAACGTGGTCAGTTAGTGGATCTTCGTCTGAGATTCATGACACGCAGCCCACACAGACTCGTCTCATAGGAGAACCCGCGTTCTTTCAGTGCTTTATAGCACACATCCTGCACTCTGCGGCAAGAGCAAAATACATTTGCGAGATGCAGTTTGTAAAGGGGAGCCTGAAGCATAAAAAGAATTCGAGTCGGCCCTCCGAGATCGTTCTCCTCATAGGAAACGTCAATTGGATCTCTCTCTCCCTCTCTCTGCATTCTGTGTACAAATGTATGTATTATGTGTGCGTATGTGTGCTATCTATTTTCTGAAGTTCTTGTGGTGGGGACTGAATTACAGAGCTTCCTCCCGCAGTCCCATTTATATATTTGCCTGTAATGCGTGCCTGTGAGTGAAACCAACTCTGAGAACATGCAAAGTCTGTAACGCGCCGTTTACCTCTTGCTGAAGCCTGATATGTGTTGTTATTTTTAAATATGCCCATAATATCATATTATCGTTAATCAAATAATCACACATCATCAATGGCTATGGGCTTTTTTCCGGCACTGTTTCCCCAATATTAGCTCTTGCAGCTTCAATTATCTCCGTGTTCCTCAGGACAACAGAAGTACATCAAATGTTAGATGTCTATAGCACCAAAGGCAGCGAAGCTGCAGCTACAACATCGCGGGAAAGTGCGAAGCGTTTCGTAAATTCGTTGCTTGTTTGTAAGAAGAAAAAAAGAGGATAAATTGAACTCTTCTCCCGACGTGCCCTGCTACCCTTAACAAATTCTCCCCCGCCCCCCCCCCCCCCCCCTTAAAAAAAAAGAAGAAAAGAAAACTACTTTTTCACTGCTTCTCAAGTGTTCTGCGCGCAAGTTCGCTATTCACAAGTTCGCTATTTACCATTCACATGTTCACTATTTAGAAGTTCACTATTGACATGTTCACTAGAAGTCCACGATTCACAATTATCCCAAGATCATGCACAGAAAAGCCCAGAAGTATATATTCATCCCACAGCTCTGAACAAATTTCATAAGTGCCACCAGGGCAGCATACCTCGTGCTCGATACCCAAAGTCTCAACACCTTCACTATATCGATGCCCCTGCTATCCAGTCGATCAAGGGTAGCTTTCAGTGTAGCTCTTTGTGATGCATACCTAGTGCAGTGCAAAATTATATGCGCACTATCATCCGCCATTGCACAAACCGAACAATATAATGAATGAGCCCTTCATACTTTATGGAGAAAATGGCGGCCATAAGGCACATTCACAGAGCGCGGTAACGTAGACGGAACACAGAACTTTAGATCCAGATCTATGCGATGTAGAAGCGACGAATCACTCTGCAGTTGTACCCATCGCCGTCTGCACATTTCCTCCGATAATCACCTTAATGAAGATGTAACGTCTGACTGACTTTGAGTATATCACGGGATGTATCGTTGAAGGTGTGCTATGTCCGCTAGTCCGTCTGCAGCTTAACTCCCTCCTATATACCCACAGGTCCAGGAATACCACTGTATATAGAGTTACTTCGTGGTCGGCGACTCTACATTTTCTTTTTTGTATTCATTGAGTATTTGGCGAACTGTTGGCGTCACACAGCCCTTTCGCAAGAATGAAAACATGGCTTGGAGTCCGGCTTTTGAATCGCTGTATACCACCCACCCGGCAGGTGACTGTTGTGCTGCTACGTACTAATGTATTGCCAGCTGGATGGCTACCATTTCTGCCGTATTTGAAGATGTTTTGCGCGACAGTCGTGCCATTCCCTCTTTCCTAGCTGATCTGTGCGTTTCGTAAGTTATAATCTTTTGTCACCCTCAGCATTAGGTAAAGAGCAAAATATGTAATCAACAAGGACCAGCGGCATGGCCGAGTGAGCGAAGGCGTCCCTCTCATTGGTGGTAACCAAGGTCGTGCTGAAGATTGGGACGTGGGTACCAATGCAAGGCAAGGTGGGTACCAAGGTGGGTACCAAGACTGACGGGTGTGGGAGGTGGTGGCGAATCCTACCACCGGCTGCGCTGTCTCAGGTTTTTCCAAGGTGTTCCGGACTTCCGGTACACTTCCCAGACCAAGTGTCGGCCCAGTTTCCCCCGAAATCGGCCCAAACGCACTAACCTCCTGTCTCACACTCTTTCCTGCTGTCCAATCTCCATCTGTACAGCGCTCATAGCCTCAGTTGCTTCGCTGTGCTAACACGGAATAAAAAATATCGACAAGGAGGTTGATTTTGCTGCTAATATACATTATCGATCGATATATGAAATAAAAGGTAATATATAGGTGCAACTCAATGCTTCGTGAGATCAGCGAACATACGCGTACTGCATCTCGTTTTGCCGTGCTACCACAAAGTATCCTTTAGCTTGTATCAGTATTAAACATTAACATTAAACATAAACATTAAACATTAGCTTGTACATGTGAATAAAATGTGCGCATTATTGTTGCAAGGTACGAAGGGTACCGACAATAAATAAGTGGGGACGAGACACGAACCCAGATTCGAGAGCTCCTGCTGTTCAACACTGTCGGGTCTCGAAAAGGTCCTTACAAATACATGTTTGATATTTCATTACGTTTTCAGAAGCTTCTTCTAATCATCGCTGATCTCGAAAGACACCATAACCAGCTCGGATACAGCGCGGATGGTTCTCGAATATGTAATCGATCGTCACATCAATATGCCATCTCTCACAGATATAGAGAGCTAGGGAAGTGGAAGCTGGTAAAAAATTCAGCCGTCGACAGCCACAAGAAACTGGTGTTTCTACTCGGCGAGATGCCGGGACGCTAACCATGAATACTTGATATCAACAACGCCCTAGAATAACAATGACACGTCACTTGTTACGTGTGCTCTGCTGTATACATGCATAAATATGCAACGACCAAGCTCTTTCGGAAAATGCTTTGCTTTCAACGATTTGGAGCAGTCAGACGGTTGTATTTCATACCCAACGAGTAGGGATGTACACGACTCCAGAGGAAAAGTGCAGCTGAATAAGTCATTCAAGCTGGCTATGTATATACGAGATGTTAGTGGAACGCCTCTCTAGACACTTTGGGAGGCCAATATGTATAGCTCCTCCTGCGATGCCGTTCTTTCCTGTTTGTTGTTTTCAGCTTGTAGTGCTTTCGTACGTCCGTTCTCTCTGGCATTGAATACGGAATGGAGTGGGGGCTTTTAGTTATTTTCGCTCGTTCTAGGGCATACGCAAAATATGCATGGTTGAACATGAAAATGTGACCTGCATATTTTCCTGGCACTATAGTCGTGTTTAAACTTAAGAAAGAAAATAAATCTAGTCCGCTAGCTCTCAAAATATTACTGCGCCGCAGATAGGATGGTTGGACACAGAGAGGTCACGCTCGCTCCTCCGCCACATAATGTAATCCATAGTCACTCTGCTTCCGCATTGGCCCTTAACCACATGACACTACTCTGCGAGGTGGCGCCGCAGTATTTCTCCTGGCACGCTATTATGCCTCCTTATCTCCAACAGCGTAGTTGACGGACAAGATTTCTTTTCCTTCTTAAGTTGAACACCAGTATAGGCTTAAAATGCGTACCAGGTTACAGGGTGAAACATGCAGAGTAGAAAATAAATAGGACGGCGCGTGATATCCATATCGCTGTCATCATCATGCTGTAAGCAACGTTTATGCCCACATTTGATGTAGGGTATCGCAACGCTCAGAGCATATAGTACAGGATGGTTACCTATATAAAAGTTTACCCATGCCGGCGCGCCGCACTCACCACTTACTCAATGCAGGTAGAAACGTCCCGTGTCCTCGTGGAACTCTAATGGTTACGTTTCAGCGTCGTAAATTTCAAACCAATTCAACATCGCAATCCAAAGCTGCAACCAAAAACATCCAAATCCCTATGTGAAAAAAAATCAAGATGGAACATGGAAGCCATTTTAGGGAACTTTTATAGGTAGCAACCCTGCAGTATAAAGGAACTAGAGGGACCATAGGAAACTATAGTGTTGTTTTACTCCACGTTCATCACTGACAATAACGCCCAAACTCCGACGCGGATTTGTTTAGTAGTTCTTGTGCAGTTTGGTGCAACGCATGGCAAGAGCAGACGACGGGTATTGAGAGTATTCCGGAATTCCGTCTCTGGAAATGGGAGAAAACGTCACTGGGACAAGGCCAATCAGTGAGCGCTCCTTGGCGCGGACAAGTCCAAATCACTCCAATCATGGAGCGGACTCCAGTCAGGGAGTGACTGGAGCGCCCTTGGCGACCGACCGGCGGCGTCTGCTGGTCTGGTGGTGCGGGGAGTCTGTGATCGGCTTGTGGAATGTTGTTTCTGGTCAGCGTCGGACGCATTCGTACAGTTGGGAGCTCAACACCTCCGCGTAAGCGAAAGTGGGTGGAGCTCCAGGTATGCGCAGGTCCCATTAATGGCTGGACACCCTTTTTTATACACGGCTTTGGTAAGTGTGATACGATACCGCCCTGTGCACAGGGCACTTGGCTGTTGTGTTTAATGTAAAACGTGGATTTCAAAGGAAAAATGGGAAAACTGAAACGAACACCTTTGCGGAGACCAATGGAAGGCAGTCACGTCTTGTGCCATGGCGTGCCTGTACTGCACTAACTGTTTTTCCTTTCTTCTTTCCTCACTTTTCCTCTTTCTTTCTTTTTTGTTGTTGTTGTTTATTTTGAGTTTTTCTTTTTTGGAATAATAAGCCGGCATTCGCCTAGCTGACATTTCCATACTTTTTCCTTTCTTTTCATTATATTAAACATATCCCCCCACCCCGTCACGCATTGTCGCGCCGTAGCGGACGAATCGCGTTCCTTTTGTATTGCTGTCAAGGTAACTGCATGTTTCACTGCGCGAGGAGAAACTTTTGCACTCTGGTGCCACTTTGGTGACTTGTCGACCTTGACATTTAGTACCGCACCTTACCATACAAAGTATTTTGCGCACGTCCAAGGCAACCTCTTCCTCGTCCTCCTTGCCTCGGTCTGACTGAGACTCCAAAGCACAGAACGTTCAGACGAAGGTAAAAAAAGGTGGCCAGAAATAGAACTTCCCATGGCTGTTACCGCCCTTATACTCTGTATTGCTTCATCTCGCGTTCGTAATTACCGTTCTGTTTGCGTTGGTCCATTTCTTTAGCTATATGCCCTCAGAAGCTCCAGACTCTGGTTGCCAGACCATGAAAGAAGAAAGGAGGCATGTCCAGAGGCGTGTTCCTCTCATATTGGCAATAGTCCGTATAGTCATCGACTTGTCTTTTCAGTGCTCATCTCAATGACTTGGACAGGAGCTTGTCAAGAGCTCTTTTCATCAGTCCAGTACCTAATATGTGGGCGTGTGTGCAGTTATCATCGAACTCAATAGATTCTCCCTGGAAACAGTGCCCGCGGGCAGATTAACGTGTCGGACGTCAGAGCTCATCGCGCCACGCGGAAGTCAGTGGGTCCGGCACAGTTCTACGCGGTAGAAACCGGATTTGATTTTCGGTCTCAGTCTGCGTAGATGGGCTGTTGTTTATACGAGTACGTGACCTAGATACGTCACAAAAGCTAAGGAGGTGGTACGCCTCGGACTTGTTCGCACCTTTCTCTACTAGTGCGGTGCCACCTAGGGCTTCTCCAGACGTGGTCTTGAGTGACGTATAGCACACCCCAAGAAAGAAAAAAAAAGAATACTTTTCATCGTTTTGGGGGTTATACTTCGGGACGGGTAACGACCACAGGTCAACTCCCACAAATGTAAAGATGTCTGTGATTGGCCTAGGCAGGCGCATGACGCCCCCGACTCACAACGCAGTGCTGCTCGCGTGCTTCGAACTGCTGCTCGTAAATTGATCATGTTGCGAAAGCACTCATCGGAGCCAACGTACATAGAGCCCATTTGCATGCTTTTATAGCACACACGTAAAAGGTTCACATTAGCGAAACATGTGAGCAGACTTCCCCGCGTCTGCCTGGCTCCCGTCACTTTCATCCGTGCACTCTCTCAATGTGCGGACTTCATTCTCCGCTGGCGGAGATACATCTCTGCGTCTGTAGTTCTTGGGTTGTCTTGGAGACACATTGTCACAACCATTATCCCTTTCGGGACTAAATACACAAAGCATATGCTATGTTTAGGGGCCATTTGCAGTGTTGGGGAATGAATTTCCGGGTCGTGGGATAAATGGGGAGTAATTGCAATCTAGCAGACTAGAAGCCGTAATTGTTCCCAAATTTATTCCTTTTCTTGTTTTCTTAGAGGGTAGCTTGTTAAGACTTGCATGATACGGAAGGACATTGGGTGCTTGGGAGGTTCAGCGTCTGGATGTGCACGTCTAGCATCGAGGTATAGTCAAATAATGAAACAGTATACTTCTCGCATGCTTGCTCACTGCAGGGTTTACTATCAACAATTAATGTTAGAAAAGATGTCTCGATACTTACTCCCTACTTCCTGAACATCTGTCCAAGGTGCGGCGACTAGTTTCAGCAACAGCGTAAAACAGAAAAGGAAGGCGGAGGGGGAGCTTGGACGAAGGCACATTAGCGAAATGGCAACTAGCGACAGTAAAGATTTCAATGAAACAAGGAAATTATAACGCTAAGCCTCTTCTATAATTCGATTTTTTTCCGTTATGATTAAGTTTTCCCATTATGCAGGCAACCAAGGGAATATTTTTTTATTCTTTTCTGTCTTCTTTGCGTGCGTTTTCTTTCAAAGAGTAAAAGAAGGAAGGGAAAAGAGCGAAGGATAGTTGTATATTAAGAAGGATAAAAGACGGGTTACCCAAAAATAGTTAATAAACGTACGTTAATGCGCTTTGCATGCACGATTCCCAATGCAACCAAAATATGATATACGATGCAAACTAACAGGCAGATCGATAAAAAATAATGAACCCGCCCGCATCCTCCATACCATGTGCATCATTCAATATCTCCCGCTGCCAAGTAATATTAGCGTATCCGTGCCTAGCTCACTCTATTAACCATTTATGTGGCGTATATAGACGAAGGAGTACCTATATAAGCATATATCACGTTTGCAATTTTGGTTCCCACAGCAGAATATTTTGCTACTCATGAGGTATGCGTACTGGATCCCTCAACAAAATTATTATCGTATGTATGAAGGGCCCATGATAATATATGAAGAGCCTATATATACTTGGTCTGCATGGTTTAACCTCCGATGTATGTTCCGTCAAGAGCCTAGTATCCTGTATTCCTTATACGAATCTGCTGAGCATGAGAACCTGATATGGCCTACCGTCGTCGCCGAAGACTACATTATTGGCGCGTCCACGATTCGGTACCAGGCCAGCCGCTTTTTGATCGATATCGGAACACGCCGACCCACAGGGAAAACAAGGGGAAGAAAGATACGAAGAAGAAAACGAGAAAGTGAGTCATAAGGAATAACAAAAATTCGAAGATGAAGTAGCAACAAAAGATGATGAAGCCTCCATCTGTGCCAGTGAATCTTGCAAGAAACCGTTTCTTCTTGTTCGTGTGTTTGCTTGTACTCGCATTCGCCTACGAACGTTTGAGACGTTGAACAGTTTTTTGGTACTGGGTAAGCAAGGAAGTAGCCTGTTCACACTGCGCATGCGCTGTTCAATTGTCCTAAACACATTTTAAGGAAACTTCGGTGGCTACAATGAAAAGATAATGGAAAGATGGCTAAGAAGCAAGCGAGCTGGTGAAGTTGGTGCGCAATGTAAAACTCCGAGACTAGGGAGCACGAAGGGACAGCAAACACGAAGCTGGTAGGTAGCTACGTAGCTGGTATAGGTAGCTAGGTATGGTAACTACGTGCCAGGTACCTTCTCGTTTTAGAGGAGATGGAGTTCCTAACGCTGCATGTTTTGACCTCAAGGAGTGTGTGTTTTCCAGATGTTCGGCAAGCCGACTGACATATGCGCGTCTGTTTCAATTCACCCCAGAGTGCTGATCCCTGTGATACATCCGCTAGGTTATAATGCTCACAAGCACGACCATAACTGGTACTGTGCTGAATTATGCCGCCATTATCAAATTTTCAGTCCTTTGCGCTGGAATGCGAGTTTAGAACTGAATCAAGCTTTTGTGATGACGTCCGCGACAGCACCGAGGCACAACTTTTGGTTCGTCAAATCTAATCTAGTCGAATCGAATCGAATCGAATCGAATCGAAATCGGCATCAAGCTGCCAGCTAATCTGTGGAGTATGCGACAGGGCGTTGGACTTGCAAGAATTATTAGGGAGTTTTAGAATAGCGTTTGTTGAAACGCAAATAAAAACCGTAAACGCTATATCGGACGCAACGAGTCTGTCCGCACAATGCTTACAGAATAGCGTTTACGTGACGTAAGGCTTCTGGCTTGCGTTAGTCGCTTGCAACGCTATTACGGCTAGAAGTGTAGACTTAAAAAAGAATGGAAAATTAAAAACACAGAGGAAGTACTTTTTTTAAGGCAGCTTTGTTTTCCCTAATAAAAATATATGCAACCGCAAGACAGCTCCTGCCATGTTCAGAATGCTCACGCAGTTACTCGTCGGCGACGAGAACAACGCAGAGCCGCAAAGCCAACTTTGTGTGGCCCCGCAATTTCCAATATATAGCGAGCTTGCGCAAAACGCAAAAGCTGATTTTACGTTCTGGGCATGCGGAGTGGTGATTACGCTATTTCTCGCGCACCCAAAGCTTCTGAGCCCGCTATTCTAAAACTCCCTATTGTCACCGGAAACACACGCTCCCTTTAGGGACATCAAATGTTTGTTTTTGTTTTTTCGAAGCATGGTTACAAAGTACTTTTGTTTTTCTTTCTGAAACCAACGTGTTGAATAGCCCTTATGTCATCACTTAGCGTAGTGACCGCTTGCGTGAAAGCGTGTGTGACTCCGCCCTTTGAATGCGAACTTTTCCCTACGGGAGAAGGCGCATGACCAGTCGACGAGCAACGTAGCTTCCGCGAAATCTTCCGTCGACCACAATGTGAACTGTAGAAAGTACAGGATACCCATAGATTATCTTGACAGCAGTTTATGCATTTCTGGAAATGATTCTTTATGCCCGTTACAGTGCGATACTGCAATTCAATGTATACATTGTTACTCGTAACATATGGGATCCAGGGCCTCGTCAAGCCTTTGGCTCTCTGCCCAGGCTTTACCTCTCACCCTCGAGTGTCAAATAAAGCTTCTCTTTATTAATGCTATCATCTAGTTGGGCAATTGCTGATGGCTACAGTGTATAGTTTGCCGCCTATAGTTCCCACCTTTTTGCACTAAAAATTCCGCAGGGGATACCGCCCAAAAACATTGCCCTGGTCGTTTTAAAAGGATATACAACCACCTCGGACACCTAAAAGCTAAAACATTCTGCTTCATATAACGGGCTTTTACATGTACTAATCGTTTTCTTCTTTCATTCAATCCAGTACAATCCAATCGCCCTTGCGTCGTCCAATGTCAGGGAAAACTGCAAAAAGAACATACCCTGTTCTACCCACAACAATAATCTGATCTGCAACAATAAAATGAGCACGTCGCGATACTTCAAGAAGAGAAACACATAGAGCATAAAAAACATGTATTCTAACGACCTGCTCCTCTGTTTGTGTTCGTCGAGGACGGAGTAACCTACAAATTACTTTTGATTTGCTCCGCTGCCAATGATGCCTCGTCGAGAGAAGACGAAGGCAAAAAAAAAAAAAAAGAAACGAAGAAAACGAGACTCGCAGATGCCTTCTGCAGGATAGGCGAGCGACTGCCTGCCCCCCCCCCCCCCGCTCCCCCCTTGACAGTTTCCCTATTCAGGTAGATCGCGCCGTTCCGAAATCAATTGAACTGCAATTCGACGAAACGAACCGTTACAAACGCGCCCCGTCTGTGTCGCCGGAGATGTTTACTCGCCGAAAACGACGTAAGCTCAATCAATGGTTCCAATGGCATGATGCTATCTAAACAGAGCGGGGGAGACAAGCGGACGTCGTGTGTTCGAAGAAGATACCGCTCGAGGTATATGGAGGCTCATCTGATTCGCTGTGCATGGTATACCGTTCGATTTCTTTCAGCAGAACATCACGCAGTGCTCGATAGAATCACAAAACTTGAATTATCTGGAGGGGTTCCTTTGGTAAACTTTGGTAAACTAAGGGTAAACTTTGTAGAGGGAAGTTTGGTTAGGTACCGGATGTATACTGCTTATGCATAAGCTGGTTGATGACTTCACCACTATTGACACTGCTAAACTAGAGAGATTGTTAACGCCATAGACAATTTTTAATAGACTGTTTACGTTTTTTTGCATTATTTGAAGTTCATGTGATTTTTATTGATTTCTATATTGGTGACTATGCCCTCCAAAGTATTATTTCGTACAATGTTTCGTTAAGAGAGCGCAACACAGGTTATCCTAACGATCTCTCCCCGAGGTTGTAATTTCAAGGAAATACAAAGTGTGCCGTATTGTAAAATTTGAAATCGAAACGAAAACACAGCTACTTTCTTCTCCTGTGGCTACAGTACTTGTGCAATGCATGACGCCTTCTTAGTTGAAGATTTACATGCGCAATGAATGAGAGGGAAAGGCGGGAGATCTTAGCAGAACTTATCTAAGCACGGTGTCTTCCCTTCCTGTGGATTACTGGGGCATATATAACAGATACTTATAGGAAACCGTTGATAACGTGGTTTGCGTCGAACCGTGTCAACCGGAACCAATCAGTGGATAAGACTCTGAGACGTTACACAACTGTGATTAGCTCCGATATAGGCACGATAACCTTACCACCGGTGTGCTAAACCTGCCTAATGTCTCTCGCAGACGTGGGGCACGGACGTCAATTTAATCTGCACGTCGTTGAAATCGCTGTTGCTGTGAAGAAACGAAAAGCGCCACACAAATACCTGGCTGAACCAAACGAATAACTGAGCGGCGACGCGAGCGTTGTTCTACATCTTTCTTTTTTAATCATTTACCCTGTTCAAACTTTTGTTGTGCTTATGCTCATGTCCCGATTAAGCGGCTTTCGCATATTTTCATGAAGAGTGCTTATACTGTCTGATTTGCATTGCGAAAAACGCGCATCCGAATTAGCGCAGACTGGATGATTATGAATTGGAATTAAACCACTCATGGGTCCTATCGAAACTGTGAGGACTTATATACTGTGTTCCTCTTCAAAAGATAAACGCGCTTTTATACGTTTGGATGTTACACGTCACATTGCGCAATACTGCGTATTGCTGCATATTGTTGTGTTAGTTAAAAGCAAAGTGTAATCGGGGCAGTTACTCGTGTAATTAGATAATTATGTTAATAAAATGTTCTGAACAGCAAGCTAATACAATTCACTACTCAACCTAAATATAGTTACATGCTGCTTAGAGTGCTTATTGTAAGAAGGTCAAGGTATTTCACTGTTGATCAAGAGATAAGCTGAAAGTTTTACTTGCTTATTTTAAAAGATATCTCTAATTCCGAAGACAAAAGGCACGCCGGCAGCACAACAAGTCAAGACTGACCAAAAAAGATTAAAAACAATTAAACAGATGACGTTTCGTGGCCCATACGGTACCCATAATCAGAAATGAAAAAGCCTAGCTGACAATAGCGTGCTTCTTGTCTTCGGAATAAAAACCGGCCACCATCGGCGTATCGACCACTTGCAGTTATGAGATATCAGATAAGATAAGATAAGCTGGAAGCATAAGCTAAAGAATCAAGCTTCTAGTGGGGGTGCGGGAAGAACAAAGCTGAACTGACGCATTTCAATTTTGGCAGGTTCCTTAGCCTTTTTCGTGCTATTTATCCTTTAAAGTCACGGGGGCAAAGACAGAAACCGCGCGGCAAAAATGAATAAGTAAATAACCGTGCGCGCGTGCATACCGAAGAGACCACATTCGTACCGCTTCAGCACTTCCTGCGGCAAAGATGACAGAGAAGAAGCGAGCATGCATACGCATCGCCCTGTTTTTGTGGGCACAGTGTGCAAATGCCTGCAGTGAAGGAAAACGGCTGAGGCGGCAGAATACAAAACTGGGAAGAATGCCACGGTAAAACGGCGAATTGCGCGTATTCTCTAAGGAAGGCCCGTTTGGGGCTGGGGGCTTTCTACGGAACGACATCTTTCAGGTAGTGCGTTGTCGACGAGGGGATGTGAAGCCTACGGCATACCCTTGACCATGCGCGCTTGACATCCATTCATCTGTATGGTTGATCGGTGGCTCGGTTGTGGTCACGTGTTACCAGGATTGTTTGGATTTAATCCACATGGATTTTATCCGGATTTTTTTATAGATTTTGTCCAGATTTGATGTGAGGGACAATCTCAATTAAACGTCACACGGAAAACTCCCGGTTTATTTTATGGTAGCGTTGGCTGTTTGCAAAAGCCCAGGTACGCGCAACGTTAACTTTTAACTTTCTTAACTTATAACTTTTCAGATTTAACTTTTGTCCTGCTCTCTTCTACTTCTGCCCATTCAGAGAAAGGGTTTCTTCCGCTTCCTGGAGGCGCTGTAACTGAAGTACGACAGCTAATCCATGCGTGTAGGATCTACACCACTGAACCACGCGTGCATGAACTCCACTTTTCGGAAAACAGTAGAAACTGATACAATGCTGTTAGGACACGCAGTTCCATAATCCAAGACTATGAGAGATCAACCGAAATCAAGAACAGCAAAACACATTTGTTTTTACTCTGTGTCACATTTCTATAGGCTTGTATATATATTATCCAAAAATATCCGGGTTTTATCCAAAAAAAGGCCACTGGAGAGGATCTTTTTGAAAATATCCGGCCCTGCTTTTTTTCAACCCTGCTTCACCCAATTTCAACCCTGCTTGTTACCGAGCTGTTTTGCTGCCGATATGGTATGCAGATACAGTAAAGTGAAAATGCAGTGAAATTCGAAAAGTTGTGTGTATTCGAATGACAGCTAGGTACCATACGCTCTTAAACTGACATTAATTGCTCGTGAAAATAACGGCATCGTGGGACAAACTCGACTCATATCAGACGCACAGAATACAGCGAGCTCTGTATTCTATAGCGCTCTATAGAGTTTCAAGAAATGGAACGCAAAGGAAAAGGAAATAGATTGCTTTCTCAGAAAGCATTTGTGATGCTCATAAAACTGACAATAAACATGGAGGAGAAATAAAACTGCTACTTTATAGAGCGTTTCTTAAATAAGGACAATATTTTTTTAAAAACAAAAATATATATTGTGAGCCATAAATACCGCACTACACATGGGTCTGATGAAACAGAAAAACTGTAACCGACGGCATACAAACATTACGTTACACGCGAGCACGAAATGAACACATACACTCGCTGAAGGAAAAACCATAAAAAAGTAAAGCGTGCCAGGACCAAGTAAACCATTATCCGCTAATAAGGCTCTGCGCCAGTCAGTGCTCCTGCCCGCTAATAACGCAGATTTATTACGGCTCGACAGTGAGAGCCCAGCAAAGGGTTGAAATACACAAAAGGCAAAAGCAGGAGGAAAGACCTTGCCCAGAGTCTCCCACGCACAGCAATCATTTCAATTTACTCTTGTATTTCTAGCGCGTTCTTCCATAAGAAGAAAAACAGGCAGTTATGTGGTCACGGGTGGACTGCTTTACTGGTCTTACGTGAGTCCGAAAGAACGCGCCATTCGGGGAAAAATCTTTGCTGGGAGGCGACGAGGCGGGACGCCGGCTGAATGTAAAGTCGGCCTCTGCAATCACGGTGTCCTTGTTTTATTCAAGGTAACGACGGTAAGAACGCGTTCGGACACAACAATGAGGTCGTGATGCAGCATCTCTGTATCTTGGAAGCATCACTTTGTTTAGCAATCACCCGAAGATACGAACGTGGCATAATAAAAAGGTTCCCCCCTTTGGCTACGATCAGTTGTTAAGATGGCGAACAGCTCGCGTGGTCGCGGAAGATAGGGCTGCGATTTCGTTAGATAGCATGTGTGCAAAAAAAAAACAAAAAAAAGTGTTGTACAGCAGGGAAACAGAAGCCTGAAGCTCTTTGGCTGCACGTAAACTCGAATGTCAGCATAACAATAAAGGTTAAAGGCAGGCACACAAGACAAACACGACAGCTGCTACACTTCAGTTGAGAGTTGCAATTGTGTTGTCTCGTTGTTCGGTCCTGTCTGTTACGCTGCTTGCACAATCGGGCCGCCACACAAGCAGTGGACAGCTGTTTTGGCGTCATTGGGGAAGCTCCAGTCAGCAGTGCGGTGGGCACCGTTTGACGGCGTGACGTCCAGAAGGTCAAGGGAAACGTGATGTCCACTGCTGTCGAAGGTCCAATAACGCCGAAACAGCTGTCCAGTGCTGACATAGCAACGTTTGCGATACACGCTAAAACATATTGTATCAGGGGACTTGATAATGCGCTATGTGCCTTCACCACACTTTCCTGGTATGCCTGATAAAGCTACTAAAACGACTATACGGCCGCATCGACTCTAAAAGATATTGAAAGCGAATGCTATATGAATTCACAGAGTTCTCCCACGATATTAAAACACTTTCCTACTAAACGGATTCATTCGAGCATCGCTTAATTAAATTTTGTCGGGAAGGATGGAGCGGAATTCGTGCTCTGATACAGACACCCGTACCAGTTTACTAATGAAACGCTTTCTTTGTCGTCCTCTTGCGTGCGTACTTTCTTTGTGCCCATTGTGCGCGTTTCTTACGCACAGCGGTGGTAGTGCCGTTATTTCGCGAACCTGTTCTATGCACACTTGTGGCAAGCGGAAATCTACGGCAGAGTGCAGCGCGTGATTTGCTGTTGCACGGATTCCACTGTACACTGCAGTATACTTTGTGGGCGAAGTCGTGCTTCATTCGGACAACAATAAAATGTGTGTTTTACTGTGTGGGGCGCACATCGTGCAATAAACGTACGATGTCCGTACGGGAGTAATAAAGTGCGCGAAGGACATACTGTACAGGCGTGAGCGATACGCAAGTGGTGAATTGCTACGGAGCGCATTGGACACACGCGTCAAGAAGACCTTTTTGACGTCAACAAAGTACTCGGTGAATGGAGAGAAATGAGAAAAAAAAACATGAAGAGGTTAGTCCCGACCCAGTCAGAACTGGCTACTCCAAAACGCGTTTGTGGGTGAAAAAAAAAGAGACAGAGAAGAAGATGAGCTAGGAAAAGGGGAATAACAAACAAACAACAAAAAACAGGAAAGGAGTAGAGTGGGTGTAGCAGGATAAAGCATAAAGGAAAACGAGGGAGGGGGAAGAAACGAGGAGGGGGAAGCTGCCGGCTCAACGTATATAGTGTAGCGAAAGCATCTCCATGTCTGTCTCCTTTTTCCAACCCACACCAATGTGAATGATGAAATTGGCTATAATTGATCGGAACTTTTCTTTTCCAGTCCAATTGGAAACAAGCACTAGATTTTCTCCTTATTCCTCTTTCCTTCTTTTCTTTGTTTTGTTTGTTACTGTTGGAATTCACTATCAATTCCTGGATCCCTGGTGTAGGATTCCAGTGATTGCAATTGATAATTCATGACTTTACGTTGCAAGAGGACTACGATCACGGTTGAACATTTCGCTTCCAGTCTTTTATCTCCTCAATTTGCTTTCCATTTATCTAACCCCGACGAAAATGCAGTGATAACTGCGCGAAAGCCATACTTGGCGTTAGTCCTACTTCGACGTTGAAGGTCAGCAACGCAGAACGAAAGTGAAATCTTGATCCATCATTGAAGTGGATACTGGTTCCGTTAGGGTTCTGTCGCTATAGTACGCACGCTGCCAGCTCTCCCAGAGAATGCGTTATTACATCACACATTACTTCAATGCGATTATATCTAAACAGGAGGTGTTGTTGCGCTGGAAAACGCTTACGCGACGCCAAGCAGATCCGTTGTATAATGCAAGGCCAACAGGCGAAAATTATGGAATGTGCATAACGGGGCAACTTATTCGATACGCAAATACGCTTTCCCGGCTTAACCTAATTTGAGGTGGGCCATAATACCCGATTGCAGGGCTCTGTGTTCTCCGCTGAGATGGCTCAGATAACACTAATTTCGTAATATGTTAAAATGAAAGCTTTTATAACGCTCTCAACGTAACGTGAGTCGGAGTGGTGGCAATATGCTTGCACACCGCGACTGACGGACTTCGTCAAAAGAATTTCCAAATAGTTTAACTGTTGGATCCAAGCTTAACGACCTGTATAGTGCGGATGCCGCAGAAGTGACGGCTGTTCTGCTTCTGGGATGCGGTCTGACGTCCTTGTCAATGATGCGAGCTAGTACGGGTTGCAACCGCGCGCTCGGGCAGTGCTCTGCCTCACTAAGAGGTTGACTGCAGTGAAGCTCGCTTTACAGTCATGCGTCACGAAATTAGAGAAATCCTCCCATGCACCGAATAAATGTGCAGTGATGTACTGCAGGTACAGAAATGCCTCGAACAGTGTACTATGTACTGGGTGCACTCCGGTATAGGCTGGGCCACAGCAACACGGCGCTGTGTACAACTTGTGGTGTCCCGGCAGCAATCCGACACATTTTAGAAGACTGCAGCCAGTACGTATGCGAGCGACTTTAAATGTCAACTTGAAATGCTCGATCAGAGGCCATTCAACATCTGCAAAGTTCTCGGCCCATGGAGTAACCCTGGACATCAGTGCCGTGCACTTGGCGCTTTTCTTTCCTTTCTGAGGGCCACCGGCCTCCTTCACGAACTGTAGGGATTTCCTTCCCTCGTCATCCTCTCATATGAACCTCTTTGAAATGGGGTAGGGTCCTCCACTCAACGCAGGGAAACATCCCACATCATCATCATCCATTCATCTATGTTGTTGTAGTAAGTGGTGACAGAACATCGCTACTTGCTCTTATGGGTATGTGTAGAGCCTGACACGTAGGACACGGCTTTTACACCGAGTAACTTCTGCTCGTTTACTTCCATTGTGGAACTCGGCGAGAGTACATTGCGCTTCGTTGAAACTTAGTCGAACATCACGCCATTAAATTTCTGCAGCAATGTCAGTGCATCCATAATGTCTACACATGCGACGCTTCCGAAATGTGTCTTCGTGTTAGCGCTCTTTGCAATGGCCGCAATTGGACATCGTTTATGTCTTGATATATTGATTGATTGAAAAAATAAAATATCGAAATGGACAAGGTACTCCAGTGCACGTAAATATCGACTCAAGAATTGACTTCCGACTGGCTCTCAATGTTTTACAGCTGCGTCATTAATATCCATACACGTTCTTCGGGTTTTGCTAAATCATCGTGTCTGTATTTTCTTTCTAACCTAAGCGCAACTGCAGCCCTGCGAGTGTTCTGTATTCGAAATTCGGTCTCTTCGGTAAGGACCCCGATTGTGACCATCACTTCAGACCTTTGCGGGTGAGTGAACACATAAAAGCTGATCAGGCGAGTACTCAAGGCCAAAACGAACCGTATGAACTGGATACGAAGGACCAGACCCCGCCGTGTGACATTCACCATAATATTGTTTTCTTCGCCACTTCGAAACTCACCTTTCACTGAAACCGTAGCTGCGCAGCACAACTCCCGCGACACTTAATCCAGCTTTATCTGCCGCCAAAAAAAGGTAGGTCTTAATCCAAACTCAGCTCACACCACCACCCACAAGTATCCGATGTTCGCACAAAATTCACACCAATTCACCACGACAACACGAGACACCATCCACGAAGCACGTTGTTTCGTTGTGTGAATCCGGAGTGGTCGCTCGACGGAGCCTGCAGTGGGAGAAAACGGGCCACTTTCCTGTCACGGAGTGATGAGGCGATATCTTGAATTCCGACGTGGACGTTTCTCGGCCCTTCAACACAGCAGACCCAGTGGCACCACCTGATTCGACGGGAGCCCGAAGCGCGACTGGCCTCAATCTACTCCTGCGCGTGGATGGAGGGATCAAGGTGGAGAGGAGGAGACTGATGGAGCGAGGAGGGAATAGCGGTATTCCTTACGGGACCACGCGTTGGATCACCCCTCTCCTTCTCTGCGCAGCAAGAGAGTCGCTCTGGCGGGGGGCAACGTTTTCTACATGGAACCCGTAAAAAAAGAACACAACGGGAGAAAAATATTTAGATAAACAGGACCTGATAAAATATGTGGAACTGCGACGTTTTTGTTTTCTATGTGTCTAAAAGATCAGTATTTTTTTTTTTTTTTTGTATGTGAACAACAACAACAACAAACTTTATTTACATGACGATGAGTGGGGGAGTTTTATCGCCGGGGGCGATGAAACTAGCGCTCTACCCCATTGCTGGTGGTAATGTGGTGAAATATAATATTGAGTCGCCTCACGATCAGGACCGAAGTTGTGCATTGTCCAAAAACTTTACAAGTGCTTTTAGGGCAGAGCGCTGGTGAGCTGGACTTCAACGTGGACCATATAGCGGGGAGGGCGAGAGTCTAGCTGATTTAGATACACTTACTCCCAAATCGGCGGCAGACGACACACGAGCAAATGGCTAAAATGTGAACGAAAAGTAGATTTTTATTTCTCCTAGCCGCGAAGCAACGCAAGCCAGGCATTGAAACCTTCACAGTATATAGACGAATGCCTTGTTCGCAAACAATCTGCGTTAGAGCCTGGGCTTCTTCAAGTATATGAATACAGAAGTCTGATTCGCATCCGTATCTGAAGTATTCGTGTCTGAAGGAGCCCAGCCTCTTTGCGAAAGCTTCTATATCACACGTAACAATAAATATATGTTTCATCTCTTCCTTTACCAGCTGGTTTCATCTGTTACCCGGGAAAGTGTGACAGCGAGTGGGATGAGTGGGTTGACGACTTTTTGAGAAGGTCGTTCCTGTTCTCTTCGTTTTCTTTTTTTTTTTCTTTTTTTCTGACGTTACACCGTGGATGGGGGAAAAAAACAAGAAAGGCCGGTCAGTGAGACTGGATGTGGAGGGCGAGAGAGAAAAAAATCAAGGTCGCGTCGTTTCATGTTTTCGCTGGGCGTGCAGGGGAGTCAGATAGTCAACACAGTACGGGTTATGATCTATTTTTGGGAGCACGGGCCGGATATACGAGTAGTCTGCGCATTTGTAATGTTGGTCATTCTTTACGCGCGTGGCAGGATGGCTGGCGAGTCGCTTGTTTGTCATTTCGTCTTTTTTGTTTTCTTATTTATTTATTTATTTATTTATGGTACCTTCAGGGCTTATTAGCATTAGAGAGGGGAGGGGCGTAACAGTAAGTTCAAATATAAGTGGATGGATACAGAAGATACAAAACAAACAATGAACAATTAGACAAAAACAATCACTATGTGGCGTTCAGATGATCACAAAGAGCATTCTTAAATAATGAAGGGTCAGTAATGGATGAAATAGAGCCGGGAAGGTGGTTCCACTCGAAAGAAGTTGTGGGCAGAAATGACTGAAAGTATATATTAGTAGTGCAAAAGGGAATGCCAACCTTCTGTGCATGGTCCAGCCGTGAAGAGATATGTGACGGACGAGAAATTAAAGAGCGTCGGAGGATATCGTTATGATTCAAAAAATTGTGAAATAGGGAACAGGGAATATTTAAGGAATAGGGATTCTTGATAGGGAACAGACAAGGCGACATATGACGACGACAGGGCATAGCGTGAGTGCATGCATTGTACTAAACGAAGAAAACGAAGGAAAAAGTCGTCTGTGAAAACAAAACGATTCCAAAGCTGCGAAGGCCCTGTGAACGGTAGGAACATTAAGACATTTGACGTACCAAGAAAATACTTTTTATTTTTTTGTTCCGTGTTAGCGCCGCGAAGCAACTGTGGCTATCAGCGGCGTACGGGTGTGGACAGATGGAGAGAGGACAGCAGGGAGGAGTGGGGGACAGGGGGTTAGTATGCGTCCTGGGCCGACTTCAGGGTCAACTGTGCCGATATTCGTCTAGAAAGTATTCGGAAAACCCAGGGAAAACCTCAGACAGCACCGCCGGAGGCAGGATTCGAACCCACCACCTCCCAGTCTTCAGCACGACCAAAATCCTTTCGATAGTCCTTTAATAGTCTCGATCTGTACCGCAATGTAGTGCAGTGACGTTCAATTTACCAGTGACTCAGTTACCTAATTTTGCGTCACGCGAAGATTCTGACACCGAACCTTCGCAATATTCTACATATACTATGCGTTAGTACACGTACATAAGCATGTATGTATGCATGTAAGCACATTATGTATATCATGCGTAAATATAAAATAAGTGAGATGCGGAGAAACTAATAGAAAAAGGAGTGTTTATTAAGCGTTAAACCGTTAAAACTATATTGAAGGTGGATGTATGAAGGTAAATTCACAAGTATGTTCTATTTCTTGTTTTTTTTTCTGAGGTATGGTACCGCAATTGTTGCGGTGAATCACCTCATTCCATTGTCATTCATGTAGTTGTTGTTGGTTTTCTCTTTTATCTCCCTCTTTCTCCCTCTCTCTTTTAGTGTGAAAACTCACTAGCAGTGCTGAGCGCCGATTGATCGTGCCATGGGGATCGGCACTGGAGCAGCCTATATGAATGGCGCAGCAGGGTGCGAACCATCAGCAAACTCACCGGCGAACGCACTGGCATCGCTGCACGCGTCGCAGTATCAGACCGCGTGGCTGTGTGTCCCGGAGTATAACACTAGTTATGTAGAACATAATGGCAGAATGCAAGCGAGCTGGTATGTTCAAGTAGAAGGCAACAGACTCGGGGAAATCTTGCCTTCCACCATATATGTGTATGTGTTGCGTTTTGCTACAAAAGTGGTTATGGGACGACCAAGAAAACGCCCTCTCACAGAATAGCAGAAGATGGAGGAGAAGAGAAAAACATGCTGAAGGCGCACCAAGAGATACGTAAACGTACGTGCAAGAGAGACTCCCTTGCAGCGAAAGCGATGCCTTGCTTCGTCCCACGCCTTTGGACATAGTCAAGAGGATGAAGCACGCGCCAAGCATGTTACTGCGCAACGAAAGGGGAGAGCAATTACAAACAATTCCGAGTCGTGTGTGGGAGCGGATCTTCAGTTTCAAGAGCAATGCGTGAGTGATCCGCTTGGAACACCGTGCTCAGTATTTGATCGTTTGTGAATCGTTCCAAAAAGATTTCAATGTAGCACGTGCCTCGGATATATGTTTCTCTGAATACATAGCGAAAACATTTGGACTGCAGTTGGTGAATGATCTCAAAGTGACTAAAAGCGCTAAAACCCGAGTGCCGGGGAGCTAAAATAACAAACACAGACACATTGCACAGACTGGCGAACCAAGGCAGTGTGCAATGCAGTGCAATGTGTCTGTTATTTTAGCTCCCCGGCACTAGGGTTTTAGCGCTTTTTGTCATGATCTACCGAACCGCCCAATTACACAACTACTAATTCGCAAACTACAAACTTGTGTGCGTGTAATTTGCCGGCGTGAAACGTAATGGTAGCATGGTGTTCTATGTCATGGGCAACGCAATCAGTGCCATTGTGCTGCTAAACTTAAGCAATATCTATGAACAATTGCGCATAATTTTAAACTATTCGCGTAATTTCTTAGCAGTTCAGCGAATGCCGTCGCATTATGCCTCGATGGGTCAGCAGAGAGACCGTCAGTTATTGTATCCTAAGCGCCCGTTTCAGGTCCCCTTCAAAATCGGTCCACGCTCTCGGATTTTCATGCAGGCATATTCGAAAACAACGTTCGACACCAGCATGCTGTTTCTACCACGTTCAAATACGTTATTTGTACAAAAAGAAATTAAGACCAACGGTGAAAATCATCGGGAGGAAAGACGGAAAAGGGGAGAAAATAGACTTCTCCGCAAACAGTTCCTGTACAACGAAGTAGAGCATCTGAAGAACCAGTAACTAGGACAGTGGCTGTAGTTGTACAGCTAGCCATAAACCAGAAGCCCTGAGGGACAAGCTCTAATTACATCCATACTGAAGAACCCCGAGACGAGGGACACCGAAAAAGGGGACAAACACAACCGTTTGTCCCCGTTTGTCCCTTATTTCCGTGTCCCTCGTCTCGGGGTTCTTCAGTATGGATCTACTGTATTTCACCAGCTCGCTTGCTTCCTAACTATTCTATCAGTTCCTAATTACATGTCTGGACCAATCAGTATACGACTTGGTTTACATGCAGAAATGCCCGTCTATCTCTTAAGGCGAGAAAAAAAAAAGTGGTTGTGTAGCATTTATAGTCTGCCATTATTTCGTTGTGCAAGCGAAACACCCTCATAACCGAACGATTAACGCGAGTTGAAAGAACGTAAACATGTATTAAACTAATGAAAATCGCATGGCCAGGAGGTAGGCTTGGCTCTTTCGAGCAATATTATTCCGCCGCAATCTGGCGAGTGCCACAGTTATTCCGATTAGGCTAAATGCAATCTAAGTTTAGCCGTAATCACTAAACGACCTGGGGTCTGCAATAATTGTCGGCTCTGTGCGCGCGCGCGCGTCAGACACAGCGGCGCGCAGCATGTGGTATACAAGCCGCGCGGGTGCGATTTCCTCGTGCCTGCGGGAGAGGTCCTTTCGGGGCCCGAAAACACCGGTCGAAAGATAGGTCCAAATTAGTGTCGAGCATGGTGCTCGTGACGTGTACAAGTCGGATGCCAGGTATAGGGTGAATGGACCGGAATGCCGAGAGGGGATTCGTCCGTTCCAGTCCGGTCGCTGCAACGGTGTCCCTTGCAGGGCTCCCTAAAGTGGCACCTTATATGGAGTTGTAAAACTTATAGGAGGAGGTGCAATTAGATGCCATCTGGAATTTGGAAACAGGGCTTGCCCTCTCAGTGCTCCGATCAATATAAACTATAAATATCTTGGAGTAACAACAAAAATCTGAGTCTGAATTGCTGAGTGGTATACCTAGTGTAGTAGCTAAAATAAAGTACGCGTCGCGATGCGCAGGGTTTGACGCCATCTTACGTGTCGCATGATATGCCGTCAACGTCACCTGCGAGAGGTTATTCAGCTGTTTCAGAAGAGTCAACTAGTGTTGCAGCTCACCAAAGGGAGGCATTCGCATTTTTGTGGAAACTTGGATATATGAAAATGGCCACAAAAAGGCGTACACCCCCTCTCTCTGCGAATCAGAAGCGATAACGCTATCATTCGTGGCAATGGTTGGCGCAGAGTGTGCTATGCGGTTCTATTTTTAGAGTGCATGAACTCGTCAACAGAATTAACGTCACGAAAGCCATCAAAGCGAATTCTATCGGCGAAAACCCCGCAGAAGACTCCAACAGAAAGAATGCCCCCCCCCTCCTCCCCGTTTTTTTCTTTCTTTCTTCACATTCCTTTATCATCATTAACCTCCCTTTCGTAGTACGGAGTACCGCTCTATACGGCAATGGGATATCACTTTATTTCTAGTGCGGAAAATTTCGCCACATCATCATCATAATTATAGGAACAGCATTCGTTACTTTCTCAAGCTTTTCGCGAGCGTCAGTTTCTTTCGCGGGCGAAACTACGATCATAGATGATCGCACGACCAAAACACGGTCTTTTTTGAAAATTAAATATGTGCGTCGCAAGAGCTCCGTGGTGCTATCCGCGTTTCAACGCTGAAAACAAGACCGAAATATCCGCAAGTGTCCAAAATACCCGTTTTTCATCATGGGCGTTTCTTTCTTTCATTTTTTTTTTTCGTTCATTCATCCTGAGTCTACATGTGATAAATTGTGCAGACATCTCGCTGACACGGAGTACGTGCATAACAACAACAACAACAATAATAAATGAAGGAGAAGTGATGATGACATGGGATGCTTCCCTGTTACCTACATCAGAACAATGGTAAGGTACGAATTTGTCGAGGACTGAATCAGAATCTCTAGAATTTTCACGCTTCATCGAGAAACATACTCTCCACTCGTTACAACAAGTCGCATTTCTGGTTTCAGCGGAGGAGGTAGCAAAACTAGTCGATGGTTTACTTTGACGTCAGTTTATGTCTTTCCTATCATTTATGTGGCTGATACTTAAAAAAATTTATGTAACGTTATGGTTTAGGGTAAATTAAGGGTCACCAAAGTAAATTCACGCCCAAAACATCGCAGACCCCTCTAATTGAGTTTGTTTCTTCTTTCTTTTTTGTTTTTGTTGCTGAAGAAGCAAGTGGATATATAGGGTCCTATATTTATTTGATTGCACTGGAAAAGAGAAACATACCTCCATCAACGTGGACGCCGGCATAGTGCAACATACGACTTGTAGCAGCGACGTAAATATGCGCGGTTCTTGTTTGAAAAGCTATTGACAAGCCGTAACTGATGCACTTTATAATCTGCGTATGTACAGTGTCCGCTGAATTTCAATGACTCGTCCTCCTCCTCCTAGGACGATGACCTGGTGTGTCCCACAGCCTCACTTGCGCTTCCGTCCCCCGTAATAGATTAAATGAGTGATATGGGAAGGAGGTGGGTTTGAGTCAATTGCCCCCAAGTTTGAGTTTATTTCTAAAAAACAGAGAATGAGCACTTTTGTAAAAATGAATACATATATACACTCACGAGGTGAGAGATTTATGATAATTAGGTTAGACCGCGCAGTGCTCAGAATAAAAATTTCAGAACTCCGGTAAATAAACTCGAAGACTATAACATTTCCTGTGGCCATAAACATAACACTCATATCAAAACGACAACCTGTTATTGTTCCGCCCTTATATTTTTCTATCATGTCCATCTCTTAACTGTGACCTTTTTTTCATGGACGAGCAGAAACTATGCAATCTAGAAGAAATTATAAGGCCTTTCACGCTTTCCGGGAGAACAGAACGGTTGTTTTACAATGCCAGGAAAATATAGCACCCGTAACTTGGGCATTCCGTGGACCCATAGCTGCGTAATTACAAGAAAACTGGGCTACGCGCCTCAAAATGTTGTTCTTTCCCTGTGCTCTTAGCACGAACTCTAATTGGAAAGTGGGAACATTTGTTTTGGCCGCGGCAGGCACGGTAGTACACTGCGGGGCTTCTTTTAGTCCTGTTCTACCTATTTTTTTTTTTTTTTTTACCTTTCCAAGTTCTCGTTTTGGTTGAGTGCTCCATGGTCATATGTGTGGCTTCAACACGACTAATGTCGCTCATCATGGGAATTTCCCTCCGTGTAATTTACTATTGAGGAAAACCATGATTGTGAAAAGCGCAGAACTAGACTCTTTGACATTCGCACTGTGGTAGCGCATCGTGTCCTACAGAGTAAAGTTTTGTACACGCTTCGGCGTGTTGAAGGATGGCTTCTTTATAAATAAACACCCTCGTTTTATTCCACAGGCTCGACCGCAAGGTGTAATAACAGTGTTGAAAAAAAAAGGTGTTGGCAAAGTACCCATTTGGAACAGTGTTCAAATCGAAAACACACCTCTGAAATTGTGTTTTCTGTAGAATGTGGCTTTTGGAATGGATACTTTTTGCGAAGAACAGCACATTTAGAAGGGTGGTTTCCAAGACACCTTTCCGTATGGTGTGAAACCTATGCCACAGAGGCGTGTGCCACAGGGCAAGTCACTTGCACCCGAAAGGTGTAAAAAGGTGCAAAACTAAAAATGTGGATGGGAGGTTGAAAACCTACCTAGATCATTTGTACATCTTCAGTAACGATTTTGTAACAAACACAAGAACTAGCACTGCAACACGAGGACGGCCACGGAAAAGGAAATGGCGTTGATGATGAGTTCGATTTTTCTGGCGCAAAAGCATCTAATAAGGGAAAAAGAAAATCAACCCAAATGATTGTGTAACAGTTTTCATGCGCGTGTATGCAGCATCTTAGTTCGTCATCGTCGTGTATTAGAACGCAACTTCGTCTTTACAAATATCGTATTACACCCCGAGCAATAGCTCGGCACCAACAGAGTGCTTCCAGTATAAGTTTTCAGCTATAAACACGCCACTCACCCATCAACCAACCGACAGTACACAAATTGTGCATACAAACATAGTTCGCTCTATATGAGAAAAATATAGTTTTGAGGATATCGTAACGAACCCCACATATCATGGGCAACCACCACTGATTTCAACATATAATATGTTAGCTTAGAATCGTACCGCAATAAGCTCATTTGCGTACCGACCCTATTAACACTCCTCTTCTATGCATGCAAATGCACTCCCACTGCCTCGGTCCACATATACTGCCTTGATGAGAACATTGCGGTCCGCCACCGATAGAGTGTATTTCCCTACATGCGCGTTTAAGCGTACCCTTGGGAAACCATCTCCCCCACGAAAGTAATACGCCCACTAAAACCTTGTGTTGAGCGATAGCTCAATTTGAACTGCGGTGCGAAAAACCCTGCTGCGGCTGATTGCTGCAGCCACCCATAATTACGGATGCTTACGCGAAACTCCTCATTTGAATCGTGCCTATATCGTGCCCCATACAGTAGCTGACTGTGTCGTTTTCTTCTTTTGTTTTCTCTCTCTTTATTTATTTTTTTGTCAGTAAGGCGTATAGCTGATTACGTTAATATTAGCACCGCCAGCTTTTGCGAAAGTTTCTTTTATACATATATATATAGCATCAAACTCAAACTCAACTCCTTTTTTCTGCACGACTGAATGGTAAGGTACTCGTAGCGAACTGTAAATGACTTAGTTGAATTAGTTCGAGCGTGCTGATAAATTCTAGGAAAGAACCAAGAAGAACACAGTTATGAAATCTCTTTGTGTCTGAAACAATAACAATTCGACATAGTCACTTTCGGGGTTCCACAAACTTGGCACATCGCTCCCGAAGTTCATTTAACATTACAAGACGTAAAAGCAAGACAAAAATCCGACGCGATACGACGCTTTCTATTTTTGTTTCTCTGCCTTGTTCGTGATTTGGCATTCTATAGCCAGGGTATATGACGGTCCCAAGTTAGTGAACGTCAACTTACTATATAATCTAATTGATTGGCTTCTAGTTGTCATTTTTTAAGCAACAGCTGAAGTCCTCATAGTTGCGTGATGTGATGTGATGTGATAAAGAAAAATATGGGGATGTTAGTTAGCTCCGACGAAGTCGAACTGGCTACCCCAGTACACTTACACACAGGAAGTACAAACAGATGATGAGATGATGAAAAAATAAAGAGATGATGCCCAGAGGAGAAGAGATGATAATGCCTGCCTGCTATATGCGATATAGGTGCTTCTTGTTTCTGCGTATCGCCTAACGGCCTTTGTATGCGGTGAAGTATCAGTATTTTCGACTGATATACCTTCACGGCGTTTAGCAGTGCTTGATTTCCACACGTACACCATAATGAGACAATAACGAGTTTCGTTTAGCAGTTGCTTGCTGAACAAGAAATGAAGCGTTCCGACGCACGAAGCTGCGAATATATCTGCATACCTATTCATTTCACTCGAAAGCCCAATGTTAGTCCCCAGTAGAGATTATTTACTACAGTATTGCAGTAAAAAGGTGTTTTCTCTTTTGTTCTCTATTAGCGCCGCGAAGCAACTGTGGCTATGAGCGGCATACAGACGTGGACAGATGGAGAGAGGACAGCAGGAAGGAGTGGGGGACAGGGGGGTTAGTATGCGTCCTGGGCCAACTTCAGGGGGAATTGTGCCGACATTCGTCTAGAAAGTCTCCGGAATACCCAGGGAAAACCTCAGACAGCACAGCCGGTGATAGGATGTAAAGAGGTGTAATTACTCTTTGTTTCCCGTATGAGTACGCGAAATGATAAGGGGAAAACATCGTAACAAACTAACCGAAGAAAAAAAAAAAACTCAGCCAGATCCGGGTAAACGAGCGGTATCGCCATGAAGACGAGAAAGACGAATAAGTATATACGTGGTATGCTCGCTTCGGCCACACACACACACACGCACTACCATTACCGTTATTATTTTTATTGTATCACGTCTTGTGTGCGTTCATGCTAATCAAGTGGGCACCGGTGGTGCCTTGTTCATATAGGAACTGAGCAGCTGGCGGTGATATCCCTTGTGTCTCCCATATATTAATTGCGTTGTTCGCGCGGGAATCGATGTAGTCTGTCAGCTGTAATAATCCCGAGATGTTTCCACGGGTAGGCAACCATGTAGACTATGAAATGCACGCGATGTCTTGGAAGGAAGGCTGTCGCCGTTGCAGTGAGCCGTGTGCAAAGGGACACATATAGAAGTAACGACTGTCTGTCCTTAATATAGCATTCTTTCGGTCTCTCTGTCATAGCATCGCAGTACGAGTGATATCGTACGATTGCAGACTGAAACGACAACGTTTATTTACTTTTTTTTTATAAATGATCACTGCACAAAAACTTTATAGTTTCGGATTCTCCAAGAGTAGGTGACGTCATCGGTAGCTCTGGCGTCCGTCGCCTAGCAACAGCGACTTCCGCTCCACGTTAGAAGTTTGTTTCAACAGCTGTGGTGGGGGAATCCAAACAAAATCGATCATGCGAGGAATAATTTTATATAAGGAAGTAAGCTCAGGAGATGATCATGTTGTCTGCAGAATTCTGTAGACGCGGTCACAAAATGGCGCAAAAAATTGACTATTAGTGAACACGAGTGTACAAGATGAACTTCACCCGGCAAAAGGAAAAACGTGCTCAATCACAATTACACGATCAATAACACATGTTTAATTCAAGTAAAGCACTTTAAGCATTTAGGTTTTTTCTTTCAGTCAGGATCTCAGTTGGAACACGCATGTTAATAGCATACTTGCAAAGGCAATTAAACTCCAGGTTATATACTTCATGGTGAGAACGCTTAAAGATGCTAATATCGATACGAAGTTAGTTTCTTATAAAACATTGGTGTGCTCCGTATTAGATTATGGTTCTGTGGTTTCCGACAGCTGTTACAAAAATTTATTATACAGGTCAAATTCAAACAAAAGCAATTCGCGTTGCTTAACAAGTTCTGTCGTTCTGACTCACCCTCACAATTGCTGGAATTAGCTGGCATCCCTACGTGATCAGACAGATTCAAAGCTCAACGCTCAAAGACACCTTGGTTAATTTTGAATCATCACACTTGAATCAATCCGTCATTGCACATTAATCCAGCTTGTCGAGGAAGCCCCCGCACCAATTACTCAAAACAGATCGAGCAATATCATTTTGGGTGTTACTGTTCAAAAGATTAGTTTTTTTTTTTCAATCTACCATTGCCAATTGGAATAATTTACCACAACAGGCTGTCGAATGTGACACATCGTCCTCTTTTACTGACTTAGTAGAAGGTTACATGAGTTTCTACATTTTTAATTTCTTGTGCATTTTTGTGATGTTGTATTGTGTTGTGCACTGCCACCGTCTTCTACTGCTTATTATTAAACCAGAGGTATCCTAAATAAATAAATAAATATTTAACGCAGGAGCACAGGTAGGTATCCATTCCCCAATTCGGATACAGAGTTTCCACCAGACCCAGGCGCGCGCTCCGAATAGGTTTGATTGACAGCCACGCTCTCGAGCCCCATAGTATGTTCTGCGCCCATCACGCGTTATTAGACGCTCCGACGCAAGGTCCTGTGCTGAAACAACAGACTTTGGCAAGAACACGGTAACCTTAGGGGGAGCAATCACACCGTGCGTTGCATCCAGGCGTGCGGATGACGGGCCGACAGAAAACAAAACGATATCCAGCCTGCCACGAATATATCTGGGCACAGTTCATGACGTGCGCTAATAGACTGCACGTCAATGAGAGAGCTGAAGCTAGGTTGCAGCACCGTGAAAGCCTCGCTAGTTTGTAAAAAAAGAGAAAAGAAATGGGGTAGTGCAAAACAACAGCAGGAAGCGGCGTTTCTCCATAGTCTGGGTTGCCTCGGGTGAAATTATGGCTTCGGTAACAGACTCTTCAGACGGAGTTTAGAGGGGCAACGTTTTAATAGCATAAAATGCTTTAGGACACCGTCAATGTGGCTCACTTTCCCACGAGTACGGCCTCCACCTTCGTGTAAAGCTACGATGACGTGTTTTCTGTTTTGCTCGTTTTTAAGCGGTACCTCTTTATAGAATCAGCCACCGTGTAGGTCTGTCCGTCGATTCATTCGGCCACGTGATACCACGTGACGGTGCCTCCACCACGTGGTCGCGAGACTATGTTTGCGGGGGGGGGGGGGGGGGTACCGTTTACCGAAAGAAAGAAAAAAAATAAGAAAGAGAGGGCGGTCTGCCTGCCAAAACGGGCGGTACACTGCGGCACACTGAAATTGCGAACTACCACAGTAGTAATGCGAAAAGTATATAAAAACACGATTTCACACAACTTTAAAATGCTAGCAATAAAAACTTAACAGCATTTGAAAAAAATACCACCAATTATGGCCCAATGCGGCTACCGCGTTCACATGAGTTTCGTGCAATTTTTTTTTTTTTTTTTTTTAACAGAGCGCTGTGACCACCTCTATGGTTGGCCTTGATTTTTTTTTTTTGTAATTCTGTGTTAACGTCGCGAAGCAACTGTGGCTATGGGCGGCGTACAGAAGTGGACAGATGGAGAGAGCACAGCAGGAAGGAGCGTGGGTTAATATGCGTCCTGGGCCGACTTCAGGGGGGACTGTGCCGACATTCGTCCGGAAAGCCTGCCGGAAAATCCAGGGAAGATCTCAGGTAGCACAGTCGGTGCGAAGATTCGAACCCGCGGCACCTCCCAGTCTCGGAGAGTGGAAGGCGGTCACCGTTACCGCTACGACGCCCGAGGTGATGACCTTGATATTGTGAGCCACTGAATGCGCATGCAAAGCTCGCTGAAAATCGCCAAGTGTTCCGAGTTGCCCGAACAGAACATTATTGCATTTTACATCGTATAGCAATGACATTCTACGAAGGGAGTTCAAGTGAAACCGGGACTTTCTGTCTCCTGATGGTACAAATGGCTCGCGCCCCTTCATTTTCGTGATTTTCACACGCGACAGGCCTCCGCGTTCACCACGTGCCATGGTCCAAAGTTTGTGCAAAACAGAAGACACGTGCTGGACAAGATGGCCGACAACGAGGTGAGCGCGCACATCGAACAGCGAATTGTCATGAAGTTTCTCGTTAATGAAGGCGTAAGGTCATCAGATATTCACAGAAGACTTCTGGCTCAGTATTGGCGCGATACACTTAGCCGCAGCAAAGCGTTTGAGTGGTGCAAACGGTTCCGAGAGGGCCGTACATCAGTGCAGGACGATCTCGGCGGGGGCGGCTCAGAGCCGTGTGTCAGAGTTCCCGAGAACATCCAACTTGTGGAGCGCCTGATCCTCAAGGACCGACGGATAACATGTCTCGAACTGGCTCGAGAGACGGACCTTTCTGTGGGAACGTTGAACACTATCATTCGTGAACATCTCCAGTTTCGGAAAGCCGGGCCTCCTCACCAAAGGAGTCCTCCTCCTAGAGGACAATTGAACCTCTGTATGCAATAAGGGGATAAGTCGACTTGTCCTCTTTTTACTATTTTTGTTGCAATGACATCTACGTACCAGTATGCACCTGCCAATGAAAACTTAGGACCTTATTGCGATTTGCTGGCCCGCTACAGCATGGTAAAAAACGGGAACTGCATGTGTGTCAATGGGACGGACAATCATATCAGGCCCCTTTTCTCATTTTGGGATTTTTCGACTTATTCCCTTATTGCATACAGAGGTTCAATTCACGCCGGCATGCCGCGCATCTCACGACACGCACCTTACAGGAACTTGGCTGGGAGTTGCTGCCACATCCTCCTTACAGTCCAGACCTCGCCCCCAGCGATTTCCATCTCTTCGGGCAAACTAAAGGCGTTCCTTGGGGGCCGCCACTTCAGCTGCGACGATGAAGTCAAGAATGCGGTCCGATCATGGCTGCTACGCGCCGGTAAAAATTTCTACGCTGCTGACATCCAAGCCCTCGTGAAACGCTGGGACAAGTGCATTAGTGCAGCTGGAGATTACGTTGAAAAATAAAACTGATTTCTCGCCTGCAAGTTCATTTAACATTTGCGAAAAATGAAAAGTCGCGGTTTGACTTGAACGCCTCTCGTACATCCCCGTGACTGCCAATAAATACTACCAGTACAATTATGCAATCCTGGCAAACATGATAGTGATCATTGGAGCCTTTAGTTCACTATGATCAAGAGGCCGCCCACCCCGGCCCGTCGCGTCAAGATATCATGTGATTTGGAAAGAGTGTATCGCTGATAAACAAGCACACGTTGGCCTTTTTGTCCTAGACGGCCGCCTCAAGACGGCCACCGCGGAGTGATGTGATGTCTGGCACCCGATCTACCTAATCTGATCGAAACTTTGTGTGTTGTGCTGTGCTCTGCGTCCTCCTTGGCCGCCTCAAGATCATCACTGCGGAATGAACAACTACCTGGAACCTCATCTAACCTAATCTCATCTCATCTAGTATACCGCAACCGGTATCTCTCTCAGCGACTCGTCCTTTAACGCCACTTGCGACAACTTGATTACCCCAACGCCTCTTTGGCCACTCTGCTCGGCCCAGTCGTGCACAACCAGGGGGCGGTTATGACTGCCCACTTGATTCTACGACGATGACTACGACTGCCCTGCGGTTACGACTGCCACTGCTTTCTTGATGCCTCCGGCCTCTCGACCAGCCTCTGAGGCCCCCTTTTGTGTGTGTGTGTGTATGTGCATGTGCATGTGCATGTGCGTGTGCGTGTGCGTGTGCGTGTGCGTGTGCGTGCGTGCGTGCGTGTGCGTGCGTGCGTGCGTGCGTGCGTGCGTGCGTGCGTGTGTGTGTGTGTGTGTGTGTGTGTGTGTGTGTGTGCATGTGTGTGTGTGTGAGTGTGTGGTTTTTGTTTTTGTTGTTGTTCTTGTTTCCTTCTTTTTGTTAAAGGAATAGCAAGTCGGCTTACGACTGACTAACCTTTCCTCCGTTTCTTTTTTCAATAAACATATGCCCCCCTCATCTCATCTCATTCAACCTCATCCTCATCTAATCATCGATCTCATCCTCCTACGTTAGTCGTAACGTTGCCCGCTACAAGCGTGGCAGACCACGGCGAGCAGTTTCACCAGTTTCACCACCACCACCACGCCGTCGTGTAACTTCGTCGTTTTCGCGTTCCGTGAAGTGAGGTCAGGGTAGTATCTGCCTCGCACATGAAGTTTTCGCTCCTATCTCCTTCGCGCCATGGCATCTATCATCGAAAACAACCATCCAAACCACGCGTGTGATCGGCGGCTGCCAACGCACGTGATTTTCTTTTGCCAACGACTGGTCGCGACATCTGGTGTTGTGACGTAGATTGTGTGCAAACAGCCAGTCGTGCATTCAGCATTCTTCGCGGAAGACGACGTGTCTGCGCAATTTGTACCCTGCCATCAGGCCGGCTTCGACCGGGTTGGAACCCGCAGCCTTGGGATCGGTAGGCTGACAAGTACCGACTCACCCCTGTTTATAAAATATGATAAAATAAAATTATATCACCTCCAGAAGTATGCTTCGAGGCATAGCTATTTCGCATAACGTGATGCCTCGATGAGGGCTACGTAGTAAGGAACAAGTTTAACGAGCCCTTCCCTTTGCCCCCTTCTCCTTCCTCTTATTTCCTTTTCCCTCAAACTACGTGCCGCCGGTCTAGGCAAGCAGATCGGCGGTTACCAGCGGCATTGCTAAGTGGGTAAAAGCATCAGACTGGGAGGTGGTGGGTTCGAATCCCACCACCGGCTGCGCTGTCTGAGGGTCTCCTTGGGTGTCCCGGCGGGCTTCCCAGACGGATGTCGGCACAGTTTCTCCTGAAGTCGGCCCAGGACGCATACAAATCCCCCCCTGTCCTCCACTTCTTCCTGCTGTCGTCTCGATCTCTGCACGTCGGTACACCGCTCACAGCCACAGTTGCTTCGCGGCGCTCCCTGCCCTCCCATTTAGCGGACCACGTTAAGCAGCATTTGCATCCCAGACAGGTTCTCCATAAAGCAAATAATGTTTAATTTGGGACTGGATTAAACAGTTGCGTCCTACGTACGATCCATGCCAAGCAAACAGCCACGAGAGATGCGCGCACTTTCAATGCATATACACCTTTGCGTTTGATTATAGAAGAAAAAAAAAAAAAAAACTCACCTTTCTTTTCCCGCTTGCAGAGTATTACTTCCCAAAACATTGTGTTCATCATCTTCGCTTCATCATCTTCGCTTCTAAATGCGGGCCCTCTCCGATGTATACGCTAACAGAAACAGAACCTGTCCCGAGAATATTTATCTTCTTCCGACAGAGCAGTATGGTTCCTAATCCTGTCTTATTTCGACACCTTTCATAAAAAAGAAAAAAAAAAACGGCAAAGAAAAGAGTGAGACTGAGAGAGAGGGAGTGAGAGAACCGTGGAGCCTAACATAGGAAACGGAGGATTCTGATAAAAATGAATCATGTTCAAGAAGGCAGCTCGTCGCTTGTATTGTTCGGATATAACGACGAGAAAAACCGCTTCAAAGTCGTCAACATTTCACGAGCTCCCTGTCTAAAATGGTATCGGGAACGAAAATCCTCGGAGACCTTTTTAAAAACGGCTTTGTCGACGCTGACAGATTGGAATCTGCAGTGATGGGTGTGCCGTATAAAATGGGTGAATGTGTTCAGCGTAGAATGGAGGCACCAGACGGAGAAGCCTCGAGCTATGATGAGGCTCCTAGGAAGTGGTGACGTCTTTACGTTGGCGCATTTATGTCGCCGGTCGTAGGATTGCTTATACGTGCGAGACATGCTTCGAATATTTATTTGTTGAAGTATTCCAAGTATACTCTTCAAGCAGAACTTCACTGCACAACGCATGTAGGACAACCATTGCGCAAGATGGTACCGTTACCTATTTTATATATTTTATCGGTCTTTACCGTTATCATGCCTTTCTGCGACAATAGGTCACCGGTAATTTCGTGCGGAAATGACGTCAGTGTCCTCGCTTCTGTATCAAGTGCCTGACAGGTTCCGATAGGCAAGATGCTTTGTGATCGCTGCTTGTTTAAAATTGGTTTCCAAGTCGCTTCTGAGGAAGTATGGGTGGCTGTTGCGCTGTTGTGAAGGGCTGACTATTCCCTTCAGGACTAGAATGCCAGGTATTGGCACAGCGACGGTAATGCTGAGTACATCTATTACATATCAATGTATGGAAAAATATGAAACGCACAACATCAAAAACACCTTTTTGACATTTTGATTTTAACACTTTTTTTTTTCTGCCGCTGTGCGGCGTCGATTTGGCGAAAAACGCGAAAGGATGTTTTTAGAGCCAGGCACATCCACCTCCAGCACCCATAGCCTTCGTCGCCTGCTACCGTGGACACGGAAGTCGACTTCTTTCCCATAGAAAGTGCCTGTCACTTCTTAACACAAGTGAATAAGTGTGACAAAAAGGTGTACGCCTCCCGTTTCCAGCAAACCATGTGAAGAAAGATTTCGAGGCAAGTCCGCACCCCTATACAGGAGCTGCGGTAAGGAGCGGCGCGACTGAATTTAAAATTCCCACTAATATTTTGTAGATAAGAAGGCAAAAAAAGAAAAAAATAGGCGATGTCAAGTTGCCGGTGGTGAGTAAATCAAACAGTGATATTAAACGGTATATGAGCAACTTATTTATTTACACGTGGTACACAAGACTTTCGTGCACGAGACTACGTTATACGTACTAATCATTTTAAATGTTCTTTTAAATTTTAAAATCTATCGTACGAAGTAAGTTGGTGTTTGCTCCTATTGTTTGGAATTCTTTATCTATGACTCTGTCGCAGCCGCTGAGAGGGTTCAAAGAAATATTGTTGTAATTGTATACGGTACGTACTTTCACCGACAACTTTATTATTCTTATACATCAGTGTTGTCTAGGTTGGGTTTACATCCCCTTCAGTGCAGAAGAGAAATATCGGATACGATCTTTTTGTTCAAAGTTGTTGATGGTGTCAACTCCCCGGAACTATCGTTGCAGACGACAATGATTGCAGGCTTGAGTCACGTGTTCATTCAGTCAGTCTTGTCTTGGGCCCTCTTCGTCTTGTACTGCGTTCCTTTTTCCACAGAAAGCCTTTGGTAACGAATAAGGGCCTCTGCGGCTGAAGGCGGCTAGTCCCCTTCGAAAGCAGGGCTGTGATTGGCGGGAATCCTAATGACTACGTCATCTCAATCAACCATTAGATCGTCGCTATCCTGCTGATGTCACGATACTGGAGGAACGAAAGGCGGGTCACGTTTCGGTTTCCACGTCGCGTTTTGTTCCCTGATTCGCATAACAATTCAACTTTCTCAAGCGAATGCACTCGACGCCTAGCGGAGCACATACCCAAATACAAAGAATAGTGAATGTTGTCATTAGAATCGGGACTACAAGTCGTTTCTTTGGGTGGGGGTGAAGGATTCGAAGTTGGACAATCCATGTTGATTGTTATTGGGAAGTCACCCAATAACAATCAACAGGAGTCGCCCCCTGGTGTTCACTGAACGAACCCTGTCCCGTGGATTTCCCGGGCAGTACTCACACATTGCAACGCGTATCAAGGTATTGCACGTGTAAGAGGCTGTTCAGCGTTGATCTTTCCTGATAAAACATGACGAAAATGAGATATGTGTTCCAAGTAAGTTGTATTTTCACTCCAACATGATAGTTTTTACTGTAAGTAACAGAAACGAAACCGAAACGAGGATCCCCATCAAGAGGTGGCACAGTGGCGCCCCTGGTCTTGCAGTAACAGTAATAGGCCCCCTCCCTCTGGAGCTGGTGGCACATGGCCACCAGGCGGTATGACCCAAGACAGGGAGGGGAGAGAAGAAACACAAACACAACACTTACAAAATGAAAAAGAAAAAAAAACGTTCCCAACAATTTTCTGACAGGCGACAAAGGGAAGATCCAGGGAACACTAACACAATTTCCCCTGGAGGTTATCTCCTTGAACACCACCAGAAGCCGTGCCACTGGGTCACGCACCTTATCGAGCACGATGATTTCTCCGAACAGCGGAAAAACAATTATTAGAGGCCTTTTTCTTTTTAGGTTGGCCACCAGTTCTGAACCCCCTTGGTAGTAGGCAATCAACATTCCTTTTTTGCGCTCCAGAAGTCTGGTGTTCAAACACCTGCTAGTTCGGATAACATACAGAAGACGCACACCAGAGGAAGTACTTCTATACAATTTATGCTCCTCCCTCTCTCTCTCTCTCTCTGAAGAAGTCCGACAATGGGGAGCGGGCTCTCCTTGGTCTCCGCAAACGATTAGTCCAATCATCGTTTGAGGGAACCAATCCGAGTCCTCTTCTGCATTGTCGGGATCCTTGAGGGAAAACGTACGTTTCGTTTCGTTCTTTTTCTTTTTGTTTTTGTTTTTCGACCGTAATCACAAAACACAAGAAAGAAAAAAGGAGTAAAACGGGAACTAATTGCAGCTTCTAGTCCCATTTGCAATATCTCCTCATTTTAGTATAATGAGAAGAAAAGTAGACAAGCTAGACTTGTACGTGTCGTCCCTTTCAGTTGCTCCCCAACCTAAGGGAAATGTTGTCCTTAGCCCTTTTAGGCAACGCATTTAGTCCCCAAAAGTACTAAAATCACTTTTTTTCTTCTTAGAGTGCATAACCTATATGAATCCCGTTCCTTTTGTATTAATGTCAAGGTAATGGCAACCTTGACTTCACGAGGATAAATTTTTTTTGCACTTTAATGCCCCAGTGATATGCCGTGAAGCATTTATTGCGTTAACGACATGTTCGCAATACACGCTCTCGTTTGTTGCCCGGGAAACGTTTCGGTCGCGAAATTCTCCCCGTATTATATTCCTGAATGCAACCAAAAGCAGATGTTACCGTCGAGATTCCGCAATGAAAAAGGTTCAGGCGCTGGGGAAGGATTTCAGTGCCGAGCTGGGGGCTGTGTACTGCAGATAAGCTTTTATTCAAATCGCGTTAGTGCCCTGCCTACTTTTGCTCACTGGAGTATCAGCGAGTTCGCGTGTGGCTTGTTACTACGCAAACGGAGCAGGTTCATTACTACTAGGACTGTAAGGGCGGCCTTAAAAGTCGGGTTTGCTTTCGGGAGATAATCTTTGCGTATACTTAGCGAAATGAACAAGCGACTGAGATGTGTAGCGATGGGAAGAAATAAAGTATGATTTTGGCACGAAGAAGGATGGAGCTTCTTCCAGCACAGTGTTGCACGCCACTTGTGCCTCTCGAAATAGCTTTCCAGTTATTAGGTGATTGCGCTAAGGTCAACATATGGGGTAGCAGGTAGAGGTACATCATGCTTAAAACTAGCACAAGAAACGCAGTTGTCCTGTCGTGTTGTTTAGTATGTGTCTCTTGTGCTGCTTTTAAGTAGTTTATTGGACAGCTCATTGATCCGTTACTTTCAATACTTCTCTGCGCGGCCCATTCACCATTTAGCGAGTGTACTACGTATGTTGCAGCTAGTAGCTGCCGTTCTCGGCCAAGTTCGAACACACGACCTCGGAATAACCATCATATCATGGGCGATCGGAACTTTTCTTTTTCCGTTTTCTTTCTTTCTTTTTTTTTTTTTGTCAGTGTAATTTAATAAAGACAATCGTCCAAACAGAAGTCAATTACAAACGCAGATGCGAGCTATGATGAGCAGTAACGTATATATGCACATATATGTGCGCAATGCTCAAACACATTAATTGCTTAAGGTGAGCTATGTGCAAATGTGCATGATACACGGCACTATGCTGCACGTATACACTGTTAAAACTGAACTTCACCGCATAAGGAATTTTTCCCTTCAGGGGTTTTTCCCTTTTTGTGCCTGACCCCTGTTTCCCAGAGTAACGTAACGTAAGCAAAAATAAAATACAAATAAAAACTACAAATAACACGCTCCTAGCAAACCATTATCCAGAATGACATCCTATACTCTGGAGCCTCGCGGAGGAGCACGCCTCCTCGTCACACTTACGCAGTTACGTTAATTGGTCACAAAGAAGCGCAAAATGTATTACAAGTATTAAGTAGTACGATATATAAAGCCAGAGTACAGGAATAGCCTAATGTGAAATTTTTATACTACACGAGCGTATGTGATGCAATAAAATGTCAGCCTTAGAACTACGGTATATGCTTAGGATTACCCAAGATGCACCCCTCCTGCAAGACTCCAAACGCGACTGAATACAGGAAGGCTTAAATTGGGCTACGTATTTTATAGCTACGCATTTCAACGAGAGGAGCAGGTGCGGCGCGTAAACGCCGATAATCCTCGGCTTGTCAAGGTATATAAAGAGCTGTGCAAATTGACGCCGCTCAATTTTGCGTGCAATGAGCTACGAACGCTCGTCTTCTTACTCCCATACTTTCACATAGAGGAAGTTCATCTCTCTTTCATCTCATTTGTTACATCGTTATATATTTTATGTAATAATACTTATTATCATTACCATGGCTCATCCCATTTCGTCTAGTGTTTATTATGCACCACGTCGGGCAGGCCTATATAGGCATATTATGCAAGGCTTTAAATGTTATTACCATAAGTTCACCCCGGCTGATAATCACGTCACACTCATCATCTTCATTTTCCTATTGGTTTCTGGTTTCTGTTTATTAAATAAACGGCTGGCTGCATCAACGCTCGAGCGGGTCACGTCCATCACTAAGCATGCAGCCAGCGAAGCGCACGGCCGTGTCTTCTCTTACATTCTCACATTAAGTACTGATCTTTAAGGTATAGAGCCCTTACTCCGTTCTGCGCACGTGCACTACGGCATGTGCGGCATAACGAAGTTGATGTGAGTTTCATTCTGTAGAGTGTTGTCCGTGAATAAAGCTGACCTAGACGGATTCTGTGCATGGCTGTTTGCAGTGGTCTCTCCAGGCTTCTTGGGACGATAGCTGTGAAATTGGGATCGATGAAAGAGAGATTATCAGTATGTCGGAGGGATGTCTTCAAGAGTTCTCTGGATTTGGGGCCACCGTTTTCCTTAGATATAGGCAATGGAGTCGGCTTTCGAGAAAGGTGTCGCTTAGAGCTTCCTTGGCTGTTTTGCCTGCTGCTGAATCCATTGCAGTGTTACAGCGTGACCTGACTGTACGGCGTAGCTGAAGGTGGTGCGGATTTTGAACACCGGATAATTCAAATCGCTTCTTTCGATGATGGCTTCTATGGAGGACTTCGAATCTGCGCAGATGAGCCAAGTTTTCGGGTGAGATTTCTTGATGTGGCATAGTGCTTTGAATATACCGCATAGTTCAGCAGCGGTAGATGAGGAGCCATGTGAGAGCCTGCATCCCTTCCGCATGGGTGCCCGGTAGGCGGCCCGAATTTGGTCGCGACTTTTTCTATGGTAATCTACGTCCCCATTTTCTCTTCTTCTTCTTCTTCTTCGTCGTCGACGTCATCGAGCTGTAGAAGTTGTGTATATAGACGTCACATATTCGCAAAGCTTCATCCGGCAAGGCATCATATATAGTTCTTGAGGTATACATGGGCCCCTGTGTTTTCGGGTTGTATGGTTTTTTGAAACTCGGGAGGTAAAGTCTGGTTTAATTTCAGTAGCCGTGAAACAGTGTAAATCAGGTGATATCGGGTGGAAAACTAGATTTTCGGGTGGAAAAGAGCGCTTCTCGTATTTAGATTCACATAAGATGCTGAACAGCTCTGCTGAACATTCAGTGTTTAGCTATCTCCAGTGCCCATATTGGTGACTGAATTGGCACTTTGCAGTGTTCGTTTTCGGTTTCTTTTCTTTCTTTCTTTTTTCTGGTTTTACGCTAAGCGTTGATGAAGCAAATCAGGTGGTAGAAACGGGTTTTACCGTAAAACACGGGGCCATTGGTATACATACAGTGGGATAACTTTGTGCACTTTCAGTTTCGGTTTCACATTGACGTAAGCATGAGCTACGGGGCCATGATGTACACCGTGGTAAGGGTGCGCGACAGCCGTAAAGGCGATCCAGGACTATTTTGAGACGTGATGAAACGAGTAACTTATGTGTCAAATCCGTGGCTTGATTTTGCTTGGCATCTGAAGAAGAGCGTCAAAATAAGCGGGGGCTGCGGTAAAATAACATGCAGTGGACGTACGCATTCTTTCCCATGAAACAGTTATTGCATGGTGAAAAGTTACATGGTTACTAGGACCTGAACCGTGCACACCAGCGATGCATTGGCGCACGGCACGGAGGGCACGGAGTACCGAGCATGCATCCCCGCTCCCATATGTCCAAGGCCCCGCTCTAGAGAGAGAGAGAGAGAGAAAGAGAGAGCGAGTAGAAGTCGCTGCGTTTTGGAGCTTGGTGACGCCCGAATATGGGGCCTGCTCAGCTCAGCTCAGCCAGCTCAGAGGGACAAATCGCACATAAAGTGCTGCGCGACATCCTCAAAGATACGCAAATCGTAAACACTAGGCCAGGTCCACTGAAGAAGAAACTCCGCATGATGACTATGAGCAGATAGATCAAAAGTGCAAAGGATACTCCCACACGAAACGACACTCCCACTCTCTTTCATCTTGCCATTTAATAATCTAATCATCAACCTAATCTAGCTACTCCTCCCCCCCCCCCCCCCAGCCGACATTCAAGCCCCGATCTTCAAATTTCAAAAGCGGTCGATATGGTTATATTGAGAGTTCGCGCACTCCAAAGCCGCTGTGGTAGTATGGTGAGCTACAGTGGTAGGCGAGCGCAAGAGCTCCTGGAGCATCACGCGTGGCTCAGTGGTTAGCGTGCTGGCCATGTCACGTCGAGGCTGGGAGGTACCCGGGTTTGAATCCCGCTGCCGGCTGTGTTGTCTGTGGTTTTTCCTGGGTTTTCCTCAGACGCTTCCAGGCATATGTCGGCACAGTTCCCTTAGAAGTCGGCCCGGGACGCACATTCCCCCAGGGCGTCAGTGGTGACGTCCTGCCTGTGAGGCCCACTACCATCATCGTTATGGGATAACGACAAGATCAAAATTGGGCCCCAGGATTATACACGTCACAAAAAAAAAGCAGGAGAAAAAACGATAAGGAACTAAATACCTCTACTCGTTACGTCGGAAAAAGGAAACTAAACATGTTACGAGTTACTAAAAAATACAAAACAAAGAGGAACGAGATCCCGTTACCAGTAGATAACGAGTTACTTTCACGTTAGAATTATGTTCCACAGAGCCAATGTGTAAAGGCAACATGGGCTTAATTTTACTTGCGTTTTACGTTGAAGTCCCTTATAGCAGTATCTTGATTAAAACAAGAGCCGCAGAACAGTCTCCGTTCGAAATATCGGTCGCTCTCGTCGTAGTTCTCTTCCCGTAACAATAAATCGTTGCTTCGTCAGAAGAAAAAAGTGGCTATCTAGTAGGTAGCCTGTTACGTGCAGCTCTGTATATGTCAATGGGACCTGCGAAACTGCAATCTCGTACATCACAGTTGAAAATCGCCGATCTCGTCCTTGACTTTCAACCGCAGAGCGGCACGTTGACACAGTTCGTGCCAAAGACACGAGAACTCGTCCCGCTCGGCTTCTAAATCCAACCGCTTAATTCGCATTCCCAATGCCGACCTTTCCAGCAAAGACAAGCAAAAGAAAGAGCGACTGTGAAGTGAAGGTGTTCCACTTGGATTCCTCAGCCGCTATTGTCTGGAGGAGGACAAAGGAGTTGGAAGCCAAGTCTGAATGGCGACTCGATCGGCAAACTTTCCGCCTATGCAAGAAGAGGATATCGCAGCAGCAGAGCACACCGCGAACGAGGCTTAAAACAGTAGTAAGTCAGTAAGACCGCTAAAAGAAAGGACATTACGCACATGAACGGATGCTGCGAGACAGTTCCATGAAAGACGGCGAAGGTATAATAAATAAAACAGAATATATATAAACCCAAAGGAGTTTATATAATAAATAGTGCGGTCGGGTGACGAGTTCACTCATCTTGTTTTGTACACTTAAATCGATCCAGCAAAAACAGTGCAGTTTGCGGATAACTCATACGTCCTTGTATTACTATGGGAGGTGTACATGTGGGCGCCATCCCCACGCTGGAAAAACTGGCATCTGTTTTCTTTTTCTCGTAAATTCACCCACCTGCAAAAGGTTGATCAATCAATATAGTGCCCACGGTTGTTCAGAAGTTCACAATTCCTCTCACACAGGCAGTCGAGCCAACTTTTCCATTTCCCGACATGCTTACTGAACAGGTCTTGTGAAGCGAAGTTGCTAGGAGGCTAGTGCTATTGGAAAAGTTCAATTGGATTGAATTTTACCGAGAGGGGATTTCAGTCCACGTGAATATTTCAAAGTATTCTACACATTTGTAGGTGCGGTTGTCTCATTTTCTTGGTTTGAAGAGAAAGAAGGGTTCAAAAGAAATCGTTGAGCAGGTGGGGTTGGGTCCGTTAAGAGCTGAGTGTAACAGATGGTAACAAACAAGAGGGCATTTTGTTTTAAATAAACAGTAAATACGTTGTCTGTTGCATATCATAGTCTACGTTTTATTGTTCAGTTATTGTTCAGACTACGATTGTTCGGTTAAAAAAGACGATGGATGCGTACAAAGTAATGAGGTGGTGGAGCAACGTATTTGGAACTTATTTGTTGTTCTTACGAACGAATGCAAATAAGAATAAGCGAGACTGTTGCGGTGATTTACAGTGAACTAGAACATTAGTAGCTCAGTAGGAGTTGAAGAAACTGCTAGTTCCCAAATTCTAAGGTTACAAAAAGCGTGCAAACGGAGCCACAACGTTTCCTCAGTACAAAGCCGGTTGATCTGGTACATATACTTAAGTTTTTTTTTTTTTTTCGTTTTCTTTTTCTGCAGCAGCCAATAAGGTAGCAGCCAATTAGCAGCAGCAGGTAGTTGGTAAGTATGACTTACCAACTACTCCGTTTCTCAACCTTAGTGATCTGGTATATGTAACACTGCGCTTATGCAAGTTTTAGGAAGAGAGAATCAACATTACACCACAGAACGTTCGACCACACCACAGGGAAAACGGTTACTCTTATATTCACTCTGTTGACAGCCGATCCTTTTAAAGAAATTACTAAAGACACGTTTAAAAACCAGCTCAGACATCATTGCAACGCTCTCGAAATTCCAGCAATACCTAGCCCTTTGTCTCGATATGTGAAATGTCGTATTTTTCCTCTACTATATACCCTCCGCGACTATATACTACTTCTGCTCTATCCAGAACAGAAGGAAGTCAGGGAAGGAAGTTCAGATCGGACACGAGCACCGAGCGTCTGACAGCGACCACAAGCCAGCGCGTCAACCTGACCAAGTTGGCCTATTGTGGTCTCGCCGGCAACTCGTCCGTGTAGAGACCGTACACCGTTCTCCTTTCGCTAGCACAAGAAGCTCCGCAACCAGATTACGTACGCACGCCATGACTCGCATCTGGGTGAAGGGAGACACGATTTTGACCTGATGCTGCCGATTTGGCGTCTCATCGACACCTTCGTATCGGGATCAGGGTTTCTCGCCTTAATGTGAACGCACACGGACGAGGTATGTCAAAGGAATGTTGTGGTTTTACTCGTGGCAATGTCATATTCACGTTGCTGCATATGTTGTTACTGCTTTGAATACGAGCTGTTGAATCACATTAAAAGCAGGGATGGAGGGAAGTTAGAAACAGAAGGAAAATAAACGGTAAACGAGATGGAGTGGTAGAGACACTGTAAAAATAAATATTGATTATGTTTTGGGGCGTTTAAGGTCATTGGGAACGTTTGGCGGCGAAATCCTTTTTGAATGCCATTAAGTTGATACTGAGCGCATTTTAATGTATAAAATAATTTCTTCTTGCGTTACTGTCTTTGTTACACAGGCTCAGCGTATCGCAAAACGTAGTCTAGCGGTCGCGCGGTATCATGTGACCCTACATTGTTGGAAGAAAAGGTATAGGGTGTCTTCACATGGCGTCAAACGAACCCGTTTGGTCGCCATGGTGGTGGTCACTTTTGCGGCGCAGCTGCCGAGATTATTTAGCATTTGCTCGAAAATGAAGCCTTGAATTGTGTTTTGCAATCCGGTCGCGTCCGTACCCTTCTTTTATCCCGAAGACACTTCGTCATTGTCGTTCTCACATTTTCTTTCACAAAAACTATGGTTGTCGCATTGAAAAATAGCGCAGTTTGTCAGTTTGTCATTTTTCAATGCCGCTTGCACGGAAAGTGACCGTCAGTGGGAGGAGCTTACGAGCATGCACGTCACTGCCACGTCACAATGCGACGTATAGGTGAAAGTTCCCTATAAAATGGTATAACGAAGGTATAAATCAGGGCGAAACTACCATAATTATACCTCATCACCACCGTCTATAACCTCTTTAAACCACGAGGAAGGTACAAATCACCCATTCTGTACCTTCCACGGCAGCTGAGGATATAATAAGGTACTTCTCTCTTACGTTTATTCCTTCGGCGTTTTGTATACCTTTAGCTGTGCAACTTGTGCTACAGTGCTGGACAAAAGTTTACGGGACACGCTTTAACAAAAATGTCGGAACAGGTCCTTGCGAAGTCGTCCCAGGACAGATGTCCCACCCCCACCCCCCCAGCGAGATGCCGCCACGCCGGCAGGCAGATCGCTCGGAAATACCACACCACCACCTCCGTTTCAAGAGTGTAGGGTTCGGATGCGAGAAATAGTACGAATGAGCATGAACGAACGTACGGCGCAGTGATAAGCGACGTTCTCTCGTAAGATCCTGCTTTCCTCCCGCACTGCACACGAGAAAGCAGTTTATAACGCCGACTTTCTTCCGCGTTAATGCATTCCTTCGCAATGTAACTCGGAAATTCCCATCAGTGCATATCTGGAGAGCCACGCAGTCCGAAGCCGTCTATGTAACGCTCAACTGCGCAGCGGTATCCGACCGGGCTACGCATTCACAACCTCCTGTCCGCAAAAGCCAGGAATCCGACTAATTTCAGTTTGTCACTCTACATGTCAGCCGCATACGCGGTACTTGACTAAACGCAGCACTTCTATCAGCCGAATAACCCACGCCTGCGTGAACCGTATGTCGAAATATCATCTAGGTCGCGCGCATATAGCTAGAGGGCTCACAAAGGTGTGAGGAGAACGATGTCCTGCATGCACGTGGGCGTGGGGCTTCCAATTTTTGTGAAAGATGACTGGGCTATATTGAGTTATGCCAGAAATGGTCCATTTCCCTACATTTTTGTGCCCCATACACAGCATTGAGTTTCTCACTCTTTATTTATTTTTCCCCCTTCTTCTTGATTGCCTGAAGATTCCTTGTGTGCCAACTGGAGTTTGATTTTTTTATATATACATGCATACTTTGAACTGAACATGACGTGAGGAAAATGGGAGGAAAGCTGCTTCGTTGCGAACGCCCTACGGGGCCTTTGAAGTATTCGCATAAATAAGTAAATATACATATTTTTAAAAAACAGCAGCAAATGCAACGTATTTCTGGGTCTTTTATTATGAACATCTGATAAAAAATCGGACGATACTACATTGGACTATATTGACTACTGCTCTACTTATACTGGAGGAGCCGTATGCGTGAAAGGGAAAGGGGGCAGTGCCAGCTTTGTAGATTTTTTTTTTTTTCATCTGCTACTCCCATAACAAACCTTTAAATGGATGAACCCCACAGAAAGGAAAAAAAAGATGAAAAGATAGAAAGATTTTGTCCTCATCTGCAATATAACACATTATTACAGCAAGACCTAAAGGCATTCATTTTTGCCGCCAAATGTCTCCTCTTTCTTTCGCTTAGCGCGAATCGTTGGACGGATCCTTTTATGTTTTGAAATTCCCTGTTAGCGCAGCGGAGCAACTGTGGCTATCATCAGCTGACGGATCCACTATCAAGGATCATATTGAGTTTTTTTCTGAGGCCGGCAACGCTGCGTTCGCTTTCCGCCTTTCGTCCTCCTTCGTCTTGTTGCGTTTCACGTATTTTGTACCCGTGTTATCTTCTCATTGAGCACTGGTTTTAAATCCGTCTCGTCCTCTTCTTTGCAGTTTTTTTCGTCCAATTTGTCCATGCTCGGAGCTCTTCAAGCTCAACGAGATGCTCCCGTCGTCGCTGCTAGCAATGCACGCTGTTACTATATACGTTCTACGTATCCCCCCCATAATACCATTTGATCGCTCGTTTCACAATTTTAGTCTTGACTTCACGACAACTCCACTTATTAATACGTAAATAATTCTCAACAGTTCCCGCAAAGCTAATCACCCTGAGTCGTACACACGGAAGCAAACCCCGGCACGGAAAATCGCCTCCACAAACGCACGGCACCGCACGGTTGGTCACGTATGGCGTGTAGAACCATCGAGGCATGCGGGTAAGAAAGTCAGATCGGAGTGCACGCCGTTTCCATGCCTTGCACGCACTGCAATGCGTCGGAATTACTTTCGCTCTGCCCCTTTTTGTTGGCTAACGACGCAGAAAATACCGGCGACGACGATTCTTTCTCGTTGACTCACGCTGTAGATGACGTGCTGGCAAGCCGAGTTAGCTATGGCGGCGCGAAGGCGTGAGGTGAAGTAACCATATGTGCATGAAACGTGCATGCGAGAAATGAATCTGCAGACTCCTACGCGCACAAACCTAAATGCATGGGATGATGATAGGACATTCACCGTTCACTGCCTCATTGCTTTTGTGGAAGGGTTGGGAAAGGGATGAACAGCCCTGTTAGTGCTCGCCCATTATATAGATCGGTGCGGAGCAGGAACTCTGCAACAATGAGGCTCGTGCAGTGACGTCACGTTTGGTCACGAGACTTGGGAAAAACGAATTGCGGCGCCGGTGCCGCAGAAGGAGGCCATGCCTTAAGTTGTTGCGGTATGCGTGCAACTACGAGAGGAAACTGTAAAAGCACACGCTGCTGCTTCATTCGGCCCGCTGTAAGACGCCTGTGACGCATCCCTATGTCTTCCCGTGTCACGTGGCTCAAAGGTTGCGCGTGACGTCATGTGCACGAGCCACATTCGTGGGCCCTTCATGTGTTATGCACTCTAAAGACTGAACTTTACCGCATAACACGCCTACTAGACAACCACCATCCAGAGTGACATCGTTGCCCCCCCGCCTCCCCCATAGACCTCTCCCTGTTTGTAAACAAATGACGTCACAGTGTTCGATAGCGCCACCAATAGACGAGTTCAGAAAATCCTAGAGTGCTTAGCGTCGCTTTGAACTGTGGGAGTTTACTAATACGAAAGAAACGGGTGCCCTCCGAACTGTTCCGATTTCTCCCCTGCCGGTTCATAGTACACGACGTGTCAAGGTCAGCGAAAGCGAAAAGTGAAGGATTATTCTTCGTTCCCCCGCTCAGCAAGCCCCCAGGATGCAATGCGTGCGCAAAGAGCACTGGGATTTTTCCGAACTCGTCTATTTGGTAGAGTTGAACTACGCTCGAGCTAGGGGGCAAACAAGGTTCCGCCCGAAAGCCACGGTCTTGAGGAGATTACGATGGTTCCTGAAAGGGACACGACCTTCGGTCCTACTTTTCTTTCAATAGGAGGCAGCGAACAAGTGCCCATTTGTGGAACCCAGCCCTCCCTTTCCGATTTGTTTCGGTTTCAGTCTGTCTACCAACGTCATGATCACGTTTCTCGGGTAGAGGTCTATTCGTTGAAAACGGGTAGCGTACACTTTTTTTTTGTGACACCTCCCAATGAGAGCTATATCTTGGTCCACTATTGTCTGGTGGTGGTGTTTGTGAAAGGGCTCGTCGTTGTCGGCTTCAAGTAGGTGGGCAACGTCACGACTGACGCCCTGAGGGAATGTGCGTCCTGGGCCGACTTCTAAGGGAACTGTGCCGACATATGTCTGAAAGCGTGAGAGGAAAACCCAGGAAGCACCCAAGATAGCACAGCCGGCACCGGGATTCGAACCCGGGTACCTCCCAGGCACACTATTGGCTGCGTATCAGCAATACTAGCACTGTACCGGTGAAGAGGTGTCACAGACAGGCGTACGCCCCGCGTTTTCCACAAATCATTAGCGATAACGCTATCAATGTGCAATGGCTGACCTTCAGTGTGTTATGTGGTGTTAAGTGTTGTTGTAAGAGTGCACAGGGCTCGGCTACGGCCAGGTAATGTTTGCGATCTCAAACGGACGTTGATGTGTTCGTTGCATGTCATTTCAGTCAATCCATGAGGACGCGCTCTCGTTCAAACTGCCTGGAGACCAGCAGGATGTGGTGCGGGACGACCCGCACTCCGTACGACAGAACCAGGAGCGTTTGCACAATCTCTAGAAGCGCGTACAAAACTGTACATACAGTAGAATATGTACCCAGCAGAAAGTGTGCTAGTATGCCGCTTGAGCGCTAGCGGTGTCAGGTATAGGTCGAATCGTCCACACAAGTTACCCGATTTGCTCCTTACAGACAGAGTCATGGCGCATTCACGCTGTCGGTCTCCTGTCGTGCATCATCGACGACTTAAAGCCTTTAGTCTTTAGCTTTTAGTTTAAAGTATTCGGCTATTTAATATTTTTAACGTGTATTTTCTATCTGTTTCCCTGCACGATATGGAAAGTCCTTGAGGTATAGAAGCCTTTATTTATTCCTTGTCCGAGCCAACGCAGAGAAACAGCGAATGCCACGAGAAACAGTCCCCATTAATCAATTACAAAAAAAATCAGTTTTAGCTGAGGCTGTCAATTAGTAACGACGTACATATGATGACTATGGCATGAATTGTTTGAAGTAGTACCCTACCCCATTACACGTGTAACATTAAATGGAAAATATGAGGATTCTTCATGTGCACGCTGCATAAGTCAGAGTTTCAAGCTTTCAGAATCAGCCGAACATTTTAAAAATCGATATAACCCCAGTGCAGGGGACTAAAAGAGAGACGGATGACAAAGCACTGACTGCACTGGGGTTTATATCGATTTTCATATGTCAGACCAAACAGCCCGATTTCTTAACCTCCTCTTTAACATTTTTATTTATCCTCAATTCTAAATTACAATTCTTTCGAAAGCGACAATTTTTTTCCCGTGCATAGTTATCAGCGTGAAGTCCTATGGGAGATACATTTTCCCGCACTTTTGGTGATAACACAAGACCTGAATCATACCATCATGGGCTAGAAGTATCGCAAACATCGATTAGTGTGTTAATTCCAGAGTTAGAATGATACGCGTTATCATACGCTATACAGTATTCTTCCACGGATGAGGACTTCGCGGACTCTTGAATTATTTGTGGGATTGTGAGAAGGAAAGCCAGAGTGTCAGCATCGACGTCACACATCTTAATTTATGCGACGCGTGACATGCAGCGAGGGGCTCTCGTGGGAATTTAAACGTAGGAATACGACGCTGACTGCTGACATGATACAACACATACGAATCTCACGGCAGCCTTCACTACATAATAGACTGGCAGAAGATCGTCATCGTCGCGTTCCGAAACTACCGCAACATGTATTATGCCGCGCCCTTGAGGCCGCTAGCTTTATAGTGTTGGAACTATGTACGCATGTTGGGTCGGTAAGCAACCGGCGTATCGCAAATATAGATGAGGTGGGGGAATATGTAAACCCCTTTTTTCGGCTTGTATTGTGTGCGCTTTTTCTTTTCTTTTTATATATATGTATACAGGGAGTTTGCTCTAACGTGTCCAAAAATTACTATCTAAAGCGAGCGATAAAAGAAAAGCAAGTGATATACTTTTCTGCTACTTGAGTAAGAAACAGGTACCGCTTCACTCGTACCACCTGTTACGTAGAGCACGTTCCAGCAAGCACGTTAGAGCAAGCACCCTGTATACAGGGGCCCTATTTTCGTCAAAGTAATCGACCTCGATTACTGTGTGTCTCGCCTGTCATTGGTCGTTACGTGAAGAAGGCGTGAAGAACAGAAATGAACGTCGTGCGTCCTCGACCAATAGTCCAGCACTTGATCCTGCAACTCTTCACGCTTTATCTACTTTATCACGAAGATTACAGGATCAAGAGCTCACTATTCGTTGAGGGCGAGTGACATTCATTTCTGTTCTTCACGCCTTCTTCACGTACCGACCAATGACAGGCGAGAGACAAAGTAATCGAGGTCGATTACTTTGACGAGAATAGGGCCCTTGTAGCGATTATATTCATGTTATTACCAGCTTCTTTCCGTTGCAGCCCTGTGTATGGGAGATGAGCCTCATCAAGTTCCATCCTGCGGCTTTTTGCTCACTTCCAATGCACACGTTTGTGAATAAAGTATTATTATTATTACGCTTTTTTTTGTGACGATTATGATGTTATGTTGATCGTCACAAGAAGGCAAAAGGTGGTGGTGGTGGTGGCAGTTGTGGTTGTGTGTTTGGCGTAGCCTGCCACGCTCATGCGGGCAACGTCACGACTATATAGCAGGAGGGGGGGGGGGATAGTACATCCCCGGCCGACGTATACGATCCCCAAACGACAAAAAGAGTAAGTCTGGCAAGTATAGCTATGTCGCAAAAGTGCCAAGTCTCTGCGTTCCTACACTCTTAAAAATGAACTTCACCTTATAGCACGCTCCTAGCCAACCATCATCTCGAATGATATCGTTGTCTGTCATGATTTGTTGAAAACGGGAGGCACACGCCTTTTCTGTGACAATTATGACCAGCATAAGTGTCACAAAAAAGGCGTACGCCTCCTGTTTTCATCAAATCAGGGCAGATAACGATATCATTCGAGATTATGGTTGGCTAGGAGCGTGCTATGCGGTGAAGTTCATTTTTAAGAGTGTAGCCTATTTTGAACCATTATCTACGGCATGATGGTACGACATAGGCTCCGCCTCCAGTTTTCAACAAATCAGGGACGAGACCGTTGTCATTCGGGATGGTGGTTGGCTAGGAGCGTGCTATGTGGTGAAGTTCATTTTTAAGAGCGTATGCCATCACCCCAAACTCTGTTTGTATTGCAAACTGTACATTCTTAAAACAAAGGTGGTGGGTGGTGGTGGTGACGGGCTTGCCGTTGTCGGCCTCACAGAGGTGGGCAACGTCACGACTGACGCCCTGGGGAAGTCGGCCCAGGAGGAACATTCCTAAAACAAAGCTTCACCGCATAGCACGCTGACAGCCAACCACTGCACAGAAAGATACCTCTATCACTCTTGATTTGTGGAAAGCGCGAGGCTTACGTCTTTTCGTGACAATTGGCATATCTACATCAGTGTCACAAAAAGGCGTGCGCCTCTCGTTCTAAACAGATCAGGGGAGAGAACGATGTCACTCGGGATGATAGTTGGCTAGGAGCGTGTGGTGAATCTGGCCTCGCTCAAAGGCTATGAGTACTGCTCGGACTTCTCATCAACTCTGGCATTGACTGCCCTAGATCTTAACTTTCGGCCGTCATCATTCCTTCATCTGTTATCACATCATCTCATCTCATCATCTCATCTCATCATGGCTACAGTCGTGACGCAGCCCACATTCCTGAGGCCAACAATGGCAAGCCGGTTTTCGTCACCACCACCACCACCAGCATCATTTTTAAGAGTGTAGGATGAGACAAGCGCAATGCTTGCCCACAGCAGGCTTCGAAAATAGTACTGCTCTCGCCTAGTAAACTCTGTTGCAGGGATACACCTGCGAGGTTCAAACGGTGCCCATATCCTGGTCACCAAACTAGTAACTGTTAAGTACTAACAAGTAGTGCACTAGTAACTAGTAATTCTGTAAACTAGTAAACTCTGTTTACGCTACGGTGTCATTATGCTGCTGCGTCATATTCACAGCAGCTCGTTTGCATAATTCTTTTAGGCTCCACAGCCATATTTCTTTGTATTGTCGTGGATACCATATCGCACAAAACATCCTATACATGTACGGTGTTTCGAGAATGCGTTCATATTCATGTACGTGCACGCTCTCATAACGTCGCAGCCAGAAAAATTCAGATGTTCACACCCTGATACGTATTCCCAGCGCATTCGCTACCACTTCGAAATACTTTACGTCGCCACTGCTGAAGGCAAGGAATTCAGAATATGCTCCTCTTGCGTGGGAGCCCTGTGCCTGCTTTCGGTGAGAGTTCCATCTCCAAACTAAATTTCTCGCAATATAGACGTGTATGGGCCGAAGAGTAGAGCGGGGGATTCAGTTTTCTCTTCGAGGGCTTATATAATAGATTCAATTATCGAGAAGCAAGGCTTGAGTTTCCATCCACAAAAGCCGCCATGAAACCATTGCAAAAGCGAAGATTCCTCCATTGTGTAACCAATACGCGCGAATGCATGCACTATCCAGGCTCACGTACTCTGTTCGGAATGAGCGAACAATGACCCTTAGAGCATCAATAGAGACACGGAAATAAGCGGTTAGAAATCGATTTTACAATTAGGTGGGAACTCATTAATCGCCTCAATGCATCACCAGAAGACACAGGTTCGTACGAGCCGACTGTAGTCGAAATTTTATAAAATGTAGAAATCATGTATTTTTATTATTTCCATTACAATAAACGAGGCTATATTCTACGTCAAGTGGTTCATCTCATGCTCACGTTGTTCGCGCTCTATTCTTTCACTGTGTGTATTCTTGTGCTGAGTCCGCGTAACAGTTGGTTAGCTAATGATTTTACTCAATGAGGGAAGGAAGGTGCTGACTATGAACGCTAACCAATAGTTATTGTTAGTTAATGAGCTGTTGATGTTTCAGTAAGACATAACCAGATCTGTTTGTGAGGGGATGCGAGACGCTGTTGGCGGGAGTACGCGAAAAAACAAAAAAGGAAAACACGGGCTATACAGCCGGTGCGGCTACTGAACTTTTATGCCCATGATGTATCAGCTATGTGATGCTCATAACCTCACTAATCTACTAATCTCACTAACCTTACTGTCTAATCTCACTATTGTACACTGGTCTACAAATAGCAGTCACTGACGAACGAACGACGAACGCATATCGCGTGTGATGACGTCATACCACTGAAGAAATCGAAACTGCGAAAGCATAGCTGCTTCTTTAAAAAATTTGTGCAAATTCGTAGCGTTCACTGACGGCATGACGGCAACGGAGTGACGTTGATTTATAACGCAAAATAATTACCTTGAATACGAAGTAATAAATACGCGAAACAAATACCCACGTCGTAATTTTTGTTTTCCCTTCCGATTTTTCCCCTTCTTTTCCCAGGCATTCAGAAAACGCGCCGACAGCGCAGTACAAGATCGACAAAAAGCCCCGAGGAAGAAGAAAATGCGCGCTGTATTTTTACGTTTCGTTAGCTGCTCGCTCTGGCGATTAATCTGGCGGCTAATTATGTCCCCCCCCCCCCCCACTGCGTGATGAACGGCTGAAAGGGAGAAGATTTCCGACCACATAAATAATCCCCCGTGATACGGTCAGCGGAAATACATCTCAGGGGTTAGACGTACATAGGATTCGTATAGACATCCGTCGGCGCAAAGGGACGTACGAGCCTCTGCAACTGCAGTATTCTAAAACCATGAAGTCATTGTGATATTTTGAAAGGAGACAGAAAACTATATCAGAAATGCGCATTCTTCAATGGATTTGGCGACTTCTACTTGTAAGGAAAGGCAAAATTTTAAATTCGAAACTCGCGGCCGTCGCCATGTTGCCTATATTAACTCCATGCATAGAGCTTGATGTCCTACTAGGCTGGGAGTGGGTAGTCACGGATACTTCTCTACTCACAGTCCTCACCAGTCTTGGGTAATAACTAATAGCTGTAACTAATTACATTTTGCAGTATAGCTAGTCTCTAGTAGTAACTAGTCATGGGAAATTCTCTGTTTATAACATGGTATAACTATGTTGGACGGTACAAGTGTTAAAATAATTTTCTTTTTGTTACATTTCTTCGGCGTTACTTTCTTCAGATACAACTGTAAAGTAACTGTAAAGTAACTGAGCTATACTTTAACGTGGTAACTGTAGCTCAGTTACTATTTGTGCGAACTAACTGCAACTCTTACTCTTACTCTTTTTCAGTAACTTACCTAGGGCTTTGTTTTGCCCAGCGACTGCAGCGCCAACTGCCTTCTAGTCCAGAGCGCCCATACTAGCCGTACCGGGAGCGTCCTCTCAGCTGTGGAAACCCTTGCGCCATTATTTTTCAGAGCCGCAGTGTAGGCGACACATGCCTGTGTACGGATAAACATCCGGCTACACGACCACAAATGGCGCTGTGGAATATGGTTCGGAACGCCCCCAAAACGTCGTGAAACAGGCCCGGATGCTGGGGTTTGTTTCCGAAGGATTCTTGCATTTTGGAGCACAGGCAGGGGTAGCCCACGGCTACAGAACGCAAATTTTTGCGAAACAAAGCTTTATCGCAAACACGACTTTGGGTTCCGACACGTCGGAGCGGATAGCATCGGATTCTATTGGTAGTCGTCAGGCGTAGCCGTGCAGCATACGTGACTTCATTGCAGAGTGTTTACGAGCGCTACGGTTTCGGAAAATTTCATTCACATCATACTCAAAACCTCACGTGGAATGATTGTGTGACAAACAAACCATGCTATTTGCAATAGAATCTCGGAGTAAAGAAATACAACTTCCACTTCACTTTAGGCGAAGGTGTCTCTTTCTTGTGGGTCGTGCACGTGGTACCCAGTCCACATGATATCAATAAACGACGAACGAGACAGCACTCAAAAGCAACGTGCCTCCAACTGGCTTTGTTATACAAGCCAACTTTCGTAGACACACATCTACGCAGGCGCAGCCAGCAGAGTCCCTCCCCCACTACTGCCATCAGGAACTTCCAGCGACGCCATTCTTAACATCGCTGAAATCTACTCTACACACAGGTCCATATATGGTCCTCAAAGTTGGCTGCTGGCTTGTTGGCGTGTTTGTCTCAGCTCTGCATGAATCATCTGGAGTCAATCTACTTTAGGAAGCAACAAAAGAATCCAATCTGAGAAACAGTTCAGAAAAATTTTACTGCAAGGGCCATCTCTTTTCATCAGCAATCCTTCTAAAAGTCGTCCGTTCTTGCGACGAAGGCATTTACTGCAAGGGCTGCTCTTTTCCATTGATTGTCTTCTTGACGAGCCGTCCATTCTCGTACTCTTCCATAGTCTCATTGCCGTCCACGACGAGTATGCGTCTCTCGAATCGCGCGTTGGAGCTGCTCCGTTTAATCGGCGGCACGTTGATGTTACGCACGTTGCCGTCGCTCGTCGTCACTTGCATGTTTGTGCCCTCATTCGAAACCGTTGTCCTGACATTCATGTTGGGGCCGTTCACAGCTGTCATTGTAGTGCTCCCCGACTGGTCAGCCGTTGTTATCTAATATAGGACGAAAAAGGAAATGCCTAAGCAATCCGTTACATCAAACGCTGGAAGCGCATAACCAAAATAGTAAGCGAACGGTACGAGGCTGCCACGCCTTTTCGAACGATCTTATTCCTGCACGAGGAGTAAGCCTGTTAACAAACTACCGAGGTAAATTAAAGACACCTTACCTCGATCACGGAACCGGCGCCCCTAGCCTCAGGAGGAGGAGGAGGGGGAGGAGCGAGCTGAGGTTGTGGTGACTGAGACCTAGGCCCTGCCGTTTCGGTGATGACCACATCCTGAATAATTTCGATGGACGCCGTCTTCCCGGGCCCTGCCATGGCGAAAGCGACGAGCTTTTCCGGCAAGAGTATCGCGACCGCAGGCGCTACCTCGGGTTGTCGCTACACCGCAAAACGACGGCTGGTGCAATCGAACAACGAGAGCCGCTGCGTCGGAACGAACTGACGGGCCGACTGACACTGACTAGCAAGCTAGCGACGGTGCGAGCGCATCGCTCGTGCATTGTCGTCTTCGAATAATTTCCGCACGGGTGTAGAAAATGGCAAAAATCGTGCATACGCTCGGCAGTGTTTCAAGATTTATTCGCTCCATCTTTCGGAATTGTTCAAAATGCGTGCAACTGCGTTCCCTTTATAGGGCCATCGTCGTCGGACAATTTTCGGTCACGTGATCACTCTCACGTGACCCTGTAAAGCTACGGACGGACCTACACGGTGGGTGGCCCCATAAGGTTGTCGTTCTAATTAGCGCGGAAACGTATCCGCTGAGCATGTAATCGCTGGACGCAGGCCAAATTTATCGCCGCAGCTCTTATAGTTCATGCCATTGCACACACGCACAAAAAAAAAAGGAAGAAGAAGAGGCCCACGGCCATCTTTTGAGAGGAAGAAGAAGAAGAGGGAGGAGGAGGAGGAGGAGGAGTACACGAGATCCAGAGTGGGAGGAAAAAGAAGATAATGTTCTAACCCTGCACACATTATCCAAGAAAAAGAAGAAAAAAAAATAGATTGTCCATCGTACCACTTTGTAGGTCATACTTCAAGGAGCTATGCAAGGAACCTGGAGGGATTCCGACCCAGGAAAAACCCCAGACAGCACAGCCGGAACCGGGATTCGAACCTGGGAGGTACCTGGGTTCGAATCCCGGTGACGACCGTGCTGTCTCGGTTTTTCCTAGGTTTTCCTCAGACGTTTTCAGACATATGCCGGCACAGTTCCCTTAGAAGTCGGCCCAGGACGCACATTCCCCCAGGGTGTCAGTCGTGTCGTTGCCCACATCTGTGAGGCCGACAACCTCGAGCCCTTTCACCAGCACCGACCGACAGAGCTATCCAAGGAGACTTGCCGCCCGGTACATAGGCCCGATTACACAGGACCGACAGAGTTCTAGCCAGGAGGGGAGAGGAATGGAAACCAGAAATGCGGAGTGGGGGTGGTGGTGGGGGTGGGGGGGGTGCTGGTGAAAGGGCTCGCCGTTGTCAGCCTCACCGAGGTGGGCAACGTCACGACTGACGCCCTGGGGGAATGTGCGTCCTGGGCCGACTTCTAAGCATCCTAAGCTTTCAAGCATACAATACAATAGCTGCGTTTCTTGCCAGAACCAACAGACAGCACGAACGCTGGCTAGAAACACAGCGTTACACACGGACGAAACGGCCTGATACTGCCCGGTGCTACCACCGCCATCGTAAGAACTGCTATACGAGGGCGCTAGTGGCTACGTCATGGGCGATGAGAAAGGTATAGACTTACGCTAAGCGAAAAGGTAGCGTGGCTGCGACGTGGACTAGGGGAGTGTGTTCTGGCTTATAGAAGGAGGGTTAACTCCTTGCAGAGCATAGGCAAAAACAGACCTCCAAATCTTCCTTTCCCTGTCACGTTTACTATATTATTCACGTATTGTTAAGTAACAATGGTATAAGTAGCTGTTACCTTCAATGTTGGCAACTAGTAACCTTCAACTTTTGCGCCGCATTCTCCATTTCATTTTTCTTTACACCAAACCAATCCTGCCTTCAATGTTAGCGTAACGCCTGTCAGCCATCACAGTCGGCTATATCAGTAATAGTAATCCTGAGATAATAAGTAAACACAGTACTTCCGTCAAATATACGTCAGTCAGCAATTCCGATCTCGAATCATTACACTACAAAACATCAATGACCCCAGTCATGCAGTTATGACTACTACTACTACGACTATGCAATACAAATATGTATAAACCCATACGTACATTATTCACATGCGTCCGCAACTACCTGCGACACCTGGCTACCTGTGGCAACCAACGGGGAAAGAAGGAAGTCACTGAAAAGGTTAGCCAGCTGCTGGACTCGAACCCACATCTTCTGGATTACCGATCCAGGGCTAGCTAGAGTCATCCATCTCGCCCTTTTGCCTCAGTGTCGATACTCCGAAGCGTAGCTTATTTAGTTACTCTAGTACCAATTCAACTAAGAACGCCTCCCCAACGACTTCCAAGGCTGCGTCATTTGGAGGGCCAAACCACATCTACTCACGCATATGTGAGTCTGTCCTTCCTCTGCTTTCCAGCCTCAGAACATCAATTTACATCGGGTAGTAACCAAACTAGGATGTACAAGTACACGGCAAGAATCGATAAACTATAGGTCGAGAGAGTCTTTATTTGTCTTTCTTTTCCTCACCCTCTGCTTTGGGCGCAGCTTCTTGTAGCGGCTGCTCTTTACCGTTCAACGTTTTTCTGACCATCACGCCGTCTTCAAATTCCTCGATGATTTCGATGCCATCTTCGAGGGTTACTCTCTTCTCGAGCACCGCTTTCGCGGAGCCGGACTTGCTTTTGGCTGCGGGAACGTGAATCGTCCGAACCTGGCCGTCTTCAGCCGTGATCACGTAATTGGCACCCTCTTCTGAAACAGTCGTTTGGACGTTGCACTTTCCGCAGCCGAATACGGCACAGCTTCCGGACTGCTCGGCGTTGGGGAATTTCTTCGTGGTTATCTGTTGAGACAAAAGCTCATTTAACTATCCGGCCGGAATTACAAATTTGCTTCCAGTGCTACAAGTACCATGTGAAAGCCTCAAAATGCAGAGGAGGCGACCACTAAAGTACAGTACAGGAACCTGTGGGTAAGTGTAGCATAGGAAAGGCATCAACTATAGGGACAGGACACGTCCCGTCCATCGTTGTTGCCCAAACTCAGGCTTTTTGCACATCATGGAGTTTGTCCACCAGCTGGGCTAGATCTACGCCATACTCTAAGCATAGTCTTTCCTGTCGTACGAAACCAGCTTTTCAGCCTAAGGAGAAAAAATTGGGGCGGGCTCAGTTGTGTGTTTTACACGAAAACGTCATGACCTCCTATTCCGTTACTCGGCTCTGGCTCCTCCACAGTGCTCTGGATGCACTCCATCTTCTTCGTAGCTCACGTTCACACTCGCACAAGTCGATGTTGCCCCGCTGGTACAGGGGAAGGGATCGCTGTGGGCGCCGGCAGTCGAATTTGCCTCCGCCGCTAATCCTCTTCGGCGCTCCCGTAGCCCTCTCGATCGCTCGGTGCTGGACTTTGGGGGGCTTTTTGGGTTCCTCTCGAGCCGCTCTTGCTTCTGATTGACTCTTTACTTTCCTTCGGTTCTGATCATATTTTAGTTTCGTATGTGCCAACATTGTGGCAACATTTTGATATTTTAAATTTGCAAATTTATAAAATTTTGGTTATTATTGTTGAAGCCGATATCGCTTAAGGTCAAGGTGGAACATCTCTAGCGCTTTCCGACGACACCTCGATCGGCGTCCTAGCTTCGCGCGTTCGCGAGATAGACTGCCCGCAAGGTACGCGTACCCCTGTATGTCCGCCTCTTTCGCACGCGCCCGCCACACCCAGAGATTAGCGTCAGCCGCCGCAATGACCTTGTTAGCTAGAATCTTACACGTGTAAGCTATCTGGGTTCGGCCGGTTGGTTACTAACGGTTTATTATTCGCAAAGTTATCGAGTCGTGAAATTTGGCATAATTTCATTGCGTCGTACATTTCGACCTGGCTACCAAACCAAACTCGGACGCTTTCATGTCAAAAAGAAAGAATTCTGGCTAAACTACGGCAACGACACTTCTACCAGAGGCAGTAGCGTGAAGGCAGCGGCTACGTTCGGCAATGCCTAATATCGGGTTAAATCAAGTTAGCCTAGGTTACCTTAGTGAAGTTAGCTTAAGTTAGGTTGGGGCAGCGGAGCCCTAATCTTGTCGCCGTCAGGCAGCGCCACCGAAGTGTGGTTGCCGCAGTTTCCGTAGTTTATCCAAACTCTTAAGCCTTACCTCTATTCTGGAACCCGTCCCTTTGGGGACTTCAACAGGGAGCGTGCCGGGAGATCCGGGCGGCGTAATCACAGTCGTCGTAGAGACGGCAGTCTCTGTCGTAATTTGAACCGACGCGCCATCCGCTGTTTTCTTGGCAGCCTGCATGGCTAGAAATTGAAATTTGAAGCCCCAAACTTCCCCTCGTGGACGCTACGTCGCAACGGCGATGCACTCGACCAGAAAGGCTGCAGGGCGGAGGACCGGAGGGCCGCGGAGGATCAGCAGAGGTCGGGCGACCGTCGATAACGACCGATTGTTGGAGTGCGACCGTGGCGCGAGCACAGCTGGGCACGATCTCAACGCGCTAACATCTTCCTTTTGCGGCTCACCGTGCCAAGTATTATTTCTTGTTGAACCATCTAACTTTATGAAGCCGGACACGAGAGCCTTTATCTCCCAAAACTTCAGACGGGTGTAGTTCCGTATCGGGACCACTCGTTTTTAAAAATTAATGAAAGCGTTCGGAAGGTAAATATTGCATAGAATTGAAAGAAGGTCATATACTGAATCTAAAAATTTAAGAATTATAAATTTCTGTGGACTAGAACTTTTTTATATGTATTTCTACAACCCCATCCGATGCACTTCTAGCGCAGGAGAAACACGGGGATGCTAAGCCTAACTGATTCGAAACTTGCCATCTTGCAAAAGGTAAGGGTCGTTGAATTGGGCTAAATCATGTCGCTTTAGTGAGGTTAGTCCAGGTTGGGTTTTACAGATTGCCCCCAGGCACGCACTAGCTAGGCGGTGCGGGCATAAGACTGTGCCGCCGGTTAGATCAGAAGGTCCTCAATAAAGATGGCGGATCGCCTTCACGAAACGGGCGATAACAGTTAAGTTGTATACGTTTCACGGAATATACGAGGGCCATTCCTGTTTAATTTCGTTCCTAGTTAGTTCCTCTTTTACGTAAAGCTTTTGATATTTGTTTGTATTGTTTTTTCTTTTAAAAAACGCCAGTGGTCCTGATAAGGAACTACGCATGCCTTCAGACTTTCCTCACCTAAGTCCTGCGCATCCCGAACCCGCGAGCAGAAGACGCAACAAGCATTTTCCTGTTGCAAGGGGTCACGCTGTGAATCCGAATAGTCACTTACAGAACACACAAGACAAACCGAAGAGAACTATGGTCTCAAAATAGAACTGGACCCGCCAATGTTAGAAGCTTGTATACAGCAAAGAATTTCTTCCGTTATGGGACCCGGCTGTTGAAGCATTCGATAAGTGCTCTCAACTCACACCTGAAATATACTGACGACTGGACATCTGCACCTGCGTCTTTATGTAGACGCCAGTAAGTGTAGCTACATCGCTGCCGAAGTCTACCGAAGTTCGGAATTCGTCAAAAAAATCGTCATTCCTGCCGGTGCGAATGCATTTACATGTTGTCAACCCGTGGACGACGATGAACGTGGACCTCGCTGTACTTTGCCACGGTTCAAGGTCAGACAGTGAGAGGAAAAAGGTTACCAGTGCTCCTGACATCGGTACAAACTACCAAGCCCAACTGCCCCATGACTATGCGTGACGCCAACAAGCAGCAGCAGCAGAGGAGGAGGAAGAAGCTCACCAGTTGCCTTATGGCTAACTCACCAGAAACTTACTATAGTGCCTAAATCCAGCTGCAACAGTTCTGGAGTACATAACCTCGCCCCCCAATGCAAGACATAAGCCTCCAATCTTTCCTTTTCTCTCTCTCTCTCTCTCTCTCTCTCTCCTTTTTATCCACTCCTCTGCAAAAGGCCAACCACCGTGTAGGCCCGTCCGTAGCTTTATAGAGACAAGTGAAACCACGTGACAGTGCCGGCACCACGTGATTGCTTAAAATGTACAACCACCACGTGCCTTCTCTATAAATGACCCTACAAAGCTACTATAAAGTTTGGCAAAATGCCCAAAGATGCAGGCAGTTTTGTTTTGTTATTGTATCGTTTGTTTGTTCTACAAATTGAAATTCAAAGAGCACAATTCGCGGTTTCGAGCTTTTAAATTACTGAGGACGATGGAAGTGCGGAAAATAAGACAGCTCTCAAGAAATTCGAATTTGCACAGTGCAAACATACGTATTACACAATTACAGCCAGTACAAACATACAAGAACTGTACAGTTTCCATAAGCGCACGGTCGGGCGCTATCACGAACGATGTTACGCAAGAAGAAACGATTCCCTTCTTAAGTGGCGAGCGAAAGTTAGCTGGAGAGTGAAAGTCACTTCATTTCCTCCATGCGTCAGAACAAAAGCCGTTTCCGTTCTCACTTGCATGCAGCGGTCAAGTTATGCAACGACTTCCGGTCTCACCACCGTTGAAAACATTTGACATTAAAGGAAAATGACTGAACTCTGACACCGCTTCCCGCTGCATTGTCTTGATGTACCGCTATATGCGATATGAACAGGCCCGTCTGTATACCATCAAGCCCAGATGACGGATGTTGTATGGCGCAGGAGCAGATACGTAATGTGTTTCCCATGGATCTAAATACAGCTCTTGCATCGTCGATGATGCTTTATCGTTCCTATATTGGCTATTACGAGCAACAGTATACGACAGCGCCAGGCGGAAATATGAACAGAGAGGTAAGCTTTCATGCGGAAATGACGGGATATCATAGCTTGTGATCACGTATCATCGCACGTTCGTAATGTGATGACTGAACTGTTCGTTCCGCCGAAGAAACGTAGAGGGGCTACAAAACGGAGCCGTTTTCGACGTAATTTTCCGCAGGGTAAGCTGGAAGCCCCCCTCCCTCGAAGTGCTGATTGAATGAAATATGAACCGACAGTCGGAGAGAAGAAAGAAAAATACGGCTAAAATTCGGCTATGTATACTTCAGATGTAGCTACCCAAAGAGTTTGTTTTGTTGAATAAATGTTTTGCAATACAAGCCTCTGCAGACAAAAAATAAAAATAAAATAAAATAGCGAAATGCGAGGTAGTAATTCGAATTTTTATTCTACACAACTCTATTCTACATTTTCCTATTCGAAATTTTAAATTCCACACTGAAAAAGAACTGTCGTCCGGTGCTCCCTCTGGGAGAGGCGCCCAGGGCAGTTATCCCTCTCTCCCCAACCTCGGAACGACTGTGCTCCAAACTATTTTGAGCTCGAAAACACATCAGCAAACTCTCCATGCTAAGAGTATGAGAACGACTTTCTCCCGTTCAAAATATCGTCGATTTCCAACCTGAGGCATATCCCTCTCTTGCTTCGCATGAACTGCAAACTTCAAACCCGCCACCAGCAATGCCCGTGCCGGACTTTTCTCCCGGCGGTCACATAAATAATAGGGTATCGCGATATAAGCCGAAAAGGGAATCCACACTCGCGGTGAAACACGGTCAATTTTGCAGTGCCACGGACATCTGCAGTGCGGTATCACGGGCACATATAGCGGCGGAAATACAGTCCGTATAACCTACGGCATTTCTTGTGTACAGTAGGCTATTGAATTCTAGCTGAGCGCACCGCGAAGGATGAGGCGGAAACGGATACTAACCCCCGAGCCAAATGGTGCGTCGCTTAAAGTACACATGAGTAGATGCAGTTGCGCGCACCATCGAGAACCGTTCCGGCTGAAAGAGCGCGCAGTACGCAAGGAGTGGCTTCGCATACAGTTCATCTATATGAGGTCCGTGATACGGGAGTTTCTAGATCCCTCCGAAATTGTTCTCATGTGAAGGAAGCCCTGATCGAACGTTATCATTCGTTTCTTCTTCTTCTTCTTCTTCTTCCTTGTTGGAAAGGAACTGGCAAATGGGCCTCCCATGAATATTTCTATACTTCGCCACAGGTCAACTCCTAAAGGCCTGCTCCTCCCATAAATCTAGAGGCGTCTGTGTGATTGGCTCAGGCGGACGCATGACGCCTCCGAGTCACAACGTAGTGCGCCAGCACGCTTTTGTTGCGTGAACACTGATCACTTTGCGAAAACACCCGTCGAAGCGCATCTACATGCTTTTAAAGCGACCACGTAAAATATTCGTGTTTACAAATCCTGGGTGATTGATTCATTGATTAATTGATTGATTGAAAAATAAGAAATCTGGAGGTGTGAGTCCCGAGCAGGGGCAGATCTAGAGCGGGGGTCAGGATGTCCTGACACCCTCCTCAATTTCTGTCTTCACGTCGTGTTTAATTGACTTAGATCGTCTATCTACCATGTCTGCCAAGGCTGGACCCCTCTCTCAGAAAAATCCTGGATCCGCCCATGAGTCCCGACAATGTCGGTGCAGGCTACTCCAGAACACGTGAATAGAAAAGAAAGTAGAAAAACGGAACGAATGCAACCCAAAGAAGACCAAGAGGCATAACAGAGAACAAGCAGGGGTCCAATTAATGAATGAGTACAGTTATACGATACAATGACCGCAGACTAAAGCACCAATGGCCTTCAACGCACTGAACGAAGCACCCTTAGGACAGTAGCCGAGAAGCACGAGGACTGACAAATCATCTCAGTCGGCGTCCACCACCTTCTCGGATGCCTCCATTCTCAATGCGCGGACTACATTCTCTGCTGGCGGAGATACACCTCTGTGACTGCAGCGCTTGAGTATAGTTTCAAGTTTATTGCGCTCACACTTGTTCGCAGCGTGCGACGGAGTTGTACTGATTTCCTTCTTGTCTTTTTCTGCTTTAACTTACGCTGGGAGGGGTGGGGGATATGTTTATTGAAAAAAAGGGGAGGAAAGGAAAAAAGGGAGGAAAGGTTGGTCAGGCGTAGGCATACTTCCTATTCCTTCAATAAAAAAGAAAAGAAAGGAAAAAAAGAAACACACACACACACAGACACAAAAAAGGGCCTTAGAAGCTGGTCGAGAGGCCGGTGGCGCGTACGCTGGTATTTACCTCTACAACATCACGAAGCACGTACAATTTAATTACTCGAGGAAGAACAAGGAGCCAAGGTGACGATGGTGACGGCATCAAAAAATTCTGATGGTAGAACATTGCAGTCGTGGTCGGCCTAAGGGCAGCGCATGTCCTTCTAAGGACGAACGTTATACGTGGAAAAGCAACCAAGGTCTCCCTGGTATCACGACATATTATTTCCCGCTTTGTTTATGACGACAGGCTTCAGCGAATGGAAACGCTGTACCGTTTACGGATCCTCCTCTTGCTCAGACAGTCAGACTTAATCATTACGATCCTTCCAGCTCTTCGTGGCGATGACAACGGTACTGTATAACAAAAAATAATTACCTCAAAATTCGCATATTCCAAAACCGGGTACAGCGCGTCTTATTGAAAAAAAATTCAGGTATTTATTGTCTCGCTGCTCCTTTATTGAAAATTATACCATTTTAAAACATTATGGTATTTTTTGTACTATAAAGTAGGCCTATTAATGATCAACAATTAAACGACCCTGTATATCCCTTAAGAGTTAAGACAGTATTTAGCTCCACAAATCCAGCGTGCACTTGAAACACCGAAACTCAATTTATCAGACTGCAAGTTTGTTTTCCTCAAAATATCGCACAATATTGCGGGCATCCCTACGTTTCAACAATATAATATTCGGTTAAAAGAATTATTAATGAGCTTTCATTCCTTTTCCACACTCATCGGAGAATGGTCATGCTATTCCCTTGTAGTATACTTTATTGCATTGCGATTTGCATGTCTGAGCATGCACACGGTCACTATACCACCATGTAAACGATGCAGTTATGGAGGATTGTTGTATCTGCGCCCCGACATCTGAGCCTCGTCAAGCAGGGGCCTGCTGTACAATGGCAGAAAATAAAGGAGTTGCGACACTTCGTCTCAAGTTATTCCAGATAAATGTAAAGCGCACTTATTTGCATCGATGTGAACCAGCATCCCAAGTTTGACATCAAAGGGCGCAGAAAATCAGCACGGAGAATACCGGAACCGAAACTCACGCGGCTCTGACGTAATGGCAGGTGTCTCCGCCAGTGAAGCAGAGCGACAGACGTCACGTGCTTATGACCAGAGTTCGAGGTAACTCGTTGCTGTAACTATAAGTTCCGTTTTTTGGTAACTTGTAACTTAACTCGATACTTTTGCGCCGTGGTAACTTTCAGAGGAACTCGTTTCTTTTTCATGTAACTTTGCCAAAGTAACTTAAGGTAAGCTCCAAGTTACTTTTAATTGGCTTTTCACTCATGTACCACTTATTTTCTTGCTTTCTCTCCTGTTCTTTCATGGCATTTTATGCCACAGAACGTGATATTCAATCAAAGACAGTATTCTATTCAGGAAGTCAGAACCGCTGCCATTGAAATGAAGCTGAACCATTGTGCGCCCACAGGGATTAAGATGCAAAGCGCTCGAATTGATGGACATAAGCGAAAACGATCTAAGCGTGTTGCACTCCTCAGCAGGCAACTCAAGGTCGAACTCTACTGCTCACGCGCGCTCCACTTGTGTACTGTTATTTTGTGTCCGAAGTAACTTGGAAGTAACTCGTTCTTTTTTTTTTTTTTTAGTAACTCCGAAATGCGAGTTACATTTCAGGCTGGGGAACTTCGTTATTAACTTAGTTACATTTTTCACACGGTAACTTAACTCGTAACGAGTTCTTTTTGACGGGTAACTTCTCAATCTATGCTTATGGCTACCAATGGGAAAGACCGTAGCTCTGATGTCGGAGCAGGACGAGTACGTGTGTTTAAAGGTTGATGCCTCGCCAAGTACGGCATGTAGAAAAAAACAATTATTATTTTCCTCAATACTCCGCGCATGATGTAATGAACAAAAACGTCTATCAAAGTGTCGAAACCCCATTAATTCCGGCGACCGGGAACTTGCCGCCATCCCTCCCTGTCTTTGCTATTGCTGGACGATTGAGGACACACACAAAAAAAGAAAAAAAAAGAGAAAGAAAAACATCTAAACATCACCCCTTCCTTACAATTTCATCTTCCAGAACGCCGAAGTAGCACGTGTCTATATAGTCTCGCTTGAAGCTTCAACGTCTTCAAAACTCTCACTAACACGCCACGATTTCCTCGTTCTGAACGACCCCATGGCACCCATTGCATTGCAGGAAGAGCGGAAGAGTCAGGGCGGAAAGATAAATAGCTGGTGGGACTGGGTGGAAGCATTTGAGTTCGAGTCCGCAATTTGAACGAGAATAATAAGGATCGCGGCCGCGTATTTCGCTAAATGGCCTCCCATTAGACAACGCCGTTAGGTGGGGATTCAACTCTAGTTGAAACTGCCGCAATCGTGTGCCTAGTCCAGCTTTTAAGTGACAGCTAGTACAGCTCTGAGACCGTGATTGGAGTGCATCAGGATGATGCTCTAAATGTGGCCGGATTTAGACGAACATCGAATGGTCTGCCGTCATATACCGCCGACCAAATATTCGACGATAGTGACGTTTTAGAGGCAGAACAGAGCAGCGTGTTTTGTTATAAGCCGGTAGGGAAGACAGCAAAAAAAAAAAAAAAATCTATGAAAAATTAATAATGGAGTGGCTCGCCTCTCGCTGAAGAAAACTCCGACCGAAATCTTTGTATCTAATATTCAATGAATAAACAAGAATAAATAAAGGGGTGTGCATAAAACAACCGCATTGTGTTCCCAGGGGGAATGATCACGTATGCAACAACAACAACAACAACAACAACAACTTTACTGTGAGATGATGAATGGGGAGCGTCATCGCCAGGGGCGATACTCTACCCCATAGCTGGTGGTGACGTGGGGAATGAAATAATGAGCCCCTTCACAATAAGGATCGAAGTCCTATGGTATCCAGAAAGGTCAAGAGAGCTTTGAGGGCAGAGCATTGGTGGGCTGGATCTAGCCAGGGACCAAGCAATTTTATGAGAGAGAGGGAGCGAGAGTCCAGCTCGTTAAGCGATCCGGGGGGTACGGTTCGGGAAGGTTGGTAGTGCGGGCAATGGATCACGTATGCCAATTTAGAGAGTACTTCGCCAGGACAAGTATGTTTGCATTCTGTTTTCCTTTAGTTAAAACCATTGAACAGTGGAATGGGCTGTCTGACGCACAAGTGTGCTCTTCGAATGTGTATAGATACCTTTTTTCATACAAGTAACATCCCCCCCCCCCCACACACACACGCACCTTTTAACACCCTTCGGGCAATGCAGTGTAAATGTGCAAATTTGGAATAAATCATAAGTCCTGTATTGCTGCAAATTTCTCCACTATGTCTGCGACGATCTGTAACTAGTAGAAGTTACCGAGAATTACAGAAGAAAAAGAAAAAGACGCTGAAAGAGGTCAATATTTTATGCCTTCGCATAATCTTAATATTCATCATCGGATAGACAAGTGGAGCGTATGTTATTCAAATGTGTGGGAAAGGTTAGCTCGCTGCCCCCAGGAACGAGTTAATTGGCTAGTACTTTCGTCAGTGCTTATTTATCCCGTTACCTTGGTCAATAAAAGTCAACAAAAAAAGACGCGGTAGCATAATGGACGGGTTAAAGGAACTATCGCTCCGGAAAGGTGTGTATGAGACCGATACGGTAATGTTCGGCATGGTTTCTCACTCTATTTGGCCACGTTTATCTTTCGAAAGCAGCTTACTTATAGACCTCTGCCTGAGAAACGTCATCATGACGTTGGTAGACAGAATGAAACCGGAACAAATCGGAATGGGAGGGCTGGGTTCTACCACGGTACTGAGAGTACTGAGAGACCATGCTTCCACGAATGGGCACTTGTTCGCTGCCTCTTATTAACAGAAAAGTAGGACCGAAGGTCGCATCCCTTTCAGAGACCGTCGCTATCCCCTCAAGACCATGGCTTTCGGGCGCGACCTTGTTCGCCCCTAGCCTCGAGCGTAGTTCGACTCTACCAGATTGGTGGCGCTGTCGAACACTATGACGTCATCTGTTCACAAACAGGGAGAGATCTATTAAATAAACGAGTTTTAAAGATTCGCACTCCCCCCGCAGCTAAGCGGCTAAGCCAGAATGACGCAAGCCGGGAACGCGAATGGGGGCGCAGCGCAGGTGATTTGTCTCTGAAGTCGTCTGCTTCGCCGACTCTCGCCGACTCTCGCTTACCAGTGTGAGTGCTGACGTGACCATGTTCCGTAGAACACGGTGTTACGCTCCTTGCTGTACAAACATATACGACGCTCACCATAAACAGCGTTCCACGAACCGATCTCAGACACCTGCGCCTGGCAGTCGGACGCCAAGGTCTCTCTGCCGCTCCCTGGTTGGCCTTGTCCGCGCCAAATGGCGCTCACTGATTGGCCTTGCCCAAGTGACGCTTACAGAGAGGGAATCCCGTCGTCTGCTCTTGCCATGCATTACATCAAATTGCACAGAAATAACTTCACTAATTCGCGTCGGACTTTTTGGCGTTATTGTCGGTGATGCACAAGGAGTAAAATGGCACTGTAGCTTGGAACTCGACCGCGACTAGTCCCTGTAACGCTTATTGTACACAGTGCGCTAGCGAGACAGTGTCGTTATTGTCTTTTGAGACGGGTACGATCATGGCAATTAATATAGCAGTGACCTCCACGTGTGACGTAATAAGTAACTTTTGTATGGACCGAACTTTTTTTTAAATTTCGTGTTAGCGCCGCGAAGCAACTGTGGCTATCAGCGGCGTACAGATGTGGACAGATGGAGAAAGGACATCAGGAAGAAATGTGGGACAGGGGGGTTAGTATGCGTCCTGGGCCGATTTCAGGGGGAACAGTGTCGACATTCGTCTAGAAAGCCTTCGGAAAAACCTCAGACAGCACAGCCGTGGTAGGATTCGAACCCACCACCTCCCAGTCTTCAGTGCGACCTTGGCTTCCACCAAGGAGCGGGACACCTTATCCCGCTCGGCCGTGCCACTGGTGGATCGGACATATCACACTGGAAGATTGGAATATGGCACACCTTGAGGCCTGTGTTGTGTTTGCCAGTTTATGTGCTCTGGCCTCAGATCATTGACTTAACGTGACATCACATTGGAATTGCATGCAACAACTGCACAGGTAATTTCCTTGAAATTCAATATGGCTTGGCCATTTAATCGTATACCGTTTCGGCTGGCATTACCAGAACGACTGATATGGAATGACCTCCCCGGTGAGTGTGTTACCCTGACTGACCCAATCCATTTTAAGCACTCTGTAGCAGTCCTACTAGGTATTTCCTTGCGCTAACTTGTATTTAACGTCTTTGTATTTTGGTGGTGTTATCCTCACTTCTGAGTTGCTGCATCCTTGTATCTCTAGCTGTTGTGTATTCCGTTTATATGTATATACCTTAAAATAAGTTTTACTCAGATAAAGATACTATGTTATGTTAAGTCGGAGTTCTCTACTTTTTTGTCCAGTTATGTCGTCTCCAGGCTTTTGAGTATTTTTGCAGTATCTTTTACGTTTTGTTTTTCTGCTATCTTCTCAAATATTCATTTTATCATGCACTCTGTTCTTCATTTTTTCTGTCTGTATCTTTACCGTGTGCCCACCTCCGTTATGTAATGCCTTCGGGCTTTTAACCTATCAACAATAAATAAATAAATAAATATGTTACTAGGGCTGAGAGTCTCAATATGGCTGCCAGTTTCAACAGGGCTTAGAGTTTCACCACTATGCGAAGACTGCCGTGACGACTTACTATTTGAATACCGCAGCGAGACTCATCACAGCTGAGAGACGCATGCCATTCAATTCGGCTGCCTGCTTTCCCGTGGTGTAATTCCACGCGGAAGGCTCGATGAGGCGAATGCAGGAACGTGCAGCCAAACCGAATGGATGTACAAGCTTACTCAAGTTACCGCATTAATACGCGACCATTCTGCGTCGGATTTCCTGTCTTAGGTGAAAGCCGTAGCGTAAGTCAGTGTATGCGTACCGAATCAATCAATGGATTCGACCTGAAATTACCTAATAAGTCTGATCAACTACATCAGCAATTTCATTACCGTGTCTCACATCACATGCTGTGTTTCCCACACTCTTAGAAATGAACTTCACCGTATAGCACGCTCCTAGCCAACCATCATCTCGAATGATATCGTCATCTGCACTGATTTGTTGAAAACAGGAGGCGTACGCCTTTTTTGCGGCAATTATGAACAGCAGAAGTATCACAAAAAGGGGCGTACACTCCCGTTTTCAACAAATGAGGGTAGATAACGATATGATTCGAGATTATGGTTGGCTAGGAGCGTGCTATGTGGTGAAGTTCATTTTTGAGAGTGCACGTGTGTAAATATGAACAGGTTCTGAGTAACTTGCCGAGGCTGCGTCCGGACTTTGCTATATAAACACTTCTGTATCTCAACAGTAAATGTCTTTTGCACATTTTAGCGTGTAAAGGGGGTATTTTTGTAAAGAAACAAAGTGTGAAAGAGAGTTAGCAAAGCTGTTTGCGAGACGCACCCATCTGAAACAGTGAGTTTTAAATGGATAGCACACCTAGAAATGTTTGCGTGTGTTTTCATAGAATATGTTGTGTGGTGTTTTATAAAGGATATGCCCTTCGAAATGGTGCTTTTTGTATGAATACACCATTTAGAAGGGGCTTTACGGAACACTCTTCTCTGTGGTGTGATACTTACACCACAAAGGTGTGAGCCATATAGGGGAGACATTTACACCCGAAAGGTGCAAGATAAAATTGCCGTGCTCCTTCTCTTTGTCTGCCACATTTCCTCACTCGTACAATCATTCTGTTGGGAACGAAAATTCCGCCGCCTTAAACTTAAACTCACCTGTACGGAGACGCTTCGTCGCATTCAGACAGTCAGCCTTCATGATGTACCCGCCTAAGTAATGATGCTCTCAACCGTAATGTCATATCAACTGCTTTCGGGCCGTCGCATCTCACGGGAAGACTGCATTTTCCGCTCTGCATCTACGAACGTCACAGGAGTAATTGTTGTCGTGAGAAGCCAATTTGCTTTTTCGTATAGCTTACGATGAACAAATGCAAGCAAAATGTAAGTGAGCTGGCGTAACGGAATAAACCTGCGAGCCCCACACACTGTCGTGCGAACAATATTGCAAGCGCAGTCATTACCTACGACGACGGAACGGCGTGCAACAAGAAGCCTTCCAACACCGGGACGTTATTAGAAACCGTATTCGTTCGTTTCGGAGCGCCTCGACGGCATATATGTGCCAGATTTGCCTGCATGCTTGAATAAACAGGGTCGTAGCATCGAATTGACCGATCAAAAGCGTCTGGGTCGAGAAGCGAACGCTTTACTCGCTTCGTAATTTGCTCCAGGGAGATCAAAATGTTCCGTCATATCCGCTTCTTCAAACTTTCAGCATAGATTACTTGGTGGAGGAAAACGGTGCCGAGTGCCGAAGAGAAGAGCGCCGGGCCACTCTAGCTGGTCGTGATTGAACAGGAAAGGGGATAAATGAAAGAACGAAAAAAGCGGTGGACACGGAGCCCCAAGAGATCGTGATCATGGTCACAGCAAATCCGCCAACATTGGATCTGTAGACATCCGCTCAGAGCCTTGCAGGACTTAGAGATGCTTGATTGCGGGCCAGGGACCACGGGATCTTCGTCACGCCAAAAGGTCTGCTGTCCAGTCGGGCTTAGGCTGTCTGGACTGCCGACGCTGATCATACCGACGACAACACAGCAAGATATGTTCTGTGTCCTCCCTTTGGCAAATATACTTTGTTGTTGCGACGCTGCCGAGCTCTATAATGACCGCGAGCCAGCTGAGAGAGCCAGCATTCGACGAACTTCATAAAGGTTCTGCAGTCTAAATTCATAAGGGATTAGTAGGGGGTAAGCCTCAGATCGGAAGCAGCAGACGTTTCGGCCAGAAGCAGCAGTTTTCTGTCCGAAATGTCACTGGCTCCCGGACTTCATCCTCCCCCACTACTTACTGTTACCGGATGGATTTCCTCCTGTCTCTCGGCGAGAGAGGGTGTTGATCGTTAAGACAAGAAGAACCGTGTAACAATGGCTACTTGTAAGCGTTATGCACTTTTTAATGCACATTTTGTTCTGTCCATGTTTTCGTAACATTTGATAATAATTCTAATAATAGAAATTACTTCCTATAGCTTGGGTGGATGTGTAAAGAAAAAAGATGCGGTGAGTGGTGGATTCACAAAGGTGCATCCGTCTATTCCACGACACCTATAATGTTACCAGCGGCATGGACGAGCGGGTTAAGGTGTCCCGCTTGTTGGTGGTAGCCAAGGTCGTGCTGAAGACTGGGAGGTGGTGGGTTCGAATCCTACCACCGGCTGTGCTGTCTGAGGTTTTCCTTGGGTTTTCCGAAGACTTTTCAGACGGATGTCGGCACAGTTCCCCCTGAAGTCGGCCCAGGACGCATACTAACCCCCTGTGTCCCACTCCTTCCTTCTGTACTCTCTCCAGCTGTCCACATCTGTACGCCGCTCATAGCCACAGCCGCTTCGCGGCGCTAACACGGAACCAGAAAAAAAAAAACGAATGTTGGAAGGAGTGAAATCCAACCGCCTTGTGTCTGTTGTGCATGCAGAAATGGGACAGGTTTGCGATGGGTATATGCCGTCGCCATCTCTTTTTGTATATGCGTGACCTAGAGGCATTTGCGTCCGAGACGGGTTCAGGATCTGCAGGAAAAACGAAATACCTCGCTTGTAGGGCGCATAAATTCCGACAACACCCCTGTATGTGTATGAGGCTGCAATTTTACGAGGGAACGTCTTCTACAGGGAAGCGTCAACCATATAATTAGGTGTATGGCTTCAAAGGCGTGATGAAGAGGTGTGAATGATCCTCAATAAAGGCTGTATATTTAGCCATCCTTGCAAAGTATATCTCGCCAGGTCAGTCCTGTCATGTCGTGCTTGTGATAAGCTGTCATTATGAATCATTAGCACGTGCATATCGCGGATGATCATGCTGACAGGGGAACTTTAAGTGTCATCCTCCGTCGTGGGTGCAGCTCCTTGTGAACTGTCTATACGGATACTTAATAGGCCTAATAAGCCTATTTTCAGCAGGTGGTGAAGACCCATCGTTAATAGGTGCCGGGAAACTGTATAAATTGACCGCAGACTGGTTGTAATGAGGATGCCATGAATCTGGGGCAAGTTGTTTCTCAAAAGTGGCATAAATATGCATAATGTACCTCCATGCAGCAGTTACTTCTCAGTGGGAAATGAGAGGAAAAGAGTAAAGTAGCACACGTTAGGGTTATGCCAGCGTGAACGTAGAGCTGGCTTCTTTATTCTTCCAACCATTGACAGTTACTCTTCGCTCTTTGCACTGTCATGTGCACTTTTCTAAGTATGCAGACTTGAAAGCAGACGACACAGTTAAAAATAGATCGACGGAAGTTAAAATGGAAGAGCAACGCAGAGACGAGCGCAGATGTGAGAATAAAGCAAGTGCATTCCAATAACACTTAACTACGTGCGAGAGTTGACCGTGGACAATGGGAGTGGCTGCAGCAGAAAAATTGGGCAATCTCCCAAACGCGTTTAAATTCAGTATCCTGAGTATCGTTGTTGGTAGTAAATTTTTGTTCGGGCTCTTTCTGAAAAGATATAACATTTTCATAGAAAAGTATTTCAACGACATTTAAATGTCATTTTTCGTGCTCGATGCGCTTCCTGTAGTCGTCGGACCCCATGCTGTCGCATGGCCTTCGCCGCTGTCGCTCGACCCTGCGGCCAGCCGAGCGAAAGCCGTCTGCTGCGCCGCGAACGCTGAGGCGGCGCCGCTTTTTGAAACGCATGTGTGAATGAGCCTTTACGTACTGCTTCGTGTGCGCCGCTGTTTCCGCCCCTCGCCACCCTGATCGCCACCACTTGTTCCGGTGGCATATCACCCTTTCACTGTTTACAAACAGAAGACACAACCGGATGTTGTCTAGGGTCCAGAGCGTGACCGGCTACATGTGGTCACTCATTTGAGTTATACCCTTTCACTATTTGTAAACACTGAAAAGGTTTAACTGAAATGAGTGACACGGCGTGGCGCCACATGTAGCCGCTGACGCTGGGAACCCTAGGCAACTTCCGGTTGTGTCTTCTGTCCCTCCGACGCCTCCGCGCAAACTCTTACTGGTGGCGCATCTATAGCATCTAGTCGCACAGCTAGAGCGCATGTGCTCTTCTGCTCCTCCTCTCGACCCGTTCCATGCCTCCTTCTGCTTCCACACATTTTCTCTCCAAGCATATGCCCTCTGTCATGGACGGACCTACACTGCTGCTGTCCGTGTTGGCCCTAGCTACCGCTTTATAACCCCAATGGAAAACTAGCGGTCATTTGGGGAGGGGGGGGGGTTCGTCCAGCACTGAATTTTGCTAAATTTCCTTTCCCCTTTTTTCTTTTTTACTTCCACTTCCACTACTTTCAAGAGCGGCTGCCTTTGCTGCGTGTACATTTGGCAGCAATCCGTCAGAACAGCAATTCAAACATGATTACGATGCGTTACGTCAAGTTCGCTTCTCGAACAAAGACTCATGTCGCTTATATTATTCGAGCAAGAGGGCCGAATCCCACAATAATTATGCTGCCCCGATGTTCCACGTAAGGTTTGTCTGCGCAGTGTCGCGACATGTTGCACGTGCCGCAGGGTAGGACTGCGGATAAGTTCGACCACCTGGGGTTCTCTTGACGTGCGCCGGAAATCTCCGACACGCGGCGCTGGAAGCAATGTTTACCTCCCCCACATTGCTACCGTCCTGGGCCGGGATCGAACCCGCGATCTTGAGCTCAACAAGCCAGCACGTTACCGACTGAGCTACAGAGGGCGGCTCGAATTCTTCAAGGGTCGACGTAACAATCATCTTTCACTTCCTCTTTCTTTGCCCTCAATTTCATGACCGTTTTCCATTCCGTTCAGCTCGAACCATTCAGGGATCTCTGGATGAGACGTGGCTATGTGCGTGGGCAGAAAAAAAAAAAAAAAACGAAACATCCAAATAAACAAACAAAAAAAAAAATGAAGAGTTGAAACGGGCACATCGTCGTTACGGACCATCGTTTCCTATATGCCGATGTTCGCAGTTTGTTGCGCCAACTCAAAAAGGCAGTTTTCGTTGATCGTTTGGCAGGTCCATTCTCGCTGTGTGTCGTGTACCTACGGAAGCCGACTGAAGAAAAACGATCGAAGGTCTTCGATTTCACTGTCGGAGGCACACATGTGTTCCGTACAAAACACATTATCGTGCATTATCGATGCGCGATGAGGAAACAGCGGTTCCCGTTAATGGTTTGAGTTGAAAGAGACGCTATGAGGTAGCGAATACAACGATAGGACGCTGTGCTGAGCGGGGGAGATTTCGGCGGAGGCGACGGTGGACCTGAGACGTCAGAGGACCGATGTGAGGACTCCAGAATCATCGGAATGTGTCATGGGGGGTTAAGTTGCGTACACGAGCGGTCTGCCTGCCTAGAGTGGCGGTACGTTGCTCGGGGGAGAGGGTACGAACCTCATCGTTGACCGTGTCGTGTTTGTTTTTCTATGTCGGCCATGTCGTCATGGCTCACGCTTTCTCAAGATGGAGTCTCATCGCGGCACTCGTTTGCTGGAAGAAGCTGTAAATGTCGAACGTGTAGCGCTTTGCAGTAAGATATCACCCAGGGTGCTCTCATTTCAGTTTGAAGCGAGGCATTAGGAATGACCTTCGTCAAGCTATCGTCAAAGTTTGTCCAGCTCAATGTACAATATAGCGTACAAAGAAAACGCTTTCGCCCAACATTTTTGTCAGTCAGCTCAATCGGGGAACTTATGTCGAAACTGAGTCAAGTTCGGTGAACAAAAGTAATAGAAATGTTGTCTTGTCTTTTATCTTATGTCTGTTTTGTATCAGTAAGCTCAAGCAAAATCCAGAACGTTAGCCGATGCTATATCCTTCCCTTCCTTTCGTTTATTTTTTGATTCATCCTTGTTTCTTGCACGACATCGAAAGGAACTGCATTCTCCTTCTACACATTCACTTCAGATCACTCACGTGCTAGGTGACTGCGTCATAGCCTGTGAAGGTCAAGTGCCAGGTCTCGAGAAACTGCAATGAATTCCGTATCGCGCTTCCATAGCCACTGCAGAAAAATCAACAGCTGTCATCTAAGCGACCTAAATCCTCGCGAAACACCAAGTTGCTAAACAACACTCGCCTAAAAGGCCAGTCTACCCAGTGAAACTCTCTTCTGGTTTCCTGTACCCGACAAAGGCCACCCTACATAGAATCCAATCTATTACTTTGGGCTATATCTTCACTCATCATACCCGCGTATCGTCAAATTCAAATTGATTACCTCTGTGCCATGTATTTACAGGCGTCGACGTTTATACGGTATACACAGAGCAGCCAACGCTCAGCCCAGCGAATGCCGGCTTTATACTATTTGCTGACGGCGAAGTACATATTGAATAATTCCTCCATCCTACCTTTTTGTCGGCTCGTTTCCTGTGTCCGAGAGTAACGCAATTCATTTACGCGTCCCCTAAAAGCGTGGTCAAAACGTGCGTCATGGAGAGTTGAAAACCAAGCATGTCTGAGAGTTCTATTCTGTACGCGTATTGCATGGAGAAGCTGACACTGTTTTTTTTTTTTCAACTTCTATAGGAGTGTATATACGGCGAAACTGAATTACCGCCTACGGCGGAAGAAAATGTAGCAGAAGCAGTAGAGCACGTTTGAAGACAGTGGGGAACGTCGTGATAAGGTTTATAGGCCGAGTGGATGACCTGCGAAAGTCAGTGTCGTTTAATGTCACGTGGAGCTTTTAAGGAATATTATGTGTGGCACGGAATCTGGCATTCGCTCCTATGGGGTCAAGACGGTCTGCGGACCCGCAGTGAAAGCTGGAAAAGCCGTTGTCGCTCGATTTTTAGTGCAAAATGCATTCTAACGGAAACTTGGACTGGGAATGTTCTGGGAATTTCTGGTTTTCGCAATATTCCTGGCATTATTATTTTTTATTTTTTTTACGAATTCCTGCATTTAAAGCGTTCATACACTCAGCGTAACTCGAAGCAGGGCCAGATGCTTCACCACAGCGCCTTACCATACACTTGCACATTTATAGGTGGTGCCCGGAATAACAATAATGGTACCGTGATGTTACAGTTAAGGTTTGTCTGCCCAGTGTGGCGACATATGTTCCACGCGCCGCCGGGGAGGACTGAGGATAATTTAGACCACCTGGGCTTCTTTTGACGTGCGCCGGAAATCTCCGACACACGGTGCTGGAAGCAATGCTTTCCTCCTCCACATTACTACCACCCTCGGCCGGGATCGAACCCGCGATGTTGAGCTCAGCAAGCCAGCACGTTACCGAGTGAGCTACCGCCCCTCAGCACACGCCCCTTGCGGGAGACATTACGTGCCGCCAAAGAGCTTCGACTTCTTTTTTCCCTACGTACACCACTGGCTCTGCGCGGGGCTTCCAGTGGTGAGGTTCTCACCCGGACGAGAGCACATCACGTTCAACGTGACCTTCTGACGACGACGCCCTAAAACGTTGCCTACCTCGGCACTCCTGAAGTTGGCAAAATTAGACCGAAACAGCTGCCAGATGCTGGTACGGCGACGTTAAAGTTTTCAACTCGTACACTACGTGTAGTCGAAGAGCCTCGGCATTTTCCCCCCTATTTGCGATAACGGCGTGTCATACCCTGTCGCCGAGTTGCTGGCGTCCCCAGCCGGGATCGAACACGGAACCTTGAGATCAGAGGGAGGACACGCTACGGACTTGTCCACCGATACCGGTACCGGTACCAAAGGGTGACTTGCAATTTTTTGTGTATTGTGTATCTATAGGCGACACAGTCATCATGCAAATTTACTATATTTTCCTGATCGCTGCAACAGCACTTTAGTTCAATGGTGTCAATTGCGGTGGGTCATCATCGGGAAAGGCGATACCCTGCACCATTTCTAGAGGTAATTAGAGGCAATATAATATGTTACGCGTAATCTCTTCTTTCTACATTGTGTTTCTTTCTTCACGTTGTGGTCAAACAAGTCCGAGGGAAAACCAACCATGTAGACTTGGAAAAAACGCGCTGTAGATATCATCGAACGGGTCAACGAACCCAACGGGTACAATATAGGCCGGGTATAGTACATGTCACCAACCCTTCAGCGTTCCTCGCACAATCACCTGTACCATGCATATCGTACCATAGGTCTTCGCACATAACACGAACTTACCGAAGAACTTCTCACGCGCGATTTATGCTTACTCACTTGTCCCTTTCGACTTTACACGTGACGAGCGCCAAATGTCCTACAGTTCCATTTTTGCCACTTATCTGTATGGTGCTATACACACAACAAATGCATCTCGCGAAAGCGTCACATAATTTCCCTTACGAGAGCTGCTGGTATTCAGAATCACATTTATTAACTTCGAACATCGTACCATCTCCAACAGGAACAACAACAACTGGAATAGTGATATGGAATAGTACCACCCAGCATTATACTGTGTCGGATATTTCCGGCGCACGTCAAGCAGCACGTGCGCAGTCCTACCCCGCGGCACGTGCAGCAGCATGTAGCCAAATGTGGGTGGACTCACCTTACATGTAAATCTACTCCCAATCAATTAACGCTACTTTTCTTCAGTTTCGTACCGTAATCGTCCTGTGACCGGATATTTCGGGACGTTCATTCGGTTTAGGAAGAAGGGGACACATAGTATATGGGATATCGATATAGTATGAGATATAGCTGGTGCTATAGAAGACGAAAAAATGCCATCTCTCTCTCTCTCTCTCTGTCGATATGTGTTTACGAAGTGGTCTGCACTACATATACATACTTGTAATGTAACTCAAGGTTACAAATGCAGAACACTAAAATGCAGAACACTGAACATATATTAATTAACTGCTCCAGATACAGTGTCCAACGTAATGACCTCAGAGCCACCTTGGAAAGACTGGACCACCGTCCTCTAGACTTTGTGAAGCTCCTCGGAGAATGGCCGAGGGATCTTAGACACCGTGCGACAGCTGCTTTAATGACATTCCTTGGAGACATTGCAGCACCTCTACGCTTTTAGTCTTACTTTTTTTATCTTCAAGTGTTTTGTTGTAGCCGGCTCCTGTCTTTTGTAGGAGCCACCATCTCCATATTTTTCTTTTATTCCAATTCCAACTCCAACTCCAAATGCAGCCGTTGCAACTACGGGGAGTGGAAAGGTTAGTGTTGTAGCACTTACGTCGAATTAAACTTACTGTGCACAACAAATATAAATATATGAAGTTGTAAACGTACAAAATTATATCCCCCACAGCAGCAACCTAGCGCACATATAAGTTTGTTTTACGCTTCAGCACCGCGTTGGAAGAGAAGTGTTGAGACCTTCCTGTCCGACGACTGAAAGGAACGTTAATCTGTATCGCACTGCACACGAACACCATCAAGGTCAAGCTTACTCTCCTTCATTGACATTCTCCTTGCAAGACTGCTGGGCGTATGATAGCTGACTGCTTTTCCTCTTATTGTTTTAGTTCCTTCTCGAAAGAAGCCCTTTAAATAATTCAAACTCGGATCAAAGTGGATCATCACGGTGCTCCCGGACAGGAAAGTTAGCACTCGGTTCTCGTTCTAGTTTCTCTCGAAGACCCGGTATCTTACAAAGCCGCTCTGCTGGGATGTTACGCACACGCGGCACGTTTACGCGACGATTACGTAGTTTTCGAGTTCGTTGGCGCAGGTCGTGAAAGTTCGGTACGCGTGGACGCACAAGCGTACGGAGCGAGAAAGGATGGAAGATGATATGTGTACAACACACATACAACATTTTCCTCTGCCTTTTTTTTTTCGGTGCCCTCTGGCATATACACTGTTAGAAACGAACTGTCTCGCATAGCACGCTCCTAGCCAACCATCATCTCAAATGATGTCGTTGTCTGCCCTGATTTGTTGAAAACGAGAGGAATACACCTTTTTTGTGAGAATTGTGAACAGCATAAGCGTCACAAAAAAGGCGTACGCCTCCATTTTTTAACAAATCAGGGGGCTTAATCGCTTCATCGTCGTTACGGTCGTTACAAGCTAACGGGTGGCGGGAAATTCAAAAAGGACGGCGGGAAATTTAAAAAGGTGGGCACGTGATAAAACACGTGCACGGCGCTCTTCGCGCGATACGTGAAAGCCGTGGTACACGTCACGCGCAATGTGTCACGTGCCCACCTTTTTGAATTTCCCGCCACTCGTTAGCTTGTAACGACCGTATCGACGATGAAGCGATTAAGATACGGCAAATCTCTTACGAATATTTTCGCTTCTTCTTTGTCTATTTCGGCCATTTCATTGAAGCGTCAAAACATATCTTTGTTGCGTACTTTTTTTAATACACCAGGACCGAAAAGGTCAAGGTCACAGTGGATCGGGATTTACATTTCCATATTTTTTTGCTTTTTTTTCAGTCACTCAATCAAGCTCTTAGCGTCGAATGTTGGGTTGGTTTGTTGTGGTTCATTCTAAACAAAGAGCGGCGACAAGATAAAAAACTTATTTACAGCATTTCCTTGAGTCTAAGCGGTTGTGGACGTGGATAAAACTGGACAGAAACACGACAGGTCAGGACAGGACCGATTCTGTCCTGTCCTGTACTGTTTCTGTCACGTACTGTTTTGTCCACGTCGCCGCCAACTCCTTAGACTCCACGAGATGTTACCTTCCTCACATTTACAGCTTCCTTGCTCACTGTTTCTTTGTTCTATGCTGAGCTTGTCCGGTGTTGTTTGTTGCGTATCCGCTCTTCGTATATAGAAGGACCCTTTAAGATAATTCACAACACAACAGGACGAGTGAAAATATGTCTCTAAACTTTCATCAATTTCTCGTAAGTTGAATTCCCTCCCAAGGCGCCGCCGTTTTCCGATTCTTTCTCTCGCCCCTCTGCGACGTATTTTCAATGAAGCAACACTCGATTCAAGATTTAATGACTAAGGAAGCGAACGAGTAACCGATTTAAGTGTGCTCCATTTTATCATTCAGATTGAATTCCGAAAGCCCGGCAGGAAAGTGCATTCTCCTTCCCTTCATCAGGAGCCCTTCCAGAGTCATTGCCGTGATCACATTCGGTGGCTGCAGAGAAGTAATCTGGCAAGAAGTTTGGGGCTCAAAGCAAAAAGGGAGAAAGCGGTCCTCTTCTTCTTCTTCAAATCAATTCCGACGTGATCATCTACGTGGAATTCGAGGCTGCGTGATGATGCACGCTCTTTGAGGATGTCTCAAGTTGGTGACAGCGCAGCGTGTAATTTCAGAGATATAACCAACTCAGTTCCGACGTGTATTCTGTTGAAGTTTATATCGATACTATACAGTGTGCTTGATTTGAAATCGACTGGCCCAATAACGGACGTTCGCCGGACTATGCCGTTATAGCCTTAGTAGTTTGGTTTAGTCCTATTTGGTTATGTTTTTTTTAGTCTAATTATAATCACAGTTTGTTGGGAACTGTATGTCACATTCTCTGGGGTAGTGTCCCGCCGCCTGAGTCAAGAAACACTCCATGACATTATCATTCATAATTTGATTGTTGTTGTTGACGATTGTTGCTGATTATGTCAACCACAAATGGCGGCGCCATTTTGTCTCCTTTATTTACTTATTCATTAAGGTGTCTGTAGCACACTGTCGGAAGCATGACAGTAAAAAGGCAGATATACAAGAGCAAAAAGAAAAAAAAAAGCTACTCTTACTTAACATTAGGGAACCGCAACGCAAACTGAAAAGCGGCATAAGCTGTTATATTCCGCTCAACAGAAGATTATCGAACCAGAATTTTATGTTCTGCTGTCGAACCTAACCTAAGAAGAACAAAAAAAAAAAGACAAAGAAAAAACATGCTGTTACCCTTTTCGCGACACTGCCCTTGTGCATTGTGGAACAAGTGAATTCTGTCAACGATTTCGAGACACAGCGCGAACAGCAAACACGCCTTACGAAGAGCCCTATTTGGAGTATATAATCCCTTCGTTTCTCTGAAGCCGACACTCTCATCATGCAGAAGAGACCTTCGCCACGTGGCAAAAGCCCAGTATACTGCGCAGGTTACCGAGGCGCACCTGCCATCCGCACGGTAGTCAGTGCACGTAATTTGCGTGAGTGAAATGCTGATTTTACACGCAGAAAACAAACGAAACAAATACTTGGCGTGAGAAGCACACGGGCACTTGCCACTATGTATGTTGTTATGGGCATCGCTGTTTCACACCCTTATGGCCCTGAAATTGAAAGGAAAACTCAGGCAGAGCGTTCGATACGGGAACCACGCCAAATAAAGTGACTCGAAGGCCGCAAATTCACCCGATGAGGCGAGGACAACGTTTACCGACAATGGCCCTCCATCCGCCTATGCTCTTAAAAGGTAAACAGACTCGGAGAGTAACAATACGAAGCGCCATTCAATTTTCCGCTTTCCCAAGGACCAAGCGAACACCTGGTGTCGCTTGCAAGCTGTGTTGCTTGATGAGCATTCAGCATGAGCTATTTTGCGAACACTCGGCGGGAATAGTAGCATCTATAAGCACGAACCGTTCAATATTACATTATCGTATTTATATTTCCTCATAGTATTGTCTTTACGATGCTCCTCATTTTTCCTTGTTTTCTGGCTATCTTCCAGGGTATCAATAACTACTAAGCCAACGGGGTCCACAGAAGATCCTTATTGTACGCACGTTGTAGTGTAAGTACATTAGTGTAATGCAGTCTGTGTAAAATACCCGCAGCACCGAATGATCCTGCCTTTTCGCAAGGCAAATAGTATGGCACAATTTCGGTCCACATGTTGACGACGTCTTGTGTGGTAATGGAGACCTGAGATTACTGTGTCAATACAGTAGCCGTTCGAGCTGTTTCGCGTGCAAGAGCCATCCGTAAACACCCGTGTGAAATGGCATAGCTGTCGCCCATCACGTCCTGGCTACGCGCTCTGGTCATAAACGGCTCTTTAGCCCGAGGTGGTGGTGTTGGTGTTGGTGCTGGTGAAAGGTCTCGCCGTTGTTGGCCTCACAGAGGTGGGCACTGGGAGAATGTATGTCCTGGGCCGACTTCTAAGGGAACTGAGAGCGTCTGAGGAAAACCCAGGAAGAACCCAGACAGCACAGCCGGCACCGGGTTTCGAACCTGGGTACCTTCCAGTCTCGACGTAACATGACCAGGATGCTAACCACTAAGCTGCGAGCTGGTGCTCTTTAGCTCCGGCACTAACAGACAGCCTAGACGGGCGTATACTGAAAGTGTCCAATGGGGAGCGGAACAGGCTGTTGACTTGGCCAATAACTTAGACACGCTAGGCTTCAGCAATGCTCCGCATGCGGCAGGACAACTTAGAGTCAGATGTAGAGTGGATATTGCAAGATGTGTAAGTACATGGTAGACCAACAAACTGATATTCGAGAAGAACCAACACGTGTCACTAAAGGGGATAATATCTAGCGGTGCGTCTCTAGTTTTTATAATTACCAGGTGAGGCTCTGCCGGTCGAGACACGCCCATGCCTATTCGAAGTCAAACGTGCCCAGGCACACAGAAGCTTAGCCCTTGACTCAGCTAGGACCCCACGCAGTCAGGACAAACCACACGGAGAATTCCTGCAATCTAGGCCCGCTAGCACAAACGTTGAGGCTATTCCACAGTGGTGTACTCCGTAGCCTTGCCAGTGCTAGAAGAAAGAGATTCAACAAGGACAGTACCGTGTGCAAAAAGCACTACCGGAGCTACGGAGCACAGAGGAATAGCCTCAACGTTTGTGCAAGCGGACCCTGCTGCTGAATAGCCAACCCGTATCTCGCTCCGCTACCCCACCTGGCGCCCGCGATATTCCCACTGGCTGCAATAACCCCTTGCTGTCAGTCTAGCAATGTGTTTCTGTCACGACAGCAGTGTATCTAATATGGCACGCCAAATGTATTAGATGAAGTGTATTGTAATTGGCGTCCAGCTGTGAAAAGGCCAGAAGTTCGCATATCTTTCTGCGGAGAACCACCGCCTTCTAATATGAAACATCCAAACTTGCCATTGCCAGTCAGCCCTGTAGGTGGGGTGCGATAGGGTGCGCCGGTTCTCCAGAAAGAGGGAAAAAGCACGTGTAAAGCTATGGTGTGACGTCACGTGCACGCCACCTATAGGCAGACATGGCCAAAACATGGCAGTGAATTACGTGCATTTTGTAACAGCCTCGAGCGACCGCGTGACGCGCTTCGTTAAACCGGGCTAAATTCCCCAACAGAAGGAAGGAGACCTTACACCGTATACAATCGTACACAAGCTCCGTGTTTATGCACACAGCTTAAGCAATAGTGGCCTTTACTCAGCTTACAATCTATGCGCTCCAGTTGGTAGCGTTGATTGCTTTAAAAGAGGTTGTGAACTCACGGCAATTCTTCACTATACCCGTAATTACAAACTTCTCATTCCGAGCGCCGAGCATCATTAACAAAAGAACGGCGGCACTGAGGTGGGTCGGTGCATGAGAACGCGTGCTCCTCTTATGAAAGACGAAACACTTTTCAGGAGCAAGTGGAAGAAAAAAAAAGAGACTGACGTAATTACTGATAAGTGGAAGCTATTCGGAAAGCAGGTCGGTGCCATTTCAAGTTGCGTACCTTTGTCTAGTATTATGTGTGAACGAGGATGCAGAGAAAAAGAACGGTCCTGTATCTATTCTGGTTGCATAACATATAATGTTATTGATGTTAGAGCAAAAATGGTGCTAAGAAGCAAGAAGGAGGCCCGTACACCATTGCTTCAACAGGCAGTTTTAGTGCATCGTACGGGCTAACGCCTTTGCGTACGTAAGGGATAGCGTTGTTACTTCTGCAGTCTTCGCGTAGTGCGCAGAACCACCACGCTATACCTTATGTAGGTCATTGCTTTGCGTAGGTTACAAGATAGTGTTCGCACCATCGCACATGCGCCGGGGTAGCGTACACTATTTATCTGGAACACAGTGCGTTTACACCGCAGGCTTTCGCGAGAGCATCTCGCAGGAGTTTGACGTGTTCGAGATTAAACGTGGCGGCGACGCAGCAAATGGTTCAACTCAGCTATATATGAGATCGACAGTAGGACGAAATACAAAATGACATCAAATATTTCGAAAAAAAAAATTCGTGCACCTCGCCTAGTAGCGTCTTATAAGTTATTACATTTGTGCTATCTATCCCGTGCGACCCAGTAGCAGACTACCTCTTTGTGCTTGCGGAAAGAGTTTGGGTGGTCGGAGTGCGGTGTACTAAAACAGCGTACGGGCCATTGATTGATTGATTGAACAAAAAAGAAAAATATGAAGAAGCGACCCCAGACAGGGACCGGCTACTCCATAACACGTAAGTAGAAGAGAAAGTCGAAAAACAAAGCAAATGCAACCCCGACAGGTCCGAGAGACATAACAAAACAGGCAGGGGTCAACTAAGAGTCCGGTTAACGAGACAATAGTTCAAAAGTCCATAGACTAAATACAATGGGCCCTCAACGCACTGCACAATGCACCCTGTCCTCAGGACAGTAGCTGACAAACACGGAGACTACAGAGGGTGTCGAGAAGGTCAATGAAGAAGTTCGATAATTGCACGACTGCATGCAATGGTGACTTGGGGACCCACACTTGGTGACCCACAGGCGAGGACCCAAGAACTTTTTCGGTGCTGAAAAGGCGTTTATCCAGGTGGGCCAGCGACGATTCTAAGATACGACGTTGGTCTCTGTATTTAGTACAGACATGAATGACGTGTGCAGTCTCTATGGCGTCCCATTCGCTACAATTTGGCGAGGGAACTCTTACTGGGAATCCTTTGAAATCATTACTCGTCATATATACCGCTGAGCACATTATATGCTCATGCTTAGAAAAGGAGCATCCCATTCAATGCCAAGTTGTAACTTAGCTGACCATCTAATGCAGACTTCCGAGCAACTTTTTTGTGCGTGTTTTAATCTCGACAGCTTTGTCAATTTTTCTCGCCGACACATTATCGCGGGGAACACGCATGCCCTTCCCCGATTCCGGCTTCTCCGGAATGTTAATCACTTTAAAGTCAAACTTTATAGATCATTTGCATTCGTTTCGCGAACCCAACGTGCATATCAGATAGCACTACAATATCTAGACCACCTCGCCTGCACAGTTTCCAGCGCCTTCTTTGAGAGCAATTTGTTTCCTGCCGTGCATAACGGCGACATTGACCTCGCGGCTGGCAACAAGTAGGTCGTTAATGGCGGATGCATATTTTTTTTTTCTCCGCTTGGAAAAAAGATAAGGGTACTTTACATGCAATCTTCTTAATCGTTTCTTCAAAGGCCACTCGTTTCCCCCCTGTGTGTTAGTAGAGATGTTGTGTGTCTAGGTGCTTTCACATCAGCCTGTTCATACAGGGTGTCTCAGCTAAATTACCGGGCTAAATAATTCGCGAACCGGTGCACCAATCCAAGAACTTTCTTTTTTACAAGTATCTGTCCGATACCACCTACAAGCACCGTACCGTGTGAATGAGTGGGAGGCGCTCATTATTTAAAAACAAAATTCAAATGAGTTTCGTAAAAGAAAAAACATAACTAGGGCGCTGTCTGCATTAAAATGTGGACTACCGCGTTTGGGAGCTTCCGTGGATACCTTTTAGAGAAAAATCTGCCGCCGAATCGGGTCATTTGTAGCAGTAATTAATTGGTTTCGGTTTACATATTGTCGTCGCGGCTGGTTGCGGTGAAGCGCAAAACGACGCTCTTCCACTCCCTTATCCACCAATGAGTTATGACCTTACACCAATCAATTGCACCAATGAGTTACGTCCTTTTGCGCTTCACCGCGACCAGTCGCGACAAAATATGTAAACCGAAACCAACTAATTACTGCAACAAACGACCCGCTTCGGTGGCGGATTTTCCTCTAAAAGCTGTCCACTGAACGTCCCAAAAGGGCAAGCATCCATCTTAATGCCGACAGCGCCCTGCTTTAGAAGCTATGTTTTTTTACGAAACTCATTTGAATCTTTATTTAAATAATGTGTGTTAAATTTAAATAAATGTTGTGTAATAATGTGTAATGTTAAATTCCCTTTTATGAACGGTGCCCTCTGGAACAAAACGCGTCCCCTTCCTCATTCTAAACGTCGTTTTCTGAACCACTCGATTTATAGAAACGATTTTTACGAGCACGTCAACCGTTCATAAATCGAGCGTCGACTGTATAACAATGAACAGGGCGCCTTTGTTCACGACGATGTTTGTATACAGGGGCATAGCATGTACACCCTTAAAACAGAGCTTCACCGCACCACACGCTCGTAGCCACACGATCATCCCAAATGACACCGTTCTCCCCGCTGATTTGTTGAAAACGGGAGGCGCACACGCTTTTGTGACAATTATGCCCTAGCCTAGTCTATATATAGCCTATATATACTAGTAGTATATAGGAGGCTTTGGTTATGCGCACGCTCTGTGCCAACTACGCCGCCGAATGATATTTATCACTTGCGGTTTCAGGAGAGAGCCCTGCGTAGGCCTTTTTGTACCAATAAACATTAATCAAAACGGTCCCAAAAAGGGGTAAGTCTGCAAAATTTTCCACTGATTCTAAATACAGATGGTGGTCTATCGCAGGGGGGATCATGCGTCCTTGGCCGACTTCACACGGAACTGTGCCGACATTTGTCCTAAAGTGTCTGAGGAAAAGACAGGGAAAACAGAACGGCCGGCGCGCGGATTCGAATCCCCGTCATCACACCGTCCCTATAAACGACGGGGAGGGAGGGGAACTGGTGGTAGAACTTCACCAGAACCTCACCACACAGCACGGTCTCAGCCAACCACAATCCCGAATGACGTCGTTCTGCTCCCTGATTGGTTAAAAACGGGGTGCTTTTTGTGACACTTATGCGTTCATGTTAATTGCCATAAAAAGGCCGCGCGGTTTCCATCATTCTATGCAAAGGGAGGCCGTCAGCGTGTCGTGCGCTGGTTGTGACGTTGCCCAGTGGTGGTGGTGGTCGTTCCAGGGTAGGGCTCGCCTTTGCCGGCCTCACAGAGGTGGACAACGTCACGACAGACGCCCTGGGGGAATGTGCGTCCTGGGCCGCCTTCTAAGTGAACTGTGCCGACGTATGTCTGAAAGCGTCTGAGGAAAACCCAGGAAAAACCCCAGACAGCACAGCCTGCACCGGGATTCGAACGCGGGTACCTCCCAGTTTGCCCGCTTGAGCGTGGCACATTACGGCAAGCAGTTCCACCACCACCCCCAACATCTGTTTTTAGAATACACGCGTCGGGACGGGCACGCCGATCGGGCAACAATGCAGTGCCTCTCCAGTAGTCAAAGTTTTGTCGCGACGTGGAACAATGCGTGTAAAGTACCGTACCAGAAAACTTCCAAGACTTCGACGTTTCATGCCAGGAAATTCAATGAGTACTTAACCGATGGATTTTTGAGTGAATATCGAAGTTTTCCAGAAAGAAATATGGAAAGTCAGAGATGGGTATAGTATTGTCATACTTGTTTATCCTACGCTAAGTTAGTATTTGGTTTTTAACTACGTTTTAGCTAACGGCCGTTTCTTCTCAAGCACCAGAAGCTTTCAAATAAATCCGAATTCATCAATAGCCGGACGGTTTATCGTGTTCTATCTATAACTAATCCCGGAAGACCTATCCACAGTGTCACCCTTCCTCGTATTTCTTTTTCATTAATACGGATCAAGCGACTCCCGGGAGAGTCGTATTTATAAGTCACTGTATACTGTACTGTGACAGTATACTATGTTTCCATCCCAGCCGAACCCACACAAGCGAGAACAAAAAAAAATACAGAAAACAATTTTCTTATTGGTTCGCGTGTTATTTTGCTGCACAATATGGATTGTTATAGTTCCCCCTGATGTTAACGATGATGAAGAATAAGCATTCATTCTAATCTTACTGCCTTATATTATTTTTGTTTTTGCACTTTAAAGGGAGAAACAAGCCCACTTCTAAAAACGGCAATGATTATTTGGTTGGTTAATTGATTGACAGATAAAAATATGGAGACTGTTTTGATTTTTTTTTATTGCGTGTTTGCGCCGCGAAGCAACTGTGGCTATGAGCGACGTACAGATGTGGACAGACGGAGAGAGGACAGCAGAAAGGAGTGGGGGACAGGGGGATTAGTATGCGTCCTGGGCCGACTTCAGGGGGAGCTGTGCCGACATTCGTCTGGAAAGTCTTCGGAAAACCCAGGGAAAACCAGGGACAGCACAGCCGGCGGTAGGATTCGAACCCACCACTTCCCAGTCTACAGCACGACCTTGGTTACCACCAACGAGCGGACGCCTTAGCCCACTCGGCCATGCCGCTGATACGGAGACTTCGTATGACTTGCAACAAAAATTTCAGGCTGTATAGATTTAGGTATAGATCATTACAGCGTTTATTCACCAAAAGTTCTGCTTGTCTCTCAGCACCGGCATCTTAGAATTGCTACCGGGAGTCATTCATATACCGGCGACCGAAAATGAGATCATTATTTAGTACAACACTTACGGAGGCTCGACAAGCGATGCCTAAAGTCAAGGCCGTATTACTGCAGCGATACCGTACGCACCCATCCTACCATCATTTTGCACCTACCTCATCCTTATTTCATCATTTGTTAGTTTATCCTTTATTTCCTAATTCCTTTTTCTTTTTATTTATTTCTTATTTCTTAATTTTCTTTCTTTCTTTAATTCTTTGCTTTTCTTTTTATTTATTTATTTATTATTTCTTAAATTTATTTATTTATTTATTTATTTCTGGAATAGCAAGCCGACGTCTCGTTTGGCTGACCTTTCCCCTTTTTTTTCCTTTTCGTCTAATAAATATATCCCCCCCATTGTTTTTTTCTTTATCACATCACCATCACCGCGCGTATGGCGCAAGATTTTCAACATCCGACTGTTTTCCCACATTGCCATGGAGACGGTACATATTTCCAAATACGTATACGCGAGCAAGAGAATGATTGGATCGCTTTGAAATTCCTTACAGGAAGGAAGCGCTTTGAAAAAAAAAAATGAGCACTATCGTCGTATATGTAAGTGTGCATACAAAAACCGAAGAGCAACATCGAAAACCAGAAGTGAATAAGAAAAAGGAGAAGTAGAAGACGACGACGCAGAAAGGAAATGCGATGTTGAGATCGAACTTCCGTCGATATCGCGCGACTTCCGGTCAAGCAGGGATGCTTGCTGAATCGTAAGTGCATTTAGAGCGTCCGGAATAGCGCGAAATATTGACAAGCAGTGGCAGTTTGTGACAAGGGGGATTTCATGTTCGCGATTGAAATGCAAAAAAATACGTTCCCGTATCTTTCCACTCGGTATGCTAGAACTTGTACACGTCAGGTGAGCTGCACACATCGAGCGTATGAGAGAGATATTGCTCCTACAAAGAAGTTCCCGTGTAGGGTCCGGTAGCACCAACATATTTACCGGTAGCGACAAACATAAGGCAAACAGATACATGGGGAAACGGTTCGAGCAGCTCCAAAGAAGAAAAAATGATGAGTGTTTGTTTAGAACAACAGCAGTATATAAAACACTTTACTGTTTCCAAAAAAGAGACGCCATCTGCGCATGATCGGGGTTGGTGTGGGAAAACACAAACGCAGCGTGCGAACGCTTTCCGCAAGCTCTCGGTCATGTTGCGCTGCTACACCGCTCCCGACTGTCTCTTTTCACAATATCCGAAATAATTTAGAGCTCTGAAGGAATCAGACAACTGTCGCTAGAAGGTGAAGTTGTTTATGAACGGTATACAACATAACGATCCCCTGCCGCTTGAAATAACTTGAACTTTCATATAGCGGTCGTTCTCGTTATATTTAAAGTTCGCGCCCTCCAAAGCCGCTGTGGTAGGCTCGCGCAAGAGATCGCGGCGAATCACGGGCCGAAGTGATACATTTAACGGGCGTTATGAGATAACGATAAGATTGAGATCGGGGATAAGGCTCATCCCCCCTTGCACCGACACATTGACCCGTGGCCTATATTGCATACTGCCTGTGCGCCACACCAGTTAGAAGAAGACGAAGAAGAAGCCAACGGTAACGTGTTGGCTTGCCGAGCTCAAGATCCCGGGTTCGATCCCGGCCCAGGATGGTAGCAATGTGGGGGAGGTAAACATTGCTTCCGGCACCTTGTGTCGGAGGTTTCTGGCGCACGTCGAAAGAACCCCAGGTTGTCGAAATTATCCGCACACAGTCTTACCGTGCAGCACCTGCAACGTATCGCCACACTGCGCAGACAAACCGTACGTGTAACATCACAGTACCATTATTAGTACTACCAGCCACAGAACTTACTGCCGATCACGATCACCATCGTAGTTTATCTAATATATTTTCGTCGAGCCAGTTCACTGCTGATGCTGTGCAAGCGTACAAGTCACTATAAGCACACAATTGCTTCACCTTAGGTGAGCTGTTTGATCAGGGCGTTTCTGAAAGCAGCTCCACTTTGCTACCGTGCAGCGATTCGTGCTAGTGTCGTTTATATTTGTACACGGGTATCGCGAGGGAATCTCACAAAGGCGATGTCAGGGAATCTTTCCGTTTAACTGCAGCGATCAAACGATTTCTTCGTTCTGCGTTGCGCGGAAACTGGCGAAAAGTGATTTCGCCACCATTTCCTATCGGGTTATGTACCCAAAAGATACACGACTTTGCGCAATGCCCAGTTTGCATGTATGCGATCACTCCAGTCACTCCAATTGATTGCGTTTTGCCCACACCAAGCAGACGATCTGCTGACTGCAGCGCCACCGCTAAAGGGTGACGTCAGGCGCGCAAACTGGTCTATGGAGTTTGTCAATTGTTTATCGAAGCAACGTGAAAAGAATGTCTTTCCCAGATTTAGCATAAATTCGCATACATTGTAGCCAAAGCTGGAAGCTATCAACTTCGGTGTGTATACTCTGTTTAACGACGATCATGCACCCCTAGACCCCTACTCCCTCTCAATCTCACGTTGAGACGTACTTGTACCTGCCTCATTACTCGTGTGCAAGCTGTTTGAACAGAAAGATAAGTAACACCCCACGTAGTTCCGAATAACCCATAAAGACTACAATTTGGTTGATTACCACTGCCGTTCACGTATATCCTTGGCACTCAAACAATGCATGGCTCATTCAGAATGCCGCAGCACTTGGAATATAAAAGGACACTCTTCCCTGCTCCGAGAATATTCTTCAAATTGCCATACGGAAGAAATTGAGCAGTATGCCAGGGACTCAGCATAGACCTTGTGAGTACCTTCTGCCAACGTCGGTTTTTCCTCGTACGTCCATGTGGAACGCCAAGCAACCGGGCTAAGCTTACAAACTGCAAGGATGCACGTTGCGCCTCTGCATACAAACAGGCAGGCGCCTTCGAGAGGACATCATTGTTTTCCAAAGGCAACTTGGCATTGGTGGACTCCATACATTCTTTGTTCTCCGCGAGAACCGCATGGCTTGTACGTCCCATTGTGATCCTCGCCGGACAATGGACTGTCTAGCGTGCGTGCAAACCGATGTAACTGGGACTGAAGCTGCTGACGCTCTTAAGGAACTGTGCGGTGCTTATTGCAGATTTGGAGCGAATGAAGAAGAAAGAGAACCGTTATTAGATAATGAGCCAATTAGCTTTGTGAAAAGTGGACGAGTTGAACTTGTTCCGAAATACACGAGTTCGATTGAATGTGGACCCTTTTTTTTTCGTCCCTGGAAGTGTTGGTTTCAAATCAGAATTCATGCATATATCTCTATTGCACATTTCATGAAATAATCAATTTATTTTCATTACTTTGCACTCTTCGGTTGGGGATGGCATAGGCCTTCTGACATATACAGGGTGTTTCAGTTAAATCCCCGGGCTAAATAATTCGCGAACCGGTGCACCAATCGAATAACTTTCTTTTTTACAAGTATCTGTCCAATACCGCCTACAAGATGCGCACCGCGTGAATGAGCGGGAGGCGCTCATTATTTAAATAAAAATGCAAATGAGTTTCGTAAAAAAGCGTAACTTCTAAAGCAGGGCGCTGTCGGTATTAAAATGGGTACTACCCCTTTTGGGACCTTCAGTGGACACCTTTCAGAGAAAAATCTGCCACCGAAGCGGGTCATTTGTTGCAGTAATTAATTGGTTTCGGTTTACGTATTTTTGTCGCGGCTGGTCGCGGCGAAGCGCAAAAGGACGTAATTCATTGGTGTAATTCATTGGTGTAATTCATTGGTGTAATTCATTGGTGTAAGGACGTAATTCATTGATGGATAAGGGAGTGAAAGAGCGTCTTTTTGCGCTTCGCCGCGACCAGCCGCGACAAAAATACGTAAACCGAAACCAATTAATTACTGCAACAAATGACCCGCTTCGGTGGCAGATTTTTCTCTGAAAGGTGTCCACTGAAGGTCCCAAAAGGGGTAGTACCCATTTTAATACCGACAGCGCCCTGCTTTAGAAGTTACGCTTTTTTACGAAACTCATTTGCATTTTTATTTAAATAATGAGCGCCTCCTGCTCATTCACGCGGTGCGCATCTTGTAGGCGGTATTGGACAGATACTTGTAAAAAAGAAAGTTATTCGATTGGTGCAACGGTTCGCGAATTATTTAGCCCGGGGATTTAACTGAAACACCCTGTATAAGGGGCACCCCTGTCAAGTGAAGTGACACCATGTTGCCACTAATTTATGCCCTCCAAGACATGGAGTAAATTATAGGGAGGGATTGCAGCTTCTCGTTCCCTAGATTGCACCTAGTCCCCATTTTTGTCCCTGACCATGACATTTACTCCCCGCCACTGTAAAAGGTCCCTAAGTTTCGCATAAACTGTCATATGCATTTAGTCCACAAAGGGAGTGATGATTGTGGCTATGCATCTAATCCAAGAAAGTACTAAAATGATTCGCGGCCTGCGACTTTACATCGACTAAATGAAGAAAATCCGAAGTGACAAAAATGAAACAACCACAAGGAAAACCATGAGACATATAATACTTAAAATACACCGGGACAACAATATCGTTCAGACGACAATTATAGGGCCAGCAAACATCCGATTTACGTTTACCGCTGTCGCTTATTTACACGTTGAATGATTAATTGTCATGATTTTGCCGCTTTTTCCAATCAATTTGCATATCAAGTCTAACTTTCATGTCTATTTGCGGTATCGAACGCGCACACAGCGCAAAGTTATGTCGGAATGAAGTTGATTGAAAGGAGGCAGTTCCCCCAATTACGTTTCCTTTTTTCTTTTTCTTTATGTTTTCTTTTTGTTTGTTTGTGAGCAAGGTTTGATTTATTGCACAACGTTTCCAATATAGATTGAGTTTTAATAACGTAGATGGATTGATGGATGGCTTTATTTAAAAGAAAAATGAAAAGCAAGACAGTTTTAAACGCGCATTCGAACGGGACAGTTGCTTACAATCAATCAATCACTTGCCTGGAGAGAACGAAACAAGAAACAGTAAGCAGAGGGAAAGCTCTTTTCGGTACGTATTCACCACCGCTCTTTCATGTCAAAACTACACTCTCGGAACGGAACTTCACCGCATAGCAGGTTGTGCGCCAACCACTGCCACGAATGACAGGGTTATCGCTTCTGGTTTGAAGAGAGAGAAAGGGGCATACGCCTTTTTGTAGCAATTACCATATATCAAAATTGCTACGAAAAGGCGTACGCCCCATTCTCTCTTCAAACCACAGTTGACACAGTAGACACAGGCAGTTGACGGCGTACACCATTAAAAATGGTGGTGGTGGTGCTGATTGTGAAAGGCCTCGCTGCTGTGGGCCTCACAGATGTGGGCAACGACTGACGCCCTGGGGATTGTGCGTCCTGGGCCGACTTCTTAAAAATGAACTTCACCGCATAGCACGCTCCTAGCCAACCACACTCTTAGAAATGATGGTGCACTGTTAAAACATAACTTCACCACATAACACGATCCTAGCCAACCATCATGCCGAATGATATCATTCTGTGTCATGATTTCTTCAAAACAGGGGGGAGGCGCCTATCTGGGACAAGATAATCTGTCCCAGATAGGCGCCTCCTCCCATTTTCAACGAATCAATGCACAGAATGATATCTTTCGGAATGATGGTTGGCTAGGAGCGTGCTATGTGGTGAAGTTCTGTTTTAGCAGTTTGATGGTGAAAGTGCTCTTAGAAATGAACTTCACCGCACAGCACTCCCATAGCCAACCATAATCTCGAATGATATCGATATCTGCCATGATTTGTTGAAAACGGGAGGCGTACGCCTTTTTTGTGACAATTATGAACAGCATAAGTTTCATAAAAAGGTGTACGCCTCCCGTTTTCAACAAATCAGGGCAGATAACAATATCATTCGAGATGATAGTTGGTTAGGAGCGTGCTATGCGATGAAGTTCATCTTTAAGAGTGTACGCAGTTACAGCTTGCTGCATGTAAACCCTGCAGAACTTAGAAATGTGACAGAGAGCGCTCAATATTTTTTAAAATTTTCGAGCAAAATTGAGGTAAAATGGCTCGAGGCGACGTCTAGTGGCAAATAATCTCCAATTCTTCAAGCAACAGTGTGTATCACCCCGACTGACTTGCTGGTATGGCTGCGTAGCCGACACGTATATAGCAAACTTCTTTCGTTTTAGACCCAGTGTTGTCCGCATGCAATGTAGCTTTCCGCCGTAGTCGACGAGCAATGCGCATTTGGTGACCACTTCGACACAGCGTTGCCCGTAATTATCAATTTAAATTTTCTGAAAAGAAACTATGACAGCTATTGGGACGAAAATTGCGACGTAAGGGCACTGAAGGCACAGGCTATCGTATAGAAAAATCTGCTGAGATTGCACCTCTACTGATGTAAAAAAAAACATCATGAGCCCTAACTACAGGTACTTGTACGATCTAGGAGCTCGCCTGTACATGCTACCAGTCCATACCGACTGTCGAAAAAGCTGCTACGGTGGTGGTGGTAGTGGTGGTGATGACGGAACTGCTTGCCATAGTCGCCCACGCTCAGGTGGCCAACGTTACGACTATAGCAAGCGGGGGCGATCGTGCACCCTGGGCAGACTTCACAGGAAACTGAGCCGACATTTGTCTTAAAGCGTCTGAACAAAACCCAGAAAAAACACCCAGACGGCACAGCCGGCGCCCAGATTCGCGAACACGGGTCACCTCCCAGTTTGGCGTGGAATGCCAGCGGAGAAAAAGCACCAATAATATAAAACCATTGGATACACTCGCAAATCAAACAGGCCTGCCCAATAAAGTCGGCAAGAGCAAAATACCTTTACGGTGTAGGAAACAAAAAAAAAAGGCTCCAAAGACTATCTTCTATTCATCGATGAGGCCGGCAAAAAGAAAGAAACAACAACAACAACGCAGACGTGCTACTCATACATTCTCAGCATTTTGAGAGTTCAAGTCCAACATTCTAGCGGTCGGCGATTCAAAGAAAACGACAAAGCACGAACAAGCATAGAAGGACCGCGAAAAAAAGTAAGCGAAATACAGAAGCAAGAGTACGCAGCACGGAACTGACCCAGCGGGCATCTGCGGACATCTCTAAAACGACACGCGCTCTCGCAAGTGGAACTAAGAAAGACAAAACGAAAACAAGGGGAACACCACCACTTCTATGCCAAGGCTAGGCGTGAAGACTTAAGTGATCTCCTTATTTTTCCTTTCTCTTCGGTGAGATACCGAGCCTCCTTTCGTTTTCCCCTCCAGGGCAGTGGCGTTACGTGGGTAAGATACCAGGTCCACTGGGTAAACTTACTAGACTCCGCAGGTTCTGTGGTTTGACGTATCCACGTGATAACATCAAGAGAAGGCCCTACTACGCATTGTATACAGCTGCACCTATCGTCCATTTGCCTAGATTGTAGGTTGCTGTGAATAGAGAGTTCTATCGGATTTACGACTCAGTTGCGGATGACGTTGCTGCATAGTTCATCCACGTAGTAGAAACATTTGTTACCGAAGGCTCGTTTGTAAGCTTTTTTCTTTCTTTTCTTCTTTTTTTTCTGCATCGAGTCATATTAATGACTAGCAACACTACAGAAAAAAAAGGACGAAGCGATGCCTTGCTAAACGTATGATATGTGAGCCCGAGCGATGGCCGAAGAACACATAACACGACACAAGCACGATGGTTCACGACGGCTCCAACCGGCTTTGCGTCGGCTTCAGGTCGACTTCGAACCGGACTCAAGTCGACTTGGAGCCGTCATGTTCGTGTATTGCTGCGTGTTTTTCGCCCATCGTTCAGGCTCTCCTATCATAGAGTTTATCCACCAGCTGGCTTGCATCTACGCCATCTGTTGTAAAAGGTAAAGTCGTACTATATACGTCTCAGTACGACGAGCTACAAACGTCAATGGTCCGAATACCATGGCAGAGGAGGCGTCGCTATGCGCAGAGATTAGGCAACTTCGTTTTATCGTGCACTCGTGTACATGAGGATGTCGATGCCTGCAGAAAGGACCAAAACGGAAGGAGTCCCAATCGATATCGACGCGCTAGTTTGTGGACCCCTCCCCCACCCCCCAAAAAAACGGCGTGCTTTGTCCATAATTCTATCAATACAGAGCGCACCGTCAAAGCTGCTTGACTGCTTGAACAATATTTAATTAATTGCTCCAATCGGCGATCGATGAGAAACCTGGGACGTCGATTGCAACGGCTAGTCGCATGGGCACTAATGATCCGTAATTATAATTGATTACAGATTACCCGCCGCCACTCTGTGTATATACGGGTTTTGGACCGAGACCATATGAGGCTTCACCTTGTTAGTGCGGGGGTCATTATCCCTTCCTTTTTGTATTGAATGCTATACACGGAATGAGCCATTCTTACGAGGTTTATGGAGTTGTGAATAAAATAATTTTCGTTCAAAACTACAGGCATCTTAATATAACCTTCAAATACTTAATACTTCCTATACAAATACACCCTCTTGAATGTCGTTTGCTACTGGCTGAAAACAAATGCACGTGAGGAGGCGCCGCTGTTTCGTTTTCGTGTTTTTCGTCCCTGCGTATTGCGTGTGTTCACTTTTTGAGTATCCGTCTTAGGCTTCAAGCCCTCTTTCTGTTTGCTTCTCCCTGTACGAAGTGTGAGTGTCCGTTTGATGTATGCAACATGTTCCTGGAGCCCGCCGTGCCATTCCATGCGAGACCAATCAGAAGATTCTTGCGCTTGTTGAATGTAGTGCTATAATAGTGTAGCCACTCTTCATTAAAGCTGTTGAGTATCGTTCCTGGGTCCTTTTCCTACATTTTTTTGGCGCCGAAACCCGGGAAACGCAGCCTCACTTATTGACGCAAGGATTCCAGGAATAGGAAAATGGTATGCAGCAGCGTCAGCGTAGTAACGGTGCGCTGTGCATTCGCATGCGAATAGTGCATTACTCCCCATTTTAGTTCCCTAACCCCAAAATTTACTCCCCAGGACTTCAAATATAGTCACTGAAATTCGCAAATGGTCTGCTGAATTCAATAGTTTATATGTAAATACGTGCCCTTCGTGAATTTGATAGAATAAGGCTATACAGGTTCAGCTAACTCAGCAATTTTCCACCCACAAAGAGGGAACAACAGTTCGATGTCCTGTGCATGTCGTAAGACTCTGTATCACTCGACATATCACAGTTCGCGGTTTAATTCAAATTATTGTCATTCATGCACGTGAACTATATGTACCAGGGAGGATTCTTAGAACAGAGCGTGAAATGCAGACCCCACTCTGTGACATTCGTTTTGTCCCGTGCACTTGCTCCCGAAATGGACTAATTCTTGTCGCAATGCATTTAGTTTCCAAAAGGACTAAAACTATTCTTTTTTTTTCTTTTCTTCTTAGAGTGTAGGACCTAGTCGATATACCGTACAAGCACCTTAATTAATATAATTAATATCTAATATCGTGAAAATTGATTAGAAAGATATCTGACTAGCCAAAGATACAGGACATCTTTCTGATTACTGACATTGTACAGTCATTCATTTTTCCTTTCTATCTCTCTCTCTCTCTCTCTCTGTCATTTGACAACGTAAATTAAATGTCGCGAATTGAGTCACAGTGTCGCGTAATGCGAGCCAAACGTCTGTGGACGAGCCTGTGCACCCAGTGTTACTGTGCTGTTTTCAAATTTCCCGCACTTCTCAGCTTTGGTCACACCGAAAAATTGTCATCTGAAAAGAGATGTGCTACTTTTTCTTCTTTCATGCATACGCACTTTCCAAATTCAATTCCAGGCCTCACGAAATGCGCGGTATTGAGAGCGGCAATGGGATTGTTGTGTTTGTAAGCAAATGGATGCAGGTGAGCTCAATAAGCAAGGGATAAAGTGCCGAGCAATCCTGAATGTCTTCGAAGTTCCAAGCACACAGAGAGAAACAATTTAGTACAAACGGTGCCGTGAAAGAAGAAGAAAATCTTTATGGAAAACGAACACCGGGTAAGTTCGCACGAATGGAAACGACAAATAAAGGTATCTGCGCAACCAGAAATCGCACTGAAGTCCAGTATCCCATCGTATACTTTCGAGGAGTGCCAACAGCGCTGTGCTTCACATTTACACCACCCCGCATACCTCACCAGTTCTGTCCCCTAGAAAGCTTTCAAATGAAGAAACACATTTCCTTCGCGCTGACGCACTGACGTGAAACTTGATAATCCCGTCCACCACTTAAAGCCTTTGCACTGCTACACTCTAAGAAAAAAACGTGTGAAAAGGTGATAACTTCCATAGTTACCACCTAGGTCAACATGGCGTCTGATAAAGATGGGTAAAAGGGTGGTAAAGGCAATTATCATATATCCAAGTTTCTACAAATGGGCGTACGCCCCTCTCGCTCACCGAACCAGAAGCGGTAACCCTGTCATTCGTGGCAATAGCTGGCGGACAACATGCTATGCGGTGAAGTTCTGTTTTGAGAGTGAGGTAGCGGGTAGAACTTTGCAACCTTTTAGGCACCAACATATGCGACAACTATTGCCTCCTAAAAGGTCTAACTACTCCACCCTTTTTTCTAAGAGAGTACTGTTTGGAGAAACTTTGCGGCGCCAACCGTAACCTTTCCCTCCCAAGCCACGTGCGCACATAGTACAGCTGACGATATTTCTGCATTTTTTCTTGCTCTAATGGTCATCTCCATCGAAGAACTCTACACATGTTGAGCCAAACTTTATAAGCAATTTCTGGTGCCACCAACAGATATAATCTTTGCTGCGTTTCAATATCTGCCCGATATGGAATCCCCACAGCTTGTTCAAAATGGAGCTTACTTAATCCAAAATATTTTTTAAACATAACCACGGGTCGTTGCTCGAAATGTTAGTGTTTTTTATATTTATTCCGTGTTAGCGCCGCGAAGCAACTGTGGCTATGAGCAATGTGGGTAGATTGAGAGAGGACGGCAGGAACACTCTTAACAATGAACTTCACCACATTGCACGCTCCTATAGCCAACCATCATCCCGAATGACAACGTTCAAACCCTTGATTTGTTGAAAACGGGAGGTGGAGCGTATTCTGTGTCGTGCATAATGGCACAAAATAGGCTCCGCCTCCCGTTTTCAACAAATCAGGGGCAAGAACGTTGTCATTCGGAATGATGGTTGGCTAGGAGCGTGCTACGTGGTGAAGTTCATTTCTAAGAGTGAAGGAGTCGGGGACAGGGAGTTAGTATGCGTCCTGGGCCACTTCAGGAGGAACTGTGCCGACATTCGTCTGGAAAGTCATCGGAAAACCCAGGGAACACCTCAGACAGAACAGTCGATCTTAGGATTCGAACCTTCCACCTCCCAGCCTTCAGCACGAGCTTGGCTGCCATCAAAGAGCGGGACGCCTTAACCAGCTCAGCGCTGGGGTTGTTACTGTGCGTATTGTCATCAAGCAGGGAGGGGGGGGGGGGGGATATACATTTATTAGAAGGAAAGGTCAAGTAGAGAGCTACCTATGGAGGTACCCTCTTTTACAGCGACTCTATTGTATCGTTGACTGATTAGATGAGCCATAGAATTAGTGAGCCCATTTTCCTTCTGTATGTTTGATTGATTGATTGATTAGATGAGCCTTCCTCCTTAACGTTTCCTCATCCTAACATCCTCATGCTCATCATCTTAGGGTCTCCTCATCTTCCTTAAAGTTTTAGCCTACTATCTCAGACTCGATATCCCCAACGTATGAGGTTACAGTGTATTACTGTGTGTATTGTCATCAAGTAAGAGTGTATTCAAAAGAAAATTTAATAGCGGGGAACCAGTCATAACAACAGTGATAGTCTTATGATGCGACGGGAGATGCATTTAAGTGATGCATGCCGGCTGTGCTGTCTGGGGTTTTTCCTGGGTTTTCCTCAGACGGGGCTTTAAGACATATGTCGGCACAGTTCCCTTAGAAGTCGGCCCAAGACGCACATTCCCCGGGGCGTCAGTCGTGACGTTGCCCACCTCTGTGAGGCCGACAACGGTGAGCACTTTCACCATCAAAACCACCACCGCCATCAGTTTTTAGAGTGCGCGAGCTCTGGTGCAAGTGAACTCTAAATATAACGAAGTTCGCTGTTGGCAGCTTCCCGCGTGCGACTGCCCATTTTATAGTCAGACGGCATTTATTTGAGTAGTTTCTTTTGCAATGGGGATTTCGATCACTATATTTCTAGGTACGCCCCTCAGTGCTCGCGCTGTTTGTCGTCTGCTGTTGTCATCTGCCGCGCGTCGCTCGATAGCTTTCGATGAGAGCGATTTTTTGCTTACGGTTATGGACTTCATTTATTTCATTGACTCGATCGAGTAATGAGGAGGAAGAAGACGACGACAATATCGAACTGTTGGTGGAACTTTTTGTGCGAGTTACGGTTGGACAGGAATTTGGTGAACTCACTATGAGAAGGGTAGACACCTACTTTGACTGAGTTCAGAAAGTTACTTCGATTGTCGAGGAAGACATGGGATTCTTTGTCGAGAGAATTCGAAGCCTCATCTTATTTCCCACGATATCCAAATTAGGGGTCGGCCGCGTGCTGGAGCCGGCAAGACACGCCTCATACCAGCTTTGTTGTACCTGGGTACTACTACTTCTTTGTATGGGATGAGAGTACGAAATAGTTCACGTACGATGTAGCCGGCACCGACAGGTTTGACGTCTCTGCTCAGCATGAGAACCTTACACTGAGCCTAGAATAATGCGGAATGGACATGCAAAAGCCACTAGGGGAAGCCCAACCTGTTGCAATTCATTCGTGTTGTACGTAATAAATATGTGATGTACGTATGCATATATTGATGTAAATATACCGTCCTCTTTTCCAGAGTTCTGTGGGAGTGTGCGCTTCAGAGCGCTGTTTCCATATTCATCAAATATTTTATTTATTTACGTATTTACAACAACCCATTTTCTGCGGCTTCATACAACCGAGAAACAGCGGAACAGTTGAGAAGCCTGTGCGAAATTGAGGAGGAAAGGAGAAAATAGGGAAGTCGTCAGGAGACCAGAGGAGGGAAATGAGGGATGCATACGAATAAAAAAAAAAGCGGGTCAAGTTAAATGCAGGTCACACGGGTCCTCACCCACGCTTCATTAACACAGACGGCATCATATTTTCCGAATAAATTCTTGTTGTCTGCTGGGGCGCTCCACGTTCCCAACTTCCATTTTGCAGGATTCCCGTGCACTCGTGCAGCACTCTCGTGGTAGTTTTCACAATCGAAAGGCTGAGTGTAGCGTAACGGCTGCACTTACGCTGAATCGAATGCAGGATGTTGCACTTACTTCCACCCGTTCACGAAATTCAGCCCAATCGAAGACAGCTATTGTCACGCAATCGTACATTGCGGTTTCTTGAAGGTAGCGGCATCTTTGATTCCTTTATCAGAAATTTTCGCACTCTAGAGGCCCTTTAATTACGATTTGCAAAGTATCGATATATCAGCTCAGTACGTTATTTCATTTTGGATAAAGACGTGTGTTCGCTATACACTCGCCAGCTATAGGGGCCTCAGTGCGCTATGGAGCGAATGCAGTGTACGACGGGCTAGAAACAATCGATACGGGAGTAATCAAAACTGGATCATAAAATGGAAGCACTCTACGGTACTGTGTGTACGACAAGAACCATATAGGAAACGTGCAACGGCGACAAATAAAGTGAAAGCATATACCCCAGATGCGACTTCAGACGCCCAACCTCCATTATATTAAACGCTGTACAGACATCGATTTCTATTCGGAAGAACAGCGCTGCGTATTACTGCGTATTACTGCACACCGCCGCACGATGGAAAGAAAGGAATTGTACCTACGTCTTTAAACCGACCCCGTTGCTTTTAATCTGGAGATTAGGTTTTCCGATGCTACGGGTTCAAAAGAGCTTCTTTTGCTGTCGCGTTTTATGTTCAGTTCTCAAACGCGTGTGGTCGTGTTTTGAGACACGCTTCTTTCAGCTATTTCACTTTTATTTAGTTATTTATTTTTTCTTCGATTTGCTCCTTGAATTTCTACGCGTCTGCTGACTCCGTTTGACGTAAAATTTTCAACGCAGGCTCACATCGACGCATTATAACGTTGTATAGCACAAATGCTATACACGTGCACATGTCCTGTCCTAGTAGTATTTACTGTTATTCTTGTACTCGGTGACATTGACTTGTTGTTTTACCCATTACTTTCTTTCATTGTACCTTCTTTTTACAGCGAGAGATGTATATGCGGAGTTGAGCATCGGATAGTGTACATGCGCTGTGTGTCTCAGATATTGCGGCGCGGTGAGTCAAGGGAGAAGCACGCTGCGAAGGTGGCGTGATACGACGTTGGGTGTCACGTGAGGTGTGGTGATGCAGGTGGCGGGAGTGGAAAGCACAAGACGCAAGGCCTTTCGCCAGGCGAAAGCGTAGGAAGGTTCTTTGTAAAGGCTCTTGTCTTGTGTACTTGCAATACGAACGCCTTCACAGAAGATTATAAAGATTAATAAACATAAGAACAGGGTTCGAGTTGCATTGCATTTGTAATAAAGAATTTCGAAATATTAACATATTATAATATTAAGAACTCCCAAACACAGAGAAAGATTTGTGTTCGTGTTAAAGCCTGCCCGCGATACGTACCCAGGCATCACACTTAGTCCATTATTGCCGGGACCCTGGAACTACCTCGTTCCTATAAGGACCATATTTACCATTATTCTTCCAATAATTGTTGCATCATGGGAATATTGGTCCAAGACTGCCAACAACCGGTCAATACACTCTAAATCTAGTACCGTCTAGTAAAGGGTGAGCATTTCAAAAATTTGATCCTCTATTTCAGAAGTTACCGTACAATCTATGGGCAATACCCTCTATAAACGTTACACAAATCACCTATAAATAGAGGTTACTGTCTTCCAACGGCCACATTTGGCCAGGCATGGCTGCCTCTAAGACGCCTGCCTCTTCACAGACGCTACATAACAAATGGTATTCAAAATTAGCTCTTATCAGTGCAGAATACAAACTGTCTTTTGCAACATATAGCTAAAGCATACGTAATTCATCTAGAGTTATCCAGTGGCGAAAAACGAGTGATCACTATACATGCACAGATTCCCATGCGCAACAAATGAAAGGAGGAAATAACTGCAACTGCGAAATATTTATTATTTAAGTGGCAAACCTGGCACTACAGCAGAGGCAGGAGCACGAGGACGTCGCAATACAGATACTTCTGCGGTGGTCAACGACATTCAGTTTCAACGAGGTATACTCTTTACAGCCCTCACGTTGTTGCAAGTCCCTATCAGTACGTCGAGAACGTTCCTATTCCTTTCTGACGCGACTGTGGTAAATCAGAGTCACATGAGGAAGTAAAACACAAGGATGAGAAAGGATTAAGCAAAGAAGGGACGTAACACACACACACGTAACACACTGTGTTGAACCGTTTAACCGCGTTGAAGAGACAGACAGACGCTGCGATGACCATTGCTAGACTGTCCAGAAAAAACGTAACAACGGAAACTGTGTAGTGAACATACCGTGCAATTATCCTGATAAAGCTCCATTACTTCAATCTTGTGCTTTCTTCATAATTCTGAACACGATCCGCAGTACACGCCGAAACAGACACACAAGAACGTAATGCACACTGATCCGAAACTCTCGTATTGAATGTGCGGCTAGAACAAGAAGACGGTAACTTTTGAGCAGTATCTATTATAAAGGTTACTTTGCAAACAAACAAGAAAAACAAACGAATGAAATGCAGACGCGGAATTCGTTTAGAAGTTACAACGTCCCTATAAAGGGTGCATTTATAAGTAGGGTTCCGAGTTTTCGGAGTTTTCATTTTGGAAAATTCGGAGGGTGTTTATCGGAGTTTTCACCTTTTCTGAAATTCGAAGTTTCCCGGAGGATTAAAAAGTCTGAAAACTGAGCGGCGCCGATTTCGGAGTCTCCCGGAGCAGTCATCGCATAGACAATGCAAAGAAAGAAGTGTAAAAGTGACTGAGACCACACGATGTAGCAGACCGATGTTCTGTTACCCATCTTTGTATAGTAAAACATCCGTGCGCTACATCGTGTGGTCTCAGTCACTTTTGCACTTCTCGGCCGTATTCACAACTTGTGCAAGTACGCTTGATTGTACTGCCGGCGACACGGTTGTCTGAAATCGCCGATCCATAGTGCGTCCGCAGGTCGCGCTTCGTTGGTTGGCCTCCGCAGTGTTGCGTCAATATTGTATTTAAAGGTAGGCCACATGCTGCACATGTTTATTACTCAAACACCTGGAGATTTAAGATGGAATAAACAGAGGGACGATAATTTCAGGCAACCGTGTCGTACTGTGGCAGGCAACCGTGAGCAGTACTTCAATAGCTCGAAAGCTATTGAAGTACAAACAAGCGTATTTGCACAAATTGCGAATGGTGCCCAGACTAAAAATGAGTAGCAGCTGTGACGAACACAGAACTGTTCTGTGCCAAACTAGCCCAGTGCCCGGGGTCAAGTAGAGTCACTAGGGTCGAAGATACATAGAACAGATGGGACAAGTGTGTGTACTATCCTCCTTTTGGGTCATGCATGCGTCCAGCGACCCTAAAGGAGGCTACCACTTCCGACTTTTTTTTTTCCCCTGATAAGTTTGAAGTCGAGAAGTAGGGGTGGAAGAAGGGAGACAAAGGAAGAAGGAAACGGGAAAAACCGTAAGGCCACCACGTGGACGTTGGAAACATCGGACTTTATCGGATAAATCCGAAAAGTCAGAAGCCTATTTATAAGTTACGACGATTGGATTTGGGTTGAATCCAAAAGTAACTTCCAGCGCTCCGACAATGTCAGGTTACAGGTCGTTCTAACCTCTAAATACAGATTGCGAGCGGGTAACCTATACGATATTTTGAAATCTACGTCTATATAGAGGTTACACGTCGCTAAAAGTTACAATAAAGGTGCCGAGTTAAGAGTGTATTGACTGATCATTGGAAATATGGTCGCCATATAGCCAGCAAACAAGCGATATTGGCTCAAGATGGGCAATGTGGTCTACACATTGCCGTGGACCAAACGATATTGGATCGAAGCGGGCAATACGGCACGAACACAGCCTGCGACCAAACAATGTTGGCTGTAAGTGGGCAATGTGGTGTACGTCAGCAAAAGGATATTGCCTGAAAACTGGCAATATAGTTTGCATAACAGCCGTCTGCCAAACAATATTCCACGAAAGTGGGAAATAAGATCTACATATTGCCGGCGACCAAGCAATATTATATAATTATGGGCAATATATGGTGTACGTGTAGCCGTCAGCAAAACAATATTTTCTTAAACTCGGTCTATGTGGGTCCCAGAGTGGGCCCCAGAGTGGGCATATATTGGATAAATGGGATGCCACTATTGGCCCAATTTTGCAACTGCAAGCTGTTCGAACACTGGTCGAGTATCGGCATGCCTGTTTTCGACCGTAGAATTTCCTTAGTCCTGGGTCTCGTAGTTCCCCCCTGTCAGGTCTGTGCTGTTCCTGGACGGTCAATCAACTTCCACACACAGGTCCTGCTTGACGCCATCTACTGGGCGCACAGCCGTCAGCAACCCGCGGTACAGGTGTCTTTTGACCAGAATAAGGCGTTTGACAGTGTGGATCATGGGTATATGTTCCGTGTGCTGGAGGCGACTGGCTTTCCTCCCGTAGTGGTGGGCTGGATTAAGGCCCTATACAGAGATTCCTCTGCCGTTGTCGGCGTGAACGGGGGCGTTTCCGGTAGGTTCCCCATCATGACCGGTGTGCGGCAAGGCTGTCCTTTGTCCCCGGCGTTGTATGCCGTGGTGTTTAGTCCCCTCCTAGAAACCTTAGCAACCTGCCTTCGACCTGTTATGTTTCCGTTGCTAGGCTCGTGGAACCTTCCTCTGTCCTAGTATGCAGATGAACTCTACTTCATCTTCAGTAATGAGGACTCGATAGGTCATGTTTATTTTAGAGAGGTATGGTCGTGTATCGAATGCACGAATCAACAGAGAAAAAAGCGCTGCGCTGTTCATTAACGTCACTCCCTCCTGTCCGTCTCCAGTCGGGATCCCTGTTAGGAATGAGGTGCGGATTCTCGGTATCCACTATAACAGGTCTGTGGTCTCTCCTCTTTCTTGGTTGCGTGTTCACGAGCGCAGCGTCTCGGTTCTCACTTATTTGAGGGGCCTAGTGCTCCCTATCACCTGTAGAGCTCGCCTGGCTACGTCGTGGTTCCTGAGCAAATACTGGTATCACGGGTCAGTTTGCCTTCCTCCTCGTCAGGTTTTCCTTGCAGCAACTCGTACGGCCCTTCGGTTCATCTGGGGCAACGGAGCTGAGTCGGTATCCCAGGCACGTATGTACCAGCCGAGAGAGGTTGGCGGCTTGCGGGTTCCGCACGTAAAAATCAAGTGTCTTGCGCTCGGGATAAAGGCAATTTTTCGACGGCCTTAGTGACCCTGGTCACCCCGCCCATGATCTCCTGCAATAGTGCTTAGGTCCACACGCATGTCTGTTTCGCCCACTTGTGCAGAATAGACCGCGCTCTGAGTTTGTGGTCTCGCACTGGAGAGAGTACGTTTTGAACGTCCGTCGCCTACGCGCATCATTCCCGTCGGAGGATTTCTGTGTCTGGTCCGTCAAGCGGTTTTATGCCGCTCTTCTGGAGCTGCTTCCGACGGCGAGCTCGGCTGTGCCTCGCCCGATCGCGTGGCTTTATATTACGGCCGGCTGGTTGGATGCGCGACGTGCAAGGTTGCAGTGGCGTCTTGCGCACGATGTTTTACCTCTCAGGGACAGGTTGTCCCGCTTCGGTTTGACCAGGCCTGTTTGCCCTACCTTTGAAACGTCGGAGCACGCTTTCCGCAACTGTCTACTCCCGGATTTTCTGTGGCACAAGGCCGAGGTGCTTCACGGCATTCCGTTCATTCGGTGGGGCACTGTCCAGTTACTCAGCCCGCTCCCAGTACCGGTCGGCGATAGACGCCAGTTTATCCTCCTGGCGGTAGAAATAAACTACCAGGTCTGGATAGCACGCTGCATAGCTGTGCACGAAGGCCGTGCTCGCACCGCCGTTAAGGTACTGAACAGGGTCAGAGCGGGCATCCGTAGAATGCTTTACAGGGAGAGAGCAGTCCTTGGGGCCGTCCAGTTTGGAAGGCAAACGTCAGTGACCCTCTTCGGAGAAAGCAATGGTAGGTATGTCATCCGCTTCTAATATCCTTCGTGCTGCTGTCCCACGTGCAACTCTCCGTGAGTTTTGGTTTGTTGCGAGGTGGCATCTAGCACGTACATCAATCCCAGACCTGCCGTGAGCTCGTCTTCGGGTGTTGGCGTTGCGATGGTTATAGACTAGTGCGTTTGTTGCGTTAAAGGGAGCCTGCCAAGATATGGCTGGTCTTCCACCATGATGCCAATACATATTTATTAATTAGGGAGACAGACTTTCAAATTTGGATCCGTCGTTCCGAGTGACCCAATAAGGGACCAATATGAGGCCAATATTGATCTGCTGCCTGGCTAATACGGTATCCACATTGACAATTGATCTTATTTTGTTATGTTAAGTCGGAGTTCTATATTATTTTTTTCATTATTGACAATACTGGAGCTGAATATTGGAATGCCATTATTAGGCCTTGCTTGTGCTGCAATTGCTTGTGTGGGTTGCAATTGTAAAATCGAACCACATTGGGAATCCGATATAGCCAATATTTGTCCATCCTGGTACCCACATTGGGGTTACGGCCTTGGTAGCCACGCGCTGCCGCTGTATGTTATCTGCGAATACTAAGGTTCCAGTGCACAGCCTACTCGGATTTTTTTTCTTTCTTTTTCAGTCAGATTTGCCTGTTATATGCATTATACACTGTAAAAACAGAGCTTCACCGCATAGCACCCTCCTAACCAACTGTCATCCGGAATGACAACGTTCTCTCCCTTGATTTGATGAAAACGGGGGGCGTACGGCATTTTTGTAGTAACGACGAACTACATAATGCCACAAAAATGGCGTACGCCCCCAGTGTTCAGCAAATCAGGGGAAAGAACAATGTCACTCGGGATGATGTCACTAGGGGAATTTTATGTGGTGGCAAGTCCTTTCACCACCACCACCACCATTTTTAATAGTGTACCACACCCTAACCTACACTCTTAAAACAGAGCTTCACCGCATCGCCCACTGTGGGCCAACCATTGCCAGGAATGATAGGCTTATCGCTTCTGGTTCGAACAGAAAGCAGGCGCACTCCTTTTTGTGGCAATCATCATGCACACTCTTAAAAATGAACTTCACTGCATAGCACGCTCTTAGCCCATCACCATCTCGAATGATATGGTTATCTGCCCTGATTTGTTGAAAGCGGGAGGCGTACGCCTTTTTCGTGACACTTATGCTGTTCATAATTGTCACAAAAAAGGCGTACGCCTCCCGTTTTCAGCAAATCAGTGAAGATAACGATATCATTCGAGATGATGGTTGGCTCGGAGCGTCCTATACGGTGAAGTACATTTCTAAAGGGTGTAGACCCAGAGCGCCTTTGCGAACCTCAAAACAACAGGATATACTCAACAATCCTATAGCCACAGCACTAATCCGCAGATTTAGATGCAACAAGCAATCTTATCGCAGAGTCGGGCTGCGAATTGCTCCACATTGCCATCGACTGGCAGGATTAATACTGCCACTCCATTTTATTATTCAATTGGATACTATTTCACAAAAAACACTGGTTATTTTGGAAAGCACAAACATATTTCCTTCCGGGGAGCAAAGCTGCATGCAGTCGTCCGGTAATATGATAACGGTACTAGTAATTACTCGTAAGATAATAAATGCCGCATTTTCTCTCTTTTCTTCTTTTCTTTTTTTTTTTCTATAATCAAACTCAACTCAAACTCAACTCTTCTTTGTTCTTCTTTCATCGGCCTCACGCTGAGCATTCCTAATACACGTTCACTGAACGGTACTTTGGACAAATGCACTGTCTAGACGGCCTGTACTCTTAAGCGAATGGACAATAGGTGCCGTGTCGTGCACAGAAAAAGGACAGCACTGCTACCTGTACCGCGTGCTGCAGAATATAGTCTGAAGAATACATTTTGAGCACTTGCGCACCAAATCGCAGGTCATGTAGACTATTGTTAAAACATACTCGGAGTTTTGAAGGGATGTCAGCTGCAGCAACAATCGCAGTCCTCTTTCCTCACAATTTTGACGTCTTACGCAGTCATCAGGGACTGGAGTCGTTGTGTTTTGCTACCTGTTCTCCACAATAGGCCATCTCAAGCTATTCACATTCTCGTGCGACTAAATAGTACACCTGCTTTCGTTAGGTGTGCGATATTTGTAACTTTTCGTAAAGAGTAATTTAAAGTGAGGAGATTTGGAGAACTTAAGGAGAACGGCGTCTTCGAAACACATGCGATCTTAGCCTCATTGCGTTCACGCGGGCTAAGTTCACGCACAAAAAAAATTAAAAAAATAAAAAATACAGCGCCGGGCTGTCGCAGAACACGCCCCCTAACAAGCTGTCTGACGTCACTTGCACCACTTACTCGCTCCAAGAAGGTCCGCCAGTGAGGAAGGTGACCTGCTTCTGACGTCACATCTAGTTTCTCCGTCGCACCGGCAACGGTCGGTCCCAGCAGTCGCGCCTTTTTGTTTGTGGTTTTTGCTTATTATTGCCGCCATTCTAACCAATGCCCGGCTCATAGTCTCCACGGTGAATTTATTAGCGTCCGAGAATGCATTAGAGATGCCCTTAGAGAAGGTTTCTTTTTCTTCTTTCTTTTTTATTCCGTGTTAGCGCCTCCAAGGAACTTTGGCTATGAACGGCGTACACTCTAGAAACGACGACGACGGCGGCAGCGGAGGTGGTGGTGGTATTGGTGATGGTATTGGTGATGCTCGCCGTTGTCCGCCTCACAGAGGTGGGCAACGTCACGACTAACGCTCTGGGGAATGTGCGTCCTAGGCAGACTTCATTATTTCACCAGATAGCACGCTCTTAGCCAACCACCGTCCCGAATGACATCGTTCGGCCCCCCGATTGGTTAAAAACGGATGGCGACAGCTTTTTGGGAACATTTATGTAGTTACGTTAATTGTCTCAAAAGCGCGTACGCCCAGCGTTTTGCACAAATCGAGAGTTATAACGGTACCATTTTTGGCCTTCACGGTTGGCCTGCCCCGTGGTATGTGGCGAAGTTCTGTTTTTAGAGTATATACAGATGTGGACAGATGGAAAAAGGACAGCACGAAAGAGTGGTGGACACGGGGGCTAGTATGCGTCCTGGGCCGCCTTTAGGGGGAACTGTGCCGACACTCGTCTGGAAAGTCTGCCGGAAAACCTAGGGCAAACCTCAGACAGCACAGCCGATGGCAGGGTTCGAACCCACCCCCACCGCCCACTCTTCAGCACGACCTTGGTAAAAATCAAAGCGCGGATGCTCTTACGTTTACCACGGTCCTTCGATACTGGATATATATACCAGTATAGAGTAGTATATACTATAGAGATGCTAGTATAGTAGAAGGACCGTGCTTTTACTCCGCCCTGCCGCTGGTTTACAGAGGTCTTAAAGAACCCCGGGGGTTCTTTTAAGGCAACGATACAGGCCAAAACTTTTACAATTGTCGCTGTAGCTTTATTTTCCTTACCGAAACATTGAACGTTCCTCCTCTGCGGCCTACATCGTAGACCGCATTTTGATAACCTGGTTCTTCCCAATCCATGTTCATTTTCCGAGGAAAGTAATAGACGCGATAGCTTCCAAGTACGATTTGTCTTACCAGCATCGACCGTATATACGACACCGAGAGAGAACGTATACACTGCATCCTCTCGAGGAAAGAACTTTTTTTTTTCTTCTTCTTCTTGCTTGAAAAATCACGCGTACCGCCTTCTAACTCTATTTTTACCCAATCCAACTTTACGTACGTACGTACGTGCCTTAAGCAGTCCTGGACTTAAACGAAAACTCATGTCGGTATCAATGGCAGCAGAAAAGAAAGAAAGGAACGCAGGTTTCGTCCGCGCACTCCGGTCATCAAGGAAAGTAAAATGCCAACGTAGAGACTCCCTGCAGATTCCTCCCCAGGTAGCTAAGAGACCTCATCCATTAAAGACTTTCGTCGTTGAAGATTTCAGGAGCTCCCCTATATATTTCATGGCGAAGAAAACATGTCAGCCACTGCGAAAAAAAAAAAAAAAAAGAAAGACGAGCTGAAGTAGCGTATGTTAAATCAAGTTTCTGGCTGTCAACTAATATATCGGCGAGGCTGCGAAGCTGTCTGTCTAAAAGAGTGACTATGAAGTCTGCCTCGGCGAAATTCTTGTTACGAGTTAGACAGTGACAAGATTACGTTTGGTTTCGTTACGTTTAGTTTCATCACTCAAAACAATGACACTGAGGCTTTCCAAGTTTAATATGTACAAGACCACGCTTCATCAGGTACAAACATCTTTGCTTGTAAAATGATGAACGGGGAGTTTCATCGCCAGCGGCGACACTCTACCTAATTGCTGATGGTGGTATCAGGTACAAAATCAAATGGTGAACTCACACAAGCATACATGGACACGAAAGAGAAGGAGAGAGATATCGGGAAGAGGGCAAGAATGCGAGGGTTGAATAACAAGAGAGAGTATACGTATGCAATACATGTTAAACTGGAAAGCTCTCATTGTTTTGAGTGCTCTACTTACACTATACCTTCCTCTGCGTTGGTTTCATCGTTCTGTTTCGTGGAGTCACAGAGGCACACAGAGTCAACTCCAAGTGCCATAAACATGTCATGTATAGGGGCCGCATAAACATGCCCTTCGACGTTTACTCTTACAGAAATTGACCTTATGAAGGGACTTTAACTGGCTTCGTCTCGCAGGGACCCTGACCCCTGGGACCTTTTTAAGCACAGGCTTGGCTGCTGCGACACGATGGCATGCTCCAGCTTCTTCGGCGTTGTAGGCTTTTTCGTTTGTGTCGTTCCTGCATGGAACGCGTCCTGGCTAATTCTCGCTGCCCTAGCTATGCTGTGTTTTACAGATATCGAGCATGTGATCATGAAACGTGACCAGTATCGTAATGCAAGAGAGCTTGTACGAGTTCGGGTGGACACGATTGCTATTGCACCGCTCACAATAGCATCAACCGAATATCATTCAGCACCGTTTCCATTGCTGGACTTTGTAAGGGACACTAACCCCCCCCCCCCCCCCCTCTATACGCTTTAGCTGAATGCATCTCATATTTGTGGCTTTTATGTCTTGCGCAATGAGACATTACCTGGTCGTGAGGGGTACATGCGATGACTTTTGGGACAGTGATATGAATTTTATGCGGCGTACGAAACAAACTTTGACATGTCAAAGACCTGGATCTTTATTCACCAATCACCTCATTGTTTCATATCACGTACTGACCAGTGCGCCCTGGAATACGGAGCCACAAATAATTTAACGGCAAAGTTTCACGTCCATCATTACTTCATGTAGTAGTTGTTGTTGTTGTTGTTGTTGTTGTTGTTGTTGTTGTTGTTGTTGTTGCTTGTCCAGCAGAAACCACGGAGTTAGTGAAAAGTTGCAATCATAATTAATTAATTAGGCACCAAGTTTTGCACTTAAAGAAACTCACAAAGCGCGAGATATGATGAGAAATATTTTCGCTGAGCGGTATCTTATCAACTCCACTCACAAGATCGCAGCAATGCGCGCAGGAGCGAAAGCTGCACTATAGCAAATCCACTTGCTAGCTCTCTCTCGCAAGTGTCGGATCCAATATGCCGTCTTCTTTGAGATCTGTTCTATCATGGTGCATGCATTTTCATCTCTTCATACAAAAATATGTAGTAGGTCCTTCATAGCGCCTTTCATCGAAATGAGATTTTATTCGTGAGGTTTGACCACGTTTTCATTTTGGCAGCGCGTAGCTAAAAGCACTTCTTGCGCTCCGGGCGAGTAGTCGCGTCAGGGGTTGTTTTTCGCCAGGTAACTCATACGGACGCGGGCACTCGTTGACTTCACTATGGAGGACAAACCCCCGAGACAAAGTTATCGAGCAGCTCCTCATGTATCGCGGATATGAAATCCACTTACGTTGGAGTGTCAGATAGGCAGATGTGAGAGATTGGGTGACGATGCGTTGTGTTAGTGCATGCGCCAGGAGTCTGTGTGTGTGTTCTTTTCTTCCTTTCCTTTCCTTTCCTTCTTTCTCTTTTCCTTTTTCTTTCTTTCTTTTCCTTTTCTTACCTTCTTCCTTTTTTTTGGAATAGCAAGCCGACCTCCGTCTGGCTGACCTTTCCTTCTTTTTTCTTAACAAACATATTCCCCCACCCTATGTGTGCGTCAGAAACGTCGAGTGCTTTTCTTTCTTTGGAAGGGATAGTCAACCGTGGGGATCAGAAGAGAGGAGGGGAACCCGTATTCGTAAATCTTTTTGCAATCATCAGAAGGGAGGCAACTTGTAGCGCCCCCTACAGGTACCTTATTTGATTAATCTGGACAGAAGCATAGAAAGTAGCACAATGACTTGTACAATACAGAGTAAGTATATGGCTGCCTGTAACGCTATCAACACCACCACCACCACAAAGTATATATGATAATATCGCGTAATAGTTAAGTGGGTTACCTTAATTCTAATAGTCACAGAAATGGAGAACGAGAAAAAAGGAAAGAAGCACAGAAACACCACGACGGGCTACATACTTATTTGGAATGCTGCGCACCACCTTTGTTAAGAACTTAGCAGAGTTCTCGTCATTTTACACATGTATTTTTCTCTTTTTTCCTTACTAGACCTGGAGTAGCTTGTACCGCAGTGAGCGGGCTCACATCTCCATTTTTTTCTCCTGTCATCATCATCATCATCATCATTATTTGGAATGCAGGAGCCACACGTCCAGAGGTCGGAGTCAATATTCAGAACACGACAGGTGTAAAAGAATACTAGTAAAGACATGCGCAATAGCCATCAAGCCTCTATCCAAGTGGAATCGCACTCAGCAAAGATCGTAGTGACCAGCCCGGTAATGGTTCCGGGAAATTCATTCCCAATGCGAAGCTGTGGACATCATGGACCACGAGCCACGGGCTGACAGACGCGTGGGAACAACTTAGTTTGATAAACATTACGTTGGAGAAAATTTCCGCTCTCAACACGAAAAGCTAATTCACTGCATGATCAGATGGCTGTTCCTTTTCCCAAGGCCCACGGGACGGCCGAAACCCAATGTCGAGACATTCCCGAGTGTAAGACAGATCTGCGGTAATTTCCCCCTTTGGAATATCGCCGACCTTATGGCTGACATATTGATGAACGCATCGATGCAACCTCCCTTCGCCCAGGCGGATGAAACGGGGCCTGTTGTGCGGCCCTGACAAGATTAGTCGATCGAGAATGCGATCTGCGACAGAGAGATATATATCCCGCGGGACTGGCACATCGTGAGTGGCACAAAAGATAAGGATTTGCATTGACGTCTTTCTTGCATGCTCAACTCTATATTGCATGAACCTCCCCACCCTCCAAAGCCAAAAATAAAGTTGTTGTTGTCTATATTGCTGCTATATGGCTCATCTTGTGGAAGACGCCCAGAAGATCTGAAAGTTACTGCCATTGATGAAAAAGGCGGGATTGTCTCTAAGGGCACGCTTGGGCACAAATAAAGCCTGAATGACGAACGGACGGACGGAATGACGGAGGATGAGGAAAAGAGAACATCCCGGGTTAGTTTTTTAGAAGTACACGCTTTATTCGACAGAATCCTTCATTTTAGGACCGCTTGGATTAGGATAATTTCGTTACTACCCCCCCGCCCTCGCCCTAAGAGCTTTCATTTCACATAATAGTTTTTTTTTTTCCTCATTCACAGTATGCACAGTGGAGACGAGGCGGCTTTGAAATCAGACTCTTTGGTCAACGCGCGACGTAAGGCAGGGACTTGCTGTGGCGGGGAACGCGGCGGAGTTGGCCTTACGTGGCTAACTGGTCGACAATCCTCAATTGCCATTAAAAAGTGCATTCTTAAAACAAAACTTCACCGCATAACATGTTCATAGCCAGCCATCATCCCGAATGCCATCGTTCATTCCCCTGATTAGTTGAAAACGGGAGGCGTACGTCTTTTTATGACACTTATGCGGGTAAGGTAATTCTTGATGGCGCATGGAAGCAAGAAGACAAGGACATAGGTAGAAGTAGACAGGACAGCTGCAGACTCTCGACTGAGGTTTAATCAAAGAAAACAGCGTCTTAAACGCAAGGATCAAGGTTACTGACTATCAGCCCCCTACACTGAAAGCACAGAAGGCGGACCTAACAATGTACGGAGAGGACAAAGGGGATGCGCTTAAGGCGCTGTTTTCTTTGATTAAACCTCAGCTGAGAGTCTGCAGTTTTCATGTCTACTTGTACCTATGTCCTTGTCTTCTTGCTGCTATTCGCCATCATGAACCTACACCAACTACCCCGGATTGTTCCTATTGAACAAGGTAATCCTTACAGAAAGGGGTGCGCCCCCGTGTTTACCACAAATCAAGGGTGATCATTCCGTGCAATGACTGACCCTCAGTGCGTTAGGAGTGTAACTCGAACAACACTCAAGTACAATGGGTATGTTGAAGAGGAACATAACGTATCAGGAAATATGTTGTCTTATCATGCAGAGTTTATCGCTTTACAAATAGAAGTCAGGCAAAGCGCGTGTCTGTCCGTCCGTTGCAGTCTCCTGTAAAGCGTGCTTTCACTGCAAGGGCGCAGTGTACGCAGGAGAAGCACTCAAGCAATAAGTCTCTCCACCGCTCTCTCCTCTCGCTTTCGCACTTCATTGTATTCCATGTCAAGTAACACACCTCAAAAACATTGTCATGGCTGTACGGCCGCCAACCAGAATCCCGGCAACGCTTTTCCATACATCGCGCTCCAATATGCACCATAGGTTTCCGCTTACCCCATTCCAAATACCGACCCACAAACGAATGTGCACATACCATACTGCGGAATTTCTCCCGACACGAATAATCGGAATGTTCGCCATCCTGGTTACCAACCTTCTTCCCTCCGCATCGCCGCGCTCTGCTAGAAGCGCGAGCCTTCGTTCTAGCCATAGATACCGACGAACGCCGATCCGACAAGCAATGAATGTCGGGAATCCGGTCGTACCGAATGCAGTGACGACGTAATTGCCACCCGTGGTTGCGCCAGCCCTCGGCGAGGTGTACACAGCAGGGTGGTGGCGCTCGGCAGATCAGCCGGTGCGTCCTAGAGAGACGAGCAGGAAGAAAATGTGGAGGACGTCAAACTGCGACAACGTTAACGCCCGTAATTCCCGGGACAACACGCGTTGTTCCCTAATTAGCATCATGGCCTTGGAGCGCAGTTCGCTGGTCGATCGGGAATTGTGCAGTCTAGACAGATATATTGACTGCTTAGAAGAGCGTTCTTGACAGAGTCTGCGAATAATATTGGAAGTCGCAGGAGTATTGTAGGCTGCACCGATTGAAGAGTATCGAGCATCGTGTCATGTGATATCAGAAGTTATCCTAACTACTGCTGTAAAATGCGTACGAGTGGATCCCGTCACGTAAGTTGGAGCCATGAGGCGTTTGCTGTACACCGCGTTGTACGGATGACCGTATAAAGAGAAATTTTTGGGCGAAATATACTGCCACGATCGACCTACCAATCTGAGTTGAATTCAAAGGGGAAAAAAAGCATGGAAATGTATGCTCCAACAACATGGATTCCAGCTACTCCATTGCACTTACACCTGCATGTTGATGAAGATAATGAAGTAGAAAAAAACGGAGTTGAAAGAATATATGACCTTGTACACAAACTGACTGACAAAAGATCACTCCATAAGTTGAAAATACCAGAGACGAATATATAAAAAAAAAAAAGCCACGGTCAAAATACATTGTCTGCATGTCCTGATATCTTGACCTTTAATATAGTGTTACGCCCACGACCTACTGGATTAACGACCACGTCATAATCGGCAACCCCTATGAGGAGCCCGTCCGTACGATCCTCTAGGGGCGCTACTCATCGGCCCGCGAGATCTGCATCATGATTGGACAATGGAAATTTGAATTTTGAACGCGCAGAAGCGGACATTCGACTACCGTAGCAGACGACAGCAACAGCTCTTATGAAAACGCGTAGAATGATGATGATAATCAACTTTATAAAGAAGCAACTCCCGTGGGACATGCACCGCTTGTACAAAAATATACTAAGGTAAGCTGAAGTACAAAGTATTGCAGAAATTGAGGAAGCAATAACCGGGCCGATGAGTAGCGCCACCGCTAGCTTCCAAATGCGGCGCTGGGAGGGGGTGCCTATGACATGGTCGTTATAATCTAGTAGGTCGTGGTTACGCCACTACCACACAAAACCTTCCGAAGGTGCAAGCTCGTTTTATATTTAAGATCTTGTAATTTGTTTATCTTCGTCATTGTCGCTTATAATAAAGGTTCTCAATTCCTTGTTTTTTTAGACTTATACAGATACCAGCTTACTCGAACATAGAGTACGCACAGTACCCATCCACAGGATGTCTGCTCGACATCCCACACAGTGGTCTGTGACCAAAGCAGTTTTGACGTTCCTGATCGACACACAGGTCTCGTGAACAGCCTGTGAACTCAAGACGTGTCATCTCATTCTGCAGAGAGTCCCACCCTCACCTCTCATCCTCATACGTATTACCGTCGTCGTTCTTTAACCTTCTGTTATTTTATCCTTTATTTCCTAGTTCTCTTCTTTCTATTTATTTTATTTTTATTTATTTCTCTTTTTCGTTTCTTTCTTTCTTTTTGTTTTGCGGAATAGCAAGCCTACATAACGTTTGGCTGACCTTTCCCCCTTTTTTTCTTTTCTTCTAGTAAATATATCCCCCCCCCCCCCATTACTCAAAACATTCCAACAACCATCTATCACGTTTAGCAAATGCCGCTGCGTCGTACTGGTGTTGTGTGAATGTTTGAGAAAGTATATGTACGACAGAACGGTCGGGTAAGCCGAGTCGTCGGTAAGCCGTGCCAGTGTAACGTAGAGAATTATTTCAGACATGGCAGTCGTCGAAAAAGCCAAACAGCGCAGCGGGAATCGACATTTGTTTCGACAACATTACATTTCGACAACATTTGTCGACGATTTGTTTCCCGGCACGGGGGCTTTATCGCTTTTAAAGTCGAACCGCGCACCTCTTCGATTGCCAGTCGAGCGCGTTAACCAATTGCGCTACGCTGGCATCTGCTTTACACTGCTTTACGACTTATCAAGGAGTCTCATTCAACTAGCGGGAACACGCACTCAAACTCTCCACGTTCGCTCTTACATTTCTTCTCATACACACACATACGTACAACACAAGTATACTGTAAAAGGGCGAAAAAGAGTAATTTCACTCCTTATGGAATAATTTTGGAGTAATTTAGAGTACACCTTTTGGAGTAATTGGAGTAATTTTACTCCTTTTCGAGTAATTTGAGTAATTTTTCTCCTTTTGTGGACTAAATGCATTGCCACAAAAATTTGTCTCTTTAGGGAGTAAATGTACGGGACCAAATGAACGTCACAGAGTGGGGACTGCATTTCCCGTTATGTTATTCTAAGTGACCCCCAGGTACATAATTCGTCTGCATGAATGAAAATACTATGAATTAAAAGGTCAGCAGCGATATGTCGAGTGATATAAAGTCTTGCGATATGCATAGGGCACAATTTTGTGAGAAAGAACCTCTAACTATTTTTTCCTCTGCGTGGGTGGAGAATTGCTAAGTTAGCTAAGTTATATAGCCTTATTCCATCAAGTTGACGAATAGCACATATTTACGTAGACTGTTGCTTTCGGGAGACCGTCTTGCGAAGTTCAGTGACTATTTGCAGTCCTGGGGAGTAAATTTCGGGGTTAGGGAACTAAAATAGGGAGTAATTGCAATCTAGGGGACTAGAAACTGCAATTACTCCCCATTTTACCTCCCCCCCCCTCCTTAGAGTGTACGAGGCAACGGCATCTGACGAATACGATGGAAAGTAACTGTTACTTTAAAGTAATGTTACTTTCCATCGTAACTATAGTGGTTGGCACATTTGAGCGGCAATCAAGAGGCGCAGTATTAATTCCTGTCGCTGCCTTGCTCATTCGATGACTGCCCTACTTCGATGGGGCAACGTCCTTCCTTCTGAAGATGTACGCGGTCAATAAGAAGTGTTATTACACAGCAACTGGAAGTGTTATTTCAGAGGCTATTGTGCAGAGCAGAGAAAAGAAGGAAGAAAGAGAAACAGTACAATATATAATTTCATTTCCTGCACGCTTCGTTGCGTGTTCGATGAAGGACTGAGCATTTGCAAGGTGCTCGTGATCAACACCACAATTTCTCGCCCTACTTACACTGTTTCGGAGTGCGGATCTACTCATCATTCCGGGGCCCTCAATATAATGGGAAAGATCTTTTTCCTTTCTCTTCGCTACGCTCACAATCTCTTCGGTTCATAAAACTCGAAACTTTCGCTTCCGCGTGCGATCGCGTGCTACGGTTGATATATAGATGCGTAGCACACGCTCCAACGCAACAGCACACTTCTCTACGTTTCGCTCGACGCGAAATGCCCCCTCTCCCACAGCGCACAGTGTGTGAAGTGAAAATGAAATCGACATGCGTGCCAATCATTCGATGTTTGTGCTGAGGGTCGCCCTGACGGCGTCATCTCCAATGTAAGAACCAGGGTTACGGAATGGGATCACCCATTCCATTCTAATTCCATTCCGAGGAATGGAGATTTGTGATAATTCCATTCCTTTCAATTCCTCGGAATGAAAAAGTACGGTCAATTCTCACTCCTGGAATGGGTTGGCAACCCCATTCCATTCCTTTAATTCCAGCGATAAAAGAATTAGGACCGGTAGCCGTACTAGCTAGCCCAGCAGTGCTATAGAGGAGACTGACATTACCCAGCACGGAAAAAGCACAAAGACAAGGTTATTTCGCCCTCCTCCTCCCCCTCCTCCTCTTCTTCATTGGCATCATCATTACAGGAATTTTCCACTAAAGTAACTGGTGCAAGTGATGTGGGATTGCGGGCCTCACACTAGTGAAGCCGAAATCTCCATTTTATTTTTTTCTTAAAACCAAACCAAACCATCGCCCTTGACCGTGTGGCACACAGACCATTACTACATTACTATTCCATTCCGCCTGCGAAGAAATGCCTAATTCCATTCCCATTCCATTCCATTCCATTCCGGGCTCTGATAAATCTGGAATGATTACGGAATCATTCCAACCCCGGAGTGGCTATTCCGCAACCCTGGTATAGGGACTATGCTTGCCACCGCAAAAGGACATTTTAGTGGAAGACTGAAAGTTAGAGAACATTGCTGCGCTCGCAAGCAGTGATACAGGAGGACATGTGACGTATGCGTGCCCAAAGCTTCCAAATATCCATGATGACCGCGATTCCCCTAGGTGATTTTAAGCAATGTGAAAGGGGAAGTTACCGACAAGCCCCGAACGTGTTATTAATCGTGCAACAAATCAACTCACTCGATCATCTTCCAGTTGTTGACGGGCTGGGTTCTCCGTAAATATGTCTTCTCGCAGGTCGTCTGCACTCTTTTACAGGACATTTGTCCCTGCAAGAAAATTCCAAGAACAATAAAACTGTAAAAATTACATACGGAGTGTAACAACGAATGACATTGATTCCTACAGCCATTCATTATAGTGTCGCGATAGTACTACTAAATAGAACACGAAAGAATGAAAGACATACGGCTGTAACGCACTCTGGCATTCACGCTCCTCTAGGCGACGAACCGCCAAGGGAGACCATCCAAGTAGAACGTATTGTCTTTGATATACCCTGTGTTTTCCGGAAACATTTCGGTCCGACTTTGGAAACACATCCGACAGAATCAGACCGTGAATTCGAAACGCACACACTCCAGTCACATCGCAACTAAACGTAGGGGGGACCTCCGTCGCACTGCTACGCTACATCGAAATGGAAATGCTTATACGCATGAACTCTTATCTTTAAAGTTGGAGATGCAATCTAAACAAAATTTAAAAAATCTGTTCGATAGCCTGATCCCTCAGAGCTTTTACTTCACAATTTTCGTCATAATTGCGCTCATAGATTTTTGGAAAATTAAAATTGAAAATTGCTAGCAACACTGCGTCGAAGTGGCCGCAAGCTGCGCATTGCTCATCACGCGCGGCGGAAAACTACATTCCATGCGGACAACACTGGGTCTAAAACGAAAACGAAAGAAGTCGGTGACGTGTCGGCCATATGTAGCCACCAGGACCAGCAAGTTATTCATATCTGCTTACTGCTGCAATAGACGCGGACACGGAGTTAGAACATAAAAGAGACGTCAAACCACCTGCAGACTCTCAACTAAGTGAAGTTTATTGAAAGAGGAAGTAAACTTCACTTAGTTGAGAGTCTGCAGGTGGTTTGTCTCTTTTATGTTCTAACTCCTTGTCCGCGGCTATTGCTGCAGTAAGCCGATATGAACTTGTACCAACTACTACGCTTTGTCCCTCGTGTCCAGCAAGTTAGTCGGGAACATAGATCAATGTTGCTTGAAGAATAGGGGATTATTTGCCGCCAGATGTCGCCCCGAGACGTTTTGCGTCAAATTTTGTGAGCAAATTAAAGCGTCCATCACTGTCATATTTCTAACTTTGCGCTGGGATTACCAGCAAGAAGCTGCTAGACTATACCGTCGACATAGACGGCCGGACTGCTGCTCCTACGGTAACTCCCAGCTGTAATATTGTCTACCGTCTACTAAGTATTCCGGCTGTTCCATTAGAGTCCAAGAAACATTGAAGACCATTTCAGGTTGCGCCCTAGCATAACGCAAATGCAGAATAAGGCACCGTAAACAGAAGCGAAAAACTGCGAGACGGGAACATCCACCGTATACCTGGCAGCAGACGGACCTGCTGTTACCGTGCCCATAGGGCAGCCATTTATTATGCAGATCATCGCGCACGCACCTCACTCTAAAAGCAGGTGCGGGCGTTGCGTTTTCTTTCGTTTCATCCGGCGAGCGTTTAGAAACCGAGCATTAGGAACTTTTTTTGGCAAACTTCTTGTCTTGGATAGCGCACTTCCAGGTTGGGTAATTGCTCCTGGCTGACAGCTCTCGTCTCCACATTTCAAGAGTGGGCGGCGGTAGGTCGATTATACTTAGCTGCACGCACGCGTACACGTGAAGGGGCTGCAGATAATGCATGCGTCGAACGGCTCGAAGAAATTCCCGTGCATATCCGAACCGTGGCGACCATGCTCGGCTCACGGAAAAGGCGGTGACGTACCTCCCACTGCAGCAATGCGGGAGAAGCGGACCTATGGAAGTGTCACAGGTGACGAGGTCATCTTCCGCATGCCGTGACGGCATGTGCGAGTAATGGAGTCTGTGAGAGGTGGCCATCACCGCATTATTGGCAACCGTAAGCGAACACAGCTTTCACTTCTTAGCTTCTTAGAAAAGGCGTACGCCTCCCGTTTTCAACAAATCGGGGCAGATAACGATATAATTCGAGATGATGGTTGACTAGGAGCGTGCTGTGCGGTGAAGTTCATTTTTAAGAGTGTAGACGAACGAACTGTCTGTTTGAAGAGGGATGGATTTATACGTGTCATAATTGAGGTATAAAAGCAAGGTTGTCTAAACGTAACTATTCAAAGTAACAGAGTTACCTTTCTAACATTACACGACGAGATGCATTTTTTTTTTTTTTTGATGACTACACACTGAAATGCGTAGAGCTCGGCTGGCAACCGTGAAACAAGTCGCAGACCGACATGTACCGTCCTTTAATATCAAAAGAAAAACAAAAACGAGTAGCCCAATAGGAAAAATAACCTTATACCATATCCCTTACTGTCTTCTTACTTGAAATACGACTAAAAGAACATCGTTCCCTGACAACTAAAAAAAAAAAATACTTAGAAACTTCTTTTACTCGACTTCCGATCTGCCACTGAGGTATACGGCAATAAATAAAACAAATAAAAACATGTTTCCACTCTGAACCATATAGACGCTTTCTGATAGCATCCACCCTACACAACAAAAACATCAATCTTCCCTACCCAAGACAATCGCGACGTACGGGTCGTCCTGTTCCACATTGCGACGAAAAAAGAAATGGCGTCGATGGCGATAAAACAACGCTTGCTCGAACAGAAGCTCCACGATATGCCACGTCGCAATGCAAACACCGCTGACACAATCGAGACGGCTTTTGATGAATCGCGAGAGCGTGTCGCGTCGCGAGTATCGCCGAGGAGGCGAGCGCATTGACACCAAGAGCCTGCAAAGATTGAGGTTATCCGGCAGCAGATGTAATTGTATTCATGCATGTGGCGATTTGTCCTACCCCATTTTCGCCGTGACCATACCCGGCCAACACCGACGGAAGAGAGGGAAAAAAAACGACATGCACGTGCTTTGTGGATTAGCGGTGGCACTAATGTGCTGACCACATGTACAGCCTTGACGGTCGCGCTTTCTTTATGCACCGCACACAGGTTGGAGTAATGATTGTTTATGCGCGCATATGGTATTCGGACGGGATGACTGTGCTTATGTAATGGCGTGTCTGATATCCTTGGTCACTTTTCGCTTTGTTTAGAGGGCGTGCTGAGGTACGTGGACGAAGCTAATGGTGCGAGAGAGTGTAATGATTATTATAAATGAAGGATAGATGTGATACTTGGAGGTTTACCAAATGTTTGTCTACGTGTGTGTCTGCACAACGATGATAATGTTTGTTTTAGGAAAGACGATTTGTTGGATAGGTGATCGCAGGACTGTACTTCCGTGCAATTTTACGCAAAAAGTACTTCGCCAGCTAAGAAGCACGATGCACTCTGAGCAGTGTATGCATTTCAGGATTAGCAAGCCAGCTAGTCTAGGCAGATCTCTCATTACAAATCCCTTCACGAAACAAAACCAAACACACCAAAAACAGGACTTCACTGCATAACGCGGTCAAGGCGCCAGCCAAACATTCAGAACGATATCGCTGCGATATTGAGCGATTTTCTGAAACTGACTAGGGGTCGTACGCCCCTTCTCCTCAGCAAATCAAAGCACAGAGCGACATAGTTGTACATGGCTGCGATACCTAGTTATCTTTGCTGAAACAAATAAGGGGGCGTACGTCCCTTCGTTCTCAGCAACTATATCGCTCGATATCGCAGCTATATTGCATCGATATCTCTCTGCAGATGCGGCTATACGCTCCCTCGTCCTCAGCAAATCAGGAGACAGAGCGGTATCGTCCTGAATGTTGGTTGACCTTAAGCGTGGCTTGCGGTGAAGCTCTGTTTTTGGTGTGTTTGTTTTTGTTTCGTTAGGGGATTTTTAAGAAGAGGTTAGCCTGAGTAGCTGACCTGCAACTACAGAAGCGCATAGTAATCGTATTTTTATTCGCTATGTATTAATTCTCGCGAATCGCGCATTCAGTGATTTGCGAAGTTATTTGCGAGTATTTAATTTCGCGACTCCAGGGCTGTTTCCTTTCATACTTGGGTAAATTACTTCTAAAATGTAATTAAATCACATTACTCCAGCTAGAATTTAATTAAATACATTACTCATTACTGCAATTGAAATGTAATGAAATTACATTACAATTACTACGAAAAAGTAATGGCATTACAAAGTCATTTCAAGCTTAATCGTAACGATGTTGAGGATGCGGAAATTCATTGTCGGCGTTGGAGTTCTTTCAACTCGGCAGTTGCCAACTCTCTTTCTGCCAAGCGCCAACACAACACAGAGTCCATTCTTTTGTAAAAAGTAATGAGTAATGTCATTAAAATTACTGCCCAAATGTAATTAAATTACATTAGAAATTGCATAATGTCAAAAGTAATGCATTACATTACAAATTACCAGAAAAAGTAATTCATTACTGTAATTTCATTACAGTAACGACATTACTACCCAGGTATGTTTCCTTTCGCGGGATAAATGCCAAGCTGTGATCGCGAGTACAATTTTTCGCGATTTTTGGGCGGTCGCGATATTCGCGAAAATTAATACATCGCGAATAAAAATACGTTTACAGTATAAGGCTTACAGTTTTACAGAAAGTACGTACGCCTACAGCTTTCGGCAAGCGGAAGATTCATTCGGGGTTCTGCTTGCCTATAAGCGTGCTATACGGCCAAGTTTCCTTCTCAGAGTTCATGCTATGCTTAGAGTCTACACTCTTAAAAATGACCTAACCGCATAGCACGCTCCTAGCCAACCATAATCTCGAATGATATCGTTATCTGCCCTGATTTGCTGAAAACGGGAGGCGTACGCCTTTTTTGTGACAATTATGAACAGCATAAGTGTCACAAAAAGGCGTACGCCTCCCCTTTTCAACAAATACGGGCAGATAACGATATCATTCGAGATTATGGTTGGCTAGGAGCGTGCTATGCGGTGAAGTTCATTTTCAAGAGTGCAGAGCTGTTCAGGAGCCACAAAAAGGAATCAGAACGCCGCCAAACATTTGCTGCAGAGTATATTGCCATATTACTTTATTTCCTGCTGGTTAATAATAATCAGGGTGTAAAAAAAAATGGCTAAAGCCTCAAGCTTCCAGTCACTGAATGCAACCTAATACACTTCATAAAACATGTATTCTACGAAGGCAAATCGTCATTGATTAAACAAACTGTTGAAAAAAAAATAATACTTTTCCTTGAACGTGATCGCTCATCAAATCGCCTGTCAGGCGAAAAGGAAATTGCATTTTTTTTTTTCTCATTTCCTTGTCGCTCTAACGTACACATATATGGGCGGGCTCTGATAGGCATTTCTATGTCACGAATGAGAGGTCACTTTGAAGCCCGTGACAAGCTAATCAGGACTTCCTCCCAGAGTTTGTGATCGAAACATACTTCGTTCTCAAACACACACTGCCATTGGAACCTATTCACTCGACAGGTGTTTTTTTTTTTCTTTAGTTCTACACGAAATACTGTTATAGGTAAGCGTTCATAGCATGCAATAGTGGTATAGTGGTATAGTAATAGAATCAGTTATTGAGTGTAGCACAGCTTTCACGGGCAGACGCCAGGTGGCAGACGCACTGTTCCGCAGAGTGCATGTGTCGTCTGGCTGTGTGCTTTTGTCCGAGAACAATGTGTTGTACTCAAGCTATATGACTGTATGACTATATGACCAGCGGCATGGCAGAGTGGGTTAAAGCGTCCCCCGCTCATTTGTGGTAGCCAAGGTCGTGCTGAAGAATGGGAGGTGTTGGGTTCGAATCCTACCACCGGCTGTGCTGTCTGAGGTTTTCTGTGGGTTTTCCGAAGATTTTCCAGACGAATGTCGCCACAGCTCCTCCCTCAAGTCAGCCCACGACGCATACTAACCCCCCTGTCCCCCACTCCTTTCTGCTGTCCTCTCTCCATCTATACGCCGCTCATAGCCACAGTTGCTACGCGGCGCTAACACGGAATTTAAAAAAAAACTATATGGCTACATACTAAGTATGGCCGAACGTTACTCTCTACGTTGTAATGTAGCACTATTAGTATTAATATACAGTCATGTCTCGCTTAGCATACCTCGCTTATCATAGAGCACTCTTAAGTGCTCTATGTTGTGTCGTCTGAGTTTGTCTCTCTTAGCGCTTTTATCGTCAAGGAACTGTACCAACAAGCCCTAATGGATGTTTTACTGGACCTAATTCGCTTAGCCGATGAGTCAATATCGGGAGTTAGAGGGTGGGCTCTGAGGCATCCAGGTAAGCCAGACATGACTTGGAGTTTTGGCAGCAGTGGCGTTAGCAGTGGTATGGGTGCATTTTGCGATTTAACGTGCGAACTATAGATGCATGTTTGATAATATTCCATTCTCTGGAAGTGCTACCACTTCTCGTACGGTGAAGCTACATCAATGGAACAGCTGTGCCTAGTCAAAGTTACGTTGTGCACTTGTTTTGCACCTTGTTCACTATGCGGACACAGGGCTCAGATGGATGTCTCAATGCAGCATAATCAGGCCTCGTCAGGAATTGCAAAATTGCCCCTTTGCAACGGCAAACAGAACGATATACCCCATGATTGCCATGAGCCCAGATCTAACAGAGATTCTAGATTGCCTATATAGATGAATGGTACATTTTCCAAAAGAATGGGAGATCTTGCAGGATGGCGACATAGAATATGGGTTTCCGAAGCGAGGTGAAAATAAAGGACAACGTATATTTGTCAAAGCAGTGAAGGAAATCGAAGGCCAACAGCGGTTCACATGACGGGCGACAAACAGTAGCCTGTTTGTTTATTTGTTTAGTGGTACACAAAATATCAGGAACTCACTTGAGATAACAAGCAAGACAACATAGAAGCAAGAATCGAAATGGTTTCCCCGGTTCGTGGAGCCACAATCTCCATATTATTCTGAATCCCTATCCAAACCGAAACCCAGATCTCGCCGGTCTTCTCGGTCTCCTGGCACCCTTTTTACCATGGCGCCGTAGTACCTCCTGCATCCATCACTCATGCGGTTCGACAGTGTTAGGTATCTTTACGCCGAAAGTTTTCAACGCGCCATTAAAAGAAAAACCTTTGATGGTAACACTTTACAAGCCGAATATCGCTCACTCTTGGATCAGAACTTCATCCATATAGCACGGTGAAGTTAACCATTCCACAGAACGCACATTGCTCAGAATAATATACCGTTATCACTCCCAGATGTGTGGAAAGCAGGGGGCGTACGCCTTTTTGTGACAATTAACGTGACTGAACAAGTACCATACAAAACTGCGCACGCCTCCCATTTTTAACCAATCAGGGGGCAGAACGATGTCACTCTGGATGGTGGTTGACTAAGAGCGTGTCATGCGTTGAAGCTCTGTTTGAAGAGGACTTGCACTGTAGCACGAGTGGCTCTTGTATCAAACGTCACTGCAGCGGCATCTGCACATTCAAACGGGAAATATTCTTGTAATCAGACGAGCGACGTCCTGGCGGAATATTCTAGCGAAGAAAAAACGAAAACGCCGCTCACGGAGCCGAAGTTCCGTACTGTGTTACGTTGACCATTCACACGGTGCCGGAATATCGAGAGTGGCGTACTCCGCACTTAGCAGACGACTCCGCCAGCGCCTTTTCCTGTCGTCTGCTACGGAATATCTTGTGGCTGTGTCGCAGGATATTCCCCACGGTTAGCGGTGTACCTGAAAACAAGACATTGACCGCTCGCGATCACGTGGCAGTATAACGCTATGACGTTTATCGCATCTTCCGGTGGAGTATTCCGGGGAATGTCGACCGCATGAATACACGGTGACAGCAACACAAAAGGAATGGAATTCAATCCTTGCGTCGTTCGAGGTTTATGAGCTAAAGAAACTTCAGTTTACACTTTCCCTCTCTTTCTCCTTCTCAAGATGGCCGGCAATATGCGTAGCGTTATCCCATTGGTCTCCTCAAACGACTTGTCCGATCATCACGACCGCCCCTCACCTTCGCGTCTCTCGAGAAGGAGAGAAGGGTAAGTGTAAATTGCATTTTTTTTTCTATCGATCATAAATTCCGTCGTCGCAACCGTCGAATCGTTCCTTTTGTGTTGGTGTCTAGGTAACGGCATCTTTCATTCCGCGTTCACTCATCTGGTGTGTAGAAAGCGAGAGGAAAAGCTCCATCGTTGCCCTTCAGCGTTTTCTATGTCATTTCTATATTAGTTCTATATCAAGCTTGCATGAGCACCTCAACAGCTCTTTTGTTACAACTGAGAAATGCTTGTACTTACACTAAGGTGAGTCACCGCCGGAGTAAGGTCAACCTAACCTCTTTCTGCATTTACTCCCTCGTTATTTACAGCCAAGCTTCAGTTTGGAAGACCACGTGCCATCAATAGAATGACCTTCGCAGTAGCAGTGCCACGATTGGATTCAAGGCGCAGTAATTGCAGGGAAAAGGTATGTTTATCGGTAGCTCGAAGAAATACGCATAGATCGAACACAGCCATTTCGTGATGGTCGTTTAATACCTGCTCTGCTCAATGCCGTTCGTCGTCTACTGCCTTTGGCACAATCTATTTTTGCTTCTGAAAGCTTTCAGCGGGGCCGACGACACAACTGACCAAACAAACGAAACAGTCAAGAGGACTGATCGCCTATTCCAAGAATATAAAGAGCAACCTGCGCTGCGTGCACTGACGAACTACCTCGAGGACATACGGGCTGAAATAATCTTTTAAATCATTCAGTGCTTTCACACGTCAAGCGTCCTGGAACAGCTGGTCGCACCAGTGCGACCTATGTTTCCATTTCTATTCCAATCTATTCTATATAAAGATTCTGTCCATACTGACTGTCCCGAGGATTTGTCCCGTGTTTCTGCTACGACAAGACAACTTCCAACCTTTTTTTACAACCACAGCGGTCCCACGTTTGCATCTTAACTTGAAGATTGTCGACAACATTATGCAACCTTGACGTTATCCATTTATCTCTGCTGAATACTAATGTCGCGCTAGTGTTATTGATGCATTGTGTCGTATCATGTTTAATCGAGATGTCCTGTTGGTCATGGGCACCACAAAAATAAATACCCCGAGGCCGGAGCACGCCGTCGAAATGTGTTGACGTAGGTCGTACACTTAACGTGTACTTAACGGTTGATTGAAGTGATTTCATCTGGTGCTCATGAGTAAAAAAAAAAACTCTACATCGATTTTCCGACTTCTCAGTGCAATTACCTTCCCACCGAAGCTCACAAAATCGACCACTCTCGTTCTCTAAAGCCTTTAACCGGCAGCTGCTATAGTAAAAGTGTCGCCAGATGCGTTTCTTTATTGATTTCTTTTCTAACGCCCTGTGCCGATTAAGTAAAGGACGGTTTATGGACAGTTGTCCACAACACTATCACCTTTAGTCATTTCCACTATCCTTCCTCACCATGAGTCGCTGTTGTGCGATTGGTGGGGAAATATCGACTTCAATACTTCTATACACCTCGCGTATTCTCATCCGAAATTCTCTTTGTTCCTGCTGCACAAAATGTTATGTCTCAACCTCGAAACTTGCTACATAAACATTGGAACGACAAATACACGGATGCGCGTCGAAACTTGCTCCCTGCTTCGCGCTCGTTAAGCTTCAGGCACGCTCCGTGTTTATTTAAGAAGTTCAAGACGACACAATAAGAGAAGAACCCTGGCAGCACTCATGCCTTCAGGCGACTTTCAAATACGATGAGAGGCATCTGAGAACTAAGGTCGAGTGAACAAACATGCCATAGCGAATGTGTGCGACTGGTATAGTCCAGTGAGACAATTGTGAGTGGAGCGCAAGACAAAACATAGACAAGGCAGCGCCACGGGGTTTCCGTTGCTCCCTTTTTTCTTCGCTTTGTAGTCACGTCGGTCCTGTCTCGTTAATACGATACGTCATAGATAATTCGAGCGAGCGAAGCACAACGTTGCGCAACCACGACTTGTCAATGATGTCACCGGCGAAAGCGTCGAAAGGGACGGTTAGCCCGAAGTGTTCGGAGTAAGCTACCTCCGTAAAGGCTGTAATGCTCCTGTTGCACGGGAATTTCAAACTGCCGAACTGCTGTTGAAGTCGTTGAACTTCCCAAAGGTCCTTCAACTGAACGGCAATTCCCTCACACGGCCCTTTCAGTGCGTCGCTGTGTTCAGCTTGTCTACCAAGTGTTCTTACAAGTGTTATCGTTGTTAGTTGTAGGTACATTCAAAATACAGCTTGTTCTATCGTAAGTGGTACATTTTTCTGGCAATTTTTGGTCTTTGCGTCTAAAAGCGAGCAACTAGACCACATGAGAGCCAGAACAGTCGAATAAAGGCGTCCGTCCACTCGAAACGCTTCTTGGACGCATGGTTCTTCTTAGTGGTTGCCGCCATCATGCCAGCTGATTCAACTCAGATCGCCAATCTCAGTTGAAGTCAACTGCATTTGAAATGTGGATCACATTTGACGCTGCAGTGTAACACCACCCAACTGCAGTTACACGGCGGAGTCAAATATCATTGGCTCAACGGCGGTTGAAAGCGTCCGCGTAACAGGGGCCTAATAACCAACGCCACCTACATAAAAAAGCCCGATCGCTTGAACGACGTGAAGTAGTCCTTAGAATTTCGCCAATCACGACCGTGCTTTCAGCGGCTAACTATGGAAACGAGCCGCTATGAATCGTATGAGCCCTGAGCAGCCACTGGTATCCACAGAAAGCCTGTGTTTGAAATCGTCTGCAGCGATTGGTTGAAGCAGGTGACATACGGACACCACCATCTTATGTCCATGTGGCGAAAGGGTGAGAGGGGGTATATTAGGCTTTCAGTACCTAGGTGGCGTTATTGGTAAGAATTATAAAGGTATATTTCCTTCGTCTTCTTATTCACTCCCTACACGAAGAACTAAGGCATTTTTTTTTTCTCTTATTTCTCTACTTCATTCTCATATGTACGAATGTCTTTCGTAGCTGTCGAGTGTCGTGTCTAGGGTGCCCCAGCTAAATGCGAACGTACTTCTTAAATATATATATATATATCACTTTTTCGGAGACGAAATCAATTGCATTATAGCATAGGCTGAAGTGCACTCCTTAGGAGGGCATTAGCAAACTCCTAAAGCAATGTCTTAATTAACTTTCAATAATTAACTTTTTAATTATAAAAGCTACGAAGTTGTCCCAATGAGAACATCCGGTCCCTTTGGTCACCCGATGCAGGAGCCGTTTTCAGAACAAAAATCCGTTCGATAGATCGTCCGCAAAAACTTCGTGAAGGAATACCATTTTTTCTTTATTTTGTTCATTGCTCATCTTCGGAGATGCGTATTTCCTTCACCCCCAATGTGAGACGGTGAAAGAGCACATTATCGCCTCTTGCGTCCTGGAAAAGGATTGAAAGGATTAAAAGAAAAGAGGAAATGCAACCCAAGATAAGGGCAGTTCCCATAGAGTCACCAGAGACATTTGTTCTCGTTTTGTTTCCCCAAGTAAAAGCCCACCTTCAACGCTCATCTTCGAAGCTCATCTTCCTCCTGAGGAGTGCCCTTCAGCCTATCCTATAATACAATTGACTTCATCTCGGAAAAAGTGATATATATATATATTTTAAATATGTTCGTATTTAGCTGGGACACCCTGTATATAAGCGTGAACACGAAACTCAACAGCGAAAAATCGAAAATATTCTTCTCTTGCCCTGTAGGAGTTTTATTCCCGTGTCTCACAGATAATCCTCCGGCGCACCTGCTCCATGTTCCCCACATAATGGCCATAGAACCTTTCTCGTATGAGTAATCTGGACCTGTAGCATCACTGAGGCCTCACACTTGCAGGGACATTTATCCCGGAAGATAGAACAAACTCACAACCGAGACAGACTACTGGGCGAAATGAGAGATGGATTAGTGGGGTGTCGGTACGTTGTTGAGCGGTTGCCTACCGATATGGCCGCGTGCCGCTTGGCAGGAAGGTGGGGGGTATCATGACATCTTGATCGACTTCATAGGCAACTGTATACAGGGTGTCTTTTTTTATGCGGTACAGATTTTTCATTAAAAAAAACTATAAGGGCTATAGACATGCCGTTTTCACTTCTATCATCTCTGGGCCGGCGGACGTTCTTGGCCATATGTTGCTCAACCGTCAAATCACTAATTTCCTAAAAATCGTTAATTAACTTTTAAATTATAAAATCTACGAAGTTGTCCAAACGAGAACATCGGTTCCTTTCGGTGACCTGATATCGTAGCCGTTTTCAGAACAAAAATCCGTTCGGTAGATCGTCCGCAAAAAAATTCGTGAAGGAACACCATTTTTTTATTTTTTTTATTCATGGCGCATCTTCCGAGACGCGTCTTTCCTTCATCCCCAATGTGAGATGGTGAGGGAGCCTCATGCGTCGAAGATGCCGCCACCGTGCCGCCTCATGCGTCGAAGATGAGCATTAACTTCCGGAAACAAAACAAAACACATGTATCGGGCGACGCTATCGGAACTGCCCGTATCTTGGGCTGCATTTTCTGTTAATCTTATTCGAGGACGCAAGAGGCGACAGTGTGCTCTTTCCCCCTCTCACATTGGAGATGAAGGAAAGGCGGGTCTCGGAAGATGCGCAATGAACAAAATAAAGAAAAAAAATGGTATTCCTTCACTAATTTTTTGCAGACGATCTACCGAACTGATTTTTGTTCTGAAAGCGGCTACGACATCAGGTCACCGAAAGGAACAGATGTTCTCATTGGGACAACTTCGTAGCTTTTGTAATTAAGAAGTTAATTAACGATTTTTAGGTAATTTGTGATTTGGCAGTTGAGCAATATATGACCAAGAACGTCCGCCGGCAGAGAGATGATAGAAGTGACAACAGCATGTCTATAGCCCTTATAGTTTTTAATGAAAAATCTGTATCGCCTGAAAAAAGGCACACTGTATACATTTGCCTTGATATTCCCAATGAAAAGCAAGGATCACCAGTACATATTCCACGAGCTCATCAAAGTTTCTTCGCATTAGCCTTTTATTTCGTTGCCCACTTTCCTTCATTCTGCCACGCAAGCAAATGTCGCCAGAAGGAAATAAGGAGAAATACACGCAATACCAATTTGATCTCCGCCAGTTGCAAGAACTTCTTCCGCTACTCGTGCAGTAGCTAAGCCCTCGTGAGCCCCCCCCCCCCCTTCCCCTGTCCCTTATCATCCACCGCCCAAAATACCTCAAGCACACACGCTCCAGTCGCTAAGACCAAAGCGAAGGCCCACTCTCTCGATCTCTGGAAGCAGCAGCTCCCTCATACTTTCCGTTTACACACCGTCAATCGTATTAAACGGACGCGTGCACAGCTGACCGACGGGACTCATTCAGCCGTCGGGCCCCCTCAGGACGACAGGTCCTTGGACGGACTCGATGACGGGTCAAGGATCTGCGGGGCAAGGGGTGTAATTACTGGGCACCGTTATTCTCTCCGGAATGCGCCTGCCTATTTACCCCGCGGCGCTACAATGAGTAACGGCCTTCGGTTGGACAAGCGCCAAATTGAAAAGCACCTGTCGGTGTGAAGAGGAAGGAAGGCATATTGAACCATACCCTTTTCGCTGGAGAAAATGTGTAGATCGGAGCTTAACTTTTGAGCTATTTCAGTAGTCGTTGCGAGAAGTAAAGCCAGAGGGGTCTGCATAGCTGCTGGCAGCTCGATAATGCTCGTGAGGCACAGTCAATGCCCAGCTTCAGGTTCGCGGTGCTGATTTCACGGGATCCGCTGTTCCTGTCGCCTTATCGAGCAGACCACACACAATGACGTCTAACCCACTTATTAAATTGTCGCTAAGATATTCTAGGCAGCATCCCCGACTGCATCCAAATTGAATGATCGTCAAAATTCTTCGTAAGGGGGCGCTAGAATTTCAATTTGAAAACAAAACGTACCGGCGTATTTTCTTCATTTTTGACACTATTTCCTTAAAGGTTGTTTAGAGGTTTAAAGGTTTAGAGGTTTAAAGGTTGTAAAGAGCACCTTCCAGCCTATACACAGAGTGACTGAGTCATATCCTGAAGAACACGCACACACAGACATTGGATGATGATGAGGTGGGTGATTCACCGGCGATATGCTGCCTTATCCTGCACTCTTAAAAATGAACTTCACCGCATAGCACGCTCCTAGCCAACCATCATCTCGAATGATATCGTTATCTGCCCTGATTTGTTGAAAACGGAAGGCGTACGCCTATTTTGTGACAATTATGAACAGCATAAGTGTCACAAAAAAGGCGTACGTCTCCCGTTTTCAACAAATCAGGACAGATAGCGATATCATTCGAGATTATGGTTGGCTAGGAGCGTGCTATGCGGTGAAGTTCATTTTTAAGAGTGTGGAGAAAGAGGAGGAGCTTCCTCCGAAACGTTGGTCCTACACTCTTAGAAATGAACTTCACCTCATAGCACGCTCCTAGCCAACCATCATCTCGAATGGTATCGTTATCTGACTGATTTGTTGAAAACAGGAGGCGTATGCCTTCCATCAAATCAGGGCAGATAACGATACCATTCGAGACTGTGGTTTACTAAGAGAGTGCTATGCGGTGAAGTTCATTTTTAAGAGTGTATTTGTAACTTTTTTAATTCGTTTCGAATCCTAGAGGGATAGTCATTCTCTTTTCGTTTATTTAATAGATTACTATTGCTCTAGTTCTTTTCATTTAACTTCCGTCTCCAACTTACTTATTCGTTACGGAACATTAATTCGCGACCTTCTGGCATTCCATATATCAAACACATGCATTTGCTTCCTAATAATCTCTCTAATGTGGCGACATCATGTACGAGCACACGGAACGAAGGGGCGTGCCGTACAAAAGCCGCCGTGCCGGGAAGTGGCGTACAAAAGGGGCGTGCCAGCCGCCGCCTTAAACTGAACTAATGTGTCGCAAACGGCCAACTCCAATCAAACTCACTTCCAATTACCAGAAACCTTTCAGCCAACAGAAAGCTGTATAGCAATTCCTTTCTTCCCAACAGCGCAACGTGAGCTTTCAAAATGCCAAACAAACGTGACGGAAAAGCCTCCAGAGAGAGACGAGTGCTCTCCCCTAGGACTCATCTGGCTAACGGCCACGCAGGAAGGGGGAGACCTTGGAGGGGCAGCAAGACGTGCTCCAGATAGGGCACAAAGCAGCCATTTTCTTTGCCTTTATCCCCCACACACACTCAGCGTGCACTTTCCTCTTTCTCGGGCAAAATGGGCAAACATTTATCCTGGAAGCATCGCGTGCGAAGTTCTTTCCTGCCGGCGTTAGTGCATGCCTCTTGGACCACCGTCATTCGAAAGGATATATCATCCCGGGTCACACTTGTTTGTGTAGGGCGAAAGGGAATAGTGACGATACTGCTGGTGACGCTATAGCAGGCGTGTGCCGGTGCGATAGATATCGTTGTGTATACGCGCTTATAGAACAGAACTTCACTGTACGACACTCTCGTAGCTAACAGTGTTCCCGAATGGCAACGTTCTCACTCATGATTTATTGAAAGCGTAAGCCTCTTTGTGACAATTAACGCAACAGCATAAGTGTCACTAACCGTGTGTCCTCGCGCAACATCCTCACGGAAGATTCTAGTGGAAGAAAAAGCAAACAAAAATTGCTCACGGAGCCGAAGTTCCGCCCCGTGTTATGTTGAGCATTCACACGGTGCCGGAATATAGGGAATGGCGTACTGCACACTTAGCAGACGACCCCGTCACCGTCTTTTCCTGTCGTCTGCTACGAAATATCTTTTGGTTGTATCGCAGGATATTCCCCTCGATTAGCAGGGCACGTGAAGACACGTAGTTGAGCGCTCGCGCTCACGTGACAGTAACGCAGGAGAATTCTGTGGAATGAGGCTGGCGTTACTGCCCGGAAAAAGGCATACGCCTCCCGTTTTCAAAAAAATCGGAGGAGAGAACGACGTCATTGGAACGACGTGGTTGGCTATGGGAACGTGTTGTACGGTGAACTTCTGCTTCAAGGGCATAGTTAGATATTCGAAAGAGAACTATTGGGGAAGAAAGAACGGTGTGATAGATTCGTGTGAGCGGATTTAGGCTTGAATTTAAAAGACCGGTCGCATCTCTTCTAGTCGATTTCGAAACTGTAGTGTCATATTATTCCTCCTGGGCCACTAACCACGGTATCGAAAATACCACGCGAAATAGTGGCGTCGTTTGACTGTTATTCCATGGAATACATGACAAAGGCAGACGCCGGATTTTGGGAGTATGGCGGAATTCGCTCTCTGGTAGAACGAGAAAACGTCACTCCTTAAGAACCAACGAGGGCGCGACCTTGAGAAAAGGAATGCCGCGGCCGTGCGGACGTCTGAACGGCACCTTTCCTCCTGTGAGCGCCCTCCTCTTACTTAGGCTTAGCGCTTAGGGAGTGACGTCACGCCGCCTGAGCTTCTGCGGCCGCGGAGGCAGTGCTGATTTTTTTAAATTCGTTTATTTAATATCTAAGCGCATTTCGGACGAACAAAAATAAACCTCTACGTTAGAAACGTCATCATGACGTTGGTAGACAGACTGAAACCGAAACAGATCGGAAGAGGAAACCTGGGTTCCACGAATGGGCCCTTGTTCGCTGCCTCCTATTAAAAGAAAAGTAGGACCGCAGGTCGCGTCCCCTTCAGGGGTCATCGTAATCCTCTCAAGACCGTGGTTTTCGGGCGCGACCTTGTTCACCCCATAGCTTCGAGCATATAGTTCAACTCTACCAAACCGGTGGCGCTGTCGAACACTATGACGTCATTTGTTTACAAACAGGGAGAGGTCTATGAGGCAAGTAGATCGTCCGTCGATACGGGACATAGCGGTATCGGTTTCATAAATGGGTTCCTGGATGCGACCTTCCCATTAAATGGTCCAGCTCGTCTTGGAAAACTCCCATTGAGGCCACGTTGAATAATGGCAATTGCCTCATCCACCTCAACGTTACATGAGACCATCCGCATGACCATCTCGTGAGCAAACATCTGAAGTCAAAAATTCATGTTTCCTTTCCAAGTTGTGTGGCCCAACGATGATAGTCATTCTGCGTTCCAGGCCTGGGAGGATGATGGGAGCACAACGCGTTAATAAATACACCCTGTGATCTCTACTCATGAAACTGTCGTCATTTATAGCGTCATCAGATAATATCTCCGAGCCACCACAGCGACATGGCCACAGCGGAAGTACACAGGGCCCCCACAGAGACGTCCACGTCTCTGTATAGCCCCCCCCCCCCCCCCATCCCGTGTAAACAACTTCATTAAACCCTTCTCTGGTGTCTTCACCACTGCTGTTGCTTTTGTTAGCGCATCGCGAAGAAAACTCTTGCTATGAGCCGCGTACAGACGTGGACAGATGGAGAGAGGACAGCAGAAACGGGTACACCCTTAGAAATGAACTTCACTGCATAGCACGCCCCTAGCCAACCATCATCCCGAGTGGCAACTTTTATCGCACCGTGGTGTTGCCCACCTCATCATCATCCAATGTGTGTGTGTGTGTGGCATCGTTCTTTCCACCCTGATTTGTTAAAAATGACGTACGCCCCCCCCCCCCCCCCCCGTTTTCATGAAATCAAGGGAGAGAACGTTGTCATTCGGGATGACGGTTGGCTAGGAGCGTGCTATGCGGTGAATCTCTGCTTTTAGAGTGTAGTAGACAGGAGGGTCATTATGCGCCCTGGACCGACTTCAGGGGAAAGTGTGCCGTCATTATTCATCTGGAAAGTCTGCCGGGAAACCCGGGGAGAACCTCACACAGCACAACCGGTGGCATTATTCGAACCCACCACCTCCCACTCTTCAGCACAATTGCTTTTAACCACTTATTGGCTACGCCGCTTGTCTGCTGTTGTCTACCCATTTGTTATTGATATAATAAGGTATATTTTTAATTTAAAATTGCGTTCTTCGGGCACAGTTACCGCAGAAACGAAACTTGACGCACCTGGTGGCGGTCAGTAGGTGAACCTCCTCACGAGCTGACAAGGCCAACATTCGCACGAGAGTCGTCCGAGGTCATCGGGTGAAAAATCGCGTGACAGATTTCATCCCTGCTGAATAATACATTCACCATTCTCGATTGCACTTGACCATTCGTTTCTCATTACCTTTCACTTTCACCGAGAGAACGCAAAAATCACGTCCCAAGGTTGTGCCCGGGATGCTATCAATGCACATACGGGAGCGCAATGCTCAAGGTTTCAAAATGGAAACGCATTATCCTAATCATTTTACTGTGCGTCTCAGACCCGACCTTTTACTATTGACAATACCTAAATAACCATTCCAGATCTGCCTTCCATTACCGTTCCTTTTTTCTTTACGTTGATAATGTGTTTACATCTAACTGTATCCCGTAATTACCGGCGCATGTCGTCGGAAATATTCTGGCTGCGTAGGTCACGGATGTCTCAATAATAGTAATAAGAAAACGCTATTACTCTTTCTTCAGGATGACGTGATTTAAGCGGAAACTTGGCCGCCTACGGCACCTCTGATATAAGTTGCCCCGTTGAGAGTGTTGTGGGCGCGTTTCTTCTCGGCTGCGCGCCCTTGCATTTCAGCCCACGGCAATGACCAGGGAATGTCTATGAGATGACCGGAAGGCGATAAGAGATCTGGCTCACGCCGTTTCGAGGTCACGAGTAAGAGGTGGGTACAGAGAAAGTAGGAAGTTTGATTAATCAAAATAAGAAAGACGTGCTGTGGGTAATGCTGGAAAGTGTTATAATAGCACGTTTGACATGGGCAGTACTGCGAAAAAGAAGAAGTAAAAATGACGAGGCGCGCTGTTCGAAGAAAGGGAAGCGAAAAAGGTCGTGGGTATGTACGTGCTCAAAAGTGGGGTAATAAAATTTCGGAGAAAGTATGCGAAGCATGATCTAGCGTAAGTGAATCCTATACTGCGAGACAATATAAGTGCTACAGTCGGATAATGTAGTAGTCCGCGCATTGATACTGCAGCACAGGCGAACATGACGGACGTCAGGCAGACGGCGTGGGCGATTCGCATGTTCTGTAACACGAGTATTTTAAGTGTTTGCTTTAACAGTGTTTCTACAACACGATCAGGGCACAAGCAACAGTTTGAAGCATGCTGGCGCACTACGCTGTGACTCGAAGGCACCGTGCGCCCACCTGAGCCAATCACGGACGTCATTAAATTTGTGGGCGAAGTCTGGCTTTTAGGAGTTAACTTGTCCCGAAAGTATAGCATGACACAACAAGCCTGCATTTGTTAATGTACCCGCATTTTGATGACAAGTGTTAATTGCGGTGCTTTTTTTTCTTTGTTCGTATGTGGCCTCTCTGATTGTGCAGAACGATTCTTCATAGGCGAGGCATGAATGGCTGCATGAAGCTCCTGGCATGTTAAACATATTATTATGCTATTTAAACATATTATTTATTAAAACATGTTAGACATGAAAGAAGGAGGCAACTGAAAAAATTAGCCAGCTGTAGCTTGTAGCTGTTAGCCAGCTGGCTAACCTTTTCATCGTCTTCCTTCGTTCATCGTTAGGCACTTGAGGCTTTGTGTCTTTGTCCCTTATTCTGTGTCCCAGTCTCAGATCATTAATTTCCATCATGTTAAACATGTGATTTATTTTTTTATCAACCAAAAATAAATATTTATTATGAGAGGTGACCTTGGGTTCGAATGCGCTATCAGATCTTGGGGGGGGGGGTGTCGAGGTAGCTTGCCGTTGTTGGCCGCACTCAAGTGGGCATCGTCACGACTATAGCCAAAAAAAAAAGGAAAAGAAGGTGGGAGAAAGGGGAGTTAAGGACTTCAAAGTGATGTAATCAGATCTTGGAGAAACCACGTGACGAAGTGTCTGTCCAACCACAAGGCAGCATTAAGGGGGTATTCGTGGACCGGCATGGTTGCACAGAAGGAACCACGTACGCCTCATCCTTGAGATGTCACCCCCTTATCTGGGAGAGATACCAACGAAGTCCCTCCACTGACAACAGGGGAGAGGGGGAACTGGGGAGCTGCGCGGACGGCACACGTATTCGCATAGTGTATTCCGGCAAAGGATGTATCGTGTGGCTATTTGTCCATGGTTTCCCCCTCACGCTCATAGGCAAACGTGACTACAGTTCCTCGCAATCGTTGGTGGTAACCAAGGTCGTGCTGAAGACTTGGAGCTAGTGGGTTCGAATCGTACCACCGGCTGCGCTGTCTGAGCTTTTCTAAAGACCTTCCAGACGAATGCCGGCACAGTTCCCGCTGAATTCCGCCCAGGACGCATACTAAACCGCCTGTCTCCCACTCCTTCCTGCTGTCCTCTCTCCATCTGTGCTCGTCTGTGCGCCGCTCATAGCCACATTTGCTTCGCGGCGCTGACATGGGATTTTAAAAAGGTTCCTAATTTTTTTTTTAAGGCATTTCGGGACGTTGAGACGGGCACCAAGTCGTAAAGCTTCGGGATCTCAGTGAAGTGGAACTTATGCGGCTTACTCAGGCGCTGCATAATCGTTGTGACAGTAATTTCACACTCTCTGTTGCGTTTTCTTTTTATCTTATTTCTTCTTCCCGTTCCAATTTTTTATCCTTCGTGTCTGCTTCGATCCCACGCAACCACCGTACTAGAATCCCGACTGCAAGCTTGAATCGAATTCAGTTGAACTGAAAAAAGGAAAGCACGAGATATAGGCTAACATGGATGCCGACATCTTAAACCCCCCAGCTTAAACCCGATAGCGTAACTCTTGAAACACAGACGAAGCAAAGCGGGTGAAAGGAAAAAGGAGATGGACATGGATAGGGTGGTTCCGCCAAAGTGGAGCCGCAGCGTATCTCTTAGAGCTGGGATGTAACCATTTTTACTGGAACACGATTGACGATCGGTTGGTGATTAAAACAAACAGGGATGTTCATAGAGACCATCTACTACTACTGACCAGGATCGGTTTGGTAGAGTGACAGAGTAGCAAACAAGCAGAGGAGACAGACTTCAGCAGAAGTCATATCAGGATATCACTCTTCCGAGCGTACTACTATGTACGAGATAGGGCGAAGATATGTCAAAGAGAGAAGCTATCCTCTTGTTTAGTGATGTTAGAAACTAGAGCAAACTTGTATTACTATAGAGTGGTTTTGCACTTACTTTTGCAGCGTTTCAGAAAGTATCGGCAGGTATAATCGAAAGAAATTAGAAACCCCTAACTGGAAAACCCGAGACGAGGTAGGGACGATAACAGACAAACACAAACACGTGCGACCGTGTTTGTGTTTGTCTGTTATCGTCGCTACCTCGTCTCGGGTTTTCAAGTCATGGATCGTCACCACCAGCTTGCTACCTAACTTTCCTTTCGTTAGAAACCCCTAGCCATCCTAATCAAACTAAGTCACCAATCCGACATGTAATGCCTATGTAGGGGCCTTCGACGTACTGTAAGTAAGTATATAAACTTTAGTTCAAGCATATGTGTCAAGTATCGGACAAATCCGGTTCACATAGGCTCCATAGAAACGTGACCGTCTCTCTCTTGCTGCGGAAAGCAAGGTCCGGCTGGCCGTCGGAATGAATGGCAGCCTATTTCCCGCCAAGATACTTCATTTTCTTTTCCACCATCTTCTTCTTCTTTGCTTCTCTTCTCTTTTTTCCTTTTTTTCTATGTTTCTAAATTCAGGAGACGTTTTCGTCGTAGCCCAGTTGCAAAAAACATACCATCCGGAGGGCGGTATGCTGACGGAAACAAGGAAGTATCAATCACATTTCTTTCAGCACCCAGACGCATTAACTTCTTTCAGACCCCGTAAGTTTCTCAACTTTTTTCTCTCTCTCTTTCGATTCAGTACACTGAGCTTCAAAGCTGTCCCACACAAGTTTGCAGGAATGCTGTCTCGAAGCTTCCGTCTCGCCTGCATATGTCTCGAAGTCCTTGTCTAATTGTCGATTTACAATTACACAGCATTTTCTGAATAACGCGTCCTGGAGTAGCCAGTCCCGAGTGGCTCGGGACTAACACCTCCATTCTTTTCTTTCACAAATAAATGAAATCAATCAATTACGCAGCTGCTGCGAGGTGTGCTGGAAAATCGGACTTCCGGTACAAAACTCCATGCCGCGTCTGCTAGGTTTTTGTATGATTCACTGTGTCTCTAGAACAAAATGCGTGCTTCCTTAATTTGAAGGAATAAATAAAAACAGGGGCGCTACAGGGAGGTATACGGCTGAAGAGGACATAGTGTTGCTGCTGCGCGGCTAAGGAAATGCCGCATGCACCTGACGCGAGCCTCCGTTGCACGCGTTTATCCTATAGTGCATATCAGACCTAGCGCTCACATGCAGGCTAAAGTAACAAAAACTTTATTGTGAGATGATGAATGGGGAGTTTCATCGCCAGGGGCGATACTCTACCCCGTCGCTGGTGGTGATGCGGGGAATAAAATATAATGAGCCCCTTCACAATGCAGGCTAAAGTAAAAAGCGGTGCGAATGTTGACGCTGTGTTGCCGTTCATCCAATGTAGGCGCAGACAGGCAGTGAATTTTCCTAGCCCTCCAGTGTAGCGTTCCACTCCAAAAGTAGAGAACCTCCCCACTCCATCGTCAAAATGTAAGTGTTGTTATTGTTGCTAGCCGTGGTTTTTCTTATGTAGCGTGGTCACTGCACGGTTGTCTCCCTTTATTTGCCCCCTGGTGTTCCCCGCGACACTGCTGAATTGGGCACGCTTATTGCCAGCCTCCCGTCGCCGCTTCTGCTTTGTGATGATTTCAACGAGCATAATGCCGTTTGGGGCAGCAGACGCACCGATACAAGAGGACAGCGCCTTGCAGACCTCATCGCCGACAGGACTCGAAGTATCTTAAACGAAGGTTCAGCTACCTTTCTTCAAGCCACGTACCTCCTCATGTCTTCATTTTACCGCTGTGTCAACATCAGTGCTCGTCTCTTCACATGGGATGCAGCTGCAACACCCTTGGAAGCGATCATTTGCCCGTTCAGGCATCCGACGATCGCGTCAGCCTGCTACATCACGTTGCATCAGGCGAACCAACTGGCAGCAACTTATCAAAACACACTGGAGTCGGCTTCAAACAATGCACTGGGAAACCAGCAGGATTTTCCTCGTACTGTGGCAGATGCTGCGCAGGCTGCTACTAGCTGCTTCCGTGTCCCGGTGTGCTTCTCGGCAGTCGATGCTAAGTACGAACGGCTTCGTGCCCTTCGTCGTCGCGCGGAGCGCCGTGCCCGACGCACCGGTCACGATCCGGGTTCAGAAAGCTATTGGGCGCCATCAGCGTCACCCTGCGCGGGACTATTGGCGCAGGTTCTCGTCCTCTTTATCCCCTCGTACGCCACTCTCCCGGATATGGGGAGTACTCCGAGGCCTCTCTTCCGCTGTATCTCAGCGGAATCCGTTCCGCTCCCTGTCTCTCTGTACATCACAGTCTGAACTACAAATTGCAGAAGATTTTTGCGAAAGACTTACCACCAGTGCCCTCAGCTCAGCGACGCCTGCAGTCCCAATCTACGCGCCAAGACATCCGATCCTGGTCACGCCTTTCACCCTCCCTGAACTCGAAACTGCACTTGCAGCCGCTCCTCCGCACACCTCCACTTGGGGCAGATCAAGTTACTTATAAGGCCCTTTCGCACCTTCCCCTGTCGGGTCGCTTGCACCTCCTGCTACTTCTCAATGAGACACGTTCACAATGAGACCCAATGGGACAAGTTCCTGAGCATTCGAAAACGGCACTACTACTGGCACTACGGCACTATTGGTGTTCCTATCCTCAAACCGGGCCAATCGCCGCACCACATTGACTATTTCCGTCCCATTGCCCTCACCAGCTGTAGGGAAGACACTTGAACGCATGATTTTACACGTCTAAGTTGGTTCCTTGAGACTGCTGAGTATTTCCCGGAGGTGTCGGCGGGTTTCCGCCCGGGCCGCTCAGCGCTGGACTGTGTCGTCACCCTAGTCAGCCATGTATAACAAGCCAAAGCAGAGGGATTATTGACTGCCGCTAGGTTCCTCGATGTAAAGAAAGCCTACGACAGGGCTCATCATGGTGCCATCCTTGACGCTCTTGCTGCAGCTCAAGTGGGCGGCTGCCCTCTGCGGTGGATACAAGACTTTTTATCAGGCCGCTATCTCTTCGTGCGCACCGCTGATGGTGACACCACCAAGCACCACGTTACCCGTGGGGTCCCGCAGTGCAGTGTCCTTAGCCCCCTCATCGTTAATCTCATCGTGGCCTCCCTTACCCCGTTGCTCCCTGTTCATACATCCATCACGATATACGCCGACAACATCCGTATCTGGACTCCTGCAACCCGCCGAGATACGATTCAGCGCCGTCTGCAACGCTCCCTACATGGGATTACCACCTACCGTGCCTCCCGGGGCCTAACAGTCTCCTCGGCGAAGACTACTGCAATGGCGTTCTCGCGCAAATGCTTCCACGGGTATCCGCTCTACCTTGACGGCTCCCCTTTGACTTTTGCCACGTCGTGCCGATACCTAGGTCTAATACCTGATCGCGACCTAACGTGGTCCCGCCGTGTGAAGGTGATCACTACAAAGGCGACTGCCTCAGTTCACGTCCTCAGACGTATCGCTGGTGCGTCGTGGGGCCTGTCCTGCTCTGATCTTAATCGCGTCCACCAGGCCCTCGTGTTGGGGGCACTGCATTACAGCCTCCCTGTCTTGCATGCCCTCAGCCAAACACAGGAGCGCCTGCTACTTAACACCAGGCTCCCGGCATCCGCATTTGTCTGGGAGTACCACGAACATCCGAGACTTACTGTACTCTTGCTGAAGCACGGGGGACGCCTGTTCCCCTTCTGCGGGATGCTGATACCCTTCGAGTATATGCTCGCTATCTCACCCGTCACCCTCATCACTATCTTCGCCATATTGATGACGACTGCCCTGACTCAGCTTTCGGCAATGCCATCGCCCTCCTGAAGGATTATCTTCCTTACTCCTCAACCGCTCCCTCTCATGCGCCAGCAATGTTGACCTTTGCACGTCCTGATATCTGCTCCTCCATCCCCGGTCTTCAGCGCAAGCGTGACACTCCCGCACCTGTAGCCCTCCAACTCGCCCTCGACTTTCTGCACTCCACGTATCAGAACCATCGCCAGGTGTACATGGACGACGACAGACGGACGGCTCAGTCACGGCAGACAGCTCGGGCGCTGCATGTTATATCCCTCATAGTGACTTTCAGCAAGCTTTTGCCCTCCCTTACCCAATGTCCTCTATGGAAGCAGAACTCCTCGGCATCCTGTCGGCTCTACAGCACTTGCTCGGTCTACCGGCTGGCTGCACAATTGATTTTTTCAGACTGATATCAAGTATGGTATACTGAAACTCGCTGGCGACTGTTACAGTAGAACGTCGATAACGTGGCTTCCGAAGTACCGTGTCTACCGCTCCCCATCAACAGATCATATTCCCGCACAGTGTCCATAAATACCGTCGTAGGAAGAGTGCAATGTGGACTACAGCAGTACAACTGTATAATGGTTACAGCACCTATCCATTTGTCGCGGTTCAATTAGCTTTCCAAGGAGCCCCGGACGTCCTTTTTCAGAAACCTAAATGACACACTTGGCAACGACCGTGTCAGCTCACACATCCTCGCCAGCCCGCGACGCTCTGTCGAAACGATTAAAAGCACAGAAGTCTCCGAATCAGAAGGAAACCATTAGCGCTGCTGTCTCTTCTGAACGGCGGGTCACGACTTCCGAGAGCACACTTCGATTAAGGTCATTAGATAAGGCTCACGGGCGATATAAAGGTTTCGGTGACACAATGCCAAGATACCAAAGCGCCAGATCATTTGACTGTGGCAGAAGCCATTAGACGGAAAATGCGTCCCGCACTGAAAAATCGTTTCCGCCGTACGAGATACGTTCTAAAACTGCGACTTACTAACTTTCCCCTTTTGTTATGTCGTCTCGTATTCCGCCACCACTTTCTTTCGACGAACAATGGAAGAGAGCTAAGAAGTGCCATCTTTTTTTAAGACGCTCAGCTATTCGGGTCGTTCAATATTGATCCTTGATTTGAGAAATCACTGCGTGACGGTTGATTGCGTCCTGCTCTTCAGCGCAACCGCGACCTCTGAACAGTCGTTTGGAGAAGGAAGGTGTCACAGGACGAAACTAATGCCCTTCACTGCAATGTTCAAGTGAACGCACACTATTTTACCGATCGCAAATACTGCCCAAAAAGAAGTATCGATACGATTAATGTGTGCAGCGCTTCTAAGAAAAATGCACTACAATAGCGTGTCAATGAAATCGGAGTTTTTTTTTTTTTTTTTTTTTTTTTGCCGTTGTTTTCATTGATGATTAAATGGTGACAAGATTATGAAATAATCGTTAGCGATACATAAGACTAGATGGCGTCCAATCACTTGTGGTCACTTGTGACTTGTCTGAATTAAAACCTAAATCATTAAGCTGTTCACGCTGCCAAGTCATAGTTTGAGTATCAAATAAAAAGTAACGTATTAATGAACGTAGAAAGTTAATACTACGCACGACGTTGAACTGCTAAAAATATAACCATGGCAGCCCGGAGGTTTATGCTAATATTGAATATCACAGTTTTGCTTCGCAAGACAACTATAACAGAAAGGTAACTTCTGCACTCTCACTATCATGGTGTGCACTGCTTCACGCAAACCACTAGGACATCTGTTATTTGCTAGCGTTTGTCTGCGCACGATGTGGTCATCTCGGACCATTCAAATCTCTACTTGCCATCTACGAGATGCTCCTAACCGCACACTGAACCCAGGCCCTAAGACACACCCTATTACAAAACACGTCAACAAACTCAAACCTCCACTCTACAACGAGGCCAGTAAGGAACACTGTTAACCCCCGTTTTATTCACCGCCATAGCCCTTGTATCACGCTGAGACAGCATGAAAAAGGCGCAAAGCTATGAACGCAACTATTCCTGTGTCTTACACTGTCATCGCTAGAGGTCTGCGCTGGTATGTAATTATTCTCGACCCGCGCCCGCACTCGCACCGCACGGTCTATCAATCAGCAGCGCACGAGTTCTGGTGGAGCTACCCGCACTACAGGAGCGTGTAGCCGAGTTGCACAAGTTAGGGTGTTGCAGTGCACGGAAGACAACCACGAAAGCCTCTGTGGACGTTAAATCGCGCTTTACATTTGGTACATCGAATACGTGATACATAACCGTTGAAAGAACGGTCATTAAATGATCATAAAACGCACTGAAAGTCCGGTCCTTTGCGCGTTTATTTCGCGAAGAACTATCAGCGCGGGTGTAGCGCGGGTACCAGCACCACCCGCAGCGGCAACGCGAGTGCATCTGCACTTTACCCGCGAACCGCACCAGGTCACGGTTTCTCCTTCAAATCCGAGATTAGTGCGTGTATCCGGGCAGATACGGGTACATCCGACCCCGCGCAGACCTCTAGTCATCGCCTTCTCTGGTGCTCTTCCCTATCACACTTGTTCAGACACACAAACAACGTATCTCTGTATATCCTTATAAAAGCCGGGGGTCGATGTATACGTACGTATGATTGGGAGATGTATGACAATTAACTATATGCAAGAAAATATTTGACGACCGATGCACTATAACACCCATAAACAACAGCAAACTCAATCTTTTCTCTCTTTTTTTGCGGAATAGCAAGCAGACATACCGTTTGGCTGACATTTCCATCTTTCTTTTTTTTTTCTTTGTTCGAGTCCCTCGACTAACTCATACGGACATACACCATCTATTGGACTATAGCGAAGAAGAATCCGAGAACATGTATTCTAACGAGATCATACAACGAACATTTCGATCTGCGCTGCTTTACAGAAATTTATGCGCCAACGACGATCTTTCGTTTTTCGCCCGGAGGCCCCTAGCGGTAGTTACTCAGCAGTTTATTCATGCAATCACGTCTCCAATGCTAAAGCCGTGAATAGAATATATATAACAATACGCGTCCGTATTCGCTGAAAGAGAAATTGCTCGCAATGAAACCGGGAACATCTGAGCAGGGAAATTGTGACTGCGTCTGCATTTCGTGCTGGTAATTTTCTCTCGTTTCGATTTCATTGCAGCAACCCTCTCCCAGTGGCTGTCACAGCGGATTCACGAACATCAGCGTACCCGCTGTACTTCCATATTCAGGAAGCGCGCAGAGTTCGTTACACCTTCTTTGCATATTACCGGTGTATAACGCGAGAAAACACGTTCCCGCAGTTTGCAAAAATATACGTCAGCGGCGAATTTTATTTATTTATTTATTTTATTTTTTTGAGAATCCAGCATGGAAAGAGTACTCGCGATTTAGCGTTGCGGGTGGCAGAGCATGTCAAACGTGGGCAGGACCTACATTAAGAGGAATGAACGGACCGAGGAATGCCGCGGACGGTGCGACGTGACAAAACGACGAAATGCGCCTGACAGTGCAATTCGAGGAAGAATCTCAGCGAGTAACATAACAAAGCCTCTATGAACTTTCTAAAAGTAGGCTGCACTCGTCTTGCACAGCACGTGTGCCGATATGTTGCGCAAGGTCCATGGACCTTAGTTCATGGCGCGCCTTAAACAATGGTATGTACGAGTATCAATATCTTCTTGCATGAAGATATTGACACTCGTGCATACCATAGTTTAAGGCGTACTATAAAGTGCAAAAATTTCTCCGCGGAGTCCAAGATGACGTTACCTCGACATCGACACAAAAGGAGCGAGATTAACCCGTTGCGAAACCATTCGTTTACGCTGTCCCGTTTCTCTCCTCCTCGAGAAGCGCGCCCTCTGATTGGTCTCCTCAAACGATCTCCCGCGCTGATTGGACCAATCTTTCGAGGAGACCAATGGCAGGCCTCGCTTCTTGAGAAGGAGAGGAGAAACGAGGAGAAAGTTTCTCGAACGCTGGGGGATATGCTCCCTATGTGTCAAGAAAGTTTACACCAGCTTGCTTGCATAATCCTTTCGTGTTCAGAAAGTATAACCACCGAAAACCAGGATCCCTATGAATAATAAATAACGGTTTTCGTGCTTCCGATGTTTATTTATTACAGCTTTCTCGTTATATTTTCTGCGTATATGGCTTCATCCAGGAAAGAACCTGCGCGTGTCAATGCCCAAGCAAGGCGCCAAACATGCTAGAGAGGGTGAGTTAAGTATTGCTGGAGCTGAAACTTAATTACCACACGAAAGACCCGTTTGGAACCGTGAATCACTGAAGTCAATCACTTAAGCCTCGCAAGAATTGTTTTTCTTTCACTACACTATTTCACTGTTTATTTCGCGGGCATTCCAACTGATGCGTCTCATTTGGACCAGGAAAGCTCCTTCCGCATTCCGTGGGAATGTTCTGCCGCTACCCTCTCTAACAGTGAAAGAGAACTGACCACCTTTTGCAGATTGGCAGTCTCTTCTGATCGTCCCAAATAGGCTAGGGAAGTACTTCTCTTAGCCGTATAGCACTAGAGCTAAGGGGATTGGCATGGTCCGCAAACATTACGAAACGAAAAAAAAAAAAAGTTAGGCATTAGCATAAGAAACCAGGAAAGCGGGGGTGGGGGTGGGGGGGCGTGTTGTTTATACAAAAAAAAAAGGCGTTCTGCGAGAAGGAGAGGACAATTTAGAGAAGTGCGAACCATTACGGAATTTAGTAGATTGAAATGTCTCTATGGAAACGACATGATAAAGCGAGCTGTCGAATCAAAGATCAGAGACGCCATTATAGCCACTTCAAAGGAAGACATGTTCGCTTACCACCTTGTTAGGACAGTTATCGTGAACACGGGGCGATGTCCACTCGTGTGTGTCCAACAACGGCGAGCCAGTAGTGTGTTTTAGTGCATCGTACGGCTGTCGCCTTTGCGTACGTAAGTGACAGCGCACTCTTAAACAATTAAAATGAATAACGCGTCCTGGAGTAGCCAGTCCCGAGTGGTTCGGGACTAACATCTCTATTTTTTTCCCCTTTTGCAAATCAAAAATGAGCTTCACCACACATAGCACGCTCCTAGCCACCCATCATTCCGAGTGACATGGTTGTCTCCCCTGATTTGTTGAAAACCGGAGGCGTACGTCTTTTTGTGACACTTATGCAGAAACGTTAATTGTCACAAAAAGGCGTACGCTCCGCGCTTTCCACAAAGCAAGCGTGACAGAGGTGTCACTCTGTACAGTGGTTGACCGTTAGCGTACTATGTGGTGAAGCTTTCTTTTAAGAGTGCGTGGTGGTTCTGCGCACTGCACGGATCTTTCTTCATGTTTTACGGGGTGCGCAAAACCAGCAACGCTATCCCTTACGTACGCGAAGGCGATAGCGTACGATCCACTAAAGCTCACTGTTAATGCCAAATTCATAGCCATCAACATCGTGATCTGCAAACCGATGGATCTCGGCTTGCTGCCCCATTCAGTTCAATCAGTCAGCTCAAACACAACCCGCACTCAATACAAGATATTGTTATACTGCGAGGCTAAAAAAAAACAAAAATACTTATCGCAAACACCGTAGCGGAACTATCATCGCCGGAAGCACGCTAATTAATTCCGGATGACGTCGCTATCGATACCGCTAGCGGTGATTAAAAGCACCAACCGAGAAGTGAGCACAGACAATCGATAGCCCGATAGTTTGCACGGCAGCGGTACACGTTGCAACAGCTGATGTGCCAGGCCATAGGCCCGCGAACCTTGATGGATGAACGCATGCACAGCCCCCTCGGCCTCTGCATGCGTTCTCTGCTTTTAACTTTCTTTTAAACTTCGCATTTTGCTTTTCTTTTTTCTTTCTTCTTTTTTCTTTTTTGCAATATGTGCGTGGGGCCACTTTCCACCTGACCCCACAATCCGTCATCGCCATATGTACGCTTTTTTTCTTTCCGTAACTTTAACCGGAAAGAAATGAACGAGCGAAGAAAGTTTACGTTGGATGCGACCAGGCGTTCCGCAGTTGAGATGTGAGCGAAGCCGGACGTGTGTTTTCAGTTGTAAGTAATCGAAAACTCAGTTGTGATAAGGTTCAGTGGGCAAGACGTTGCTACATAATTGGCATGTTGACACCTCGATTAATGTTTTTGAAGACTCGATCACTTTTCGCTCCCTGGGGGTGCATTTTGGACAATGGGCGTTTTGAGCGCAGTGGGTTGGGCAAGACGGTGATTGAAAGTAGCTCTGACAAGTTGCCGCCACAAAACATGAAAAGATACTATGTGAAACATTCAAAGGACAATGTGGTACTGCGGCTGTGCAAATATTTTCCGAAAATAGCGAGTCAAACTTCTGTTTCATATTCTCAGATCTTCACATTTCACAATATACATCAAAACAGAATCAACTGTGGGACTGCTATAGTGATCTTAGTGTGATCTGCTGACACCGTCTTTTGTAGATCTGTAGTGTGCTATACTGTTTTCCCGCTGTATTGATTGAGTGCCCATGAGGGATCCCGTTGTGATTTGTTTTGATTGCTGTGAGGATTTTGATTGCGAATGCGTAATAGCTATATAGTTTTTGCAATGGAGCAGGTATCACCCATGTTGGGTTGCTGAAAGCTCCAAGGTTTACTTTGTTTTGCTAATTTATTAGCTAACTAACTAACTATAGGGCAACAACAACAACAATAAATGATGGCGATGAGATGGGCAAGCATGTAATGTCGTCCCAAGATATGAGTACACAAAATGAAAGATTTCATATCTAACGTGTTGTGGGAAAAAAAATATATATATATATATATATATATATATATATATATATATATATATATACATATATACCGGGTGCCTTAGATCAATCCCCTAGCTAAATAATTCGCGAACCGGTGCACCAATCGAAGAACTTTCTTTTTTACAAGTATCTGTCCGATAGCGCTTACAACCTGCGCACAGTGTGAATAATTTGGAGCCGCTCATTATTTAAATACATAGTCAAACGAGTTTCGTGAAAAAACAACTTCTAAAGCAGGGCGCCGTCCGCATTGTAATGGGTACTACTCCTTTCGGGGCCTTCATTGGACACCTTTTAGAGAAAAAATCTGCCACCGAAGCGGGTCATTTGTTGCAGTAATTAATTGGTTTCGGTTTACATATTTTTCTCGCGGCTGGTAGCGGCGAAGTGCAAAAGGACTTAATTCATTGATGTAAGGGCGGAATTCGTTGGTGGACATGAGAGTGGAAGAGCGTCCTTTTGCGCTTCACCGCCGCAGCCGCAACAAAAATATGTAAACCGAAATCAATTAATTACTGCAACAAATGACCCGCTTCGGTGGCAGATTTTTCTCTAAAGGGTGTCCAATGAATGTCCCACAAGGGGTAGTGCCCATTTTAATGCCGACGGTGCCCTGCTTTAAATGGTATGTTTTTTCATGACTCATTTGATTTTTTATTTAAATAATGAGCGGCTCCAACTCATTCACACGGTGCGCAGGTTGTAGGCGGCATCGGACAGATACTTGTAAAAAAGAAAGTTATTCGAGTGGTGCACGGGTTCGCGAATTATTTAGCCCGGGGATTGAACTAAGACACCCAGTATATAACACCAAGATGATGATGACCATCATGAGAGACAGAAGAAAAAATATATAGATAAATCTTATAGATATGGAAGAGCAGATATGGCATAATCAACAGGAATCTGGAGAGTTTTACCTGCCCGGACAAATAAAACAGTTTCAATACCCTCTTGTAGAGGAAATGTTTACTAATGTGACAAAAGCACGAACGTTAATGCATCCCATAAACTCGGCATAACATAATTAGTGAATATCGAAATTCGTGAGCAGTATTTCGGGGCAACCCAAGGTAAAGATTACCCTCGCGTAACGAATACGATGAGTGTGATGAGTTGAAACACGTTAGAGTTCTCCTTGTTTCTTTTTTTTTTTTTCTTACAAACACGCGAGCGTACAAACGTTAGAGTTCTTACAAACAAACAAACGTTAGAGTAGATGGGTAGAAATCCAGCGAACCGGTAGAGATGTAGGAAGGGAGTTGCCTCAGGACAGAAGCCGCCGATATTTCGAACAGAGACTGTAATGAACAGTCTCTGTTCGAAATATCGGCGGCTTCTGTCCTGAGGCCACTCCCTTCCTAAACGTTAGAGTAGTCCGTTTGGTACATTATATGAATAAATTAACATACCTACTAATAAATGGACCTTGCACCTCATCGGAGTATAAACGTATACGTCCCGGATAACAGTGAAAAACCAAATGTAATGGAATCGCCCGGCCGAATCATTAGCACCGTGCATAAAGCTCGTTTTTGCGTGAGTAACAATGGTTAGATTACAGAGGTACACTCTAAGATGTTCAAGATGTTCACTTCAAAAATGAAGTAATTTTAGTCCCTTTTGGGACTAAATGCAGGCAGGTTTATGCGAAATTTAGGGACTTTTTTGCAGCGATGAGGAGTAAAATTCAGAGTCCAGAGACTAATACGGTAAGTAATTGCAATCTAGGGGATTAGAAGCTGCAATTACTACCCAGTGTAACTATCCGTTTCTTTTTTGGAGTGTGCAAGTAAGATCGTAAATCTCAGCAGCCTATGTAAAGCGTGACTGAATAAGAGCACTGTATGGCAATAATACTAATAGGGTCACTAGTGAAGGCCATTCTACTCGACAAACAAGGACTATACTGCCAAAGACGTCAATGAACAGGGGGAACGTAGAGGTCGAGCGGCCATCGACACACATACCTGCCGTGTGAGTCGCAATTGAAACAGAGGCATCGGTGGAAAGTGGCACGTTCTTTCGCCTCCCTCGGTATCAATCAAAACGTGACAGCCATTTCGATGTAACGGTCATCTTGCCAGCTTACGTACCACTTGCATAGCTATTTCGCACGCGTGTATCTGTTTGTGCAGCGTCAATATAAAGTCGTTGCACATTAAGGCGAGATGCAGTTCAACTTGTGAAGGAAAGATAGAGGGCGAAATCTGTTTGGTCAGTTCTATTGTCCTCTTTAAAGGGACGTCCCGTAATCCGTAAATGCGTATCCTATCAAGTATGTCGATGCAAGACTCATGAAGGTTCACCGCGAGGCGGTTCCTCTTGTGTGTCGACGAGTCTCACAAGTCAGTCAGTCTAATGTGTTATTAGCAGTCTGCTAGTAAAACGGGCCAGCACACATGAAGCACGTGCTGTAATTCAGGCATATTCCAACGCGTATGACACTTTTGAAAGGCATTATCTCGTACACATTTACGGGTTTCGAACTTGGTTCGAGTTCCTGGTTTCCATTGAGGAAAGACACCAGCTCAGGAGAGCCTGTCGATATCCAGCACCGAAAATAAGCGTAGTAATGCAAATTTAGTTTAGTATAAGTCTAGAAAAGAACTGTATGTACTCGTATTATTAACACAAATCCTGTTAAAGGAAGAAAAGTTATATGGAACAGTAGTCATTACGACTTGCCAAAATTTTCAAACTCAAACTCAACAACTGTCAATTTGCTCACTCCTTTCCTTTCCTCCACCACGACTCCACAAGCATATTCGTGAAGGAAACGCAAACGCAATGGCCATTAGCTTTAATGATTTTAGCATAGTCCTCACTTTATCGTAACTTTTTCAGTGTCGAGAGCGGCGACACTTCTTGTGTTTGATGACTTCGTGGTGCATGGAATTCAAACATTAAGCTTAATTATTAGCTTAACATTTTTATGGCGCTATTGTACAGCCTTCCGGAGCAATAATTATGTCATTGCCATTCCGTCACGAGCTATAATAACCGCATATTCTGCGATTTCCACGTTCCCCGCGCGTAATTCCATTAATTTCAGGTATCTTCGCCATCTGGTAATTACCCAGTTCATTACAGGGCATGAAGCGTACGCATTGCAGAAATGATCACATCGTAAAATGATGGCTATGGCAACATGTTCATGAATCGAGATTCCTCGAATGGCTAGAAACCAGACTTGTACCTATCTTGAGTACCGTACTGAGAATGCTGCACTCTAAACTTAGCTCTACTTTGGTTAGCATCTGAGTGCTTGTATTTTTTTTAATGGTATTTGTGCTCTAGTTGAAATATATTCCACGAAGTCATCCACAACAGTATTCGGGCGCCGTTTATTCCTGCACGTCTTAGGCTTTGCTCTGCTAAATGTTTGCTGTGTCTTGCTTTTCTCTGAGATGTACATGCCACTCTTACGTTTCCAAATTGAAGCATTGTTGCACTTTGCCCCATAGCGGCATGGCACCAGTAAACGCCATTTTGCCGCCGAGGGAGACGCCATAAGTTACTAGAATTAGGGAGGTTATGACCGCGAAAAAAGGACCTATACAAGTACGTCCCAACTTTCGTGCTCCTTTGCAAGCATTTTCGAGCACACAGACGATAAGTGTAGTCAGAAAAAAACTTGCCTTTGAGGCCAGGAACCTCTTTTTGTTGTCTGGGGGCCATCCGCTTTACGCAGTACCGTGACGCTGTTCTGAATGAAGCAGACGCAAATAGCGCAACATGTTGGCCCAATATTGGCAATATTGGGCCCAATCTCGGATCAATATTGGGCCGGCATTGGGCCAACATGTTGTGCTGCTTGGGGAAGTGTGGAACGATGCTACCGTCGAAAGGTGGAGCCGCTTGCGCAAGAAGGGGACTCGAAAAATTGACGGTATCAGTGTACCCGGTCAATGTGGCCCCTTTCCCCTACCTAAGGATGTTGTGGAAATGCTGTGCGGGACCAGAAGGCTGTAATGTACAGTCGCCCTACCAAGGCTGTGTGACCTGCGAGAAGGGCCCCCATCACCATAGCTGGGCGTCCTCACTCATGAGGACCCTCATGAAGACGCCTTACCCTCACCTCACCACGATGAGGTGAGGGTGAGTGAGGCCAGACCACGCTGGACGTTCCTCGCGAGGGCAGTCACGAGGGCCCTCATGAGGCCCACCGTGAGGGCCCTCATGAGGCCAGTCGTCGTGAGGCCATCGATACGTGAGGGTACAACGTATTCCGTGAGGAGCCTCACGGATGAGGCCGTGAGGCCCTTTGTGAGGAACCTCACGGATGAGGCTGTGAAGCCTCTCGTGAAGGACCTCACGGATGAGGCCTTTCGTGAGGGACCTCACGAATGAAGCCATGACGCCTTTCGTGAGGGGCCTCAGAGATGAGGTGATGGGTTCGGGCTCCTCTTTGCTGATGCCAAGCACTAACATTACACCTCACTGTGACAGTAACAACTGTTACCAAATTTTTCCAAGCACAGCACGAAACCCTATAAACAGTTTAATGCCGCGCAGTATCATTAGTACCAAGTACCGACACAGTAGTTCAACGCCGACGTGTCACGTGAACATGACGGAAAGTCACGTCAGGCCATGAGGGTATTCACGATGCGAGGGCTCGTGAGGATGAGGGGTCGTGAGGCCATGAGGGCCCTCATGAGGTGAGGGCATGTGAGGATGAGGACTCCTGAGGACATGTGGGTCTTCATTAGGCGAAAGTACGTGAGGCGCCGTGAGGACATGAATGCCATCATGAGGTGAGGACACGTGAGGATGAGGACCCTCATAAGGTGAAGATACGTGAGGTCATAAGGGTTGTGAATAGCCTCATGAGGTGAAGGCATGTGAGGTTGAGGATGGTGAGGCCTCTCGGGATCCCGATGCCCTGAGGTGAGGTTTGTGGGGTAAAATTTAAAATGGAATGTGAGGGTGAGGGCGACTGAGGTTAAGTTACTGGTGAAAAAAATTTGGTGATGATGAGTGAGGCCAATGAAGTCTGTGCTTCGTGAGGTGAGGGTGAGTGAGGCCGCGGGAAAATGCCACCTATGCCCACCACAGCACCATCCTGAGCGAGAAAGATCACAAGCAGCACTCCAATATTGCTAACTCCGCTATTTAGTCAGATTGTTGTGCTATCTAGGAGCAGAGATAAGGGTGCGCGGGAGTTATCTGAAGCGTTTTTTATCGGGGATAGAGGCGGTAGGTGTGTGAGCCAAACTTCTGTGTCTTTGTTATCGGGGGAGAGGAATATGTTGTCGAGGCGGTAGTGATTGTGTCTGTCTGAGCGTCTGCGCTCTTGGACCAAGGTGGGGTGACTGGGTTGGCGGCTGTGCGCCTGCGTACTGGTTTTTGTGTTATTAAACTGTTCGTTGGAGTCAGCGCCTGTCCTGTCCTCTCGTCTTCCGTCGTGTCTTCTCGCGCTGTGTTTTGCATCTTCATGTATAGTCACCAACGTGCCCAACAGCGAGTCCTCTTGGACTCCAGTATTGGTCCAATATTGGACCCATGTGGGCTGCCAGGATTGCCAATATTGGTCCAATATGGGCTGCCTATATAATGGCAAGCCCATTTTGTCCATATTGCGCCAATATTTCCAGGATAACTCCAACGGTGAGTCCGCGTAGTAATAAGGCATTATCCGATATAATGTCCACCAGTGAACAAACGAACGAAGTTTTTCCCATATTGGTTCAAACTTTGCAATATGGGGCCCATATTGCCAACTTTGAGCCAATATGGTGGAGATCCTGGCAAGACTGGTCCCATATTGGACCCGTATCGCCAATGCCCAGCCAATATGGGTCCAATATTGTGTCCTGCTTGGAATGTTGAATAGCGGGGAGCCATCGAGTCCGTGACCATGCCAAGGAAGTATAATGGAAACGTACATGCTCAATCTTCTTGGCACCGACACACAGAGGAAAGCTTGTCATAGCCTTGCATGTGAACTGGAGCTCGACGTACTTTTCGGGCGAAAGGTTCATCCCAAGTTGCGTGAGGTACTTGTGGACGTTATTTAAAGCCAGCTACAAGCGGTGCTGCATGGCAAGTCATGATTTTCCTATACTATCCGATGGGCAACGTCATCTGCACACACGGAGAACGCCCCTTTTCGAGGAATGAACGATTTTAGGGGAAGGCAAAATCGTGAATGTACTATTGTTCTTACGTTGTTACTTATTGTTGTTATTTGCTAATCGAAGGAAAAAGCAGTTGTAAACCATGATAACAAGTGTCTCCATGCGCCTCGTATAATTTCAACTTCCCAATAGATAAGTACTATTCTGTGTAACTGTGGCAGCACAGGATGCATGCAGTCGACCACCCCCCTTTCACTCTCGGCAAGATGCCGGGCCTCTTGTCCAGTCCCGCTCACATGTATCAAGGTCTCCGTCCCTTTTAGGGGTTTCTGTCATCAACCGGCCACTCCGCCATGCTTTGACCAACTGCCATCTCCACCATCATATTTCATCCTCTACAACTGGCACTGGGGCAGCGCCCAGCCTGCTGGCTTGCATCAGCCCCATCTTTTCATTCATCATCACCATCATTTCTTTATATACGTGTGTGTCTTTTCTTTAAGTGTGTGCGAATGCGTGTGTGTAACTGGCACTTCATGATTTCAAGATATTGCGCTAAACCTAAGCTCGTACGTAGAACTTTAACGCAAAGGTACCTTAATTTGTGATTCTAAGATAACACGGTTAGCCGAATCTCCGTACGTAGAACTTAAACGCAGACTTGTGCCTGTTATTTCTTTTATTTTTTAGGGTTGCGAAGCCTCAGTAAATCATCCTCGACATGCGCTTTCAACGTAACTTATTCATGTTAGAGCGTACGTAAATGCAAGCAGCCTACGTGCGCATGAGATGGCAATCTCGGAGGAGCTGCAACGCTTTCTTGGATTTCGTGAACGCCGCGACGTTTCCTTTCATGTTTCACCTCCTTTCGTTTCTTTATTTCCTCTTGTTGTTTTTGATTTTTATGGGAGATGGACCCGCTCTAGGCATGTCTCATTAAGATATTACGCTGTCGATTTACATAAAGTTTAATTAATCAGGCACTCAGCCGACTCGCGTACATTCGTTAAACAATACGACAAGGTATAGTTTGCTTAGGAAGGAGCCGTCCATAGAAATAATTTGTAGGTGGTGTGCCCTTCTCCTCCATATAACCAGAGGTATCAATATTTCCCCGCTCTGTGGATATGAGTTTACCAAGCGGCAATACGTATATCTGATAGCACCCCGGATTCTCAACAGACTTATCATTATTTGCTTCATTATTGCCTTGGACCAAGCGAATAATGCTTTCCCTTTGTCATTCCAAGCTACTGTATGTCCTGAAGTGTACTGCCGTTGTCATATTCTTGTGTCCTCGTGCAATGAGCACATAGGGCCCTTGATGTATTGTAACAAAGAAGTTGAAATAATTAAAACAACACGTGTCAGTATTTGCTATCTAAATGTTTTCACTGTAATTTCCTGCTTCCAGTCACACAGAGGTTGACAGTTTAATAATATCCGTAATAAACGAAATATCATGCTTTAGTTTCTCTTTGCCATCAAAACGTCGCTAGGGTTATTCTTAATTATTATCAGAACATAATTTATGCTGGAACTTATAACTTTCTCGCGGAACTACCAGCTTAGAGAGCATCCAGCCCATCCAACGTCCACCCGCCGCGCTATATACATCTGTATCATCACCACATATGAGAGAAAGAACGATATTATCGACTATATACTCACAGAAAGCACATTCGCCGCAGGAGCCCGCCAGCCCCATTTGATCGGACGGATATAAAGTTGCGAGATGACTTTTTCGTCGCTCAAAAAGTTCGCTAAGCCTCAACGGAAAGGAAAAAGAAAAAGAAAAATGACTGCGCGCCCGGCTTTTAATCCGACAGGTCAGATAAGCCCTGCAGACGAAAAGACCCACAGCTCCTGTTCCGTGTCGAGCTTCATCAGATCAGGGATACAGTGCGGTCATAATAATGGAGCGCTCGGCAATTCCACTTTGGTCACGATCACGCGCTGGTAGCAATGCATTCGCAGCCGATAGAATCTTTGAATCGAGTCCCATTTTTTTCTTTCTTTCAATCAATCAATCAATCAGAATCTTTGAAGTGCGGACAAAAATGGACATGCGTTATTACGCCAGTTAAAACTCTGATGAACGCCAACAATTTGGCAGCTTTATATTACGGCTCAAGCGTATGTTACCGAGAAAATAAATGATGATGATGATGATGATAATGGTTCAGGTTTTATTGGCGCATCAGCTGCTCGGACCATAATGCGCAAAACACAGTGGTGGAAAATGTAATTGTTGCAAATGACTGGTAGTACTGGTAGTGTACTGCTCTCCAGTGGAGAATCACCCCAGGCCATAGTCATGGTCTATTTGTTGTTGCTGTTGTGGCAAATTAAAAATAACTGATCGCGCTAAAAACAGTACATTATTAAGAGCAGCCATCAAAACATCCACACAAGTAAAAAGGTGTAGTTTACAAAGAACTTAAAATCCCAGTACCTCTATGAAAAAAAAAAAAGATAGACGTTCTAGTAAATGGTACAAAAGGCTCGTCACCCAGAAATAAACCACGGTGAAGGGGGAGATGATACGATAAAACTCGCGGAAATGTTGGTGACACGTACGCTCGTGTAATGGACATATAATGAGGTCGTGTAGCACAGATAGTTGCTCCCCACAGTAAAAAAAAAAAAAAGAAAGAAAATCAACGAAAAACAAATGCACCGTGAAAATTGATATAATTACGGAATTGCAGATGGGATTTCAGTATACGTCTTTGGATTCTGCAAACACGCAGCTTAAACGTGCCGTGAAGGCCACCTTCATAAATCAGCGAGTTTTAGGAGAACGTAGAAGTGTCACGGTAACGTTTCCGAAAACATGATGAGCCAATAGCCTGATTCGTTTGGAGCATACCTTTCCTTTCCTTTCCTTTGGAGCATACCTGGGTAGTAATGTAATACCTGGGTAGAAAAGTAATGACATTGCTTTTCTGGTATAATGTAATGCATTACTTTCGACATTATGTAATTAGTAATGTAATTTAATTGCATTTGGGCAGTAAATTCAATGACATTACTCATTACTTTTTACAAAAGAATCAAGTGTCCAGGCCAACGGTTTGTGGCATTGGAGGATCATTGTTTACGAGCCCCATCCTACAGACAATCTTGCTGTTGTCGTGGTACGTTGCGTCATCGTCGTCTCTACATTGTGGAACGATACGTCATACGTGGCGCACTCGCCTGACACGTAGAAGAGAGAAATAGAAGAGTGTGATTGAGCTCGCAGTAATGACTTTTTAATGTCATTACTTTTTCGTGGTAACTGTAACGTAATTTCATTACATTTCAATTGCAGTAACGAGAAATGCAATTTAATTACATTCTAACTGGAGTAATGAGTAATGTAATTTAATTACACTTTATCAAGTAATTTACCCAAGTATGCTTTGGAGTGACTGATGTCACATTGTTGATATCTGATTGACAGACAGCGATACGCAGTCGGAAGGCCGCTTACCTTTCCCTAAAACTCCCTGTACTTCGTTTTCGGAAGTGGTGTAATGCGCAACAGATAATAATAATAATTTATTTTTGATTAGGTGTCCATAAACAACCATAAACAACAACAACGAAGGTCTGGTATAATATGTGCTAAGGTAACATGTGCACTTGCGCAAGAACGGTTATCCTATCCCAGCTGCGGCGCGCGCGCGAGTGTTTTGATGTGCAGACCGTTGCACGCACTCTAGAACCCCTCGGCTCTTGCGGGGAGCCCAAGTGACGCTGACGTCGCTCCGTGACGCAGAGAGTCCCCCGCGAGCAGCACCGTGTCAAAGCCACCCAGATGCAGAAGGCCTGCTTAATGCCTCCTCTCACTCCTTCACACGTCGACCTCCTAAAGTCGATATTTCAGCCAATCTCCAACAACGATTTAAACACGGGTTTTCTGTGCTGCGCAGGCTTGTGCAATGACGTCGCATTTGGTCACGTGACATTACAAAACATATTGCCGCACCGGAGTCACAGTAGGAGGGCATGCCATGAGTTGTTGCGGTATGCGTAGTAAGTGGCTCCTAGGCTGCACCTGACATCATGTGCACGAGCCACAATGACGCCACGCGCAGCCTTTGAGCGCCTTGGAGCCACGTAACACAGGAAAACATGGGGATGCGTCTCAGCCGTCGTGCTGCGGGCCGAATGAGGCAGCAGCGTGCGTTTTTACAATTTCCTCTCGTAATTGCACGCATACCGCAACAACTCGCGGCCCGCCCTCCTACTGTGACTCCGGCGCGGCAATATGTTTTCCAGTGTCACGAGACCAAACGTGACGTCGCTGCACAAGCCCTATTGGCGGCTCATCTCCATAGGTACGGCCATGTGAGAAGCGAGACATGGCGCTTGCTCACCTCGCTGATGTTACGTCACAAGGACCTGATGACGTCACGCGAGCAGATCGGGCCGGCCTTCCACGGTCACGCCGCACCGCTCATGGCTGCTTCTTCGGGGTGCTTCTGCACGTTTAATTGCCCAGGTGAAAAATGTTTGCAATCCCAAGTGGTTCATGAAAGGATTTCCACTTAAAACCACTTACGTACAAAGTGGTTCATGGTGGTTTCAAGTGAAAATCCTTTCATAGACCACTTGGGAGTGCAGACATTTTTCACCTGGGTGAGCAGCGAAAATATTGGAAAACTGAATGATGATGAAGCAGGATGCCGAGATATGCCACGTCCTTGCTCGTTCAACGCATAATGCAATCCATTCCAGGCACTGAGGATTACTAGTTGCTCTGCCATACCACGCGTTCCCGCGACCAAGACATGAAGCAACGAAAGCGTGTTCGCTCTGCTTCGCACCCCGCTAGCCAGAAATGTCATCTGCTATGAACGAAATTTCGTGTAAATAGAACCACCTTTCATTTCTTTCTTGTTTATTTTTTTTTCTTTTTTTCTGGTCGCATTTATCGATTTCTGGACACGAAAAATGAACCGAAATTAACATATCTAATAGCTTTTATGCATTGCGTAATTCGCCCTAAAAGCGCATTCGCGGCGCCATCTCACGGCGTTAGGTAGTACTAACAGCTTGCAGCCCGCAAGTCGTGAACAGCGTTGCGATCTGAAATACGCCGGTCTCTCAAACACTTCAGTACTTGACTAGCGATAGCTCCACGAAAGGTGGTACGTGTCAATGGGCTGGAAGTAAGCACCACTTAAAGAACTGGGGAACAAATACTCACGGTGGTAACAAGGAGTGGTTCATGAGGAAGTGGAGAGTGCCATTGCATAAATGATGGCTAGAGTATTTACAGAACGGCCGAGAGGGTACCGTTCAAGAACATTCATTTTGGAAGAAACAATACGGAGGCTCTCTGCGCTGGAGGGGCAGGGCGCGAGGTTTTGGACGTAGAATTTACTTTGCTGTCCTTTAATTTAATGTTATCCACCAATTCAATTAACTTTAATTTATCGATTAAACTATGTAATTCATAATTAAACTTTTAATTACATTTATTTTATTATTTTTTATGAAGATGATGGTAGGAGAAAAAAAATTCTAAAAAGACTAGAGTTCTTAACGAAGGTGATGAGCGAGCGCTGTGCACCCTGACGATGAATCGTACGCTATTCGCCCAGCACGACGTCGAAGGGTCGGCTATCAAGACGGTCGAGGGATCTCTCAGGTTGCACACGGGCAGTGCGAAGAATATAGGTTCCGAATCTTCACGCGCACCACATGTAGAACATAGCGATTTATTATTTTTACCTCTGCAGCAAACTGCAGCGCCAAAGCATTACGTGAAATTTCTCAAGTGTCAGTCACATATGTCTATGTAAAAAAAGAAACGCTACAAGCACTACAATAGACACAATACGAAAGATAACCACCCGATTTCGAGCACGTTCTTGTATTTTCATCCTTCCTTCATCATCTTCACATAATGTTCCACGTGTAATGGGGCAGGGTACCGGACGATTATATGTCAAAGGGTCCAACGTGCTGAAGCATCCAACGAGCAGAAGGATCCAACCGTGGATCCTTCTGCTCATTGGATGCTGCAGCACGTTGGATTCTTCTGCACCTTTGGATCCTTCTGCTCGTTGGAACCTTCCTCACGGTCGATTATACAAGTCGAAGTGCCTAACGTGCTGAAGGACTTGCTTTGAAGGAAGGAACATGCTGAAGGTTTCACCGCACCACCGCGATGAAACACCCCATCTCATCGTCATCATTTATTGTTGTTGTTCGATTACGTTCAAAAAGGCTGTTGCATTTGTAACAAAATGCATTGAACAATGAGAGCAGCGAGGTCTAGCAATAGCGGGTATCTAATGTAATGTCCTAACGCCACATTTACCTTACTAACTAGATTAACTCTATGAATTAATTCTTACATATACATTCGAATCGTCCAATGAAAGTCGAGAATATAACGGAGAAACTGACAGAAAATTTGCGACCATCGAGGTTACCATAATACGTACAAAAGAACAAAATAGAACACAGGAGACGAAAAATAAAGCACAGATCTTGCTTCACAGTTAATGAATTTCTATCCTCATTACAGATCGCCGTAGGGTTCCGCGTTCTGGGTTTTAATCGACAAACACCAAAAAACATACACCCGGAAAATTTTCCCTCATTCGGTTTTCATCGAAAAACACCGAATACAGAGGGACGTGCCAGGAACGATGACAGAGATAAATCGCTGCACATGCCCAGCAAGTTGTTGATGTTAGTCAGAAAACCACAGAGAAATATCATAGTTGTGAAAAATGTTCGTTTACTAAAAAAGTTAGCCGTGAAAAACGCCCCAGCAGCGAACAACGCCACGTCGAATGAGCGTCGTGCGGAAATTATATCGTGATCTCTATTCGCCAATAACTGTCGGGTAGACCGGTAAAACACCGAAAAACGAAGATTTCGTGAAAATCAATAAACACCGAAAAACATACGCCGAATCCACCCAAAAATAACGAAACGCGGAACCCTACAGGTCGGATAAATGGGAGGATCTGGACACCTTCATCCGATGAGCAGCTCCCCTACAGATACACTTTCGCGACTTTTGACTCCAGCGATAATATCTCATATCACCGGAACAAGCAATCACCCGGATCTGGAAGACGAGTATAATGAAGCATCGAGAGGAGCCGTGAAGATCTTTCTCGGTTTTAATCGAAAAACACCAAAAAACATACACCCGGAAAATTTTCCCTCATTCGGTTTTAATCGAAACACACCGAATACAGGGGGACATACCAGGAACGATGACAGAGATAAATTGCTGCACATGTCCAGCAAGTTGTTGATGCTAGTCAGAAAACCACAGAGAAATACCATAGTTGTGAAAAATGTTCGTTTACTAAAAAAGTTAGCCGTGAAAAACGCCCCAGCAGCGAACAACGCCATGTCGAATGAGCGTCGAGCGGAAATTATATTGTGATCTTATTCGCCAATAACTGTCGGGTAGAGCATGTACACGCCAGGCAAAACACGGGAAAACGCAGATTTCGTGAAAATCACCGAAAAACATACGCCGAATCCACCCAAAAATAACGAAACGCGGAACCCTACAGGTCGGATAAATGGGAGGATCTGGACACCTTCATCCGATGAGCAGCTCCCCTACAGATACACTTTCGCGACTTTTGACTCCAGCGATAATACCTCATATCACCTGAACAAGCAATATCACCTGGATCTGGAAGACGCGTATAATGAAGCATCGAGAGGAGCCGTGAAGATCTTTGTAAGCTACCACAGCCGCTTTCAACTCCACGTCCACTGTGCCCACCCTCGTCTCTGACCCAATATCGGGACGGTAGAGCAGGCTTAACATTAGTTGGCGGCCACACTAGAAACTTTCTAATTAACTATTTGACTGTTCAGATGAACACAGAGTAATACGGAAAACACTCGTGCTGGCGCGACTTCCTGTGCCACCCCCCGACTGCGGTAATAGCTAGGCCACGCAGCTTGCTGACCCGGAGCCACGGGGAACATTTACGAAGCTTCCCAATTACCGTGCATGGGCATACCGCGACGCGAATTCAGATTCCATTAGCTTGGTGACCGTGCGCCACGTTCGAATGTCCGCACCTCCGAATTAACTGGGAAGAGGAAATGGAATTGCGGACCAACTTTCTGACTCAAGCTGTTAGAATAGAAAAAAAAAAAAATATCCTGATGTGCGCAGTGACCTAACGGTTGAGCGGTTTGGTGAAACTTGTTACCAGAACATGTTAAATACACGACAAAACCGGTTTAATACTTCGTCAGTTTTAGCCACGTGGTTTTAGCGTACTTAGGCAGGGTTTCAAGAACCGAGATCAAGGGTTGCTAAGATTTCAAGTTAAGACTCAATTCTTTTTTTACAAACGTTAGTTGGTGACGCGATGAATGTTTCAATGACAATAAACCCCTTTAAGTTGTGTTAAAGAGTTGTGTTAAATTCAAGTTAAGGGACCGTCGATCTCGGTTATGTTAATCGGCGTTGGTGAAATCGGGCCTTAGAGGCAGTGTTATAGGCGCATATTTTGATTGGTTGAGGATAATCTTGTCGCGCAACGTTGTGGAGACCGGGATGTGGGACTGCATTTATTCGCCTGTGTAGTGGTGGATAGCGTTCTGTAATGATAAAGCAGCAAACAGAGTTTTAGCGGATGGGGGGGGGATATATTTATTAGACGAAAGGAAAAAAAACGGGGGAAAGGTCAGCCAAACGGGAGGTCGGCTTGCTATTCCGCAAAAAATCAAAAGAAAAATAAATGAAAGAAGAATAAAATAAATAAAAAGAAAAGAATTAGCAAATAAAGGACGAGATGGATTACAGAAGAAGTTGACTCTAAAAGAAAAGCATGAGGTTAATGCGTTGAGGGTGAGAAAAGGGCACTGAAGAATGAGATTGCACGACTGGAGTTCACAGGCTGTCCATAAGACCTGGATCGCTCAAGAGATTCAAAACTGTTTTGGTCACAGACCGCGGTGTGTGATGTCGCACTGGGCATAGCAGAGAGGCCAGAGAAAAGTTTGTGCACCGTAGCTCGACTAGGCGTCGTCTGAGCGCTGCTCGAGGGGTGTCGAATCTGTGTAATGAGCTGTTATCCGGTCCTGATTCGACCCCTTCTACAGGAAGCACGTAGTGCAGTATCAGTATAATCTATGTAAAGAGCGTGGTGGAAACGATCTTTATTATATAGTTCGCAATTCAGAGACAGCGAGGTAACGAATGCAATCTCTACCCACAACAACTACAACTTTCCCAAGCTCGGAGTGACCTTTAGTCAGTTTCGCATTACGGCTAGGGTTGTCAATCGGGATATACCGAATCCCGGTCAATTTTTGACGTCCCGAAGTCCCGGGATTTCTTCAGGAAAATCCCGGGATTTCGTGAGAGGAAATATGTCGGGAAAATCAAACACCTCTAGGTCATCAGGCACAGACTCACTCCTTCGTAAGGAAATTGCATCTTTTATGACTGGATGTGTCAGAGGACCGTGCGTACAGATATTTGCTGACTGTCGCTTCTTCTAGCGCAGAAGCTAAACGGACCTTCAGATCGGAAGCCAGTGTTTGCACGAAAGTTCGCTTCGATCTGGGGGACACCACTCTGGATGCTCTGTGCTTTCTCAGGTAGTGTTTTAATGCACGGAGCGATGGTGTTGTAAACCTTTTGGTGTTTCGTTTCTTTCCATTCGTTCTTTTTTTTTTTTTCATTACCTATTCTTGATTCAAGCTGAATGTTAGAGCGTTTGCGGAAATTATGAACTAATATTGCCTGTTACTTACAGTATAGCGGGACTCGCCTTCTTTTCACGTGCAACAGTGAAATGCAGTCGAATAAAAAAGGAGCATTTTACCAAAGCACTATTAGAATGTACACCACCGAGTTGCTCAATTTCGTATGCGTCTGTACCGCAGCCGCTCGAAACATGACGTAAAACGTCGCTGACAAAGCCAGACCAAACGCGCACACAGTTACGGTGCAACAGCGCCTGTGTGTCCTCCTTCGTCCATGTGGTGTTTCGTATCATCATGCATGAAGTCACAAACCAACACGCATTTGCACTTTTTGCTACCTGCGCTGATGTCGTACTAGAAACCATGCACATAGACACATCTAATCATCAGGCATGCACCGGGGAGCACTGTCAGTTTACACGTCAACGTTCATCGCGCGTTGCGGATGGTGGGTCGAGTGCGGATTTGAACATGCGGGTACGGGTTGGATGCGGGTTAGATAATTTTGACCCGCGCGGGACTGTACTTGGAAGTGAATCCCGTCCCGGGATTGACAGCAAAAAATCCCGAAATCCCGGGACAGCAAAAATGGCTCGGGATTGACAACTCTGATTGCGGCATAGGTGATGTTTTATCGGATCCTGAGGACGGATGCGTTCACAGGCTTCAGGATTATTTGTCCCTACCCGCAGTCACAATTACGATTAGTGAAACCACGTGCGAAACCAGTTCAAGCTCGTTCTCATAGCATTTCAGACACTTCACAGTCACGAGTCATTTTGGTCGTAAATTGTGACAAGTTCAGCTATGACAAGGAGCTATGTGTTCGTGGACAGTCCACAAATTAGTGGACACTTCAGGACATCATACTGTGAAGCACCGCATGCATGCCAGCACTCTCTCCACATGTCGAATTTATGTACGTATGAATTTATGTATGCATTTACCCAATAAACTGAGATAGAGGACAAGCAGGAATAACAGAAATAAAGACTATACGCAAAGATACAACCCCAGGAATAATAGCCTACCTTGTGCTTCTTTGTGTTTGATTCGTCTCTCTCTCTGCGCTGTATTCTTTGGGCAGCAAAACGCAGTCGACATGTTCTGCTGTTGCCAACGGCTGGTGCACAAGACCCCATTCGTTCACAAAATATCATGCCCTGCGGTACTAACACACCATCCTAACGCGAACGCTCATTCCCAAGATAACACATGATTCCGCATGTGGCTGGGTGCAGGTGACGCTAGACGCACTCGGTATCATCCAGCCAATCCTCATCGAACCGCGTTTGTGATAACGATATGCTTGCATTTTATGCCTCATCACTGCGGCATCCGGTTCCTTACCTTCGCCACGATGCTGAGTCACCCTCAACACGTGTCGTGTAAGAGATAAAATCGAATCCAATATCTTGCCCTTTCCCTCCTTTTTTTCCATAATAAACACATATCCCTCCTATATCTATCTGTGCTCTCTATGGACGACATCGGTCCCTGTTTGCATGTGTCCATGTACGCAAGGTTATATCAAGTCTATAAAGAGGTACTCTGAGCAAAACTCATCGTGGAAGCGGCGTGACCATCGAAACTGGTGGACGTTTCCCTACAGATACAGGACTGAACCCTCGTCTTAAAACCGTGCCACGTACGTGAACATGTCGCTGCTCGTGCTCTGTATCTCTTGGCTCCGTTTATTGAATGTAGGGTAGCTGCACTTATTGGCCCCTATGAAGATTATGTGCGCCATCGTCCTGTTCTTCACCTATTCATGAACTTCCTGTCGTCCACTAGCTTGCTGCAGACGCTTTAATTTGTTATCCTGTTTTCATCCTTTCTTCATCATCTTCATATAATGTCCCACGTGCAATGGCGTAGGGTACCGCACCGCCGCGGTGAAACGCCCCATTCTCATCGTCAGCATCTATTGTTGTTGTTGTAGGGTAGCTCCTAATTTTTTGTGACCAACATCTCTACATAATTTTTTTTTTATGATGTAGAGTATCGCCCCTCGCGATGAAACTCCCCATTCCTTACGTTATAAATGAAGCTGTCGTTGTTTATTTTTATTTTTTTATAAAAATTGGGTTACATCAGGGATCTATAATGCGGGTCAGAAAACAATATTGCCTAAGACAAACATCAAGTCGTGTCTTCTCCTCACAACCAAGAGAATGTTACCTATAAAAACATCAAAGAAGTGAGACAGAGTCTAAATATCTCGCGTGGGGGTCATTGTTCATACTAGTCCGATGGCAGCAGAACACACAACTTTTCCAAATCTGACAGCGACGCCTCGCAAGCTGTAGCCTGCTGGAGTAGTCAGCCCAACGTAGAGTTGGGCCAACCTCTCTAGATTTTTTTTTTTTTTTACCAACCAACCGAGGATGGCGCATGCTGCTGGGACGGTCGTTTTAAAAGCATAAATGTGCACTTCACATTAGTATTAGCATTTTTGAAATCCAGGATGATTTTATATTTCAATCAGAATTGGACAATTTTTTACACATTTCACACCGCCTTGACTTAGCTGGATTCTCTGGTGTCTCGATTTTGCCATCTGTTTACCAGCCCTGTTTTCAGAGAAGTCTCAAACGCAAGGTACGACGGAGCCCAACCTAAATGAATCCGCGTGTCTAATTAACGGCCGGCGCAATTAGCTAAACTTACTTTCAAGAACAGCAAGAAATATACGTGTGACAAGCCATAACGCAAACATTACCTCTCCCAAAATGCTGCCTCCTTACAAATGAGCCAACATTGGTCCAAAAACAGAAAAGCAAGAATCGAGTTCCATGAAGAGTTTCGACGTCGCCGAAAAATTTAGCTTTGCCGCGTCGATCCACTAATGGGTCAATATTTCGGAGCGACGAAAAAAAAGGAAGAAAAACATATCATTGAGACTGTACGATAGCAAAATTCCACACGTCACCGATACTGCTTGAAGCTAGACATGTCCCTTGCAGACATTTGCATGCTGATACGGCTCGTCAAAATTGTTGTTGTGTAGCTCTCTGCTGGTATTGAAAAAGTTTATCAGCGTGTAGCGCGTTGCCGCCGTGCACGCGCACACACATAAAGAGACGATGTTGAGATGGGGACGACGCTGGCCTGCAGGCTGGACGTAGTGCAACGTGGTAGGTGGATAAGGCAATTAAACATTTTTGTTTTATTCCGTGTCAGCGGCGCGAAGCAACTGTGGCTATGAGCGGCGTACAGATGTGGACAGATGGAGAGAGGACAGCAAGAAGGAGTGGGGGGGGGGACAGGGCGATTAGTATGCGTCCTGGGCCGACTTCAGGGGAACTGTGCCGACATTCGTCTGGAAAAAAAAAAAACAGGGAAAACCTCAGACAGCACAGCCGGTGGTAGGATTCGAACCCACCACCTCCCAGTTTTCAGCACGACCTTGGCTACCACCAACGAGCGGGACGCCTTAACCCGCTCGGCCATGCAGCTGGTTCAATTCAATTTTAAATGTAATTAAATTGAATTAAACATAAAAGGACAACCACAACATAATCCTCGCAACAGCAGTTTCTTCAGCTGCCATGATTCAACAAATAGTGCGTCGACACCGAAACTATTGGAACCAGGCGGAGTAACTCTATTAGAGTTGACGGACTACGTTTCGTGCCATTCTTAGATTACACACAGGGGTACAGAGTGGCGTTCTTTGCTGGTATCGGGAGTTGACAGCATTCAAGTCGCTTTCTAACACAGAAAAAAAAAGTACGCAGTGGTTCTAAAAAAGAAAAAGAAGCAAGAAATAAGAATGCGGGGCTCTCGTAACAACTCGATTGTCGGCTTGTGTGAAATTTTTTACCTGCAAGAACAGCTAAGGTCACTGCCACATTTTCCTCCGCACTTGAAAGAAATGGCTTTCCTCCCGCCTAGGAGGAAAGTAACACAAAAGACCCCAAACACGACATGGATGTCGTAAGATTACAAGACTGATACGTCGGACAGTATTACCGTTAGAAAGGTAAGTGTCTCGAGGCGGTGATCCCATTCGAATTGCTGTGAAATTCACCGCAAAGTAAAATTCAGCTCACGCATTCTCGACGATGGCATCAGTGTCTGGGATCTTCGCCGTTATCTATTTTGTGGGAAAAGGCGGTGAAAGATACGGATTAGGTCAATGACGTCGTCGAAGCCGTGGCACAAAGGTCCTTGCTCTATTAAAGGTTGACGAAATGATCGCTCAGTCTAGTTTCGCACCTATCCGTTTCGACAGCGAGAACAGCATTGTGTAAACGGTCGCGTTGTGGATTATGGCTCTGGTGCGTTTCCAATGAAGTTGCCTAACGTTTGCATCGCACCTTAGCTTGTCCGCGGTCAGACAGATCGGCATCTGAGAACACAAGGAACAGAAAGAAAGGACAAACACACAAAGCCTCAAGTGCCTGAGAGCAATGAATGAAGAAACAAGGAAGTCACTGAAAAGGTTAGCTTCACTGAAAAGGTTAGCCTTAGGACTCGAACCCACATCTTCTGCATTGCCGGTCCAGGGCTATGTGTGTTCGCGTTCTGTGTTCCAGCCTCAGAACATTAATTTCCATCGTGTTCAACAGATGCCGCTTGCGTCGCCCCGACGTATGAATGCATGTGAAAAACGTGAATGTGAAAAAAAAAAAAAAAAAAAAAGCAGAAAATGAAACAGTCTTGGAGCGGGATGGCTGCTGCTACAGGCACCTGCAGCTCCATGTCATTTGGTTTAGATCCTGTCTCAGAGACGCAACGAATGTGTTATCTTGTAGAAACCCCCTAAACACAACCCCCCCCCCTGGTTACGCCCCTGATGCATGTTGACAGGGGGGCGGCCATGGTGAAAGTGATGAATGCCACGTGATATTGCAATATCGCCCCTCAAACCGTCACGGCGTAGGGTGCCTCAATACAGAGGGAGCTAGTAGTCAGGCACCCTAGCGCGGCGGCGTGCACAGCTCCCTCTAGTGGCTGGCCAAAACATGTGTGGAGCGCAGTGCAGTCTACCATTTGTTTGGTCCATGTCATAGCTAAATTACGTTAACTTTTCTACCCTGAAAAGTGTACACGTGATAGTACGAAAACATCGTGGGCTACTGGTATGAGGGGCCGCAGTGCAACTCCGGCCCCTCATACCAGTAGCCCACGATGTTTTCGTGCTATTGACGTGTCCAGCACAGAGTACCCACGAGACCTTCCCCCATAAAGATTTTAAAATCCGAACACGTTTTCTTTTTTTTTTTTCTTCTTTTTCTTGTTTGTGCTGCACGATATGAACGTACTACCCTCAAGAACTGCCACGCAAAATATTTCCTGGGGGTAGCACGCATTTCCAGAGATCAGGGGGCCATATAGGGGGGGGCGAACTCTCCGACACAGCTTCTTCCGCCGTGATGTGACGTCAGATCATCCGAGCATTTTTATTGGCTGCCGAGAATCGTCTGCTACAGCGAGGGAGCAAGGCGATCGGTTGACTGCCCTGTGTTAGACGCGGGACACCAAATACAACCGCAAAAAAAAAAGAAGGCGCGAGCCTCACTACTTTGCGAGTGAGATCACGTCGTAGATTGGCAGCCGAGGGAAGAGACTTTTTTGATTGATTGATTGACTGGTTGGTTGGATGATTGAAAAAGAAAAAGCGGAGGCTTTTTTTTTTCCTGACCCGTTGAGATTGAAAGCTTTGTTTCACACTAGGAGTGCGCGCTGCTCTCGTTCGTTTTGTGCGAATACTCTATCCCAGGGCTTGTAATCCTAATTCCTGCTCCTGCTGGCATATTTTTTCGAGCCCTTTCATAATCCTTTAAGCCGAGCTCATCTGTCGAGCCTCTGTGCCGTATCATATTTTCTTTTTTTATCCTGTACGACAAAATGACAAGAACATAATTCACTGCCATCGTTATAACCGTGCTCCTATTTTTTATTTATTTTTTTATTATTCTTTTTAAGCAGCCAAGAGAATTACATTGATTCCAAACTTTCCAACTTCAAAGCCTCGAAGTCAAATCGATCCATCTAAAATCTTTCATTCCTTGAGTACTTGTATTTCGTTTCGAAGATTTCCTTAATTAAAATAATTAATCTTATCGCAGCGCCCTCTATCGAACACTTTCTTTTGCGGAGCAGACGATTAATTAATCCGGGGCCAGCTGCACGGCATTTACGACCTTTCTTCCTTTTGTCTTGCTGGCCAGTCATGCTTTTATTGCGGCCATTAATTGCATTAACGGAACAGGGGGGTCGAGAACACACAGCTACGATATAGGCACCTGAAATGCATGGAGCGTTCGAATAAAAAACGAGGAGGCTATCGGAAATCTAATTAACTGCACTTGGTTTTCACTTTTTGCTGTCCGTATAGTATGGTCATCTGTCAGCTTGGATACATAGGCAATAAAGCATTTAAATTACGCATGTCTACATCTACATCAGGCTTTAAGTACAATTGCAGAAAAACAACAATGTACATTGGGGTGCAACTGCAGCTTCTATTCCCTATTATTCCCTATTGCACATTCCCTTCTGTTAGCTTCTATCTCATCGCCATTCATGTAGTAGTTGTTGTTTTTGTTATTCCCTTAGACTGGATTGGGATTGCATCCCATCTTAGTCCCACGACCCTGAAACTGGCTTCCCGGTGCCGCAAATATTCCCTAAACTCGACTGAACTTCCCTTTCTTTAACTATTCTTAACTTTCTCTAACTTAGCTTACGTTTATTTAGTCCCGAAAGGGACTACTGGTTTGGTAGAGCATCTAGTCCCTAAAAGGACTGAAACTAAGACTACTACGTTTTCCCCCAAGAATGTAAATGTGAATTCTCACCGTCTAGCACAGAAGTCTGATGGACGTCATTCGCTGAAAGAAAAGCCAGGGGAACGCGAACGACGTTGAGGAAATAGCGAGTTCTAGTGGACTGGAAGGTGTTCTCGATAACGGTTCTGAAAACATGACAAGCCAATCGTCTCATTATTGGGTTCATATTATTAATGGGTTAATGTTCATACTATTGGGTTATTAATAGTTCATTAATAATAAAAAAGAGTAGTGTTGCCAACGGAAAAAGCAAAATACTCGTCCTGAAGTGCATATACGTGCCAACGTTGCCAGACTTGTGCCCGTTACCCGAAAAAAGTAATTGATTACCGTTACCGTTACTTGTACGGAAAAAGTAACTGATTACCGTTACCAATTACTGGACTCCAAATGTAATTGAGTAACGAGTAGGAAAGTAACGCGTTACTCCGGTCGTTACTCTGCATTCACGCAAATTATACCCGTCTTTGTGTGCCTCAGAGGGGGGGGAAAGAAAGAAAGAAATCGTTCAACAGCGGAACAACTGAAATAAAACCAAAAACAAAAACGCGCAGGACAAGTAGATCTGTACGTCTACTGTATTTATCGCCTGGGAAGACGTTGACCCGATTGTGGAAGAGCATTGCGTGGATCTTCGCATGACTCACTACACCTCCAAAGCTACCACAATGGTACCACCACACTGGTGTAGTAAGAGGTTACGGAGAGAGACCCCGAAATTCCATAACCTTATTACAATGACCTCCGCTTGGTATAGTAGAACGGTCCAAAAAAGGCTCACTGCACGAGGGTCTTGACTTGGGGCAGACATCTGAAAGATGAGTTAATCTCTACCGGAAAAGTAATCAATTACTGAGTAATCGATTACTCAGAAAAGTAATTGATTATTCGAAAAATTACTTTGACAGTAAAGTAACTGATTACTCTAAAAATTACTCATAAAAGTAATTGATTACAAGTAACGCAATTACTAGTAACGCGTTACGCACAAGTCTGCAACGTTCCCCGTGCCTCAGGTGCTCTCTCTCTCTCCCCCACCCCCTTTTCCTTTCCCATCTGCTCGGGGTATCACTTTGTCTTTCACTAGAGCACCGATATTGCGAATAACCCGTAGCACAAAAGCGGTTGCGCGGCTTCATATGAGATATAGCGATACTATTCCATGAACATTTGACCCACAAGTGAGGTCCTCGCCGACCTTTCCTTCCGTCGTAAACCGTCCGCGTGTCACCGTAAAGGCACCGCGGGTCATTTGGCGCACGCGGCGCATCAACAGCTGGTCTGCCGAGGAAATGGTCTTTTCCGCCTAGACGAACAGCAAAGGCCAATCGTTCGTTGGGCCTAGCCAATTCCCGTAGGTGCTCCACGGCCACTGCGAAGCTGCAGTTAACTTTCGCGAAACGACGTTTATGGGTGATCCAATAACGTTGCAGCCACGACACTATACACGGCCTACGGAGAAATCCCGGGCAATATTGCTCTTACGCAGCACGTTTTTTTTTTTTCTCTTACTTTTTCCTCCTGACTCCCTTTTCTCTTTACCTCTTTTCCACCTCCTTCCTGATTTCCCTCTTTCCTCTTCTTTTTCTTTTCTTCCTTTTTGTTCTGCTACACAGTACGTCCCGAAATGCATTTAAAAAGGGAACATTCTTGTCCGGAAACAGCTTCGTGCGACAATGCACAATCCGTACACCCTTTGCAGCTAATGTTGTCGTTTCAACTTGAGTGGAGCTTTACCTGGATCATTTTTTCAGACCCGAACTTTAGTAAAGCTTTAGTAGAGGACACTTTATATTTTAAAATATATGCAGTACGCACGTATAATCTGCACTATTTTTTATGAGTGCATTTAGAGAAGCCGTTCGTGCGTTCGTGTCACTTCAACGGCAAAGTGGCAAGAAATATCGTGCGTTCAGTGCCTAGCATGTACGCGGAGTGGGAGCTGAGAGGCTTTGCCCTTTGCAATGGAATAAAAGCGCGCTGCAAATATCGCTCTTTGTAAATAAGTGTCCTCCTATCTATGCCCATCTAGGGTGACGGTACAGCGCCATGTATGGAGAGAGTCTAGAAGTTTTCTTTGAAATTTGCCTCTAAGTTACGCTGACTGAAGGAAAAAAAGCAATCGTAAACCATGACAGTAAGTGCCTCCGTGCGCCTCGTTTTACTCCAGCTGCCCTATCAGGTAAGCACCGTTCTGTGAAACTGGTAAATATCGATCTTTGTAAATTTGATCTGCGTGTGGAGGAAAAATGAAACAGTATAGTACAAGAGCGGTCTCACACTACGCCCGCTCACTTCTGGGATCACTGTCCGGGGTTGGGGAAGGGTGTGTATTTGTTCGAAGAAAAAATGAAAGGTCAGTCGAACACAAAAGCGACTTACTATTCAATTTGACAGAAAAGTAAGGAAAACAAAACTCATGGTTTGTTCGTCACTAATGTGATTTACTAATAAAGTTATGTGTCTTTCAGGACGTCAAGTAGGGAATCGCTATAAGCGGAATATTGTGGTGAATCGTGTAGCGCGCGTAGAATATGTGTTCAGAGCGTTCACGGAGGAGCAGTGTGTGTGCACGATAAGGAACTAAATGTGCATTATGTCTGCACAGATAGATGGCGACATGTGTACAGTACAGACGTCTTTTACACGTGATGGACGTGTTTATATGAGCACAGATATAGAAGAACTGAAATATGGCAGATGTCGAAAAAAAAAAAACAGACAGCGGCGCGATTTGAGTCACACACCTCACGATTGCCGGTCGAGTGCGCTGACCAATTACGCCACGCTGGCGTCTGCTTTCCGACGACTTACCAAGGATCCTCACTCAACTAACGGGACACTTACTCACTCTCTTCACGTTCCCTTCTGCGTTTCTTCTCTCTCTCTCTCTCTGTCTGTCTCTCTATCTCTCTCTCTCGCACACACGCACACATATACATACATACAACACAAGTACGAGGCAGCCTTATAACTTCTACCTTAACCTCGATCTACTTTAACCTCCATCTTAACGTTCTATATAGGAAGTATAGAGTATGCAGGAGAACCTTATTAAACGATTGTTATCTTGCATAATTTTGCATACGGATTGTTACTATCCCTTGAGGACTTGCATTCCCATCTGCAATTTCTGTATTTCTTTCTTTTTTGTTTTTTGCCAAAAAAATGAGTTTCCTAGCTTTTTCTTTGCATATACTACTACCTCTTACCCGGCGCAATGCCAGTGCTCTTATAGAGAGACTTACACGAGAACCACTCCATGCGTGGTATAATGCGCATTGAATGTCGGTGATACAGCTAACGTCAGTGGTCCATGCTCTGCTTCCTGATGGAGACTTTGCCCTTACACGAATACTGCGTACTTTTGCGCTGTATTTTTGTTCGTGACTTGCCTTTTCACCTCAGAAGGCTAATTCGGATGTCAAGGTGGAACCTCGGTCGATTTCAAGCGAGAAAAGTGAAACCGCCCTCGCTGTCTCAGACTTTCTTTTTCTTTCTTCTTCTTTTGTGCCTCCGCTCATACTAAATTTATCTTCCACTCACACCGGTATCTGCGTCGAGGACTTAATTTGATTCGGAAACGTTACCATACGAACAAATAAGCCGCGTCGATAAAACACTCATCAAATGGCGAATGAACTCTAGTTATTCGTTTCTGTGAAAACATCGTTCCTTTTCAAAGAGCTCATCCCCCGAGGGCACGTTTCCCGTCGGTCAAACGTAAAAGCCCTCTCAGCAGTAAAAGGACCCGGAGATACATTATGCAAAAATTGAGGGAACATGCAAACAGTAATCGTCGAGGCAGGTACCCTGCGCTCCTATATATTTATTCTCCTTCATTTCGTAGTTCTGTTACGCTTCATGAATGCGTTAGATACTTGTCTATAAAAATTAAAATACTATCTATCCCGTCGACGTAGAGACCCGATCTTTGGATGATAATTTTTCGCAAGAGGAGCTACGTTTACGTTTATGGCGACGAGACCCTCACTAGGGGCGCCACTGTGCCGCCTCTTGGTGATACTGGTTTCGGTTTCGTTTCTGTTACTTAGAGCAAAAGCTGTCATATTTGTGTGGGGGGGGGGGGGGGATTTATTGACAGAAAAAAAAACGAAAAGGAAAGGGGAGAGGAGAAAATGCGACTTAATTGGAACACATATGTCGTTTAGGTCATGTATTACCAGGAAATCAGTGATGGGCACTAACTGCTTTGAAAGTAGTTTAACAACAGCTACTACCTACTTATATGAAAAGTAATTGGAACTACTAACTAACTACATTCTTCACAATGTAATTAAACTACATCTGCAACTACTGCAAGGTAGTTTCAACTACCTTTGGAACTAGATTTTCAGTGCTAGGTAGGAATGTTGGTGGGTAGGTAAAATGACTAGCTGGCCGCGTACCTTCAATCAAGAACAATGCTACAGAACTTGGTGCAAGGGCGTAAACACCCAAAATGGTCACATTTTTTATCACCAGGCCTCGTGTGTGCACAGATGCAACTTCAGTGGCCGACATATCCTGCCTTGGACTGCTTGAGACTTCAAGAGATCCAAGACACCAGTTCCGTAAATATAAGCCAAAGATTCAGTGCTTCATACGTTCCAATAAAACTCAGCTTAAAAATTTATTCTACTCAACATTTTAAGAAAATGCATTTCACTCTGGCATTGGTAAAGTTACAGGACTAGAACACTTCCTGTGTTGGCCTAAGAGTCACCATGACCACCTTGACTGAAGTGTGACTTACTCTTGTCTAGCAACCAGATGCCTGAATACAACCTGTTTCTTCTCTCTCTTCCTTTTTTTTTTTTTTTTTCAAATAAAGCATCTGAGATCCTGCATCATCTGGGTGACGTGAGTATTTGACCAGCTAAGCTGAAGAGTCTTTCAACGACTGCACTACTACGCAGTGATGAATTGTACTTCACAAAGCACATTTTCAAGCGAGAATAACTGTAGAGGATCTCTGTGTTCTCACGTTTATCTAGCAGGGAAGATTAAGTTAAGTAGTAAGGTAAATTAAGATCGTAGTTAAACTACAGTAGTTAACTACACAAAAGGTAGTTTAACCGCGAACTTTGCACTACTTTACGTGAAGCAACTACTGCCCATCGCTGCAGGAAATATCAACGCTGGAGAGTCTCTTACACGTGCAATGCCTTGATACGCAGTGCAATGTGCGGATACTGCCCGGGAACATCCCCATGGCGCGGTTCGTTCAGTGAACACCAGGGGGCGACCCTCTCGGCGCCAGTCGTGTGCCCCTGACACACGGGTAGCCCAAAAGACCTTTCCAGGGAAGGACGCCCTTCCGAACGGCGTTTGCGTCCCGTGACAAATGATAACGGAGATACTCCCTTTCGTAAGCCTTCAAGTTACAAAGTTACGAACCAGCCCACGATTATTAGACCGCGGCAATTGAAAATAACAATGCGCGACTTGAAGATTTTAATTACTGTGTTTAACGATGAAGTTACAAAGCCAGTTTGCAGCTGATTTAGTCATTGCAGTCTATAAAAAACTCACGAAGGATCGTGAGTACAGTACTCCCTCGAGCCACATTTCAACGCTACTGAACGAAAGGAAGATCGGCACTGTCGTGTGTCACCGGCTCGAACCCCTACCGCAAAGAAGTTCTATCTAGCCATCTAGCCCGTGTGTCATGCAGGTGTATTAAGCCCTTACCGTACATTCGCACAAGCGACATCCTCAAGGAATATTCTAGTGGAAGAAAAAAAGGAAACTGCTCACAGAGCCGAAGTTCCGCCCCGTATTATGTTGAGCGTTCCCACCGGGAGTGGCGTATTGCGCCGTTAGCAGACGACACTTAGCAGATGACACCGCCAGCGTCCCTACCTGTCGTCTGCTCCGTCATATCTTGTGGATGTGTCATTCCCCACGGTTAGCAGTGCACCTGACAGCAGAAAGGTATGACTTTTTTTTAACGCCACCTAGATACAGAAGACCTGCTTAATGCCTCCTCTCCCTCATTCGTTACGTGGACACATAAAGTCAGAATTCGTCTGCTACCGCGATTCGCCGTTCCGCGAATTCGAGAACTCGCAAACGATTGGAGCTAGTTTCACAAATTTGAACCTGCAAACTAAAAGTGCAACATGCTTTCGAGAAAATCAGTCTTGAGAAAAATATGGGGACGTTTTCCGCTTCATTTTGTTTTCACATTTAGTACGGGGGTACGTTCACTACTCGCAGACGACAGTGGCTGCGCATGCGGCTGACCGGCTCGTCTCCCTGGCTACGACGCTGAAAGTACGTTCGTGATTGGCTACGGCCGTTGAAAACACGATCCTGATTGGATGGCTATTAGTTGCTACGCCACGTCGACGAGTAAGCAGGATTTCTCTATCTATAGGTTGTGTTGACTGGGGCATGTCGCCCGTGTGAATACACGGTTAAAGGAGCAATGAGGTGACATTTAACATGGCTCGAATCCCTGTCAATCAGGAGTCATCATGCAAAATATTTTCGCAGTGCAGTGTATTGTCACTGCGGAATAGATCACCGGTAAATTCGTGACGTCAGTGTCCTCGCTCCCCTGCCGAGCGCCTCACAGGTTCCTATAGGCAAGGTGCTTTGTGATCGCTGCGTGTTTAAAATTGATTTTCCAGTCGCTTCTGAAGCAGTATGCGTGGCTGTTGCGCCGTTGTGAAGGGCTGACTATTCCCTTCAGCATTACAATGTCAGGTATTGGAACAGTGACTTTAATGCTGCGTACTTCTCCTACATATGAATGTATGGAAGAATATGAAAGCCACAACATCAAAAATGAATTTTTGACATTTTGATTTCAACACTGTTTTCGGCTGCAGCTGAAAATCGCTGCTTGCACACGTGACGCACGCTTGAAGTTTGCTCGTTGCAACCGTTATACTCAATGTTACATTACGTGCGTGCTTACCGTCGGTAAAATACTTTATGTACACACACAGAAAAACACAGTCTATTAGTCAGGTTCTGACAGTCGCGCTTTACCGCTTTCTAAAGAAGTTTCTAGAGCCAGGTACATCCACCTCCAACACCCATAGCGTGCGTCGTCTGCCAGCGTAGACAAGGAAGTGGACCCTTTACCCATGATTCTTAGAAAGTAGCGCTCACCTATTAAATTTACAAAGAAACTAAAGTCAAGGAAAGCAGCCGCGGACTGCAGACACGATCCTGGCGTGACGTCCAAAAGTCCCCGTGCCTTTCTTCTTTGTTTCATCCTTCTCAGCTCACACAATACCCGCTTGAGCTGCGGCGTCTACGTCACGAGTTACGTGCCCTGGAACCACGTTACGTCACGACGTTCCCTCATTCTCCAACACGCTCTCTGCAAGAGTGGAGGATTCTTTAAAGGCGTGCGCGCGCGTTCTTTCACGGGAGCTCATTTTCTTCGTTGCAGAACACGCCGCATCCAGAAACAAAAACAAAAAAGAAAAGCGAAAAAGGGGGTCACGTGTGCTCCTTTACTATTCGCGGGTCCCTAACGTTTGCGAATTGAAAAAATACGCGAACGTAAAGGGCACGCGAAAATTTCGAGCGAGAATTGACACTTGGGAAAATAGCGTCACAATCGTGAACTGCATTTTCACAGTTGGTTGTACAGGTTACTAGTACGCATTTAAACTGATTTACAGAACAAGCGTGTACAATACCGCTTTTATTGTATGCTGCAAAGGAAATCTCGAGTGTGTCGCAAAGTAACGCCAATGAAGCCGCGAATTTCAGCATCGAAACTTCGCGAAACATATAGTGGCCGCGAATATATACTCTGTGTCCGATTCGCGAATAATTAGGATCACGAAATTACAGGGCTTTTCAGTATACGACAGTACCAGGAAAACTGGCTGCTGACCCGAGTAAAAGAACTTCGACAGTATAAAGATTCGCTGCAGGTTGTATAAATAAAGTATTGCGTAATTCCTGTATGCACCTGACTGTCTTCTGCCACCTTTCCAGCGCTTTTACCTTGGTGACGCCTCACCAACAGGCCCAACGAGGTGTTCTATGTGTATATAAGACGACAACGATTACACCAAGATATCCGCGTATATACATGCCCAGCAATTCAGGACAAAACGTAAAGCAGGCTTCACCTGATACTGCTCCCATAGAAGCCATGTATTAGGAATAGAAAAGTGCGTGTAGCACGTTCCTTTGTTACCGCTTTGCATTCGTTCTCTAGTGGGACGTTCTCTGTGTCATAGCGAAACATATGGTGCAAGTTTCGTTAACGAATATTGGGGTCTTCGAGGTTCCATTTTGGTTCCAAATTTCTGACCTGTAAAGTAGGCTTCACCAGATGCACTGAAGCGCTGGTTGAAGCCCTCTACCTGGTGAGTTAGCGCAAATACTCCATGTACTTTGCAAGAAACGCGTGAGCAATTGAATGCTCTGTACGGCATCTCAAACACTCTGCAAGACAGATAAGTTCGCATAATTTGTTGCGCACGCAAACAAGAAAAAAAAATATCTTGCTCTCACGAGGCTCTTGCTTCGATGCACGGAGCTTGTGAGGAGGTCTTAGGCCAGTGGCGCGCGCAGGCAAAGAATATCGTGGTATGAGCGGTGGTAAACAAGCACAGAGGCTGATTTTAGAGCAACTTTTGCGGTGCGCTCGCACCTTCTGTGGTGCGATCGTACCGTTTCTTTTGTTGTGGGGTAGCAGAATTCGCTTGCGCGAATTCAACCTACCCTTGTTATTTAACCAACCAACAACACAAGTTGATTCCTTTCGCATGGTAATAAGCAGGCATCATCTACCTACCGCCGCGGGATGCGCGTATTGAAAATCAAAGAGCGCGTGTAGTGTTGTTTTTGTTATGGTGATGCTTGTAAATGCATATTTGTGGGTGAATATGGTCAGGTTCTTTTGGGGTCTCTCCTGCGTCGACTCCTTCTCAATGTGGCTTTCACCCCACAATTCAAGTGCATGATCAAGTGCTGGCACACAAGCCTCTGCTTAACGTGCGGTGTCGTTGTGAACTCTCAGCACATTCTTATGGAATGTGCACTCTACTGCCCGCAAAGAACATACTGTGTGATGAGGTTGCCCCTATCAACAAGAGACCACTCAACTTAGCTGCATTCATTGTCCCCATGAAGATCCTGTGCTCCATCCATCTCGGGTTCTTCACCTGGTCATGGACTTCCCGTCTTCCATTGAATGGACGCTCTCATTCTTTCTCGTATTTTCATCCTTCCTTCATCAGCTTCATATAATGTTCCACGTGCAATGGGTTAGGGTACTAAACCACCGCGGTGAAACACCCCATCTCATCGTCATCATCTATTGTTGGTGTTGTCCTTTAAGGTTCCTAACTGTTCCGCTCGTTTTGTTGAGGGAGCTTCACTTGGGAGCCCCAATGTGTGTGTGCGTGGGGGGGGATTTTCTCTGCATACTTCCGCATGTACTTCGTGTGCTCAACATTCCGCTTGCATGGATTCGAAATAAGGAACAGATCCAATGCTCCTACAACCCGAAGTCCTGAATAGGCTGTGAAAAGAACAATGAAAATCAGGTGAGAAGATGGTGATATTCAGAGGGCGATGGTAACATCCCCTTTCTTTTTCTTTTTTTTTTCTGCCAATAAATCCCCCCCCCCCCCCCCGCAACGAATATCTGTTTTCAAAGTCCCGAACGTACACACTCATCCTGGCCTCCTTTAATGTTCTCTATGATTAGTCCTTCAAGGAGCCATATTTGCGTATGAATGTCTTTATGTTTGCGCTACTTGGCTACGCGCGTTTCGGATCGTTTTTCCTCTGTTTGGTTGGTAACATGTGTCATGGTAACATCTATTTCTCTCATTTGTCATCCATTGTACATTCTCCCGTCTAATTTTGTACAAGCCAGACATTCTGCTGCTGCACGAAAAAGAAAAGAAACGGAAGAAGCAAAGCTTTTCAGACATAGTATGCGGAAGCAGAATTGGCACAAGCGGAAGACCAGCTGTCCAGCACCGGATCAGAATCCGTAAAAGTGAAGCACAATTCACTTTGTTGAGTATGAGGTCATCGTAGTGCAGCGCACAGTTCAAGCAATTCCAAACAGTTCTAGCAATTCGTCGAAACATTTATCTACATAGAGGTGACATCACGGGCTTTTACAGCACCCTGCTGTGTGTGATCAAGAAACTCCAAGAGCGTATACAACGTGTTGCGATAGAACCGTGTCACCTTTGGTTCACCAGTAAAATATCAATGAGAAAACATACAACGCCCTCGTACATTTATCGCTTATCGGTGCTTCAGAGAGATGTAAGAGGGAAGCAACGCTGCCTCTGAGACACCCAAAGCGCATAATATCTTCTCTTTTTATCTTCAGATTGATCGAACCACAGTTAAAGCACACGGGTATCAAGCAATGGAAGCTATGTGAGCACCTGCTGTACAACGCCTGCGGTCTGTTTATCAGCATCGTGATAATACCATGTAAAGGTTTATTTTAAGCTCTGTACAAAGAGCGGCTGGAACTTCCGAGCATATTGCATGATAAGCCAATCGCCCTGTTTCTTTGAAGCGGGTGGCATCACACTGCTAAGCTTGGATATGAGAATTTATTTATCGTATCGTTTTCGTAGAGTTCTTCCGATGTACTAACACTCGCTATTAGCGAGGTTTAGCGAGAATTCTTCCGGTGTACTAAAACACACGATAACACGCGTTTTAGTGCATCGTACGCTATCGCCTTTGCATACGTAAGGGATAGTGTGGTGGTCCTGCGCAGCTCTCTAATGCGCGAAGCTCTGTTTTCCTCATGCGCAGAACCAACAACGCTATCCTTTACGTGCGCAAAGGAGATACCGTACGATGCACTAAAGCTCACTATCAGATAGTTTTAGTGCATCGTACGCTATCGCCTTTGCGTATGTAACTGATAGCGTTGTTGGTTCCGTGCACGCGTAAAACATAAAGCGATCTACAGAAGATACGCAGCCAGAGCCAAGGGACGACAAACCCGCAACAACTGCCTGCTTACTAACAACTGACATAATTTCATGCAACAGAAAACAAGGAAAACACAAGCGGAAGTGATAGGAAAAACTGGCTTGTTAGTCACCATCTTCCTCTTCGGTGGTCTAACAGCGCCTGTCGTACAGGTAGCTAATCTCTTGTGGCGATAAGACAATTGACCACCGAACAGGAAGGTAATGACTAAGAAGACAACTTTTCTTGTCACTTCTCTTTGGGTTTTACTCGTTTTCTGTTGCATTAAATTCGATTAGTAAGCAGTTCTTGCGTGAAGTCTGTCGTCCCTTGTCTCTAGCTGCGTATCTTCTACAGCGATATGTTCCAGCAAAAGAGAGCTTCGCGCAGTGCGCATAACCACCACGCTATCCCTTTGCACTAAAACTAGCTGTTGGGGATTCCGGTAAATAAGGTACTTTTTACATTGACGCTTGAATGAATGATAACGAAAAGTAAAGTCAGCAAAAGGAAAAAAAGAGCATATAGTGCTGTTTTTGACACCCGGAGAAGTTGGCTAATTCGATTACAAACAGCTGAAGAAATATGTCTTCCACATAACACGAACAGCAGTTTACCTGCCGAAGCGTGATGTAGAGTACGATCATGGCTTTTCGCTTTTATTTCTTTTTTTACGTGCGAGTGATCTGAAGCAGTCAGCACCGCATTATTGAGACTCCTCAGTTTGCACTTTGGTTTGATTAGGTAGGAAAACACAGAAATTTCAGTATGCAGAAGGCCACTAAGACAGAAAAGTACAAAAAGTTTCAACAAGAAATGCAGCGGCGGCTGAAGGGCTGTTGCTCAACACACATCGTAATATTTGCCTGAGCTTCCTTATGTCCTTCGAGGTGTCACTATGACACCTCGCCTGATTTGCGTCGAGCTCCGCGCGCAGTTCAGCGTACGTCATTGAACCTACGGATATGTGGTTCTATCAACCTGAAGATAAGAAAAAAAAAAACGAAATAAGAAAAAAGATATTGTGCGATTTGGGGGCGTCAGAGGCAGCGTTGCTTCCCTCTTAGGTGTCTCTGAAGTAGCGATAAGCGATAATTCTACCAGGGCGTTGTATGTTTTCTGATTGATATTTTACTGGTGAAGTAAAGATAACGTGGTTCGATCACAACACGTTGCATACACTCGTGGAGCTTCTTCATCGCATACAGCAGGATGCTGTAAAAGCGTCATGATGTTACCTTTATGTGCGGAAATGTTCAAACGAAAATTGCTGGAACTGTGCGCTGCAGTGCGATACTCAGCAAAGGGAATTGACGTTGATTTTTACGAATTATACTCCGCTGCTGGACAGTTGGTTGGTTTTCCGCTTGATGTGCAGCTTAGGACACCAGTTCACGGCACACCGTGGTGTTGCATTTCTCCATTGGAGCGACAGCACAGCAACAAACCAGAGCGGACGCACACACACACTCAGAGAATAGCTGGTCACCCGTTTCTTATTCGATCTCCTCCTGATAGTTAGCAGACCGCCGCTCCGATGAAGAAATACGTCAGCGCCGTGTTCCGTAAACGTTTATCCCAAGCTGTACCAATAGACCCCCCGCAGCGGCACGTCATACCAAGATATCATGAAACTGGGAAAGAGTGGATCTTTGGCAAAGCAAGCACACGTGGTTGTCGCCGTCGTTTAACGTCGTGGTTTTCGCGTTTTGGTGAGGTGAGGTCAGGGTAGTTCTGCCTCGCACATGAAGTTTTCCTTGGTATCTCTTTCTTGCAATGGCATCCATTATCGGAAACAACTCATGTGGTCGGCAGCTGCCAACCCACGTCGCTTTATTTTGCCAACGACGGTCGCGACATTTGGCAGTGTGACGTAGACTGTTCGCAAACAGCGGGTAGTCTATTGCGCACATTCTATGTACGAAATGCTCTGCTTCTTTCTTTTCTTTTGCGGGTAGCAGGAGAATTCCCACCTTGTACAAAGAGAGACGCGATGATAAACACTGGACGACAAAGGACACAAACAATTGCTCTTTTTTAAGTTCAGTGTTAGCGCCGCGAAGCAAATGTAGCTATGAGCGGCGTACAGACGTGGACAGATGCAGAGAGGACAGCAGGAAGGATAGGGGGTTAGTATGCGTCTTCGGCAGATTTCAGCGAGAACTGTGCAGACATTCGTCTGGAAAGTCTGCCCGAAAAGCCAGAGAGAATCTCAGACAACACAGCCGGTGCCAGGACTCGAACCCGCGTCACCTCCCAGTCTCTGCGTGGAAATGAGTAATTCTAACCACTATGCCACGGTAGCTAGCACAGAAATATATATTGGGTAATGGGGCAAAATGAGACAGAAATTTGCAATTTAACGTGAAATTTTTATTTTTCGTGTTTTTCAAGAAAACTAGCCATAGACACATTCTCCGGGTTCTACAACTTCTGACCTGTAAATGGAGAACGAATGTAGCCGGTCTAATATAATTACAGAACAAGAAATTTAAAAACGCAGATTGTCTCATCTTGCCCCAACCCTCTGGGCAAGACGAGGCATCGCGTGGGGCAAGATGAGACACGCCGTGGTAATGAACTACACAAATTAGTTTTTGCAATTCATGCAGACAAAGTGAAGCCCGTAGACCCCTACACAACCCCCTGAGCCCACCATAACCACATATAATGTCCAATAAAACCACACCCAACCCGGTGCTATTATGCTCCACCGTCCTTTACAAACAGGGCACGGCCCGTCTGACGTGTCGCTGGTGACTCGCTTTTGTGTGCGCTTCTGCTTTGCTGGAAATATCCTAGGAAGCAGGAAAATTTGCTGGAAAATACTACACAATATGCACACAAGAAATCCCTGAGGAACAGGCATAAAGCCACCTAATAGTTGACTTATCAGTTTTTAAATCACATGAAATTGAAATTGCATTCAATTAAAATTACATTAAATTGTCAAGTCTTGCCCCGTGCATGTCATCGGACGCATTATTTTTTCTGTTCAACAGTGAATAACCAAGAGTGCCCATATTTTGTATATACGTATCTAGAAGAATGAATAAAAAAAAACGGGATGTGAACTTCCATTGACAGAAAAGGCTGCGAAACGCTGCAGCACTGATTGCAACAAACGGACTACAGCAAATCGCGCCTTTTTGTCGGGTCTTTACATTCCAGTCAGAAGTAACCGATATTTTTCTCCTAAATGCATACACCAGTACGTACAATGCTCACGTGCAATAAACCGGACATGTAGAGCCGCACATGAGTAAAGTTTCAAGAGCATGCAGCAACGCGTCTCTGAGACAGGCGGCGTCGAGTAAAGAATGTCGCGTCTTGGCCCGTGTCTCATCTTGCCCCACCTTACCCTATATGTTATCAATCAAAGTGAGAAAAAACGATCCGCAACACGCGTAGTCAAGTAGCGCGAACAAAAAATCATCTATACGCAAATATCGCTGCATAAATCAGCTGTTTCAAGGACGAATCATAAAGAAGAAAGTTGGCAGATTCTGTACTTTCGAGACTTTCGAATCCGATGTTCCTAACTGGGATGTTACCATTATCGTTTGAATATATTGCATTATTTGCGCATTAAGATTATTAGCGGTATTTGGAGCACGCGAAGTTCATGCGGAATTGTGCAGAGGAACCAGCCAGATTGGGGCTCAGAAGTGAAGCTCCCTCAACAAGCCGAACTGGAAAGTTTGGAACCTCAAGGGACAACAACAACAACAATAAATGATGACGATGAGATGGGGTGTTTCACCGCGGCGGTGCGGTACCCTACCACATTGCACGTGAAACATTATATGAGGAGGATGAATGAAAATACGAGAAAGAATTAGAGCGACTGGAGCAATCCAGTGGACGACAGGCAGTCCATGAACAGGTGAAGAACCCGACGATGGAGCACAGGATCTTCACGGGGACAATGAGTGCAGCTAAATTAAGTGGTGTCTTGCTGATAGGGGCAAGCTCATCACACAGAATCCGCCTTTGCGGGCAGTAGAGTGCACGTTCCACAAGAATGTGCTCAGAGTTCACAACGACACCGCAGGTTGAGCAGAGGCTTGTGTTCCAGCATCTGATCATGCACTGGAATTGTGGGGTGAAAGCCACATTGAGGAGGAGTCGACGCAGGAGAGACCCCAAAAGAACCTGACAATATTCACCTGCAAATATGCATTTAGAAGCATCACTATAAGAAAAACAACGCACTACACGCGCTCTTTGATTTTCAATACGCGTATCCCGTGGCGGTAGGTAGATGATGCATGCTTTACCAGGCGAAAGGAATCAACTTAGTGCTCTAATGTTGGCATCTGTTGTTGTTTACCACCGTTCATACCACGATATTCCTTGCCTGCGCGCCACTTGCCTCAGACCTCCTCACAAGCTCCGTGCATCGAAGCAAGAGTCTCGTGACAGCAAGAGATTTTTTTGCTTGTTTGCATGCGCAACAAATTATGCGAACTTATCTGTCTTGTAGCGTGTTTGAAATGCCGTACAGAACGTTCAATTGCTCACGCGTTTCTTGCAAAGTACATGGAGTATTTGCGCTAACTCACCAGGTAGAGGGCTTCAACCAGCGCTTCAGTGCATCTGGTGAAGCCTACTTTACAGGTCAGAAATTTGGAACCAAAATGGAACCTCGAAGACCCCAATATTCGCTAACGAAACTTGCACCATATGTTTCGCTATGACCCAGACAACGTACCACTAGAGAACGAATGCAAAGCGGTAAGAACGGAACGTGCTGCACGCGCTTTTCTATTCCTAATACATGGCTTCTATGGGAGCAGTTCCAGGTGAAGCCTGCTTTACGTTTTGTCCCGAATTGCTGGGCATGAATCACCCTGCGCGAATTAGCGCTCTAATTAGCCGAGAAAGATGGAACGAAAGAAGGGCAGAGTTACATGTCTGTGACTGCGGTTCTCGTGTTGTCTCAGAGCATAGGCGTCCCCACTCACTTTATTCAGCGGTCCCATGCAGTCCCTATGGAGCCTAGGAGTTCTTTTAGCACTGCAATGTAGTCAGACACGGTTATTGCTTCGGTGGTGCGTGCACTGCCCAACAAAAGTGGTTTCCCATGCCAGACAGCCTTGCTGATGAGCTGCAGTGTATACCCTCCTAGGTATGTTCCTTTACTCTGTCTCTCTATGCCACCGCGACTCGACTGATTACTCTAGGGGAGGTGAACGAACTTGTATAGACACGCAAATCGTGTAAAAAAAACAGGCCCAGAAGACGCACCAACAAACTAACAGTTAGTATTCAGGCGGCCACTCGGCACTGCGCGCAAATGTGACTGCCTATAACAACGGTCACAAAATCTACGCCGTGTGCCTCGTTACCTTTGAGCATTTCAGTCATTCGCTTACTGCGAAGAGAAGCGACCGTTCTAGCCGATTTCAACACAGCGTTCGTACAAATGGTGGCGTTAATCAGGCTAAGAGCAATTTTCTGCAGTTCCATCGTTCATGCTAGCTGTTCTGCAGGGCGCTGCGCGATAACAGGCCGTGTTTTGATTCCATAAGCCGTACTAGGTGCCGGGTGTTCACAATTGCTCTGGAAGGCCGCACACGGGTAGAGCAATGATGTTTGCTCTGATTCGCGCCGAGGCTCGACCCTCTGTGTTTGCCATTCGGGTTATCGCGCAGACCATGTAGTACACGATGGGGTAAACGTGGCGGTGAAATGCGTTCGTTAAACAATCTCCAACTGGGACGAATGCTGATATACTAAAAAGTAATTTCATGAATTCGGTGTCAAGCGTCACGCTTCGTGCAAGTGTACGTTTTCTTTATGGGTGCAGTTTGTGCGCAGTGGGACTTCTATGAGAAGGATCCGACGGTTCAATACAATGTGATTGCAGCATCTTTATATAGAACAACGCTTCCCGTAAACGTTGCGAACCTGCAACTGTAATCGAAATTTGGAATGGCGCTAACATGCGTTCCTTTTAGGGAAATAGTACCGGCCTTTCTCGACATAAATCGTTCAGGATGTTACGTTCAAATAGAAACAAAGTTGACAAAGTTGACTTACTACTTGCGACATACTTGACTGAAATCTTCAATCAGTGGTTTTCAACAGCCCGTATTGTTTTACTTTTTTTGCGTTCGAAGGAGCGCGCTGTACCAATATTGTGTGTAGAAGTGGGCCGTATGTGTCATGATTCTACAGGGTGTTTCATTTAAGTTGAAGCCCATCATTAAAATTTAAAAAAAAAAAAACGTCGCACCGCACCGGAACGAGACCGCCTGCATAGTGTTACCAGTGGTGCAAAGATATTTAGCGTAGTTTTGTTTCCAGTTAAGTAATAATATTAATTAAGTGAAATTATGTAATTATCATGATTAGAGTAAAAGTGTCCAGTAGTTAAGTTGTGGACGGTGATATGAGGTCACGAATTCCGATATGCGCGGACTTCCAAAAATACCACGTGACTTTGCTCCGTCGCGCGAAAATCGCGTCTCTGATCGGAGCGGTCTCTGCCGCCCACTTCACGAACAAGAAATATCTGTTCCATTCCGCCGACTGCCTCTAAAATATCAGAATTGTACGGCCCAATATCTGCTGAACGATAAGATCGACAGGAATGAAGAAACACGCCTTTGTCTTTTTTTTTCTTTTTTTGTCATGCAACAGAAGAAAGTAAGGAAAAGGGGAACGACAAAAATTAGTGAGTCTTAGTATAAGGTACGCTGTCGCCTTCGCTGCGCAGGCGCAAGACACAAGCAGAGCTTTCCGAATTTGCGCGGAACCGACACGCTATCCCTTACGTATGCAAAGGCGACAGCGTACGTTACATTAAAACTAGAGAGTTTTAGTACATCGTACGCTATCCCGTTTGTGTGCGTAAGTGATAGCGTTAGTGGGTCTGTGCGGTGCGCGAACCTCTCTCTCCGTTACATACGTGCGCAGAACCATCAACGCTATCCCTTACGTACGCGAACGGGATAGCGTACGATCTACTAAAACTCTCTACTATCTCTCAAGAGCGCAGCTTGTGCGTTGAGCATCCTGCTGTCATGTGTCGCTTTTAAGTTGAATAGAGCAAATAATGTTAAACTCTAATCAAGAGAGAGTAGTAGTGCTAATTAACTGCTAAAGAAGCATACAGGGCAAGAAAAAAAAAAGAGAAGATATTTTTCAAAGGTGGCATCCTGGTACCAGACCAAGTCCTTCGACAATTCTGCGGAACTATAAGAATTGGGAAAGTTCACAAAGAAACGCCACAGGTCAGCGACACCGCAAGAAGATGCTCGTACTGACATACTGGCATTGCTCCTCTTGGTAGTGCATTTGAGAGCGGGAAACGAGGGTGAAATCAACGCCACCTTGATACAGAAGGCCTGCTTATTGCCTCCTCTCCCTCCTTAGCTACATGGACATATAAAGTCAGAATTCGTCTGCTACTGCGTGTCGCCGTTCTGCGAATGAATTCAAGAACTCGCATATGATTGCAGCTAAGTTGTGACCTGTAGACCTGAATCGGTAGACAAAAAGTACAACGCGCTTTCCAGAAAATTATTTTTGAGAAAGATATGGGACCGTTTTGCGCTTTATTTTAAAGATTTCCCATTTGGTAGGCGGGGACGTTCAATCACTACTCGCAGACGACGGTGGTTCGTCTCCATGGCTACAACGGCTGAAAGCAGTTCGTGAATGGCTACCGCCGTGGAAACACCATCCCGATTGGCTGACTCTTAGTTGAGTCTAGGTGGTGTTGGTGAAATCCTCCTCCTCCATATAAAGTCCCCATAGAACCCCTCCCGAAATACTTTTCTGGCTACGCCATACCATGTGCAACTGCACTAACATTTGGAACAAAGGGATCTCCAAAGCAGAATGGATTTCGCGAACTGGCTTTTGGACCGAATTGACCTTTTGATTGGAACCAATGGCCATTGAACATGCGCGTGTCGCCGTCGAGCGTGCAACGTGTCAACTTCTCAAATAGCATTGGACCCAATGTTCCCTAACAGGTTGACACGTTACACGCTAAGTGGCGTTACGCGTATATTCAATAGCCACTGATTTCAATCATCATTGAAGACTGCCCGTGTGACAGGGGTGCAACAAACGATTAACTGGAACCAATGGCCATTGAACAATCGCGTGGCGCCATCGAGCGTGCAACGTGTCAACCTCTCAAATAGCATGGGATCAAATGTTCCCTAACAGGTTGACACGTTACACGCTAAGTGGCGTTACGCGTATGTTCAATAGCCACTGATTTCAATCATCATTGAAGACTGCCCGTGTGACAGGGGTGCAACAAACGATTGATTGGAACCAATGGCCATTGAACATGAGCGTGGGGCGACCGAGCGTGCAACGCGTCAACTTCTCCAATAGCATCGGATCCAATATTCCGACAGGTTGACTCGTTAGACGCTAAGTGGCGCTACGCGTATGTTCAATAGGCACTGGTTTCAATCATCATTGAAGACTCCCCGTGTGACAAGTTTGCAACAAACGATTAACTGGAACCAATGGCCATTGAATATACGCGTGGCGCCATCGAGCGTGCAACGTGTCAACTTCTCAAATAGCATTGGATCCAATGTTCTCTAACAGGTTGACACGTTACACGCTAACTGGCGTTACGCGTATGTTCAATAGCCACTGATTTCAGTCATCACTGAAGACTGCCCGTATGTGACAGGGGTGCAACAAACGATTGATTGGAACCAATGGGCATTGAACATGCGCGTGGCGCGATCGAGCGTGCAACGTGTCAACTTCTCAAATAGCATTGGATCAAATGTTCCCTGACAGTTGACGGGTTACACGCTAAGTGACGCTACGCGTATGTTCAATAGGCACTGGTGTTAATCATCATTGAAGACTGCCCGCGTGACAGGAGTGCAACAAACGATTGACTGGAACCAATGGCCACTGAACATGCGCGTGCCCCCCCCCCCCTTTTGTGACGCCTCTGGCACCGCCGGTTCCTCGCTTTCTCCGCGGCGCGATGACGCAAAAAAACATGAGTAGCCCTCTTCGAGCACGTGACCATTTTTCTTTTTGCCTGTGGTATGATATTGCTCGAAAGTAATTGTTCTGAGGCGGGAACATACAGACAAAGACAACACAAGCCTGTGGTGGATCCCGCCACTGACTGGCTTCTTCGATGACTGCCATACTTCAACTTTCATGATATCGAAATGTATCGTGTATCGTCTGACATAGGAATGGGATCCATTATTCGGGGGGGGGGGGGGGGGACGCCACTGTGTCGGAGGCATGGTCATGCGTTGGTGGGTGGACGACATCTAGCCCATATAATTCGACCCAGAAGATTGTGTAATGTCTTGTGCACGTCGGGCTATTCCTATGTTGCTGTCACTGGTTATATATAAACTTTAAAGCGAATGGATTAAGAGTTGCGTCTGTAGCGATGAAATCGTCCTATGGGCTGTTAGTGGAAGCTGCTGTATTCCAGCCAGACAGTTTAGGTGTCGCAGTACAGATCCAGATAATCATTTGCATCTTCCAGAAGGAACCAAAAAGATGTTTTCGTCGCATGGATCGGTGTAACCAAAGTTGCAAAATCGAATAGGAATCAAATTGGGAAGGTCGCGAAATTCGTCTCCCCGTGTAATTCATGAACAAAAAGCAGTTTACTCGAATCCTTGAAAGCAATGCGCTTGCTTAGTTGACATATTGTTGCACTGGCATCTGATGTTTGCAATATCCATTTAATAGCCTGGGTGTTGTCGGAATAATATACTTATAAAATATCTGTGAGCTTGTGCCATGTTACGGGAATAAATCGCTTCCTTTCGATTTTCGAAGTAATTTTTCAAAAAAATCAAAACTACTATTTCGATGCCCATTTAGATCGCTCTTACGAAATAAACATCGGTCAGGTCAGGCAACACGCACGTGGTCACCCATGAGCACCACATAACCAAGCCCCAATATTTCCTTTTTTCTTCTTTTCCCGACATCGATGACGTACCCATACGTGTACGCGTCTATAGGCCACAGGATACCGTATAAAGTCGTGGTATACGAATTAATGAGACAATCTTGTCTGCGCTACAAATAAGATGACTTCTTGCATACGAGAAAATTTTTCGTGACAGACTTGTAATGAGAGTTTGTTTCGGTACCGCACCACCCCCTTGTTTTCTTTCTCTATTTTTTAGAAGTTTTAAGACCGTGACAAAACTTGACACCTCTACGCATATATTCTGAAATCTACTGAGAACTTTTTGATAGGTGCGCACAACATACATTTGTTATGTTGCTTTGGGGAGACTTCAGGGATTTAAGGGATACCGTAGGGATATACATACGTGGGATTATGTATGTGGGAAGGGATATACAACGTGGTATTGTTTGTGACAATAATTATCTCCCCAGTTCATCTAGACTAGGTTTACATGTAAAACTCGCTTTTACAGCTTTCATATTTCTTGTGTCTCTAAATGTAATCCCTCTACGCACAACATGTGGTTGGAGTGGAGATAAATAAATAAAAATAAATATGTGTTGTTTCCATGGGCAAGCAATGTTTCCCTATCAACCCTACGTTCAATATCACTGTACTCAATTACAAAGTTGAATGGGGTCACACTTAGGTGCTAGAATTAATGTATCGAATGACACAATGAAAAGGCTGCATGGAGTCATCGTATAAAGTAACCAGTTTATTTTCTGAAGAAGGGGTAGTAGAACTCAAGTGGAATGTAGGTACATAAATCGTTGTTACACAATTCTCAATCTACCAGGCAGGATTCCTGGAAACTCTTGTAAAACCTTTGGTGCAGGTATGTAACAAAGTTTTGGTATCCACAAATTTGGTACCTTAACGTCAGTCCAGGAATGCACTAGAATGGCATCTGACATTTCCTTGTGTGGTAAAGACCATTATTGCCATGTGGGTAAATCTGCACACATTTTCGTCAATTTTCCTCTCTTTTTTTTTTTTCACAGTTAAAGTTCCAGAGTACAGTAGTACTACTACCTTACATAGCATGATGCATGAAATTTCAGATGCTTCCTAGAGGACTGAGTACTATACCTAGATGTATTTCTGCTTATGTGCAACTTCTAATATAAAACATGGGAGTGCATTCCACTAGCACCCATCTTCAAGCTGTGTCCAAAGGACTGCAGCATTAAAAGTGCTGTCGTTAAAAAAGTTTAAAGTACACTATTAAGTTATACAAGAACCAACATGTAATGGAATGCATTCTGCAGCAAATGACATCATCTGGTGCAAGAAAGATCTACAATAGCATTTCAGAGTCTTAAGTAAATGTTAAGCACTAGTACCTTGGAAAGTTAATGTACTTGTTGAGGGACTTAAAAACTGCTCAGACTACTCAAGCTAACGAGGTAAAATATTAATCTATGACTAGTCTGCTTATCACCCTTCACATACACCTTCCATATCCCTACAATGTAGGTGAAATGATATGAATATGTATCAGCAAATCATACTGTCAGGCTTCATTAGCAGTTGTGATACAACACTTCTTTTTCAAAGTAACGTGAAACGTAATGAGTACAAGGACACTGAACAAAACTCGAGAAATAAATATAGACGTTGTACAGCGAATCAAAAATGCCACAACGATACCTAAGTACACAGCCCGTGTTTACTGTAACCTGAGCATTACTGGTGGCCATTCGCTCCTTGAAAATGTGTGATGGGAACATGGGCAGTTCACTGGGAAGATACTTGTCCAGCTCAAATCCCAGCACAAAGCCGTCAGCTTTGGCAATCTATGGTCCTAGCGAAAGCTATTTCTTTTCACCTTTTTTTTTTGTTTTCTTTTGTCTAGTGCATTTTTTTCTAGTGGCTAACACTAGTTCCTCAGGCTAAGCTTCTGTACATGCGTTCAATTTGAGGCATGAAGTACTTTCTGCATTCAGGACGTTTTGTTTTCAACGTTGGTGTGAGCAGTCCATTTTCAACACTCAGAGGTTCACTGTGCACGTAGATGTCCTTCAGCTGCAAAGAAAAAGTGTGTCCCCTATGAGCGTACATGCGACGATCGTATTTGCCGGGCCGCAGTGTTGTCATGTAAATCTGAGATAATCAGCGCTCACCCACCCCTGACAGCAAACAGAGCCGTGTGCTTTAGAGTTGAAGTTGGTAAAAAGCTCACTTTAATCTCCAAATTCTGATATAAAAAAAAATTTCCAATTTCTGATTACAAATTGTTACAAGACATTACAAATTACAAAAATTCTGAATTTCTTTACATATGCTTCTTCATACTCAACTTTATTGCATGAAATGCACAATCCAAGGCCAAATTGTCAAAAATTAATACCATATAGAAGGTACATGTCAGTGCACCTGCGTAGGGTTGGGAATCCCCGGGCCACTGTTAGAGTCCCAGTATTTCGCGAATTTTCCCGATTAATCCTGGGACGGGATTTCGTGATTGACTTAAAGCCAAAACAGCACACGTGCACAGCCTTTGCGTAGTGACTGATGACTCCTGTCTGCGTCTTGTGTGTCTCCTCAATATTCTGTCACCGCGTGTTAATCTAAACATTCGTTCTTAATACACCACACTTTTCATCCAGAAACTGAGAAGGCCTGTTTTATGTTCTCCCCAAATGAAAGGCTTGTATATATTCACAGTTATGACATGTAACGTCCACCAATTTATTTCATGCTGTCGTTGAATACAAAACGAAGATTAGACTTCCAAAACTGAATCACTAAAGTATCAAAACTTGCCAAGCAACAGTAAGTGAATACACCAGGCTGCTTAATGTTGAGAAAAAGGCTGGTTTCCGAAAACACTTTTTTTTTCTTTGTGCGGCTGTTCACGTGCGCGTCGCTTTCCACGCCGCCGATACCTCTCAGACAATTAAAGCAACGCACAAAGCTCAGGTGTGTGTTACAGGCATGATGTAAGACATATATGTAGTATAGTTATATAAAGTAGTATATATGGTTAGTGGTCACAGGCGCCAACAATGAAAGGCTGCCTACCAGCACCCCGCAAAAAATCAAATCAGATGCGTATGCTATTAGGGAGGCAGCTAAGGACAAAGAATTGTCATTCAAAACGCATTCTAGAAATTGAATAACTCAAAATTGTCACAGTGTTCTGTGTCCAGAGTGATCCAACAGTAGGTTTCCACTATTCACCGCAAATCCCAAAATCCCGGGATATTTCTTCGAAAAAAATCCCGGGATTCTGGGAGGTGAAAAACAACCTGGATCCCTGGATTTTAGAACACAGGATATCCCAGATCAAGACACTACACCCGCTGGTACCTACATGATCAAGGTAATGTGTTGCAAAACACAACATCCCGCACAGGCACTTTCACACATCACACGGAATGGACATGCTTGTACTGGCACACGAAGACTCATGCCATCCTGAGTCTTGAATCAATGAACAGCCGAATGATGGCAGTTGAAGAACAGGCCCCAGCAGTGGAAATGTTAATTTACAGCTATTACAAATTATGTGTGCTATCACACACACGTAAGGTAGTAGTATATTCGATTTTCATCGTGAGCTATAACTTCTTCAATGTGATAGCATCCCATCTCTTTCAAACAGGTTAGGACGTTAGCTAAATGTACTCACCAGCTCAAATGACTTCAGACCTGACCTTTTGCCCAGAGTGCAAAGGTCGTCAAGAATTGATTTCTTTACTACCTATAATGATCAAACGGCAAATGTGTTTCACAGCAACACGACGTGCGTGGTAAGTGATGATGGGAAAGGACATAGAATTACATTGTTTTTGCATAGCTCTGCGAAGGTGCCAGATATGCTGTTAGCACGTGCCCAGTGCAAGAGGTAATCTTCGTCCGGTACAATTACTGCTACAAGACATGACTGCAAGGAAAAGAGTTGCTCATCAGACTGCGCAATGCCACGGGTGCTTAACATGCTTCCTCAAGCAGCATCAGCTTTGTCGCCACACAGGGTTAGTACAAATTTGCAGTACAAAATTCTCGTGGCTAACCTGTGGGATTAATCAATTTATGTCTCAAGCGTAGGTTTAATTCTCCAGCCTAGGTTTAATTAGTGCCCTAGCCTTAGTGCCACAGCAAAGAATGTAATCCAAACACGCCTTTGAGTGAGTTCATGGGCTCCATCTTCAATGCCTGCTGTTTCCCTCAGAATCATCCATTTTTCGCTGAATGTTGGATATGTTGCCAAATTATGTAAGGGTTCCAATTGATTTGCGACATTTTTGCGGGTTAAACGCAATCAGTCACTACTGCAATGCCTGACACTGATAATGCTGGCACTTACACGGCCGAATGTTGACAGCAGGAAATTTAGACAAAAGGAAAGTTAACCACAGAGTTGACTCGTTTTCTTTGCACACTGAAAAGTTACGAAAGGCTGGAAAAGCCCGCTGGACGAGCCGATGTGCGATCTTGGGAGAATGCTGCACTTTTTCTTTTTGCGCTTTTTTTTGCTTGTATTCTCTTGCCTGCGGAATGCTGTGGATCTACAAAACCCACTTTGCAGGAAAGTAAATTTTCCACAGAAGAAGACTAGGGGCTTTAGCAATAATGTTTATCCAAATTCAATGTACTAGCATCAGATTAACGTTGCTTGCCTCACTTCGCAGGTAAAACTTTTTCGGGCACCTGAAGGTAGTTCATTTATATACTTGCCTTTAAACTTTCTCCATGAACAAAGATCTGTGCTACGTATAATGAACGTATAAAGATGTTTTCAAGCTTTTCGGGAGCAATGTACTCTCCTTGAGACAATTTGAAGATGTGTTTTTTCCTGTCAGTTACTCTTAAGCACCCGTTCTGAAAGGAAGTAAAAAAGAAAGCGGTTAAGCAATAGAGTGTGCCTGCATTGCAAAGTACAAAGCTAGTTTTAGGACATTAGTACAAACTCTGTCTAAAACGGTGCGTTGACAACCCTGCTATACCCAACACAGCAGTACATATAGTTGGTATGTATGTATCTTCCAAAGGGTACAGAGTCGAAGAACATAGATAGTTGTGTCAAGATCCACTTGGCAAAAGTAACAACAGAACTATAAAACACTGAAGCTTTCCTTTTTATTACACTAACTCCTCAAATATCTGGTACCTAATTTCATGCGATCATGCAATGTCCAGTATATTGTCCAGTATAAATCTAGATTTAACATAAAACTTTTCTGGGACATCATGTCCTTGTTGTTGTTTGAGGTGCTTACTTCCAGCCATTTTCCGATGTCTCCTGTGTGAAGCCATCCGTCTTTGTCCAAAACTTCCTCGGTCATCTCTGGGTCCTTTAAGTAACCTTGGAACACTGTTGGACCCTTGACGCATATCTGTAAGATATGTCCCATTCATCCGCTGTACCCCTGAAGACTCTACACTGCCACAAAACACCTTTAACGATGTAACACGATGTTTACTGCGTTCCTTCTTAGTTCTCCCATCTTACCTCAAGCCTATGGTATTGTTGCCCTTTCCCTATAGAACTATAGCTCAGGGCCGCTAAAAGTTAAAGCAATTCAAGCTTATCCGCACAACTCCGCTTTAGGGAGTTCCAGTAAAGAAAGAACACGGTAAGAAAAACCATGCCCTGATGAATGACTGGAGAGATTCGTTTCCCTTTGTGTTGAGATTGCCCTGCGTTGTGAGTTGTCATAGTCCCACGAGGTCGCTGGTGTGGATCTCTTGACCCTGATACTCTGTGCAGTGCTGCTTTGCTTCACAATTTGCAAAGCTTACAGAAAATGTGGGTGAACTCCCACAGGTTCAAAAAACAGTTTGGAGGTTAAACCCAGCAAAAACCCTTCTGTAGATCCTAATCTGCGTCACTTAGGTAAACCCGAAAACTAATTTGGCAAAGTGCCAATTCTGCCTTGGGGGAGGGGGAGGGGGGCAGTCCCCCCCCACACGCGCGCACAAAACATCAATTTATACATTGGATTTCCCTCTCTCCCCTCTCCCACTATGCGCTTCAACAAAGAAGCTGCCCTCCCACAAGCCGAGGGTCTGTATCCGTCCCTGGCTAAGTACTGTACATTCAGCACAGCTGTTCTGTTCAGAGGTTCCCTTCTTTATTTGCTATCCAAAAATCTGCCCACTAGTTTCCCCCTCCCCCACTAGTCCCCCACTTTCAAAAAACTTAAAACCTGAAACCACAAGGGCCTAAATACTATACACTAAGATGTTCACTAACCTCTCCTTCATTATTCGCCGCATAGTACTCCATGTCAGGGACATCCACCAGCTTTATGTTACACGCTGGTATTGGGGGACCTACGTGGCCTGAAACGAACCGGATGTTTCATTTATCAGTCAATAATTTAAAGAGGTCGGGACACTTTCATAGATGTGGTTCATTACATTATGGATGCATTGTACTGTGCACCAGAATATACTGAGGAAAAAAAAGAAGTATTCTTCTACATATCATACTTAGCGAGATACAAGCCCTCGAGCATACTCCCGAGCAAAGCGCACACGTCGCAGGGCTGAGAGTTGCGTCCATCCCCATTGGCAGTCGCAAGCACGCGACTACTCATGTGCTGCCTCACTGGCGGTGGCAGCAGTGAGGGCTTTGATGTCAGAGCCGCATGAGTTTGTGCTATTCGCGGTGCCCATTTTCTCCGCTTCTATTACCGTGTTTACCGTAAAGCTTTCAATGCAGGTTCACGTCAGTGTAAAGAACAGACTTTTATGTTTATCTGGGATAAACTCCACGCCATTGTATAGTTGTAATTGGTTTAGAAAACTGAAAAGCTGAGCTTTATGAAATCCAACAAAGCGACACAAAATGCTTCTGGCACAGAGGTTCAATTCTGGGCTCCCCAGAACTCAGAGAATCTGTGCAGCGCATCCTCCGGTTCTGAGAACTTGATAGTGTTGATCTCATTCACATTCGAATTCCTACATAAACGTGTATTCTGCTGTGTGGCATTAGTGTACTAGCAAGATTCGTGGAGCACGCTGACGCAATCGTGGGTTTCGTCAAATAGCTTGAGTGTGAATCATTTTGCTACAGATATAGCTCCTGATGTGCACAGAGATGCACACAATGCATACCCTGCTGTTCTTTTCTAATCTGCCATAAAATATAATTTGGCTTAAATGCCAGCGTATCTCACCTCACTGAAACTCAACAGTAGCCAATTTCTCGCATATCAAGAAAATTTTATGGTATTTAGCAAACTGTCAGTCCCAGTAAGACCAAATACACTGTGCAAAGCAACTTATTTTTTACATTTGTGTGCAGTTTGTTTGTTCTGAGGTAGATCACTCTGCTATACTCTGTGGAAGAAGAGGTGCGAAAAAAGATGTTGACACAGTACTCACCAGCATCATAGTCACCTGGAATAGTTAATGTACAAGGGGCCGTACACTCTGTCTGTCCATAACCTTCAACAATCTAGAATGAGAAGCGAGGACAGGTAAACTTATGCCTCACCAAGACGGCTATATCAGACAGCCTTGCTGATGTGTGCCTTACTACTGTAAATAATCGTTCAATCATTCATCATGGTTGGTTCTACAAAGCTAAATGCCATTCATATTCAATCTTAGGAAAAATTTACTTCTCATCGCGTCTTGAAGGTGGCTAAAAATTAGTGTTGCACACACTTGTTAGCAGTTCCAATAGTATAAATAAACCATTGTGAGGGGTTTTTACCCTCCCCCCAATTTGGGTATCATCATCACTTAAGGTAAAACTCCCGAAACCCCAAAACGGGACTCCCAAAAGGGCCAATTCAGCCATCAATACAGACACTAGAGAACACCAGGCTCTGCGCATTCAGCACAACCTGGAAATCTGCTATTCCACACGATATTGATAGACCTTGACTAAACTGAACTAAAACCTGCCTTTTTTTGCCCCCGATTTTCAATCCCCAAAAAACAATCCCAAAATCGCATTCCTCAAAGACGCAAGGGTCTAAATAAAGTGGCGTATCTAGGGTGTGGCAGGTGTGGACAGCTGCCATGGGCGCCAGGTGAACAGGGGCGCTATTATGTGGTCGGGTGTGAATGTGCAAGGTCGAGCACTCAACCTGGCACATTCATAAATGATCTAAAACACCCGCCATTAGAGAGGTTGTAGTGTGAAACCTAGCGAAACACACGAAAACGCATCCCCAAGGACATCATGTTAACCATGTTGCCATGGGCACAGATACCTCTAGATACGCTACTGTCTAAATATAAACTAGCACACTTAACTGCCACCCCTGCCACCACTTCTGCGGCGCCATTACGAAAGTGCCAAGTCAAAGCTGTGCATGGTACATTGAATGCCAGGAAGTACAACCCAGTCTTTCTCTTTGTGGGCACTCACCACGCATCCTAAGGCACACCTGACCAGTGAGATGACGTTCGGTGCTAGAGGTGCAGACCCGACAACCATGAGCCTTAGTCGACCACCCATAGTTTCTTGTACTGCTCTGAATACTAGTTTGTCCCAGATGCTGTTCTGGTTGACAACGAACCTTTAAGGAAAGTCACAAGTGATCGACTACGCATAGCTACAAGTACGTTGTTGCTACGTACTTTGTATGGAAATATTTGGATGTCACTGAAAAGCGGGACGAACGTCCACCAATACCTTTTAAGGTCTGCTTCCTTGCTTCTCAAAGCCAAATGGAGAAGAGTCTTCTTTATGAAGCTGGCATTGCAGACAGACATGACCTGCAAATGAAGATCAATCGTGCACCAAGCAAAATTTGACCTCATGGATTGGGGTGGTAATAGTACTGCAATAAATATAGTAGAACAACAAACACTACCATGTTTTAGCACATAAAATAATATTTCCAATATTTTCCGCTTCTTTTTGCACATGCCCTTAACACAGGGCCTTGTGTTTTTGGGTAAAACTTGGTAAAACCCATTTTTACCCGAGTTTGTATTGGGGTAAAACCCGGAAAAACTGGAAAATGAACTTTGCGAAGCCACCAATATGGGCACTGAAGAAAATTAAGCATTGGGCATTCAGCACAGCTGTTCTGCATCTTATGTCAATCTAAAATGCGAGAAGTGCTTTTTTTTTAATTTTCTACCCGATTTCACCTTGTTATAAGACTCCTGAAATAAGACCTGATTTTTACCCCCCTGCTTTTCAAAAAACATAAAACTCGAAGACACAGGGACCTATGCATACATTGTGATAAAATGGGATGTAACATGGGATGTAACCTGGGATAAAAGGGGAGAGACATAATTGTTGTCAGAGAATAGGGTGACCTGAAGACAACTCACATCTTACTGTAAGATAAGACAAAGTGACAAGTACCCACCAACCTCAAGGTGGGGCATAAAGGGAGGGGGTAACACATTAAGCAGTTCTCATGGTTAGTATCCGAGCGCGGAGAGGATCAAGTAGGACTTAAAAGCACTATCTCTATTTAGCCTCAACTTTTTTCTGTTCAGGGTTCATTGTAGCTGATGCGGGAAAAAACATTTTACCACAAGCAGGCTGGTGGGAAAGTGGGAGTACGACCGTAAAACCTGGACCTATCCCACCTAAATCAGGGTGCCTGATCAGATTGCGACTGTAAGGTAAGAACGGTACAAAAATCCAACACTGAAGTTTTCAACTTATTTAATCACACAAGCTTTCATGTACAGTAGTCACACCTGAAGAAATGTAGACTATACTACATGAAAGCTTGCGTGATTAAATAAGTTGAAAACTTCAGTGTTGGATTTTTGTACAGTTTGTGACCCCCATGGACGTCGACGAGACCCTTCATCGTTCTTGCGCTGTTATAAGGTAAGAGGAAGGTTAGAGGTTAACTTATTGCAACCACCAAATTTGTAACAAGAAAGTCACATGTCATCCACGTAAACATGGCCACATCAGGGTCGCTTTTATGCATGAATGTGCCAATCCATGTTTTAGAGAGAAATACAGCGGTTAGCAGTTGATATGACACACGTGTGACAGATGTTAAGAGCCAATGCTCTCAACTTTATGCTGTGTTGATGAAACACCTGTCAACACGACCTCCGCAAAATCGACTACCGCCCTAATGCTTCACAGTTACATGCATGCTCAATGGAATAATCTGTATGGCGTGCACAACACTACCAAGGTTCAATAAGAGTCACTGCATTAGAGAAAGATGTACATCCTCCTGATTATGCATCTGCCCACCTTATCGTGAATTCGATTCAACAGGCGAGGCACAGTAGGGCTAATGGTTGGACTTAGTGCCTTCATATCCTCGGCGAGTTCCTTGATGTCCCCACTGTAAAAGCCTACAGCACCACCAACCATGTAGAGAGCCATCTAGAAGTAAAGTAAGGTGACTGTGATCGAGACCTTTATTGAATATTAATATAATTAATCGAGTTATATTTGTAACAATGTACGTGAATACAAGTAATATATTAAAGGAGCACAGAAGGGATAAAGCAGAACAAGTCCAGGAGACTAGAAATTAGAACTACAAGCCCTGGGACACAAGACAGCTTTCAATCTCGCAGGTCGGCAAAAGCTCAGCTCTCAGGCTGAGACATCGTGTCGTCTGCCGAAGAGTGAGGTGCGCACCTTCTCTTTTTTTTTCTTGTAGTTGTATTTAGAGCTGCCCATCCTGGGTCTGAAGCAGAGCCATTGGCAGTCTGCCTTCTCCTGCACTGTGGCAGACGACTCTCGGCAGCCAATAGGAGTCCTCGGATGATCTGATGTCGCAACGCACAAGGAGGAGCTGTGAGAGGCCGCCGCCAGAGCCATATATTAAAAGGGAGTCTGGCCATTGGGAGGAGTCACAAAAAGAGGCTCGACCTGTCAATCACAGTTTCGCTCCTCTGACTGGTTTGCTTTTTACCAAGGGGGTCACCATGACACGATACTGCCACCCAAAATGGCGACGAAAGCAAACACAGTGAAGCGGGGATTTCGTGACAAAAAATTTTCACAGACTAACCTGATTTTATGCTGCAAATGTACATCCTAATAACAGTTTCTCGGAAATCAGTTTCAGCTTATGCTCATCCATCGATATCTAACTGAAAATAATACGTTCTGTCGCCGATGTTAGGCCTAGTGAACACGGCGATCACAACGAAACCAGAACAAAAATGGTGCTGTGCTGTACAATCTTATATTTAATTGCTGGATTTCATGGATATAAACATTCTTGCCTCTTATATTCCAACTATTCATGTGAATTTGTTTAGAAATCATACCGACAACAGAATGTGTCCCAGCTGCCGGCAGCGGTACAACGACGGAAGCAGACGACAATTCCCGACGTGCCTTATGCTCCCTAGGTGGCGCTCATCAAATTTGCACCAACAATCCACTACTTTTGCAGATTACGAGAGGTATCCATTTCAATCCCATCCAATCCACTTGCCACCCAAAATGGTGCTGCCCATGTTGGATAGTGGGGCATTTAGTGGGGATAGGTTGATTGATAGTGCTCCATATTTCAAGAATTCATTGGTCGGAAAGCTGAAAAAGTGGGTGGAGCTTCAGGTATAGGCATGACCCATTAATGGCCAGACTCCCTTTTAATATACGGCTCTGGCCACCGCCACACATGCTCTTGTCAACTAATTTTCTCAGGAAATCTGTGCTTTCCAAAGGACATATTTTGCGTGACAGTTCCTGAAGGTAGCTAGTTCATACCACGAGGTAAAAAGAATCTATGATCGAGGTGCCTTCTATGCTCCTTCTAGCAACTACACCAAGACAATTTATGAGCAGCCCTATGAGTAGGAATCACCAATGAGGTGGTAATGTACCTCACAGCATCTTTCCAGCATGTGAGCTAATGGAAGAAATGACATCATGACATCATTGCCAGCAGGAGCAAGTTCTCCCTGAAAGAAAGAAAGGAAGGAAATTTAATGTACATAGGCTAGGTGGACGGTCCTCGCACTCCTGAACTGGTCTAGTTTAATCATCCGACACTCCTCTGAGGGTGGGCAGGATGCATCCATCTCTCTCGCAGATTCAACATCATCATTATGCTGACGTGAGGTGGTACGTAACACTGGGACGGAGCCTCTGCGTACAGGGCAATTTTGGAGACTTTGCGTAGCAATTGTTGAGAATTTCAAAAAGCCACTCAAATCCCCACATTGTCTCATGATTTTAGGTAGTGCAAAGTAATTTTCCCCATGCACACTATATATGCTACATCTAAATGCTAGAAGCACTCTACTACCATTCAGAAATAAAGCCACTCACCAATTGGTACATCACAGCTGATAAGTTAGATACAATATTGCGGTGGGTCAGCATCACACCCTTTGGGTTTCCGGTAGTACCACTTGTGTAGCATACTGTTGCCAGATCTGTTGTGTGCGGAGGCTAAGGAGACAAAAGCAAAGTGATATAAGACCAATCATATTGGCTGGTACAGTCTAATAAACAGTTAATGTGGGTTAGCTTATATTTATGTGGGTTGTTAGCTTATGTGGTTACAGTGTGCTTTCTCTGTTTTCTTTCTTTGTAAGCTGAACGTGTCATAAACATCGAGACGCACACACAACAATGACAATTTCTCTTAAATGATTAAAATGAAGGTATCACTGCAAATAATGACAGAATGCTACTGACCAGTGGATGCCTGAAGTTCTTCTCCCCCAGCTCCTATAAAATGTTTAGACATCATCTTTGTAAATAAAGTACCAGTATTTTAATAAACATCAATGGCCTTTCCTATACTTATAGTTAGAGCTGTGCGAATGGCAAAATTTCCATTGCGAATAGAATCTGAATAATTTCTTTAGAAGGCAAATCAAATTTAAATAATCAGAAAAGGCCCAACTCGAATAATTTTGAATACCTCGTCGTGAAATATTTTGTGGTGGTGTGCTCATTCGACGATGTTCTGCTCCAAACTTGAGAGCATTCAGCATAACATATTGTGAGAGAAGGGTCCCTTTGTGTTCCTTAAGGTAGACTACATTATTGGGATAAACTTACATCTGACTCAACTCATCAAACTCATCTTGTTTACATATGAAGAATGCAGAGGGTTGGGTCAAGGTCCACTTGGAAGAAGTAACAACAAAAATGTAAAACACTGAAGCTTCCCTTTAATGGTTACAAGCTTTTGTGCAGTCCACTGCATGAAAGCTTGTAACCATTAAAGGAAAGCTTCAGTGTTTTATATTTTTGTTGTTACTTTGTTTATGTTTACATCATGAATTTCCTGTACCAATTTTTTTAGAAACTGCATATATTTCCATCTGTTACTGAACACAATTCTGAAAGTTGGGAGTACATTTACTGGAACATGCAGTGTCCAGAGTACAGTGTTAATCATGGGGTCACAGAAGTTGTTGACTTTAGTGACCGAATACTGTAAGCAGTGTAATGCGGGGCTACACCCAACACTCCAGTGTAATGATGTGAAGCCGACTTGCAGAACAGAGCAAAAAAAACAATGGCGGAAACGTGAAGTGGGCTTCACCTAACCCTTGAATGCAATGAGGCGAAGCCCATAAGCAGGAGGGCGATAGTGCTACCTCGCTTTAGTACTATTAGAAAAATATTCGAAAATTTCAAATGCTGAAAATAGGTTGCGCATAGCATTCAAATAGCATCAGATATTCGATTCGTGTTTGAAATTTCGATTATTCGCACAGCTCTAGTTATAGCCAATCAACTTAACTACTTCTGTGCATGTTGAGAAAGCAAGCACCACCAACAAAGGTGACCCAGAAACACACTACACCTACACGCAGAAGACGTTTTTGCCGTGCATACGTGCATAAAATACTTACTTCAAGTTCCGAATATTTGAGCAATGTGATTTTCAACTGCTCCGCTTTCTTTTTCACATCTTCCGTTACGTCCTTTATCACAACAATGTGTTTCAGTTTGGGACACTCTGAGACCTGTTTGAGGAGGCATTCGACTTTCTCCTGTGTATCACACACCACTGTTTCAATGTCAGCTGAAACACACAAATAAATGAATTATTGCAACAGTGTAAAATCTGCATTTGAGTGTTACTAATATGGTATATTGCGACATTGAGCTAGTACGTTTCTTGTTTAGTGATATGTTCAATGCACGGAAACAGGACACCATTACAGTGATTATTGCAAAAGCAGTTGCTCAGTTAGTGTGACATGCCCTAAAAGTAGTTCTTTGAACAAATATGGTTGTTCAGCAGTACTTCATATTCTAGTGTTTGATTTCGGATGATTCGATGTTTCATTATCGCAGTCACACCCCATCTCGTTCCTTTTGTTGCGAACATGCTGAACCACAACATATCAAGATGCAGAACAAACAACTGCAAGGGCGATGCACTAGAAATGCCAGCTGCGTAACTGCCTTTGTCAACAGGACAGCTCCTGTTTGTCGAACACTAGAACTGGTGATATACGTATGGGAAGAGAGAGATTGCATCAACTCCCAACATCATATTTAAGGCTCGGGAGATATTTTTTTGCGAAAACACTGTCGCAGGGGGACAGATTGCATGGAGGCAGATAAGTTGGACAGCCATTTCTCACCCTCGCATACACAGGACATGAAAATGGGAGCGCTTCTACTTGAGCGTCGAAAAATGACCACCACAGCACCATATTTCCAGGCACTTTCCTCGCACTACAACTGCCTCAATTTTTGTTCTGAAAACGGTAACGTTACCAGTGACCCAAAGGGATTCGATGTTCTCATTGGGTCAATCTTCTATCATTGATAATTAAAAAGTTAATTAACGAAAGTTAATTAATGCATTGTCACAGAGGCTTGCCGGAGCCATCTTAAGGTGTGGCTTTAGGCGTAGAGTACACTGCCGTTGGTTAAAACTGGGGAAAAGTGATGTTTCTATTTTTAAAAATTACTTCTATAGTTACAGTGGACACCCTGTATGTGTGTGCGTGTACATGTATATATATATATATAAAAGCTTTTTTCGTGTATACACCGAAAACTTGGAAAGACAAACAAGTCTACAGGTAGGTAATGGCTACGACAGTCACTGCGGCAACAATCACAATAATGCGGGCAGAGCAGGTGTTATTGTCGGAGGGAACACAGGTGGCCCCGCCACATGTACGCCATTTCTGAACTGTGTAACACGTGTGCACCCATTTGCTTGTTTTCACTAACATTGCATCGTGTCAAATAAAGTCATTGTTCTACAGACTGCTGCATGTGCAGGTTGTTGATATCAGCTTTTGCTAACCTAAACATTAGCTTTCATCTTACTGCATTGCTTATCTTACAATGGTGGATATGGCTACCCCTATCTTGTCTGCACTATACGCTGTATATACAGTGTACCCATTTAGCTTGTTCATGTAGAAATGTACTTGTGTACAGTTCTTCAAGCTTCACATTACCACTAGTTTCTTTCATCAGTGGAATGTTCCAGTGCTGACAGGTGCACATGCAATCATTCCGGAAGAGCGAACACACATCTATTGCCCGTCAATGATAAAACAATCTGAGGCTTCTATGGCCCAGTTTTAATTAATAGTATATATTCGTTATGGATCTAGAGTGCTGCTGTACCTTGATTTATGATGAATGTGCACGCAGCTGATCCAAGTGTGTCATACAATGGGACGATTACCATAGAAAAGTAGTAGCACGCTTGCTCAGTGATGATCCACTGAAATTCCAAGGTAACACGATATCAGTCACACAAAGTACTAAGTGTTGGGTCTCATTGCTAGAAACAATCAGAAAAAAGGGGGAATGGTGTGCTCAAAAGTAGGGGCGCGCGAATGTTAGAGTTCTCGAATTCGACTCGAATACTAGAAGTATTCGATTCGCGAGTCGAATATCTAATATTCGGTTTTCCGGCTATTCGACTATTCCACGAATATGAACGAAATCAGCCCGAAAGTGGGCTTCACCTGATGCATCCCTGCATGAGGTAAAGCCTGCTCTACAATATCGCTAGTGCTGCAGGACAAACACAACACAGGCAGACCATTGTTGTTTGGTGTGAGATAACGTAGCCCAAGTGTATACTTCGCCTGAGGAAAGGGCGGCATCCGTCCCACGCGCATCTCAGCGGTGCCGGCGGCGAATTTTGATATGATTTGATGGGTGGTTGCTTCGAAAATATTTAAGATTCTTAGATAATGCATGCAGCCCAAGAACAAAAGGATGCGTTAAACACACACCCCAAATTCAAAATCTCAACAATGCAACATCCCCAGGTGAGACATACACACCAAAACAAAGAAGCTAAAGGATGCTCATGGCAGATCTGAGGCAGGACACCAATTTGTTTCACAAATGACCTCTGGATGTTCAGAAACTATTACAGCCTCATCTGTGTAACATGCCACTGCATGACATCAAATTTTGAAATTGAGATAATTGCCCTAGTAAGTGTAGACTCAGCTGAAAAGCTTGACCGAGAAAAGATGTCCGCTTGCGATACTTAATGTCAGATAAAATACACTAAAGCTACAGGTTACAAATTGCAAACTTTAAGTGCAAACGGCACGTATTGTAAAATTTACACGAATATTCGATTCGGTATTCAGCATTCCCCCCCCCCCCCCCCCCAATTTGATTCTACATTCGATTAGACTTCAAATGTTCGGATTCGCACACCCCTACTCAAAAGAGATTTTTTTCTCATAACTATGGCACATTTGCATTGCACATGACTTCCGTGCAAACTTGTTTCATGCTTTCAACCCTCTCTGCAGCTAACAGAAATCACAGGAAACCCTTCAACTACAACTCGTCAAAAAGTCTGAGATTGCCCCTGGTCAAGTCCACAGTCAAACCTTTTTGGACAGGACTTTTGGACCTTTGGACAGGTATGGCTAATACTAACTTACTTCAACACAATTCTGAGTGAAAAGCCCAATGTAGGTCTGCTGTCCCGGTTGTTCCCCCAGTGCTACGAGGCCGCAGGCAACACACTTGATCCTCTCCAGCACCTGCAAGAATGCTGAACTTCTCAGCTGATTTTTCAGCGAAGCATATATGACGCACAAGGGTGGCATCGGTTGATTGTAGGGCCAGAATTGCCATAGACTATACCAGGACAACAGACTAGACTATACCAGGCCATAGACTATATACCATGGTACTAGTCCTCCACCCACTAAAGGCCGTTCTGAAATTCCTTCCTGGCAGTGCCGGCGTCTACTTTTCGAATCCGGGGGGGCACAAATGTGAAATTTGCGCCCCTCTCTGCATTCTTCATTTTCTTACTTGCTTTTTTTTTTGTCGTTCTGTCGTTAGAAAGGCGGGCGATACCGTGCAAAACGCCACAGCGACCTGTCAGTAAACGACCTGCAGGGGTCGCGTCGCTTTCCCAATTCCCGTGGAACCGCGCCTGGTGCTCAGTCGTCAAACGATCTGTTTCGATGGGAGACACTTCAACCGGCTGCCTCGCGCACCGACGTCAGAACCCACGGTAACACTGCCACGTGGCTAGCGGAGTGGCACCTCGCGACATCTGCCTTCGAATCGGTGCCACATAATGTTCACGATGGCTTTCCATTGACTACAGGGAAACCGAAAGTGCCGAGAACAAGTTTCGTGTATAAAGGTGCCCTCTGACAACCTAGATGGAGAGCTACACGTTCTGACGCCGTCAGAATTATCCGTGACGCGCGAGCACGTGGCCTGTGAAGGCAGGGGCGGATCCAGCCCCTTGGTTTGGGGGGGGGGTGCGGTTCGTCTGTCGAAGCGCGTAGTGGGAGAGGGGAGAGAGAGAGGAATCCAATGTATAAATTGATGTTTTGGTGGGCGATCGCACCCTCCACCCCCCCTGAATCCGCCACTGTGTGAAGGCGCCCGTGTCGCTGGGTTTGAGACTACGTCGCAACCAAGCATGCCGGAAAAGCTGTTATGAGGCAGTGTGTGTCTCAACCCAGTTTCGGGTCCTTGTCTTGGACATAGTATCAATTCCGAGAAGCAATCGACCTGCGGCGCCGGCGTCGACACACGTTACGATTAAGTCCAACGGCGGCTGTACGTGTCAAACTGCACTCAACCCGATACTGTTTCGATAACAGTTTTCCTTTTCTCGTGATATCAGATGTTCCCACATCATTGGCTGCTTGCCTGCATAAAACAAGACGCGGGTGGCTCTGGTGCTGGCTCACTCGGGGGGGGAGGCATCGTGTGGTACAAGCAGAGCGCACTGCTAGAATGTAGATGTGTTAATTATGCAAGTAACGGCAGTAAGCAGTAAAATGTGAAATGAGCACATGGTTCGAAGCACACACTTGGGGTAACGGGAACTATATAAAGAGAACTATATAAAGAGAATAACAGAACTATATAAAGAGCGCAAGTTTTCCTACTGCGTAATTACCTGGTTGTAATGAATCCATTTGTACTCTCCAGAACCTGGGTTTCTCCAACCCATGCACCGTCCATTATCTGCATAAACATAATACGTATTACACTGGGACGTTGAAAGAGTGCAAGGAAGAACAAATGGGCACCCACTGCTGCACATTACGTCGCTAACGAAGAAAAACAGCGAAGTACTAGGGTGTGTACAGATAAACCTAACCGCCATTTGCACACGTAACTCGTTGTTTACTTACCTGAGGAACTTCCGGTGGCGCACGATGGCGCATTTATATGTGCGAAAGACTTTCCAGGATTTTTAAAAATTTTTTGTAGCTTTCACACGCATAAATACACCATCGTGCGCAACCGGAAGTTCCTGAGGTGAGTAGACAACGAGTTACATGTTTCAAATGCCGGTTGGGTTTATCTGCACACACACTGTATAATTCCAATAAACTCACTGGACACACGTGCTCCTCTGTACATAACATCAAAAAGCGTCCTGCAATCTTCATACAAATACTCAATGTATTTTCCATTGGGGCACAATCTTGAGCTTCGGATTTTTTCAAGGCCCTGCATGAACAAGTAAACTTTATTAGTTAGGCGGAGATATATGCGGAATGCATGCATGGCAAACATGGACCCATCACTCAATTAATCAACGGACTGTTAACTGCATGAGCAGATACTCCGTTCTTATTGAGCGGCCAGTGATGTGTTAAGAGGTCATATGCACAAAGTAAATTTGGTTGTATCAAAAGAGCAAGAGAGGGCAAACTCAGTAAAACAGGTTCTCCCTCGTTCGATAGTGATAGTACGTATTCGCTTGTGTTTCCTTTCTGGTTTCCTTTCCAGCAATTATGCCGGGTTAGCAAAAACACAGCTATTGAAGGCCCTTACACATGTGCTATGCAAGATACACTCCCTCCTTAGACAACCAGAGATCCAATAGACGGTTTCAGGAAATTCCAGTGCTCGCAAGCGCATGTTGCATTCTGGGCGCTTATTATCACGCGGGAAGGGAAAATATTCCACATTTCGTTTTCAATGGCCTTGACTTGTCATGGACTTAGGGCCGAAAAATTTAAACAGTTTGGGGACCTTCTCCTTCTTTCTGACAAGACAAGTTCCCACTGTTCAAAGCTGTACTAAGCACTCTGGGATTTTCTGAAGTCGTCTATTAAGGTAGAATGGAGCAGACGACGCATGTCGGGAGTTGCCGATATTTCGAACAGAGCCCAGTGTAACTGTATATGTTCGAAATATGTTCGGCAGCTCCTGATCTGAAGTTGCTGCTCCAATCCTCCTTGGACAGACTGTTTATCTGCATAAATGGACAGTCCTTCAGGAAGGCGACCGGCCTTCAGATAGATATACAAACTCGGTCTAACCCAGAAGCTATTCTTAGTTATGCGGCCTACGTGCAAGAAGCTCGCAAAGCATTTGCTTCGAGAGGTTAGAAAGTAGTCTCTCTTTGCGATGTAAGGCCTGACTCTTTCGGGTTAAACCTGATTCTGCCCGATTGTACCTTCCCGAATCAGTTTCGAAACAATTCGAGTTAAACCCTATCTCTTCACGAATTCTAATCGCGCATTACGCTGTATCGTGTATCACGCATACAATTTAGCAGCAATCTGCGCGCACGTCTGATGAAATATTACCTGAGTGCAACAATAAACTATGCGAAGCACATTTAATGTGACATCATGTGGTGTTTGTGACATCACGAGTAATGCATGTTTGATCATGTACGCACTTCAAACTACGGGGGCCGCATGCTCGACAGAAAGAAGAAAAAAAATACGATAACACCTGATTGTATCAATAGCACCAGATTTCACCCCGAATTTCAGTTTTCAAAATAGCACCCGATTTTCCCCCCACGAATCCGGGAAGGACGTTGAACCCGAAAAAGTCAGCCCGTACTGATATAGGGAGGGAGTTCTCTTTAGTCTCTTCCTACGATATTGTCAAAGGCTACAAACTTTACACCGAAGGCAGATCCCCCTGTGAACCCTGAGGCTGAACTATAGTGGTCCATAGCGGTCAGCAATCTGAGGCACAATACCCCCTTTTCACCTGGAATGAGAGAAGGGAACACTCTACTCACCGACACTTCACGACTCTGATTGTCTAGGCTGACCAACAACTTGATAGGTGCTGTTGAGGATCGTCCGCTCATGTAGGACAAGGCAAAGGCTGCGGCGCCCGTGGCCGCTACGGCACCGTACACTCCGCCCACGTAGGAAAGGTAGTCGTTCATTCCGAGCGGGAAGCCCGGCCCTGAAACGGCACCAACACGGTCAAGCATCGTGCGCGCTACAACTGACGACGGCTCAACATTTGAGACGGTCGTTTCCCCTACTGGCGTATCCCCTCAATGGCCATCATTATCAGCGAGCAATCGGACGCATATGCTACGTGCGCAAGGACGATGAGTGCCGTGTATCACATGTGATAGCGAACGCGGCAATGCCAACAGAGGAGAGGAGGCTCGTGGAGGACGGGTGCTCCAGGACGAAGCTTTCCAATAGACGAGTTCAGAAAATCCCAGTGCTCTTTGCGCACGCATTGCTTCCTGGGCGCTTGCTGAGCGGGGGAACGAAGAATAATCCTTCACATTTCGCTTTCGCTGACCTTGAGACGTCGCGGACAATGGACCGGTAGGGAGAAATCTGAACAGTTTGGAGACCACCCGTGTTTTCGTTTTTTTTTTTTTTTTTTTTTGTATTGGTAAACTCCCACAGTTCAAAGATGCGCTAAGCACTCTGGGATTTTCTGAACTCGTCTATTGCTCAGCTTCGGGAAACGCAAACAGACCTTTTCTTTTCTTTTTTTCTTTACGATCCCGCTGGGTTACAGTACACGTAGACGACGAACGGAAGCGCACAAAAATCGTCCAAAAACCCAGACAGCGACAGGAATCAAACCCGCGCACCTTCGATTACCGGTCAAGTGTGCCAGCCACACTCTAAGAAAAAAAAAAAAGGAGTCAAATGGGGAGTAATTGCAGCTTCTAGTCCCCTACACTGCAATTACTCCCCAGAACTGCGAATTGTCAGTGAACTTCGCAAATGGTCTTCAGAATGCAACAGTCTACGTAAATATTTGTTCTTGATCAATTTGATGGCATAAGGCTGTATAACTCAGCCAACTTAGCAATTTTCCACCCACACAGGGTAAGAAACAACTACCGCTTCTTTCTTCGCAAATTGTGCCCCATGTATGCCGCAAGATTTTATATCACTCGGTACATCACTGTTGACGGTTTGGTTCGAAGTATTTTCATGCATGCAACACGAATTATGTACATGGGACTCTTAGAACAGAGCGTGAAATGCAGTCTCCACCCTGTGACATTCATTTACTCCCGAAAGGGACTATTCTTTGTGGCAATGAATTTAATCCCCAATAGAGTGCACCGCACTACGCTGGTACAGCTACGACCACTCGACTCGAGACAGATATCATGAGACTGTCAGAACGTGCGTCAACTGAACGTTTAGCGCTGCGCATGTAGTCACAGCACAACAGTTATCTGACGCGAGAAGACAGTCCAGACAGACAAGAACATATGACACGTATTGCGTTCTCTATATGTAATGCACACTCTAAGAAAAAAATTATGTGTAAACGTGGGAGCAAAGACTTGCAGTGTGCAGTTTCTTGTCCCCCTTGACCCGGAAATTTACTCCCCAGCACTGCAAATAGTCCTCAAACTTCGCAGAAACTTCCGTGCATGTAGTCGCCAAATGATGTAATTGTTAATTGTTGCGGCAATACAGCTAATCCTCAAGAAGGACGAAAATTACTCTTTTTTTTTCCTTAGAGTTTGCACTATTGCACCATAGTCATGCCATAGGCTATGATCATGCTTTTCGTTGTACCGCCGCCGCCAAGTATCGAGAGGTCAATGACGTAGACATTTTCTTTCTCTCCCTCTCTTATTTTTTTCACATTGATAACTACGTTTACAGTCAACGGCACATACTTCATACGCAACGATAAAGCAAGACCACAGCACTCATAATGAAGTGGCAGTCTATCAGACAACGATTTCGAGTGCTACCGATCACCCACCGCTTTTTACAGCCACCGCATTTTATCTGCAGGTCAATCAATCCAGAACCTCTCGGTTGCATGTGCTTGTTTTCTTCTGTAGACGCAATTGCCGCGTACTCTAACACGGAGATATACGAGTACACGACGACTGAGCCAAGGCGAGAGAGGCATCAGGTTGAGGTTCTGACTTTATGAATGGTTTCTTCGAGCTGGAAATTTTGTTCTTTCGCGATGCCACGCTGTTTTCTGCGAAGTACCGAGGTTTTCAAGCAATTGCAACGCAAAGCCGCACCGCTGGTAAGCACCAGCAGTCCCTCACGATAAGATTAGTTGAGATATTTTGCCTGCACAAAGTCGCACCGACGAAGTAATCGAACTGTTCCAATCGAGCGTTATCTTCCACGCGTGAACGTAGCGGAACTATGTGAATGTGTATTTCAATTTTTATTTTTTCTCCGGAACTAAAGATAGACATATAAGTAAAGATCAGAGCAACTGGCTGAATATGAGTCAGTCCTGTTCCCGTTACAGGAAACGCATCCAGTTCCCAGTTTGCTTTAAGTTCCGTTGAGTGTACACAGACGTGCAAAGCTAACGAGAGATGGGCAAGCTGATTCGACGCGCAGAGAGAAATCACCTTGACCGACAGTGCATGGCGAAAGCAATAGCGAGGCCTTGGCCGAGCGCACCGACTCGAGAAATAGAATCTCGTACTGTTTGTCCTAGAGCGGCTGAGACACTTTGCCTCTGATCTGCAGTGCAAAAAACGGCCTTGAGTTTTTCTCGGCCACTGAGGCGAGGAACACATTTGTTGTACGCGGATGACGTCGTCGAAATGTCTTGAGATTGTCATCTGGTTAATGGGCTTATTTTCTTTTTCTTTTTTTTTTTTTTCGAAAGTGCAGTAAATCTCTCCTTCGCCAGTTGTTTTGGGCGGCTTTCCGCCTTCATTGGCGTTGCACAGCGTCAGCTCTAACCGGCAATTTTGCTCGAACATGTATACAGCCACGTATGCGGTTATAGTCGCGAGACATAACTAATAAATAAAGTATTCCACGCGCACAAATCACCCGTATGCGAAACTGTGTGCACATGACGAACAGAGATGAGTTGCTAAATACCCACCTACTGAGGAAGCCATTATGGACGAAAGTGGTCCCCTTTAAAAGTTATATGGATTACATTAAGGTTAGCAAAAAGTCATAACCGATCGGCCTGCACGTATAGCAAGTAGATAACGAGACAGACCGTGTGAGCGAGGCAAAGGACGTGGCAGTGCAACTCATTACAAACGCTACTTGCATTGGTTTTCCGCAGAAATGGTCATTTCGCTTTGCAGTGAAACTATTTCATTTGTTTTTAATTCATGCTGAGGCACGTGCAGGAAAGAATATATGTTCTGTCCCTGGGGGACTTCCGCAGGATTTGCCCCGTTGCACAGCATCCGCGCATAACATCGCCTCCTTCTCACTCAAAAAAGCCCTCTCCTTGTAACCTTCCTATTCTCTCTCTCTCCCTCCATGTAAATCAGAAAACTCATGTACCATGCGACAGTGGAACCTCTGCCGAAATGTCATCTCCAACGATTCCAGCGAAGCCGTGGCCACCTGGCGGCAATTTCGAAAAGCTGCGAGTGGGGGACAGGGAAGGGGTACGGCGGTACAAGTTTTTCTCTTGCTTAGGGACAGAATGCCGGCAACAAAGAATATATCCAAATCGAAAAGAGTAATGTTGCACTACTAATTTCTTCTCAGCCGGTTGGAAATACCCCACGCTTTCTTTTAATAGTTTCCAAATCACGAAGAACGAAACGAAAGTCCCATGTGTCGACCCATCGCACGAGTTTCCTGATCAGCTCTGTCACCGCAATTTTATCTTAATATTAATCTTAGTAATACAGAACGAGGAACCGGCATTTCTGTGTCGTGTTAGCATGTATGCATTTTCAGACCACAGGCAAAGCAAACAATATCACCGTACTAATGCGGCGAAGACAAGCATAAACTACGGATGGTCTCTGGGAGAGAAAGCTTCTGTCTGGTGCCGCACACGTATCAACGAATGACTCGCAAAGATAAACATATCACACCAAGTTGAATATGAATACCAAAAGCAGTGCAGAAAACGAATACTTCGCTTTGCCAGAGCATCTCTTGCAGCGCTCAGATGTCAGTTGCATATGTATGGTGTTAATCAAGACAAGGTGTCAGGTATATGCGTGTGTGCCAATGGTTTTCAAAATAGGTATTGTTCACGTATAGCTTTTACATACAGTCACAGAGTTCTGCAAACATCAGGGTCAGAGCTAACGTCATATGAGCACGTTTTGTCATCAACACACCAAGCAAAGATGTGTTCTCTTGAGCTCTTGCAAGTGCTCATGTGAACGTTAATTTGTGCATTACAATTTTTTATGATTACTTGTGTCTCAAAGTTCCGACAAAAATATCTAATTCCTAGAGACACTACACTTCCAACGGAGCTGTTGTTCCCTTGTAACACTCACGTGTAAATACTACGGGACTATCGGAGGAGAAACTAAAACATGGTATTGCGCCCCCCCCCTTTTGCAGACTACTAATCCACATTCCAAAACACATGCTATGTCACTCTTCTTAGCAACTATTCCCTGCTTTGTCTTCTTAGATTCTAAAATGCCTCCTCTGTTCGCTCGACTCCCGACGTATGTAAACGAACTCCGACGACGAAAACTTTTTGCCTACTTCTCGGAGTTGAACTGCACAGTATGAGATGACCAGCAGACAAAATCAATTCCATTTTCATGAAACGTCAATTTGTGGATATCGTGGGTAAAAACATAATTCGATCGACACCGTATTCCCTACGCTCGTTTTGCTCGTGAGACCTCGATACGTCCGCCATCTTGGAAGTTTGGGGCGACATCTGTAGTTCATTGGAATCGCGAATAGCATACACACAATAGTAGTGGAGGCAGTACAATAGAAGGATCATTTTAAAACCGAAACGAATACGAAGCGATTAGGTATGCAACTACAAGTGTGAACAAGTTAGACACTTAATATGTGCCTAATGTGACATGACGCGACCACGTGACGTGACTACCGTAAATGGCCCCCTGTTCCATCAGCAGGACGTCTTTTGTCCCGCTTTCGGCTGCGACGTACCCTGAATGCCAAAAAAAAAAAAAAAAAGGAAAGACTGGGCTGAATAGCGGAGGAGCTTTCAACTTCCGCTTGACCCTGTCACGGCTCGCATCATTCCACGGCCTATAGGCATTCTGCCGTGCTGGCATCAAGAGTCATCATTCCCAGAGTCTTGAGCAAAACTCGCTTGCACGCACTTTGCTCATCGCGCTGCCCCGGTGGCCTATGCGCATGCGCATGACCTTGAGGCGCCGGACAGGGTTATCTCCATCTTCACTAGATAGCGCAGTATGGAGACTACAGCTCTGACTACAATAGAAGTGGGGACCAATGGGGAAGCCGCACGAACGGCGCGAGCTCGTTGCTCCCACTCCGGACCGGTTACCCACGTGGATTTGTTTTGACGCGCTCCAAGCGTGGTTCGCTGGAAAGCCGATAGGCCACGTCGCGTATGTGCAAAACGTCCGTCCAGCGAGTTTAGGCGAAATAAAAAGATTGATCTTTTGACTGACAGCACCCCCACCCAGCATTGGGGTCGGATAGAGTCTCTAAATCAGAGAGTATCGACACTGATGTCCAAGGGAGAGCAGGAGCGCCATCATGTTTCCGCACCACACCGGTGCCATCCCCAGTTGAGGATCAAAGACAGCTAACATAATGCTTGCTGTGGGATAGAGAAGCGTGTATGATTGTTGTGCGATGATCCATGTCTTGTTCACAAGAGCGTCAAGAAGATGTCAAGGTGAGCTCAAGGCCGTCAACTGCTGCTTGTAAACGAAAGGAACATTTCACTCGCGCACGATGGGTGGCATCGTGCGCTAACGTGCGCGTGGGTAGCGTGGCGCGATAACAAGATGGCGCATGCTCGCTCTTGGCTCGCTCTCGCTCTCAGTGTCGCTACTCTGAAGCGAAGCTCATTTAGTGACTCTAGGGTCGGAGAAACGTGGGGGGCGGGGGAGGCATGAGCGGGAATAGCTAGGACAATCTTGCATACTCTCTTCAAGAGGATGTTCGCCAGGCAGTAGAACCCACCTTGCAAAAACGACATTTATGCTGCTCTCATAGTTAAAAAAAGCTAACACATAAAAATGAACACCCTGTACATATGCACAAGTATCCTCATTTGAGGGAGTACGCACTTTCTTTCACACTTTCTCTTGTGGTGGTTTTCGGGCTTACACGGGCAGCTTGGGAACTATTCAAATATTCAGCTTGAAAGAGACATTCCTTCGATGCGAAACTCGAATATGGAATTCCATAATCGATTCGGAATTCGAGCCGAATTTTGTTCTTCCAGAGCGCTTCCGAGAGACAGGGAATGTGTTTTAGATTAACCTTTTTGCACAACACAAGAGAGTCTCTCCTAGGATTGTGAAGTGACTTTGTACCTTTTTTGTACATTTTTGTCAATGTTCAGCGACACGCGAGCTGTTATGTTCGCACGTGGTGGGAAATAGCAGGTCTCCATTTAATATTTTCCCCCTTTCATCTTCACAATCTCTTTTCGTAATATGAAATTTGACCTCATGTATTGATGGAGGACGGCCCTCAAGCTAATTTTTTATCGGCGATCCTATCATGGAAAAAGCTTGTACGCGTAGTATGATAGTTGGCCAGTGCCCCTCAGAAAGTCCTCGCAAAAGCAATGTTATCATGTCACTAATCCCGGCAACTCTGTGATGTCTTACATTGCTAACTACAGAAAATAATTAATTCCTCAAAGCCGCCATTGCCATCCACGCCGTTGCTGCGAACATACTCGTGCAACAGTACTCCACCAAAGGCGAGTGGCAAAGTCGCTATAGGGACCTAGGCAAGTAGCTTCGTGTCTTCAAAGTATGTCGCCGTGGAAGAAGTCACTGGACTGTCCCATGGCATGTGCTGCCTGTGCTACACCTATTGTATTGTTAAAGAACGCCTTTCTCGGGGCAATGCTGTACATATCGCCTGTAATCGCGAAATGAAAGCAATTTAGGCAATAGGATCGACCGCTGAGCTGAGTCATCGAGTTCACGTATGGGCCATTCTACATTAGCTGATCCGATCCTGCAGCGTACAGAGAAACCCCGCAAAGAGTACTAACATACATGAATAGACAAAAAAATCGTTGTCCTCTAATTACACAAGATCATGTTGGGTAGTTTATCGGACAAAGCATGAGCGAATAAATGTGAGGATATCACTGATCACTCACTTACCCGGCTTTACGCTGCCTATTAGGTCCGCCCAAGCTCTGGTGAGGGCCTCCATAACTGTTGGTCTGCCTATACATAGAACTCTGCCTATAGTAGTAGTGTGCTTAGGAATAATACATTTTTTTAAATACCGATGATCGAGCGACCCGACTGGATTGGATCGTATGACGCGGAATAATGCGTCATGCGACATAATAAACGTCAACTGAGCTGCTCAGTTGACAACATTGCCGACGCAAGAGCCCTGAATGCTTTCGCTACGGAAAGCCAAGTAACGGTTGTCAACCATGGGAACAGTGCTAAGGCTCACCTTCGTCGAAGGGCGAACAGCTTGTCTAAACACAGGACAGACTGCCACAGGGTTTGATATTTATGGTATTTATATATACCGAGCTCCTCGACGGGCCTCCTGACCGCTGCTTGAGTATCCCCGACATTATCTCAGGAAGTATCGCCTTTCGTGATAGTGTTCTTCGATATGGACGCCGCTTATTTTCAAAACAGACATCGTATAGTTAACCCCGAGCCTCTCCTCGGTCAGCTGATAACTTCAAACAGGAAGCATGTAGCCTGCACGTGATATATACAGTTTACACAGTTTACGCGGTGGGGGGGGGGGGGGGGTGCAAGTGATGTGGAGTTGCAGGCCTCACACTAGTAAAGCCAAAATCTTCATTTTATTTTTTTTCTTAAAACCAAACCATACCAACCAACAGTTTCCACTTCGAGCTGAGGAATACTGACTATTGAGCCCTGCACGGGCCGACTTTTCCGGGCCCGACCCGGCCCGGGCGCATCGAAACATGACTCGGCCAGGCTCGGACCTTCATGCTTTTATGCGGCCCGGTCCGATGACCCAGCGAATAGAGCCCGGCCCGGTGACTCAGCGCGTAGATCCCGGCCTAGTATTTCCAGACGTGACGTACGCGTTTCTAGCGCTTATCACTCAAATTTATAAGTAAATTTATAAGAAGAGAAGACACGGCCACAGACATACAAGAACTGTCGGTTTAGCATCACTAACAGCACGAGACCAAATTAAATCCAGGATACACGCGGGCAAGCGCGTTATCGTTACACTACCAAGTTTTTGTGGACGTAGAGGGTGCCGTCGACAAGCTCCTCCCAATCCTTACCCCTCTCACCTATAGCTTTGCGAACGTGTTTGTGAAATACGCGAGGAGTCAGGAGCAATGTAAAGTGGCTTTGAGAATGTTATAGAGGGTCGAATCACACGCATAATGCAGTGTCCCTTGCTTGTTTCTTTGCAAATACTATGCACAGAAATGACGCAAGCACGTGATAATATGAACTAATAGTCCTCCATTGCGTGGAAATAGTTGCGTGACCCGGTTGAGCCTGACTCTCGGAAACATGTTTGTCGGCCCGGCCCGGCCCGCCGTGCTGGCGTCTTTTGTCGGCCTAGGCCCGGCCCGGCCACACAGCCAATAACAAGCCTGGCCCAGCTCGCGGGCGGGTCGGGGGCCCGTGCCCGTGCAGTGTTCTATGACTGACACTGCGTGACTAAAAATACACGGGATCGTGTGGCGCTCAAAACGATAGGAAGATCAATCGTATTGAGCGGTGGTGGAAGGCTCTGAAGAATGATGCGCCGTACGTTTTACGTAGAGGCGCTGTGAGGAATTGTAGGCAACAGCCATTCTGCTCTTTTCGAACACAGAATGCAATTAACACTACAGTTAAAAGAGAGGCGCCGTTCCCATCGTCAACAATGGCTTGTTGACAATTGACAAACGGCGAATTCCGTTGGTTGCTTTCCGTGCAACGTAGGTGTAGAGGTTCAGTGTGGAAACGAACGAAGGGAGAAAAGAACTGCCAATGAAACGGGGAAACTCGTTGCACTGAAACGATTAGTGTACCTTCTGCACTGATCCTTCTGCACTGCTACAGCTGTGAAATACTCTGTTTGATCCCTTCTGTGCATATAAGATACATACAAATTTAGAAGAAGAAAAAAAAAGCTATGCCATCTGAATTTTAAGGGTGCAGTGTGCTACGCAGCAAGTCAACAGCGAGCTTTACTACATCCTAGTAAAGCCCCCTGCATGGACCTCGGCATGGACCCCTGCATGGATCTCGGAATTTGGCGTCGATCCCCCGCTTATGACAACGGGACGACAAAGCGTACAATTCCATCGGCCACACAGCAGAAGCGTTTGTCTGGGTCTGCATTCATTATAACCCCGCGCGTCCGAGCTCCCACTATTTCGACACAAAAGCGAGCCAACCCTGGTCTGAATGTACCTTTGTTAGCTCCCACTGGCGTAGCCAGGGGTGAGGCTTCTGGTTGTTCAAACTGCCCCGAAATGAAACATTCGGTAGTGCATTCGGGAGAGAGAAACGAGGGGGAATCCTCCTCTCCCATGTAAATTCCCTGATAGGTCCCATAGTTTGGCGAACCGCTCAAGAATTGTCGGCCATGTTGTCACCATGATGAGTTTCCGCGAGGTTACATCAAGAGTCACAGCTAAATTCTCAGTGTCATTGGCTGTGGTGAAGTCAGGCGTACCGGTATACCCTAGCCAGTGCGTGCTGCAGAGCGTAAAATGAGGCGTAAAAGCTGCGTCCGTATGCATATGCCCGTATGCGTACGCAAAGCGAACCACGTCGTCGCCTAATCCGCGTCTCGGCGAGAATGCAGGTTGCCAGTGTTACGAAGGCGGCGTTGCACTCGCTGCTATCATGACGCCAAGACGGCTGTCTGTCGTTCTGAGTTTCTATTGGCTCGTGCGCAAAAGTGGCTGTTACCGTACATGCTCCGTGACATTCAGGACCCTCTCGAACCTTGGACACTGTACACACCCACAGAAAAACAGTCCGCGTGAGTAAAATTTCATGCATCACGTGACACGCACTATTTCACGCAGTGCAATGCGCATCACGTTGAGTCGACCTTCAGAACTGATCCAGCATTGGTTTCAAACGATGCCTTGGGAGCATTTGCCGGTCCTCTGTCACACGGAGATTGTGAGCGCACCAAGACGTCCAGACTACTTTTTCTTATTATTTGAATATACCACAGGACCCTTTTGTGTCCCAGGTAGGAGTGGACAACAAGATATACAGCGAATACGGACAGCAACTAACCCTAGGGACAGCATAGGGAAGCTTGTTCCATTCTCGTATAGTACGCGAAAAAAAATGAGTATTTCAGACAGTTTACTCTCGAGTAGAATTCTTTAAAAATAAAAGAGTGAAAGCTTCGTGTCGGACGTGGTAGCACGGGCTCCGCGTACGAATGAAGGTTAATCCTATATATCCTCCTAGGTAATTGATAAAAGAACTTATGTCTTTCAACTCGAAATGCACGTTGAAATGTATCAAGGTTAGACTGTATGCCTGTATCATCAACATTTCAGCTCACTAAACCACGACTCCTTATCAAAACAAGTGTGATATTACTCGACACTCGAAATTACGATGTTTACAAACAAAGCGCTCAACTTTGCTCGCCACTGCACAGAACTGGCGCGGGAATGGCGTGACTCCGGCACGGATAAGATACGGTGGTCACTTGAGTTGCCTTACCACAGATCTTCAGCCAGCAGCCAGCGTTTCCGTGTTCGCCTCCGATTTACATGTTTGTCGTTGTCTCGAGCGACAAAACCTTCCCACGATAACGCACCGACAGAACTATACGAAACACGCGCAAGGAACAAAAATACTGTTGATGTGTACGTTGCACCTATGGCATGCGACCGACGCTGGGAAACCGTGCACCCTGTTCACCTGAGCCATCCGGAGGCCAACTTCCGCCTGGGGCAGCATGACCGTGAAGCGTCCCCCATGGAAGCACTTTCTAATGATCCCAAGCAGCACAACATCTTGGTCCAATACTGGACCAATACTGGCAATGCCGGCCCAATACTGGCCCAATATTGGACCAAGATTGGCTATACTGGCCCAATATTGTACCAAAATTTGACCCATATTGGCAATACTGGCCCAATACTGAACCAAGATTGGACCAATATTAGCAAGGGCCATTATTAGGGCCAAGATACTGTGCTGCTTGGGATTGCACAACAGCCAGAAGAAACAAACAAAAAAAACGTTGAAATTTACGTATGTAATCCATCTCAAGTTCCACGAGATAGAGAGGGCAATGGTGTGATAAACCCGCAGCCATATATGAAGCCACCCTGGATGGGGCCATGTTGACCTCACCTTGCCTTGTTTGCAAATGGCGGACATTAGAGACTCATGCGGACCTTGCGTCTTCCGTGTCATTTATTAGTTCCGTAATGCAGCCAACAATTTTTCCCAAGCCTACGGAAGATAATAATAATTGGGTGTTGTGTGATCATTGTATGATCATGAGCGACGCCAAGGGCGCGGTCTGTGGATTGCTTGCCTGAGGGTTCTTTAACGCGCGATGAAAGCTCATCACACGGCACGCCGTATTTAACGTCCCTCGCGGAAGACTGCGTGTTTAAGCAACTTGTACCCTGCCACCAAGTTGCTGGCGTCCTCGGCCGGGTTCGAACCCTCGATCTCGCGATCAGAAGGCGAACACGCTACCGACTGAGCCACCGAGGCCGGGGCTATGATACTCACATAACCGAAAAGTGTAATAGCGATATGTATGAATAAGACCACCACCGAAATCATTGAGGCCGACAGATAGCGGAATTAGGAACGTCGTGTCTCTACACACCGTCTTTCGCACTGTCTGATAAGGAACCGCATTTATAGCGAATTCATCCGATCGTTTCCGTGCAGAAAAAGCTGCACTGGTTCGAGCGTCCATGTCTCATTTCATTGGTCGTTCGGTTCGCTCTTCGTTCGTTTTTGCCTTGACAGAAGGAGTGCGAGAGAGAAAGGAGAGGGCCGCCTGCGGGCATCAAAGCTTGGAGCCTCGCCAAGGTGGTTGCGCACTCTATTTCCTCTCTATCTCGTTGCTTACGCTACGCATGTATTTATTCGGTTGCATAATGATTCTGCACTCAAAGCTCTACAGATATATTCAAAGAAAAAAAAAGTGAGAGTGAAAAGTGAAATGTTAGATTCTAAATTGTACAGTAAAAATAATTCTCTCGTTTTATTACCCAACCCTATGACCTTCCAGGACCCTTGCCGTCCGGCGCCCACTCTGGAGGCAAGCTGCCCCTCTCGCAGCCCCCTCGCAATGGGTCTGGTTGTACCATGCAGCCCTGTACAATGTAGCCTACGTTCCCTCCTTTCTGCAAACGCCTGCGTCTGCTTATAGAAACAGTGCAATGTGTGAACAGATCACGTCCAACGCCCTTCGTTGTTTATACTGTAGACCTTTATGATGCCTTGATATGCATCGCTAACCAGCTCAAGCTCACAGTTTCCCTCACTTGTCTTTAGTGAGCCCGCGGCGAGTGGCGTCGCAGAGTAACTTACACGCAGGAGCGGTCTTGGGGGGGAGGTCCGGATGTCCTGTCGGACACCCCTCAATTTCTGTCGTTACATTCAATTGACCTTGGTAGTGTAACAGCATGCTGTCCAAAACAGGACCCCCCCAACTGCCAACTCTGGTTTTTCGGAGGGCGGAACTTGCAGTCCGAGATAAATGCAAAGTTAAAATGACCTGTTTATTCAATTCGTTTTTGATGCTGACTTTATATAGCACAATGGTTTCCTCGGTGTGGCTGATCGCCGCTCTTCAAAGGATGCTGGGAGTATATGGCTGATAACTCAATGCGAGATTACGCCGGTTATCCCGCAAACGTGTACTCTGCAAACCGGCAGTCTTATGTAAGAATATTCCCATAGTTAAGTCTTCGGATGAGACATACCGCCCCTTCCCACAAGAAAAAAAATACTGTGTAATCTAATCTCATGACGCTAATTTGAAATGGAAACGCGCGTTTTCCTGTTTGTGTTTCTTTTTTCGGGTTTGCACTTGAATATATAGTTGTCCATGGCTCGTCAACTCGATATTGCTCGAATTTGCAGTTCCTGAAACAATACCCGATTTTTGCGCAGATTTTCAAGAAACATAAAACACTGACAACACAAGGGTCTAGTTTGCACGGGAATATAAAAAAAATTGCACTTCAGGCGGATTCAGTACCAAAGAACGAGCACTCAGTGGGTAGCGTGGCGCTGCGGAGGGTTGCAGACAGTTGCTTCAACACGGGGAGCTAGTAAATGAGATAATGAAATCAATGAAAACAATAGCCTCCCTGCCGCCTACCCCTAGGAGGGCTGAGAAAGCGTGTCATGGTTTATTGAGGGCCCATGAGCCGCCTCTCCACCCAAAACACACACTCATTGTCAGGCTACAATCCATTGGAGCGACACCGCTTATGTAGACGATCACAGTTCACACGGCGTTTCGGATACAGCAAACACCGGAAGGGAATAGATGCGCTGTCCATTAGCTGCATGTTGGCAGACAGCCCTAGGCTGTTAGCTACTGCTCCGAAATTAGAACATCTTTCACATGGTCCGCCGCACGTGAGCCCATTTCGTCGCTATCGTAAAGCGCGCTCTCAGCAAAGGGTTTTTTCGCGGAATCGGCAACGGCAAATTTCATCCGGGAACTGGCACACCTGTGCAGCAATGTTCGCTTGGAAAAAAAAGTCCGATCCAAATGGAGCACTATCCGTCATAAGGCGCGCTTACCCCGTGACGTTTCCTCAAAACGCGGCGAAAAGTCGAGCACCGCGAACAATGACCTCGACACCACTTGCGCATGCCACGTACGAGGCATTTGAATAACGCGAAGCTTGGAGAACAAAATGCGAGGGAAAACATTGGTGTAATTAGAGGTTTCGCTGTAGCACTTACAATGCTACGCACTAGGCTTTTACATGACCTGTTGTCGACGTGATCACGTGCTCTAATTGCGCCAATATTACTTCGCGTCATGCGGTGTTCCTGCGCAGATGAGAGCACGACGTCTGAAAACACTGTTTCCTACAGTTTCACATTACAGGGTCTGCGTTGCTTGAATTTCACGTTGCAACGCATGATATTCGCGATGTAGCCGCGTTTAACGCGCTTTGAATATGATCTTTTCCATATCTACGCGTGGCTGAATTGGCGACACGTGCAGTAACAGAATTCCCCTTAGATTACAGTTGACAATGTGAGGAATTTTCAAATGTTTCCTGTCGGAAGGCGTCGGAAGGCGTCGCACGACGTTGCACAATACTTGCCAATGCCACCATTCGCAATCGTGGGCAAGCAGCAGCAGAAGCACGGAAACACAACATGCAAACGCTGCCCGGCACAAGTAGCCTTTTCGTGCTCAGCACAAAATACTAAGTTCACGTTATTTCATTTCCGCGGCACTGTTTATACACACACTCAGAGCGCGCACCCTTATAAGAGGGCGCAAAAGCAGATGAACACTGCACAATAGTGTAGAATGAATGAACCAAGCCGGCAGTGGAGCATGAGGTCCCACGTTGACAAAGAATATTCTCGCGAAATCAAAGTTTACACGGAGCGGCATACTGTAATGTGGTGCGCCGAGCTGCATCAACAGCCAGTACACAACTTCCTAAAACTTAACGGAAGAATGAAAGGGAATATTGAAGACAAAATGGGATAAAGAAATCAATGATATACGCACCAACGATGCCTTTGGGAGAGTCCTGTTCTGCGCAGCCTACGGGGCATAAGAGGAAATACTAGACTTTGTTTGAAACGTAGGGCGCTAGATGGCAGTAGGGATGTTATTCGCAGGATGGGCAGCAGCAGCGCACTTTCGCTTTCGCTGTACTGGGTAGTAGCGTAGTGTGTTTGTCTAGCATTGCGGAAGGTTCTTATATGCGCTGTGAATTTCGTGCGTGTATCCATTCCATGTATTATCACCACTCCATTGAGCTACAGCTCGCAAAACGTCAGCCAAGGCTCAAACGTGCCCAGTTGTTTCGCAGCCATTACCAGTCGTACTTCGTTTACGTGATAAGGGATTATCCTTCAGCTAAGGAAAGAAACGTTGATTTCGGCGGCAACACGCGCCACATGTCAGAATAAGTGTCAAGAATATGTCGCACACTTGTAATTTACGTCGACGTGTCAGTGTTCCGCTTTCGCGATTATCCAAGAATATAGTGAGAACCGAATAATCCTGAAGGTGATCACAATTCAGATACATCCTGTTCCCCTTAAATGGACTTCGGCGTCCCTTCGCCCTTCCATTATCGTTATTGCGGCACCGAAGACCACCACGCTGACGGCACACAGCAGCTCAACCGCAGAACATATGCAATTTGCTACGCACGAAGCACTGGAGCGACGACTCGTGCAATTCACATTAGTGACGTCCGTGTGACGTAATTATGGCGTCGTACACGTCACCGAACTTTTCTCAGATAGCGTACACCCGGAGATAAGACTGGCATAAAATCGGCACTTCATCTTCCCATCGGACAGTAGATACTGTGGATTACAATCCGGGGAGCTGAGCGATAAGGCAGCCTAGTGACGAAATTGTTAGCATTACAGGATAAAGTCTGACGCAGCGGCGGCATGTGTCGTTGCTGATCATGGATCTGAACTGCAATACAGACAGAAGCCTGACACAAGTTCCCGCATTGTGTAAAGCGCAGTACGATGCAAGCGGGCTTACAAGACACGTAGGGACAAAACAACGTACCTACGCACAAAACACGCAGTACCGATATATCGTTCTATATGTCATACATCTCTCCCTATCGGCTAATGGCACAATGTTGTCATCGAAATCGATCGTAGAAGTGCACGTTCTCACAAAGGCAGATTTATATCGCAGAGCTTCTCCGAAATATTTAAAAAAAAATCGTACGTACCTGAAAACAATAGAGACCTGAGTCGTTAGCAAAGGCACTGCCGGCGTCGTATGATTGTAGCGTAAAGAAGCAGCGGGACTCGCACGCAAGCCTTGTAAGGCTGATAGGGGTTCCAACAGATCGCTCTAAACTGGACAATTATCAATGTACATTTCGTACCTGCAAAGTAATTCCAAATAGACCTACTCAGATTTGTACGGTAAATGCAGGATCGTCAGGTATTATCGCGTGTTCCCGACTGGCTTTGCGCGGGTTATCGATTGCGACGCAAGCGCCATCGTATGATGCAGTGTCCAGACGCGGAGCTCGGGCCACGTGTGGGTTTCGCGTTGGCGGTAGAAGGATCGATAGAGTCTGGGGAGGCATGTGGCAAGCATTACGGATACGTCATAGGTTTTTCTCGCTCCGTGATCTGGTTGGCTTTCGCTGACGTTCGGTGGTCTATAAAAATACACAGTGATCTTACTATAAGCAGCCACCACGTGCCCGTTCTGCCTGCTCTAATCATAGCCAACTCAAGTAGTATTTCAGTAGTTCAGAACACAATATGTACGCAGTACAAGTTTCCCAGACGGATGTCTTCACACTTCCCGCTGAAGTCAGCCCAGGACGCAACCTATAACCCCTAGCCTCACCCTCCTTCCTCCTGTTTTCTCTCAGTCTATCCGTGTCTGTACATCACATATGGGCCCAGTTGCTTCGCTACAACAACACCCCAATTGTAAAAATTGCCTAAAGCTCATTTTGCCTCGTTACGTGAAAATTATCTTATACCATGCATTGGTCTTATCTCTTCTAGGCTGTACGATACCCTGTTTGTGTCAGTACAATACTACAGTACTATATCAAACCTAAATTCATTGCAAACCATTTTTAAAAAAAACGTTGAGAGGCAATAATAAACCGGAACCTTGCGCACAGTGCGGAATGCGGTTCCACTATGCACGCAAGTTGTTCGCCGAGGAAGTGCTGGTTCATTCTTAAAAATTGGCTGTATGACGTAAAAATTCGGGTGGCATTCATAAAAAAAATTGCACACTACGGTAGTTTGTGGAAATACCCTGCGACTTTAATTTGAATAGTGCATTATAGAAACATCCTGCCTTTATTGAGGGCACCCTGCCCCAATCAACACGGAATGTTGGTGGAACGTAGAATGTACGTTGTCTAATGTTGAACAACGTCGAACGTAGAATTCTAGGCGATGAATCAACGCTGATTCAACTGTATCTGGTCAATAGTGGATTGTCAACGTAAAAAGAACGTTGATTTTCCCAAAGCCACTTAACTGTAGATATAGGTAGCAAATTGTTAATAGTTGGTTGTTTCTATACATTGTACCTTCAATGTAATTTCAACATTTATCACGATAAGAAAAGCTAACTTTCCCATTCGTGATAAATGTTGACAATATGTTGAAGGTACAATTGCAATGTAATAGAAACGTAAATATTTGCTACGCGTACATACATCTACAGTGCTCAATTAACGCTATTTTCTACCATACCTTATCCAACTGTAGATCTCGAGTGCAGAGAAAACGTTAATTCAACACTAGGCTTTCAACCTTATATATCAAACAGATACCCAACGTCCCTTCTGCATTCTACCTTCAACACAATGACTGCTTGTAGAGGACCAGGTTCCTCGTCAAGGCCACTAATCCCTTTTCTACGTGGCCCTTATTTCCTTTGGAAATAAAATAACAATGAAATGAAATGAAAAAAAAATGAGAAGGCCTTGACAATAGACACTCCCTGTTTACAAACAAATGACGTCAGATGGTACAGCAGCGCAGCCAACTTGGTAGACTGGAACTACTATAGCAAAAAATCAATAAGACGCAAGAAAGTTACGTTTAAATATAGATTCTCATGTTGTAAGATTTTTCTGTAATGCCTTACATATTATAAATCGTATGGCCTTGTTCTGCTCCATTATCCCGTTAGCCCTATCTTTTCGGTAGCCTTTTCTAAAGATGGCTACACCGGACCCATCTATCTTCTGTAGCTTGAAGGGCACGTGGTGTCCCTATACAAAGCAAGCGCGAATTAATCGTAATAACACACCACATTCCGCACAGGATACGGCGTTGGCTTTCAAGACGATGCAACTAGGGTGGAGCCCTTGGGTGGAGCCTTCTTTTCTTGCCGCGGTGGACCGGGAACGCGAGTGAAGACACCAAAGCGACTAAAAACGTGACCTCATTTGTGTGTACCACTAATACAAAGAAGCGACCTTTGACCTTCGTGAAGGAATACCGCTTTCATGAAACGGCGGTGTTCTCTGTCCGCGTTGTTCCCGTTTCGCAATGTCTACCAACGTCATGATTACGTCACGGTGACGTTCCTTAGGTAGAGGTCTATAGGGAGAATAGGAGTCATAGACCACCAAAAACTGTGCTAGCGAGCGGAGGTGGGGAAATTACTTTTATTTTGTAATGCATTACCATTACTCATTACTTTTATATAAACTAACGCATTACATTACTCATTACTTTCTCGAGGTTAGTAATGCATTAGTAATGCCATTGCTGTAACCAAGTAATGGCATTACTCTGGAGTTTAGGGCATAAGCCTCAAACGTGCCACGCATGAGTTTTCTTCCTTGCTTCGCTTGTTATAGGCAATGGCCACACGAATATCCCCCAAATCGATGCCACTAAATCCCTGCAGGAACGCGACTGACAGGCAAAAACCAAAAACTATAGATAAGATTATTGCAATATAGTAGTTGATGCTCAAAGTTATCATCCGCTAGCTTTGAACGCTTCGGCGACAGGACATCTTTTGCTATACTGAGCACTCGTCCAACGGAAGCGGATGACGGAATTATCGTGTTGTATTGTACGAACAGTCTCTTGATTGTCGGAAGCCATCTAGCGATTCTAGGTTGCGATCCTCATAAATTGCACCGAACCGTAAAATTTCTCTCATCGCAACTTACTGTCTCGATACAAGCACAAAATTCGGCCCACAGAAGGGTCAAGTCTCCAACCGTCTGTGCTCGCTATGCCCAGCTCTACAATTCTGTCCTGGCAGAAAAACGACCTTTGACAACACAAGACAAAATAACACGGTACCACATCAAACTTCTCACTTGCTACACTCATGGAGTGTGTTTCTGTTTCGTTGATTCTCCTTTACCCCAAACTCGTACAGGAGAAATAACGTGATATCACCATGTCGACACTGACAACAGACACCGCCGGCTGTTGACCACTTGTAGAATTCCCCAGGCTGGGCCCTTATCTCCGTCTTTGTTGCCCTGAGCTCATTGTTAAAGACGGGTTGGAAAAACCTGGATGTTCCCGACCTTCACGTGGCGCAATCAACATTCGACGAAAGTAATGAGTAATGCCACCCTGCATTACTCAGTCGAAATGTAATGCATTACCATTACTCATTACTTGCTGGTAAAATGTAATTCGTTACCATTACTCATTACTCAAAAGCAACGCATTACCCGGTAATGCATTACTCCCCACCTCTGCTAGCGAGCCTGCCAATGGAGTGCAAGACTCCAAAATGATCGTCTCCAAAATGAAGGAATGGTTAGCCCGATCAAGAGCCGGCAACCTTTGGCTGCGTTATGATTACCAGTGGATGGTGGGGAATATATTTATTAGAAGAGAAAGAAAGAAAAAAACAGTGAAAAGCCAAACGGGTGTGTCGACCTGCTGTAAAAATAATAATAATAATAATAATAATAAATAAACAAAACAGACAGAAACGAGTCATCTAAAGCGATCACAAGGCCCAATTTCACCACTGCCTCCTAGATCAACCGTTGCGTAAAGTTGCATCTCACGCAGAGCTCACGCTCAGTTGTACGCTCAACTTTTGCTTGCGATTGTTAGTGTGGTTTTTTCTTTTTTTTTCGGGACCATATTTTCCGGGGGCCATTTTTTGCGGGGCCGTTTTTCCGCGTGTAGGAAAAAATTGTCACAAGTTGCGTGGGCGGAAAAAATGGTCCCGCAGGCTCCTGTACGCCCAAAAATACAAGGGCGTGTTTGCGGATTAGCCGACTGAGTGTTACCATTCACTCTCTCCATTTGTTGAAATTGGGAGACATACTTCGTTTTCTTTTTTGTTCATGTGTTAATGAATACTAAAATATGCACGCCATTCAATGAGTAACATAAAAGCGATATCATTCGCTGCTTTAGTTCGCTAGCGACCAATAGGAAAATACTAGCGTCCAGGTTGAGTTAGGAACTACACCCGACTCCTCCCCCCCCCCCCCCAACGTACAGCGAGCGTGACGTCGGAGCCTCGGGCTAGTGAGCTCAGTGTGGCTCAGTTTAAAGAGTTTATATGCGTTTTATTTCACTAGTACGACTACAGAAGGTAACGTGCCATTTTACCTCACTACCTTGCAATCGTTCCTTTTATAAAAGAACACGGGTACCATTTTCCCGACCTATCTGCCAGAAATCGCGTTGTGTACTCCGCTGAATAAAAAGGGAGAGAGAGGGGGAGAGAGAGAGAGGAACAGACGCAATCCGCTCAATACAACGCGAATGTAATCGCTTTTATATTCATCACTGAATGGCGTATAGCTTCTATTGTTCACTAAGATCAATGTTAATTAAGAAAGCCTATGTCTCCCAGTTTCAACAAATCAAGAGGGCGAATGCACTTGCTCGGGTACGCTTAATGGTGAATCGGAGATACCGCTTCACTCGTATATCCCCTCTTAATACAAAAAAGAGCCCTACGTATTATACTCCGTATCCCACAGAGAAATCAGTATCCTTCGCGTTCAATAAGTTGTCCGTAACCACCGTTTTCACTCTGGTTGGTTAATTTGCCAAAACCTCGCACAAACTATGGTAAATTTACACTACGGTTTCATGGAGGGAAATATGGAACTCTTTAGAGTTGGCAACAAGCGAGAACGCTAATTATATAACTGTGTGAGAAGTGACCTTAAAGCTTATCTATTACGTTATGCGATCACTTCAGGGTAACATAACTCGGTGTCTAAACACATTTCTGGTGCTATTCTCCTCAGGCGTCACGATGTCGACTTGAGTGTGTATAGTAGCATTTGTTGAGTGTACGCATTTTTAGTTTTAATTATTTTTTTCTTCTCGTCACACAAGACTATATTAACTATTGATTCTGTTGTATAAGCTTGTATAATATGCCTTAGATGGGATTTCATTACAGGTCTTGCCCTCGCAATCCCTTTAAGATATTGTATTTTACGTTTCGAAGTAATAATAAAAATCCTTGAATCCTAGAAAGTGCGTCATAATGCAACTGTTGATTCTACCTTTTACAACACGACATTTTCTACGTAGCATCTATAATGCCAACATAGATTCTACCAAACAACTGCAGAACTTGCAACGTTATATATATCAACGTAGATTCTTGGTATCATTGTTGAATGAGGCGGTTGTTTAGTATTGAATAAACCCTAAGTCCTTCCTTACTGTAAACAGTTTTTTTCCTTACAAACAAACAAACAAACTGTAAACTTGGTGCGTGGCAAAAAACCTTTCTGACGGTTCTCCAGGAGGTTACGAATTTTTGTGTCGTGCAGCTTATTTTTCAGATTTAAATAACACCTTGTCGGATATCACGTAGAACAGCCTAACGTCAGTTTGTGTAGAGCAATTCCCTTAGAATAAATAATCTCAGATTACGGCAAGAGAAGTACGGTCTGTTTCAAGCACTCAGTGAGCTGGGCAAAGCATTTCAATATTACCGACAAGAGGCAGTATACGGAGGGAAAAAATTAATCCACACATGCATACATCCCGACTACAAGCAAATTTATAGATGTAGTCCTTGTGGGACCTAAGATAGTACGTCAAGTTTTGCTCACCATTTCTTGCTTCGGACACACTCAAGCCTATAACATGAGGCGGCTTCAACCCCCACTCTTCAAAATAACGCTTCGCTTGTTACAGAGTCACTAATACCTTCTCATACAAAATCCATTTGCATTCGGCAAGGAAGTGCAGAAGGGAAGGTTCATGTCCACGTCATTCCGCAGAAAATTACATTTGCCTCGCAGGAATGACAATATCTCTCGATACACTCGGGTTCCCACGTGAGACATTAACCATCGCGTACAACAACGTGGAAGCGTAGACCTACAAGATATTCGCAACACTAAACGCTACTGACAGCGGAAGTCGAGGTCGCAGCAGAAAGATTGCAGTAACGCAAAGACTGCAGGTGCAAGGGTACAAATTAAGTAATAGCCTCATACGTTATTCCAAATTGTTTGTCTATACGACTTTTGCCGTTGTAAAAGTAGCTTCAGAAAATATTTTAATGCGGCATGTTACTATAACCAATCAATCTTCACAAAGCAGGCTTGGCTACAGCTTCCTGGAGAGGGCTACATCGTGGAAGGCGTTCCGGTCATTTCTGGCCTGCTGTTTCTTGTTGCACCATGAAACTTTGTACATTAAATGGAAGTGACCATGTCCTCTGCATGCTGCATTGTCATTGACATCCACCGGTTTTTCTGAACACGTCATCGTTCTTTTTTTTTTTTTGATTGGGTGTTAGCGCCGCGAAGCAACTGTGGCTATGAGCGACGTACAGATGTGGACAGACGGAGAGAGGATAGCAGGAAGGAGTGGGGGACAGTGGGGTTAGTATGCGTCCTGGGCCGACTTCAGGAGGAACTGTGCCGACATTCGTCTGGAAAGTCTTCGGAAAACCCAGGGAAAACCTCAGACAGCACAGCCGGCGGTAGGATTCGAACCCACCACCTCCCAGTCTTCAGCACGACCTTGGTTACCACCAACGAGCGGACGCCTTAGCCCACTCGGCCATGCCGCTGGTCGTCATCGTTCTATTTCACACCCATGTAATATGTTGCCTTCCTGTGGACACGTGCTTCGTGCGATGTCGAAGAAGCAACAACGGCGTTACTCCACAGCTTGATTCACGCTAGCATATGTTATTGTTGTTGTTGTTGTGGCCGAGCGCACCGTAAAGAACCTGCCACAGCGAACGTCAATGCTGAGTGGGGGATTGTCTATCGACGACGCAAGAATTTGGAATCAGTTAACATGAACCAATCATTAAGTATACCTCGAACTAGACTGAAAATAGACTCAAGCCATTCATTTTTTTTTTTTTTTTCACATATACGTATCGCTGCAACTTGTCCAGTTCAATTTGTGCAATTTGTTCAATAAGTGCAATTTTGTTAATGTGGACCTAATTTGGAAATATTTTTGTATGCTGGTTATATTAACATCTTTTATCTTTTTACCAACGGTTAACCCACTTCCCTCTGCATTGCCTCACGAGTCACGACCCTGACGGTAAATAAATAAATAAAATAAATACCACATATAACACCAACCCAATCAATAATCTGGCATTGTCGCACTGTTGTCTGCAAAAACGTTAAGTGTGACTATTGTGTGGCCCGAAACTATTCATTGTAACGCAAAAAGCGACGACCGCAACTTGTCAGGTGTAACCAAAGTACTGCTCAAATTTCCGTGCACTAGCAGTGGATAAATTATTAAACACCGACACTAATTTATATTGCTAAGCTCAACCACACGCGAAGGATAGGCAAGCAATACGTGACGAAGTCTACCGGAGAAAAATAAAAACAGGTAATAGCTGGTTTTAATCGATGGGAAGGTATCCACGAAGACGATCACCCTAAAGATCACCCTGCTTCTTTGAAGCGGGTGACATCGCATTTGCGAAGCTTGGATTAGATATAGCTTCCTTTATCGCATCGTCTTCGTGAAGTTCTTCCCATGTACTAAAACTCCCTGATAGTAGTGCATCGGAAGAATTCTAGGAAAACGATGGAAGTATTTGTCCCTTCTATGTTGTTCCAGCCTCAAAACATCAGTTATCTCATGTTCTAGGAAAACGATACGATAAAAGAAGTTATCAAATCCAAGCGATGTGACGTCACTCACTCCAAAGAAAGAGCGTGATTGGCTTATCATGTTTTCGGAACTGTTATCGTAAGGCGCCTTGCGATCTACTCAAATTCGCTGGTACAGCTCACTTCAACCTTAATAATAACACTGGAAAAAAAATATGGCCTCGTTCCCGAGCGCGATTACAGCTGAACCTTGGGGACACAAGGAAATCTTAATTGAACAAAATTATTGTGCTAGTCTAACGCAATGATTTTGTTCACCAAACATTCCCCAAGTGCCCCCAGGGTGACTGTTATCGCGTTCGGAAATGAGACCAAATTTTTTCCAGTATTATTATTAAGGTTGACGGGAGCTGTACATAGCCCCCCCCCCCCCCGCGCGCCAAAAAGTTAAGAAAAGGGATATAAATACGAACTAAAGGTGTTCCACAGTTGCGAGCAAGGAAATCGATAATACTTGGAAAGCAAACATATAAAGTGACTAAACCAGGTTACTTTCGCAATGATACCAGTCAGGTTGAATCACCTGTCGGCGTGAATTGCTGCAATTCGTATACTGTTTTCATAATATTGTTTTCTGTTACATTTCTGGAGTGTCATGTTCACTTTGGGCGATGGGGAGCCACCGACCATGAACACGAGAAAGAATCAGCAGACGGCTTCCAACTGGAATGCGGCCAATCGTAATCATGAGAGTCGAAGAAACGCGCGTGACGACGACGACGCTCAAAGTAGAGCAAGGGGTCTGGGTTGACGCGAACCCGTTTCAGGTACAATACACCGGATAATTACCGGCGCATTCCTCCTCATGCGGATGGTCCGCTGCTACGCGCTTCTCGAGGGACGAGTGCTCAGAGGGCCACTGTTCATGGGCAAATGTCCCTGTTTTTATGTCGCTTAGCGGACCGTATACATATTGCTACAATTCACCCTATGCTGACACTTTTGCGAAAACATTTCCTTCGATGTCACACAGTGATTCAAAACAAGGATTTTCTCCATCTCGCGAAACACCCTTCCCCTGCACACTCACCCCACACATATTTCTAAACCCCCCAAAGACTTCGATGAAAATCCTTGACAAATATCTGGAAAGGTTTCTGGTACGCGGAACAGGTGGACAGTTTGGCATGGGACGTGGAAATCTTGGCCACGGTCTACGTGAGAGTGCGTAGATTTAAAAACAGTGCTGCCGTTCCTTCGCGGAACTCTGGTGGAACTACTACAACGTCTGAAGGCACTGTTGTTGGACACAGGGGGAAAAAAATAATAATAATCGTGAGTGATTTCCATTGCCGTGCTCGCAAACGTCTTGTTTACAAGTTCTAGATATACAAAGGTGTGGTAAATTACGTGTCCAATTCGAGATCTTGTAGCGGTCACTCGGGGCCCAGCCAGTGGCGGATCCAGGGCGGGGGGCGGTTGGGCGATCGCCCTCTGTCAATTTATACAGTGGATTTCCCTTTCTCCCTTCCCCCACTACGCGTTCCGACAAAGAAATCGCCTCCCCCCCCCCCTCAAGCCGAGGGTCGGGATCCGCCCCTGGGCCCAGCCCACGGACCACCAACATGAGCTCCCCAGAGAGCTCCCGAAATAAGTTCGTACATACTAGTACTACGTTGCAACTTGCAAGACACGTCGTGCCCGACAAAAAACTGCAGAGCACGAGTATAAGTACGAAGAAAATCAAACCTACCGCGTCGAAGCACCATGCCGCTTTCCAGCCCGCTATTGCCGTTGAATATCCTCGGGTAGGTACGGAATTGCCAGCTCATGGGTAACACTCATACCTGGAGCAAGCACCACAACGGAGGCTCATAGCGGGGGTACTCTCTTTTTGCGGCTTCTCGAGCCCGTAGCCCGCAAATAGCGACGATCCCTCCCTCCTCGTCGTCGCTCTGCCGGCGAACATCTGGCTCACTTACTACAGAGTTGCTGCTTCTATCCTACTTTGTTTTTTCTATATTTTTGCAACAAAAAGGAAAAAATAAAAATAGAAAGCGTATAGTTCGCATGATATTGCGATATCCTAGTTGAGCAACCATCGCGGAATAGCACATACCCCTCATAACACTAGCTTGTGTTTATTTGTCTACACTATGTAGCGTATGCGGGACTGTTCCCCTTGTCCAGAACGCAGTTTTCAATTCCTCCACCTCTTCTCCTTCTTCCTCTAGGTGTCCGGCCTAGTTCGCTACATCCTACATCCAGAGCGAGTTTCTACTGAGCAACGTGCTTTGAACTCGGTGCTAATGTTCCTGGCTGCACGAAATCGTCCTGGGCTGACTAAGAATTAACGTTTCACCGGCCGAGGAACATGGACACAAAATGACAATGCGAAGCAACAAATAGCCAGCAGATATGAGGGAATGATGGAAGGCTCACGTACGCCTGTTTGTGCGATTCAGAACAGTGAGGACTCGAAAGGGTTTTTAGCAGACCACAGCAGATGCAGGGCAATTCTGTCGTCTGCCTCGGAAACTGTCACAAATAGGGGTCGCTGCATCTGGCTCAAGACAAGCAACTGCACAGTGATATGGCTCTCACGTTTCCCGTGGTATTCTATATAAAAGCAGCTGTAGCTCACAAATTAGTCTAGTCTTGGTCACGTTCTGCACAGCAAACCACTTCGCTTTCGGAATTCGCGCTTTTCGCCAAATCGACGCCGCACAGCGGTGAAACTTGGGACTAGCCGATCCAGGTACACACGGCCGACCGCGCGTTCACTTGCGGAGAAGTTGCTGCTATTCGCATGGGGCGCTGAGCTGCACCCGTATTTTGCTGTTCAAATCATGGATGAAGTAAACAGTGCAGACAACGACCAGCAAACTACGCTAAACGACTTCTGTTCTGTGTCACAATGGGACTCTGCGCGCCGAGGGGACAGCAGTTTGTCTGTCCGCGTTTTCTTCTTTACACACATGGAATAATGCCTACTTTGACGCATCCTCAGAAGAGATTGATTGAGCGACTCAAAATCAGCAAACCTGTTACATCAGCAATGACTGTGTGTGTGTGTGGCAGAGCTCTTGGAGCGGTACTGCCTACATATCTGATGCGCGTTCTTTCTTTTTCTTTTTTTCTGAAGCACACTTCTTTGCAGCTTAGTCAGGAAGGGAAGCTAAACCTTGTCCAGGCAAAACAGAACAAGTTTGCTTCAAACTTGAGTAGCCATTTTGTGTAAGAAAGCGCAAGGGAAAACGCGAAAACGTATACCAAGTCAGTTTTCTAACTGTGCATTTGGTCAATCACTTGGGAAAGAATGCAGAAAGAACGCGACGTTTCGTTAAGGTGTCCCCAAAAACACACACGTCAGTGACACACGGGTGTGGTAGCATTACCCTGTAAACTCTAAACTACATTCGTACATGCGCCTACACACTTAGAAGATCTTATCTGTAAGAAAGCATAGGCACAGCTGTCGTGTGCTTGCATGTATCTGAAATTCCTGGAGCGCAGGACACCCGCTGCTTGCTATTTCGGCCTCGCAACCGGTAAACGTGAAATTCACCTTCACGTAGTGTGGTTGATCAAACAAATCGGAACTTCGCAAATAATACGCGACAACTATAGCCTTCTCTTTGGACAACTCTGTTACGCCTGCCGTTTAATACTCGTTCGCCTTCAACGCATCGAGAATCAACATTGCTGTTCAGAAATCTCAAAATCGCAACTAAGCGACAACCTGGATGCGTCCGCCATGTTGGAGTTTGGAGGCGCCACCTACAGGTCATGCAAAGCGCGAATAGACAGCACGTTACACGGCTGTGTTTGGCCATTGAAAGCACTTCCACATCGCAAAAGGTGCAGAAACCACGGCAGCTTTGAGATATATGTTGAATGGTCTCTATACACGTAAATGTAAGAAACCAAGTTGAGGAAGAGGCATCCCAGACAACCTCCATAGGGCTGCAGAGGGGACACAGGTCCACCGTCACAGGGAGGGGGGGGGAGCGAGCTAAAGTTCTAAGGACACTAAGAAAGCTTCTGTAATAGAACAACACGTGCTAGACGCAGTCCACAGTTCCTCATTCATAATAGCTGCATAATCTTCGAAGCTTCTCACATGGCATACTACCACAGGCTTGATAAAGAGAGCGAAGAAGGAAGACGGCAGGTATGACTGAGATAAATCGATAACATATGAGGGACGGTGCATCCACTACCAATTCTGATCACTCCAAACCAACACATCAGAAGCATCGAAGCGTTGGCTGATGGAACACACGGAGCGTCACCAAAAAGAAAACAAGAAACGGGCAGTTATCCTGCACACACATGAGAGTTAGACAGGACCGTCAGCGCTATGGTCTCGACTGTGCTTGTTCACATTGGGAGCGTCTGCGCGACAATTGACCACCGTACGCGTCCTACGCTGGACCAGGCCAGACTATGGGCCATGACACAGTGTCGCCACACCACCCGCAGGCGTAAAATCAGAAGGTCGTTCACGAAAGATTCCGTGGAATTCAGCATATGGTGAAGAACAAGTGAGGTGAGGTAATGTGAGGTTTAATGGCGCATCAGAAAATGAATAATGCCATATGTAGCACGATGGTGATGGTCGATTACTAAATATTAACGGGGGTACATGATAATAGGTCTTGGAAGTAAAACATGACTGGCACCTTTTCGGGATTAGTTCCGGTATTCCTTAAACGCGTCGCACAGAGTAACACACGCTAGCACCTTCAGAGATGGATGCGTAGGATATCTTAGGCAGTTTGAGGCTTTGTTTGTATCTGTCCCCTCTATGTTGTTCCAGCCTCAGAACATCAGTTTATCTCTTGCGTAGGATAGGTGACGTGTCTCTGCAGATACGTCTACCCACCGGCACTAACCGAGAGGTCCGCTTCCACCAAAGTCAAACGCCATCCTACTTCTGTGAGGCTTTGGGATCGACCCGGTCTTCGTCGAAACACTTCAAGCCAGAAGGGCCGAATCGGAATGTCTGTGCGTATTTGTTTGTGTGCGTAGACAGTGTAGACAACGACTTCTCCGTAAAGGGCACCCGCAATGAGAACATGTCCCTTATAACCATGCCCTTGTCGTGACAACCAACTCGGCAATTGGAGCACCCTCAGCGCCGGGTCCCACACATGGAATGGAACCCCCAGCACTGAGAGCGTAACTTCCATGTTGGTACCATGACGCAGGGAAATGAGGGTCTGCTAACTTGAATTTGTCCTTGCAACTTACAACGGACTGTCAGAAAAAAAAAGAACAAAAATCAGCATATGGTACCCTAGTTCTATCCTCTCCTCGGTAATTCAGTAGTTCTGGGCAACACAAGCAGAGAGAACTTCAACTTCTTCCACGAGCTGAAACATTTTAATCTTAGAGGGACGTTTTCAACGTTCTGAAACTACTGGGATGTGTGTTTGCACTCCAAGGCATATCTTAGCCATCATATTCTCCTTTCATGCCGCAATTAATAAGAACTTTACGACCGCCTTTCGTACATGAGCACCAAACGTTCGAAATTTTGCCGTTAGGGCGTTTCAAACGAAGCTCTCCAACTTCGTCGCTAGGGCATTTCTGACAGTGAGCTCCAACTCCTCCGCTAGGGTGTTTCTCAATGAAGTGCCGTATATAAATAAACAAAATAACACATTCGTGTGACGCTAGAGCGGTATTCACGCGGTATTTCTGTGGTATTTCTGCTTGTTCTCCGCAAGTATTCCACGACGCTTCATGCAACACCTTTTTCGAACCATCGGTCGTGTCTGCAACGCAACCACGGAAGGCTCTCCAGGTAAGTGTCTCCAGGTAAGAGGGTGAGAGGATGATACGAATAAGGTATTATTATTATGAGTTGGGGGAAAAATGCTTGGATATGACGCTTATCAGCGTTGTAGAGTTATGACGTTAAAGTATGGTGAAGGAACTTCTGAACTGGACGCCAGTTTATCTACGCAAGTGCAATTCAATAACCTGCAAATAACCAACAATAACAGCCTACAAAGTATGACAATTGTCGTAAGTTTTCACGTAAGGATGGCAAGGCAGGTAGAAGTCCACAGTTGAATAAACTAGCACACAAAACAAAACGGACAACACAGTTTGTGCTGTTGTGCCCGTTTTGTGTAGTCTTCTATTCAGCTATGAACTGGATAAAAAAAAACGTGTATTGTGCACCGCTTTCGGTTAGTGTGATTATGTGATTGTGAGAAAGTTATCTGGCAGCGGGACGGACAGAAAGAAATGACATGGTATTCGACCAAATTCGTCTGATGAATGTGCTCAAATCATCCCACAGAATGAACCCTATGACTGAAACCTTCGGTCGCTATCATTAAGAAATGCTGAAGTCAAGAAAGCAACGCCCATCTTAAGCCCTAGCAAACCACACTAAAGTCTTCCACATTAAGATGTATATACAGCCTTAACCTCAGTTTTTATGTCGGCCCTGTCCAGGAAATTAAGCATGATCCAACAGGCCCACGTTCACACCTTTCAGATCCTCTCAAAGTGTGCGACCGAATGTATACACCTGTGGTAATACCTGTGTACAAGGGAACGATAGCAGCAACGCTACTACCTTACAGAAAGAAAATGCATAACTTACAGGGCTGGAAGCCTAAGGCAGAAATTGCTCAAGAGGGTCAGGAGAATGGCTCGGAGAATTGAGATGCTCTGCACTGGTGCTGGCTGCTACGGTGCCAATTTGGGCTTCGCAGTCACTTAGACACGCATAAGTATTCTAACTGGAGCACATAGACAATCAGATTGCGCTGCCGGAGCCACTGTTCAAGAAAAACGAAGCTCGCCCCCGCTCTCACGTGGTGTGGCGCTCATGCTCCTTCATCACGCCATGTTCACACCACTGCCACCTGTCGGTCATGAGTTATCAGACGGCGGCGTGTCAACGCGGAAGCCAGACAGTCGCCCATAAAACATTGCAGCCACGTAAGCCATGTAAAGATTTTTATGATTCAGCGGCAGAGGCAGAATCGACCAGATTTCTTGGAGATGAAAATGACGACAAAGCACTAATATTATTTCATATCTTCACTTTCGAGACATCTCCACGAGAATTCGCTTCTTTTTCTGGAAGACGACACAATGCTGCAAGCAAGGTACAGCTATTGTTTAGTTATGCATGTGCGTTTCACGTGACGCGACATCAATGACCCAGAGCGACACCACATTGGACCCTGCGAGTATTAACCTTATTTACCTGAGAGTTGCTTAATGAGTTGAAATATAACGTTAACGAACCATCAGGGGGACAGAATAATTTTACATACATAGCGTCTACCTTTCGGCGTGTTGCGCTGTTTTCTTGATAGACATACTCCAAGCGCTCCAATTTTACCGCTAGGGCACTTCTTATAATTACGCCGCTAGGGTGACCCCAAAGAAGCGCCGTACATAAGTGACGAGGAAAAAAAAAACATCCTCGCGTTAACATTTTTATATTAACGCGATATTTAGGTAGATAAAATGCGATGAAACACCGACGAAACTCTTCAAAGATTGTCGTAAACTCTTGTAGTCTCAACTGTACTCTGCAAGCGTCGGAAGCTGCGCCACACGGAACGATGACTACGCGATTGGGAAGTGATGCCTGGTTCCTGTCTACGCTCCGCGAGTTTCGCCTTCATTTCCTGCTTACTCCAGCCTGTTTTCCAGACCACCAGTTGCGTCTACAACGGAACCATAAGTCCTTAAAGCACGACAACGTACTGAAAATAATGGTTTTTATTTTATTTCGTATCATAAGTTACCTTCGCTTGTAAGAATCAGCGGCAAACTAAAAATGCAGTCTCATTGCGCGCTTCAGGGAATTTTCGGAGCGACCAGCAAATCCTCGTAGTTTCGGATTCCCGAAGTGTAAGTGACGTCAGCGGGAGCTGGTGTCTGTCTCTTAGCAACTACCAAGTTGGCACACACCGGAAGTGTGTCTCCGCTCTTTACCGCACGCGGGACGACTTCCAGCAGCTGCCGTGAGGAAACGGAAATGAACCGTCGATGAGCAATGTTGCCAGACGCGTGACCGATTGGGACACCCGGTGACCCCCTCCCCCCAAAGAATATTTAGGGGATTGAGACTCGCACGTAGACTGCAATAACATCAATTTCATAGTTTATGTTCATCATTATATACAAAATAACAGGAACTAGGCCACAACGCATAACTATATATCTTCAGTCAATTATGCTAACTACAGTCTCTGCCTCCAGGCTAGTGCCGGTATGGTGCTAGCTGTATAGTGCTAGCGGTATTAGTGACTACCCATGCGGTTTATGGAAAAGCCTGTCTGTGATCGCACGATAACGCGTCGTGATTGGCGGACGCTTAACGACTACGTTGCGTCATTTAAGACCGAAACGCATGTGGGACGTTTTCCCCGCGTAAAAGCGCCGCGCACACGGCAGCGTCTTGCTCGCGCGGTGAGGGATCGCGCGCGTTCAGGATCTCTTTGCTCTAGCTGGCGTTATCGGACCAAGGGCATAAAGTCACTGGCACTGGCGGGCAGTGACTTTATAACGAGATGATCACATCGAGGGAATAGCGCAGGTTCAAGCGTTTGCACTCCTACTTTAAGCCCACACTAAGTCGACATCAAGAATGGCGCCCATTCAACTGAGGACCCCATTTTCTAAATTTACGATATGATGATCTGGTATGAGTGTGTTGATGCCCAAGAACAGCCACAATGGTCAGATATTGGCTCACACATTACTGTCCATACACGATTTGAATAATATCTGAAAATCTGACTGACATGTAAACCATGCAGCTAAGAAATTAGTCGGGGTTAGCGTGTAGTATTTGACGGTTCAGACTTCTCCTTCTGCGAATTCCAGATGGTGAGCCATAAACTGATCAGTTGCTCAGTTTTCAGTTGCGGGGGGTAATGACGGCGCATGAATGTCGTTGTGTGTGTGTTCCATTTCACGCTGCTTCTGACGGAAATCTTGCACACCAATGAACTGCATTGGTCGTTTAGTAATCATGTTTCACTTGTTGGTCTGTTTTATGCTGTCATCGCATCATCATCATCTCCAGCAACTCCTTGTGGTGAGCAGGAGTGGCTCTGAAGTTATGGAGCCCCAATCTGCATGTTATTTTTTTCATCAATTTGACACAATCCAATACAGCTAAGAAGGCCTCCCTTTCTTCAACTACTAGAGAAAGAAACGAGCTCATGAAAAATGATATTACTGCCACCACCGCATTTCTTCGTCTTTTGCACCGATATCCCGACTTATTCCGCTAGGGGCAGAACTGTTCTCTGTTCCTCTTAAAAAGGAAGACGAAAAGCCATGACATCATTAGCTCTCGCAGCTTCGATGCGGGTCACATCTTGTGGTCGCTCAACAAATAGATGATTGAATGACAGGAATCATCGTCCAGTCTTCGATAGGTGAGCGACACGTTTATGATGAGTGGTAATGTGGTATCACGGTGAGCGGCCACACTTTCGATGATGCGTACGTTGAGATATTGCGGTGCAGTGTATGCATAAAAGTGGTCAGGAACATCATTGTGCAGCTTCGAGCCATACCATCGCGCACTGTCTACAAGGATACAAGTGTCGACTTACCTGATCAGACACTACAGGTCACACGATCGCTGGCCGCTCCTCGGTAGAATACATCCGCGTCTATGATTTGACATATACCACTTACGGTGCAGTTAAATGCTCTGTGCCCAGTTTACTTCTTGCCATGTGCTGTTCATTGCAGCCCATGATGTTGGAGGGCCCTCATCCTAAAACTTTTTAAAGCAGGCGGACTCGACGATTCATTCTGACACACAAATGGAACGACACCACACGATTTGTAGCTCGCCCGCACGGTCGTCTTTTTTTACGAAAAAAAGTGGCGCAAAAGAATGCCTTCTGCAGAAATTTTAGGTTCAGCTGACAGAAGCAGGCCCCATTTGCCCTGTGGTGCTCGGCTGGGGTACACCGGTTTTTGCTCTCGCGTTTGGGCGCGGCTGCCCGCTAGGGTGAAGATAGCAGCGTCTTTGATCAAACTACGGTGCTCCCGTTTTTCTTCGTTTTTTTCCCCCGGAGAATGTCCGGCCGCTAGGATGTGGATCAGGTTCTGTACTCCATAAAAAGGCTAGGAGATCGCCAACGCCGCGTAAGGACAACGGGGATGGAGGCCACCACCAGCTCCACCAGGTACGTGAGGCAGTGCAGGCTGCGAATGCTTCTAGTGAGCGCCCAGGTGTCGGGGTTGTTGCTAGTCGTTCACTTCTATGCACAGAACCTCCTAGCGCCGGAAGTCCCTCATTGGTGTAAACAACCCGACGAATTGAAGAACTATACCGTAGAGGAGTGGAAATACTTGGCAATACCGAAGTCCCAAGGAAACTACAGCCAGTGTCTAGTCTACAAGCCTCCCATCCCCTGGCGAGCGAATCGTAGTACTGCCAGGTGCGCAGAGTGGGATTTTGGCCTCAACCGGAGCATCCACACCCTCAGAAGTGACTGGAGCCTTGTGTGCGACCGCAAACGCCTTTTGGCCAGAGCTAGGGCATCGTACTACTTCAGCAGCGTGTGTTCCATACCAATCTGGGGACACCTGACCGACAGCCTTGGGCGTGGCCCGATGCTTAACGTAGCTACGCTCTGCAGTCTATTCTCTGCCGTCGCCGTTACATTCTCGTGGAACTTCGAGACTTTTATAATCTTCCGGATCTTCCTAGCTGCTGCACTTAGCATGTTGCGAGTCGTTACCTTTGTCCTCCTCTACGATTCTACACCACCACAACTCCGAGACTATTATTGTTGCGCCGCACGCTACGGAGAGGCAACGGGCATCATCCTTTTGTCCGTTTTACTGAACGTCATTATTGACAAGAATGTTATATACGTGTTTTTGCTCACGCCATCCGCGCTTCTGGTGTATAACATCTACATTGCCGGAGAATCTCGCAGATGGCTCGCTGCAATGCATGTGCGAGGTGGAGAACAAGCAACGGGGTTTGCGTGTCTTCTGCGAGGAGTTACCTACCCGTACGAATTCGTCCAAAGCGGCTCTTCTGAGAGATATTTTAGCTTGCGCAGCCGGACAACTCTCCTCGTAACACCCGTGTCGATGGTTTTTCGTACTCTTTTCGTCTTCTGGAGTACTCTTGTCCTGTCTGGTTGCCTATCCTGGATCTCGCACTCTTTACCACCGCTACGGAACTTCTGGGCACGAACATTCATCGCCCTAATACAGACATCCGGAATATTCCTATTACCGGCAATCATACTGAGATACGAAAAGACGACTGTTCTGGCAGCAAGCCTTGTCGGAGGAACGTTTTTGCTGCTTCTGATCTGTATAATTGAACCGGCAGGGTACTATTTCCTAAGCAGGGGACTTTACGTTTCTGTCTACTGGGTGCTTGCCTGGTCTGTATGCATCGTCAACATCTACAGCATGGAGCTTTTTCCATCGATCGCACGTGCTTCCGGGTACTCCGTCGGATTCATCTTCGGAAGACTAGTTCCTCTAGTGGTTCTTTTTCAAGAGTACGCAAAGTTTCAATATCATCCAAGCGTGCCCTTCGCCGTTATGGCTGCGTTACTCGTGATGTGCTTGGTGTCCCTCAAGTTTCTCCCGGATCCACTACCGTCTGTGACGGACACCCAGTGGCTTTCGCCACAAACTACTAGAGATGATGGCACATGAAAAGTATTCACCTTGGCACCGTTACTCTTCATCAACAAAGAGGCATAATGTCTTTATATGTCCCAGGTCTAGTACAGAGACACACCAGTTGGTTTTCTCCGCAAACTACTGGAGTACTACTACCCACCTACTCGTACCGAAACTCTTCAAGAACGAGAAAGAGACATGTTCCTGGTCTCGCGTAGATCCACAACCGCCTGTCAACGGACGTCGAGAGACTTTTCCCACTAACTACTAGATCACTATTACCCACCTTCTATTCATCTGCCGTGACCTTTCATGAGCGAGAAGGAATAGTGTCTGCGGTGTCCGCCAGATCCACCATGGTCTGTGACGGACACCAGGTACCTTTCCTCACGAACTACTAGAGCACTACTATCTACCTTCGTACCGTAACTCGTCTTGAGCGAGAAGGTGCACTTCGCGTAAATAACAAATAAAGTAACATGGGTGCATGTTTTTTATCGAAATTGCTGAAACGGTTCCTGCGATATGAAGGGAAGTTTTGTGTGCCCACTGGTACCGTATGTAATCTTTTGTAGATTGGGAAAGACAGGGTATCAAAAAAGTAATCTCGCAGTTTTTTCAATTACAACTCTGAAATTGTGCATAGAAAGCATTCACAAACCCCGGTGCTTGGGCAACACAAAAAGGACGTACACGGCGATGCAGTGACTGACAAACAATAATTGTAATAAACAAATGTAAAAACAATATTTTAACAAAGTATAATAGGGCGCAAGTAGGTCTTGATTAAAATTATTGTTCGTTAGTCAGTAACGAACAATAATTTTAATCAAGTCCTACTTGCCCCTTATTATTGTTTATTAAAATGTTGTTTTTATATATTGTTTTATTAAAATATGTATATGTTTATTACAATTATTGTTTGACAGTCAGTGCAGCGTCGTGTACGTCCTTTTTCTGTTGCCCAAGCACTGGCGTTTTTCAATGCTTTCTATGGATCGCCAAACAGCTCAACTTAGCCGTTGCGTAGCCGTTTCATTTATTGGTATTACTTTCGTTACGGGAAAACGTGTAAAATTTAGTACGAAACACGTACAATGTGCATAACACTGCAATATCTGAAACGCAAGGGAGTTCTAAATGCAGAGCTGAATTTAGCATTAGATGCTGTGCTTGAGGAGCTGTTCACCATATACAGTACGCCAAAACCTCAACACACTGTAACGCTTATCCTATACAGAACGCTGCTATAGCAGAGAGGCTCTCACTTGCAGAGTCCGACGTCGGTGTATTTCCCACTGAGTGATGGATCAGCTCGATTGACACGCCATTCTCCGGACATAACCCTTGACGTTGTCCGCGCCCTGGATCTGTGGCAGCCTATATCCAATAATATGGTAAACGCCTGATCGAGATAAGTTAATTATGGTTCGTAACAAAAAGCAAAAAAAAAGCGGTCTCTAGGTTTCGCAGTGTCCTCTAGAATAAAAAAATATAAAGTAAATTCAAATAAAATTCATAGCACTTTTGTGCTGGGACCATCCCTGCCACTCGATTAAGCCCTCAGCGGGACGACTCTTCACAAGGAAATTAACGGCGGCATAAACGACTAGGGTCCTAACAGTTTCCACACGAATTGGATCGGTTCTATGCTTAGGTATCGTTTTTGACCTGGCGTGGTATGTAACTACTTCTGTCTAACTTGCTTTTTTTCATTGATTTCAGAATCCCCTTAGTGTCACCCGCATGCTGCGAGCTATCCATGGGGGACGCCTATGCAAGAAAGGCGGGGATCGGGGACAGGGATTATGGACACCTGTGTACCTGACAGTGCCTTAACATGATGGCCTTACTCTCATGGTGCTACAAAAGCAGCAAGACAAAACAAGGACAGAAGGTGAGCACACAGGACAAACTGCTATGACATCGTTTGTGTGGATCTTGTGTACATGTTTGCATGGTCCTTGTTTGTCCTGCTACTGCTTTTATACCACAATGCCAGAATACCGACCATCCTCAACTTTCCACGTTAGTGGCCTACATTCTTCTTCTTTTTTTTTTTCTTTTTTTTTTTTTTTTTTGTAGCAGCGGTGCTTCTGGGCAGCTCCATCCAATGCCCGAAATCCATGAAGAGCTCCATTCTACTCGTCGCCCTGATGCAAGGACTCGGGACTCATCATTGGCCACCACAAACCACATCTGTTGTACTTAAAGCTCAGCTCCGCCGATTTTCGACTGCGACAGAATGGAGCCATGCTTGGGCTGTGCGTTCGTTTCCGCACAGGGAGCATACATGTGAAAAATTTTCACCCATTTGTTTGTAGTTTTTAAAAAAACAATTTTTTTAATTTTCCTGGCACGGCGGTCCTGTGGTCGGCAAACCCTGACCAATCCCGGCTTCGTCCTGGCTTAGCCGCGCTCGTGGCTTGGCTAACGCCAAATCGTCGATGCGATGGCGGAGATCTATGGGCGAACGTGAATGTTTTGGGTGTGTTCCGTGATAATTGCTGTCGTTAATAGCCTCAAAGATAGTTTTGCCGGTCTTTTTAACAAGCCTTACAGGATGGCCTCGTTGTGCAACGACGGCCGTCGTGAGCGGACATTCTGTGCCCGCACTCTGCTTCATGCTACCAACAAGACCTAACACCTAACGTGTGACGTACACTTACGCATTCTCAATAGCTTTGGCAGTGCACTATGCGCGGACTTGCTGCGCGTGCAGAAAGCACCACCAAAGCTATTGAGAACGAGAACGTGCTCGAAGACGAAGTATTCCTTATAAGAAACATGATAAAACGGTGCGGTGGTCCCCGATAGCTCGTGACAGCTGTTTCAGCACGATACAGCGGCCATGACGGAGTGTAAACACAAACTGGTTGCCAGGCAGAGCTGGCTAGGTGTGGCTATCCAATCCGCGCAGTTCCAAGTATGACGTCACAAGTGGAACCGCCGCCCGGTAGTTTTTCTCAAATTTCTCACGAAGGAGTATGAAAATTTGGAAAGCAATGTGCGTTTATGAATGAAGCTGGGACCACGGTTCTGAATATCACAACGTCTTCATACTTTCGGAACAGCAGCGGAGCTGCACTTTAACGGTGGTTCCACAAGTTTCCGGCCCAAGGTAGAAAATGCGCGCGAATTTGAAAAAATGCGATTAAGGACGCGTGGCGCCATCTGTTGGAGGGCCGGAGCACCACCCTCAACCCTCTCCATGCTTTTGTCGGTTGGAGAGTGGCATTTCAAACAGCCAGGGTGCACTCTTCAGTTAAAATGGAAAAAATCGAGTACCGCGCTGTGATAAAATTCTTGACAAAAGAGGGACTTTCGCCTAGGGAAATTAAAGCGCGACTGGACAACGTGTACAGGGAAGCCTCTACGTCATACACAACGGTAAAAGACTGGGCTAAGCAGTGTCGACCGGGGCGAGAGTCCACTGAAGATGATCCACGCGATGGTCGTCCAACAACAAGTGGAACAAACAAGTGGAAGTGGTGACTCAAGAAAATGTCTCTTGTCGAGGAGGAAGTGCTGAGCGACAGGCGTCTGAGGGTGAAGGAAATCTCAGAAAGGCTGGGGCTTTCCAAAACAACCGTTTTTCGCATCATCGGCGAGGGCCTTCACATGAAAAAGGTCAGTGCGAGATGGGTGCCACGACTTCAGTTCAAAAGCAACAGCGCGTCGTCTGTGCCAGAGTGTTCTTGGAGCGCTGTCAAGAGAACGAAGAAGAAATGTTGAAGTCAATTGTCATAGGGGATGAGACTATGGTGCTCTACTATGATCCCCTTTCGAAAAACGAGTCGATGGAATGGCACAAACCAGGAGAAGCACCCCCAAGAAAAGCTAAGGTCACACAATCCACAAAGAAGATCATGGCAACAATATTTTGGGATTGTCACGGGATCCTCATCGACTTCAAAGAGAGGAACACCACAGTGAATGCGACTTATTATGCTTCACTCCTGCACCGACTGCGAGACGCCATCAAGGAAAAGAGGCGCGGCAGGTTGAGTCGAGGTGTCCGGTTGCTCAAGGACAATGCCCCTATCCACACGGCTTCTGTTGCAAAGGCTGCACTGAAGGAGTGCGGCTTCGAAGAAATCCACCACCCATCCTACAGTCCAGACTTGGCACCGAGTGACTGCTTCCTGTTCTCAAACTTGAAGAGGGATCTCAGAGGACGGAGATTTCAAAACGATAGTGAGGTGCAAGAGGCAGTTTTCCAGCATTTTGCGGACAAAACTTCGGACTATTTTTCAAGGGTATCAGAATGCTGGTTGAAAGGTGTCAAAAGTGCATCGAAGTTAAGGGTGACTATGTCGAAAAGTGATAGACTTGTTTCGTCTCTATGACTATTAAAAGTTGATCGGGCCGGAAACTTATGGAACCACCCTATGAGTTTAGTTGTACTGTCGGATGGATTAATGCGGTCTCCTTCGCCCAAAGAGAGCGAAACCGTAAACCCAGCCAAGTGGAACGCAAATGGCTAAATACGTTTCTACTCGTAAAGAGCTTTTCTTCAAGCTTTTCGGTCAAAGTTAGTTTTATTTTCAACTTTAGAAAGATGTGGTTCCAGCATCCGCTCTCAACGGGATCTGTCAGCATCGCAGTGCAAGACATCGCTGTGGGATATGTAAATGCCTTAAGTATGTTCCCGTACGCATTCACGAACACGTTTATTGTGTCTGCTCTGCGTTTCGAAAAGTGGAAGTGGATTATCTCGGATTTACACCTCAAGATCCGTAGCGCCGTTGGCGCGTCAGTCACAGACGTGCGGTGTCATGGTAACCGAGGCCCCAGCTCTGTTACTTCCCCACTCTAGCGCTTCTTTTCGCCATTGCCACGCAGGTGGTCCTTGGAACAGGACTCAGTTACTCCTCATGAGTTCAGGTGAGATAACCTGCCTTGTTACTGCCGGTTTTACGACGAACAATAATTGTTCTAACCTCGCTGTTCTAGACGGCGTTCATCATTTTTGCTGTCGTTGCACAGACTGATTTGTTTCGAGGAGTTCACTTGAACAGAGTGGCCACATCGTTCAGTAACTTCGAGCATTCGCTCCCGCATCGCTTCCTAATGAAGTGCAACAAGGTACTATAGGGGTTGTACATTGTAACGCAGCAGTAAAAGGGAGCCCGTAAAGCCTGGAGTACTCTACGGGATTCCACCAGCTTGCCCGCATTTATGCTAGTGTGTAGGAGTCTGTTGCCGTCGTGTAAACGGACGTAACTTCCGGGTGTGTTGTGAGTGGTGTTCCTCATATTTCACTTGATCAACCGCAGGTCCTGCACCGAAGTTTTCTTAGTTTATTCTTAGAGTGCTTCATTCCCTGTATTCGTTGTCCTTTTCACTACGAGTTGACTGGACTGTGTATGTTTTTTTATAACCGCAGTAATCTCGCAAGACCCTGCATGACGCATGTTGCTCTTCTCAAGTCCGGAAAGCCTACACTGCCTGAAAGGTTTTATAGCTACGGAAGGAGGTCGGGTCTACGAGGTGGGCCACGAATGAGGGTCGTCGGATTTCCACTATATTAGCAACTTTCCTATACTGTTGTCGCGCAACAATTTGTGCCATGGGGTCTTGGCTGTTTTCTGATCACTTAACGGATCCTTCTGGCGCTACATTTGGGACTTCTGAATAGCCTACCAAAATCGCGATGACGTTGTTTCAGGGTAGACGCCACCTGTAATGCTGATGAGCAGTGCGACCACTTGACGATTGACCTACTTTCGGGTGGTATGACGCCGTCCAGATTTCTTTAACTTTGCGTCATGATTTTTCGGCACTTGTGAAAGAATTCCGGGGTGGATAAATTCAGTCCGCTGGTTCACCTTTGTAGCGTCGATCCTGGTCATGGTTGTCTCGCGCGCGATGCAAGTCCACGAATTAGCAGTGTACGAACTGCCGTCAGCTTTCTGTTCGGAGTCTTCGGAGCCAGTCACGTTTCACATGGGAAACTGAAGCATGTTCTGAAGACTAAACAGCGCAGAGCATAGACAACGGACGTTTAATGACTGCAAACATGGAATGAAGAATGAACTGTGAACATGAGATGACTCATCACGTGAGAAAGTGATTCGTGATCCTTAATCGTTGTTATATCACAGGTGAAAGTGCAGGGTCATCTTATGGTTCTGATGGCACGGTCCTATAAAGAGGTTAAGGTCGTCTCAATATTGCCACGAATCATTCTCGAGAAACTTCCAGGGTAGGCACAAAACTGTACATCTCATCCCGGTGCATGCTGAAGAAGAAGAAAGAAGATTCCAGATACATCGCCTGCTGCACGTGCTGTTTCTAGACTTTTCGGCGCGACGCTTGCTTGTGCGCTCCAGGCTGGAGCATTCTTTCTTTGGACTCAGTTGTGTTCAGAGAGCTATCACTCTTGTGCTTTTTGCTACCAAGTAGTTTAATAAACCGTTTGCTGTTTATTCGACGACTCGCCGGCCCATTTCGCTTCGTGACAGTATAGTGTGACCTGAGGTCCTGAGAAGACAAGATTCTTCCACCGGAACCGCGGAAGACTTCCTGTATACTACCCCCACTCGCCGTCTATAGTCATCCTGCATGTCTCTATTGGAGGCAGCGGTTGTCCTATTCAAGGTGGCGTAGAGTACCAGAAGAATCGCAAAGCATCTCTGTCCTGATGTCGAATGGCTATCTTGAGGAAGGCTTACTGTACATCGGTGATATATTTAACAGGATGTCTACATATCCACAGCCCTGATCATGTTGTTCTTTCTGATGATGTCGCGTACGTTAAGAACTCGACCACAAAACCTATCCATTAGCAATTCATTTATCACTCTGCATCATTATATATATACCAGTCTAAATGGCAGTTCTGCATCCATCAGAAAACTCCTGAAGCTCCTTCCACATGACCGGATGCCTGCACACCACTGGCTACAGATAAGAAGTGAATACGCACAAGTGGGGAATCTGTCAGTTACTCTAGCTGGCTCAATGGTTTCGGTAATAGGGTATGGTCAGTACGCGAAGGATTTAGCGTCCGCGAGTTCCCATGCAAGAATGACTGAACCGTGTGTGTGTTACTACGTACGCACGAAAAGATGGTACGTATTATACTTCCAGGTTCGTCATACTGGAAAAGGGGGACACTGATATTATCCTCCTGGGTATCATCATGCATCATTTGGCTTCACACCCCATGTGACCCCTCAAACTTGGCTATCACCAGGATATTATTCGGTACGAGTCAGTACTGTCACGACTTTCCCAGTGATGAGTGTACACAGAGTATTTTATCCAATGTTATTATAATTATTATTATTATTTGAAACATTTCTCTCTTGATCTAAGAAATACATTTGGTATCTTAGTTATTGATCGGTACTTTCGATTGAGTTCTGTAAACTATTTTCCCGATGAAAAAAGCTTTAGGGTTTCTGTATGTCAGGCAAACTCGCAGTTTTAGAAACCCGAATCCTATACTCTCTCAAATAATACTACGACATGCAGAGAAATGCGGGAAGTACGGAATGTCTTCTCGCCTGCCTGTATTTATGTAGATACGCAGCAGCCTTCCGATCACTTTGCTGCCCCCCACACATATGCTTCGGTGAGGCACGTCATCAAAAGCGAGTTATGGAAACGCCGAAATTATATAGCTCTGGATCGCCCGTCATCGATATCCTGCGCGCCATTCTTTATCGCTTGATATTGCATTTGGAAGCGCACAGGCATCTCAAACCAAAATTTCAATCATATTACGTAAAAGACTCGGTAAGACTAGGAAAGCAATATCATCGTACAATGTCCTGGAATTGTATTTCATTGGTTGCACTGTTCAAAACATTAGTGTCTTTCTTTCAAAAGCGCTATCAGAAGCTCTGCAGAATCATGTCAGAGCTGCAAAAGTCAGAGGGGCTTTCGCAAAAAGTGGGTTTCGCACTGGGACTTTCAGTTGGTGAGCCTCTCGTAGTGACGAGGGGACATCACGTTACACGTCACCTTCTGACGTCACCCCCTTAGACATTGCCTGTACCTAATAATAATAATAATAATAATAATAATAATAATAATGCGGTGTTTACGTCGCGGGACAACATTGCCTGTACCTGCGCACTACTGTTGAAGGTCCAATGAGGCCAAAATAGCTGTCCAGTGCTGGTACGGCAATCGTTTGAGCTAACTGTGATAAGCTACGGCAACACGTCGCCTTGCCTTGCCTAACCTAACCCAACGAAAATATTAAATTTTATCACTTACAACAGGCACGATGATGGTTCTAGACCAGCCAGCAGAACGTGGCCTGTCTTTCGTTGAGGAACGCTGGGGTGACCCGAAAGAGTGCCGCTTTCCTCTCTTCGAGTTCATCCGACCGCTGTCCGTGGAGGCGATGTACACCGTACACGTCGTGATGTTGCTCGGTGAGATTACAGGCGTACATCTGCACACTGATAAAATAATGCTTGAGAGATAGAAGCGCCGGATAAGCATACGTGAAAGCAAAGAGACAACCAATTTCTTATCGATCGTGGTCTTTGTTCGGTCTTACACCGGTGGACGAAACAGATTGTTCAGACTACGATGTCAGTTGTCTCCATTGTTTTTACGCTGCCCCATGGCCAGAGGAAATTAAAAGGGTTGTGAAGTGTTGATATATGCTATGCATTACATCATGCACGTATATGCAGCACGCAAGTAGGTCAGCTGTTTGCGCAGCTTCCCAGTTTCCCTCTCTCTCCTATTGCCCGTGGAGCGACCTCATTGGTCCCTGTCCCAAATACTCCCTTTTTGCTGCCTTGTGATTGGACGTACACTTCGTCACGAGGCTTCTCCAAACGTTGCCCTCTCCCCTACGGAGAGACAATCTGTCGTAGGGTATTGTACTACACAACAGAATGTTTTTTGCTTCGTATGGGAGAGATACGAACCCTCTGCGGAAGTTTCGCGTCTGTCTCTGACATCAGAGGAGCAAGAGCCTCGTCCACTCTTATTGGTTCTCGTAAGCACGCGATCTCCCCCGCGGCGGCCTCACTGGCGAAGACGCCTTCCGCGAAGTCAGAGTCAGATGAGTTTCGGTATACGCAGAGCCGGTTTGTTTTATGCGCGTCTGCTACTCCTTATGCAGTAAAATTTGGAATGGACACTCGCATTCATGTAAGTGGTTCCCTTTCACATCTATTTGGCGTAACTTGAGGCTGAGGTGTCCCAACCAGTTTTAAATATAGGTTGTGCGGCCCGCCTATAGTATAGGAAAGATCACGCATACTGCTGTACCTGTAGGGCTTATCATGATAATGTTCCACACTTTAAACAAAAGGAAAACGAATTAAACTGGCTGCGTGGAACCTGAATCGCACGTTGGTGCACGTATTGTGAGCTCGTTAAACTTGTACAAAAAAATTCCATTGTGTTCCAGTTCTCTTTCGATGAATCGTAAACGAGAAAACCCCTTTTAGGATCCGCAGAAGTCCTAGACTTAGAGACCTATCCATGCCATTTAAAATGGTCAATACCACGGTTACAACGGGTACTCTTCCATGATGATTGAAAGCAATTGTCATTGAACATGCACGTAGCGCAAAAGAAAAGACAACACACAACACGAGCACTGGTCTCGGTGGGCTGGTTGGTACCCAATGCTCGTGTGGTGCGTGTGTCTTTTCTTTGTGCCCTGCCCCTGTGGCGGATCCAGGGGGCGGGACAATCGCCCCTCCCCAAGACGTCAGTTTATACATTGTATTTCCCTCTCTCTCTTCTCCCACTACACGCTTCAACAGAGATACTGCCCCCCCCCCCCCAAAAAAAAAAGACCTAGGGTCTGGATCCACCACTGCCCTGCACTGGGGCTTTAGCGCTTGCAGTAGGTACCGTAGTCCCGCGACAGGCCCAATGAATTCATATTTTGTTGTTGTCGCCACGTGATGAAGTCTTATGCTGTCCTCTAACGTAAGGCTTAACTCCCTAGCAGCCTTTTCCACACATGACTTTCTAGGTGTGTTAAGCGAAGATCCTCCGATCGAGGGCCAATACTTCGAACAGAGACTGTTCCCCTTCTTTGCCCTCAAGGAGATCAGTCTCTGTTCGAAATAAAGACGGCTCTCGTCCTAAGTCTCTTACCTTAACACTTCATCACCGGCTCGCTGGATTTTCCACCTTTCTGACTTTGTTGATGATGTTGGCGAAAAAATAATAATAGGGAGGTGACTTTGTAGTTGCGTGCTGTATACTAGTACGACATGCAAACATCCAGTGCCGTTTGTTCCATGCCGTAGTGTCTTCTGCATGTCCTGTTGCCCGCTTAGCCGGTAATGTATACGGCTGTTAAGCCCAAAACTATGTGGAGATTTGTCTGACGTGTGATATGTAAATGCAGGTGCGTTGGGAATGGCGACTGGCATGTGGTTTAGGCGAAGTTGTCTGGCTTTTGTTGTTCCCTATTGGTACCTATTTTTACTGGAAAAGTCACGCTGGAACAATCACAGCTATCTCTATGGCATTTTCACGATGCTTCTTAGCACCACAGGTGCACACAAGTTGTGGTAAGTATCATCTGAATATTCGGTGACGTTTATAATGCATAAGGTATGTGTTGCGTGCTAAAAGGAAACAAAGTTAACAATTATAAAGCAAAGTTGTTCCTGCGAGTGTTATGCTAGCGTTGGACTTTGTTTCCACAGGTCCTTCGATGCAGGAAGGAAGCCTAACTCGTGGAATACACACGTTCCGAAGTGGAACTACTTGCTTCTACGTTCACAGGTAGTGAAGTTCCCTTGATATCCCAAAGAAACCTCGAGAAACTGAGAAAACAACACTTCGTCGAGAACCAAGTGCGCGCCATCCTTTGCTGAGACTTCTCAGTGTAAATCACTGAAAAGGCAAAATGAAACTAAGAATTGCACAAGTGTCATGCTGATCGATTCTAAATTTCTTAAAACCAATTTTTCATTCTCTGCCTTTATTTTCTTTCTTGCTACAATTCACCCATTTCACAAGAACGTATGTTGTCACGCATTGTCCAAATCTCGTATTTCATTTAAAAAACGTATGTAACGCAGGTCTTCCTTGTGTACTTTATCGCGGGTCTCAAGAAAATAAACCGCGACTGGACTGGTGGATTTTCCATGTCGGGCCTCGGACGGCACTGGGTCTTTGATACGTTCAGGTTCGTGAACGTGCGCCAAGACATTAACTGTGGATCTCAGGAAAGGGAATGTTTCCAGGTACCTCCTGTCTGATGAAGATGTCGATTTCTACATCATACACTGGGGAGGCTTCTTGTTTGACCTAACAGTAGGGTTTCTGATGATGTCATCGATTACGAGAGCCACAGCGCTGCTCCTTTCCTTCCTTTTCAATGGAATGAATTCCCAAATGTTTCGAATCGGTGAGCTACCAGGGCGTAATCCACACTTGTAGGTTGGCTGTCGTTTGATTGTTGTCTTCCCCTCCCTCTTGGTTTACGAAAGACAAACACGGTAACTGCCTGCGACACACTTTTCCGAAAAAATAAAAAATGGGCTACCCTGGAAGCACTGTACGCAACCGCTGCGATAAGGTACACGAAGAATGCTGACAGCATTCTTATGGCTACAGTCGTACATGATATGTACGATTGTAAATGTAATTTATTACGTTTGCTAACTTCTTTATTGAAACTGGCATCACAGCCCGTAATGAGCATTTGTGGAGTGGCGCGCGGTTTCAGACAAGTGTGTTTCAAGCAGTACCTCTCCCATTCGCTTCATCGTGATTCTTGTGAATATTGTGCCTTCGTAGGTATGTTTCCGTACGTTATGATTACCCTGTCGCCGTTGTTTCTCAATTACGACTGGCCGAAGCAAGCGATCGCGGCATCTCCTGCATGGGCGAAGAAGGTTCTGCCTCGAGTTACTGCCGCCGCTCAGAGCGTTGACTGTTTTTATGCCAGGAAGACTGAACCTCGCTCGTCAACAAAAGATGTGAGTCGCTCGCGCATATTCTCAACGGAACGGAAAGCAATGTCGAATACCACTAAACTTCCAGGCTCACAGGGAAACGTCGATTCCAAGAAAGTGGAAATGGACATTTCTTTTCTTATGCTTACACTGGAGCATTCAACTTTCGTTGCCGTATTCCCACTGGCTGACCAAGGGCTACAACACGTGGACAGAAGGCATCTACGGTTACTCTTGGGACATGATGGTGCATAATTGGAGACAGGTTCACGCGAAGGCCACGGTCTTCGACAGTTCGACAGGAGAGACCCGGTTCATTGATCCCAGCGTATGTTTACCGCTTTCTGAGCGACTACATTTGTCGAACTTGACAAGTGACTTCTATAAATCCTCATTGTTGTTGTACGTATACAGACGCCTCGCGACGGTATAATGCCGTGGCTCACTTGCTATCGTGTAAAATCTTGCATCACCGCCTTCTGCAGGTCCTCGTTAAGGATGTTAAAGGAGCAGTGAAGGCGCTTTCGACTTGTGTTTTTTTAATTTTTTCGTTTTTGGTTACAGCGTATTGTGCAAGAAGTACCGTGCGCCCTTGCACATGGTCCATGATAGTAGCTGACCTTTCGCTCGAAAGAGAGAGTTGTTTGATCTGGGTAACCTCTAAAGAACCCTCCCCTCCTTCTGAGAGGGAGAGAGAGTAAATGAGTGGTGATGACGTCACTGCATGACGTGAAGAGCTCCCCACAAATAGGGCAGCGCATTGTCCGTAGCAGACGAATTTTCTGTGGCGAATGAAACCTCGCTTTTCTGCGCTATGATTATGCTACGTCACACAGACTTTATTATGTCACGCCAGGTGATCCAGCCGGGCCTCTAAGGACAGGCCGCACCGCTCATGGATACTTTTCCAGGGCCTTTGTTTAAGCTTAATTGTGCGGCGACGAGATACCGCATAATCAAAACTTTGTGCATTATGGATACTGATGGACTGCTTAAGGAATGAAGCAGGGTTTACTGCAATGCTAAACGTCACTTCCCCGCTCCTTTAACACGAAGACTTGCATTTAGTGTCATTCAAGAAGATTGAAGCAGATACGGGTCTTATAGAACTCGTATCACCATGTGTTATACAGATAGTAAGAAAAAGTAGACGCATCTGCCTACTAGTCGTATGTGTAAACAGTCTGTGGCAACAGACAGTAATACTGTCTTGCCCCTTCCCGCAGAAATTTACGGCATCTCTACGGTGGTATCACCAGGCCGATATGGTGAAGCAATTTGCTCACTGCGTTGAAAGGAGACTGAGGGACGATTTTGGAATGAAGAGCGTCCAGCTTTACGTCGACGTCTGGATGTCGCTGAACGGCCGCTTCGCGCAAAGGTAGGTTGGCAGCGAGGAACACAATGCTGGGCAGTATGTTTAATTTGACGGTACGAACCTAAACAGAATGTACGACCCGACGGTGGATATCTTAAAGGCCAGTTGGTCTCCCTTTAAAGAAGTGTCATGGGTGCTACCTGTGTTGACCAACCTGAACGACTGGAGGTTTGATTTCGAGAAAATAATGAAAGAAGTCACGAACGACTCTACGCTGTCGAATGTGAACGTCGAATTTGTGGCAGACTTTCCCGGTGAGTAGGCGCTTTTTCAAAAGTATGATAATTAACTAATAGGGAGTTTTCACCTACGTCACATTGTGACGTGGCAGTGACGTGGCATGCTCGTAAGCTCTTCGCACTGGTGGTCACTTTTCGTGCTAGCGGCATTGAAGGTGACAAACTGCGCTATTTTTCAATGCGACAATCATAGTTTTCCTTTAAAAAAAAATGTGAGAACGACAATGACGAAGTGTCTTCGGGATAATAAAAGAAGGGTACGGACGCGACCGGATTTCAAAACCCCATTCAAGGCCTCGTTTGCGAGCAAATGCTAGATAATCTCAGCAGCTGCGACAAAAAAAGAAGAAAGAAAAACACCACCACCATGGCGCCCAAACGCGTTCGTTTGACGTCATGTGAAAACACCCTATATGGAAGAAATACGCGTGTTTCAAGTGACATACAATGTTCAATATGTAATACTTACTTGCAGGATTCTCCCTCGTCAACTACCTCGATGACAAGTTTCAAAACGTTTCTCTGAAAGTCCTCAGCGGCACAGTATCGTTCCGTACGCAGTCAGATGAAGTCGAGACAGTCTTACAACGTGGAGATGCCATAACCGTAGGTGTTGTTCGTGTGTTCCCGTATACACTGTTTTGTCGTGGACGCCGCCATATTGAAAGCGCAGCGCCGTCTAGCCGGGGGAGCACGTTGAAAACTGTGTTTACCGCCCAAGTCAGAGAGAAGGAAAGCACACGTGTTGTGTGCTTCCTGCCTAGTAGCCTGCTGTCGCTTTCCTCCTCTCTGGCTTGTTGGCTTTGAGGCTGGCTGGAAAATGGTGTATAGTCCGGATTCGCGTGGCGTGTTTTTCGAGTTCGGTTGTCAGGGATGAGAAAAAGAAAACGAAAAAAGGAAACGTTACGTAACTGTGCACACTTCGCACTCACTCTTTTCGGCAAAACCAAACCTTTGTTGTGACGTACACAAGGGCCCCTGAGAACGGAATTTAAAAAAAAAATGTAGAGGGTTCTCCCTGTTGAAGTGGTCTCCACGAGGTCTTGGGTGTAAAGTTTACTGCGGTGACTTTTAATGTAACATTATTTTATGGTATTTGCTTAACTGAATTAATAATTCATTAATTGAGTTGAATATGTGAAAACAAGAAAGAAACGAAGGAATTGGCTGCACCTTTGTGCGTTGTGCCAAACGTGTTTAAGTGTGGTGCTTTGTGGGCCATGGTAAACATCTGGTCACGGGGTCACTGTCACGTGGTCCCTATAAAGCCACGGAGGGACCCAAGCGGTGCGTTGTTAGGCTCTATGCACAGCCATGGCCTCAAAAACCAAAGGAGAAAAAAACGGATGTGTGAACAGTACAACACACTTGTTTAGTGGGTACGTATGAACTCACTCTCGCGCTGATAACGACAAGTGAGTGTGGATGAAACGGCGCAACCGGCGTGGCTTGGTGGGAAGGAAGGGGTTACCGGGTTCACTGTTCCGGCGACGAGAACAATTAGGACGACATAGGTAACTGGCTTAATTTTTTTCTTCTGAATTTGCTTTCAAGAACCTTCGCACGATTGAATACCTGAACGCATATACAAATTCCGCCTTCTCCTAATGTACTTAAAGTCTCTGGACGTGGCTGATCGATCAGTCAATTTGAAGTCTATAGGGCTCTTTCACATTGCAGAGTTTCTCGCCTGTCTGCTGTTCACTTTTGACAGCACACTGACCCATGCAGGTCAATGGAGGTTATTCACGCGTCCGTTTTTGTTAACGGATGCGTGTGTTCGTTTCCGTGAAACCAAGTGCATGTCCTGTTATTGTCCGTTGTTTCCGACGACACGACCGCAAAACAGATTATCCATCGGATCCGTGCTTTGAGAAGAAAAATCGCAAGAAGACCGGACAGCAGTAGTCCTGATAAACCTTACTTGGAACCTTAGCCGGAGCTGTAGGAATATCGTCCACTGCACAAATGCACATTAGATAGTTTTAGTGCATCGTACGCAATCGCCTTTGCGTACGAAAGGGATAGCGTGGTGGCTGTGCGCAATGCGCGAAGCTATATCTTTATGACTTGCACGTGCGCAGAGCCACCAACGCTATCTCTTACGTACGCAAGGGCGATAGCGTATACGATATACTAAAACTCACTATTGACGTGTCCAGCACCTTGTCTGATAACGTTGTTTTGGCAGCGCAGGTGAAAAGTTCTGTGTTGAGTTCCCGCTACCTTAGTGGCACATTTATCAGCATCCAAAGTGGCTCACGTAGTAAGACTCCAACAAAGTAGCAAAATGTTTGTTTCAGGTCCCGACCAGTGAATACCACAAGGTTACCCCACTGAAGCACTCGATAGCATGCTACGTCTACGTGTTCACGGACAATGTGCGACTAGACGACAACGCCTCACCTCTTAATATTGGTAAGCGCCGGGTATAATGAGAAGTCTCTACTCTCTTTCCTCTGTCTTTTTTTCACAATTTTCTGTATCCCAGCTGTCTGTGTCTTCTTTTGTTTGCTTGAAAGCTTTAGGGAATAGCAAGCCCACACCGTGGCTAACATTTCCCTTCTCTTTTTTTTTTAACTTTGCATTAAACATATCCCCTCCCCCCCTCTACTGAAAAGAGTAGTCCGAATGATGCAATTACGATACTGATTCTATAGGAAATGGAGTTCGGAGCACCATCATTAATGTCGATGTTACATCACTTTCACTTCGGTGTGCACACACCGTCGCTTTAATGATTTACGCGCTGCGTCACTCTATGCAGAGCTCTCTGCAGTATGGTACACGGACTCACGCTCACTCAAAACATCATCAAATGTTGCTCGACGGCTCCTTCAGTGGCACACTTGATAACGTCCAAAGGCCTTGGGGTGTCATGTTTATTGTTTAAAAACGCACGCCGGCACTACAACATTAAAAACAACTAAAAACTGGCCGAGTGACGTAATCTGGGCTTGTTGGTATGAGACCATATTGCTGCTGAGCGTCCTCGTCTTTATAGGGCACAGCAGCAATATAAAAACTTGACGTTTCGAGAACAGTACTGCGGTCCCATCATCAGAAAACAAGTGTCTTGCCTGAACTGCTTACTTATCTATTAACGACTGGTAGCAGTCAGGAAACAGGTCTGGGTGTTTGCTGACACAATTGCTTGTCTTTTTGATGAACCAAGATTCGAGTTGTTTACGTACTCCCCGTCGTTCTTCACGTGCTAAAATGTTAGGGTTATCTGCAACGTCATGACGTTACGACTAGTGCCGTGCAAATATTCGAATTTTTCGAATATCGAAGGGAATGCTTCGTTCATTATTTTATTTTTCAGTTTTCTTGGTGAACGTGAGGCTCAGGTGCAAAAGGGAAAATCCCTGATGTATCCCTGGCTTATATGTTCGATTCGAATTCCGAACCGAATACGAATTTCGGCATTCGAATTGCGAATCGAATCGAATGTCTCTTCTATACCGAATATATTCGAATGGTTGCCTGGCAAAAGGCCACGCAAGAACAAACAATTAATCTACAGCGAAACCGCCAGAAACACTATTTAAGTAGACTCGTCCTATCACTTTGATTGAATCAAAACGAGGTGGCACAGCACTCTGTTGCAAATACACCTTTCTGGATACCATAGGACTTCCATCCTTATTGTGAAGGGACTCATTATTTCATTCCCCACATCACCACTAGCAATGGGGTACAGTATCGCCCCTGGCGATGAAACTCCCCATCTCATCATCTCCTAATACAGTTGTTCGTCCTTGAATGCTTCGTCCTCGAATGGACCACCTTCTGAATGCACACTGACAGATTTGGGGCTTGTATACCGGTGCAAATTAAAATATATCTGTTGTCCGCTAACGTTTCCCGTAAGTTTGCACTTTATTTTCCCTTCGGCTATGCGTGTCAACCGTTCGATTTTGCAGCTATTCGCTTCGTATTCGCTTCGGTTCTACAGTTGTTCGCTTCGTATTCGAATATCCAGATCGGCTATTCGCTTCGTATTCGAATATCCAAATCGGCTATTCGCTTCGTATTCTCTTCTGTTCTCAAACCACTATTCGCACGGGTCTATATACGACAAGGTTGAAGATGTCTTTTGTCCAGAGGGCATCGTCCAGGCACGCAAGTTTGGAGCTGGTTATTGTCAGAAGGACGAGAATATGACGTAATTATGAGGCACGACAATGGCCAGGATAATGGTGATGGTGTATAAGGTCAAGGGGAAGTGCGCAGGTTAAGGACGCGCGCTCTAGTCTATGACGTCGCTAGTGTCATGCAGATCTGTCGTGGTAAGCGTAGCCTCGAACGAACCCGCGTAGTCTACTTGACTCCATGTTGTAAAAAAAAAACTGAGCTTGGGAAAAAAAGAAGAACGGGCTTCTTTTTTGCACAAACTAAGGCTTTTTTACAGTATATGGAGTTAATCCATCACCTCGCCTGCATTTATGGGTGCCTTCATAAATGTCGCGTTCGTGCGAGTTGAGGATCACCAAAGGCTGCCCCGGAACTGTCCGAAAATAAACCAAAGCGCAAGCTTGCGGCCCTCGCATGGCTTTGACGTTTAGTAAAAAAAAAAAAGAACGATCTTACCATAGAAATACTGTTGAGCATCGTTGCATTTCATAGAGTATTTCATATTGTGAATATAAGTATATTTTGTGACGTGGTTTGTGGTTTTGGAGTATCGCCCTAAATGATTAGGAACTGAGCATAAAGTATTTCACAAGCGCAGAGAGCCAGTGTAGTGTTATCTCTCGAACTAAGACAAACCAGCTGAATAAGTAATTCGATAAGGATAATGATATCTCGTGGCCTTACGTCGCGAGACAGCAGTGATGATTAGGGTGCCTCAATACTGTCTCCCTCTGGCGCTAGTATTCAGGCAACCTAGTGATGATGAGAGACGCCGCAGTGTAGTAGGTCTATGGAGCAATTTCATGTTTTTCTTCATGGATGACTTTCCAACTTGACAACAACATCCAGTCTTTTCTTTCTTCTAGGCGGACAGGGAAACAACACCACGGCTAAGCAAAAGAAGCCGAATGACATCGTATATTACTTCGGTGAATACGTAAACCAATGGAAAACAAGGTATGCTTGAGCCGCACGACTTTCCGACGATGATGTTTCCACTTTCAGTTTTCAGAGGTTAGGAGGCCTGTTCCGAGAACTAGCCACATCCCTGAACAAGTCCTTCGGTTCTCTCTGCACGTCTTGCAACGCTTAGCTGATATGACTTCCTTTAAGACGTGTTTATCGCTTACATGCTCTGTGCTTTCTGTCCAGATTTAGATCATTGCTTTAGGCAGTTTCACCTGCGTTATGTGGTCATTTGTGGTGGAAATAAAGGTCAGTGTTGCTTGTGTAGAACTAATGCATTCTGAACTTATTTTATTTCCATGAGAATTGCGACGGACACTGAACAAGAGCATGCTGGCTCATTCGTGACCATGAAACGCCCGAAACATGGTCCTCATAATTTTAACACGAAGAAAACAGTTAATAACTATTATAATGTTGGCGCTTGTCGAAGTCTTGCCGCGTACAAAAGTCAGATTGCAGAATGTATTACAGAACAAGAAAAATATTGCGCACGCTATGTTACAGCAACGCCTCTGTGTACCCCCTATGCAGGACAAAAACATTCCCGATGTCCCCATACAAACATCAGCAAAAGGAGAACGACTGATCGGCATCACTTCAATGGCAGCTACGCGCGCTTGTAGTGACGTCACAAAAGTTTTTAACCTGGTTATGGGATCACTAGCATTCACTCCAAATAAATAGGATTCACACATCACACACATCACAGTTGAACTCGCCATACCTAAGTAGATGCACGAAGTGCACTTTGCACCCCAATGTCATCAGAGAATTTAGTTCTTTGATAAAATTCCGATGAGTGACAGACTGCTTGACGGAGATTCGGGAGTGCATTTTCTTTCCATTTCGTGGAACTAAGATAAGAAGTCTAGATTCGACCGCCTCCTGTTTCTTTGTCGCTCTTGCAGCTGCGACGGCAACTTAAAGACACACATTTTGTTCAGCGGTACTTACCAGGTAAGCATATCCACTCGCTGCTGCAACACTGATTCTAGGTTCTGTCCGTACCTGACACTTATCATAAGAAAAGCTCCGACAACGACATTTCAGTTCGAAGTGTGGCAAAGATCATGAGCATCTTATGAGACTGTCCCTGTAAAGGTACTAAGGTACTACTGCACAGCTTGATGCATTATTCAATTTGTTTTTTGTGCTCACACTCTGGGCGGTCAGCCCTTATACCCTTAACTTTCATTGTGTTTTCATGCTTCGAAATTAGCATATCCTACCCTCATTTGAGCGTCAAATACTTCCTGAGCGTGCGTTGTGACCACACACCCCTAGAGAGAGAGAAAAAGAAACAACACACAGACAAAAAAACAGTAACGCACATGATGTGCCGTGATGCCGAGACAAATAGCGTTCATGTGTGTACATAATTATCTCTAATGAAAGATGCGAAATAGTTAACTTCCTGGTGGGATATACGTACGGTTCTTATACCATGAGACATTGAAAACATGCCTCAGAAATGAAAGCATGCGCATATTCAAATGCCGAGCGTTTTCCCCGAAGGTTTCTACAGTGCGGTACAACTTGTCCCTTCCTAGAATATATACTATAGGTGGCCTGTCGCAATTTACGAGCTGGATTCTCACAAGCAAAAGGCTCATTTGGCAACTATGTTTGGTAATTAATTGTAAAAATATAACTCGCAGATATCCATTCATAAGCTATACATTCTCAACAAACATGCACGGTTCTGCGTAAGTAAATTTACACTGTGGCGGTCACCTACTCGTAGACCAGGATCGCCACACCTGTACTACTGTTAGACGAGCCTCGAAATTGGAATGTCAGTTGATTAGTTCACTATACAGTTCGTACAATCAAACAAGCCACACAAGGACGGTAGCACACCAAGTCTTTCTTTGATCCAACTTGAATCCCAGGCGGGCTTCTCAACACCTGGTGAGGGAAAGGCTTCAGAAGTCACAAGGTGATCAAGTTCCAAATGGCGTCGTTGACTTGTCTCACGTGAATTGTACTTCATTGCTATCGAAGCCTAGCCGGTAGTAGTGCACCCACAGTAACTGTTTCAGAGCTTGTATAGGAGAACATTTGAAGGTGGAACCCTGCTCAGCAGGTAGGTAACGACTAAGACCACACACGCACAAGCAACCGCACGGCGCTCGTTTCTTCAACGAGAATCAACATATGGCATCTTAGCGAGAAGAATATTCCATGCGTTGTTGTGCTAGCGTTGTGCGCTATGTAGCCAGAGCTAGCCAGAGTGCCAGAGCTGGCTGTCCGCTACCTCATGGTAGGGTAGCTTCGATACGACATTGCATCCATCGCCGGGGCGTTGTTGGTCTCTTGCCACTCGTAGATGCGCTGGTTGCTGTAGGAGAAAGATATTTTCTGCTAGTAAACCTGGAGCGGAACTCTATGTAATAAAGGCAATAGACCTTTTTACAAAAGCAAGCGCCACCTGTCGCACGCAAAGGCTCATGGGAACTTAGAGGGCCTTGGAGCATTACGAGACGGCCTGGTGTGCGCACCAGCAACGTCAGCCGGGGTACACCATAACCAAATCAGACGACGGAGCAGTGTCCCTCAAAGTTCCCATGCTGCTTTGCGCCGCGCGCTTGGTGGCGCGCGCATCTTTGTAAAATCGTCTATTCAAACCCGAAGATGGCGAAGAGTAGCAAAGTTGTATGGAATCTTACTTTGGAAGGGATATCATTGAGACAGCAGGCCTGTAATTGAAAATTGAATGTACTTTAAATTCGACAGCGGTTCAGATAAATTACAATAAACCAGTAATTCAGTGGACACTAGTGGGCATGTTGCCTGTGGTGAGATGTATTATTGTACAAAGAAGATAAGGGAACATACGTTTGTTCCGCTAGACCACGCATGCTGCGATCTGAAATATTAGATAATGTTTTTAAGAAACTCAACCTTAATAAGCCATGCATGAACAGATAAATCCAATCATCTTACAGTGCATTCTTTCTCGGAGTCTTGAGGTTAGGCTGCAACGATATTGAGGTTTCCTCATTATCCACGAGCTGACAACTCCATTAAAATGTATAAATGTCTTGTCCATGTGCTTTACTTTCTTGTTAAGAGGGGATACCACCAGCGTGTCCCTACATATTTCCTGTGGGCAACACTTTACGCTGCCCTTCGGTGTAGAATTGATAGATTTTTACGATACTATAGCTTCTTTCGATAGCTTTCCGTAATCCACGTTGAATGTACGAAACACATTTGTAGAATACAGAACTTATATTGCTAGGAGCGTCACGGAACTACAGAAAAATTTACACCCAGGTTGCAAAGCACACCACCGAAACGCTACAGGTATCCAGTTTTTTTTTTTTTTTCATCCCTTCAAAACAAAAATATTTCTAGAACACTGTGCGATCTCATGCTACAGTACAAACAAACAAAAAGCGCAACTGACGGATTGGCGGCCAGATCTCGCGCCGTGCTCTCACACCATGTGGAGCCTCCTATGTTCGAGCGAATCGAAACTTCGGAGAAGCGGCGGTGGTATCCCCTCTCAAGCAAACGCAAAGACAACAGCAACACTTCATTTTAATGAGATGATTGGGGCGTCTCATCCTTACAGGCGATGCTCTACACCACTGCTTGTGGTCAATTGTTACTGCACTTACCTTGCTCGTATGGCGCACATCACAATTATCAGGGCGAATCCTATTAATGCAATAAGGCACGCCACGATGAGGACACATATTTGCGTCCACTTCATCTTGTACGTGCTCCTTGCAGGTCTGCATCTCTATAACGAAGCACAAAAGCACTTTTAGAGAACGTTACGTTCTAGCACGTACATATAAGTCATTTTGATATATCCAACCTCTATTCCAACGATGCTATAGGTCTTGTAAAGCGCTTCTATCTGCGGAGATGCTGAACTGTCCAACATATCTGCCACTTTATCGGGACTCACAACGAGATCGTCTTGCAGCAGCTGGAAACACGAACTAGAACTGAAAGCGAAGCAAAGACGTGTTAGAATCCGTCGTCAGGTGTTTACTCAACATACTTTCGTCTAACTGCAGCCTACTGCACGAAAGTCTTGTTTTTTAATGTGTATATAGTAAACAGTTGATGCTCTTAACCGTCTTTGTTATTTTTGATTCTGCATCCCGGAAACTTGCACATTGTTTTTCTTCCTATTCGCTCCGAGATCGAACAGTGTCGGCGCGCTGCGTAGAAAGGATGAACTACCGTAGTGTGGATAGCTTCCTCGCGTCATCTGCTTTTACGCGTTTATTCCACGTTCAGTGCAGCAGGTGGAGCATTGGGGAACCGAACAGTATCGTACCATCGCGGCACAAGTGATCTTCCGGTGAATATACACAAGAATTACGGAAAAGAACCATAAACTGCGAACACCGGCCGGCGCGTTATCCACACCAGAAAGGTGACGGTGTCGCCCTCTATAGGTCGATCTCGCAGCGAATACTACTATGCCGCGTTACCTTTCAAAGTCGAGGCTGCCATCTTCCCGTGTTGAGTATTGCGTGTCATAAATGTTTGCGCTGATGCTGCTCGTCAGCGCCGCGTTGAGATCTCTGAAAATAAATAAGTGTTGACCGATTGCGCTAGAATTCGCACATGAATTTACTTTTCAAACTGCGGAATAGCCTTCCTGACTTCTTGAGGTTCCTTGTAGAAGACGAACTTCAGCAAATCTGATTCGTGCAGAACGTGAGCCTGAAATGTGTGAAATACAAATATATTGAAAAATCGGTTGATGCAACAGTGCTCTGGACAAGCGACATAATCAGAGGACAGGACGTTTATAAAAGCATTGAAATCATTACTTGAGAAGAACACATGCTGAGTGAATGTAGAGCCTCTCAGGCATTTCTGGTAAACAAATTAAACGAATTCCTGCGTGCCTTCACCAAATGCATTTCTCGTTCGATACCTTATATACTTCAGTAGCCATGACTAACCAAAGTTAATATAAAATATTTCTTCACCTGTGCGATACTATGACACGTAAAGTAACCTAGCCGACGTCAACGTACCTTGATGTGAGTAACAGCAATGTTCTGCGGTCCTGGAGCGCTCTGACATTCAACGACTATATCGAAATAACCATCTCTATATTTGCCGAAGTTCTTCAGGTTTCTTAATACCCCTCTATGTGCATCTAGTTCGAACAGTCCCATCACTGGGGTCGAGTCTTTGGACGAAGGCTGAAATTGAAAAGCCTCTCGTAAGATATCGTTGGGCTAATCGTATGTTACTTACCCTATACCACGTGACATTTCGAATAGAGTACATAATCATGCTCGATGAGCTGTCACGGTCTGTGGCCTTTAGGGTTAGCAGATCGTTGTTAACTTCTGTGTTCATTCTTATGCCTAGAGAATAGTAAGTACCAGAAACGCGTCACAGACTGTGGTGCTTCTCACGAGCAAGACGAGCACTAACCTATGACGTAGTTTGATCTTTCAAAGGACGGAGAGTTATCGTCTATGTCTTCCACATTGACTTCAACCTGAAGTAGAGACCTATCGTCTGGATTGTATTCGAAAAATGATTCATCTGTAGGTCTGGACGGTGGTGCAGCTTTTATCGTCAATAAAAAGCGATCAGTTTGTTCTCGATCAACGCGCTTTTTAGTGAAAATTTCTCCTTCGTTGTTTCCAGTACGTTGGATAGCAAAGACGTTCTCTGCGTTTCCACCTGCAATACAGAAAGCACAATACCGCTGAAAACTGTCAGTCAACCAATAATCAACCGGACCAAATAATCAGTCAATTACAATGACGCACGCACACAAATGCGTAAGTTATGATGATGATATGAGCGCAGTGTCTGCCCCCATCGTCTTCGAAAGAATGGGCAAGATATTAATTGTTTAGGTTGCTGTGGTTAGGTTATATCAAGGTTACAGTAAATAATGAAATACATGAAGAGAATAAAGACTTTGGCTTGTTGGTAGGACATAATCTGCGTTCCTACACCGCAATTTTTCTCTTATCATGAAATACATGCTCAACTTTGGACACAGTTCAGACGTACTTACCTACAATGAAGTAGTCTATAAATGCATTTGTGCCCATGTCCTTGTCATGTGCCTTTACCTTCCCAACTACGGTACCGACTGGTATCTCTTCTTTTATGTTAATCACAACGGGGTCTGCGTTCTGTAGGAAACCAAGCTTTGCGTGACATAACCAATAACTTTGCGTAAACGGGTAGGAACGGATATAGCGAACATACCTTAGCCCTCTGGAACTCGGGATCATTATCATCCACGTCTCGCACGACGACGCGTAGCACCTGGTGTGCTTCCTGGGGAGGCACACCCATGTCATAGGCAACAATCACCAACTGCAGCAGCGAGATAAAAAGAGCTTGTACTACACGAGCACTGAATGATTGAAAAATCAGACTTCAAATATGGAGTAGCTCCTTACAGTGTAGTTGTCACGTTTCTCTCTATCGAGAATAGCGGTTGTGCTGATGAGGCCGGAAGCAGGGTCAATCTCAAATTCTAGCTCCTCTCCGACAACACTGTGCTTATCTAGAAACTTGTACGCCACTTGCGCGTTGGATGACAGTGCGCTATCTGGGTCAACAGCTTGGACATGGAATACTGAGGTACCAATGGTTGCGTTCTGGAAACGTTCGTCAAGAAGTAATTAGTCACGGTCTGAACAGCTGACGCAACTTGGTGGATTCGTCCGTTTTGCATGAATGTTGAGGAGGATCCTCAGTGGTGTCCTCCGTAGCTTAGTGCATCGAACAGTCCTCAAGACTGTACGTAGAGCGCTAGAGCGCTGCTGAAGCTACTGAGGACGGCATTGAGGAATTTTCTCAACTTTCGTGTAAACGGTCCCTGGTCCCCTATTCTTGTCTGCGGACACACGCGTTATCAATATACATGGCTACACTCTAGGCCAGATGATGACTCATGTCGTGTAGATCTAATATGGTATACGGAATACTTTGTAGAATACTAAATACTTATAACTAGTTAAATACTTATAAATTAAATACTTATAACTAAATATAGTATATCGGCTGATGTATGTATGTACATCGGCGCTTGTTATGTCGTTGAATTATATTTCACCACATTACCGCGCCAGCAATGGGGGTAGAGTATCGACCGAAACTCCCCACTTATCACCCTCAAAATAAAGTTGTTGTTTTGTTATGTCATTTAAGTTTCTGTCTACCAACTAGAATTCAACTCGATCTGCCTTCCTTCAACTGGCTTCTGGATTGACTATGACTTTGTCTTCATTACCGCTTCTTTGATACGCTTTTAATTCAGCAATGCTCAACTTGATGTTCATGAGGGCTTACCTCGGAAACGTAGGCAATTTCACCCTGCCGGGGCCGAATGAAGTGAGGAATGCCATCATTCGAAGAAACATCCCCGATTATGACAAGTATCTTAACGTCCGTTTGAAGCTGAGGAGAACCGTTGTCTACAGCACGCACGGTTAGCGAATATGGCTCCGAACGGCCACGACCAGACAGGGGCTGGATGACGCTGATTACTCCATTCTTGCCGTCGATCGTAAACAACTCTGCAAGAAAAACCGACGCCGCTGTAATCTTAATGGAACTTCTATCTGGACGATGTTTACTTATAGAAATCATATCTGGCTCATCCACAAATGAATACGTGACTTCTCCGTTGGCTCCCTCGTCCTTGTCCGTAGCCTTCACGGTGAGAACGCTGAAGCCGGTGGGGACGTTCTCCGGCACTACGGCAGTGTACGTTGATTGGCTGAACTTGGGAGCGTTGTCGTTTTCGTCTTGTAGGTTGATGACGGCCTGGATTTGCAACACGTAAATTAAAAAATACGAATTGTTTACGTAAATTTATTTCAACATATTCAACGACAGTCTGTGGCACAGAGAAATGTGTACTAGCCAGTCGTACCATTTTGCGGTACAACAAAGGGGCTTAACACGCACGCGACTTGCATATACTCAGAGCCATAGCGACAGGGGTGCGGGAAGGGCAGCCGCCCGGGGCGCCCTCGCGAGAGAGGGCGCCGAACGGCAGGCCCTGGCAGGATGGTTGGACAGGATAAAGCGAGAACGAAGAAAATTTGAATATACGATCTCGGTAGTGCAAATAAGCGTTTTGATTTCTTTGTTTACAGGGCTTCTGACGACAGTGGGTGAGGGGGGGGGGGGGAGGGCGCTTCTGATTTACTCTGCCCTGGGTGCAAACTTGCCTCGCTACGGCTCTGCATATACTCATCACCGTCGTAAAATATGAACCTGTGAGACACTCTCATATACCCAATATATTCTCATATACCCTATATAACATGATAAAGGCTTACCAGTATCGATGTCCTACGTTGGTTAGACGGGGCTCCCTGGTTATCGGTAGCCGTCACTTGCAAGTTGTATGCGGATTGCTTCTCCCTATCCAGATTCACTCCTTCACGTAGACCAATTATACCCTGCAAACACGGTTCGAGCTTTAGAATTGTTCATAATTGCATGTGGGATAGGGAGGAACACAGAGACGACATCCTTCCGTTGGAATCTGACCATCGTCTAAGCCGTAAGTGACCCCATCTTTTGTATTTGGAAGGCTGGTAGACCTGAATATCTCACCGTTGTCTCATTGATGGTGAACACATCAACGCCATCGCCAGATATCGAGTACCGTATTGACCCGTATTCCTGTTGGCTATCCCTATCCGTGGCATGAATGCTGAGTATGGTCTGGGGGTATTTTGTGCTTTCAGATATGGTCGTGGTGTAGGACTGTAATGAAAGACATTGATTATTACACGCGCATATACTACGTATGTGCTATGCGTTACACGAAGTGAGACAGACAGCGTATTTACTCGCATAATTAGCGCGCCCTTCCATGGCGTTACATTGTTAGATAAAAAGTGCGTCAACTGTGTGAGTAACTGTGATAGTTATTGGTTAGAACATGCCGACGTTAAAGACATGTTACACTATCGCAGAAACCCTTACGTTTTGTGAAAACACAGGGCTGTTGTCGTTTATGTCTTGGACGTGCACAATGACTGTGGCTATCGAAGACCTCTGCTTTCCTCGTTCATGTCCAATAATGGCTTTAACGTCGAAGGTTAAAACCTTTTCTGCCAAGTCTTCATAGTCGAGTCGGCGGTTGAGAGTCACAGCACCTAAAAGGAATCGGTTTCTCGTAGATAAGATTATCGATGAGAAACATAGAAGTGATAGGGACATTCCCAAAGTTTAAGTGTGCCAAATAATTTCGTATTTTGGACGCCAGAACATTTCCAAAGCTTGTGTAGTTAAGAACGTGTTATCGATATTTGGATTAGTAATATTCGTGTAATTTCTGCGGGGAACTGTGTATATACACTAGCAACATTCCTCAGAATATTCCACTGGAAGAGGCGAAAAACGTCACAGCTTTCTGCTGCCACGTAAGCCCGAGCGCAAAACGTCATATCTTTATGTGCGCTGCCAACGCCACCTAGGGGGTGTTGGCGCTGTCGACGGTGACGGTGTCGTCTGCTAAGTGTCGCCTGCTAAGTGATCATGCCACTACTGATACTTCGGCACAGTGCGAATACTCAACAATGAGGCGGAACCTCAGCCTCGTGAGCCGTTTGTTGGTCTTTCTTCCATTAGAATATTCCACAGGATGTCGCTAGTGTGTATACACGGAAAGTAGAAGTTAGCAGTTCCAGATATATCTCTGTGTACGACAACTGCGTGTGACGTTAAGCGAGAACAGCGCTCGAAGCATTCGCTTCCCAATTTCTTCTACCATTATTGACGCAGCAGTCAGTATAGCACTGCAGCAAGATGAAGACGAAAGCAAACTTATAGTGCCCAGTTGGTTTTTAACAGATATGTAATTTCCCTTAAAGATGATGTCGCCCCCTAGGGAATCATTAAGGTAATGTGAATGTATCTCTGTGTGAAATAGTCACAAACACCGACATGGAGTGACCTTTATTTATGGCACATGAATTATACAAGCTGCACGGATATGCATCACTAGAAGTCCTTCAGGTGGATATGCGCGACCCTAAACTGGGAGCCCCATTTTTAGTTCACCCTGGCCAAATGAGGACCCATTGTGATTGTGAGCCATGCCTTCTAAAAACAGGAATTGGAATACGGTTCCCAGATGCGCGGGTAAAAAAGCCAGACCCACCTGAGATAGGGCTCACAGAAAAAAAGCCACCTGCGTCTGACTCCGGAATTTTCGCAAAATTTGTGACAGGGGCATGGGTTACGGGGTCTCTGGCCGATACAGCGAACACTGTTGAACCAACCACGGATTCTTCTGGAACTGTGATCACGATTTTGGGAGTGGCAGGCGTCCAGGGAGGAGCGAATATTGGATTGCTTTCACTGTGAGCTTGGATGTAGATCGTGACTTCCGCTAAAAAGAGTGACGGAATAAAACATTTCAACCTATCGTCATAAGCAGCCTTCCGGTAAGGTGCCTCAATGCTGGATCCCTCTGTATATTGCGTGAAGACAACCGCGTCAAGCGCGTTCCGACTGCCGGGCGGGAGCGCGCAACGGCGCCCGCAACGGCAGAAGCGTCACATGGAGGACGCCGGAGACCCGTTCTCCGGCGCAGTCCAAGCAGTCGCTCCTTGCGCGACTGACGCCGTCGGACGGGTGATGACCGACCAATCGTGGCGAAGGAGAGCAAGCCGTCTGTTTCCGGTTCCGGACACGGCGTTTGTTTAGCTCCACATTATCCGCGTGGTGAGCAATGCTTTCGCTTTAGCTGTCATCTGAACGTCGTGCGCCATGGCAGATAGCGACATAGAATTCCTGCTGGAAAGGGTTACGGACATCAGATATCTATACGACAAAGGCGAGCCGAACTACAAAGATACGCGCAGAAAGGAGTCGACGTGGGAGTTAATCGGGAAAAGTTATTGAAGAATTAATACATAGGGACAGAGTGATGCCGCGTTCGGCTGAGTGCCTGCTCTGGCTAATCTTCTCCGAAGTATTAACTGCCAACAGAAGCACGTTGATTGTGTTGAGAACTTCGTTTCCTTCCATGGCGATTGCGGAGGGAAGCACAGCGGTTAGCTGAAACGGAGAGCTGAGACGGAAGTGGCGCAAGTCTCGCTTCCTTCCAGATACCTCGACATTACGGCGACCGTCAGGTGCCCGGAGTGTGGATACGATTCCCGTTTTCCGGTCGCCGGTTCAAGCAACGGGAGCGGGCGCCCGGCAGTGGGAACGTAGCTTTATGGGCGAACGACACTGCAACTTAAGCTTTTATCTCCTCCTCTCCTTCTCAAGGGGCCCGACAATGCGGAGCGTGCTCTCATTGGTCTCCTCAAACGATTTGTCCAATCACAACGGGAGATCGTTTGAGGAAACCAATAGCACACTGCAAATGTCAGTACCGTTGTGACGAATGACGCAACAGACGAATCCCGTTCCTTTGTATTGCTGCCATGGTAACGGTACCTTTCATTGTATGAGGAACTTTTTTTGCACTTTAGTGTCCTTTTAACACTTGGTACAGTTAAGATCTAAGTAAATCAAGAGCAAATGAGGTTCGAATGAGTTGCTGAAAGCAGAACACTGCATCTAGACAAGATGGCCGACGGCGTCAAAATGGCGGCTTGACATCGTAATTCTTCTGCGAAGGGTGACTGCACTACGCAGCGAGAGCTTGCATTGAGGCACCCTATACCTATGTAGTCGAACTATGACTGGATATATCGAAACTGCGCAGGATCTTTTGTAAAAGGATCCAAATGTCAGTACATACCAATAGACTTTTGTGGTCCCAAGGATCCGTTCTGATCCACGGCAGCGACGTTGAAAGTTATCACAGAAGCTGCATTGTAATCTAGCGGGCTGTTAACGCTGATTTGTCCTGTCACACCGTCAATGCGGAATGCATTCTGAAACGAAAATAATCGAGGTATATTCCATAGCGTATACATACTATATATCCGATTATCTCAATCAGAACGGTGACCAGCGCGAATGCTGGATGCCTACCTTGTAATTATATCCATTCCATGGTGACACCAGCGATCCAGTTTTATCTCGAGCCATAACTGGTTCCTCTATGGAGTATCGTATCTTGGCACCATTATCTGGATCTTTCGCCGTGACATTGAGCACCTCGCGTCCAACAGGAAGGCCTGAAGACAAACGAGGAAAATCCAAAATTGAGGCAAAATATGTGCTTACTTTGGTACGTGGGTAACGAAACTCACTCTCTGTAATCCAGTGCACGTACGAATCCTTAGAAAACACCGGCGGTTTGTTGTTGACGTCTTGCACCATCACCCTAACTGTGGTAAACGCTTTCTGTGGAGGGTCTCCCCCATCAACAGCAAACACCTGGAACACGAAAGTTCTGGTCAGCTACTGAATGGGCGTCCGTGACCCTTGCTGCACCACGCCAGTGACTTACCGTGATGAGGTACGAGTCCCCGTAGAGCTCGCGGTCCAGATTAGCGCCTTGTGACGTGCTAAGTATGCCGGTCAATTTGTTTACAACAAAGTTGTCTCGCGCTCCAGAGTCTAAGTAATACGTGATGTTGTTGTTCGGCCCGTCTGGGTCGGTGGCAACCAGCTTCAGAACGCTTGTACCTGCGGAATGGGGGCACAATGAGTTCATTCAGAAGTTTGGAATTAAAACAAAGTGCATAACGGTCTGTGTAGTGAGCAGCTAACAAATAGATCATCCCTTTGAACCTCCACCAGGACACGAAGCTAGACCTGCGTGCCACTCTGGCATTCACGGCAATCTAGGAGATTCACGTTCCGGATTAAAAGGGGACCTCCTCGCCAACTTCTTACAAGTATTGTGGTTAGTTCGACAGCCGCGTATTTACTTCCATGTGGTTTAGTCTGCACCAAACTCCTTGGGAGAAATTTGTAGCTCAACCAGAAGTGGACCAAGATCAAAGTCCGTGGTAAGCAGTGATGATTGCAGCGATGAGACTATAAGGTATTGTACAGCTCGCATCAGAGTTAACTTGAACGCCATTCCCTCCTGCGACCCCCAGTGGTACTTAGTAGAAAATACGGCATTGTTTTGGTCACCTATTTACAGTTAGAGGGGTGACCCTCGTTATGAAGACGTTGTCTTCTGCTAGGCGTTGCCAGGGCGTCTCTCTTCGCGCTTCGTAGGCTTTAGCCGTGTTAGAGTTAACTTTGACGAGAGCCGTACACTATCAAATGACGGTTACCTGCTTTCGCATTTTCTTTCACCGTTGATTTGTACGGCGCGTTGAGGAAGTACGGAGCGCCTTCGTTTTTCCGCTGTGAGTTGAAACAGGACACAATGAAAGGCAAATGAATACATGAAATAAATAGCACTTGATAGCAGCTTGGTACTTGATAGCTCGATTGATGGCATCATGATGTGCCGTCATAGCTGATAATTCCTACATTACCTTCAGTCTTATTATGACGGGAACGTCAGTTGTTAAGGGTGGCACGCCGTAGTCGATAGCCTGAACGATGACTTCGAACTTCGTCGCACCGTACGGTGCCGCTGTCACGTTCAAACCTCGGAGCAGGCGTAGTTCTCCGGACTCGGAGTCAATGCTGAAGGTATCCGAATCGGAAAAATTCGTCGCCTTTATCCTATAGCGTACTTTTCCGTTTCCTTGTGTTGGTCCGTCGGCGTCCGTTGCCTGCATTTATAAGCATTAAAACTCGACGAAGAACGAGACACAGGTTCGGGCTGCACAGAGGTAAACTACCCATCCCTTTCTGCAGTCTAGGTTTATAGCAGAAGACAGCGATAACGCACACAACAATTCTGCAGTGCGTTTCGGAAGCGGTTAAGAGGCACCAACGCACAAGGACGGTGCGGTGTATACTGGTATAGCTCAGAAATTACACTGTCCTCATGGTCAATCATACTGTCTTGAAGAAGAGGAACCGCATGTGACCGACATTATCGTTGTTTACCAGTGGTATGGTGCATAGCCAAATGAGCAGGCATATTTCGAACAGACATTTACAGGGTTAGTCTAGCAAACGTTACACATTTCGATAGCATTGTAAAAATAGAAGACTGGGTTTTACCCACCCCAAATTTTGCAGACTGATAGCCATTTGTCTGAAGTTTTATTGGAATTTTTTGTAAGCGATATGGTCATGTAGAAAGAAAATTAAAAATCAAGCAAAATCTCGCCCCATGCATTTTCAATGGCCAATTCCCCAAAACACCTCCATTTTTTTCTTGTGTCTGCTTTACATTCACATCACTTCACACAGGCGGCGCTGCCTACAACAATGTGAAATGCCCATTCTGACATTATGCACCAGACCTCTTGTTTCAATCTCATTCTGTATATTGGCACCCCCTGTGTGTGGTGAAATGAAAATGAAGCGCACACAGGAGAAAATGGCAGCTTTTGAGTTAGATGGGCCATAGAAAATGCATAGAGTGAGATTTTGCTTGATTTTTAATTTTTCTTCTACAGCACCTCTACAGGCCTCGTATAGGAACCGTATAGTGTTACTGGAACATTCCTTCAAGTTTTTAATCCTCTTTTAAATACGGTTAACTTTTGGCAAATAATATCTTGAAGAACACATTCTTTTGAATCCAATGTCCGTCATAATAAATAAAGCCCATGCTAGCAAAGCTCTTCTTCGTCAGGTACTACCATAAGCAGTAATAATACGAAAAACACTGAAGTTTCACTTGGCTTATTCTGGTACACTCTTGGTGTAGCAGGCATATTGTACCTTATCAGGTACAATCTTATGGTTCATCTTGTGCATGAAAAACACTAAAAAAGAAAAACAAGTGGATCTTCAGCGTTTTTCATGTTGTTGGTGCCTGTGTCCATCTGAACTAGACCCAACTTTCAACATACGCCCGTAGTATCACAAGGGTATATATCTGTAGCAAGGATCTCTTTTGCAATTTCTTTTACCGTAAACCTTATCTTTCAACTTTTGGTAACGTTGTTCAAAAAATATCAAAAGCCTTACCTTGAGAAACACGGGGGATGGAAGCTCATTTGCATCTTCGACAAGATCAATCAGGTAACTATCTTTCGCAAATCTTGGCGGATTATCATTTACATCGACGACTTCGACAAAGAGGTTTACAGAGGACACCTTGCCGCCGCCGTCTTGAGCTTCGTACGTGAACGAATAGCTTGAAACACTCTCATAGTCCAGACACGTGTCCTTGCAGACCCCAATGCTTACAAAGCCTGTATCTTTGTCGACGCTGAACCTGCGTATAGTTTCACAATTATAACATCATCCTCACAGGTGTCACGGCGTGCCGTAGCAGAGCCACACTTACTTCTCTGACCCGTAGCCTTTCATAGCGTAGGTGAGCTTTCCATTGGGACCGCTGTCGGCATCATACGCCTGGAATGGAAAAGAACCTACTGACAAATGTTGACGGTAATGACAATAGACCTCAACCCGAGAAACGTCATCATGACGTTGGTAGACAGACTGAAACCGAAAGAAATCGGAAGAGGAGGGCTGGGTTCCACGAATGGGCACTTGTTCGCTGCCTCCTATTGAAAGAATAGTAGGACCGAAGGTCGCGTCCCTTTCGAGGACCACTGTAATACCCTCGAGACCGTGGCTTTCGGGCACGCCCTTGTTCGCCTCTAGATTCCACCGTAGTTCAACTCTACCAGATTGGTGGCGCTGTCGAACACTATGACGTCATTTGTTTACAAACAGGGAGAGGTCTATTCGCGGAGGACAGCGTATCTACGCAACTTGCCACCAAGTTGCTAGCGTCCTCTGTCGGGTTCGAACCCGCAACCTTGGCGCAACATCAGAAGGCGGATACGCCACCAACTGGTCCACCGATACTGGTTCTGTTAAATGTGTCTGAGAGCTGTTCTCATAATATATGAAGGGAAGTGCCTCAGGGCGAGCGCCGCCGATATTTCGACCAGAGACTGTTCTTCTTCTGGGCTAGAAGAGTCTATGTTCGAAATATCGGCGGCTTTCGTCCCCTGAGGCATCTTCCCTTCATACTTCCCCTACAGCTTCGCTGGATTTTCTACCCCTCTACCTTCTCATAATATAGGATGTTATCTTACGAATATTGACGAGACCCGTTTAAATCTGTCGTTACCCTGCTACGTTGTGAAACCGATTTCACGGAATACATTGAAACGCGTCATAGACCCATATCCCAGAAGAGAAAAAGAAAAGGCGACACTCAAAAACAGTAGACACTCAAGCTTTCTACGTTAATTTCCGGTACTATAGCTTTCGCGTGGTGGACCACTCTTCTTTAGGTACCTTCAGGTACAGGGACATTTGATCTTCGAAGACCTGACTTTTCCCTCCCCGCTACTTCATCGACTTATATTACACAAGAGAGAAAGGGAAATATCAGTTGACGCTTAAATTGCTTACCGTTATGGAGAATACTCGTGTTCCGCTTCGAGCGCTTTCGGGAATCTGAATCAGGTATCGGTCGTTCTCGAAGACGGGAGCATTGTCGTTGGCGTCGGACAGCGTCACAGTAACGGTGGCGCTGCTTACTTCAGATCCATTTTGAGACGCGACAACCTGAGAATACAGAACAAGTGTCGAATCACACAAGTCGAATCACACCAGCCGAATAAATGGGCTACAAGATTTGTTAGACTATGGCACATGAGGCGCAGATACCCCAGCAGGCCCGTCAGTCCACGAGTGTGGATTTGCTGCATTTGCCTTAAGCAGTTGCTTAAGACAAATGAAAAGAGGGGGCAAAATGTGTGATGTAAAAATGCACGTTTATGGTGCGGTCGTCACCACTGAAAATTATTGCGATCCGGAGATTGTAAATCACGGGCAGGTATAATAATGCTGACACAAGAGAAGCCAGTTGACAAATGTGGCTATACCATACGCATTCCATTTTGTTCTCGCAAGCTTGCTAACGTGTTACAGCTCTTGTAATTCGTCTACTTGCCATAAACAAAGATTTGCACAAAGAAATGCGATAGAATGTCTGAATATCCTCCCGACAGTCGATAGAATAGTGGTTTTACATTGCACAGTCGAAAGGAGCTACACGCGGGTATTGCCTACGTCACTAGACATATGCATGACATGACGAAACAATTTTTAGGAAGGCGTTATCGAGCAACTGCATCATATCAACCACAACTAGAAGTTCATGCGGTCAAAACATAATTTAATTAGTATTAGTATCAAATTCAATAACTTGCACATTATCATCGTGTCTAGAGTCAAATATGTCCGAAGGTTCTTTCTGCTTGTTCGCTTGATATGGGGTAAGAGTGGTCAGGCTAAGTGTAATGGCTTGCTACTCTTTTCTTTCTGCAAACAGATCGTTGTCCCACGACCGGCACGCTGCTTTCTGTACTCTATGTTTATTTAGATCGTTTTCCTTCCTCTTAGGAGCAAGATAATGAAAGTTCTTTCAAAATTTCCTGTGTCCTCTTCATAGAAGCGGTAGCGACAGGTGTAACGTTTCCCTTCTTCGTAACACTTTCACTTACGCGTACTCTGTTAAGCCAAAAAAGAGGGTGCTTACCTGGAAGATGAACGTGCGTTTTTCCTCGTCCTCGTAATCCAGGCGGCTCGCATCTGCGACCTTGATCAAAATCGGGGTTCTGCCCACTGCCGATGCAGGATGCACGCTGAAGACACCGTCAGAATTGTACACATCTCTCAGGGCCAAAGTAAAGCGAGCATTTTCGCCCTACGAAATCAATCACGTGTAAGAATTACTTTGCCACAGCCATAATGACAACGATGATGCCAATACATATAATGGCAATACATGATAATGATGAGTAAATTAGGGAATGGTAGGCTAAAAGGATAAGGAAGATGGGCTCATTAATTATGTGACACATCTAATCAGTCAACAATACAAAGATGATGATGAAGATCAAGATGATGTTGAGCAAGAATATGGAGGCGTTCTGATGATCGCCGTGGAGGGAGACAAAGTAGTGCATGCCTGCTCTTCGTTTTTAGGGCGAGGGCAGTACAATCTTTGAAAAGTCAAGTGGGCTTTGTCGCGGGCGTCTGTGTTCGTCTGAGGTCGTTAAGGTACCCTGTATGTAATGCTGGCACCAGACACTGACATGAAGGAGGAGAAGGAGGAGATGTGCACGTTGTGTAGTCCTGGGACACGTGTCCGTCGTCCCCCAAACCCCATCTTGCCATAGTTTACGACTGTATTGAACAAGCTTCCATGCTCTGAGAAAGATCAAGAATACCATAAAACCCGTATTGTTGTCATAGCTATAAGCCTCTCGAATAGCATCTGGATCTCATGTCGAGCAGGTAGTTCTGGCACAGGGTGAAAGCGTCCCCTCGCTGCCCCTTCTTCGGTACATTATACTAGGTGAACTCCTCACCTTACGAAATGCCACCGCGTAGCAGTTGCATTAACTTTTTTAGATGGCCATTTAAATTGTTGTGCGTATACGTACACTCTATTTGCGTAAACAACGAGAATTGGCCGGAGGCAGGCCACAAATATGGACGACACAAACACGTAAGCCTCCAACGCACAGAAATTTCCGAATTCAAGTAACTGAAGGGAAAGGTTCTGACGCCAGGCATCGAACCTGGGTCTTCTGATTTCCGATCAGATATGCTACCGCTACACGTGCACTGTCGATGCAGGATGCATGCTGAAGACACCGTCAGAACTGTACACGTCTCTCAGGGCCAAAAGTAAAGTGAGCATATGCACCTTACGAAGTCAATAATGTGTAATAACGGCTGTATATATAACGTGTATAAGGGCTGATGTAAAGGCAGTGGTGGCGTGATGCGTGCAAGCATACGCTTATCCCATCCTACAGTTTGCAATACAAGGGCTGAGGGCTCACTAAGTTTGTGACTCATCTAATCAGTCAACAATACAAGGGCTGATGTAAGGGCCGGCACCTGAGGTTGGCCTTCCTATTTTTTGATGTCAATACGCAGCTGATGTAAGGGGATGCTGTCCCGTCTTACAGTTGGCAATACGAGGGCTGATGATCAACTGTGGCGCAGTGGATGCGTGCTGGGCCCATAACGACTAAAGTTAGGAGCAAATAACTTCGCAAAACAGTGACAGTGTAAAGGGTTCAGGGTAGTGGAGGGTGTTATTAAATTTAAATTACCAGATTAGTTAAATGAATTTAGAATATGCTAAAGCCGCAACACATGGAGGGGATCAATCGGGAATTTGAGGTGAGTTAATTGTAAAGCACAGGAGTGTTGGCGCTCTTCTGAAGCACACGATACAGCGTTACACTCAAGTGCAAAAGCAACAGGGCAAAGTTTTAGAACTGGCCTCAGTTGTTGACTTTGTTGGGGGAACAAGCGAATCAGTAAATTAAGGATATGGGGAATGGTAGGCTAAAACGATAAGGAAGATGAACTCACTAATTATGTGACTCATCTGATCAGTCAACAATACAAACCCAGTGGTCCGTGGATCGAAACCGCGTTCTGCTAAGTAGCCATAGGGCCCTGTACTGCCCTTCGCAGCGACTCTGCCGTGTTTGGATAGTCCGCTTTGTATGGCCAGCACGAAAAGCAAACCCTCCTAGAGAGTGTTGTTATCTAGCTTGTAGGATTGTAACGTGAAGTCAGTGTCTGTCCAAAAGGGGACTACCTCTATGGGTATAGCTCTCCTGCCTGATGACAATACACAAGTAACTTCCTTACTTGATGCACACAACGGGAAAGGTCTCCCTGAGTTAGCAGCACCTTTTAAAGCACCTTTTCCATGAGTTACTTAAATTCGTGTACGCGGCGACGTGCCTACCTGAATACCTGTGTTCCTAACGTGTGTACCTGAAATAAGAGACTCTTTCCCTCCACCCCATCCTCCCTTCTCTAAAAAGACTACCCCTACTCAATGCCTCCTTATGAATACGGGATCATCACCCTAGAGCCTCTCACTTCTGCTTCGCGGAAAAGACCAATAATTATTATAATAATAATTCAGAGTAGATTAACGCGCTCAGAAAAGAAGTGATGGGCAGCTCTATACAGTTAATTGCAATAAATTAACGTACCACGTCATTGTCGTTCACAGTCATATTCAAGCCAGGCATCGCTGTGTTCTGTGCCAGATCTTCCGGAACAGTGACGTCGAAGTTATTAGCATTGAACTCCGGTCGCTGATCGTCCACATCCAAGATAATCACATTGACATCTGAGTAAGCTACTTCTCCAGTGGGAGCTCCGTTCACGACCTCAGTAGCCTTCATCCAAGAGAGAAGCACGCATGTCAGTAATTAACCTCAACTCACAGCAAATCACGTTAAATAGTTATTGTATATGCGGAAGATTACATCGACACTGAACAAATGCGTGACTGTAAGAGATCATGTTACACTTACTTTTAACTGTAGGTTGTATAATCCACCACTGCCTTCAATGACAATATCCTCCCTGTCAATCGTAATGTTCGAAGTTTGCAGTGATACTGTGTGAACGCCATTCTCATCCATTTCGACGGGACCAAGTTTGAAATACCCTTTAGTATCTAAAAGAGAAAGCGGTCCGAAACGTGATTAAGCGATGATGTTGCACCGAATGTCACATCATCGAACACAGACTGCTTTATTAATATTGCAAGAGAAGAGCGTGTCTATGCTGTGTAATGGATCCTGGCCGTAAACTAGCCGAAAAAATAAAACTAAACAGAGTCTCTGTTTGAACTGCGGTATTGTAGGCGTAAGTTAAATACGGTAGTGCTACATCCCAGATAGGACTGCGTGGTCGTAGGTTGTCACATTCCATCATTTCGACTTCGCTGTGAGCAGCAAGCAGAAAACTTGCCTTGCTCTGCCCCGCAGTTAATGTTGCAATGATCCCTACATTTCGTATGCAATCACTCTTTAGTGGTATTAACTGCTCCGATATTGATCTTTTCATGAATTTCTTTAAATTCAGAAACTATGCCCATCGTATGCTTAGCAACTGACTTCTGTTAATCCTTGACCGCTGGACGCTTTTTGTGTTCGTTCGAAACTCTTGCTGCCCTTACGGTAGTTGTTTGATCATTCGTAGTTTTTACCTTTCTCGTTGCTTTGATTGCCGTTTGTATGTATACTCTTTTGTGGTGCACTGCCCAGTAGGCTGTTATTCAGCTGTTGGCAGGCACGTCATTAAATAAATACAAACAAACAAACACCGACCATTCCACTCATCTCACTGCAATAAAACCCCATCCTTGTTTACGCATTAATATTATTACTGGTCGACTCAGTTGAGAGGAACATTAAAACATTATGTCGTTGGAAACCCGAAGTTATAAGGAACACACCTTTCTCTATGCACACATAACCCACAGAGAGGATCAAAATAAAGTCAATTTGAAAAGAAAAATAACCTTTTTGAAATAAAATTAGAGCAGAAAGATCAACAAGATCAAGGCGTGTAACCTAGATCAATAGAGTCAGCTTTTTGTACTTCCAACTTATCAATCTTGGATTCACACACGCATGTTGAACTTAAATGACAGATTGCTCGTATGATTTCCTCATACCCTAATCTAAAAACTGGATCTGCATGCTGCCTTCCTTGACCTTCACACACCCAATTTAAACAACCTACATTTTCAGAATGCAGCCTATTACAACGACAGAATACGCACACGCCAAAGGACAGGGCCGTACCATTAAGAATTTGGAACAGGAGTGGCAGTCTATAGCCTGCATCCGCATCGTAGGCAGACACCAACAGGACGGGAGTGCCCTGAAAATTGAAACATCAATGCATGAAGCTTTCACAACCATTTCGACGATGTTTCTACATATGTATACAAAGCCCTAGGGAAGAACAAACAAAAAAAGACAACGTCATGCTCCACTTAACGCGCTGCATGTTACGACAGTAATGCAAATATACTACAACGAAATGTCTACGACGGCCCGCAGACAGAGAAATCTTACCTCTGGGCTGTTTTCGGCAACCGTCGCCGAGTAGAACACGGATGAAAAAGTCGGAGGCTTGTCTTGTACATCTCTTACTTTGATGATTACGTCGGCGCTTGAATTCATCCTGTTCTCCGTCGCCAGGTCCTTTGCAGGGAAATGGAAGAAAAGAAAAAGATATTAGGAGACGTTAAGGACAGTTCCACTTATGTGCAGTTGCGCTTGTTGCGCTCAAAGATAAAATAATGTCGATGTAGGTTGGGAGTCAAAAGCGTAGCTTGGGGTACGTAAGTATGCTGCACTGGTTTTCTTTAGAAGTGGAAATTCGATGCTGAGACGTATTATCGTCTCGGTAGATCCTGCAAGCTATAGCTGAGCGGCGCCCACACAAATGCTAGGTAATACGGAGGAAGCGTACGAAAGATACTGAAGTCTCACTTGGCTTATTCGGGTACACCAGCCTTCATGTAGCAGGCTATACTTCATCACGTAGTCTGCTGCTCGAAAGCTTGTACAGCCGAATAAACCGAGTGAAGCTTCAGTGTTTTTCGCTTTGTTAGTGCTCGTCTCTCGGATTCTACACTCAACTTTTGACATTCTTCCGTTAATAAAAGGAACGTACACTGGTGTCTTTTGCATAACTCGAAAGGGGAGATCCTTACTTGACAATCGAATATCTATATTATGAAAGTAGTGAGTAACAACAATTCCAAGCAATTTCTATTAATCACTACATGTACGAGAACTCGTGCTTCGAGACTCAGAGGTTACGTGAGGCGCGTTAGGAAAATCTCAGCCCTGAGTTTCCTCAGCGCGCTTCGTGCAAACAGTCTCTGGTGTCTCTTTCACGTGTCATATTAGAATCGAACAGGCAATAAATAATATTATTGTGTGAATATTATTAGGTAATACAGTAACTTCGTAAAATTCTTACATGTGCCTCCAGAGACATGACATACGTTGTTTCTTGCTCATAATCCAAAGGTTGTTTAAGTACCACCTCTTGTTGATATCTTCCGAGTCCGAGCTTCACTTGTTTGAGTTCAAACAGCGTGCAAGCTTTAGGAGTCTAAAAACAGAGCGCAATATGATATCCTGAATCAGCATTCACACTTGACGTAAAGAGTCCACACTGAGCGTCATGGAAAGATCTGTACTTACCACCTGTTTCTGGCACGAGACCTGCACGTCAGCATTCATTCCCAAGTCAGCATCCGTCACGATAATACCACGATAGATGGTGGTTCCAACCACTGTGTCCTAATACGTAGACATTCGTTGTGTTTGTCATTCATCTGTCAAGTATTCTGTGTGTGTGTGTGCTTTACCTCATCAACGTAAAATGAATAAGGACCGTTCTCAAAAACTGGTGCGTTGTCATTATAATCAAGAACGTTGATCTCTCTCTGGAGTGAAACCTGAAATAAGGAACATGGAGAGTTTCTAAAGTTATTGTTATATAACCTAGTTCAATATAAAACTTAGAAGGACCAGAAGTTTGGAAGGCTGGTATACATCTTAGCTGCTTTAAGTTTTAGCTTTAGGTTTAAGACATATATTACAATGAAGATAAACCTGTTTGTTTTTGTTTGTTTTTTTTTCACTGAAACCACGAACATGATAGCACTCCTTGACAAAAGCACAAAAATTAAAGTGATATTCATGATATATACAAGTATATACAAGATGTATAAAGCTATATAGAGGTTCTCACTTGCATGTTCATGAACCATGAGCTTAACAGCTGGTAGGCAGACTAACACTTGTAATTAGTAACTACTTCTGTAATTAGATAAATATGCTAATAAAATATTCTGAACCGCAAAGTAACACTTGTAATTAGTAACTACTTGTGTAAGTAGATAACTATGTTAATAAAATATTCTGAACAGCGAACTACCACAAAACCAATGGCTCTCAGCAGGGTAACGATGATAGTGACGATACCGTAGATACCTCTTTTAAGGATAATTTGGAGTAGCTATCCCTTCGGATGCCAGATGGCATCCATGAGCTTACGCAGAGAGAAGAACACACGAAATGAACTCAGGAGTACCGTTTGTTTCCAAAGTACACATGGAATGCGTAACTGGTATGACAACACGGCATCCTTTTTTGTAACTCACAAGTAAAGCTGTTTGCACAAGAGAGCACATTACACATTGTGTCTTACTGTATTGGGTTTGCGCCCGTTGATCTTCTCATCCGTGATACTTATGATGACATCAATTGTGTTCTCTTCCTCCCTGTCAAGAACCCTCGATAATCTCACTACGCCGGTGTCTTTGTCGACGCTGAACGTTCCGCCACTGATGTAATAAAACACTCTGGTGTTGTCAGGATCCCGACCTTGTAGAGTATATACAGATGTGCCTAATGGAAAGCATTGAAAATTTCATTGAACGCTGTATCACACCGTATAGTATTGAAGGCAATCATTTGTGTGCAGCATCTGCAACAACAGTTTTATTGCATCGTACGCTATCGCCTCTGCGTATGTAAGGGATAGCGTTGATGGTTCTGCCCAGGACCATAACGGAAAGAGAGCTTCACGCAGTGCGCAGTACCACCAAAGCTATCCTTTACGTACGCAAAGGCGATAGCGTACGTAAGAGATAGCGTTGGTGGTCCTGCGCTACACTTTTTATTAGAGAGTTTTAGTACATCGAACGCTATCGTCTTTGCGCACGTAAGGGATAGTGTTTGTGATCATGCCCACGCGTAAAACAATAAGAGAGCTTTGCGCTGTGCACAGAACCACGCTATCCCATACGTACGCATAGGCCCAATAGCGTACGATTCACTAACTCTCTATTCTATGTGAATCCCACTATTTAAAGCGACCTGAAGCGGCAGGTCTTTACCCTCTAGCTATGGGGTAGCGTTCCACTCTTAGAGTGGAAAACCTCCCCACTTCATCGTCAGAATATACTTGTTGTTGTTGTTGTTCTTTGATGCCACCGTATCCAGATTGTTTTTCCCCAACTACAGCATCACAAAAACATGTTTATTTCGTTGAACTACGTTAAATGTCGACAGCGACGTTTCACAATAGGTTCGTTTCCAGAAACGCCTTTGACGTCAACCCAACCGCGGAGAATGGCATTAACAATGACGCAGTAAAAGCCCCATACTCATCCGCATTACATAGCAACAGATCTTCACGGTTCATGATAATGCTTCTCCGGTTTGTGCACATGGAAGTCATGAAGGAAATAATCTTCCGGAGCGCGTGACTACGTCATTTTGGAACTGACGAACTATAAATCAGCCGAGTGATCATGAAGAACTGGTTTTAACTCTCCTGAATTGCGGCTGGATGGTTTGCGGCACACAATCACGAATGCGAAAGCTATACCCCAACAATACCGAATATCCTCTGGATATACGAATAATGTCCTAACGGATTTGTACGTCCGATGGATATCTGAGGGATATCCATCGGACGTACGTATTAGGACATTAATCGTACATCCAGAGGATATTTGGTGTTGTTGGGGCATAGAGGTTGAACGCAATCGTTGTGGTAGTTTCAGGAGGTAATGGCTGAAGGATATTGGAATATACTTGTCCATGAAGCGTGTATGTCAAACAAGCGGAAAATTCCGGACGTCATTTCCAAACTACTCCTATTGCCATTTGCTATACCGCTACAATCCATGTAGAAAATTATGGTTTCCGTCTTTTTAGTCAGTTGCATGGCACAACAAAACCAACGTTACAATCATTACCCAATTTATTGTATCAAAATTCATTGATTCATTGTGAGAACGTTAAGGGCTCGAAAGCTCCAGCATTTTTTTTCCGCACTCCCACTCCATGCTGCAACCGAGTAGCATGCAAAACCACACAAGTGATCGATTTTCGCAATCTTCGACGTTCGTAGAAATTTGTGGCCAAACAAGTTATGCGCAAGAGAGGGATTCGCCGAAGCGAAACGAGAAGCGCAGATTTTGTGGCTGGGGGATAACCCAAGTGGACACTGTCGAGACATATGCGCCGTACAGGAAATTACACTATAATGCATGTTAATCTAATGGCTGTCAAAGAAACCTAATGGGTTTTTGTCCCTCAAACAAGTTTTCGATGTGAGTTGGCTGAACTGCCTTCACGTGAGAAGGCCGCTTTTCCGCCCGGCGCTGTTTAATACGTCTACTTCCCCATTCTGATCCAAGGTCGATTAGTTCGTGCTAGTTGGTGTCTAGCACGCCTTGCGTCAGACCTGAGGCAAAGTACGAGAAAGTGACGGATGTGGGGAACCCGGCGGGCAGGCACGTTTATCCCGCGGGTGTATCATCTGTGTTACGTGTGACCCTTTGTGTAAATCATTCTTTTGCGTGTTAGTGGATCGTGATCTCCGTACGTGATTCTGTCCGTCTTAACGAAGCGTGACGGCGGGCATATTCCGTGTGCATCGTGCGTGAGAAAATTACGAATTTGCGCAATATTTATTCAATAAGGTTCACCTATAATAATGACTGACTTACACACAACGTTGAAACCAACTGTTGCGTGTAGCAGAAGATGAATGCCATCGAAGTAAAAGTTGAACGCAAGCACGCAGTCGAGGATGGTCCTCAGTTAGACAAGTGTTTCTTAGATTTATTTTGTTATTTTATTTTCGTGTTTTGTTATTTACTTTATTAGTCTATGCTTACTTTTATAATTTAGGTCATTAGTTTGATTTAGTTTGTTAGATTAAGATTAGAGACCTAGGTTTTGTTCCTTCCGACTGTACGTCGGACAAATTTGGGTTAGTTTCAACAAGAGAATGAATTATATCACGTTATTGAAACAGGTGCAACTTGCCGTCAGTTAGACAGGCAGACTGCTTCACCTGCTTTCCTTAAACGCCACTACACTCAACTCCACTCGCGTTAGTGAAACATGGTAACGCCGCGTACTAATTGTTGGGGATATTGGCTGAAAAATAGCGTGCTTCAGCTGTGCCATTGACACCTTGCAGTGCTTTAACCCTTTCACGCTTGCATTGCACGGGCATGGCCGTGAAAGCTAATGACCAGGACGACGATGTATTCACTTTCGACTCCCACAAAGGACCTCATCCGTCAACGAAAAACGGCAATAATGACCTAACCGCTCCACGGCTGTGCGCATTCTCGGCACACACTCGTGCGATTTTTTAGCCCCCGTGCATATACACCTGTATGATATTTCTTCTCATAAAAATCAGCAATGTGCACATATACTAGAGGCACAAACACATGGTTGGGTGTTTTGAACACTTGTATATTCACTCACCTACTGGAGTATCTTCGCGTATGGAGAATTTCTCCATATCTCCGCCGACTAGAAATTCTGGAGGAGCATTTATCTGCCCCCTGCAATGTGCTAAACGAAGAACATTCAATGTTAGATAGTTTTACACTACACCCTGTTAACAGTTTACGTTATTTTGCTTTAACAAGGCTCATAGCTTACCTATTAAGAAGGCAGCCCAGAAGGACAACCTCCATGGTTTGAAAAGAATATCGAGGCAGTTTCTTCTCATTCTAGTGCCTGTGCAAGGTGCTTCTCGAAATCATTTCATAAGGACTATATCTGTAAAGTGAGGGCACAGATCGTATCAGGACTCAACTTCATGTCCTGCAAACCCAAGTAAGGTGATGTTTGTCCATAATAGTCCGAGGTAAGGTAACGTAAAAATAAAACGTAAAAGTAACGCAGGGATATCTCATGCGACATCCCGAAGTTCTCTAGAATGAGCAAAGGCTGATGAACCTCGAGGGCAGTTTCAACGTTTTAAGCTTGTGCGCCATTAAAATCGAATCATCATCATCATCGTCGACAGTATAACACTACGATGGAGTTGTAGTATAGATAAAGCACGAACGTACGGGGACCCACGGGTGAAGCTCCCAGATTACGATAACGAGCGACATGCAGGAAAGCAACTACTGTGTCTTGCAGCATCGTATTGCATCAAACTTCGAGATATTGCTGTTCCAGTAGAAACAATCGACAGCGATCATAGCTGGTTATGAAGAGTGTGTTAGAGACGGAAATCAGGTTTTAAAGTTATTTTACCTGTTTCTTCTTCGCATCTTAATGCTAAATACATTATCCTTCCAAATTTAACAACCTCTCACACACTTGGCAATGCAGTTACATTCGACAACAGTCCTGTTTACTTCGTGAAGACGACGTCATGAGTCAGTCGACCGGTAAACTAACAATAAAAAGCTATAAATCCTGAGAAGATGGAGTATACAATTTCCTTCCTGCTGCGTCTTAGCGGACTGCCCCGGTAACAGGAATTCCACCACCGGTCTCTCAAATCCGATTAAGTCTTGAGGAGAAGCAACGCACATACCGGCGCACTAGGATAGGTATAAACGAGCTCAAAGTTGTGCTTCATGGCTCAGGAATATCCTTTTTGTGCAGCAGACAACATGCTTCAAACCAAAAAGAAAAAAGAAAAAACTCGCTGGGCTTCTACTAGAGGCATTCTGCAGACCAAGGATACACCATCACTCGCCGGTGCCTTCATGAAACATATACCATCTGCACTTCGACCTTCGCGACAAGCACGTTCCAGACTTACCGGAACGCGACGGTATCCACAGCGCACGTCCAGAGCACACACCGATACACTATGTGGAGGATAGATCACTGAATCACACCACCGCGGGGCGAAGCCGTCACACCACCGATATCATGTTGACTTCACTGCAAAGTCCTTGAGAGACTCCTGTTGTCGTGCATGCAACAGTGACTTTTCTTCATGGGAGAATCTTTGACGCGCAGCCGTATATAGGAGCAACTTTTTTTTGGCACTCTGGTGTAAAGTTGGTCCTTTGTGTTGCCCCCTTCACATGGCCGAACGCGGAAACCGCTCCAGACTGCAGTTTCTCGAGAAGGACCTCAGTTGGTGGCTGCCGCTCCACCAAGGCTTTCCAGTCGGAAGCAGTCAACGAACGTACAAAACCGGTTTTCCGCCTTCTTGGGCTGACCTACACACATGACCAGAAGATTCCGTTCGGCTGCGTTCCTGAGCTGCCCTTTCTCGCGGTTACGTCATAGCGAACTCCCCGTGGTGCAGTGCAGGAGTCGCAAACTCACGTCTCCGGTAGGAGTCGTCTCTGTTTTCGCCGCGGGACAAGAGGCCGAAACATATATATGTGTGTGTGTGTACATGGGTGGAGAGGGGTAGCCACTCGGTCATGGTCTTTCGACCACGGCATCTAAATTGGGCGTAAACAGGTTGACAAAGGCGTGACTGAGCAGTATGTTGATCAGGCGAAGGTGCGCCATTAATGTATTGGGACTTCAGGACTCGTTGAGGGAAAACGATGGCAGTTCGGACTTCGAACGAGACGAAATCCATTGCAGACGATGTCTCAAGTATCGGTTTCGGTTTAACGTTAGTTCGATATTTTTGGGAAGAGATGATCACAAATGGTAGCCCCGGCAAGCGACAGTGAGCTGCAAAGCGACACTGACTGTTAAATATGGTGCTGTCCGGGGTGTGTCTCTCGTACATGTCAATCTTGTTGCACCCCTCTGAGCACGACAAAGCGACAGTCAACATGTAGCCCTTGTTCTGTTTTCTGTACAAATTCATTCTGCTTTGCTACGAAAGCAGAAAATAACTGCATGGTCCGTTATCGACCTCTGGTAATAGCTGTAGCCTTAGTTTTTAATCACGCGTTTCTGGAACAACCCGCCTATTTTCTCCAAAAATTCTGCAAACCCACTCACTATCCTTACGGCCGACAAAAACCAAAAATTAACTCCATGAATCGACTAAAAAAATTGTTTTATTTAAATTTAAGCCACGACAGGGTTGGTTGGCTGGTGGCTTGTTATCAGCGAGCGATCTGCCTGCCGGTGTTGCGGCATGATGCTCGGATCGAGGGGGGTCTTGCACCTTGGACATACTTAACAGAAAACGGTGTCATTTACCTTGAAGCCTCTGAGGCTCACTCTGGGCTTGAGTAATTAAGCCCAGATAAGACCTCCAGACAACACATCCGGATCCAGAATTAGAAACCCAAATTTCAGCTCCAAGTCTCGGCGTTGAAGGCGGTCTTCTTAGCCATCAAGCCACGAGAGGAGTCTTTATGAAAACATCCCCCTTGGGTCGTTGTCTCGCATTGAGCACGAGATACATACACGGGACACCAGTTATGACCCTTATTCTTCCTACTTAGTCATTGTCTAAGGCAAACATTACTCACGACCGGGTTTCCATTGCTCGATTTAGTATACCCAGACAATTAATGTGGTGTATTCTTAGAACACTGAAAAAGGAAGATTACCACGAAGAGATCACGCTCTGTGTGCTCTCTTATGGTGACCTTTGCGTGCGTGGAATCGCGGAGCAAAGAGAGGTTGTCGCAAAGCGACCTCTCATTCTCCAAGACGAGAAATACATGTGTCTCCTCCGTATCCAGGTTGTTTTATGAGGCAATGCGAGTTGTCTTTTTCAGATTGAAAGCACAACTCGATTTCAAACCCGACTAACTCAACGCGGAGTACCTGCAGTGGCAACGGCATCAATGTCCCCTTGGTCGCCTGTCACAGGGAAAATAGTGTTTCGAATTTGAATTACGTGATAGAGGCTGAGAATGTCACTCAAATCAACAATTTGCATGTGAAGAAAATGTACTAGGTACACTATATAAGAAAAAAAGGAGTAAATTTGGGAACAATTGCAGCTTCTATAGTCTCCTACAATTACAATTACTTCCCATTTTAGACCCCATGACCGTGAAATTAAATTTCTCGCCTATAGTCCTAATGCACCTAGTCCCCGAAAAGACTAAAATTATTTATTTATTTCTTATAGTGTTATATGCCGCATTCAAATTCTAAACACTTCTATTCTAGTGAAGACACTTCTCTTCTATAATGCTTCTATAACACCGAAGAACGCCCTTGCTAAACTTGACAACCGACCTTTTAGTGTTGAGAACGTACTGGGGAGCTGGCCAAAGCAGCACTAACAACCTGCGCTGTGTTCACTGACGACCTACCTCAAAGACATACGTGCTGAAATAATCTTTTAAATCATTCAGCGCTTTCACACATCAAGCGCCATGGAACAGCTGGTCGCACCAGTGCGACATATGTTCCCTTTTTTTTTTTCTACTTCTATTCTGTTCTATAATGCTTCTGCACATTTCTCCCCAATAATTAGGTACTTCTTTGAAACCAGCCGCATTACGATATTATTCCATTTTGTTTTGATTCCTCCAAAGGGGGCGGAGTTTTCGACCCTCAATGCAGCAAGATACATCCCACGAAACTCCATGCACAGACCCGTAAATTATTCAGCTGAAATTTCGCGAACCCGTACTCTAATTAGAGTGAGAATATGCAATCTTGCCCAGTTTGCATGATAATGACAGCCCAGATCGCATCGCCTTACTTTTTCGCGCTTACAAAATGCACAACACGCCGTGGCCCAGAAAGAAAGAAGGCAGTGTCATCGCCACAACCCGGAATACACACACTCTGTAAGCGTGTCAGTAGTATTCTCTTCGGGATGCCGAGAAAACAATAAGCTCGTCGCTTCTTCCCATTGTTTAAACTTCTTTTGACTTCCGCTTGGAGGCTGTGCGCTCGGTTATTCTTCCTTGCCATTGAACTGTCATAAGTTCATTACATTCCCATGAGTTCAATGATTTGCCATGAACGTGAGAAACTCATAATGATAAACATGTATGGCTTCAGAGAACATGCAACTATTGCGATGGCTTCTATAAGGAAATGTCTTCCAGAAGTTCGACAAGTACAAAGAAGTGTTTCTAAAGGCGGTCGTGAGGGGGCCGGGATCGAGTTGGTGTTCGCAACCACTCCCTCTTGTTTTCATCTGTTCCCGTTGACATGAGTGCTAGAGGTCCTGGGCTTAATATCATGACACACCGTCAAGCATCATTTCCATTTTCGGAAGGACGTTGGCAACATGTCCCTGAGCTTGGAGGAAGGACAAAAGACAAGACACAAAAACGAACAGCACAAGACAAGGCAAGGCAAGGAAAGAAACCAGCATTGAAGCAAACAAGTTCCGAGGGACACTAGTCTTCTGTAGATACTTTAGCTGAACTCAACTCATATTGTGACTTTTGTGCCTTACTCCAGTGGTTCCCAAACTTCGGCGCCCCGCGGCCCATAATAATATAGACGACCTCGTCGCGACCCCCCCCCCCCCCCCCCACTCGTTTTCCCCGTTGCGATGCCGGACGTCTTCCGATCTCAGCGCATGAACGTTAGCCAAAACGATAGACTGGCATCTTATTGGAACCACATTCAGAGTGAATTCTCTGGACCAAAAAGTCTTGCAAAACAGCGGGAGCGCCATCCCTGACGCTGCGCTTGTGCTTTCGGTCTCCAAATATGATTTTAATTTTCGTTTGACAGCGGTTCGGAATTGTTCCATTATTAAAGAGCTGAATGCACGCAGAACTCCGAAACCATAAGCACGAACGAACGCTTAATCCTGAGCAAATGTGGCGCGGTGGTCTTCTAACGCTGCATGCTTCGCTCACCGACGACCCCGACGACGCACGCGAAACGGCTTTCTTAGGTCTTTGGCATCCGCTGTAAAGGCTGGTTCACACTGCCACGTTCGCGCTTACGGGCTACGGGTTGCGCGTACGTAGTACCCATCTCGTTGCCGGCTACCGTTCCTCCATCGTTCACATTACTACGTTTCGGCGCTCCGTTCCTCCAATGAGGAGCGGCCTCCTAGAGCGCCATCCTTCCGAAGAAAAGTGAAATAGAGCCACAGACTAGCATGGCGTCCAGGGTCGAGCACCCCGGTGTTGGCTGCTTTGGAAGACAATCATATATTACCTGACGATGTTCTTAACTGTTCATGTTCTTAGCTTAACGCCATCGTCGACAGTGCAAAGTACAACTCGCTACTTCGGTCAGATTCATTGAGTAAGATATCATCTGACAGACCCACTGCTATGCTAATTGTCATCCATGAGTTTTCTTTTTTCGTGGCATCGCTGTAGTCGCTTCTTTTTCTATTGTATGGCCAGGGAAATTCCTCAACTAGGAGAATAAGAGCTTCTAAGACATCTAATGTTTCCGCCATCTTTGCAAGGAGACGCGTGAGACAAAACGCTTGCGTGGCATCCGAACTTTTCTGCCATCCTATTGGCCAGTGCGCTTACGGTTACGGAGCTTGCGGGAGAAAAGTTGAAGTTGCTTCAACTCCTTGCGGAAACGATCTTACGGGCGCCGTCTCTTCATCGTCATGGCAACCCCCACCGTAAGCGCCCGTAACCCGTAGATGCAAGCGTAAACGTGACAGTGTGAACCAGCCTTAACTCGAGAAGACGCCACTGCGCGGAGCACCGTGGGCGGGGCGTCCGTGTATACCGCGATAGACGCAGACGTGGCCTTTAGTGGGAGTGCGTGTTGTTCTCACGACATAGATTTTAGCCCTCGTGCACAACTGCACGCACGTGCAGGCGTGAAAGCGAGGCTGTGTGATGCACCGAAAGCGTCGCGTACCTCGCATGCAAGAGCATTTGTGAGAAACCTCCGGGTCTGCAGCCGCAGGCTTCTAGATACCGCAAAATAGCGGGCACGACGTGGAATTTTTTTAATTTGTGGGCTGCTTCGCGACCCCCCCCCCCCCCCCCCCCCTCGCAACGTGTCGCGACCCACCGTTTGGGAACCACTGCTTTACGCAATGGCATTACCTGGTCATGAAGGTTGATACGTTGACGTTTGGGTTATTTCTATGAATGTTACATGGTTTATGAAACGAAATGAATACAATAAGACGAAATAAAAGACGTGAAAAGAAGTGTGAGAGGTACAGTTCAAAAGATGAGAATCACCCGAGACCGCAGACTCTCTGTTCGGATCTCGAACACTGCTCCTACGAAACGCACAAAGCAATCTTTGAGTCAATTATTATAGCTAGACATTATTTTTAGTGAACCGTTCGCACTGAAACCTTTCACGAACGGTGCCGCTTTCTTTAACGAACCGTTCACAATTTATTCAGTCAATCGGCTAATGAATCGGTTTATCCGGTCACGTTATCGCAACAGTTACATTGCCACCGTTCACGTTATCGGTTTATCCGATTACGAGACGTTCACGATTTATTCAATCAATGGGATAGTGAATCGGTTTTGTGAATCGGTTGAATTAATCGGTTAGTGAATCGTTTGCACTCAAACAGCTCACGAACGGTATCGCGGAGCGCCAATGAGAAGAGGGAGTGGCAAAAAATAATTCACGAACCGGCGTCCGAGTGAAAACGATTCAATAAAACTCCCTACTATATTGACCCAACCGTCATGATCTAGAAAAACACGCACTCTAAGGAAAAGAAAGGAGTAACTGCAGTAATTTTGGGCACTGGAAGAACTGCCACAACCATTAGGCCTTTTCGGGATCAATTGAGCGGAACTTTATGTGAAGTGTGGGGACTATACTTGTAGTGCTGGGAAGTGAATTGCTGGGTCGGAGGGCTAAAATAGGGAGTAATTACAATCTAGGGGACCAGTGATAGAATAGCATAAATGCACGCGAGCTGATGGGGGAACTCCATGAACAGAAGGACTCAAATCGACTTCGACGGGTCCTTCTGTGTATATTTCGTTCACTTTTCGCCCAAACTCGGGCTCTTTTTTACAGTATAGGGGACCAGAACTAAGTTGCTCAGTGGTTTATTCAGAATCCCAAGCACGGAGGGATGTTAGAAAAAATTGGGCGAGGGGTCATTATTATAGTTACATCATTATACCTTAACATATATCATTACCGACATGTGTCTAAAGCTGAAATCGCAAGGGTACCCCCTGTAAGGGGTACACAGCTGAAAAAGTTCGCGGAGTGTCATTGAACATTTAAGGGGGTGTTGGGGGGTCTGGATAAATCACTGGTTGCACTTCCATTTACTCAGTCTTTGACGCAGAATTTAAGTCTTTCAGATCGTTTACGCCGCTGACACTTAAGAAATGCCATGTGACGTTTCGGCACTACGGAGCATAGCATGTCCGAGAGCATACAGTGCCAGAAAATCTGCAGAGCAACCTTCGACGTCTACGGCTCCTCCACCAGTTTCGTCCCGTCGCTCCCAAACACCCTCGATCAGCAAGCAACGGCCGTTAATAGTGACTTTTAGCACATCGTACGCTATCGCGTTTGCGTATGTGAGGGATAGCGATGGTTGTTCTGCGCACGCCCATAACAGAAAGAGAGCGTCGTGTAGTGCGCAGAACCATCAACGCTATATCCCTTACGTACGCATAGGTGATACCGTACGATGTACTAAACTCTCTAATGTCCTCCGCAAGGGATCCTTCAGCTGTTTCAGAACTATCAACTACTGCTGCACCTTACCAGTCAAAGTCATCAACTTAACAGAATTAACGTCGCGAAACAAAGTAAATTCCGCGGTCCTGTTCAACGGGAAGAGAGCTCCCCCACATCAATCTTTTTTATTTATTTTTATTTTTTTTTTTTTCGTAGAGCGCAGTGAACCGCAACTGTTACCAATGTCATCGAAATACACGTTATGAGTTAGCTGCAATGAAACTTAGTGTGAATCCGAACAAGACGTGTTCATATACAGGGTGTTTGCTCTAACGTGTCCAGAAATTATATTTAAAGCGAGCGATAAAAGAAAAGCAAGTGGTACTTTTCTGCTACTTGAGTAAAAAACAGATACTGCTTCACTAGTAGCACCTGTTTCTTAGTCAAGTAGGTGAAAAGTAGCGCTCGCTTTAAATAAAACTTCTGGACACGTTAGAGCAAACACCATGTATACAGTGCACGAGCGAAAGAACAACTCACCGCAAAAGGGACAACGTTGAGCGGAGAAACAAACTCCAAAGCATAAGATGAATCTTCTCCTTGCATCTTGGTATACACACTCTTTACATGGCGTGAAGAACTCACGTCTTGAGCGGGTGGAGGAAAGCGCTCTCGCCCGTGTCTCGCTTGAGTGACGGCGAAGAACGACATGCATCGCTGCACTGGATCACTTTCCACAGGACGGCCAACATTTCAGTTTTTGTCAGGAAAGTATAAGGTACATTGGCATCAACTTACAGAAAACGCGGCCCTCAATTATAACGTCAAAGGCAGCTCTACATCGAAGCGTAATGTAATTATAAGTTATTTTGCGGGACGCCGACTTCGACCATCAATTGGCCCGGTAAAGGCTTCCTATAGTACTTATCTAATAATTGGCGCAAGGTTGATGCTGAGCAGCTGAGGATATAAGGTACAGAGAGTGATTGGCACACTTTGACACAGTGTCTGCTCGCCATTGGCTTCCGGTACAACAAGAAGAGGTTGACAGCGTTTCTTCCGAATGCTGCTTTTTCGTATCAAAGAAAACACTGTGATCATCATTCAGAGCTTCAAAATTTTTGTTTACGTCACTCATGTTCAACGCGCATCGCTCTCAGGAACGAATCGGAATGATGGAAGGCATACCTGTAACTACTGGGCGTTTGACATGACTTCTTTTCGTTCTCGGCGTTTTCCTCATGCAAATAGGCTCTGTATTATTCGAAGCGTAGTGCGGCGCTGTGGGCTTTGTAGTAGCAGTTCACAACACGGTGGTTCACAATTCACCCATTGTGTCGCTAAAAGCGTTCCTCTGCGTCCACCGGGGTGACCCAGCTCTTCGGAGCTAAACTATATAGCATGGTGGGCGGGATACGGAAGCTGAATCGGAATTCTTGCCGCTTGATACTTACACTGAGAAAATCTTTGGAACCTGTTGAGGTAACATCGACCATGATTATACTTTTTTTTTTCTTATCCTTCACAGCTATGAGAGCGGCATAGATGTCGTTCTTGCAGTTGAGTTATACGGCCATGCACGCCCATGTCAAATAAAGTATGTAACTACAAGACGACTAATTACCTAAATTAATAAACTTTTTAATTAGGAAATTTCGGGCAAAAGCGAGATACCGGAATGGAAGGCAATCCTAATTGAAAGTAATTGTATCTTTTTAAAAGTCCTGAAATGAGCGCGTTCAATAACAACAACAACAACAAATAAATGATAATGATGTAGCGGGATGTTTCGCCGCTGAGGCGGCACCCTATCCCATTGCTTGAGGGGGAGAAGATGGTGAATGATGATGAATGTTCAGAGTTCACGCAGGAGCCCTGTTGCTGCTAAGAAGGTTGTGAGGGCTTGAAGAGCTCGTACACTCCTAAAAATGAACTTCACCACATAGCGCACTCCTAGCAAACCATCATCCCGAATGACAACGTTCTCGCCCTAGATTTGTTGAAAACGGGAGGTGGAGCCTATTTTCTGTCCATTATGCACGACACAGAATAGGCTCCGCCTCCCGTTTTCAACAAATCAGGGGCGAGAACGTTGCCATTGGGAGGATGGTTGGCTAGGAGCGTGCTATGTGGTGAAGTTCATTTCAAAGAGACTTGGAGGTACAAAGAGGAGGCTGTGCTGTCTGGGGTTTTTCCTGGGTTTTCCTTAGACGCTTTCGGGTATATGTCGGCACAGTTCCCTTAGAAGTCGGCCCAGGGCGCACATTCGCCCAGGGCGTCAGGCGTGACGTTGCCCACCTCTGCGAGGCCGACAACGGCGAGCCCTTTCACCAGCACCAGCACCACCACCACCACCACCACCATCATTTCTAAGAGTGTAGCTGAGCGCGTTCAGTGAAACATCCATCGTCGAATTTCGTTATGCAAATGAGCCGAAACCGAAACCGTGCGTCTCAGGAGCATATGGCTTTCGCCGACGGAATAACGAGACAACGTCACTCCTTAAGAACGAATCAGGACGCGACCTTGAGAAAAGGAATGCCGCGGCCACGCTGGCGTCTCACCTGGCGTCTGGCGGCTGGGACGGCGCCTTTCCTCCTCTGAGCACCACGCTCTCACTCCTCCCTTTAGGGAGTGACGTCACGCCGCCGGAACTGTTTACCGCGGCCGCGGAAGCAGCGCTGATCTTTAAAATTCGTTTGTTAAATATCTAGGCACTTTTCGGGCGAAAAATAAAATGTAACCGCGTAGATTGTCTGCGGATGCCGAACATAGTGCTACCTGCTTCGTAGATGGGTTTCCGGATGCCACCGTCCTGTTCTTCCTTGTATGTAGTATTGTTGTTTCATTGTATTTATACTTTTTTCTGTACGCAGCCATGTTTTTGTATATTGTTTATTGTAACACTGTGTACACTGCTCTATCACACTTCAGTACTGTATAAAACTTCGTATAGCAAACGTTCTTGATTAGTATCACTGTATTCCCACCCCCATGTAATGTCCATTACGACTCTTGGGGTACTATTACATAAATAAATACATTGAGTATGTCGTTTCCAACGACTGTTTCCACAACATGGTTTGCAAGCAACAGTTTGAAGCATGTGGGCGCACTAGGTTGCCCGTGCGCCTGTATAAGCCAATCACATGCGTCTTTGCATTTGCAGGAGGAAATTGACCGGAACTTGCAGTTCCATATTTGTGGGTATTGCTGGCAAGCTTGACAAAACGATGTTTGACATAAAACTGGCTTTTCGACAGCTGTCACCTTTCGCTAGAAGCTTTCCTTGCACGGACCATATACTGCACCGAAATCTTAAACAGCAACTTACTTTAAATCCACTTTTTTTAACGTCAGAGATGTGGAGAGCATCCGTCACGGCAAATCAATGCTCTCCGGACAAGCGAGCGATGTTGCGCTCTTGAAACCTTCTTTCCATTAAATATAGAAAGTGGAATTTATTTATTTTGTCAGGCGCCATGAGATGTCACTTGCAGATAAGGTGAATATCATTATAATTCTGTACAAACCGTGTATGAGCACCCTGTATCCGAGGTAAATATAGTAACGGAAACTGCATTCCAAAGAAACCGATCTATTAAGTCCTGAACGCGTCTGAATGGGCCTGACTTTTGAATGGCACATTGTCAGTGACACCTAGAGGAAGCCGACTAACCCAATTTACTCCCATTCATGGTTCACTTCAAGCAAGGCTGATCTCTCTCTCTCAACCGATACCGAACAAATGAGCGCGCCTTAATCGGAATAATGGCCTCTTTTTTGTCAGTACGTCCACCGTATTATTAATGACTGATAATTAAGCCAATCTTACCTTATTCGTAGTCTTTATCGGGTTATTAGACGCTATGGCGTTGTGACATTATGTGTCGGGCTATTTTCTTTTTCTGTGCCACAAAGTTTGTCAAGGCTAAACAACGAGTTCATTTCGTTATGCAATACACGTAATTGGGGGGTCCTTAACTTACTGATAAACGGTATGATATGAAAAATGAAAAGGTGATGATACATCAGATTGCCGTAGCATTCTAACGTTGGTTTGTTATTCAGAAGGACATGGATAATTTTACGCCGTATAATATTGCACCATAGAAAGTACCCCCATTAAATGAGCGACTGAAAAATAAATTAGTTACAATTACTGTCCACCGCATCAAATCGACCAGTTTTATGCACAGCTCATAGTGAAAACAAAAGGTAGATTTATTTATATATTTATTATATCACATATGTACGTCAATGTACCAGCGGCATGGCCGAGCGGGTTAAGGCATCCAGCTCATTGGTGGACGCTAAGGTCGTGTAGAAGACTGGGAGGTGGAGGCTTCGAATCCTACCACCGGTTGTGCTGTCTGAAGTCATCCCTGTGTTTCCCGAAGGCTGTCCAGACGAATGTTGACGCAGTTCCCCTGATGTCGGCCCAGGATACATACTAAGCCCCCACTCCTCCCTGCTGTTCTCTCTCCATCTGCCCATATCTGTACCCCGCGTATAGCCACAGTTGCTTCGCGGCGCTAACAGGGAATTAAAAAAAATCAATGTGTCCTGACGGGCATTTACATGATGCAGGGGCTACATCATTTGGAAGCACAATTTATTGTATTACACTGAGAAATCCAACGTAGGACAACTACCAATAACGAATAAATAGAGGATTATGAACAAGTTTGTGATAACAGATGCAAGACCAAGATTTACGTAGTATTGCTTCTTTAATGCAACTTGTTTACATTGCTCTAAACTAAAACGTGTCAAAAGAAACATAATTTTAAGGCACACAGTCAAGCAAAAAGAAATTACGAAGAAATTTGTTGCAGGGTGGCCTAACTGCCTCGAATAAAGGCCGCACCTTCCATTTTCCGCAGACGAACAGATCCATTGCGATTACGACAGCCACAGCGGACACGACATCGGCATCAGTGGGATCATGGCGGCGCCCGTAGACATGGAACTTCGAAAGGTGTGCCGCATCTCTCATAATTGCTGACTTTTCGAAGATCATTATCAACGAATACTTCGGGGAGTCGTTAGTTTTCTACCGTGTTGAGCTTGCTGTGTCCAAATTTTGTACACTACAGGGTGTCAACACCCACAGCTCATTACTATAGTCGCATGTGCCGGAACGACAACACGGCTGAACATCTTTTACAGACTTGTGCAACACATTTAATTATTCATTCGGGGTTTTACGTCGTGGTCAGCCATGACCAGAACAGATGATTCAATGAAATCTGCAGTTATAATCTGGGTATCAATTTTGCGTATGCTTTGTGCCGGCAAACGCCAAAAATGTCGCCTACTCCGAATGACGGTGATCGACTGCCAGTTTCGTGAAAAACTGTGTTCATGTTAGAGAAATGCTGCACTGTAGAATGGGGTTCAAGACTTGTTGGTAGAGGAAGTCATCGACATGAAATGCAGCCTGCAATGTTAGCAAAAAATTGAAGCCGGTAGAAAACTGCCTGTAGAGCACAATTTTGGTTAAACCTCCTTCTGTTCGCTTCATAACAATGGGGCATGTGATTGAGAGATTATGAGAGAGAAACTCAGTGCTGTCAATAATATCTTTATCGCAGGCGTTCCAAGAGCTGCAAGTGAAAATGATCGACACTACACGCCGATTGAAGATGGCAGACATGCAAATTGACTCCTTGAAGAATGTCATTCAAGGTGCATACCTAACTGGTGAAGCACTTTCCGAAGCTCCTGCTGATACCAAGATGTTTGTATCTGTCGGTCGAATGTAAGTATCAGTATATGTATTTTGATCTGGATCCTTTGCCAATGAGGAAGGCATTTCTCTCCCACGACAAACAATGCTAAGGTTGGAAACAAAGACACAGGGAATAACAGCACATTACAGAAAACAACCACACAACAAGAATACTGCCCCTATTATTTTTGAGAATGGCGTGCTGCATTGCTACATGGCTTTGTATCTCTTCAGGTTCATTGTGTCCAGCTCGCCAGATGTGAAGAAGACATTAGATGACAAGATAAAGACAAACAGTGAAAAGATAAAAAATCTTGAAGTAAGTCTCAACTCCTCTCTGTTGTAGCAAGAAGTGATTTCTTTTACTGCCTTATGGCATACCAATTTCCCCAATGGAATGGAGATGAAGCCTATATGTCTGCTGGTCATGTAAATAAGAGCAAGGAACACTCACCAAGGAAACTCTCACAGCATAGTGTTTGACTGAATGTGATAGCCATTTGGTTTCCTTGAGTGGTAAGTTTTTTCATGGGAATGACTGTACTTCACCGGAATGCATTGAGCAAAATGCATTTGCACTTTATGTCAGACATCTTAAATGCTTTTTGATGTCCACGATTTTACACAGCATTTTCTCTGCCAGTGTTGTTAGCATTTTCGCATCATTTCTGCTGCCAGCAGCCATAGGAACATGCAAGTTCCTGAATTTGAACCGCATGCAGTTTAGATAATTTATAGTCACCCATAGCTAGGGTTCCGAGTTTTCGGAGTTTTCATTTTAGAAAATTCGGAGGGTGTTTATCGGAGTTTTCAACTTTTCGGAAATTCGGAGTTTCTCGGAGGATTAATAAGTCTGAAAACTGAACGGCGCCGATTTCGGAGTATTGCGGAGCAGTCATCGCAGAGACAATGCAAGGAAAGATTTGCAAAAGTGACTGGGACCACACAATGTAATGCACGGATGTTTTAATACCCAGAGCTATTGAAGTACAAACAAGCGTATTTGCACAAATTGTGAATAGTGCCCAGACTCAAAATGAGTAGCAGCTGTGACAAACACAGAACTGTTCTGTGTCAAACTAGCCCAGTACCCGGGGTCAAGTAGAGTCACTAGGGTCGAGGATACATAGAACAGATGGGACAAGTGTGTGTAGTATCCTCCTTTTGGGCCATTCATGCGTCCAGCGAACCTGGAGGAGGCTACCACTTCTGACCTTTTCTTTTTTTTTATTTGTGAATCAGTTTGAAGTCAAAAACTAGGTGTGGAAGAAAGGGGACAAAAGAAGAAGGAAACGGGGGGGAAAGCTTAAGGCCGCCCCGTGGGCGCTGGAAAAATCAGTTTATCGGATAAATCCGATGTTTTGCGAAAAACATCGGAGGGAGTTTTTCGGAGTCTATTGGATAAATCCGAGAAGTCGGAAGCCTACCCATAGCACAGTCAGATATCAATAGTTAGTATTGAAGTACGTTAGGCTCACGTCTCATCAATCCTTTTTCTTTCATGGTACTGCACACTTGGACCTGCTTACCATAAATCTAGATGAAAACCAAGTCGTGCAAACGGCATCTTTACTCTGTTACTTTCTTACAGCAAATATTGAATGTAATAAACTGTTCTTTGTGTTGAATACAGAATATCTAGACTAAACAAGCTGGGCTAGACCTAATTGGTAGTTCTTTACATGCAGCATGCCTCGTCATCAGTGAAGACATTTATGTGATTACTGTGCTTCTGTTTGTGTGTGTCTGCTTTTTGTTATGATGTACTCTAAAGGATTCCTCTTTTCTCCTTCCAGACTAACAAGGCATACCTGGAGAGGAGCTTGAAGGAATCTGAAAACAATCTCAGGGAAATGATTATTCAGAAGCAGAGTATGCAGTGAGATTTAAAATTGATTAGAAATCATCAGTTTACACTCACTATCCACCTCTCAGGACATAATGATTGCTTCATCTTTCCCTGCTCATTTTCTTTTGTGAGTTTTGCTGCGGAATAATCACGCATCGGATTTCCTTGTTGTGTATAAGACTTCTTTGATGGTGCTGCCTTTCAATCCTAGAAATTATAGTTTAATTGAGGTGCACTGGCGTTCAGGTATAAGGTATCATCACGGTCTTCATCTTTCCGCAGCATTGAATGATGAAATTGAATGCATTGTGCGTCTGAACTTTTACAGTGAATCTGTTGTACTGGCCAAGCATTCTAGAAGATTTGTCACCCTTTAGAATTTCACTGAGGATTAAATATTTGTACACTGGATGTATCAATAATTTGATGTACAAAATACCTGTTTTGGAATGAAAAAATAACTACAAATTTGCGGTGTTTTAGAAACACACAAGTGACACGACAGCTATGATCAAAATGTTGCTTTCTGCATAGAATGAGGTTCCAAAATGTTGCTTTCTGCATAGAATGAGGTTCACAACGAAACAGTTTTTGCAACATTATGAAGCAGCTGCAGAAGTTGATGTTGAAACAGTCCGAAAGAAAGCCGTATCCAAGAAGCGTGTCCAAAGCTCACAAATGCAACAATAAAAAAAGTGATCCAGTCACATATGCATCCTAAAATCTCAAGGTCGTCAAAGAGAATATGCGATCACATGATCATCATAAACATTGTGTGTGCATGGCGATGCGGCTATCCACCTTACACCTTGTGTGATAATGTTTTTCTCTGAATTTCCGTTTTTGAACTCAACTGCAATATGCATGTGATTTTGAGTGCATATCTCGAGAAGAAAAGTATGCATGAGAACGGTGCAAATGCACTACGTGGAAACAGGTTTTTTGTCAGTTTATTTATTTTTTTTTTTTGCCCACCACAAAAAAAGAAAAGGTGGGTGCACGTGCACCCTAAAAGAGCTACACAGACAGGTGCAAAAGTTATTCCGATGCTCTGCACCTTAAAGGGGCTGAGAAGCCACACATGCAACCCACTTCCATTTCATATGTTGCAACCCATGGATTCGACACGCGAAGTCCCACATTAGTCATTTGAACGGTTTTTAACTGTTGAGTTCTTAAAACTGCAATTTTTACAAGCCACCGGTGGCACAGAACAGCGCTGAGAGGCGACGCCGGACATACGGGAAATGACATTTTAGCTGTCCATGCTTGCCCTAAGTACCCGAAGGCCACTATAAGGAAGGCCGTTCTGCAGTAGCCGTGTCCCTTTACAACCGCCTGAGTCGTCATGGAAACGGAAAAGTATGCACTTCCTTTCTCCACTCTGAAACGTCACTCCAAAAACAAGCGAGGAGGTGAAGAGTTGAGAGCGACAGAAGAGTTCCCGCGACTTTCGAATGCAATAGCTTCATAAAACCGAAGCGCAGAAATAGAGCGTTTTGATGCGCGTGCTTAGCACACATAAATCAACATTTAAGATGTTATTTCTTCAAAAGTTTGGAAATGGTTTCAGAACCCTTTTAACGAAGAAAGGAGATTACCATTTCAGGTTGCTCAAACCCCTACCTGAACCATGAAATAGTCTGTAAAAAGCAATCATGCGAAACATTCTCGTTTATCAGTTTCTTATCACTGCACAATTAAAAAAGAAAAAATGGCTAGGAAGCAAGCGAGCTGGTGAAGATGATGCATAATGTAAAACCCCGAGACTAGGGAACCACGATAGGACAGACACAAACACGAAATTGTTTTGACGTTCACGAAAAGCTGTGTTTGAGACTTCGTGTTTGTGTCTGTCCTTTCGTGTTCCCTAGTCTCGGGGTTTTACATTATGCATAAAAAAGAAAGCCCTGAAAAATTGGCGGTGCACAAAGGGGCCAGGCCCAAATGACACTGGCCATGCTCTGCAGCTTCTGCCATCATCACACAAACTCTCGCACACCATTGAAAATTGGTCTGCTGTGCACACAGTTTTGCACTACATGTTGTCTTGCCTTGAAAGAGACCTGGAGGAGTTAACCTTGCAGTTGAGTTCCCTGGCCTGTAGCTCAACGAGACGCAAAATCTGCTAACAAAGTTTTCTTTCGTAACTCCACATGTATCTCCAATGGAAGAGTTCTTTTCAGTTTTTATGCACCACCATCAATGAGTGGCACAGACCAACTTGACAACACTCATGATGTCATGATTGCATGATGTGGCTATAAAATTCAATTACAAATAATTGGCCACAAATTTAATTGCACAGTGTGTTGCACAGTGACTGAGTATCATAAGAAAGCACATAATAGCACTTTTTTTTTCAACTTTCGTTTTTGGTCCAGACGGTTGCTTTAAATGACAAAGGCAATGACATTTTAGAAGCATAGTTCATTATTAGCTGTGTGACTCTTCGTATCTGTCTCTTTTCTCCCCTCTGTTTCTCCCTTTTCCTCATCAATGTTACCGGCCTTGCTTTATCTGGCATCTCGACATGAACCGTTTCAGGAACATGAATTATCAATCATCAGAAACCAGGGATTTGTGCCATATTTTCATCTTGTACGATGCCCGTATCTGCTGGCTTTTCCTGCCTTCTAGGCGGGTGTTTTAGGGGGTATTTCCCTGTCAGAAACTGCCGAACTGCCGAAACGAAACTGCCTGACTGCCGATTATAATACAGCAATCTTAAGTATACTACATTCTTTAATGTGAGCCGTACTTAGAAGCAGTTTCCTCTGCGTGTGCAGTAAAATATTTTTATATTGCAGCTACGGTTTCATAACTGCATGATAAGCAACCTGGAAGGATCAAATAAAATGTGCCAAATACTAGGGTCACTAAAGTGAGGTCATTGCTTAAAGCAAAACACTTCGGATGAGTCGTATGCAGTTACTGCAAATGTTTTGCCGTCGGACGAAAGGAATGCAGCTCCCATGAGCTGAGAGCAGCTAACGGTCGCTGTGTACTTGAGCTGCACCGTGGAATCACCTTCCCTCTCAAGCTTCCACACACGAAGAAACGAGTCTTCGGACGCGGTTAATGCCAGTCCAGTGTCGGGGGCGATATCCACTGCAGAAATCCACCTTGCGTGGGCAGTTACTTCAGTCACGATCTGACACGATTCGCTGCTGAATATTCGCAGATGACCGGAGGCGTAACCCGCAAGCACGAGGTCGTGCCACACGCGAATGCTTACGCATGGCCAGCCTGCACCTTCCACCTTATGAACTTTGGTCAATGCCGTTGTGCCATTCCAGAAGCATATGCTTCCTTTGTCGTCTCCGCTTGCCATGCTGCCTTCAAAGCCATGGATGTCTGTGATGGGCGTGCCGTGCTCGTCGGTTTTTTGGCAAAAACTAATGCTTTCGTCACGTGATACGAGGAAAACCAATATTGCGCCGGACTGTGTTCCGACGCAAATCAAGCTTGGACCACATGTGCCGATCCCACGGGCGAAGGTAGCTTCGGTCGCGTCTAATTCTTGCGGCAAGGCGTGGCACAACAGGAACACGGAGCCGTCCCAGTGGAAGAACTGAACCGATTTCGTTGACGCTATGACAAGAATGGTCTTGCCGTTCCCAGTCTTGACCCACTTAGCTTGCGTGAGGGTAGCGCAAGTACTGCTTCCAACGTCCTTGCACGTGACTTCGCTTTGATGAGACGTGCCATCCGGTGATTTGGAGACAACGATGACTTGCGATTTGTTCACAAAGCCTAAATTGACTTTCCCGCCTTCGGTGCAACAGGTCAAGTTATTGGGCATTGCCGATACGCTGCCCTTGGTCACGATGCTTCGATGCTTTTGATACATTCCGGCTGCTGGCTGAGTTCGCATTAAGTCACTTCGCACTCATCTGAGGTTTACATCAGAGGCACAGTGATAGGGAGCGATGTGGGACCACTTTGGACAGTTGCAGGTCTCCAGTTTGTATTCAAAAGGCAACACAGCGGTCTGCTGCCATGGAAACCGCAATTGAATATCGATAAATCCAAAAGGGAACATAACGAAGTCATAGGAGGCATGGTACAGGTAACAGTCAATATAAACTTCCATATTCGTCGCATTGTGCCGCCTTTCCATTCAGATAATGGCCTCGCCACCGCAAAAGGGGTCGCAAACTACGCGTGTACAATACCGAAACTAAATTGTGGCACCAGCGGCATACGGCGACAGATTAAGAATCTTCACGTGGAAGCGAAGATTGTGCTGCCACTTCGTGTCGTATAGCGGAAACAGGGGAGCTCGCTATCGCCGCCTGTCGCAGGTTTGTTAAACTGCCCCTCAATGATCCCAAGCTCAGTGTTACGAGCGTCTCTCCGCAGTAAAAAGTCTATGCGAGTGTGCGTCTGAGTGTCAGGACTCCGGGTAAATCTAAATTCAGTGCCGCGGATCTTGTGCTTGCGTACATTCGGACGGATAGTCCCACTTCTAAGGTAAGTTTTCACTTATTGTGCAGCCGTCTTCAAGTTGCGCTGGGAAGAGAATGTGTTCGGAAGCTGAATGGGGTCTCTACGGAGTCGGACGCCATGGCTTGGGCTCCGAGTTCAGAGCGCATTGTGAACAAAAACAGATGTTGAAATGTGGTGGTTGTAGGGTTTTGCGTGGGGCATTGGTGTTCAGGCTGTGTGTCTGTGTATTCGTCCAGGAGACGGCCGGATGAGTAAGCGCTGTGCGTGTGGGAATCGGAAAATCGATGTTTTGACAGGCCACTGTGCTCGCGCGTGGTCGTGCACCAAATGAGTTTGGTACGGACGCGTTCGTTCGCCCTGAACATAGTAGAGTTGGTGCAAACTGTGGTGTAACGTCTGCACTACACAAGATTAATGATAGAAATGAACCCCGCGTCAGAGAAACACACACGGACGACACAACAGATTCAACAGACACGACGAGAGTCTGTTTTTGTCGTCCCTGTGTGTTCCTCTGTCTTGGCCTTGGGATATTCGTTTCTACTATGGTTCACACGCTAGCCTGCATTTTGTGTCTTCTCCATGCGCAAGACCAGATCACGTGCGTTTTATTCGTACCCAGCATCACACACGTTGACAGAACCAGCGGGCACGGTGGTTGTGTGTGAAGTTGCGTTCATTTCACACGAGTAAATCGAAAACGAATCAAGCTTTTCGTCGCAAGTGTCTTTCATAATCCTGTGCTGTGAAGTCGGAGCACGTCCAGAAATGTTGCCAATCTAGTGAAATTTTTGCTCGATTCTGGTGGTTGGACGAGCGAAAAAACAAATTTGTTTAGTTTGGCTGCTGGTGGTTTCTTTCTGAGTGGACTTGGTAGCGGCAGTGATAGCGAAGTAGAGGCTAAGGCCAACGACACGCAGAAACGAACACAAGCATTGCGTGGCTTTTGTTGGTTTTTCGTTCGCCGAAGGTATAACTATAGCATTAAGCAGTATAGCAGCTACTAATCGTTCGTACCGACCCACAGCACACATTCTTTCGTCTTTTCTGTGCTTGCAGCGCACACCGTGCCTGAACCCCCATTAATCTTGTCACCCTTTTGCAGAGGCAGCTATGCGGAATACGACAGATCTTTGACACCAGAGTAAGGTACCAGCAAATATCGGTAACGCTGCTTCCGAGCAAGCAAATGTGTGGCCCTGCAGTTTTGCAATAGCGTGCTTGAATAATGACAGATGCACCAAGCAGCAGTTAGCGGCAACCTAGCTCAGCCAGCCCACAAGTTCTAATGAACTCTTCTTCCACATTTTGTAGAGTATGCGAAAGCGTAGTCATATGGCAATATAGCCGAGACTTTCAAGTGCTTTTTCGATGCACCATTACCACTAGGCACCAGTAAACACAGGAAACCCAGTTACTAAAACATTCAGATTCACTCAAGTGTACCAAGTTACTCAAGTACCTAGTTCTGGCTATGATTGGCCAAGGAGGAGAACCACCAGTCTTAACTACCTAACTAAAATACATTGGTCGCCATTCGATATAGAAGCTGGACGAGACTATCTATCGACGTATCTATATGACTTCATGAATTTACAGTACATAGCGAACATACTAGTCGTGTACACTATTAAAACAGAGCTTCACCGCATCACACGCTGTCCGCCAATCATTGCCAGGAATGATAGGGTTATTGCTTCCGATTCGGAAAAAGAGGGGGGGGGGGGGCGTACTAGGAGCGCCTCCATAAATTTTTCCAGGGTTTTTTTCCATGGTTGGCTACGAGCGTGCTGCGCGGCGAAGTTCATTTTTAAGAGTGTATATGTTCCTCTGACGCACGATGCGTTTCTGTATTCGTGGAAGTACTTTTCGACGAGGGAACCATATGTCTGCGCACAAGAGCAGCAGCGGCAGCAGCAGAGGTGTGGCTAATGGACTTCTTGCATTTCCATGACGTGGTACGCCAACCACCTGCTGCTGTCTGCACGGAAGCTTGATGGCAGGAGTTATGTCTCGAATCTTCGCCAACTTCCGCTCTATCTACTATCTGCTCACGTCTGGAGCGTGCCCGGCACCCTGCCGGGTGTCTCCTTCAAGAGCACTTGCATGGGGGCATAATTGCTTCTGACGCCGTGTGTCTCGTCCAATCAAATAGCTGCCAGTTGGGAGCCGGCATGCGGGGGACATCACTGCTTGAGATGGGCCCTGGACACTTTAGTAATTATTGCGGGGGACGTGGACGATGTGTTCCGCGTAGAAGGGGAAAGAAAACGTGTCACGTTCTGGGGTTGAGCTCGACGTGGAATTTCAGCCTGTCAGCACAAAAGCAGCCTTCAAGTTTTTGGCAGCAGCTTCTGTGGTAAGATATTTGCCGTTCCTTTGAAGGACGACATGTGAACTTATGATTCGCATACGCTTTCTTTTTTTTCTTCTTTTTTTCACATGAGCAGAAAGCTGTACTGCGACCGGCGTGATCTGAAGTTGTCTTTCGTTGCTCTTTCTCAAACCGCATAAATAAACGTGGGCATGTCTCCCGCAACGCTACTTCAAGAACTATGGCTTAGCTGTGCACACTTAAAAATAAGCTACACCACATAGCACGCTCTGTCATTAATGATAGGGTTATCGCTTCTCATTCGAAGAGAGAAAGGGGGCGTACGCCTTTTTGTGTCAATTTGGGTACATGATCATTGACACAAAAAGGCGTCCGCCTCCCTCGCTCCTCTAACCAGAAGCGATAACCCTATCATTCGTGGCAATGGTTTGCGCAGAGCGTGCTATGCGGTGAAGTTCAGTTTTTAGAGTGTAGCCAACCATCATCTCGAGTGGTATCGATCTTTCCCCTGATTTGCGGGAAAATGGAGGGTGTACGCCATTTTTGTGGCATTATGCAGCTCATAATTGCCAGCATAAGTATCACAAAAAAGGCGTACGCCTCCAGTTTTCAACAAATCAGGGCTGATAACGTTATCATTTGAGATCATTGTTGGCTAGGAGCATACTATGCGTCTTTTTTAAGAGTGTAGCTTTCACGTCCCCTGTCAAAAACCGCATTGGATAAGTATGCTGCAAACATGAGACCATTTGGCATCTAGCAGACAAATATAACGCTTTTGGCTTTTCCACGATTTGGCACGCACGATAAAAAAAAAAGAAAAAAAAAAGAAAGGGCGAACAGACGCAGAGTACAGAATTGGGCATTCCCGACCCAGAGCACGTAGAAAGTTGTATCACTCGAGACCATAAACGTTCCTGACAGAAATCTGCATGTCCTCCAGGGCGACATTCAAGTGCGGCAGTCTCACACCCTGCAATCCGTTCACGGATGTCGCGTTGAGAATCGATGGCTCTTCCCGGCAAAACTTTTAACGACAACTCGGTTTTGTACGTAGCGTAGATAGGGCTCTTCTTCTTGACAAACAAGCATCGAAGGACGTTGATGAATGTAACCGTTGATGCGATATTTTATGATATGCCGAACACGCCGTTTCGTCTGCGTCGTGCAAATCCCTCACTTGCCGCGGAAACGCGCTGCTTCACAACGCCTTTTGTTCCCGCCTCTGTTGATTCGGGGAAATATTTGTTGAAGGTCCGCGAATAATCCGGGAGAGTTACGGAAACGCGAAAGCCAGGGATCAAGGTGTTCTGTGCCCCGGTTCTGCAATCAACTTTTCGGTTGCAATCAACGGTTCGCAGTCGACGTAAACGCGCTCTCTCGTTTCGACAAAGCCTATTGTTGGCAACTGCGTAACGCCCGAGGTGATGGAGAAATTACGTAGGCAAACACGTAAACATAGCTCTGCGAAGGACTCTGCATGGTTCAGTGCACGGTGCAAACATTTGAGGAGGAATAAGGAAATGCGAAAGAGGGAAAACTCGCGCTGTTTAACGCAGAAAGAATGAAGTGTACGTCCGACTCCTAACGTCGTGGTTTCACGCGCTTGGAACTGTACGCTCTCCAAAACAGAGCTTCACCCCATAGCACGCTGTGCGCCTGTACCATTGCCGCGAATGATAGGGTTATCGCTTGTGATGCGAGGAGAGAGGGAGGCGTACGCCTTTTTGTGGCAATTACCATATATTCAAACGGTCACAAAGAGGCGTACGCCCCCCCCCCCCCCTCTCTCTCTCCTCGAATGAGAGCCGGTAACCCTATCAGTCGTGGCAATGGCTGGCAGTGACGTAATCGAGAGGTGAAGTCGCTCTCCTAGGAACAGCGCGAGCGCCTCCGCGCGTCACCGAACGTTGGAAGTCTGCCAGCAGCTGTCCTGAAGAGACGGAAATCGATCTCAAGGGGACCAATGTTGCCAGACGCGTTACACATTGCGCACCCTATACAGTGAAGAAAAAAAAATCACCGCATAGCACGCTGTGCGCCAGTCATTGCCACGAATGATAAAGTCATCGCTTCTGATTCGAAGAGAGAGAGGGAGGGGGCGTACGCCTTTTTGTGTCAGTTTGGATATATACACACACACATACAAAGGCATGCGCCTCCTTCTCTTCCCGAATGAGAAGCCATTAAATGTGTCATTCGTGGCAATGGTTGGCGCACAGCGTGTTATGAGTGCATGACATAATACTTCTCAAGACCAACGATTAGCGTTATAATATACTTCCGCTTCACACAGGGAAACAATATTTTCTCACTCACACGGATAGCGAAGGCGCAAATTCGGTAGGATTCCGAAGGCAATGATTTTCGTCGGTATATTCAGGTGATGTTCACGGATCGACGCAATTTTGAAGTCGCCAGTTCAGTTGACATATCCACTGATATAGTCCTTACAATGGCACACAAATTCAAGCATTGCATTGTCCTTAGGCCGCGAGCTTCGTTACGTGCAGGACACTTCTTCACGTTACAGGTAACATTTCCGAACGTTTAAAGTGCATCCCCGGTAGCTGGCATAAAACGACAACGGATATGCGCTGTAAGGACAGAAAAGAGGGCCACACAAGTACACTGTTAAAACAGAGGTGGGGGGGGGGGGGGGGTAATGAGAGAATCAGTTCGCCGTTGTGGGCCACACAGAAATGGGAACGTCACGACCATAGGAAAAAAAAAACGGATGGAAGATGAAGGGTGGAGGGTGCGTGAGTCTGTCAGGGAGTGCAAAGGGCTAGAGGAGTCGTTGGGCAAGACCCGGCTCCTGCAGAAAGAGAACAAGGTTTCTTGCTTTAGCTGAACGTTCGGCATAAGAACCACCGGGGTATATAGGATGTCCGCTAGCGTGCCAGAGCTGGAGTGTTAAAACAGAACTTCACCACATAGCGCGCTCCTAGCCAACCATCATTCCCAACGATATCATTCTGTGTCCTGATTTGTTGAAAATGGGAGGAGGAGGCGCCTCCCCCTGTTTTGAACAAATCGGGACACAGAATGCTATCATTCGGAAAGGTGATGAGTGTGAAGTGTGATGAGTGAGGAAAGGCTATGAGTGTGCTATGTGGTGAAGTTCCCTTTAACAGTGTCGTAACGTGCTTGAATTTGCCCCGTGCTTTCCTCAAACAGAAATCCGTCGCTTGTGCTTTCACTATACCATTTTCGCACGCGCCTCTCTCTACCGCCTGCGTTCTCCTTTTATTGGTCGCTTGAATTCCAAGATAAGGGGGTACTTTTCTTCGCCTGGCTGGGGCCTGCCGATCACTCAGGTCACGGACCGTTATCAAGCCACAACAGCGCACTATCCGCATATTACACCCACTTGCGTTGCGGCGTATGGCATTTCTTACTTATCATCTATACGTCCTATTCACCCGCGTGCAATACCCACTCAGGGGTTGATACAATACACTGCGCGCGATCGTAAAAGCGAGACGCGGAACTGAAGCCTTGACGAAGCATGGAAGAGGTTCCTTGCGGACCGCGTCGCGAAAGAAGCTTCGACCATGCGGGAAGCTCCGCAACATTAACTGCTGCTCAGGGAGGGGGTGTTTTTCTCTTTTTTTTTTTTTTTTTTTTTGTAGAGGCTTTCTTCCCCCGTGTGTGTGTGTCGGAGTAGATTGTGCATGTTCATTTCTTTCCCCCCCCCCCCGAACTTTCGTCCCTTGATGTTTGCTGGCTCGTGTGTTCGGTGCCCCCCCCCCCCCCCCCCCCCCCAGCGGTGTTTACCTTTCCGGTGCAAGGTTTCCTGTGTGTGTCTCGCGCTTCGAGAAAGGATGGCCTGGAAGCTTGCACGTATCTTCTATAGGGCATTTGATGCGAAGGACGCGAACGCAATCCAATGTTTCGGATATGCACTTCTTCAGGAGTGGGGTATATTGTAGCCTTGACGGACTCCTACGGGGATTCTTTATAATGTGGGGACTTTTATAATGTTCTGTATTAACGTAAAGTGAGCTGAGGCATATCGGCAATGTTGAGAGTCCTGAAAAGAATAAGCCTTGAGAGGAAGAGGAAAATAACACATTTACCGTTATTTTCGGCTACAATGAATCGTATACATATACGGACCATTAGTAAAACTCATTTAGAATCTTTGTGTTGAATCAGCCTTCTAGAGCGTTTGTAGGACACATGGGCGTATTTTCACGTTTCCCACGAGGAAAGTGAAAGCATTATTCTTGCGCCCGACGCGCAGCGCCGACGCCCACACAACGCAGAAGCTTGGTAAACTCTTTTCCTGGCTCCCTTTTGCATTTTTTTTCAAGTCAACGAAATGTCGTCTTGCACTACACTGGCGTTCAAAACGTCAGTAAACTTTGTAACGACATTCCGTAGCTTCAATTGACATGGACTTATTGGCGACTCGCGAAAGGACACTCGTAATTTAAAGGGTCTTTCCGCATGCTGCAAGCATCGGGACAGCGCAGGGATGAACGGCGCATGTTGACTCGACAAGACAGAACAGGGACATCAGGAGGCAGTAGACAGGCTTGACTTTGTAGTATATGTATGAAAGTAAGAGTGCGCCTACAATCCTCGACACACATCCAGGATATGTGCTCAGGGAATCTCCACCAAAGGAAAAGTCACCACCGTCATAGTCATGAATGCTATAAATAATTGATTGGCAGTGGATTTATACGTAAGGCGATTCAGCTTCTATGTGTGGTATCATTCCATCGTCATTCATGTAGTAGTAGTAGTATACTCTTAAAAATGAACTTCACCGCATAGCACGCTCTTAACCACCCATTATCTCGAATGATATCGTTATCTGCCCTGATTTGTCGAAAACGGGGGGCGTACGCCATTTCTGTGACTCTTATGCTGTTCATAATTGTCACAGAAAAGGCGTACGCCCCCTGTTTTCAACAAATCAGGGCAGATAACGATATCATTCGAGATAATGGTTGGCTAGGAGCGTGCTATGCGGTAAAGTTCATTTTTAAGAGTGTAGTACACTGTTAAAACAGAACTTCACCACATAGCACGCTCCTAGCCAACCATCATTCCGAATGATATCATTCTGTGCATTGATTTGTTGAAAATGAGAGGAGGCGCCTATCTGGGACAGATTATCTTGTCCCAGATCGGCGCCTCCCCCCTGTTTTGAACAAATCATGACACAGAATGATATCATTTGGTATGATGGTTGGTTAGGAGCGTGCTATGTGGTGAAGTCCTGTTTTAACAGTGTAGTATCAGTAGTAGTAGTTGCTGTTGTTTGTGTGTGGCCACATGGTGCGCATGCCATATATGGCAGGATTGGGGATAATTTCGGTGTTTTTAGTTCATGTTGCGCGTGCCACGTCATGGAGCAGTTCCGGCGAAAAAATATAGTGCTCTTTGCGAAGCGGACTGGCGTCGCTGTCCGAAGGGCGTGAAGATAAATGTTGTCGGTGGAACATTCGCGAGAACTGTTGTGGGCTACAATTCAGTAAATCGGTATTGAAAAATGCAGCAGTGTGCATCGTGCTGGGCATATACGGAACAGTGCGATCGGACCCGTTCCAAATTCACACGGCCACGATAGGTACGCGCGCGCTTCTCCTGCTATCTCATTGGATGCCGTCAATCTTTGCCTTCTGGGGATCCTATTCGTTGCCGCAAAAGACTGCTCTGTTTTCATTCCGTTTTTCTTCTAAACGGTAGCGTTGTGTGTTTGCTTGCATTATACAAACTGAAACACGGGCTTTCATTTGAGAGCAAGTTAGTTTTGCATTTTAGTGCCCCTTTAACGAGGCCCATCACGTGCCAGTGCAGCGCAGTGGTCAGCGCACTTTGACCAGCAACAAAGGGGTGCGGGTCCGTTTTCCTGTCGCTCTCAAGCTTTTTTTCAGCGACCGCCATATTTCAACTGTACGGATAGCAGCGTGCTTTCAAGAGAAAGAGCGTGCGAGCTGAGAGGTTTCGTGCAGGCGGAAATAAATTTTCGTTACAACAGCTTCATAAGTCAAAGACCGATTGCACACGAATGGGCCGTTTAGAGAGCTTCTATATGGGTAGGAGATGATGCACGCAAGGAAACGACGACGCGTTTTCCCTGTTTTGGATGCTCTTTTTGTCTTCGGCTGTGGCTCGCCGTACTTTTCGGCCGTCAGTGGAGTTTCCTCTCTCCATTCCTTCTGATTAGATTCCCTTCACTCCTTTCCCACGAGGAAAACCATGAGGGGATGTTGAAGAAGGTACTTCAGGCGAAGTAGTCCGCGTAAGCGGACGACGCAGAATGTGTTTTCCCTCTCTTGCAGGACTACGTGCTATGTGCGTATACGACGCGGCTGATGGTTATATGCTCATGTGTCGCGCTCTCGTTTTCGTCTCCCTCATTGTCGTCTACTCCGAAATGTGCGGGGGTCTGTGTACGCAATGAGGGCTATATGCCGGAATGAAATAGTACCGGCGTAAATTCGCACTGGGAATGGAGCTAGGAATGAATGAATAAATAAGGGTGGAGGGGAATTTAAGCAATGACACTCTTATGTGTCTGTTCCTAGTTTTTTTTTTCTCTTTTTTTCCGCACGTATTTTCTCCCTGGTTGCTGTGAAGTGCGCGTTGCAAACAAGAAGTGTCGGTTCGAGTTCCACTGTTGAGTGTTCCTTTTTACACGACTACCTTATTTCCTCGTTCGTAGGCGCTGGTGGCTTTGCATTGCGTTTCTTCTGCTTCTGTTAAAATTTATGTCTTGAAGGGATACTAAGGTAGGGGTACTAGGGGTAAGGTATATTAGGAATGATAGGGGGTATCGCTTTCGATTCGAAGAGAGAGTGGGGCGTACGCCTATTTGTGTCAGTTTGAACATAGGATAATTGACACAAAAAGGCGTCCGCCCCCCCCTCTCTCTCTCTCTCCCCGATAGCTCTATGGTTCGTGCCACTGCCAATGATTGGCGCGCAGCGTGCTATGCAGTGAAGTTCTGTTTTTAGAGTTTTAGGAGTGATTGAGAAAAAAGGACAGTCGGTTTTCGAGATTTTCTTCAAAAAAAAAAAAAAAAGAAAGAAAGAAAAGAAGTCTCGAAAGGCCGTTGATCGATGACGCGGTTGTTTCAACGAAAGACAGTTCAGCTTCATTCTATGATAGTCGGAATATAGAAACAGCACTTGGAGATATAACGTATCTTGAGACAGCGTTGATCGTGAACGGCGCCCTAGCAGTTCACGCGTTTCGTGTGACGCTGTATTACGGAACACGCACAGGCAACCTATCCGGCCGTTTAGCACCACAATGGGATAGAAAGCAATAAATATGAGTGACAAAAAAAAAACAAAAAAAACGGCATTATTTCGAAGAACAAAGCCAGAGGAATCGCGGCCCTATTGTCTGCGTTTCCCCTCCATAGGATTTTGGGCATTCAATTCTCGGCGCCATTTCCGAGGTCATTCTGGCTGGTCCTCATTATAGAGGGGGAACTTCATATCATAATTTCTGTCGGAATGGGGAAGCGGGCCATATTTCGAGAAGGGGGATGAGAGATTCAGATGGGGGAGTCTAAAATGCAAACTGCAGTTGGAACGTAGGGATGCGCATGCGTCATGGATCCGTTTTGCATGATAATGGCGCGTTGACAAAAGGCGCTGTAAGGAACACAAAAGAGAAGACAAACTACTTTTCGGACCAACAAGACCAAGTCAATCGTGACTTTGGTAACCTCAAAGTTTGTGTGCTGCGCTGTTTACGCGATGCTTCCATTTCTCCCTTTCCCAATGAATTTTTCAGTCACGTGGTTTTCATTCTTACGTATAGCAGCTACTGCCTTCTAAAGGCAGAGGATATAACGAAAGGACATCAAATGTTGAAGACCAGTTTCTATGATCAGAGCGGAGTCAGCAGCCCACGTCGTTGTAGTCCATATTGAAAAGGTGGGGTTTCGGATTTTCCGATTTATCCGATAAAATCCTAGAAACATACGCCGGTAAAATGTAAAAATGTGGCGAATTTCCCCATTTATCATCATCAATTTATCTGTTATTGTTTGTCGAAAGTTCAGTGCTGCATGTGGTGGTCGTCTGTCTTGTGGGTAGCAATCATCAGGGCGAACCTCATAAGGCCGAAAAATCAAAACATGGAACCATCATAAGGCCGAAAAGCAGTGAGCCGAAGAATCAAAACACCGAAAATTCAGAAAACCGAATTGTCAGAAGGCCGAAAAGTAAAAAAAAAAAAACGAATTATCGAAAGGCCGAAAAATAAGGAACCCAAGACACGAAAACTGTTATTGCCACTGCGGGATAAAAAAAATGAGCTAGCTGTACAAATTACAAGGGTTGAGACAGGTCATCCCACGTTATCCCAGGTAAACGTAAAAGACGGTTCTTTGCACCAATGTGAACCTGCATTGAAAATTTCACAGCGGAAAGTGTAATAGAAGCGGAGAAAATGGGCACCGTGAATACCGAAACTCATGCGGCTCTGACATCACGCCGCTGCCAGTGAGGCAGCGCACGAGAAGTCACGTGTTTACGGTTGCCAATAAGAATGGAGGAATCTCTGAGCTCTCTGACGTCGGCGCTTTGCTCGGGACTGTATTCGAGGGCTTGTATCTCGCGAAGTACGACCCGTAGAATAATAATTCTTTTTCCTCAGTCAGTATTCTGGCGTGCAGTACAGCCCGTCCCGGGGTGTATAATGAACCACATCTATGAAAGTGTCCCAACCCCTTTAAGTACACAGTTTTCAAAAAATTAGGGGCGAGAACGTTGTCATTCGCGATGATCGTTGGCTAGGAGCGTGCTATGTGGCGAAACTCATTTTTAAGAGTGTAGGATAAACTTGTTGGGAATTAATGCAGCAAATAAATTATTTCACCGAACTTCGCGTTAGTAACGTACTTTCATCCACTTAGGGGGAAAACAAAGAGGAAAAGTAGACATACGAACCACTGTGTTATTGCACGTATGTGTTTATTGTATACGGTGGCAATCACGTTCGGGTCACCAAATGTATAGAGAAACACCAGCTCCTCTACAATTCATTCAGTGGCTGATACAAGTCATTCACTGGTATTCACCCACCAGACACTTTCATTTTGTAGTAAACATGTTATAGATGATTCCTTTTTTTTTCTCTCTCTCTCTTTCTAGCAAGTCCATTCCCGAGCACCAAATGCTATGCATTCCAATTATTTGATTTCTACTACAAGAGCCACAATTCCACTCGAATTCTCCTCTTTTTTTTCCGTACAAACAAACAACGGAGCCACAAAACTTTTTTTTTAATGAAAAGGACACTCTTCTTCTGCTCATTACTGCTCGGGTGCTGACCCTAGGTCTTCTGTCTCTTGGCCTTTTTATTTTGAGCCTTCTGATTGTTCGGTGTTCTGATTTTCGGCCTTGTGGCTTTCGCCCTTCTGATAGTGCGGCGTTATGATTTTTCCCCTTTTGGCTTTCGACATTCTGATAGTTCGGCGTTATGGTTTCCGGCCTTTTGATAGGCTTTCCTGTCTTGTCCTATGTCTTTTTAAGTTTACACGTTTTGCTGGTTTTCGTCCCCACCACCTTACGTTTGCACTGACTGCTTTTATCGCTTTTAGAAATAATCTGATAAATATATCTGCGCATTCGTGGATGTTGCGATAGAGTTTCCGTGACAAACAGCGGCGCTAAGAAAAAGAAAAGAAAAGAAACTCCACCACCAATTACTATTAATTTTTGTTTGCATAGTGCTCATTGAAACTCCATCTTACGAGAATAACGTCGTTGTTTTAGCGCTTCTTTAATCACTGGAATAACAGGCAAAGTCCACACATGCAACTCTGCGACGCCGCGTATCTGGAGCCAGTAGACCATCCTACGGAGCCCCCCATGGAGATTGCTAAATATAGGCGTATGCCACCCCGTCGTTATTAATTTATAGACCGATCAATAATTGAAACGGGGAGTCACGGACGTCGTGGCTCGGGTTTGAGGTACCGCAAATCGGTCCTCACGCGTGTCTTCGGCGCGTTATTTTGTTATTTGTATCTGGTTATTTTCTGAGCTCGCGTTTCAAATGTAATTGAGTAGATGTAACGTTAGCGTAGCGTTAACGTGACGTCACAATGTCAGTGGAAGAGATTTTAAAAAAATTGTATCAACATCGCTTTGCGTGATCGCAGTGCCCCGTGCGCAACTGTGTGCTCGTCTACGTTGCTGTAATAGAATTATATATATATAAGTAAAATAATAAGACGTGGACGACAGATTACATGACAGTTAACAAAAACTAATTTAGTTAATGCGTAATTTAACATGTAAAAGAAACGTTTCGACAGTGGAACTGTCGAACGTCAACTTCGTAGCCGTCTGATATATTAACCTCTTTGACCTGTATATATATGGTTATGAAGGAATGAAAAGCAAACAACGAAGGCAGGGGAAGTAAAATAAAGGGGGTGATTTATTACAATTTAAACTACTCGAACGGTATTCAGGGGTATGGTCAACGTTGCGGCGGAAGCTCCGCCTTCGTCAGGACTAAGATTAGAAGGGTGTGTTGAAGCTTTTGTACATGTGAATCTAAATCTGAATTTTCCGTATTCTTCTGTGTGTGTGTATATATATATATATATATACAATATGTAATCGAAAATTATTTTTCTGGTCAAGTTCTGAATAGTTTTGGTCTATGACAATTTCAGGGTCCGTTCAGAATGAAACAGTTTCGTGGAGCTGGACTTGGGCTTCTTATCTTCGTCCTCGGTTTCTGCAGTGCCCTTGCAAAGGTAAGCTTTAGTGCAATGTAACTGGAACATCCATGCTGCCGAAGTTGTTTGCGCTTGTTTTCTTTTTTTCTTGTTTTTTAATTCTCAGGGTCGCGTTGTCTCTGCTTTTCCGAACATATAAATGCACATGCTACTTACTTTTAGTGAGGCATCGTGCCTTACATCATGTGTTTGTGTACCGTGTATATTACCGTGTATACCGTCCACGTCGAAATCTCAATTTCAACACAAATACTACTGTCCAGAATTTCTGGACTGAAATAACCACTGTATGGAAACATCAGCATAGCCTTTTTGCACACTGATCGAGCTCTCGAGTATACAGTTCATTGCTATATCTTGCTTACGTCACTGATGGAAAAAGGAAATAAGTGTCTCCTAACATGCGGCACGTAACCGTTAGCGGAGGAAACACCGCGACGACTTTATGGGTACGTAACGTTATAGTAGAGTTGGAACACGCTGAGTCCGTGAACTATAATCCTTAATCTGCGGTGACAGACACCCCGAGCGTCGCTTCGTGTGATCGCGTGAGAGCCCAGTAAACAGGACGGGGATAAGGGTCCCTATCTAAGAGCTGGCAATTATCCGGCTAAAGCCTCGGTTCACTCTTGGGAGGAAACAACCCTCTTTCGGCCGAGCGCTAAAAGGATGGACAAATGGTTCGCAGTGCGGCCTCCGAAGTTTACGGTCCAAGAAATATTTGCTTCACTTCACGGAAACGCACACAAGCACGGCAGATGTGACAGCCTCTCGATATAGGAAATACTGGATGGGAGAGCGGCTGTACTGGAAGTTTTCGTACGAGTCGTTTTGTAATCGCTTCGGGCGATAAATGGACTGAAGGAGGGAAATGGGACTGTGACGTCGGGCCCCTTTCGGGCTTCTGGGATATAAACACCTGGAGACGAGCGCATGATGTGATACTCCTACCCCCTGGCACCTCCCTATCTGTGACATCTCTAGTTCCTGCACTCGTAAAAATGAACTTCACCACATAGCGCGCTCCTCCATCATCCCGAGTGTCGTCGTTCTTTCTCCTGTCTTGCTGAAAAACGGGGGACGTACGCCCTTTTTGTATGCATTATGCGGTTCATATTTACCACAAAAATGGCGTACGCCCCTCGTTTTCGTCAAATCAAGAGAGAGAACGGTGTCATCCGGAGTGATGGTTGGCTAGGAGCGTGCTATGCGGTGAAGCTCTGTCTTTAGAGTGTAGGTTAGGTGTCTCACTTCTGGGGGTATCGCACTTAAGGAATACTATACATGGCATTGCACTTTTTTTCTTTTCGAGGAGTCCGATACAGGTGTATGTATACATATACCTGTATCGGACTACCTCGAAAAGAGAAAAAGTGCAATGGCAGCGCTTTCGATAGCCTCAAAGTATTTTATTTGAATTCATTTCATACAGAAAAGAAATATGTGATTTGTGGTTGCGTGCACCCCCCCCCTTTTTTTTTTCTGGTGAAGTTCAACTGGGCGGTCTTTATCGTTGGCATGAAAGCTACTATGTATCTTGGGACACCTTCGTGTTATACAGGCATTCCCTCATGGTTCCGTTCTTAGCCGCACTTATTCTGCAAATCGTCGACTTCGACACCGAGTTCGTCAGCAAGGAGTATGCAGGTCCCTCTGGCTAGAAGGCGGTCCATCATGTCCTTCTTGTCCAAACACAGCTCACGAAGTTTCCGTTTCGACATCTTCACTAGCAGGTAGTAACAGAAGGAACGACCAGTCCAGGTGTCAGAACAGGTTGACCAAATTTTGGGGCACGAGGTAAGGTTCTAGAAGAAGGACCTACGTTTGACCACATAGGGAGAAAAGGGCTGTCCCACTAGGGACAGCCCTAGGCTGTCCCTAGTGGGACAGCCTAGGGAGGTGTCACACTTAGGAAAGAGGGAGGTGTCACACTTAGGAAAGACAGCTCCCCTGCATTTCCTATGGGAAGGCTCCTGTGCCGACTTATCCTGCCCTATACATAGGGGCGTATCCCAGGTACAGATATGTCACACAATACAATGTCATACAAACGAACAATGTAATACTATAATACGTAATACAACGCATAATACATCAGGCAGTCGTCTAAAGGTCCGGATGGAGGCGGAACTCAAACTTGATTGGCGGTTATAGGTGCACTAACAATTACACCACGCTGGCAGGACTCCTCGACAACATGACGAGAGCTTCGTCCCGATGGGCAGCAAACGATATCCAGAAAGCTCTAGTTATGCGGCAACTGTGGGAATTAACGGTTGTCACGTCGTGTTATATTTACGGACGTACACGCAAATGATATTCGTACATTATTATTTATTTATTTAATCCCATGAGTGATAGGGAACATACATAAAAAGCCACATGGAGGGACTTGACGGGGCATCTGCTCCCCACGCATGCAGCAGCAGCTAACAGTCACGAAAAAGAAAATCATAGCAAAATCAACATCAACATAGAGCAAAGATATTCACATCACATAGGACCAAATATCACCTACATTTTAAGCAGTCACTGAAATAAATAATAACAATCTTTAAAAGGGCATGAACGAAACACAAAAGTATTATTTAACGGATTTTCTCGAATGTTTCAACAGATCAATACCGACGCTATTCAACAAGGTTCGAAGTGTATATTGAGGCGTTTGTCCTCCATATGTTGTCCTACATTTTGGGACAAACCAGCTCTGTTGGCGACGACGAGGGTATAATTGTAGACAGATCGTGATAGGTTGGGTATTCCAAGGAAGCCTGCGAAGATTTCTATAGCTGCTGTTCTATATGCCAATGACAGTCAATATTGATACATGGGGATGATATTGATACATGGATGGGGACCACATTATACTTTGCAAAAAAAAAAAAAAAAGTAGCGCAGTTGTGTGATGATATGGTAAGCCCTCGGCGAGATGGAGGAACTTCTTCTGAGGCTCCTCAGTAATTATCAGTCAACCTTTCGGTAAGCATCCCTATCTTCTTCGCAGTGCTCTAAGCCCTGAAAGATTATAGCACTTTGGAGACTAGCCCGGCGTAGAGCGAAAAAAAATAAAAATAAAATACGAAGGGAACAGCACAGGAAACTTCGCAAGTCTTTGCAAGTACATGTGCTGACACACATGCAGTAAAATGCGCAGCGCGCTGATTACACAGATACGGTATTAAAGGGACAGTAAAGTACAGAAGTTTCTTTTCGCGGAATAAAAGATACCGTTACTTTGACACCATACAAAAGGAGCGAGATTCGTCCGTGTGTGTGATTCGTGATATGGGCGAACGAAACCGCGAGTTGCGCTTTCCCTCTTTCCTTCTGAAGAAGCGCGAAAATTCGGAGACTCCTCCCATTGGTCTCCTCAAGCGACCTCTCTGGCGATGATTGGCCAATGCGGAGGCCGCTCCCCATCGCGATGCTTCTTCAGAAGGAGGGAAGAGAGGGGAAAGTGCAAACTGCGGTTTCGCTCACGCATAAATCGCACGAACGACGCAGTGGATGAGTCTCGTTCCTTTCGTGTTGGCGTAACCGTGTATTCACAGGAGCGACATTCTCCAGAATACTACAGCGGAAGATGCGAGAAACGTCACAACTTTCTGCTCTCACGTGAGCGCTAGTGCGCAACGTCGTGGCTTCACGTACACTGCTAACCGTGGGAAATATCCTACGACACAGCAACAAGCTATTCCGTAGCAGACGCTGGCGGTGTCTTCTGTTATAAATGTCGTCAGCGAAGTGCGCAATGCACCACTCCGGATATTCTGGCACCGTAGGACTGCTCAGCATAACTCGGGGCGGAACTTTGGCTTCGTGAGCAGTTTCTTGCTTTGTCTTCCACTAGAATCTTCCGTGAGCATGTCGCTCGTGCAAATACACGGTAAAGGTAACGGCACCTGTCATTCCACGAGATTTTTTTTTTTTCACTTTAGTTACCCCTTTAAAAGAAGAACGGTAACGCCCGTAATGCGGAAGCTGAGCATCGGGCCCCGGATTCACGTGTTTCGAAATAGCCTCACAGCCAAGCGTGCTAACTTTGCAGTTGCACAAGAGAAGGGCTGATGCATGTTAAGCTAATTATGCGATCTACTTCTGGTCTATTGTGCTGAACTTCTTCCTAGATACGCGTCTTAATTAGGTGCATACAGCACGGCGGATACATTGTCATCTCCGTGCACGGTCGCCTGAACGCAATTATGGTGCGACGTGCCTCGCGTGAATTTCCATACATATTACAGTGCATTTTCGGAGCTTTTGGGGGGGAACTTACATCTGAAAGTAGGCGTACACGCTAAAAGTGGCATTAATTTTGCAGTACGAGCTGTTAGTTTTCTACCAAGGTTCTTGGCGTCGTATAGTCGGTATATAGTGGCGGCAGTCTGGGAGAGCCTACATATTATAACTTTCGAACCACGGCGGAGCATTCTCCCGCAAGAGAAAAGAAGAAGAAGGAGAGGGGGGGAAAGAATTATGTGCTGCACGGGTGCGTCGTATACTGGAATTACGTGCTGCGTGATATTATGCAACTTCTTCTGTCGCAGAGGCCAGACAAGGCGCGCGTCCGTCCGTCCGTCTGTGACAGTCTCCTGTGAAGCGTGCTTTCACGGCACTGGCTTCGTGTACGCAGGAGAAGCAAAGGAGTAACGAGCTACGACCCAGCTTCACCAACGCCGATTAACATTTGAGCTGTGATCAACGGGCCCTTAACTTGAATTTAACGCTTCATTCGGCTCCACTGAAGGGAGTTACTGTCACTGAAGCATTGATCGCGTCACCAACTAACATTTGTCAAAAAAGAATTGACTGTTAAGTTTTAGCAACCATTGATCTCGGTTCAAAGTTAATCAGTGCTGGATACACCGGCCTTAGACACTTTGTGTCTAGGCAGGGGAGAGAATGTTGTTTGGAAAAACCACGTGACAAAGTGTCTGTCCACCCACAAGGCAGCAATAAGGGGGTATTCGCAAACCGGCATGGTTATTCGCAGTGGCTGCACAGATGAAACCACGTGCGCCTCACCTTGAGCTGCTAGCTGTTACCCCATTGTTTGGGAGAGGGATCAGTGAGGTGGCTCTATGGGCAATGGGGCAGAGAGGGAAACTGGGAAGCTGCACAGGTAGCTTACCTATACTGGCATAGCGTATTTGTTTCTCCGAAACAGGGCTAGTGATGAAGAGGCCGGGTCCAGAATCCGTGCACGCCATATTACTTTTTCTTGAGCTACCACGGACGCATTCTCCGCATCACCAGTTCAAACTGTTGTTGTTGGGTGATGGCATGTGTGCGCGGCGCCACAACTGAGGGTGTGCTAGCACGCAGGAGGTATTCGGAAGGCAGCCAGAGCCTAACACCGGAGAACAAGTGCATAGCCCTCTGTGACCTAGTAGCTGGGTTCTTTAGCTTTCCGTACTACTTATTCGCTCGTGTTCGGCAAATTGTTTCGTGTCAGTGCAATATCTGTGGCAGGCTCCGACAGGCTCCGCCGTAACGTAGACGACGCCCCTGACATCTATAATCTTAAGTTCTAATAAACACTTTTTTGTTAGTTCCCCTACCTCTGTCTTTTGTCTCCCGTTGCTCATAACTTTCACTATATATAACCTAAGTAACCTAGTAAGTATTAATATTAACCTAATAGGTATTAAGTGGCCTCATAGGGCTTGCAAAAGTCACTTTTGGAAGCCCTATGAGGCCACGTAATATTCTTGTCCTGACGAAGGCGCGCTTTTTAATTAACTAGTTTAATACATTATAAATCATTTTTTTACTTAATACTCCTACTTCTGTTGTCCACATCTCGTTTATTATATATATATAAGTGGAATTGAAGGAATGCGGTTGACCACGAAAAATGAAGATATTCAGTAAGAATCAGAAGTGGAGACAGTGCTCCTACAGAAAAAAAAAAAGAATATATATATATATATATATTCATGAAAGGTCTGTAAAAATTGTCTTCGCTTTAAAGCCTGAACTCTCCTGCAAATCCCATTATAGCAACAGCACCGGACTTCCTAGAAGGGGCTTAATATGCCAGTTATGTATCTTACAAATATAAAAGCATAGACGTTCGGGTTGTGATCACGCCGCCGCCTCGGGGTTCATAACGGCCTTGAACTGAACTAGTTTATTTCGTGGTGTTTGTTGCGTGGTGAGCTGGATGTAGCACCTGCCACTTCCGCATATGAGGAGAGGGGGTTCGACGGTACACGTTTCCGGGCCTGAAGTTATATGGGCGGCGGTCTGCCGCTTGGCGTGATTTATTCGCTTTTCAGCGCCGTTATGTGCGCCGAGGTGAACACGCGATGCGGGACCGACAACATCGCCAGGATCGGCTGCGAGGGAAGAAAACATTTCCGCTTCGGCTGGAGTTTTAATTATCGGCTTATGTTTAATAGAATTCTTGCGGTGGTTGCATGCAGGGATGGGCATAAATACATTGTTTGAGTATTTAAATATAAATACTTTGTTGAAATGGGTATTTAAATACTCTTCATAAATATTTTTCAATATGAGTATTTAAATACAGTATTTGAATACCGTAACTAAAATCAGAAATACTGTGAGGAGGATGTCATCTGGAATTACAGAAATAACGACGATCATAACAACAAATCAGCAAGGGACAATAGCATTTATTGATTAGATTATCGTGGCAACTTTAATATTAGAGGTTCCTCGAAGACTGCATCTTTTAGGCGTCTTCTGTTCTGCTGTACAATGAGATTCGCAAAGGAGAACAACGTCTCCACAGGTGTCGATGAACAAAGGCTGGTATTGAATTTGAAGAAGATACTTCGTACAACAAGGTAATCAGCTGCGACCATTGTCCGCAACAACAGCGAAAAACTCGCCGTCTAAAATGGTTTGTCGCATGCATGCTAGCTCAAACACTGCGCCCTTCTTCCCGAAAGTTCAAATGCACGGCAACTTTAAGACATATGAGTCAGTATATTCGGTATTTAGAAGTATTTATAAAGTATTTACAAAAATAAATACCCCTAAATCGGTATTTAAATATAATTATAAATACATTTTTCCAGTCTGTATTTAAATACAAAATATAAATACATGCATTTATATTTTAAATAGTATTTTAATTACAATGTATTTAAATACGGCCCATCCCTGGACCTGCATGTTGAAAAAGTGTTATCTGATATTAGACAGCCGGTGTTTATACTTCCGCATAACTGTATGAAAGCATTCCTTGTTGTGCTTCTCCATCATTTATTGTTGTTGTTGTTATAACGAAGTTTAATAAAATTTTGAAGTTTTGAGGTTTAAGTGAATATAAGAATTATAATAACCCTGAGGAACTTATCAGTCAAGATGAGGCGGTTATCCGTCTCTCTCAGTAGTCACGCGTAGTTTCGTAGAACCTCGAAAGAAACTGAATGTGTTCATCAGATTTTAATAGATTTTAATCATCCTGATATGCACAGGCGTCTGGGGGGGGGGGGGGAGAATTTATGTTAGGAGTAGCAGAACAAGCCGGGAGACGAGTTCAATTTCTCCTTTTTTTTTCTTACAAACAAACAAACCCAGACGAAGCTCTCACCTTGCGCTTATCTGTAGAATGTCGAGCGAGCAGTCTTCGGCCGTCTTTGTATGAATGCGTTGTACGGTAATGAAATCCTCAGTGATAGCCAAGCGTAATGAAGTGGCGGAAAAAAGTAAATGTAGCAGAATTTTTGGTCAATCCCATTTCGAAGCACAACTGCCGTAGTCCGGTGTCTTATTATTAAGAAAAGACAGAAACTATTCAATAATACGTCCTCTCTTAAAGCAAGTTTTTTGCTACCAGCAGCGGTAATAAAACAGATTTACGATGCGGACGTTTGATACAGCTAGAAGAGACCGATTCCTGCGTGGAATCGCCATTCGGAAAGCAAAGGCAGCTGAAGCGGTCAGCCAAGTTTAGGTGAGTCCGCAGAAGCGGTTCGGGGAAAGTGCCTCGGCAGGATTTCCCTGGTCCAATTCCTCGATAAAGGCCGCGGCTGGTGCTGTCATTTCAGTGGCCACTATCGCGTCCCCCGTTCTGGGAAACGGCACCCACTGTGCACATTCCCATTCCGCTCGTATGTATTGTATGCTTTTGCCTTGTCTCGAATGGCCCGGTTAGGTGCGTCTAAACGTTGATAAGCCCCTCCTTTCATCCCCGTTGGGCGACACGGTGCCCAGTGGTCGTTGGGTTTGGGGATAGAGGACTCCCCATTTACATTTAAGGTGCACGAACTGTGACCGTTGAAATGGAACGAGTGTTTGTTGTTGTTTTAGTCTATATGGTTGTGAATTCTTCAGTTCAGTTCAATACACTGTGAGTCCTGCCTTGGTATAGGTCATAGGGGAACACAGTGCGGAATCGTCAAAAACGCGGCAAACACTCCAGACTATATACAGTGAACCCTCGTTAATATGACCACCACCGTTCCCGCAGATTTTGGTCATATAGCGAATTGTCATACTAACGAGAAACGCACAATCCGCTGACCTCAGAGACCGCTTCGTTCCGGCCATTCTTAGGCGCACAACAGCAGCAGCACAGTGTGACCTGGTCTCGTGGTCACTGCTGTTTTAAGCACTACAATGCTTTGGCAGTCCGAAAAGCGCTATGAGTAATTCCGAGGTCAACAACATCAGGAGTCATCCCAAACCTTGGCGCCCTACTTCAACGCGTGTCACCCTCTGCCTGAAGTATGTGTGTGGCCTCTCCCTGGGGCTACTCTGCGGGTCATGTGACGTGGTCATAATAACGAGAAGACAATGCCTGTGTTTGACCCTACTTGTGACAGAAATCTCAGTCATAGTCGGATAAGCGGCTTGTCATACTAACGACATGGATTTACTTGGCGGCAGAACGGCTCCCAAGAAAAACGGTCATAAAGTGAGTATGTCATATTATCGGGGGTCATATTAACGAGGGTTCACAGTGCCGAGGGTTCACTGTGGAAAACAGTTTTGCAAAACAGCAGTTCCAGTGAAAACACAGGAAAACAGCAGTTCTCTGATTGCTTTCTCTCCGTCTGCGTTGTGGCACTTGGGCTCTTGTTGAGTCTTACCTAACTCGTTAAAATGATTAGCGCCTAATCAAGCGGCTATGATGGCACATGTATTTTAACACACTTAAGACGGGATTAAAAAAAAAGCTGCGTCAGATTTTGGAGAATTAAGCTGATTTTGCGAAGGTGCTCTCTGCATTCTGATGAGCCAAGTGACATAGGCGAGTGTCATAGTATGCAGTGACCCTCGTGGAAGAATCGACAGTATTCTCGTTGTTATCATTACTAAACAGGTGGAAGTCCACATAATATTTGTTCTAATGGGGTACGAACCTCTCTTCCTCTGTCATACCTCCCTTGGAAGTAGTGAGGCAAGTGATGGCGCCACTATAAATGGCGACGACAACGAAACACGTACGCGGAAACCTTCTGAGGTTATTTCTGCATTTTGAAGCAGCAAGGCTGCGCGGAGGCGGCACACGGTCTGCGAACTGTCCAGCCTTGCCATAATGGGTAAAGGAAGACGATGACCACAGCAAACTACACCAACGCCAGGTAAAAACGCCGCTTGGTAAAACAGATAGAGCCAGCGCCACCTAGATAGACATGGTCTAGAGGACGAGTTCAACGACTGCTCTAGAAAATAAAAATAAGCAACATTGAAAAGATGACTTTTTTTTGTCAATTTCCTGATAACCTTATTCGTAAGAATCAACATGGAAAGTCGATATTTTCCGTTATCACAAAACCTCAAGTCCGCCAATCGCTAGCATGCTTTCGGAGACGAGCCGCCATCAGCCGCCTGTGCAGTCACTGGTAGCCAAAGAAAGCCTGTGCTTGAAATAGTCTACGGCGATTGGCTGGAGCGGACGACGTTGCGAAGGAGTGAGAGGAGGCACCAGGGCGTCAGTCGTGACGTTGCCCACCTCTGTGAGGCCGACAACGGCGAGCCCTTTCACCATCACCACCAGGAGGAGGCACTATCCCAAGCAGCACAGCATGTTGGTTCAATATTGGACCAATCTTGGCAATACTGGCCCAATATTGGTCCAATCTTGGTCCTATATTGGGCCAAGATGTTGTGCTGCTTGGGATGCAGTTCTCTATCTAGCTGGCGTTGGTGTAGTTTGCTGTTGTCATCGTCTTCCTTTACCCGTTGTGGCAAGGCTGGACAGTTCGCAGACCGTGTGCCGCCACCGCGCAGCCTTGCTGCTTCAAAATGCCGAAATAATCCCAGAAGGTTTCCGCGTACGTGTTTCGTCGTCGTCGCCATTTATAGTGGCGCCATCACTTGCCTCAGTACTTCCTTGCACTTTCTAGGTGCTTAGTAAAGACACTGACGCCATCGACGTCACTGTGACTGGCTGAAACCCCAGCGCTGACGTCACTTCAAGCGGCCAATGGCTTGAAGGCAAATGTCGGCATATAGTTCCTTGTGAAGTCTGCCCAGGACGCACGATCCCCTCTTCCTGCAATAGTCGTGACGTTGCCCGCCTGAGCGTGGCCGATAGATTACAGCAAGCAGTTCCACCATCACCACGACGAAGCGGTCAAGGCGGTCTTCTGTAATCTCGCTTGTCTTCACTCAGTCCAAGTGCCACTGAAGTCAATGGTGACACGTGTGACCGGCCTGCTCGTTGAAAAAAAAAAAAAAAAAAGCAGAGGAAAACGTCATCTTGATGCCCTTCCCACGTATAACGTGGTACAGTAACAGATATAGCGATATATATGTACCGATTATTAGCGAGTTTTGGTGCATCGAAATAATTCTACGAAAACGATACGATAACATAAGTTATCAGATCCGAGCTTAGCAATGTGATGTCACTGGCTCCAAAGAAAGAAGGTGATTGGCTTATCATGTTTTCGGAGCACCTGCATCGTGAACACCTTCCGATGTACTAAAACTCCCTATGGTGACTGGAATAACCTCAGGACAGGAGCTGACGGTGCTTCTGACTCCAGAAGAACAGTCCTTCAACAGGAAGAACAGAAACCTTCCGGGATCTTCTGCCTTTGACTGTACCACAGCTAGTGCTGGAAAAGCGAAACAGCGCTGGAACGGGCTGCTTCATTTCTATAGTTGCGCTTAATTTACGTCGTCACGGTACCGCTACGATTACGTCGTTAATTACCCTAACGGTACGTACGGGAAATCGTGATAGAAGTTTGCCCGGCGTTTCGAAAGCTGCCGCGCGTTCGCTCGCAATTCATCTAGCGGGGCGTTTCTTCCCTTCTGCCTGGAGATAGTTTGACTAATGGCTCTTCTTCCATCCGAGGGAGAATATGGGTAGCTTGATGAAGAAAAGGGAGATTGGTCCCTACACAACGGGATCTACAACGCCCACATGAGTCATGCACACGGTTATTAACTTTGTTGGTCACCGCTTACTTCGACGTACGTTGCTCTGTGACGTACATTATGAATGTGTAGTGGATGTTGCTGAGACCAGTTCCCACGAGCTTTACGATTGTCCTGAGTGGCTGCCGTAGTGACTGAAAAGCTGAATGTACACAAAAAGGGCGTGGCCTAGGCATCTATGGTTTGCCGTTTATTGCTGGTTCGATGCTATTGCACCTTTTTTTTTTCGCACTACCGCCATATTAAACTTCTGTCTATATGACATAACATAACTCAGTGAAAACAAGTCAATTCCATGAACACTTCTGCCTTTTGAATGATTTTCTGACTTTAAAAGAATGCGTTCGATGTTCTGATCTTATAGGAACAGTTTACCACTACGCGTCGGCAAATGCAGGGAATTATTTGATTTATTTAGCTATGGAGACATCTGAAGGGCCGTACCTGGGCGTTCCATGAAGAGGAGCCAAATACGAAAAACGACATGCAAGTAACATGAACTTGGTTTCACTCCAACATATAGTGGCGCAATACGTGCAACAATTCAAAAACAGTAATAGTATAGTAGATTACGTAACGAGGGTACAGGAACTACAATATACTAATACTGACCTCCCCGGTACGTGATACAATTAGATTATACGTTTTCAATACAATATACCGGGGGTGTTCAAGTCACCGGGAATTTTCATTTTTCGCAAAAGTAAAATGAACTTACAGGCGAGAAATTAGTTTTATTTTTCAACGTAATCTCCAGCTGCACTAATGCACTTGTCCCAGCGTTTCTCGAGGGCTTGGATGCCAGCAGCGTAGAAATCCTGACCGACGCGCAGCAGCCATGATCGGACCGCATTCTTGATCTCCTCGTCGCAGCTGAAGCGGCGGCCCCCAAAGAACGCCTTCAGTGGCCCGAAGAGATGGAAATCGCGCGGGGGGCGAGGTCTGGACTGTAAGGGGGATGTGGCAGCAACTCCCAACCAAGTTCCTGTAAGGTGCGTGTCGTGAGATGCGCGGTATGCGGGCGTGCATTGTCCTGCAGGAGGAGGACTCCTTTGGTGATGAGGCACGGCCGTTTCTGCTTCAGCGCCTTATGCACATCCCTGAGAAGCTGGCAGTAATATGCACTATTGATGGTGGTACCACTGGGCAGAAAATCAACATGAAAAACGCCAGCCTTGTCCCAGAAAACCGTGACCATGACCTTACCCGCAGACGGGGTGCTTCGGAACTTCTTGGCTGCTGGCGAGCCCGGATGCTTCCACTGTTTTGTTGAGCGTCTAGACTCAGGAGTGAAATGGTGCACCCACGTTTCATCGCACGTGATGATCCGATCAAAGAACGGCTGTCCTTCAGTGTCGAAACGGTACCTTAGCTCTTGGGAGATTTCCAGTCTTCTCTGCCGGTCAAACAAGGAGAGCTGCCTCGGGACCCAACGGGCACTAACTTTCCGAAACTGGAGGTGTTCACGAATGATAGTGTTCGACGTTCCCACAGAAAGGTCCGTCTTTCGAGCCAAATAATGGCAATAATGTTACTGTGATGTTACACGTAGTGTCTGTCTGCGCTGTGTGGCAACATGTTGCATGTGCCGCAGGGTAGGAGCCAGTTCGAGACGTGTTATCCGTCGGTCCTTGAGGATCAGGCGCTCCACAAGTTGGATGTTCGCAGGAACTCTGACACTGGGCTCTGAGCCGCCCCGGCCGGGATCGTCCTGCACTGATGTACGGCCATCTCCGAACCGTTTGCACCACTCCAACGCTTTGCTGCGGCTAAGTGTATCGTGGCCATACTGAGCCTGAAGTCTTCTGTGAATTTCAGATGACTTTACGTCTTCATTCACGAGAATCTTCATGACAATTCGCTGTTCGATGTGCGCGCTCACCTCGTTGTCGGCCATCTTGTTTAGCACGTGTCTTCTGTTTTGCACAAACTTTGGACCACCACGTGGTGAACCCGGAGGCCTGTCGCGTGTGAAACTGACGAAAAAGAAGTAGCGCGAGCCATTTGTACGCTCAGGAGACAGAAAGTCCCGGTTTGTACACCCCTCGTACTCCCCTCACACCCCTCGTACCCCTAGTACAAATCCCTCGTACAAATGCATACTTTTTGTTATGTATTTGTAAGCATAATTCCGATTTTACCATGCACCGGTGAGCAGTTAGATGATACAGCCGACGACGTGTAAAGCCTTATTGTTATAATAGCCAGTTAGAACAGTGTCACACACTAGCTGCTGTAACTCAAGTAATTTTTGAGGTGACACGCGGCGCAGCCTATTACATTTAAGGTGTAGTAACGTATACTATGCACACATGAACCCGATCGATACTAATGCACTCTAAAAAAACAGAGCTTCACCACATAGCAACGGTGAAGGTCAACCATGCACAGATGACACCTTTATCACTCCCGAGTTGTGGAAAGCGCGGGGCGTACGCCTTTTTTTGGAACCGCATAAGTGTTCCAAAACGGCGTACGCCTCCCGTTTTTAACCAATCAGGGCGCAGAACGATAACTATGTCATTCGGGATGCTGATTGGCGAAAAGTGTGCTATCTGGTGAAGTTCTGTCTTTTTTTTTTTTTTTTTTACACTCAGTGGTTAGCGTGTTGGCCATGTCACGTCGAGACTGGGAGGTGCCCGTGTTCGGATCCTGGCGCTGGCTGTGCTGGCTGGCGTTTTTTCGGGGTTTTTTTCTCAGACGCTTTCAGACATACGTCGGCACAGTTCCCTTAGAAGTCGGCCCAGGACGCACATTCCACAGGGCGTCAGTCGTGACGTTGCCCACATTTGCGAGGCCGACGACGGCGAGCCCTTTCACCATCACCACCACCACCACCACCACCATCTGTTTTTAGAGTGTGCAGTGAAGCTACACCGTGGTCATAAACTGAGAATATGAACTAAGCCTCACAGCACAAAGTATCTACCAGCGTCAGCCTCTGGAGCTACATACTTAGGGACGTCATCGCATAGTAACGTAGTAATTATAGTATGCGTAGCAGGAGGCTGTTCTCAACACACTTTAGTCGTTCGTTCGGCATGCAACGTGACTCATTACTGGCAAATTGAGAGCGGGGTTAAGTGCATTCCTCCCGTAGGTATTGACAGCAGTGGCTTCGATCTGCGTGCGGCGTCTTCGTGAAGCGGTCGCGTGCTGCACAGAGCGCTGATTCAGTGGCTAGCCTTTTCTTATATTATATATATATATATATATACACACGGGTTCTTTCCTCCACTCATGGGCGCCCCACTGTCCGGTCGTCACATCGATCGTTGTCCCTCGGCGCCGATGGTGGATGCCTCCGGATAATGGAGAAAAGCAGAAGAGAGAGAGAGGGAAAAAAAAGTCGTCCTGGTGGGCCTGTCTATCGGAAGCATATCATTCTCGCCAGCATCAATTGGTTGGGGGGGGGGGGGGGGACGGAAAGGCAGGAATGACGTGGATCACCACAAGCAAATATTCCTTATAGCTCTAGCCGCGGGAGTGGCCTTCACGGATCGATGCGATTGTATCAGTTTGGTGTGGGCGAATTTTACGAAAGTCCAGAGTTCTAATGAAGGCGTGACATTAAGGTCCCTTCTTGACCTCCCACTCAAAGGGATTGGATTTCACTTTGGAAACACTAACACTTTCTCTGTTTGGGTGGATCCCAATATATCCCACAGTTACAGAATCCACGTGTTCAAAATCCCGGACGTTCAAAATTCCCAAATCGGTCCAGTCTAATGTTGGAACCGCCTACAAGACGAGGGGGAACTCTAGCTAATGAACTTGGTGTAGAGCCAGCGCCACCTAGACAAACGAAGAGTCCGTATTAATTAAGAGTCCGCCAATCGCTAGCGTGCTTCCTGAAGCTATGGAGACGAGCCGCCATGAGCCGCATGTGCAGCCACTGGTAGCCAAAGAAAGCCTGTGAGGTGGTCTCGCTAAACAGCACTATATAGGTATCTCGTGATCACAAACCAACCAACGTGGCTCCGTTTTGTGTTGCTCCAACGTGTCCGCCCTGCTAAGCCTAACGGCCGCTCTAACATGTGCATTTCATTCGCCAAAGCGATTTCGCTGAACATCGTAAACACGCGAAGCTGGCACGCTGCTCAGTGCTATCCTATACTTTGAAACACGGTCATTCTCGGAACTCGCACATTGATTTTGCAATTAGCGATTTTGGTGTTGAGGATTTTGAGATTTGGGATTTTGAACGCTGCGATATCGTGGCACACGCGATCATTAATTGAAACCAGTGGCCACGGAACTAGGGTGCCTCAATAGTAGCTCTGTACAGGGTGACGACACGCACGTCGTCTGCTACGAATTTCCTCCATTTTTACGCCCACACAAAGCTCGCGATGCGCTCACAAATGTGTAGCTATACGCTTAGCTACACACTACATTTTGGAGTTGAGTAAATACATAGTAGAGGAGGTGTTGAAAATGTGGGTGAAATCGGTACACAGCGTTCATGCATGGTAAACATGGCGGCCTTGCGGCATTTCTCTTCTACAAAGGGTGACACACAATGTACACAGAGGGAGCTAGTATTCAGGCACTCTACATTGAACATGCGCGTAGCGTCACCAGGCGTGGAACCTGTCAACTTCTCAATGCGCATTGGATTGCTCTCTGATAGGTTGACACGTTACGCGCTTAGTGACGCCACGCGCATTTTCAACGAATACTGGCTTCGAAGGTGATTAAAGACTACTCGTGTGGCAGGGGTAAAAAAGCATCCATTGGGTGTTCCAGTCACAGGGGTGGCATCCAATGTATTGCCCCGTAGACGAAAGCGCGCTGGACGAACGCAATGCATCCTGGACAGGTCCTGGTCGCACGTCACAGCAAACGTCAAGGCACACGTGACAAAGACACGTGATGGCGGCGCCCGTGATCGTCGGCAAAACCATCTGTAAGCAATGCGGTTGTTGTTTCTGCGCGACGTTCTGGATGTCTTTCGATCAATCACGGTATTATTTTCATCCGATCATCTCGCAGTAAACGCTCAGTCTTGCACGGAAGGCTTCGTACAGTTGACGACTTCCAAAGATGTGATGACCACTCACTGAGCCGATGCGGTGTACTTATACTAAGGAGAAATGGACTACCATGTTGCCGAAGGAGCACCGCATAGTTTACGCTGGCAAAATACGTTTAGCTCTTGGCGTTGTGACAACGGGAATATGTCGGTACGCTGCGAAACGGCATGTAAAAGAAGTCACATGACCTCAAAATGACGTTTTCTATGACGTGCGACCAGGACAAGATGGCAGTCTTGCCATAAGCACCCGCTTGAGGGTAGTTAAAACAATGGTGGGTTTGTGTCACCCCTGTGGTTTCCCGTACAGTGAACTAAAGAGGGCAGTGCAGCGAACGGAGGGGACTGCACCTTAGTACGGCTGTCGCAGCATGTGGCGGCGAGTGGCGAAAGTAGCGGCGGCGCTGGTATCGCCAACTGCGCGGCCTGGTCGCGGGCATGCTTTGCAAAGCGTGTCGTCTCCGTGTCAACGATTTTACGAATTGATATTTTTGTTCTCTTCTATTCTGTTGAGAACAATTATTGTAAATGCAATAATAATTGTATTGTTATTCTGCGTCTCCTCCTTACTAACTCTACGGCGTCTCCAGAGTCGTCGATTGCGGCGCCGCCGCCGGCTGTCGACGCCGCGATACTCATGCGCAGAGCGCGGTCGTTCCATTGTGCTCTTCTAGTTCACTGTTGTTCCGGTATGTGGTCCTTGGGGTAATTACCGCAGTCTCCCGTTACTTGCAAATGGACCTTCCGATCGGACATGGGCTCTACGTCTCGTGTGGCCCGCATTGCGCTGGACCCCATCATCCTTCTGGTCAATACCGCCTATCGGGGTTGGTTAATGACGTTGGTGCTATATTCGAACAGCCAACTTTGCACAGTGACCCTAGACCAATGCAAAGCTATGCGGTAAGATAGCTGTCCTTTTAGTGCGGGAACTGGCGCCCAGTGAGCTGTTGAAAGTAAAGAGGAACTCCGAGTTCCGACGAAGAGACTGTTTTTTTTTGCGGTGATGATGGATCGAATGAACGAAGCACGAACGAAGAATAGAATGAACGAAGAGTGTTTCTCGATGCCTAACTCTCCCCCTTTCCTTTCCCCCTTTTCCCCCCATTATGTTTTCTTCTGCTTGACCCGCTCTACCTTTTTCCTGTTTGTTTGTTTGTTTTTCTCTTTTTTCTGACTATTATTCCACCCACAAACGCGTTTTGCAGTAAGGCTTCGCAGTGCAGTCAGCGCTGCCTTCGACGAGTCCCGTCGAAGGCCAGCGCTGACTGCCGAAACGTCGACCCCTATCCCTGTATGTGTTAATAAACTATCCTTTGTGTTTTCTTGTAAGCTCTTTGTCGTCTTCTGATTTTCCTGCTTATTTCATTCTCGTGGTCAACCGCCCTCCTAGGCCTTTGAAAAAAAAAAAAAAATATATATATATATATATATATATATATATATATATAAGAGGAAAAAATATTAGCAGGAGCTCTTTGGCTGCACGTATAGCATAAGTCGTTTGTCGTAAACGTTTGACTTACAAACATATGTGTACGTGCAGCCAAAGAGCTCCTGCTAATATTTTTTCCTCTTATACACTTGACTGGCTTTGCACTGGGCTTTCAAAGGTGTCTTAGGACACCCTGACGGGAGGCATCACGTGCCACGTGACCTTCTGACACCATCCGCTCAAACGTTGCCTGCCTGCGTACTATTGATGAGGCCCAAGAAGGCCGAAACAGCTGTCCAGTACTGGCATGGCGACGTTTGATTTTCCAAACATATATATATATATATGTATAAACTATGCTACCTTCCCAGACTCCCGAAAGTCATTTTTTGTAAGGAGTACCGTTTACGCTTCCATGCCTCCATTGTGATGGCCGCCGGAAAGCTCGGATTACCACAAATGTTCACAGCGTGTCCTTCCGTCTTAATAAGATGCGGGAAGCATTTTGTTCACGCGGGCATCCGTGATGGTCAGTTCAGCGCGATGTTCCTATTTAATGCGGGCCCTCGTTAAAGACGCCTTAGCTTCGTAAGTCTTTCAGGTCTGCTCCTTCTGCGTCTCGGTCTGCTCTGCTGCTATTTTGGAGGAATGAATGTGTGACATCCAGAGCCGTTTATGGTGGAGAAGGGAAGTGGTATGTAAGATGCAGTAATGGGAGCTACCTGAAGTACCAAGTACTACTTTCAGTTCATTTCTTAGTACTTGTACTTTCAAAGAGTGACATTAAACGGTACACATGGTAACGAGACTTTCGTGCACGAGACTGCACTTCTTCAGGTTGTACTTTCAGGTCGTAACCTGAAGAAGTGCAGTCTCGTCCACGAAAGTCTCGCTACCATGTGTAAATAAATAAGTTGCTCCTACCGTTTAATATCACTCTTTGATTTACTCACCACCGGCAACTTGACATCGCCTATTTTTCTGCCTTCGTATCTCCTTGTACTTTACTTAAAGTACATTTCAATTTGTGTACTTTGCACTGTTACTTCTCTTCGTACTTACTGTACTGTACGTATTTATCTTTTGTACTTTCCTTTCAAGTACCCAAGCAGCCATACAAACGCAAAATAATTTCTTTCGGTTCATGTTAATAGATCAGCTGTAAACTACCCATACTAAGAGAAGCGCGTCTAACGAAGGGCCGAAGACAGGACGGCACACACACAGCGCATACTTTCAGCAACAACGTAAAGGGCTGTTTATATTCCAACGGCAAACAGCGTAGCTCGTGCAGCGTCTACCAGCGTCGTGCAGCGTGCTCGTGCCAGAGCACGACGATTCGCTCTGCACGTTCTCTGCCGCTCGAGTATAAACACTCCGACGGCAGCCATCCTCGTCGCGCGCGCTCCGTCGTTGGAAGTTACGACGGAGTATAAACAGCCCTTTACTGACAAATGGCAGCCCTTTCACTGTTTCACCCTTTCACTGCTTACAAACAGAAGGCACAACCGGAAGTTGTCTAGGGTTCCCATCGTCAGCGGCTGCATGTGGCGCCACACCCTGTCACTCATTTGAGTTAAAGCCTTTCCCTATTTGTAAACAGTGAAAGGGTTTAACTGCAATGAGTGACACGGCGTGGCGCCACATGTAGCCGCTGACGCTGGGAACCCAAGACAACTTCCGGTTGTGCCTTCTATTTGTAAACAGTGAAATGGTGAATACGAGTAGGAACAACATCTCCTTGTCACTGAGGCCTAGAGTCACTACATAGGGAGCAGAGTAGTGACACTGAGCCACCCCGGCGAGTGAGCCCGCCATCTTGAATCAGGCGCGGCTGCGTCGCCTAGCAACGGGACGCCAATCCCCCCTTCTCCGGTGGAGAACAACGTGGAGTCCAGCCAGCTCGCAGCTCAGAAAAGCAGGAACCCGGTCTCGCATGGAGGTGACTCAACATGGACGGCGACTTCTTGGAAGGCGAAACCACGTGACACGATCGGCCCAATCGCGGACACCGAACGGCGGCTCCGGCGCTGAAAAGGAATGCCATGCTCTGTACCCCTATTTAGTGACTCTACTCAGGCCTAGGGATGCCATGCTGACCCACGAGTTTCCCTTTTGCTGAATCAAGATTGACTCATACACCTCGCTTTCAATTATTTTGCCTGAGCGAAATCTAATCAGTGTTCCCTCTAGCCCTGCACTGCAACGGCACCCTTTTACGTGGGGGCCAATGTTCCCATTAGAACCCTCCAAATTTTGTTCATGTTCCGTGAGGCGAACATCAACACATCGTCCCGTCTGACCTACATGCGAGCTACTACAGTTTAACGGAATCTCGTATACACATCCTGTGGAACACTCAACTGTGTATACGAGATTCCGTTAAGCTGTGGTAGCTCGTACGTAGGTTCTCACAATTTAGATGAACATAAAGTACGGAACCGCAGAGCTGGACGTGCTGTGCTGAAAGATCCTCCAGTGCCCGTATTGGTGGCTGAATGGACACTTTGCCAAGTTAGTTTTCGGGGATTTTCAGGTTTTACCCCAAGTGACAATGATGGAAATCGAGGGTGATGACGGGTTTTACGGGATTTAATCCTAAAAACACGAGGCCTTATTTATGCTCGTAAAGTCCTTTTGCGATTCGTCTTGCTCGCATCCTCACAGCGCTTCACTGCCCAGAGCTGATGTGCGGAGATGACAAGCGTGGATGTCTTCAGCTGGAGATGAGACGCAAGAAGACGAGAATAGAGACCGTGAACGGGCGGCATTTCTCTGTGCGTATCATAGCTGAGAAGCTGGCTTGTGTTCGCATTGTCAAACGTAAGGCAGCATAGTAACATGTCAAGTTATCCATAAGTTTGCCTATGTTGCTTCCGTTTCTTGAATGCCAATGTATTTCGCACGCGTGAGATAACACACAAGATGTGCGCCATTACGACATCGCTCGCAACGGTATAAAAAGAAGCAGCGCGAACAAAAATTCGTGACGGCCAGTGGCCTTTCTTTTCCTCGAGCACCATAGTCGTCATCGCCATTTCAGAAAGAGTCACGTTCAGCTACTCTTCGCCGGAGAAGGGCATTGTGGCGCAAAAACAGAGCTGCTCCCTTTTCGGAAATTCACCATCCGTTTCTTTTCGCTCCGTCGACCGAACCAGACAGTTTGCAGTTGTCGTTTTTCTGCTTTCCTTCAAATACACTGCGTTCTGACTTCCTTAAGGTCGTTGAGTCTTCAATGCCTGTTTGCTTGCTCGAGATAACTCTTGCGTTCCACGGACGTTCAAATGCAATGGCAGGGACAGAATGATAGCAAGACGTTGTTTAGGATAAAGTTTTAGTGCGATAGATTCACATGACGTTCCCATGGCAACTCAAGGCACATAAAAGTTACAGAAAGACACATAAACGTTACGATGCGCCATTATCTTCATTTTTACTGATTTTTTTGCCCTGGATTTGTACGCAGAAGAATGTCTGGTACGTTTTACAGGTGTATTATATTCGGCAGCTCTTTCCTTTCCTATTTCACGAAAATACGCCCTATGGGACATCCGTACAGCGCAGTGATCTCCATAGGCGTCATGACGTCGTCATGACCACATGACTATGACGTCATGGCGACGTCATGACGACGAGCACTGTACCTCTTAGAGGCAGATGGGCAAGTACTTCTAGATTAATTTCGATTCGGTTTCCTTCATATGTGCTGTATTCAGTAGATATGCACGTAACGTACTATTCTCAGGGTGGGTGACTAACATGTTCTATGACTCACTGCACCGGAAATCGTACTTCAATGGAAAGTATGCTCCGCCTCAACCGCCATTTCCGAAGGGGTGGGTGGAAGTGTGTTAGGAGCCCTTTGCGAGATCATCAACCAGGGACTGTCTGGGACCATTATGCGACCGAAATAGGCGTGTGATCCGTACATCTTTACCGTGTTGTGTTTTTTACGTTTAAGAGTTCGACCCTTGGCGCTTATCCCTCTTTTTTTTTTCTCTTTTTTTGAGTGTGGGACAATACTTACTTCGTTCGGAAGAAGTCATTAGCGGTCAGGCTGGCGCGAAAGCTTTTAAGAATTGGAACCAGTCTTATCGATGCTACCTTTTATTTTTATTTTTTGTTACGTATGAAATTGCTGTTTCATGGCCTGCGACAAGACCGGTGATATATGATCATTCGTAGAGGAAGAAAGAATAGGGGGAAAGAAGAAAATAAGGCGAGAAGAAGCGATGTTGAACCTTGTTCTAAGTATGAAATATTGAGATATGTAAGTATTATTAACGAGAAAGGAGACCGTTGACAAAAAAAAAAAAGATGAAAGAGAGAGAGAGAAAGAAAGAGAGAGAAAAAACGAAGGCAGTGGAAGAGAAGCGTATAGAGATACTCGAAGCATAGACGGAACGTGCAGAAGCGATTAATTTGGGATAATTATCGGGAATCAGTTAGGCCTGAAATTTGATACGGAGATCGGAAAACTGGAAACGATGAACTCAATAAAGGCAAGATTGCTTCATAGCCGTCCTTTCTCTTACACGCACTAATGACGGTGCATCCTCTCAGAAATTCATTCGGCCGAAAAAAATTCCTTTGGAAGAGACCGAACAGAAAACGCGCTTACGGGGCACATCTCATTATTCACGGGTGCTAGACATATATATTTTCACCGTCGGGATCATATAATGACATGAACGGAACTGTGATGTTACAATTTTTTTAAAACAAAATTTTGAATTATATTTTCGTGTTCGTACACGTGGTCGTGGTCAAGAAGTAATAAGCGGGCGTTCTTCACGATGGAAGGCATTCTCCAAATGAATTGGATATGTGAAGAAGAATGTGGTTTGATATCACACATATACAACGCAATATCATACGGTATGATTTAGCGTATTATTCGTTGGTACTGCCTTCTTGAATTGCTTTCATTCGGGTGTAGGGCGCGCATACGTTCCTAGATTGATTGATTGATTATAAAAATAAAAAAAATTGAGAAAACACACTCCTAGAACAGGCCAAAGTGGGCAACCGTAGCACACAATTATACCGTTATTACTCCTCATTTGTGGAGAACGCGGTGCGTATTGCTTCTTATGACACTTAATATGACTGCGTAAGTGTCACTAAGGTGGTGGTGGTGGCGATGATGATGCAACTGCTCGCCGTAGTCGGGCACGTTGAGGCGGACAGTGTCACGACTATCGCAGGGAGGGTATCGTGCATGCCGGTCCGACTTCACGGGGCTACTGTGCCGACATGTGTCTCTAAGGAAACGGCAGGGAAAACACCCAGACAAGCACAGTCGGAGCACGGATTCGAACCCGGGTCATTTGCTAGTCTCGGCGTGGAATGCCACCATCACAAAAGGGCGTACGAGTCCCGTTTTGAACAAATCGAGGGAGAGAACGATGTCATTAGGGATGGTGGTCGGCTGTAGGAGCGTGTCACGCCAACACCACATAGAGTCAAGGCCTGATCGCGTGAGGGACGTGACGTAGACAATACGATTCCGCCAATCACGACCGTGCTTTTAGTGGCCACAGCTAACGCCACCTAGCTCGAGAAAGCCCGCTTACTCGTCGATGTGAAGTAACAACTAAGAGTCAGCCAATCAGGATCGCATTTTCAACTGCCGTAGCCAATCACGAACGTGCTTTCGGCGGTCGTAGCCATGGAGACGAGCCACCGTTAGCCGCATGGGTAGCCATTGTCGTCTGCGAGGAGTGAATATCCCCCGCGTACTAAATGCGGAAGATAAAATAAAGCGCAGAACGGTAGTTAGTTAATTAGTAGTGTAGTTAAGGAATAATACCTGCGAATTTTATGGATAGTTTCGCTATAAAAAGAGAAAACACTGAAACTTTTGTGTTTTGTTATGATATGAGCTTTCATGCAGTGAACTGCACTCCATCAGGTACAAACTAATTAGCAGGCGACATCTATATATAACGTACGTTGTCACGTGAATCAGAAGAGTAGAGGAGGCAAAGAGAGAGAGAGACAGAAACGCAAAACGAAAAGTACGTAAACTCTGGAAGCCAAAGTCCCTGGTGGAAGCGCATGCCAGGCAACGTCAACAGAAGGAATTGTTTTTATTCATTTATAACTATACCTCAAATGCCCACAGGGGCCCTTACACTAAGCGGCGGGGGTCAGGTAACCTAAGAACACAACCAATCAAACACCATAACCAGATAACAAAAAGTAAGAAAGACAAGCATTACACCTGACGCACAAGAATTACACAACTACTTGGCTGGTTATGATAGGCAATGAAGTCGAATTGTGTTACAAGTGACTGGGGGAGGCCATTCCAATTAATAATGGTGTGCGCGGGAACGTATGATGGAAATTACGTTATCAAGGCGACAGAAATGGCATACCGTGGTGTGTGTGACAAAAAAAATGGTGTAGATAATGATGATGGTTTGATATTTAATGGCGCATAAGCAACTATACGGCCATGATGCGCCAGGCAAGGGGAGGGGGGAAGAGGAGTACGACCTCCTCTAACGGAGGTCGGTAAACCAGGTGTTTGGCTTCAGAGTTTACGTGCATTTCGTTTCGAGTCTCTCTCTCTCTTTTGCCTCCTCTCCTGTCCTGATTCACGTGACCACAGCGTACGTTATATATAGATGTCGCCTCCTCATTATTTTTGTACCGGATGAAACGCAGTCAACTGCCAACGCCACCTAGATACAAAAGGCCTGCTTATTGCCTCCTATCCCTCCTTCGCTACGTCGAGCTATAAAGTCAGAATTCGTCTGCTACCGCGATTCGCCGTTTTGCAAAATTCGCAAATGATTGCAGCTAACTTCGCAAATTTGAACCTGTAGACTAAAAGTGCAACACGCTTTAAATCGGTCTTGAGAAAAATATGGAACCATGTTGCACTTTACTTTGTTTTCCCATTCAGTTTACTCGCAGACGACACTGAAGCCGACTGTGGCTCGTCTTCATGGTTACAACCGCTGAAAGCACGTTCGTGATTGGCTACGGCCGTTGAAAACACGATCCTAATTGGCTGACTCTTAGTTTTTACGTCACGTCGACGAGTAAGCAGACTTTCTGTATCTAGATGGTGTTGCCGCTGCATGAAAGGTTGTATCATATAATGAACACAGTAGTTTCAATGTGCTGATCTTTTTATCACTTCCGTTGGCCGTACTTAACTGACATTCCCCGATAGTTTCGCTATTTTTAAGTTCAATACAAAATGAAAGCCACAGGAAGCATAGTATTTCGCTACTGCTGCTTTACAAATACATGGAGGCTGCCGCAAGGACTCCCCAACGAAAATCCTGCGGAGCCACCTTGGCCGTCCCTTCTCCTGCGGGCAAGAGGGACACATTTTGCCGTCCCGTCACCCAAGCGTATATATCACACTTTATACCACATACCGCACATTTTGTATGTTCGCTCCGCATCTGTTTGCCAGCGGCTTTCGCGATCGCCTCTGAAACAACATTGTATCGCCCCTTTGCACAGAGGATCTTCTCTAATCCGATCATCCCTGTTTGGTTGCGGGTTTTGTGTGCATGTTGGCGCGTAAGCAACTTGGCGAATTGTATACGGTGCGAACCTTATACACGTGTGTATAGGGCGTGAACGCTTGCGAATCTATTTAGGTGTTCCCGCACCAAAATGGCGGCGCTCCAACTCACCGAGGAACGTGTAGTGCGAGCTCAGATGTGTGTCTAACGCACCTACCATAATCCAGGGAAGGAAGAATAGGCTTTGAAAGACACCGTCGTAGCCTGCGTTTGGAAAAGACCGATCTGCTTATTCGCTGTTATCCGCTGGGTGAGCAAATTCTACAGAGGCAGCCGAAAAGAAAGAAGAATAAGAGAAAGATGGCTACAGGGTGCGAACACTGATGACGCATGTATTCCTTTCCGCCGGCATTTCCGCATTGTGCACAGTATGATTTGGGATTCCAAGTTTCTCCGTGGACTGCAGCGAAGCCGCTTTCTTCTTTTGTGTAAAAACGGAGCGTGTCTTCGGGTGCTGATATCCTGTTTAGAATACTTGTTGTGTCAAAAATAATACGTCAACGGATCTTTCGAAAAATGGTTTTATCAAGTTTTTCTATTGAGAAATTTAATCCACTGAATCAAACTCCGACATCCTTCTTCGTCTCTCTCTCTCTCTCTTTTAGAGAATCAGAAACTGCATTGCTGGTTAACACATTACAACACAAGATACACTACATAGTACAGTATTAACAGCAGGAAAAAAAAAAAAAAGAAGAAGGGGGAGAGAAAACAGCTGATTATTTGAACAGTCGCAATTCCTGGGCCGCGCCTATAGTTCTCCGTCTGGTTACAGCGAGTGACAGAATAGAAAGCGTGGCCTTGGTCTTGCAAAGGGACGTTACTTACATTGGCTTGACAAATTTCGAAATTCTGTTCAAAATGCTAAATGGTCTGCATTAAGCTTTACCGAAACTATTTGCACGGGGTAAAAGCCCTGATGACGAACACCTTTGACCCCATATACAGATTTCTGGCATATAGCCATAATCTTTTGATACGTTATGTGAAATATCCGCGTATAGCCTATGCATGTGCGGTGAAGGATGACGAGAAATGGGCTGAGAGGAAGCGTCCAAACAATGCTTACGCGGGAGCATTACTGCTAGCAAATACGGGCAGGGTTGGTAGCGCGCACTTTCGCGCATTGTGTCGAAAGTACTTGCAAACCGCACGAGCAAGTCACACCACACTTCTCATAATTCAGCTAGTCGACATGTCGCAGAAGTGGAAGGTTTACTGACGGTATCATTCGGTTCCCGTTCTTCATGTCGGCTTTACCCAATGCTTGCAAGCGGTAGGCGGAGCCCCCTTTACGGTCCTGTGGTGCCACTAGTGAGTCGGCTTCACCTGACGCTCTGAAGCGGTAGGCGAAGCGCGCTTTACAAAACTGTAGTGCCAACAGCAAGTTGGTTTCGCCTGACGCCTGTAAGCGTTAGGCGAAGCGCGCTTTACGGCACTGTAGCCTAAACAGCAAGTTGGCTTCACCTGACGCTTCTGAGCATTAGAGGAAGCGCGCTCCACGAGACTAGTGCCAAGATGAAGTCGGCTTCACATCACGCTTGCGAACGTGAAAATATATGATGTAACGCAACAAACAGATACACACAGATACAGAAGATAGAGTTCACTCACGATGGTCTACGATGGTCTTCACGGTAGTCTTTGCGCGAAACAATATCTTTTCTCTCTTCTGCACGGCGGCAAATGAAGACCTTTCGAGAGGCCGTTACGACCAGCGTACAAGGATTACTCCACAGCCAGATCGGCCCTAGGATGTTCCTCGTCTTGTTTATTCCTTTCTTGCTTTATGTGTCTTTGTCTCCATGTTGGAGTCTCGTCGCCGTATTTCTGTGAAGCCAATAACTTAGTTGCTTAGAGAAGGGTATATGTGAAGCAGAGATGGCTCTAAGCAAACAGAACGCAATGTCTCGTTTTGTTCGTATAAGCCGAGGATTTTCTTCTGGAGGTCGCACGAAAGGCGTCCGAAGCTCGTTTCTCTTCCGTCGAGAAAGGACCCAAAAGGGTCGCGCTGTCAGATGAAAAATGTTGCCGACTAGATGCGCTTGATGACTGGCTCATGTTGCCCGTGTTGTGATCAACGGTGAAACAGACGAGTGCAAAAGCATGCTCTCGCAGAAACAGTCCTTATGAGTGACACGTGGTAACAATTATGGAGATGCATCACATCACGGTCACAATCGGCCCTTTCTACACCTCATCTCGCAAATGTGGATAGCGACGAAACAAAATCTGCGACGTTCGCTGTAGAAAGTGTTTGGACGTACCAAGCAGTTTGTTCTTCCTCTTGCAGAAGTTCGAGGACGCTGTGTTGTAAAACAGCATAGAATTGCTCCAGCTGTAGATAAGAAACAGAGTCTTGGAACCCCACAGGAGGGATGGCACGTTGTTTGTTTCGTCGTGCTTGGTGAACTTATACGTGATTGTGCAGCCTCTCAAGTAGGTTTTCTCAGAAGGGTTTACTCGTTTCTAAACGTTCTCGTAGCGGAATAATGTTCTTGCAGGCCTTTACACTCGGTGAGTCCCTCCGCCATGGTGCTGGGAAGACCACGTGTTAAGGTATAAAGACACAGAACATAGCAATATCAATTTGCTATCGAACCCAACCTATATAGAGGTGTACTCTCATTTGGAACGGTCAGCAAAGAAAACCTTCAACGTATGGTCCAACGGCCCAGAGTACGGCCGACCGACAGGCAAAAGGAAAGCCGGACGCCTAAAAAAAGAAGAGGGATAGAAGTGAAAAAAGGAGAACGGAGCTGCAAAACGATTCATCGAAAAGCAAAACGGTCGAACGTGAGCGGACACGACAGACGACTGTGGTGCGCTTGACGGCCAGAGGGTTAAGAGGAAATTAATGGGTGCGCCGTGGTCCGCAAAACCGCCATGTTTGCACTGGGCCGTTTGTTGATGGTGGGACTGGCAGCCACGTTGAAAGAGGCCGGCCAGAACAGTTGCACTGTTCCTGCCAGATAATGGTCATGACGCGGCCAAATGACATAAGGCTGAGAAATGCACGCCAGCAGCTAAAAGCGTCCTTGCTCGGGGAAGAACAGTTGTCGAATAGTCAGCCCTGTATTGCGAGAGATGAGAAAGACATGCAAAGTACAATCGTTGTCGATTGTCGGTAGTACATGAGGTCAAGTGCGTTATGGTCAGTGTTTTACGATGCATAGGTGGAGTGACAGCGCGTGCATAACGGAAATAAACTGGACACCGGGGCATGACGCTCTGGCGAAGCTGCTGCCAAGGTGTGCCATGCCGACATCTGTCGCGCTGTTACTTGCCTTCATTGCGAGAGGATCATGTGGACTTCTCCTACCCTTGTTATATTGACGCATACGGGCATAATCTACCTATACCCTGCAAGTCACGAGATGAAGAGAGACGTCGGATCTACGTCGTGCAACGCGGCTCAGGTTACTCTTCAGGTACCTGTACGAACTGGGCAGTCTTCATGGTGCCCCAAAAGATGGTATCAATATGCTACGTTGTGATACGTTAATAGGGAGCTTCAAGGATGATTCGCACTGCTGCGTTTACGGTTGCGTTTGCCTATTACGTCCGCTGACAGGGAATCATTGTAACGGAACATCCTTCCAGATGGAACGAAGGTACACGCGAGACGCTGTACGCAGCCGTAAACGCAGTAATGTGAATCAGCCTTTAGTTGTAGCGTACGCAAGGAAATAGCAGGTGTACACTTCGCATGCGCCGAACGTGGCTTAGCGTTCAGCGCGTGCGCACTGTGGACACATTGTTTTCTTTCTAGTACACAGCACTAGAAATCTCTAATGATGTGACAAGCGCGTAATACGCGTAAAGTTATGCTTATGGTGTGCTGTATTGGCATAGTTACTGCGTCATAGTGATATGACTGTCATGTGATACTCGTAGTGCATGATTATGATAGGCTTCTGGTGATAGTAGTGTGCATGCCGATGTTTTCGCCCTGTACAATCCGTTTCAAGATGTACAAAACCTTTCTAGCCCACCAGAGTCCTGCACCGTCCATCCGACCATTATAGTCGACTATTTATACAACCGACTATCATAGCCGTATACCCTCTTGCTAGTCGGCTGAATACTCGGACGAATATATATGTCTCCTTTACGAAGAGAAGGGGCTCGAAGTAACGGAAGCCGCCCAGATACTTCATTGACCCCTTTCATTGCGCCCTTCCATCAATTACTTGGTCCCGTTACGACGCGCACACACGACTTTGAGCGCCACGCATGCATCGCAGAGAGGCTCGGCTCATTAGGTACAGCGTGGGGATGAACTGCCATTGAACCGAGAAAGCGACGAGTTTCGCCTTCCTGGTACTTTGCTGAGAGGGCAAGAGGCTCGTAGTATTTCGCATAGCTACTAACACGGTATGTTCACACGGGTGACGTCCCTACGGAATATTCTAGTGGAAGAAAAAAACTACGACAAGAAACTGAACACGGGGCGGAAGTTCCGGCGTGTGTTATGTTTAGCATTCGCACGCGGTGCGTAGAATATCGGGAGCACTTAGCAGACGACACTGTGGAAAACGGCAACCAATGGCAGTCGCACAGCAGTCGCAGTTGAGCAGTCGCACAGCGCTGGAATATGGAGAGTGGTGCACTGCGCGCATATCAGACGACACTATCGGTCCTGTCGTCTGCTTGTGTCAGCGCCTAAAGCGTACGAAAAGACGTGCCTTTGTTGACAAAAAAAAAAAGAAAGAAAGAAAGGACACGTTTTATCGCGTCTTCCGCTGGATTGTTCTCGGGAATGTCGACCATGTGAACACATGGACACACTGCCGCACTCGTACCATACGTCCGTATTCTCTTTGAAACCCTGCGCATTCATTTGGGTACTCGGAACTAAAAGGAGGGAGCGGGCGCCATTTTTATTCCTTTCACGGGATGCTTCATTTCTGCTTCCTCCTTTCATTTCCCAGGCGAACTGCGGGAAGCGGATGCTGTGTTTCGGCTGCTTTGTGCATTTTCCAGCGCGCAGCGCGTTCCACTCTAATGAGAAAGACGCTCCGCTGGACGCATTGCTGGCTTCGCTCGAGCCAGAAAAGTGCACGCTTATTCGCGAGCGACTGGTTTTCCTCACAGCTGAGATGGCTTCTTCGCTTGCAATTAGGGCTTCACTCTGTGCTCGTGATATGGTCGGGATGCCGGAATAACGTATCAGCATGCGCAAGAACGAATGGAAGGAGCATTGAAATGGCTCAGAGGTTGTGTGTTGTTTACGACTACCAATGGAAATGGCCGTAGCTCTCGCTCCTCTAACGTTACAGCTTGGCGCGTACGTGTGTGCAAGCGTTCGTATCTCGACAAGTATGTCGACACGTAGAAAAATATTTTTTTTTCCCTTTCAATGCCCTGGCGTGCATGCTGTAGTGAACCGCGTTTACCAAAGCGTGAGAACCCCTTTAAGTAACCTCCGAACGAACGCGACGATTTATAAGACTACTTCATTGGAGCTCTTTCGGCATGTAGCCGCTTCCTTATTGGAAAAGAAACGGCGAACGTGCTCAGGAAGCGGACGAAAAAGCTATTGGCAAAAAAAGGAACGGGCAAGAGAAAATGGCTTCGCTGAAATTTGTGCGCCAGAAGCCACTTGCGAATGGGCGCTCATCAAAGAAGCTGTTTCGCCCAATTTCCGACAATTTGAGGACACTCTACACGGAAGCTTCGCCTGGTTCCGACGCGGTTCAACCGGGCTTCTGCACAAAGCCGAATTTACGCCGAGCGCTCTTCTTCTCGTTTATTTTGCGAGATATATTAGTGCAGAATTTATTCCATACGAGGAAAGATGAAAGGCAAAGCGAGCGTTGTCCGTCCGCTCGCGGCGGTCTCCCGCGAAGCGTGCTTTCACTGCATCTACGTAATGTATGCAGGAAAAGCACCCAAGCAATATATCTCAAACGAGGGCTGCGAGGAAGGAAACTCATACTCTTCGGAGCAATTTCGGATTTCCGACGGCATTATTAGCCCTATTGCGTTACGTTTTCAAATTGCAATATTTTCGTGATCTGGATAAAGTAAAACTGGAGACGGCACAGGGTGGCAGCACAGCGGGCGGTATAAATAATAGCCTAACGAATGTCTATCGTAAAGAAATAGCTTGTTTGCGCTCTTGCAATTTGTTTTGTCAACGCCAGTATCCGCATAGTGCCACCAAATCTCGTGCCTGTAGAGTCCTACCGAGTTTGTGACATTGCGGTCAACTTGTCTTGTATACCACTGTCTCACGGGCAGTCTGCAATGATGAACCAGAGCCGTGCATATATATAAAAAAAGGAGTCTGTCCATTAATGGGACCTGCGTGTACCTGAAGCTCCACCCACTTTTTGAGATCTAGCCTAATCACAAGCCGAAATACAGTTCGTTATTAATACCAGGCTATCCAAGCTATATTTTACCCGTATTCACGGGATGTCGTAGTTTTCGGGAAACTGGATTGGATAGGATTGAAATGGATATCCCTAGTCCGCCTATGAATGCGACCCTTGGATGAATGTTACGCCCATCTTGTGTTGATGGACTCAGAATGACTAAAGAAGAGAAGACTGACTGAAGACATGTTCCTACACTTCTTTAAAAATCGTGCAAGGTGTCCGCATCCCAACGACGTAAAATTACTCGTGTAGTGTGCACGCGTGACACCGAAGCCGCACTAGGGCAAAACAGGGCGCTGACAGAGCCGGACGGGCTGTCCTCCCGCAGCTCTGTAACAGCCGTTCCATTTCCGGAAACAGTAACAGAAACGAAATTAAAATCTGGTATCAGAAATGGATAACGGAAAGGAAAATATAGCAGTAACGAAAATACGTCCGTTATCCCTCCCTGCTTTCCTCCTCTGAGCGCCCCCCCTCTCACTCCTCCGCATAGGGGGTTGACGTCACGCCGCCGGAGCCTCTGCAGCCGCAGAAGCAGCGCTGATCTTTAAAAGTCGTGTCGTTAATATCCAATCACTTTTCGGACGAAAAAAAAAATTAACCGAGCAGATTGCCGGCCCATGCCGAACATATAGTGGTATTGGTTTCATATAGAGATGGGTTTCCGGATGCGACTACCGAGGAATGCCTTCTCCAGTCATCCGCTGCGCCGCGCGGTGAGGTTTTCCCGTCTGACGTCACGGGCTGGGAAGAGGATACGCGGGACGATGCTTGCAACATTTTTTTTTTAAATTCGGGTTAGCGCCGCCGCGAAGCAACTTTGGCTATGAACGGCGTAGAGATGTGGACAGATGGAGAGAGGACAGCAGGAAGGAGTGCGGGAAGGGGGCTTAGTACGCGTCCTGGGCCTACTTCGGGGGGAACTGCGCCGACATTAGTCTGGGATGTCTTCGGAAAACCCAGCGAAAACCTCAGGCAGCACAGCCGGTGGTATAGGATTCGAGCTCGCTACCTCCCAGTCTTGGCTACCACTAACGAGCGGACTCTCTTAAAGTTGATGTCCAGACAAAAAAAGAAAAAGAAACGGAGTTGAACTGAAGGTGCAGTCGGAATAGTGGGCGCCTGAAATACATGTAACCGGAATATTTCGTTTCGAAACAGTCGGAAACATTAGAAAATTAACTTAATCGGATTTTGCAGCCGGCTGCGCGCTCCCGGCTGAATTCAGGCAACAGTGTGCGGACCGACGTCACTGGAGGCGGTTATAAAGGTAGGCTGTGTGTCACAAAATGCGGTCTTCCGACTCGCAATCTGCTGCCGAACAATCGCGAGAAACATCTGCGTTCATGCTTTCGGTGGTATCGAATCGTAACCAGCCTGGCGACGCCGTCAGCTGAGCGATTGGGAATATCGCCGGCAATGCCAATTACGTCACCGGAAGAGGCGAAGCAGGGAACAGCTGTTTCAACCGGAAGCTGGTAGTTAGTTCCAAATTCGATGTTTTTGATGTTTTAGGAGAGAAAAAAAAAAGAAGAACACGAACGAATTTTGCGAAACTTTTTTGTGTTTTCTTCTTGGAAGGCATCTCCAAGCAGATATCACATTAACTTCCTATACTTCCGGATTCCTCGCGGGCACCACGTTTAACCCGCTCGGCCATGTCGCTGGTCCAACAGTTCTAGCTTCCAGCAACGATGTGTCTGTAATATATTACAAAGCATAATTACGAGAACAGAGCGAAGCTCTCGATACTAGTAAACATAAACCACAGAAAATGCGCAGTTAGTATAGGATATACGAGCATCCCCAGCGGCCGCCATTATTGCGCGTTGTAAATTTTCTCCCATAGCGGTTGGACGCTGTTGAGCCGGCGACGCGCCTGCCGTCCGTTGGGAGCGTCTACAGCGACCCGACCATAATTTAGATTAGAGCTGAAATATCGAATTCCTTCATCGTGTTCCACTTTAGCGCACGCTACAGGCCTTCGTATCTGGGTTACGCGCGTGTCATTTATTTATTTGCACACACGGCCAGCTCATGACGATCAAAACAGAGGCGGCCATGAATAATGGTACGGTACAAAACTACTGCGTGATAAACGAGCGCTGTAGTTCACAATGACAGCACATAGCAGCACAACGGCAGCACATAGAAATGCAGTGCACTTGTAATGAATGTTGCGTAAGAATCTAATTATTGCACATTATGAAACTTTTTAGATTGCTTGTGAAGGCTTGTATGTTGTTAAGTACATGGTATTACGTCTTGTTCCAATCTTCTTCGGTGTGGGCAACAAATGGGTGTATGTAGACGAAGCGGTCTGACTGTCTTGCTGCAATTCAGACGCGATGGCCGGGATTTCGACCCTGGTATGTAGTTACTGGTGTTAACTGATTGACGGAAAAAGGTAACCCTGGCTCTCTTTCGTGAACTGCATAACGAACTTCGAGCGTATTTTCGTGCACTTCGGTCGAAGGGGAAGGCATAGTAGAGAGAGAAGGCAACCGTGAGCGATTCCTCTTCCTTTTACGATTCAAGTTTTCATAACGTGACGACAGGAAAAGAAGAAAAAAAAAATGAATCGTAGAACCACGCGGCTTCCCGCACTACGATTAAGTATCCGCCTGATACAAAAAGAAAATAATATATTTTTGATGTACAGATCTCGTGATTGTCTCTTTGCAGCGTTTTCAAATGGATTTTTGCGTAGGATTTCACGGCAGAAGGTATAGAGGTCGGACCGCATGGCGCGTATTTCAGCGAAGAACGCGCCGCAAAAAATGCTACCCGACCACGCACCGCACGAGGCGCAGATCACGCAGCTACCTCTTACCAGAACAATCCACCGCTACCTCTTCCCTCCCCCCACCGCACGGCCGCTCCAAATGTACATTGGATGTAGTTCCGGAGCCGGGCTTATGGCTTTTTTTGACAAATGGAAATAAATATCAAATAACAGACGATTTTACTAAAAAGAAGAGAAAATAACGGATAAAATGAAACAAGAATCAACGTCATGTGTCGCGCTAAACGTATATTGAAATCTATCAGCAGTTTCTTCGAGATGATTCGCCATATTTACTGAGGTTCTCAGTACCCAACCGGCGGTACAGTCTCATGCCCACACCGCCTAGTGCGTGCCTGGGGAGGGGGTCGCCCCCCCCCCAATCTGTCAAACCCAAGCTGTCCTAACCTCACTAATGTGAGATGAGATAACCCAACCCAACCCAACGACCCTGCCTTTTGAAAGATGGCAACCTCAGAGTCCGTTATGCTTAGCATTGCCGTGTTTCTCCTGCGCTATAGAAGTGCTTCAGATGGTGTTGTTGCATATGAAAAAGCTTCTAGACCGCACATTTTTATAATTCTTGTTTTTTTTATTTATTCGGTATATAGCCTTCTTTCACTTCAATACATTATTTGACTTTTAAACGCGCACGCTCATTTTTAAAAGCCCGTCTACGGAAGTACACCCTGTACATTTTTGTACTCAGAACGCTGCGTATCCCACAAATGGGTCCCTTCTCCTACCTCAGGAATTATTTTCTCCTTTTCCTGCGCCTTCTGCAGCTTTTTCGTGAAAGCAGCGATCGCCAAAAAGGATGTTTGACGCTTTTCCTTCTTCTTCAAGGACGGTAGACAGGAGGCAGGAATGTCTTACTACACTCTGATTGGTTGCTATAGACGCCCGAGAACTGACTGTTGCGTGAAATATCAAATCTGCTCTGATGCACTGAATCACGCGCTACGAGCAGCTGCGACGTACGGAATTTTGCGCTGTGCGCAAAAGCGCAGAGTCCTTCACGCTTTCTCTTGAGAGACATGCCTCTCACACTCAGAACCTGTGGCCTCTCTTTGCTGAGAGCCGCCGTTACACTCGAAGAAGGAGTCGTCGGGAAGAGTTTCAACCACCGCGAATAGTCTGTCCGTAAAACGCATCCTCTTCCACGACTCAACTCGCCGCGTCCTGACTGGCTGGTGGCGATATAGGGAGTCGGAGACTGGAACGTTTTTCTAAAGCTTGGAAGTCAAACGCCTCAGAGCACGTGCTAGTCCTGTTGTAAGCCCTCATGGAAACGTCGTAGAGAGAGAAAGCGATAAAACTAAGGAGGTCGTTAACAGGTCGTAGACACAGCCATAACGTAACGCAACGGACGGACAGACGGACGATAGAAACTGCGAGACCAAGAGCATATCATTAAAATGCGTTTCGATATATACATACACTGTCACCGTACACGCTTTAAAGACGCGTGCTCATCCATGACGTCAGGAGTCACGTGGTGCTAATACTCCGTATTGCGCCTTCAATTTCGCATAACATCGGCAGTATTAGAGCGTAATATGCGTGCATCTTCAATGAGGGTCAATATATGTAAATTCGAATAAAAAGAGGAAAGGTCAATCAAACGCGACGTCGATTTGCTGGTCTTATGTTAAAGAGAGAAGAAAAAGGAAAAAAAAAACAAAGAAAAGGAAAGGGAAAGAGAGAGAAAAAAAAAGAAAGAAAAGCGGAGCTAAAGAGTCACTTCCGGTTCGTCCCTAATGCCGTTTTTAATGGAAGCACGCATTATTCGGTTCCTTCGTAATTTTAGCAAACGGAGCCCACGCCGTTTGTGTGCGCAAGCTGGCGGAGCTTTTCGCATCAATACGTGATGCGTGCTTCCTTGGCCTTCTTCTTCCATCACTTATTCACCAGCCGCGTATACGAAAGACGGGAAGAAGATTTTTGTGTGCCGCAGCGAGAACAGCCATTAATCGATTTTGAATTTTTCCTCGCGGGACCGCTGCATGGTATGGCCCTTTGTTCGCTGCTCTGTTTTCGTCCCAGGGGTCTATTTTGAAAGGGTACACCTCATATGCTGTACGGAAGCGCCCCCCCCCCCCCCCCAAAAGATCATATACGGGAGCTTAGAGATAACGCGTTAAACTCGCGTTTGGTGCATTATTACGCTCCGTCACAGTAGTGCCCACGTTTTCGCTCATTTTCCCGGTAAAAATTTATATATATATATATATATATATATATATATTAATAATAAAATAAAATAAGAAAAAGAAGAATAACAAGAAGACAGAAACTCGGGGATGAAAAAAAAAAAAGAGGGATCGCTCCGTTAGCGCTGCCCTTTTTCCGGCGTTATAACGGTGTTATTCTGTTTCTCTACATCGCGATTCGCGCGCTTAGTTTCGGGTCTGGTTCGGCGATGCGACCATTCAGAAAGCTCGCTCGTGTAATGCTAATGTGCGGGATCTCTTGCAGCATATTTTCTGTGTAGCGCAATTTGTGCCTCGCCCTGCGGTTCTGCCTCATTTGTCCGACGGCGATGTAGTACTTCGCCGACTCTCCAGACGAATGTCGGCACAGTTCCCCCTGAAGTCGGCCCAGGACGCATACTAATCCCCCTGTCCCCCCACTCCTTCCTGCTGTCCTCTCTCCATCTGTCCACATCTGTACGCCGCTCATAGCCACAGTTGCTTCGCGGCGCTAACACGCAATTAAAAAAAAAAAAAAAAAAAAAAAGTACTTCGCCGTTTAATTAGATGAATAACTTTCATGTTCCTGGGACGAGACAGCGCCGTTGGCATGCTTCAAAACTGCTGGCCCTCCATGATCGGATCTCATTAATTGCCAGGTCGAATATTCGAACGGATATTCGGGCATCCCGCGGCACCGTCCCGGGAGTCGGCGTCCAGCTATCGCAAACGTACGTCGGTCGACTTGTCCAGAGGGCGGTTGTGTGTGAACTGGGTACTGGGGCCCCGATCTTGAACTTCCATATAGCGATCGTTATCGTTACATTTAAAGTTCGCGCGCTCCAAAGTCGCTGTGGTAGGCTCGCGCAAGAGCTCTTGCGCGAGCCTACCAAAGCGGCTTTAGAGCGCGCGAACTTTAAGTATAACGATAACGGTTGCTATACGCTCTGCAAGTAACCGAGCGCTCTGCGCATATCTCCTCTCCCGGTTACTCCACTCGGGAAGCCCCATTGGCTAAGGCGGCGCCCTCCCTCTTCCCTCTCACTGCCTCCTTTCATGCGCAGAGACGCACTTGCACAGCGTATTTGGTGGTAGTAGAGGTGGTGATGCTGAAAAGGCTCGCCGTTGTCGGCCTCGCAGAGGTGGGCAACGTCACGACTGACGCCCTGGGGGAATGTGCGTCCTGGGCCGACTTCTAAGGGAACTGTGCCGACATAAGTCTGAAAGCGTCTGAGGAAAACCCAGGAAAAACCCCAGGCAGCACAACCGGCACCGGGATTCGAACCCGGGTACCTCCCATTCTCGACATGACATGGCTAGCACGCTAACAAACAGCGCTATATGAAAGTTCAAGATCGCGCAAGAGCTCGTGGCGAATCACGGGCTGAAGTGATGCGCGCGTTAAGCATGGTTCACGCTAGTGCGTTCTGCTGCGTGCGGATGCGTGCGGGCGCCGGTTACCGTGGCAACAGATACGAGCGCGACCTCCCGCAGCAGAACGCAAGGAATTCAACTTTTTTCCGACGCACGCAGCAGCCCGCAAGCGCAGAACGAATCGCGAGGCCGCCTTCAGAGCGTGCGCAGTAGGTTTCTCTCTGCGAGACTGTTTTCAACATGGCGGCCACCGGAGTGGAAGGCGTTGAAAATCCCGCTCGGCGCTCATTGGCTTACGGTTTGGTGACGCACGCATTCGGACGCAGGTATGTGAACAGCGGAACGGATTGCTTACAACGCACGCATACGCACGCAGGCGCCCGCACTAGTGTGAACCATGCTTTATGGATGGGACAACGACAAGTTGAAGATCGATACTCTGGTCCCTGCCGCTTTTTGTTTTTCGGAGATATTAAGGAAAACATCAAATGGACACTTTGTTGGCGTACTATGCATGCCACTCGTTGCGTCCACCGTTACAGCTGTGTGTGTGAAGTGAAATCTTTTGAAATGGTTCGAATTAGCCCCCTACGCCTCAGCGTGTGACACCTCCGAACATTGATTGATTGATGGATTCGATTTATTAATCTGAACAAAATTTAAAAGAACGTCATAGTGGATCCCCATTGAGTGGGTAGCGCAATAGGAAAACAGACGAAGAGAAAACAGATGAGGACAAGCGCTCTGTCCTCTCTTCATCTGTGTTTTCCTATTGCGCTACCCAGTCAATGATGACTACCTACCAACGAGCTCGACCTTCCACCCTTCTGATGTAGGCTGCGAGGTATTCACCTTCTCATGCCGCAAAGAAAAAATAAAGAAAGAAAGGAAGAACATACGCAACGTTACGATAAGTGTGTGGGAATGAAACTTTACGTCTACACATCGTGAAATTATATATTGTTTATGTCATGATGTTCAGCTTTGTGCGTCTTCAGAATAAGTCGCACGTTTCATAACTCAAACTGTATATAGATACGAACGGTGATTTCTATTTTGGAACAACCAGCTAAGTGAGCATATGTTCCCTGGTCGAAACACTTCGGCAGCTCCCGCGCCTGAGGATTTTGCTTCACCTTGTATACGGATCGCTGAATTTTACTTAACTTAGGATTAACTTAATTAACTTAGGTAACATAACTTTAATTAACTTAGGAGTAGATTTACACGCGAGTCCGTCTTTACTTGCGGTGCGCGACATACTGCACGCGCCTCACTGCGGACAAGTCTGTCTTCGAAATATCGACGTTTCTTGAAGCTTTCGCCTCAATCTAATCGCACACGACGAAACCTGACGATGTAGAACCGCAATCCACGTACGGCCTAATTAGTTTTAACCCGTCGACAAGAAACGCTCGGTAAGCGCACGAGCTGCGTCATATATGCAGTACAAGCGAAGTCAAGACTTTCCTGAGCGAACGTAGCTGGAAGCCATCTTCCGGTCGGCCAGCTCCCAGCGGGGGTACCTTCCTAACAAAGGTTGTTTGGCGTCGCTGGATTATTTAGAAACGAGTGCATAGTTCCTCTGCTTCTCCGTTCCTTTAGTCTTCGCGTAACTTTCCTGCATGCCCGCGGTGCAATCGGAGGTGAGAGAGTGAGAGAGAGAGAGAACGGAAGCGCCTGCGTTCTCCATTTTGCTTCCTTTCCGAATCTTGGCGTGGCGTTCGTGGCATTTGGTTTCCTGCTGCGGGGCAAAAAAAAAGAAAAAAAAAAAGAAAAAAGTGTTTGTGTTTAAATTTAATTTTCCTTGTCGACCGTTTCCTGCGGGGTATTTTCCCCCCTTACTGCTTCGTAAGGCTTTGGTCTCTTGGGGAATGTTACGTCCGAGTAGAAGGATGGGATTGGATTTCTCTAATTTCTCGAGTTTCCAGGCTGCGATGGTGGTTGCTAGGAAGGAGAATTGGTACGGCGGTGGGGTTTGTTCGAAGACGTGGCCAACAGAGAAGGCGTGCGTTTGCAAACAAATTATTCGCGTGCTCAACGTAATAGAAAGGGATTTGCAGAAGCGTATAGGGAATCCGCGACTGCAGTACTGTGGGAACACCATCATTGGTTTCAAGCGCCCTCTGGAATTTTCTAAACGAAACGAGAAATCGTGTCTCTCATAGGAACAGTTGTAGACATGTTGTACCTTTCCCTTCTCTTTTTTGTTACTTTGCATTAAACATACCCCCCCCCCCCTTTGTAGACATGTGTGCAAACGTAAGTCCTGTACAACGATTCCACGGGGTGCTTTTTAAAATGTCATTTACAGAATTTTTATAAAAAGTTATGACTAAAATTAAATAATTAACTCATTAATTATGGGATTTCGGGCAAAAGCGAGATAGCGGATTCAGTGACTATCCTAATCGCAAGCCATTTCACGTTCAACAAATCCCGAAACACGCCTGTGCGTTAAAATATCCATCTCCGAATTTTGATTTACAAACAAGCCGAAATCGCGGCGAACGGGAACGCAGGGAGTACAGCAATGAATTTCAGGTAATTAGTCATCTTGAAGTTACATGCTCACTTCCAGAGGACGTCCGCCTGGTAGTGAAACTGAACTGCAAAAACAACATATATGCTGCTCTCGTAGATCTTTAATAAAAGAGTCTGTAAAGGCTAAAAAAAGAGAGAAAAAAGAAGACACCCTGTATGTCTTCAATTGAATGATGATACGTGAAGAATAGGCGCTGAACCGGCCTCGGTGGCTCAGTCTGTAGCGTGTTCGCCTTCTGATCCTGAGATCGCGGGTTCGAACCCGGCCGAGGACGCCAGCAACTTTGTGGCAGGGTACAAGTTGCTTAGACACGTAGTCCTCCGCGAGGGACGTTAAATACGGGGTGCCGTGTGGTGAGCTTTCATCGCACGTTAAAGAACCCTCAGGTGGGCAAAAAGCAATCCACAGACCGACCGATGATCACAGATGTCTCCCGACGTAAACCCACAATTATTAATATTAATGGAATAGGCACTGAAAGGAACCGCAATGTTAATGTACGCTCCCCCTCTCTCTCTCCTTCACAAAAATGCCCAGCAGCCTGTGACTGGTCTCCTCGAACGATCCCCCGTGATGGTTGGACAAATCGTTTGCGGAGACCAATGAGAGGGCGCTTCGCATTGTCGGCCTTCTGGAGTTGGAAAGGGAAAATTGGCGATTTCTTTCGCTCATAAACCACGCAGGACGCAACGGATGACTTCCGTTCCGTTTATATTACTGTCAAGGTAACGGCACCTTGGATTCCGCGAGGAGAAATTTTTGCACTTTAGTGTCCCTTTAAGAAGTTCGCTTACAGGCACCAATCCACCGCGCCTGAATTCACTTTATGGCGGCCACTGCTGATGGGGTGCTTTCAAAAGAGCTTTTCTTTTTCTCTTGAAAGACAAACATGGGGCTGAGCTGATCGGCAAGTGTTTGCCCACGGCCACAATAAAGCACACACACACAGTACAAAGAGTCGGACGAATAGCCATTCAGGAGTTGCAGCTTTGCTCGTCAAGATGAAATATAATATTTCACGAGTACTTAAGCGAATTTAGCGGTATTCCATTTGGGCGACGTAGGTATACATCCTCTTGCCTCGAATTGGCCACGAGTATCCCGGCGCTGGCCAATGGCGGCGCTTGCCGACAACCCGCAGTCTGTACCGGAATGTTTGCCCGCTAATGGAAACCCGCGTGCTCTGTCACTTCGAAGCGTTCTACTTCTCGAACTCCACCATTCCTGCCAAGTGATCCTGCCTGGCGAACACTTACTGTCTTGTCACGGTTACACGAAATAGGCAATGCCATTTTTTAGAGTTAGGGTATTATAGTACGTTTTGATGCTGCACGACCTGGCCGAAACTTACTCACGTGCCAGCATAAAACTGTCATATGGTAATGTATTCTAAAACAATGTATTCGCTTTCTGTTTCAGGTGAGACGCCTTTTTTGTCAATACCGGGCTGCAGCTGTACGTGCGGTATGTGGTACTCAAGCACCAGTGCTGAATATCTTAGCGTGACCTGCATGTGAATCGCATAACACGATTCTGCATGATTTTGGAAGTGTATAAGCAATCCAGCTACCGAGTCAGATCGCGCGGTGATTAGCTGTGCCTCAAGATTTTGCGACGGGGAGAATGTATCGGTGTGTGGCAGTGTCCACTTGTGAGCCTCATCCATTTATTTGCACCGTAATGATGAAATGATGATAATGCACGACCCACGTTGACAGCATTTGGACATCGTGATTGTCAAGTATAGAGGGAGAAATTTGTAACTATCTTTGCCCAACTTTGACACTAAAGTGATAGATGACAGATGTATAACCTTTCTATTTCGAGCTATGGATCTGTAACCTATCGGATCACCACCATCAGCGCCGCCATTCAAGCATCGCAACACTTTCTGGACCACGATTTCCAATGATTTTTTGTTCTCTTTGGATGGCTCACAACTTTCGTGCTTGCATGCGCTGCTGCACCGCTTTTTAGTATGTCGAGGAGCATCGTAAAAGTTTTATTTTTCTCTCTCTCGCTCTCTCTTTATCCCGATTTGAACACGACAATCCCGGATAGGCTTCTCCAGCGAGAGCGCCTACTTGCGCTCTCCGCTCACGCCTCGTAACCCGGGCTTCTACAGCACCGAGAGGCCGCGTCAGCCGGTGGTCGGTCAGAGCCCGCAGTTTTACGGCCCGGGCGTCGCCGTCACTCGGGAACAGGCTCGTGAATCATTTTGACGACTCCGAGTTCCCAACACTTCGGCCTTCTTCCACGTTGCTTTTCCCTGTCTCGGGGAAAGGCAAGAATGGAAAAAGGAAATCTTCGCAGACTGCAGCCATATAGAACACATCGATTGATCTTGATGTTGTGGTGCTCAGATTCCAATGATGGCAGGGGGAAATCCATCTCCGTTGTTTCCTTGATGACGCGGTAGTTGGTTGTTTGTATGGGGATTTTCTCTTTGCACGGAGAGGGGGTCGGGGAGGTCCAAGGCGCCGGCATGGGCATGTTTGTGTGTGATGCAACGGAGAGAGGTATTTGGACTGGATGTGCGTCATAGAAGACGAACGTTTCAACTCGCGGAACGGGATAGGAGTGGAAACGCAATGTCTGCATGTAAAGCTCATATCATATTCATAGAAAAATCTCTACATACTTATTTTTCCGGGAAGAGACGCCGCCGAGGTTCCATTCTGTACCGTTAACCACTGATTGTGTATACGAGACAGACACGCATAGAACAGGAAAAGTGCAACCAGTTCGGATGTATGACAACATCAGTCCAGAAAATATGTCGCTGTCCCGAAGCTCTTTCGGCAATGCAGTTTTAAACTTCCAGCAAAACTACAAAATAAACGAAGAAGACAAAAGAACCAGCTTTGTAATGTTTCTTAGATTAGAGAAGCATTCGGCTGTGAGTTACTTCGTGCAGATGCTAAGGCAGTGCGAATATTCGGATTTTCCGAGCACCTAGGCAATTAATTGCGAATTCGATTCGAATTCGGTTCGTATTCCTAATTAGTATGGAATTTTATGTCTGAATTTTGAGTCGAAGCGATGTCTCCCCCTGAGAACTATGACACAGAGCGATACGGTAAGAAGGCAGGACACCTGGCAACCCTATGCAAGTGCACGGGGAAAATCGGGAGCGGCTACCTCTTTCGCACACGTTGTGTGGGAGCCTCTGAGTGAAGGCCTACCAGTAGTGTGCATCGCATTTCGCGATGAAGAAGACAGTCCAGCGGCGTGTGTGCATTGACTTCAGCTTCCGTCTCGGGGAAGCCCTTGCGGACTTGGACAGATGGAGAGAGTACAGCAGGAAGGAGTGGGGCACAGGGGGGTTAGTATGCGTCCTGGGCCGCCTTCACGAGGAACTACGCCGACATTCGTCTGTAAAGTCTCCGGAAAACTCAAGTAAAACCTCAAGCAGCACAGCCGGTGATAGGATTCGAACCTACCACCACCAACCATCCACTCGGCCATGCCGCTGGTACACCGCCCTAAGAAGTGGCGCTCCGGCTCTTGGATCTTGCACTATGACAGTATCGTTGCTCACAGGTGTGTCGCCACAAATGAGTTTCTGGCGAAAAACAACATCCCGTTGCTCTCACGCCCTCCCTCCCTCCCTGACCTTGCTCCACGCCACTTCTTCTTGTTCCCGAAACTGAGGAAAGCAATGAAAGGTCACCGATACGATTAAGTGGAGGAGATTCAAACCACCCGGACGATACAAATGAAGACTATTCCAGAAAGTGACTACCATGCAGGAGGTCCTTCCGTGAGAGGCAGGGGCGGAGGGGATTGGTTTATTAGGAGAAAGAAAAGAAAAGAGGAAAGGTCAACCAGGCTGATGCCGGCTTGCTATTCAAAAAAAGAAAAGAAATCAAACAATTAGTGGCAGGAACGCTATTGTAATTAGCGCATACAATCACATGGGAACGCACTTCGAAGGAAATAAGACCTGCTAGCCGCTGCCTGTATGCAATCATTCAAAAGAAAGAAAGGAAAAGAAAAAAAGCAAGTCCCGAATTAAATGGTTAGACCTCGTACTTGTGCACCTCTAGCATCTGCCAAATGCAACCTTTCAACGGACAGAAGCATCATAGTTTTAGAGATAAACAGAAAACCGAACGGCGTGTCCACCAACGGTTTGGTGCTGACGTAAGCATGAGGGTCGTGCTGAAGATTTGGAGGTGGTGGGTTTTGCTGTCTGAGGTTTTCCCTAGGTTTTCAGACATATTTTTCAGACGAATGGCAGCACAGTTGTCCCTGAAGTCGGCCCAGGACGCACACTAACCCCCCTGCCCCCACTTCTTCTTGCTGTCATCTCTCCACAATTGCTTCGCGGCGCTAACACCGAATAATAAACAAATAAATAAATAAACGAGCTATCGCACCTTGGATGACGTTACAAGCGTTTGCGACTGAAGTAAAAGTGATTATTTTGGGATACGATAAAACGTAATCATCACGTTTTGTCTTGAATCGGTCGGTTTGAACGCCTAACAGGACAGATTATTGACAGTGACGTCACAGCGACGAAAGCGCCGGCTGTAAAATTCGGTTTTAAATAACTGGATGCAAAGTTTAATTGAAATATTTTGCACGGTGACACTGAGCATCGCAAGATAGCGCGTGAACGTGTTTGGGCGCCTTCCACTTGAGGCTGGACTGTCTCTTTAAATTTTACGTATCCAACGGAGAGCACGTGGTGAAAGGGATAGTTGGCTCTTCAAATTCGTCAGTACGCAGAGGTAGTGTGTCCCCTGATTTATTGAATACTTGTTCTGCTTTTCTTCTATTCAAACTGTACATTTTATTGTCGGCATTATAGCACATTGGAATTCGCACGGTTTGAAATTCGCGCACAGAACGACGAACGCGCGACGTCAAGGTAGGGAAATGTGGGCGTGGCCTTCCTTGGTGCGAGACTTCCTTCTCTCCTGCAGACGGTACGTGACGAGGAGTTGCGGGAGAGGGGGTTAAAACGTCACGGTAAGGTCTCGTGAGCTGGTGAGGAGGTTCTCCGATTGCTCCGTCCTCGTAGTTGCGAGTACGCTGCCGACTCTCACGACGAAGTACGAATACCTCTGGAAGTATTTCGATTCTTGTTAGCGCCGCGAAACAACTGTGGCTCATGTCGATTTCGAGCAAAAGGCCTCGCAGGAGAGCAGTTTGGATTCAAATGCTCCAGCCAGACATATTGATTTTAACGAGGAGCAACAACGCGATTTTGAGTGTGCACTACCCACCCTACATCCATTTTGCCGCATAGTTGAACGGTAATGCCACAAATTTTATTGGTGCACGACGAAGACAACTTCATTGGCAGGTTCTCAGCCTCAAATTGGCCTGCGCGTCAAAAAACATTCTTGACGAAGACGCATCGATTCATCTTCATTCTTTTTAAATGACTGCGTTCCGTTTTAATGAAGTGCTCAGCTTCAAAAACCTGTCATCGAAGGCAGTAGAACCTCGCGGAGAATCGATGGGCCCCGGCCTTTGTACCCGCGAACAGTGCACTCAGAAGAGGAACGAGATGCACTTTGCGTAAGCCTTCTTCGGACATGAGTTTCGGCATTATTCGAGCTCCTATACCCCGTTTTCCAATAAGTTTACTCGGTGTACGAATCTCTTGAGATTAGAAAATAGGAGCTGAGAATAGTGGAAAGGGAAGGGAGAAAAAAGGAGAGGATATATGAGAGCGCATTTTATTTAAAGGTCATCAGGGGAGGGCCTGCACGCTGCAGTTCAGTGCACGCGTACTGTTTTCCGTCATTGTATATATTTATTTTATTTGTATATGTATTTATTTCATTTCCGTGAGAAATGGGGATCAGGCACAAAAGGGAGGGATCCCTGACGAGGCGCCTGACCCGGTACAGCAGTCAAGCAGGTAAATACGATAGCAACGTGCAAACATCAAGTACTCACCATTTCGGTAACCGATTCTCGCTCATCTCGCAATAAAGTTATTGTTATTGTTGTTCAAGTAACCGACCATACGAAAATTTACATACACAAGAAACGAAAAAAAAAAAAAAAAAGGCAACGCGACAATCAGAGATACAGCAGTCAAACAGCTAAATACGAAAATCAAGTAGCGAACAATATAACAATGTCCCAACATAAGAAACGAAAAACCGAAAAAGACAACCAGAAATGCAGTGATCGATTTGAGCAATTGATTATTGAGTAATAATTGCATTAAGGTTTGTTTATACGTATATGCGAAATATTGAGAGGGGTTCAAACAGACCAAGCATTTATAAAACCTGACACCGAATACGAAGTAGCTTCCATGCGTTGCGGCTAAACGGAAGTGACAGACATTTAGAATTTCGCAGTAGATAATATCTATCAGATGCGTCCAAAGAAACTAGTGCCCATAGATATTAAAAAAAAAAAGAAGCATACTTTCTTTTTCCTTTTATTTTCTTTTCTTCCAACTGACGCCATCTTTTCTACAACTTTGAAACTGTTCAGAAACCCACCGTAGCGGTCTTGCTCTGCCGTGTCATCTCGTCTTTAGCGTGAGGCTTATTAAACTTGCTTCCTGAGTTCAATTTGCAATTCATCCTGTCGTTGCTTCCTTGTGCGTGTCTACTTCTGAAACGTTTCCCGCGTTATATCCGAGTAGATATGAGCAACAGGAACTAGAAAGTGTATGGAAAGAAGCTTTCGTATCTTAATTGAACGTCAGGATCACGTCGGCGCTGACATTGCCGTTCTTTTTCTTTTTGATCTTCTTTTTTCTTTTTTTTCTTTTTGTTTAGGCCTCTCGCCTTTGTGCACGCTAGAAGTGGGACTGAAGTGAAAGAACAAGCGATACAGAAAGAAAATGCAAGTAGGAGGGGTAAACACCAGTAATCGAAGCTGTCTTGCAGCTTCGAAATGCTGGCGGTTCCACCAATGGCGCCGTGTATGCTCGAGGGACAGACACGCAATATGAGTTTTGACAGGCGATGAAACCGTAAGTCGCGCATTCAGCCACTGAAAAATTTTGCTTTGTTGTTATTGTGGAAATGGAAGCTGCGGGAAACCCGGTTATTGTTCCTTTTTGCTGTCCCTTATCGAAACGGGATATTTGGAATTCGGCGAAAAATATTCGCTAATAAATTCCGCGTAGGGATCCAATGTCGAAATTTGACAAGATCTGTATAACTGCACGGTGAAGTGTACAGCAGTTAGGCATAAAACGTGCCAGGAAACGCAACGGAAAACGTCCAGACAGCGCACAGGACTGCAGTTCGAATCTGATACTTCTTGTTGCTAACCAACCTCCTCTTGTAGAACTTGTATTGGAATGCTCTGCTTCGCAGTTGCTCCAAACAGATATTGCTCGCCAGGGAGGCAAAGCATCTCGCTTCGCCCTCGCCGACTGGACGTTTATGTGCGGGGAAGACGCTCTAATTCACCAAATTGATTGCCGTCTTGTCGGCGCGCCAAGTCGTTCCGTGTCGCCGCTTAATGAATTCCAGGCCGACGAAAAAGGCTGCCCCAGTGAATATCACCGGGACGACGACCAGGCGCTGCCCTTTTGTTCGCTTGTTTGCACACTAAATTGGAGTCGCCCGTGACGTTAGTGCTTGCCTTGCTCGGGCGACACTTGGATAGATACTACCGGAAATGACACCGGAGGAACGGGGCCGACGATGAAGAGCGCGGCGAGGTGTGAATTGAATGAAGATCGATGGGGGAAAACAGAATATGTACCCGGTAGTGCCGCGTGGAAGGTACGCCGAGAGGTACAATTACGGCCCGGCACATGATCTTTCGATCGGCCCGGCTGATTGCTGCTCCGCTTATGCGACGGGCGTGTTGCTCTCTGAAGGACCCTTTCGCCTGAATGTCCTTCTCTGACGTGTTTGGCGATGGCTGCGGGTCGAGTCTCGAGTATATGCGCAGGGTTATATAGGCCCGTCCTGATGTGTTGACGTTGTCCTCGTTCCTGGAAGTAGGAGTCCTGCATTCGGCAGCTGCCGTTCAAATAGTGAGTGAGGACCACGTACGGCGTAGTGGAGTAATAATGCGATAAAAGTGTCGTAGGCGTGAGGCAAATACCGGGCGATGTCCCTCGGGCATCTCCGAGCTCCTCAATCTGTACTTGAATAATCGTTACGAAACAGAAAGTGAGATTAGTCTGGAGCAGCCGCGCGTTTTGTTTGGGGACGACCTACACTTTGTAATGACGTTCAAAGGAAGCAGTATCGGTATCATGTCAACCACCCGTGTTGCGTAATGTGGAATGGACCGATACGCTAATTCGCGTTTCCGTTCGAGCGTTTTTTTTAAAGCCATAATTCGTGTTGATGACAGCGAAATTTACTTAGCTCTGCTTACATTAGCAGTCGGTTCGTGATCTCTCTCTCTCTCTCTTTTATTTATGTATCTTTTCTTGACGGCTGCTTCACAGCCTGCTATGTACCGACCGATGTTTCATAAAGAGGCGGATCCATCATTTTTCTGAGGGGGGGGGGGAGGGTTCTGCCTCGGACAGCATGCTATTACACTACCAAGGTCAATTGAAACTCTATGTAACCACAAAAATTGAGGGGGGTCAGGACATCCGGACCCCCTCTTCTCTATAGTTCCGCCCCTAGCTTCATACCCAGGTCGAAAACATTATGTCGAGACACGATGTCCCCTAAACTACAGGAGAGTACATTATAAGACATTTATAAATAACACTACATGTTATACACAAGGTTATTGCGTAGCTGCACCAGATTTTATATAACAAAGCTATGACAGCAGCGGGAATGCAGTTTTTTTCCCTTTTACATTTATAAATAGCACTACATGTTATACACAAGGTTATTGCGTAGCTGCACCACACTTTATATAACAAAGCTATGACAGGAGCGGGAATGCTGTTTTTTTTCCCTTTTATCACAATCACCTCCGTTTTTCTTTTCCTTTTTTTCTTTTTTTGATGTGGGTTATCCGGCAGGGCAAACAACCCTTCTATGAGCCTCTATATACCTTACTGGATGATTAATTACCAAAATAAAGTAAATGAAATTTTAATTCTGGTCTTTCGTGAAGAAAAAAAAAAGATAGCAGAATGGGAGAGAATGCTCGTTGGAAGCCGTACGATAAAAAAAAAAAAGAAAAACAATAAAATAAATAAATACGAAATAAAAAAGACCCTGAAGCGAGTACGTACGTTGAAATATACATTAATGAATTTCGCTATGCAAATGAGCCGAAACCGCGCTTCTTAGGAGCACATTGCCTTCGCCGTCGAAGGCTTATCTGGGCCAGAGAAACGGTCTATGTGGCCAGCAGGTATATAGAATGGCTTTCAACGAGGACAGTCTCGCAATTTCCTGTCCTATTTTTGTACGAGACACCCTAATTAAATAGCTAATTAATTGTAGGTAATTATAGTCATCTTGTGGCTAGTTATACATGCTCTCTTCGAGAGGATGTCCGCCCGCGCGTATAACTCAACCGCGGAAACGACATAAATTTATGCTGTCCTCACTGCTTCTTTTTTTTTTTTTTTAAGCAAATCTGCTGCGGATAAAAAAGAAAAAGAAAAGCAAGCACCCAATACATAAGTGAGTCCGAGGCGGAAGTTTACAGTAAAGTAAAACTTTAGGAGTTGTGATGAATTTCATCTACGTGGCCTACCTATACGCCTGCTGGCCTGCCCGTCACCTGGTGACGGCATTGCGCGCTCTTGTCGACTTCCTCACCGCTTCGAGCCTGCTTGACACTCTGAGACAACTTCTGTGACACTCTGTGTTCGCGCGGTCCCTGGCATTAGGAACCAGTGATTGTTTCTCAATGCCTAACGTCTCCCCCTTTCCTTTTCCCCTTTTTCCTTTATGCTTTCTTCTGCTTGACCTACTCTACCTCTTTCCTGTTTGTTTGTTTGTTTCTTTTTTTATGGCTTTATTGTTCCACTCACAAACGCGTTTTGGATTAGCCCTTCCTGACTGGGTCGGGACTACCCTCTCCATATTTTTCTTTCTCAACCAATCCAATCTACGTCTACGTGGCTCTGTAGGCTTCCTTATTGTAGTGCTTTTACTCTTCGTCATTTAGTTAGTCGCTTCTCTTGTGACTTCTTCAGAACTTTCTTACGCGTAAATCAACCAGAGAGTAGTAGTCCACTTGCGTGCTGGGGTCACGCAGATTTTCGGCAGACGCGTTTTTTTTTTTTTCATTCATTAATTTTTTTCCTCCTTGCCATTTGATGTTCACGTGGGAACCATGTTGTATCTATATTTGTGCATTCAAACAGTGTATTTTACACCTGAAGAAATGTAGTCTCCCTACATGAAAGCTTGTGTGTCATAAAAATGATTCGCTGCTCGTTTTTAATCAGGTCCGTATATACCTGCCCCGAATTATTATTCATGAATAAATTACTATAATGTTTTAGTTTCCTGTTTCTCAGATTCACGTTTTTATTATGTTGTCTTAGTTCGGGGCCGTCTGAATGTCTCTGACGAATACATTAGACTTCACAGTGAATGAGAACATGACTAATTCATTACATGTTAATGGGACCGCTAGTCACACAATTCTAATGTTATGAAATGAGGGGGAAGCATATCCAATGCTTCGGCGGAAACTTCCATCTTCCTCAGGGACTTCGTTAAACAGTGCCGCAAAACCAGTTTCGTCTTTTTTTGTTTTGTTTTGTTATACAAGCATTTGAGAAGGCTCGAGTTTAAAAATCCTTAGAGGTATTGCTAGAGTTGCTCGGCTATCTTGTTAAGCTGTCTGGCAGAAGACGTCTTGCGTAATCGCTTCCAAAGAGAGGGCTCCTGCTTTTTTTTTTTTTTTTTTGGCTGCTACTGCCTTCCTGAATTTGCCTCAATTCCGTTTTTGCTGGTTTAGTTGCGCCGGTAGCAAGTGAGTTTTCATCGACATGAAAACTTAATTATACTGAATCGGAAGCCTCAGCGGGTCGAAACGCCTTTTTTATTTTATTAAATGAAAACATACAATGAAATAAAATCAATGTTTTGACCGCTGAGGATATTCCCCGCGATCGGGTAAGCGTGGGTGCCGTGAAAACAGAATAACAGGTCCTAGCTTTTGCGCCCAATAGTCTCTTTACGTATCCTCCTCCCCCTCTCACGCGTAAGTCATGACTGGTTGTTGCTTTGAAGCTACCGTGTTCTCAGCAGTGATGCTGCAGCGTAAACACGGCCCTCCATAACTATCAGTTGGATTGAAACAATCATAGCCGTATATATATATATATATAGTTTTCATTTGGAAAGAGTATACCCTGCACAGTGTCCCCCATGACAAGAAGCACTGTGGGGACTGATTCAATGACGGCAGCTGAAGAAAAGGCATCAGCAGTGGGATTCAAACCCGGTTGAACGGTCAGAGACGCTACCAATTACGCCGTGCTAGCTACCCTGTCTTCTACATGGTGCAAAAGCACGTTGTCACCCTCACCTCACCCTCTTAACTCTCTTCCTCACCCTCTCTTCAACGTACCAAGCCACGCTAGGCGAAATGATGATGATGATGATTGTGGAGGCTATCCCCTTTGTATCGGGCGGACAGCGCATAGGCACACGCGCGTCCTAGCAAAAAAAAGAAAAAAAAATGTTGCCAGTCATTTTCACATTCACACAGACGAACACACTCGTGGCAAGCTGAGTGGGTACGGGTTCGAGTCCCACTGCTGGTGCCTCTTCTTCAACTGCCATCATTCAGTCGAAGTATGTAACTTGGCGTTGTGAGCGTTGCGTTGTGTTTGTCCCTCTGTGTTTAATGTTAGGCTTGAGCAGTGACGTCACGTTTGGTCACGTGAGTCTGGAAAACATCGTCACTGTAGGAGGGCATGCCGTCAGTTGTTGCGTGCAAGGTATACGTGCAATTACGTCGTAAGAACACACGCTGTTCCCTGATTCGGCCCGGAATATGACGCCCGAGACGCATCCCCACGTTTTCCCGACTCGCGTGGCTCAAAGGCTGCGCGTGACGTCATGATGCACGAACCTCCAATTGCCTCATCCACTACAACGTTACTATGGGATTGCCATCCAGAAACAGAGGTTGGAACCGAATTGTTCTCCCAGAGGAAAGGGCACCGAAGGAAGCCGGGACAGTTTACGTTACCGCGTCTATACGCAGGAGGGCGCGCCACATCGGATCCGGTCGAATCATCTTCCTCTCATCTTTTACTTTGGGATTCGCGTCGCGGATTTATTGAGGGCTCTGGTCAGCGTCATCCCGTCATCTAGGCAGAAAAAAAAAAAAAATGAAGAAAGAAACGGAACAGCAAGACCGATCGAATGGCGGCTTTCTTTCCACGACTACTCGCTCATTTCAACTGTGGGTTTTCCGCCAATTGAAAGGCGTCGTTCTGCTTTAAGTGGTCTCGGGGGTCATATGGGGGGCAAAAGGGGTGGCACCAGATGGTTTAGGTGGAGTCGTTTTCGTCCAATACCGTAAGAAAACCTGACAAACGTCTGGCCGACTTCGCTCAGTATTTGGAAGCTATTCTTCTTTTTTGTGGTCAAGTGGTGCCCTCGAACTCGTGTCATTTATCGTCTCCGCTTTTGCTGCAAGAAGTGGCCGTCATCGTGACCCCTATGGTAATTGTAGTATTTTTCGTCATGGACTCATAACCGACGCCAATGACGCAACATTTTTGGAACATATTTGATGACCTTCTCCCAAGTCGCTTTTCACCATTGACTGCTTGTGTAGTGTAGTCGCATAAGCAACATAAGTTATCATCTAGGAACGTTCACCAATGTAGATTATCATCTAGGAACGCTCACCAACGTAGATTATCATCTAGGAACGTTCACCAACCTATAGGTTATCATCTAACATTCACCGACGTAGGTTATGATCTAGGAACATTCACGGGTCGGTTATTGTCTAGGTACATTCACCAGCCTAGGTTATCATCGAGGGACATTCACGAACCTATGTTATCATCTACGAACATTCACTTGTCTTGATGTTGTCCCCAAAAAAGTTTTCGTATCGAACCCCTGTCTGCATCACGCCAATGAAGTTTCGCTCTTATTGCGAACGTCGATTTCGTAGCGTGTCCGCATACTGATTCTAAGGTTACGGGTTCGATCCCGAGCGAGCGCACGAGAGTGTACAAGTTGCTTAGACATGACGTCTTACGCGAGGGGCGCTAAATACGATTCATCGTGGGCTGCCATATATGGGCAAAATCAATCCATAGACCGATTGTTGTGGCGTTGCTCATGATCATAGCTGTCACCAGGGGTTATCATTATTATGAACGCTCAAGTAACATGGACACACGTGAAGCCATGCTGTCCCATCCGCTCACGACGTATGCATGCTTCACTCCCCGTAGCACAAGATATATATATATATATATATACAAAATAAAGGAGACGTGGAGAACAGAAGTAGGAGCATAAAGTAAAAAAAAAGATTTATTATGAATTAAACTAGTTAATTAAAAAGTGCTAAGGGAAATTTACATTCAGTCTACGTTGCGGCACAGGCTCCGCCTTCGTCAGGACAAAAGTAGACAGCATACATACAGCTTCACATATTCAGACATATCTTCAGACATACACAGCTTAGTCAGGACATACTTTTATCCTGACGAAGGCGGAGCCTCCGCCGCAAGGTAGTGTAAATTTCCCTCAGCACTTTTTAATTGACTAGTTTAATTCATAACAAATATTTTTTTACTTAATACTACTACTTCTGTTCTCCACGTCTCGTTTATTTTGTATTTATATCATTTCGTGCCCATCCGACTTTTCATCTCTCACCGTATATATATATATATATATATATATATATATATATATATATATAGATACTCATGGAACGATGCGGCAGCACCAGAGGACACGTGTTTCGCCGTGTTTGCGGATCGTCGGCCCTGGGTAGCTGCGGGGGCAGCGGATCCCAGCTACCCAGGGCCGACGAGCCGCAAACACGGCGAAACACGTGTCCTCTGGTGCTGCCGCATCGTTCCATGAGTATCTGCTTTCTGCGTGCAGCCATAGAAGCCATGTTAATCTGTAAGTTTGAATTACAAACACGCCTAGCATCATTTATTTGTTCCTTTAATGGCTTTTCCCCCTGCATTATATATATATATATATATATATCGTGTTCTACACGCAGCACTTTACATCGACACAACATCGCTGTTATCACTCCCTCGACTTTCTCCCGGAGCAGTACTGTTGGAAAGGCAATGTCGTATCCAGAGCTCGGTCGCGTATAGCGGTGGCTGTTTCTGATTACGAGCAAGAGCCCCCACCAGAGTTCCCCTTGGACCCGAGGGAATGAAAAGACGGATGGCATTGCTCCGGATTCATCCGGACCCGGTGTTTGGATGTGGCGTGCTTGGGGTTTAGACAAGCTGTCTGTGATTCTCGCTCCTCTTCCAGCCCCTATGTGCGTCTCTGAAGCAGTGGGCCGCGCATAACAATGCGGGAGCAGCGCTGGTTACGAATACAGAGAGAGGCTTGTGAAAGGTTTCGCGGATTTGGAGTAACAGAAATAAGGGAGCGACTCTTTTGAAAACTAAAACGACGAGAAATATAATGAAAACATGCATTGCTGGGTGTGGGAAGTGGTCTAGTGTAGAATTTTGAGGCTTCCAAATCAAGTGCGGCGTTGATAGGCAATGCGTTGCATTGATCTTATAAAGGAAGGCATGATCTCGTTTACAGTGTTGTTCGAGGAGACTGTCGCAGTGGCATTCCGGCAATTTTGCTTCTACGTGCATTAACTACACTCTTAGAAATGAACTTCACCACATAGCACCCTCGTAGCCAACCATCATCCCGAATGACAACGTTCTCGCCCCTGATTTGTTGAAAACGGGAGGTGGAGCCTATTTTGTGCTCATTATGCACGGCACAAAATAGGCTCCTCGTCCCGTTTTCGACAAATCGGAGGCGAGAACGTTGTCATTCGGTGTGCTGGTTGGCTAGGAGCGTGCTATGAGGTGAAGTTCATTTTTAAGAGTGTAGAAGCATTTGTAAAGAGGGATGAGCCAGGTCCTCTACGACCAAACAACATTCAAAAAGAAAAATTACAGGACGGTTACGACTCGTGTAACGCGAAATTCAGCGCCAGCTGTGCGTGTGGTGAAATGAGGCCGGATGAAAGTGCGTAGACAAATTTATTTAAGCGTGATGAGTATTGATTTGTGGTCGGTGAAATGGTTGGCGAGGTGAGTGGTGTCCTGAACGAGGGGACTGTTCTGGAACACCAAGTCTATGCATGAGCCATGTCTAACTGTGGGTCGGCGGATGTCGGTGCACAGCGCAAGGTCCAGTTGTTCGGACATATCACTTAGGAAAGTGGTGTTCTCGGCCAGTGAAACGTTCACGTTGAAGTCTCCCTCGACGAGAAGCTTGTGCGAGAGAAACAGAACTTCCAATGACCTCTTCAAGCCAAAATACTGCTCAGATCCCATACTGCAGGTACCTGGCAGCAGTGGCCGTTTTAACAACGCGTGCGGGTAATGCAGCTCTAAAAAGCCTAGCCTGTTTCTAAAAGTAAAGATGGCACTCCAAGATGCTCTTTACACATAGGACACATTACCGGGAACAGCTGGCGTCTCTACACCGTCTCTAAATTCCCCCACGGAAACACAATGCAAGCGCTTTTTTTTTTCGCGACGAGAACAAAGCGACTTTAGATTCTCTACATTTTAATCTCCTTTAATGACGGGATAATTTGCACGGTCATTCAGGGCTTGCGCGAAATTGTCTCGTTAAATCAAAATATTCGTTTTTCGGTGGCGAGTAAACGAGCGTAGGGATGTTACAAAAACACACAGCCGGCTCTTTCCCCCCCCCCCCCCCCCCCCTTCTTTTTACGTTGTATGGAACAAAACGGGGGCCATTATTCTCGCAGTAGCGCCTGCTTTCCATTCGAAGGACAGTAATACGAAAAACGCTTATCACAGCACAACTCTTTTCGCACGCCAGCATTTTCTGTCGTCTTCTTTTATATATATATATATATATATTATTATTGTCATTATTATTATTTTTGTATCTGGTTTAGCGAAGACGAAAGATGGCGATTCGCAACAACTAGTTCACAAAGCTACCGTAGTCGCGATACGAGCCCAGCTGCACCACAAACCTCGGCGACATCTGGCGCCCGCTATTGTCGTTATCGTTTATTTATCGTTTCATTTATCTTTTTTTGTTGTTGTTGCTACCATCTACTTTACGATGCGTTTCCAGTGCCGGTATTCTTTGATTTGACTCGAGTTTTATGTTGAAGAGGAATACTTAGGAAAGGAAACGCAGTGTGACGCGAATAAAGGCTGAGCAAGGCAGCAGTGAAATGAACTACACGGCGCGGCTTTCGCGTATTTTGCAAAAAAAAAAAAAAAAAAAGAAAGAAAGAAAGATAAAAGGAGTGGTCGATATATTGATGGGCGCTGCGCATATTGTTGTTGTATGACTTTATGGCAATGGCTTGCATGTGCGGCGAAGCAGCAGTACTGATATCGGAATTGTTGATGTAATAGCTCACTGACTAGTTGTATAGTCTGTGTCATTTCCTTTGTCCCCATTTCCGAGGGAGCAAGGATAAACATTTTACGGTCAGCGAATATGGAACGTCCATGCAAAACGGTGTATATATCGCGGTAAGGGTCGATTGAAGTCGCGAGACATGCTGGCCTTTGTTTGATCACGCGGAGCCTGTATTATCTTTTTCTTAGCCTTCGTAATGTAAAATGATTTTATCGATTTCTATATCGATATGTTGTTCAATGTGAGTTATGGCACCGGACGAAACTCCCAATATCATTATGAGTGCAATGTACTGAATGCGTATTTGATTAGGGAACCAACGTTATGTCGTTGATGTTACGCACATTTGCTATTGCTTTGTATATAATTGTGGTCTTGCGACTGCATTTTGGTGGGTTCTGGACCCTCGCCCGCGCTTCTTCAAAATTGCTTGGTCCAAATCCAGTCCACCAAGGCTCTGCCCTCAAAGCGCGTTTGACCTTTTTGGACACCATAGGACTTCGTTCCTTATTCTGAATTATCACATTACCACCAGCAATTGGGTAGAGTATCGCCCCTGGGGATGAAACTCCCCGTTCATCATCTCAAAATAAAGAAAGTTGTTGTTGTTGTTGTTGTTGGTGGTGGTGGTGGGCGCGTGCATTTGGGTATGGATTGCGCCAACGACGTCAACGTTACTTTACGACGCTACGTTAAATTTCTTTTTCTGTGTCTTTTTTTTTTTTTTTTCAGAATTGGTCGGGTGCAGGATTCACTCCTTATCAATTTATCGCCTTTAACCCTCTTTTGGAACAAGACACTTCACCTTCCTTATTCCAATCGTCGATTTATGAACGATTTCTTTTGTTTGTTTGTTTTTTATTGCGGGTCAGGTCCAATAGAACACTTCTGTATTTGTGTGGCTCAAGTCGTCAGTTTTTCAGCCAGTACGGCTACATTTGACGCCTGCACATAACATACGCGGCAAATGAAAAGTCTGCTGCCTTTTTCCCACCCTCTCTCTCATTTTCTTTCGAAGTTCGAAGTTTTCGCTGCATGTCAAGAAAATAAGGACAACGCCCACATAAAAGTGTGCGCATGCGCATCAGCGACCGGACCCCGGCATTATTCGAAACGGCAGCGCGCCGCTCGTAAATGTTTCAATCTCGAAGGAATTTCCCGCCGACGGTAATCAATTGTCACCCAATCGTCGCTTTCCATTCTCCCTTCTCCTCTATCATTCGAGGCCCTCCCGTCTCTAGCGCGAATAACACGCAAAGAGGAAGCCTTTGCCTTCGTTCGTGCTGCTACTTTGACAAGAGCTCTGTACGTGTGTGTGTGTGTGTGTGTGTGTGTGTGTGTATCTACATTCGTTCGTTTCTCTTGCGGAGCTGTTCCCGGGATCCGTTTAATCTCGTCTCTCGCCAGTCGTTCGTTTCCATTCCGTATACTTACGGACGCCAATCGAGACGAACTGGAGTCGCCCTTACGCTGCTCATTTGGCTGGCTCTCATTTAACGTCTCAGCTTGGCCCACAAGGGAATGCCACTTTAGTCCACCGTCTTTTCTGTGAAGCTACTAAAGTGCACGCGTATTGCGTGCAGGACGTTGCTTTTATGGGACAGGAAGAGGAAGTTCTTCGCTTGCCTTTCTCACTCGCTATTATCATTATTGCTGAACCGGAACTGAACCGAACCAAAATAATTTTTTTTTCTCGCGTTGAACCGAACCGGAACTGGACCGAAAAAAAAAAAAAAATTTGCGGTTACCGGTTCGCGAAACGGTTCAGACGTATAATGTGCGCTGTGAGAGATCGGAACTCCGTACTACATAGCGGATTGAAATGCGTTGCCAAACACTCGCAACCTGAACAAAGCAAAAAGTGCACGAGGTACATCGTATTTCCTCCTTCGTATTTCGTATGGTAGGCTGAATTACCTCAGGCTAAAAACTGACTAAACCGAGGGTTATAATATTTTCATTATAGAAAAAAAAGACAAGAAAAAGAAGGAAAAAGCGAAACGCCCATGGAGGCGGATTCCCACTTCCGGAATATATGTGATCAGAAAGGACAAGAAGCGCAATTGGTCGTGTTTTTTTTTTTTTTTTTCTTCTTCCTTTTGGCTGTTGTAGTCTTCCTTGCACGCGATTTTTGTCGTCAAGCTACACCAAGCTTGGTTTTCATTTCGGACTGTGAAAATAACGGCCAGTCCCTGAGCAGCATGTAACAGGGTGTGTACCATGAGTGAACTGGATAGTACAGTATGCTACCGTAACGTTGCACCTGAAATGCAGATCTGTAACACGCAGTGTTGCTATGGGCCACTGCTGTGTCGGCAACAGCAGCAACAAAAGTACTTTTGGGTCATTGGGAATCGTAAGGATGTGCCTACTTTTATCGCATGACAATCTGCTCAAAATTCATTTTCCTGAACCCAACCCGTCTAAACCGGTTCGAACCGATATTTTACGCTGCTGCGGGGCTGGACCTGAACCGAACCAATATGCCCGAACCTGAATCCAAACCGATCAAAAAAAAAAGAAAAATAATAACGGTTCCGATCCCTGCATGTAAATGCAGAATTATAAATACGGAAATTCGCAAACATCCAGGAATAACGTGACAGGCAACAGTTCGAACCCACGTGAGAGCTCCATAAGCCCATTAAAGGGGCACTGAGGTGATCCCCAATTTTTTTTTTTTTCGTTTCTCAGTGCAGAGTGTTCTCCAACGAATAAAATGAGTTCCCGCGAAACAAGGACGAGCGTACGTGACCTCCAGAGCGAGCGCGAGGGTTCTGTTTCGCACCACCTTTGAAAAATTCTCCTCCTCGTGAAAAGAGCGCATCGCAGAACGAGAGGACGTCGTGACGTATTCTACTCCCCTCACGTGACGAGAGTGACGTACAGCGGCACAGCTCAAGTATGGATAAACGTCGCGTTAGCGGCGAAGAAAAAAACAAAGAAACGAGGCACGGGAGCCTCCACATACGTCACGCGAGAATCGTGTCGACCGTCTGCGGCCGCTTTCTCAGTCTGCTTTTTGTAAATTCAATTGCGCAGCTATAACCCACCGCAGAGCGAAAATATTTTGCATGGTGACCCCTGGTGGACAGCTTGACAGACGAGCCAGGATTTACGAGCGACGTTAAATTATGTCACCTCACTGCTCCTTTAACTTCCTGTCGTGTCGCCGTCACAGCTGTCTTCTGCGCCTGATAGATTGATAACGAATACGATAATTAAATTCGTCCGTAAAATCCAGAGTGACGTCAAACCCATCACAGTGACCCTCCGCGTGCGTCTTTGTTCCTTTCTTCTTCTTCTTCTCTTCTGGACGCCGCTATCATCCTCGACCCCCGACAAAACCTACCATGCGCACTTCCAGTATCGACCCCTGCTGGGATCGTTCCATTCAAACGCGAGGTCACTTCCTCCATGGAAGATAAAGGATACACTTGAGAGTGGCGTGCGCAGTGTTCGATACATTCAATTTCTTTGAGCGTACGTGTTCTTGTTTCCTTTCCCCCGATATTCTCTCGTGGCGTAAAGCACGTACACACCAGCACGCCGCATCGCCTTTTCGCACGCGCCCTGGAAGGTCCTCCTCGTGAAGGTTGGATCGGTGGCTCTCGAAGAATGAGCAAGAAAGTCGTCGGCGACCGACTAAGTAGATTATGTGACTCTTCGACTTGGTTTCCTGAATTTTCCCCATCAACTTTTATTTTCTTTCCTTTTTCCCCCCTCTTCTTTTTTTTCCCTACCACTTCCGAGACGTGTCTCGGGGGAGTTCAGGAATCGAAGGGCTTTAAATCATAGCTGAATTCGTTCATCCAGAAGAAGAAGAAAAAAAAAAAAAAAAAAAAGGAGGGGGCGGAAACGGTGAGAAGAAAAAAGAGAATGAAAAGTAAGCTTGGACACCTATATATATATATATATATATAGTTGTGGAAGGAAAAAGACGCGGACAACAGATTTTAGGGAAGTTAGAAACACTAGTTCATTTAATGGGCAGAAATTAAGTCCTGACGAAGACAGTGCCACTGTCGAAACGTCGACCCCGTTTCTCATTCAACTTTTAATTGCTGCCCATTAAATGAACTAGTGTTTCTAACTTCCCTAAAATCTGTTGTCCGCGTCTTTTTCCTTCCACAACTGTAAGACTTCGTGGCCGTTTGACTTTTGTACTTCCCTCGACCTATATATATATATATACTCATGGAACGATGCGGCAGCACCAGAGGACACGTGTTTCGCCGTGTTTGCGGCTCGTCAGCCCTGGGTAGCTGCGCATCGTTCCGAATTGGCAAACCAGGGGTCACTCAGCGAGCGATATACACCTGGGAGGGTGACTGAGCACTCCTCAATGCCACAGTGCAAGCCAGTGAATTATAGTGCAGGAAAAAAAGCCATTAAAGGAACAAATCAATGGTACTAGTATCATTTATTTGTTCCTTTAATGGCTTTTTTTTCCTGCACTATATATATACATAAAAGAAAATCGCAACGAGTGAGAGAGAGGCGTAAATGACTTTAGTGTCGTGAGCGCCGAGGGAGCACCACGCGTCACGTGGCGGAAAGCGCGCGCGCGCCCTTTTCCTGTGGCTGTCGTGGGATAACCGCAACGTCAAGTGTCGAGCCAAGAGCAGATACGGTACTCGAGGTTTCTCCCCGGCACGCGACGCGAGAGCTCTGGGGAGTCGTACCGTTCGTCGTGAAGTTGGCTTCCCCGTATTCCACGAGCACTAGTGGCGAAGCACGCTCTACAGGAACTCTCGCGAACGCGAACGCAGTGAGCGGGGTCGTCGGTTGAGGGGCAGTTGGAGCCGTTGAAGGCGGTTTGCGTTTTGTGTGTCTTACCAGTTTTACGTCCGTAGAGTGCGCCGTTGAACGTTCTTTGGAATAATGGGGTATTCGAAATTTGCGCTCCCGTTTATTTTGGAATATAAGTCAACTCGCTAAAGTTGGGAGGATAGGGCTGCGTCGTGCACACGCACACAGATACAAGGAAGTACTGTTCTGACGTTCCGTAGAGACCAGAATGTATTCGCCGATATTTGAAATTGTTATAGACTGCAAAGGAACATAACTTCGCTTCGGGTTCGCTTACAAGTAACTAAATATAATTAAATATATATATATAAATAGAAATAAAAATAAAAATGGGAAGAAAAAAGACCTATACCAGGATGACAAGTGGATGACATGTATTATTGACATTTCTTCACGAACCAATGGAAACATCACCATGGTAACTACTATACTACTCTCTAGGTGGCGTCCTGCACTAATTACACAAAGAGCAAGCGAACCCTTGGAGATCTCGTTACGTCCGCCCCAGAAGCAGGGTTGAACAAACAGGCCCCCAACGTCACCGCCTGCGCAGATAGCTTGACCTTGCCCCCGGCGTCTGCGGTCAACACTGTGGCAGGGGCCATCGATATGGGTCGTAGGCTGAGCACACGCACCTACGAGACAAGTATCGAACGGTCTTCTCAGGCTGCCGCCGGATTACGCTTTCAACGATATTGCGTTCGATATTTGTTCCTGTCATGCAGTAGATGCAGGCGGTGCACGATTGTTTTACGCCACCTGTTGTGAATTTCTACGGTTCAAAAAGGGGACAAAATATCAGATTAGGCTTTCTTATCCACAACATTGCTCGCAGTCGTCGATACCAGAAAAATAACAGAAAAAAAAAAAAAGAACTGTTTCACTATACTCAGATCAGTGTCGGTTTCTGTATTTTGTGTATATACTCAGATCGTGAAGCATACGGTCATGCAACAGTATAGTTTAATGAAGTTACGTAAGCCTAAGTTTATGTAACTTGATTTTTGGGTCTTTTAGAATTTCTCGTAAGCTTTTTAAAGGAGAAGTGCAGGACTCCACACAGTATTTTCTTTCGCTTCTAGCTCCAGCGGGCTGTATCATATGTTCTCGCACACGAACAATAGCGAGTTTTAGCGCATCGTACACTATCGCCTTTCCGCACGTATGGGATAGCGTGTTGTTTCTGCGCACTGCGCGAAGCTCTCTATGTTTTGCGCGTGCGCAGAACCACCAGCGGCTATCCCTTACGCACGCAAAGGCGATAGCGTACGATGCACTAAAAGTCACTAATGATCGTATGTTGCCTGTAGCGCGTGAGTGAAGTCTTTGATCTGAACGTGCTGTCGAGTACCTTGCACTCCTTTCGAAAACCCCATTTGAGAATGACTGAGGTTGACGCCAGTACGTGACGCGCGTGGAAGTACCAATCAGGCGGCTTGTTGTGTGACGTCAGCCAGACCAATCCGAGGCCTCTCCACATTGTTGTCTTTTTTTTAGAAGGACAGCGAAAGCGTATATTTATTTCGCTCATTAATCACCTTTCATTCCCCAGGGGGAAATTTTAGCACTTTAGTGCCCCCTTAATGAATTCAGCAAGGTTTCGGGCAATCCTAAATATCATTTCCGTTCTCCTTTTAAGGTGGACAATGGCCAAGTATATAGGCGCGTATAGGATCGTGCTCAAAAATACGCATCGCATTTTCGCTGTTTGTGCAGCTGCTCCTGCTTGCCATATCCATTTACGAAAGTGTGGCCTAATCGGCGCACTTCCTAGGGAAACGCGGATGTAAGATTTTTTTTTTCTCGTACCAATGATTTATTACTTATCACGCGAATCGTCGGGCGCGGTTCTACATGTATGTTCCACACGAATCTCTTAGCAGTATCGACAGCGTATAGCAATATAGGCGTGGAAAATCCCCGTTGCACTCGTAATCAGTATGAAACGTTTCTCCGTAATCACCTCCTTCCTTCCCCCTTTTCCATATATTTTCTGCCCCCCCCCCCCTCCCCCGCTTGATGTAGGAACTGTGGGAGCGACGTCTCCCCGACGAGGCACGCCAAACTGAATCGATGAGCGTCGTAATCCTGTAAGGACACTGGGACGGGGGAACCATCCCCAGTTCGGAGGGTGCCTGCTAACGTACCCGTGGTCCAAGTTCTCATAATAAGCTGTCATTAGGTTCGGCAATCAAGCGCACGGATGCGCTCGAACATGGGTGGAGATGCAGGCGAGAGGGTGCGGTAGGCGGCCGGGTGATTCGTCTTTCTAGGGGGGGGGGGGGGCGACTAGAATTGGCTATGGGGAGTAGTATTTTGCTAGAAACGTCTAATCGTTTTCTTCCGCAGTTGAATGTACTATAGACAGGCGGGTATGAACTGCTCAAGCAGGGTATAGCATTATGAGGATACGGCCTATTTGCTCGTTGGTGCACTCGAAGGAAAAAGGAGTAACTTTAGTCCTCTTGTGGGTGAGATGCATTTCCGGAACCATTAGTACCGGCGGCATGGCCGAATGGGTAAAAGCGTCCGCTCGTGGTGGTAGCCAAGGTCGTGTTGAAGACCGGGAGGTGGTGAGTTGGAACCTGACCACCGGCTGTGCGGTCTGAGATTTTTCCGTTTGTTTTTCCCGGCAGATTTTCCCGACGAATGTCGGCACAGTTCCCCCTGAAGTCGGCCCAGGACACACGCACACTACCCCGCTCTCTGCATCTGCACGCCGCTCATAACCACAGTTACTTCGCGGCACTAACAGGGAATAAAAAAAAAACATTACCATTAGAAAGAAAAAAAAGGAACATGCACAGAAGGCTGTGCGAAGTTTGTGGGGGCAGTTTCTACTGCCGGGGAGTATATTTTGTAATCAGGGAACTAAAATGGGGAGTAACTGCAATCGACGGGACTAAATGATGTAATCGCTCCTCAAATTGCATCTTTTCCCCCCTCCGAGTATGATATCTCCAAGGTCACCCTGAAAGTTGGGAGCTGCCCAAGCAGCACAATGTACTGAAAGTCAAGTGCAATAGGGGTGGACGGGTATGTGGAAGGCCTTCAACAGACTCATGAAGCTAAAGAACATTGATAAGACACATACCGTCCACCCCTATTGCACTCGATTTTCAGTACATTGTGCTGCTTGGGTGGCGGTGGCGGGACTGAGTCACGATGACTCTGACGCCTTCTGTTGATGACGTTTTAGGTTTTCCTTAGGTTTTCCAACCAAATGTTTGGTACAATTCGCCCTCGTGTCTCACGCTGTCTCCAACTGCTTCCTGCTTCACTCGTATCTCCCCGTTTTGATGACACGGAATATGAGCGTTGAGGAAAAAAAAAAAAAATAATAGAAACGTCAGTATTTGCAACATTTTTGTGCTCCGTTGACGTCACAGAAAATGGCGGATATTGTAATTTGGAATGTTCCAAAATTGAGAAAGGGGGGGGGGGGGGCGTCGGTTTCGTGCGCTGTCGTATTGCAAACAACACTGGCGAAAAGAAAAAGTCGCTGAAAAACCTTAATTGAATACAAGATGAATGTCGCCTTCCCAAACAGATCAGCCCTTGGCGCATTGTCGATGAGCACTGCTTCGCTGTGCCGAGAAAATATATCTCGCGCAACAATGCTCTATTCCGGTCACGCCGAGACATCAAAGATCGTCGTGCCCCACCTCCCAGCATTCTGTTGCGGAGCCGACTATTCGTTTCCATAGAGAGAGAGAGCGCCCACCGTTATATGTCTTGCTCCCACAGCGAACGCATTCACTGAACGATGGATGCCAACTAGACGCGACGCAATTCCATACTCTCGGGGCTATTACGAAAAATTCCTGCTTCGCATCCTGGAAGACCTCTTCTATGTTGCCCATATATCACCGAAATATGCGGCCTCAAAGTACATACCCTTCTTTGCTGTTCAGAACACTGCGAGATGCGCGTCTCGTTGGATTTATCTATTGATATATACGCGTGGCGAGTCGAGCATTCGTTATATGCTTCAAAATATGAGACGTCTAGTGCGCCTAGGAATATGTGTTTAAAGCGCTGGTATCGAGAGTACTGCCATCTCCTGCTTGACCCCCCCACTATGAAAAGGCGCGACATCAGCAATATGGGTCTACGCCGGCTTTGTTTCGCTTTATTGCTGGATGGGTAATCCTATATGCGTGTCTGTGCTAGTTCAAGGCCATTGCTATAGCGAATTTCGTTATATATGAACACTGGGGGTTTGCGCAAAATGCGTCTCGTAGCCGGGTACTCAGAACACGGTTATTTCAAAGTAAGAGGTGGGGGGAATTTACATTTTCCCCCCTAAAATAATATTGCGAAAATATTACGTCATTTCCCGTCCAGATCTGCCTGTACAGAACGCACTCTGCAGTTTCGTTTTTTTTTTCGTTTTTTTTTTACGTTTTGAGTTGCAACGCATTATTGCCTTCCCGAAGCGTTTTCGTAGGCAAACCCGAGGTACCAGCTTCACTATATCAAACTCCACTAAAAGAGCGCAGCAACGTTACTTCACTTAACGATTCAAAGAAGGGAGCCGTCGAAAAAGCTTAGGCAGCCGGAGGAATGTGAACCCACTGTTCTTGATCGTCGGTCACCTCACCTCATCGCACCGCACCTCCTGTGGCGAATTTCCCCATTCGTCATCATTAATTTATCTGTTGTTGTTGTCTTCGTCGGTCGCATGCGCTACCGATGCGCTACGCTGCGCTACACAACACTGACACCACTTCTCTGACCACTTGTCAAGAGACCCACTTCGAGCGAATGGGACACGCGTTTGCCTTCTTCACATTCTATGGAGGCATGTTACTCTCAAACACACAATCACACACGCACCGGGGAGACGCATACTACTGAGTTGCTTCTCCTGCATACACGAGGGCAGTGCAGTGAAAGCACGCTTCACAGGAGACTACCGTGGACGGGCACACGTTTTCTCTGATTTCGCTCCGTATTTCTGTAATGCGTTCTGCTATAATTAAATTAGATGCTGCGGAGCTGCCCAACTATTTCGGGGGAAGTTTGCAAGGCACATGTATTCGCAGACACAAAATATGTGCCCTAAACTTTCGCACAACCTGTTTTAACTCCAGTTACATATTTTAAGAATTGTTTTAACGGGAAACTTATCTCGGCATAACTGGCGTTTTATGTCGCGTATCAAAATAACATTTAATGCGTTCGGGGGAATGTGCGTCCGGAAAATGTCGAGCAATAAAAGACGTCCAGTGTCAGCTCTTGCAGCGTCGTTATGAAACAATGACGGCGCGGTGGCAGAAGCAGATAGCTGTAAGAATCTCATTAAGCGTCAAAATGTTTTTATCGATCTCATTAAATGCGAAGCTGAAAATTGAAAAAAAAAAGAAGGAAAAAAAACCTGAAAGGTGCCTGTGCAGGCAGCGGGGTGTACAGATATATTGACGTGCATGGAGGAAACTCTTTTTTGATGCTGTCGCCGGGCAACCAGTTGCGGCGTTGTTGATTGCCTACATGGCCTGCGTGCGTCAACTCATGCTACGCTTTAAAATGTTCGTTTTTCATGTTTCACAAGCGATTATTACAGTGATTCACTAGCGGCATGGCCGAACGGGTTAAGGCGTCGTTGGTGGTAGCCAAGGTCGTGCTGAAGACTGGGAGGTGCCGGGTTCGACTCCTTCCACCGTCTGTGCTGTCTGAGATTTTCCTTAGGTTTTCCGAAGACTTTCCACGTGAATATCGGCACAGTTCCCCCTGAAGTTGGCCCAGGACGCATATTACCCCCCCCCCCCCCCGCGTCCCCAACTCCTTCCTGCTGTCCTCTCTTCATCTGTCCATATCTGTACGCAGCTCGTAGCCACAGTCGCTTCGCGGTGCTAACAAGGAATCAAATAATAATAATAATAATAATAATTTGTGACTTTACGTCGCGAGGACGCTACGATCATGAGCAACGCCACATTGGTCAGCTTGTGGATTAATTTATTCGGAATGGATTAATTAATTTGGAACTGTATTTAACGTACCTCGCCGAAGACGGCGTATCTAAGCAACTTGTACCCTGCCACAAAGTCGCTGGCAACCTTGGGATCAGTACAGGCGAACACTTCCAGCATATCCACGGAAAGCCGGTTCATGCACAAGCAATGATGTGCCTGCACTTCGCTAAAAGAAGAGCGTTACGACGCATGAACACATGCGCATTCGTGTGTGGCTTGTGTGTTGTCTCCGTTATGTAAAACGCAGGGATAATGGAATTAAAATTTTAAGTGACGGGCGATCACCTTTCAGATTAGAGCTGCGTTCGATGGCTGCATTTATGTGCGCACGTAGTAAGCTGAGCTTAATTAAACGAGATGAAATACTTGCGCGCTATGGAACAAGGAAGGTGCGTGACAGATGCAAATTTTACTAGAAAATTTTGTGGTGGCTACAAACATGATAACCAATCACGTGGCAACGTGATTTTTCTAGGTGTCTTTAGCGAAAGGTTCTGGGATGCCGTTAAGTATTAGCGGTAGACAAGTATGAGAAAAGAAAGGGCCCTTGTGCAAGCCTTGTGAGGCATTGGGCCTTGTAGGACGCTGTCCGCTGTTCTGGCACTGGAAGCAAATATGATACAACTGTAGGGGGACAGTCATACAAGGCTACCGACGGACCTTTAAAAGAAAGAAGAAAAAAAGAAAAGAAGAAGGACAAGTGTGAATGGCTGCAGTGCACAGTGCGGTAACGTAAATATTGACGTATTTGTTCATAATTCAATTCCTCGTTCGACATGGGTTTCGAGAAGTAAGTGAATTACAAACACAGCTCGCATGCTTTCCATGCTACTCACATTGAAACGTCTTTTCCGTTTAACAAACTATCACCAAACACGATTCATGAACTTAGCGCGCGATAAGCCACTTTTCATTGCATTACACGAGCTTAGCATTGGGATGATCGGAACAATGATAAACGCGGCAGTTTTTGTAATACAACGTCTAAGCTGGACGAGGCAGCTCTCTGGCCCTTTCTGAACATGCCTAGTGATGCTTAAGAGCGTTTGACGTATCGCGCGGAGGGTAAGTGTCGGGGTGGAGACCCCAGCACAAGATGCTATTAGAGGATCAGTGCGGGCTGCCAAGACCAGAGGTCGGGGTCTATCGATAACATAGGTTGGGGGCAGAAAAAAAGGCGTAACCAACTTTCCGGTTAATCCCTTTGCTGTACCAACGCCACTCAGATACAGAAGGCCTGCTTAATGCGTCCTCTCCCTCCTCTGTCATGTGGACAGTCGGGATGTCGTCTGCTTCATACAATCGCCGCAGACGAATTTAAACGTAGGTAACACAGACGTTCTGTGGCCTCGAGTGGCTGCTCATGTGGCTGGCGGTGGCTCGTACGGCCCCCGAAAGAACGGTCGTAATTGGCGGACTCGTGATGACTACGTCACGTCGTCCCAGCGACCAGGCTTTGTTTATCTAGGTGGCATTGGCTGCCGTAAGGAACGATCGTCCGCATTGGCACCTTGGAATCTTTATGATGCCAGTGGTTCTATTTTCTATTGTCACCCTTTCTTCAGGACAGACGATAAATTTGTTTAATTTGAAGGATAAAAAATGGAAAACACTTCCACAACTTGTCTGTTGTCTGTTATCCTTAATATTTAAGACAACGACTCTTGCACCTCGACCAGCAGAAGCTTGGAATCAAGGGGTCACCAATCGATCTTACTTTAACAGAAGTATTCGGACTTCCCTGTATATCGACAGATACGTTGAGAAGTAGCCAGGTGTGAGTGCAGTGTGTTGCTTAGTAATCACCGGAACAAAGTCTTGTTCAGTATTCATAATGCCGTTACATGCATTGGATTACCCGCATAAGGTGATGTAACCTCCCTGGACCGCGTCTCTTTAATGCGGCACAAAAGAAGGTCCAATCTGTATTAACAGCACTTTCAGATGATCTCCCTGTTCGTGAGCAGTTTATTCGAGCACGAAGCGAACTTGACTAACGGACATTTTGACGCAGCAGTGCAGATGAGAAAGAATCCGTCAGCGGGATAGATTCATAAGAAGCAGTGACGTAAGTGCCTAGGTTTCCTTTCTTGCTTTTTCTGGATCGATAGAACGCCACCAGGACAGAACAGGTGCAGCTAGTTACCTCGCGGTCGATACGCGGTGACTGCACAAGGTATTAAGCGCACTGTGGCTGCCAAGTGATGTAGCTGTCGCATCACTTTGTTTCAGAAGCAGTATAGAAGGTGCCATGCAGTTCTGACTTCGGAGAGTGCGTGAATTACATAATCTAGCTTTGGGTCAGAGCCCACTTTACATACGCATACAGTGAACCCTCGTTATTATGACCATGGTCGTTCCCGAAAATTTTGGTCATAACGCGGAATTGTCATATTAACGGGGGGGGGGGGGATTTGCAGAGGTTTCATTGCATTGTTCCCCAGGAGTATGGTCGTAAAGCGCGTATGTCAGATTATCGTTGGTCATATTAACGAGGGTTCACTATATTGCATTATACCTCTGGGCCATGAAAAGGTTGCACCTTTAAAAAAATGATGGAAACTAGCTCCCGTGGCATAGTGGTTATGACGACCGCTTTCCACGCCGAGGCTGGGAGGTGACGCGGGTTGGAATCCCCGCGCCGGCTGCGCTGTCTGCGGTTTTCCCTGGCTTTTCAGTCAGACTATCCATGGAAATGGACTACTATGGAAATGGTATAGGATCTCGTTTTGTACGGAGCCTTTACTGGGCATCACTGCAAAACCTTTTAATATCGCAGCTCCAACTTTTAGCGAGTCTAGCACACGGCAGATATTCGTGGCCACGAAATTTCGCGAATTATGGATGCTTCAATTTGTGTCTCGATTGATGTATTTCCTGATAAGCCCGAGAATACCCGTACAACGTTTAATAAACAGCGGTACTGCGCATGTCTGTGTTGCAAATTATTCCATATGCTGGTATAACCTGCGCCACCCAGCTATGAAAATAAATTTTGTGATGGCAGCATAAGTGGCCATCTTTGATAGATTTTTTCGCGTGTACTTAATAGTAGCGAATTTTTCAATTTCAAAGCTTCAAAGGTTGAAATTTCAAATTTCAACTTCCAGGCTTGTCACTAGTTTTTGTAAGCATCTGTCAACACCCAAGGAGCCGATTTCTTGTGATTTCTTAAGACCATATCGTGGAGCACAAAGACGTCGAAGGGTACCACATCGTGTACCGCGTAGTTTCTTTCTGTGTATCACATCGTGCACAAATGAGCAATGGGTAACCCGAAAAGTTTGTAAGTACTGACATGACGTGACCGGATGTACAGGAGCCGAAGCATTGGATTAATTGCGCCGTGGATGCACTTTGGCTGGCGCCATCTATCAACTCGTTGGGGCTCAGAGTGAGAGAGTTCGAGCCAGGAACGTGGCAAAGCCTTTAAGCTTACTTCCTCTACCTCGGGAGTAGGTCTTGCGAAACTGTAAACAATGTATCATTGTGCAGCGGACGCTGGTCAAGGACGTCGGGGTTCACCATGGGGAATATGGGCGTAGTGTGGATATTGGGCAACTGTAGCTAGGTGGAGATAGGCCTCGATGGGCATTACGTGCAGAATCGCCGAGAGGGACGTAAGAGTGGCATAGGATTGTGGAAGAAATCCCTGTCGCCTGTTAGCTAGAGACTGGTGAATGAAGTTCTAATCATAAGTTCGTTCATGCGATATGCTAGAAAACAAAAAAAAACAAAAACAAAACTGCCATACAAAGCATAGCCTTAATCTTGGACGAGCTCATCGCTGACACGTCAACGACAACACTTTAAATCTAGTACCGTCTAGTAAAGGATAAAAATTTCAAAATTTTTACCCTCTAGTTCATAAGTTACCCTGTAACCTATGGGCAATACCCCCTATAAACGTTACTGTCTCCTAAGGTTACTGTCTCCTACCCACCACACAGACGTAAAGGTTACAGTTTGGCCAAGCATGGTTGCCTCTAAGACGCGCCTGTCTCTCCACAGACGCTATACACAACAAATGGTGCTGAAAATCAGCTTTCATCAGTGCAGAACGCAAACTGTCTTTTGCAATATGGCATACGTAATTTATCTAGAAACATCCAGTGATGAAAAACTACTGATCCTTACATGCACAACAAATGAAAGAAATACTTGCAACTGGAAAATATTTATTATTTAATTGGCAAACCTGGTGGCACTACAGAGCGCTACAAACACTATACAAACACTTCACAATACAAACACTTCAGATGTGGTGAACGACATTCAGTTTCAACGAGGTACAGTCCCCACGTTGTTGCACCTCCCTCTCAGTTCGCCGAAAAAGTTCCTATTCATTCTCGATATCTGAGAATGACACGTCAGCGACGCGACTATGGTAAATCAGAGGCACATGAAGAAGTGAAACACCAGGATGACAATGGATTAAGCAAAGAAGGGACGTAACACACACACACGGAAGACAACAGTGTTAAACCGCTTTGAACAAACAGACAGACGATCAGTGTTTCTAGACTGTCCAGCAAAAACGTGACTATGGCAACTTTGTAATGAACATAAGGTACAAATACCCTGATAAAGTTCCATTACTTCAATCTTACGCTTTCTTCATAGTTCTGAACACGATCCGCAGTTCATACAGAAGCAGAGCCACAATAACGTAACGCGCACTGATCCGAAAATATCGTATTGAATGTGCGGCTATAACGAGAACAGAGTAACTTTTGAGCAGTTGCTAAATTTTAGCAATACCTTTTGATAAATATGTTTTTGATAAATTTGATAAATATATTTGACAATAAATTTTGAGCAGTACCTTTTATAAAGGTTACTTTGCAAACAAACAAGAAAAACAAAACGGAGGAAATGCAAAAAAATGCATTAGTTTAGGAGTCCCTATAAAGGGTACATTTATAAGATACGACGATTGGATTTGGGTTGAACTCAGAAGTAACTTTTATTGATCCTACAATGTCAGGTTACAAGTCGTTTTTCACCTCTAAATAGAGGTATCGGGCGTGTAACCTCTACGATATTTTGAAATCTACGTCCATATAGAGGTTACACGTCGCTAAAACTTAAGTTAATAAAGTTAATACAGGTAAGTTATTAAAGGGTAACGAGTTAAGAGGGAAGACGTGTTCTCATTGCAACGAAAGTGACAAATCACTCCCAACAGCGATAACAGCTAACAGTCTGTGTAGCAGGCTCGAAGAAAGAAGGGAAGAAAGAGGGGAAAGATCAAGAAACGTTCGGTGAACCTTTATGCGAGCATGTTTGTTTTTCTTCTTCTTCTTTCTCTTTGCTTTCTTTCTTTTTTTCTTTGCTGGAAATAGCAAGCCGCCGTAGCGCAAGCTAACCTTTCCCTCCTTTCTTTTTATTATAAACATGCCCCCCCCCCCCCCCCCCCACACACACACCTCGAGCATGAGCTTCTGATTTTTTTCCGCCTGAATATGCCACTTGATTGAGCAGCAGATAGCTTACTTCGAAGACCACGTTACCAACGGTATGCTAACACTCGCACAGACCAGCTGCAGCGCCACATCAACCGTCGAGAGAGGGCACTGGCTTCATCGTGCGCACTTTTATGCTGTCGTCAGTCGTGCAGGCATGTCTATTAGTATTTAATAATAAGGGCTATGCGGCAGACCATCATGACGACGCCTTAATGAATGCTGCATCGTTACTACAACCTAATTACTGCAGCGTGCCGTGGAATCTCGGCACACGACGTACTTTTTTTAATGACCCACGCCTGTGTAAGTATATGTAGGCGAAGACGTACGTAAATAATGCTCAGTGGCATAAGGGTGCTGACGTCAATGGCCGCATCCGAAGCAGCAGCCAATGGGTGGACGGGTTCACCAAAAGCGAATACTCGAGAAGTGTACTTTTATATCCCTGCACAAACTGAACTAATGGCAAAAGGGAACTATAGGGATTCGAATGACTATACCCCGCACGCGAAAGGGCAGGATATGCAGGATAAACTATGTACACTAGATACATCTAAAATGCATTGGACAATACACGGTCTGTAGTCATCCCCATATCATCGTCATCATGTATTTCTCTCTCTCTCTCTCTCTGTGGTATGTAAATGTACCTTAGACCTGAAAATATGAAGAATGAAAATATTTACACAGTGTACATTATAGACCTGTTTCTGTTGTCCAGGTGGCGCGTGTGGGCAGCGACGTCAGCGCCCAAAAATATGCAACGCCCGGTAGTTTAGCAGACGACGGCGGCACTTTCAAATACATGGTCTCGAATTGTTTGCGCTGGGCAAGATGCATCGCTTTTTTTTTCTCTGGATTTCCTACAGGTTTTGTAGCGTTCCTTGGCACCATACCGCTTGAAACGCCATGCAGAACCCACTGAAGAAACTACCTACGTGGCCGCTTGGGCACGAAATGGCGCTGCGCTCGACTTGGCAAACTTCGCTGCAACAGCCCTATGTATATCTCACAGTATACAATAATCGTGCGCTTAGCCAGTGGAACGTTTCCCTATGTGGCTCTTTGATTTACAGAGGAGTAAAAAAGAAAAACGGAGATCTTCTGCTCCCTCAAAGAAGGAAAACTACGAATAAAAGTGGAAATAGGAGGGAAAATAAAAAAGACGGGGGAGAGAAGGTTACCTTTCTGTCTCTTCTTCTCTCTTCTCCTTTTTCCTCCCGTTCCACTTCCAGAGCCGTTTCTCAGCGACCGAAGATTTCAATGTACGTCGTTGACGAACGACTCTTGCGCGTACAACGCTCAAGGCAGACATGTACAAAATGCCGCACAAATATATATATAAAATAAAATACCAAATACTGAGAGCCGATTGTAATTAAAATACAGCTCAAAATACTTGAAAACAAAAGTATTTAAAATAGAGTACCAAATATTTCAAAAGGTATTTAAGATTCGCTTAAGATACTTGAGTGCTTTCGGTTGTAAAGAAGACCCGTGTGTGTCATTTCGAGACATAAACTGAGATGCCGTCAAGGACGTAGAGGCGGCTGCCCGGTAAACTCCATACAGCAATCTGACGATGTAGACGGCCCCAAAGACCCTACGTAGCTGAACCCTATTGGACGGTGCGGTGCCCTTAGATCACTTAAACAAAATGAAAACTTCAAACAAAAAAAAAATCAGTGGCGATATAACGGTAAGTGCGAGAGAAATGCGTTAGAATTAAGCGCCTTTTCCGGTCCATACTTGACTTCCGGTTGTCCACTTCCCGTCTATACTTGACTTCCGGTGTCCACTTCCGGTCTAACCTGACTTCCAGCTGTCCACCTCATACTCTTAATTACCATCAACTACTTCAACTTCGTATGATTTACGTCCATTTACCCTCTTATATCCCCTTTACATGTCCACTGCTACCTCTGTCTCAGTGAGGCTTCGCCATCTCATACACGGACACACACACACATATACATACAGCTTTTTTTCATTTTGACACTCCTAATGCTGACGCATTAAAAAAAACTGTGAAAGGCTGCGAGAAACTGGCAGCAGTGCGAAGACGATTGACGAAGTAATTAATGTACTGAGTCGAAAATTTAAAAAGTATTTAAAAGGTATTTAAATTACAGTATTTTAACCCTACCTTAGAAGTAGCTTCTGTACTGTATTTAAAATATAGTATTTTAAATACAATACTTAAAATACGTATGAGTCCGACTCAAAGATTTGATTTGACGTTGACGTTCAATAAACTTCCTCAAACAAGGTTTCTTCAGTGCTCTCATCTGCGCGCAAACAACCATTTGGCGAGTTAGAACATCCAGCTTTGCGTGCAGAAACCGTTTGCCACATACGGGGTCATGTGTAACTTTTTAAGTTCTATAATGTGCCCGGCTTTCCCACTGTGGTACCGAGCCTCGACATTAATATACGATTGTACGTGTGCACAGCTAATGCTCGGACTTTGAAAGGACCGATACGGTACATATGCTCTAATGTGGCGTTTCCGCTGACTTCATTTCTGCAACGGTCTGGCCTGAGATGCAGCAAGAGTGTATGTGCGTTCACTATGAGAGCACGTTACTAAGTTCGCAACTCGTTTGCGAATGCACGGAAATCTGTAGTCTGGATTAAACATGCATATCCAGGACGTTAGTTTCCGCTAAGCACGGTATTGGTCTAAAATATGCATTGCACATATATTTTTCCTGTACGTTTTTCCTCCAGCAGAAAATGGGTAACGTAACGTAATGGGTAAATGTAACGTGTACAAAGTGGATGTCATTAGAGATGCCAAAATGGGTCTCATCGGTAAGATGGGTTGTGCCGGTTCCCCAGAAGGAGGGAATAAGCAGGGGTAAACCTATGGTGTGAACGTCACGTGCACTGCGTCAGCAGGAGATATGTACAGTATAGCTCAAAAAGTATTTAAAATAAGATAGCAAATACTACCGCAAAAATCATAATTCAGTTAGAGTAGCAAATACTTCCGAAAGTATTTAAGATACACTTGAGACACTTCTGTAGGCGTCGTAGAAAAACACGTGAACGTGAGCTTGACACACGTGTGAGTTTGAAACACGTGAGTTTTGATGTCTTCGCGGTCGAAAGCATATTCTTCTTGGGGAAGCAAAGGTTGCATTTGACTGATTATCGGTTTCCGAAACATATTCGAAAGACCGTCCGCAAGTTTGCCCAGGGGAGTGAACGTGCCTCTTTCGTTGGCTCCATTGTGCGAACTGAAAACTCGTGCAGAATGACTTCTTTATGTCACTCATTACAAAAGCCCCAACACTGACCGATCTGTCATACATTACGAAGAGAAAGAGTAGATGCTTGCCTAGCAGGGGTGTCCTAGAAGGCTAGAACAGAGGCAGGGGTGAATCGGATCCACACGGTCGGTTTGGGGGGAGGGGGCGGTTTCTTTGTCGGAGCACGTAGTGGGGGAGGGGGGAGAGGGAAATCCAATGTATCAACTGACATTTTTTTTGGGGGGGGGGGGTGCGATCGCCATGCACACTTTTAGTGTACGGCGCAGCGCGCAATTGCGCACATCATTGCGGCGCCATTTGTTGTGTGAACCAGTAGCTACACCATGTCTACTTTTAAGAACGCTGCAAGCCAAGCGTAGCTAAAAACAATCCGCCCAGTCCAACGCCGTTGGCGTCGTGTCTTTCCTTGTGCGTGAGTATCGCAAATTGCAGGTCTCGAGCCGTCTCGCATGCCACGAGAACAGAACACGAGCGACCATTTGAACGCATGCTAAATTCGAGAACCAGCATACGGTACGTTTGGCACAAGACTCGCGTTGCGTTCCATGCATGCGCAGTTTCAGAAACGCTATTTCCTTGCGTACTTAACGCGTTCGCGTGTGCTGGCGTATACGCGGTACTAAAACCCCCTATTATACCAGCACGCGTAGCTGAGCGGTTCGGATAACCGAGAGTGAGATGTGACCCTGTTTCGAATGCCAGCACAGTTCCTTATGAAGTCGGCCCAGGGCCCATGGTCATTATCACCAAATGTGTGCGTGTTTCATTTCTTTTTGTGCAACGAATACGCAACTGTAGAACTCTCGATCGCGGGGACACCCGCGAATGCATCACAGTATGCTGGCAACAACGCTTGGGTGTGCATATTATATATACCCTTGTGAAGAACCGGCGGACGTCGGCTTTATCGAATTAGCCAGCGAGAGAGTGGCAGTACCGCACCAAGACATGGGCACGTAATCGAAGATCGAGATGAGATGCAGATTAAGGGACAGAAGGAGAATCTACGTGGAAATGCAATATACCTGGCAGAAAAGGGGGGGGGGGGTCGTTCGTTGCAGCTGAGGTGGCAGGTACAAACGAAATTACGTCAAAATTATCTCGGTAGCGAGTTGAAACGGTTCTCTTTGCGGCACGTTGTATGCGCGGAAAGGAGATCAAGTAACTTGGGCAGGGGATTACGTGTCGTACTCAGTGGCGTAGCCACGGGGGGGGGGGGGGGGGGGGGCTCGATCGAGCCCCCCTACCCGCCACGACCCGACCCACGCAATTTTTTTCAACCGCATTTTGCGGTGTGGACAAGTATATGTGTGTTGTCGCACCCAGGATCAGTGGGGGGGGGGGGGGGGAGTTTTCGTATCGAGCCCCCCCCCCCCCTACCTTGGAGGACTGGCTACGCCACTGGTCGTAGTCCTCCGTGGTACAAAACAATTCAAGTAGGAAGCGACGTAGCATAGCTAGCCGTAGCCTAACCTAACCTAACAATAGTCATGGCGTCGTACCCGTTGTAGTTTTCTCGTTCTACCCATTATCATTCACCTTTCGTATAATCTTCACGCAGCTAATGGCGTCGTTGCCCACTCACATGGTACCAACCTCGGCAAACGAGTGCAGCATCACTATCCACCGCCACGGAATGGCCGTGTGAAACTAATAGTATAAGCTGAAAGAAATGGCGACAAGCTGGCGAGCATTCATGCTAGAATAGGAACCCTGAGCTTGGGGACACGACACGGCATGAAGGCTCAAAATATGATCAAACCGTTATTATTTTCCTTATTTTAGTTCGTCACACGGAAATTATAGCACCTTTCTGATTTTTTTTTTCGGAATTTCGACCACCTATAATCCGATAGGACGAATATACTACCTTAATTTTTCTAACACAGACGTCTTTTTTAAAAAAAGGCACAATTTCCTTAAATTTGATTAAGCGAACGATGACAAGAAAACACAACGAAATGCACAGTGGCCTGTCCTTCGCAGTTCATTGTGTTCGGCAGTCTTCATGTGCTTCCTCAAACTCAAGGAAACTATGCTTTTTACGCATACACGCCATCGAATAGCTGGTTATCCTAGCTAATCTGCTAGGATAGCAACTTACAAGGATAGGACGGCTAGCTTGCCATATCGTACTTTGTATCCTTTGTTACAACTTTCAACACATTGAAACGTCCTCAGGGATGATCCGTTGTCCTGACGACGTCCAACTTAAAATGTTCTGCCTGCTGTTCGTCTTCAGATGTCGGTCACGTTGTCGAGAACACGCTTGGGTAGAGCGAGGTCGTGGAAATGACCAGGAAGAAGCGGCATAAGACAGGTAGGCAACGTGAAACGGGCCATTAAGCCCGACCATCACGTCCCATGTCACGCACACCCATCCCTACGGGTGAACGGCGCCCCGCCCCCGCTGCCATGCCATGCCCCGGTGTCGTTGCCCTGCGCATGTAATCTGGACGTGAACCTGCGGAAATCCGATTGGAAATGTGGCATTAGGTGCCCTCCGAACGTAAGCTGGCATTATAACATAGTATGTAAGCGGTTCTTCTGCTAACGACGGGGCAGACGAGAAGCACGCGCTTCGTCGGGTGGCGTCTGGTATATTCTCCCTGCTTCCACAGGGTTGAGGTCCGTGGGTTCTAGAGCAATTTCGTGCAGCTCAATTAAGAAGAATAAAGGTGCCGTGACACTTTGATACATGTGATCTTTTGTGATACTTTGATCACGTCGATGGAAATTACCGTCTGCTATGTTTATATGTGACTCCCTGATTCTGTTAGGTACATTACGGTAACGTTGTCTACCTTATCCGTGTATTTGCACGAGCGACATCCTCCAGAATACTCCAGCCGAAGATGCGAAAAACGTCGTAGTTTTCTGCTGCCGCGTGAGCGCTCGAGCGCTCAACGTCATCACTTCTTGTGCACTGCTAATCAAGGGGAATATTCTGCGGCGCAGCCACAACATGTTCCGTAGCAGACGACAGAAAAAGAGGGTGTCGTCTGCTAAGTCTGCTTCCGATATTCCGGTACCGTGCGAGCGCTTCCACAACAATACTCTGCGGGCATGTCCGTCAAAATGAATCTTCCATAGTACACACACGTGGAATTTCGTAGAAACTGATGAGATAAATTCGCGTACGAATGCGATTGATTGATTGACAAAAGAGAAATATGGAAGAATATGTTAGTGCCAAACTACTCGGGACTGGCTAGTCCAGGACGCGTTACCAACCCGAAACGACGAATGCGAAACCTTTTACGTTTTGAGCCTTGCCTTGTGCTGTTCGTTTTATTTTCTGACGATTTGTCTTTCCCTCAAGCTCAGGGACATGTCGCCAACGTCAAGTACACACCATGTCACTCGCAAATTACCTTTATGTTCACGGATTAAGTTTCGCGTCGTGCATGTCGAGGGGAGGGGGGGGGGGGATTGGGATGCTCTCTAGTTTTCTCCCTTCCCTTTGAGTACTCGCGCAGTGATGCGGTAAATGGTAACATATGATATCTGTGCCCATCGAGCAGAAGAAGAGTTGAACAGTACGGGATGCAGTTCACCTCATAAATCGTAGCTCGACGACGTAGCATAGAAAAGTTTTGACAGCTCTCCTTCTGCAGGCGATGGTTGATAGAGGCCCGGGATATTTGCTTGGAAGGAAAAAACGGTTCAGAGAAAGGAGCAACGCGCGAAAAGGAAGTAGAGAAATCGGGCTTTCAAGATCCATCCCAGTAGATGCGATCAACAATGGCAGCCGACGTCCAAGTTATAGGCGCTCCAAAATGGAGTGAGAGACTCTCTGGCGAGCGTCTGACACGGCCTGTAGTGATGGGAAAATGTGGTTCCTGTCCCTATAAGATGGTGGACACATAGGGACGGGATGGTACACCGTGTACGTTCAATGCTGCCAGTATAGCAGCGGTACTGGAGGTTATTATCCAGCGCGTATACTTCTGCCAGCTATCAGGCGTGAAGAGACCGAAGCTTATTGCGAACGATCATGAGGTGACTGAAGCCGCCATATACTGTGACCCAGAGTTGACCGACGTTGCAGGACGGAGTTTTCTAATGTTTATAACAAATGAATTAGCTACAGTTTTGAACGAGAGCAATGAAGACGCATTTGCTCCAAATCACACGGGCTACAAACGTAAAGAAAGGGGGACTAACGTTAGTAACTACACATTTTCCCGCTCGTTTTAACCAAAGTGCAGTCATCGTTAATCACAGTGCCACTGAAGTGAATCGAAATGCTAAAATACTAAGTTGAACTCCACAAATTCCAAAATAATTAGCTATTGCGGAACCATAACAAACAGACAAGATAAACGCCCAATGAACGCTAAGCGCGTAGTACAGCTCCCGTCAACCTTAACAATAACACCGAAAAAAAATATGATCTCGTTCCCGAGCGCGATTACAGCAAACCTTGGGGCCGTGAGGAAATCTTGGTTGAACAAAATTATTCTGTTAGTTTAACGCAAGTATTTTGTTCATTTACCATTCCCCCAGTGTCTGCAGGGTGGCTGTTATCGCACTCGGAAATGAGACCGAATTTTTTTCCAGTGTTATTATTGAGCTTGACGGGAGCTGTATATCTATAGCTAATTGAAAAAGAGCAGTCAACACAATACACGTCAGAGAAGCGCGGACTAAGTCCGTGGCCGACATACCGCCATCGGGCCTGCTTACCACAACTTAGGGAAAAGGGGAAAGTTGGGCTTTTAATGGGCCCAATGTACGCAGTTAAAAGGACGCTATCTATAGGAGCAGCGATGGCCGCTAAATGTTCACGACACCCTAGATATTATGGCGTTATGGCGTCATTATGATCCCCTAAGGGAGCTGTGGTGATTAATGGCGTGTTGCTAGTGACGTGAGAGTGAACGGTGTAGCTGCTAGTTGGAGTAGTGGGAACTCTCGATCTCACGGGCTTGCTTTGTCGTGTGGAAGTTTGCACTTGAACCCACATCACTGTTGGAACCAGTGTTGGTTCCTTAAAGAGAGAGAGAGAGGTATTTGGCACTATGAATAGATTAACTGATCGTTGAAAGGGGAAAAAAATTATCAGGTTAATGTCCCTCTGAGTCAGATTGAAATCCTTGTGTTATGTGTAGCGTTTGTGGACTTCGATAAATACCGAAGACCGCTGATAGCCGTCCTCAAACAGCTTCCTCGTGCGTTCGGCGTAGATGAGTAACCGCTGATAAACGCCGTGTCAGCGAGCCTCACCCGAGGGTTCACCTGAATGTCCAGCCCGTAATCACGACGCTGTGAACGCCAGTACGATACTGAGCCTAACTTTGTTGGGAAGAACTGTTATCTTACACGAAACCAAGGTAATGGAATCGGAGGCAACCCTTACGACGGGCATACTTGATGCGCTTGGTCTTCCGTTAGAAGCCAGGTCTCAGGAACGGTCTCGAATGACAAGGAGACTGACACCCAAGAGGGACTCTGCAAGGGAGTGAGAGCTTGAAGAGAAGCATGAGGAAAATCCCTTTCCCTCTTGCCGGAGCAGGCCGCAGCATAGCTTGCAGAGAGAGAGCTTGCAATGAGCAGGGCCCTTTATGTTTGTTCATGTTACTGTGCATCAAGAAAGGCCAAAGAGTAACGAAGAGCAAATATCTCGTTCGTTCTTAATTGCCAGTGCTTCGGTCAAGTATTGACACTGACGTTCAGAAAGGAACTGTCAGGTTTTGGCCTCATTGTAAACGTGTAACGAGGAGGGTTGTCATTTATTATATACCTATCATATATTCCCTTTCCACTTGCGTGACTCGTTCTTGATGGCTCCCGCTAATGTACATTAGTCGGTCTGTCGTGGTCTCGTGCGGAAACGTCGATATGAAGCTATAGAGAAGGCTTTCACTTTGGGTCTTATCTCTAATGCAAATGTCAGCTACTGTATCAATGTACCGGTGCCAGCATCGGTATTTCCGGTAGACAATATTCCCATTCCCGGTAGACAATATGACAAATTGAAGTCAAGTTTCGGTCCTTCTCCTTGGGGTACAGTGCATTAACTGTAACTACGGCTGCGCAAGACCTCCATGTCTGCGAAGACTGTCTGGTCAAGAATGGGGAAAAAAACGGGAAAAGATAGTACCTGTCCTGCAAACTATTCATATGAGAGAATAAGATACAAGAGAACGGAAGTGTTTTTTTTACGCACTTGATTCAGTCGTGTATTCTTTGGGCACAGCCATTCCGAACTCTGCGAGAGTTCGGCACTGCAAAGGTGCAGTATCCGTACTGCCCCTATCAATGCTTTACTTTTTAATTATAACATCCGGATCATTATGCACCGCATCCTTGCAGTGAGTGTTGAACTCTGTCTTCCGTTTCAACGTCTGTCAGCGTGCTCGGTACTAATTTACCGTGGCCTAAGTCATTTGTCAGTATTTGATGTCCAATTTCCTTCCAATCTAATCCGATATATAGTGATATCACGCATCGCCGTGAGGTCCTTTTTTTTAGCCTCGCTGAAACACACCAGTGCGGTCCAAGGATTTCATGCACTTTTGAAACGTTTCCTTGGGCCTTATACGAATTGGTTTCCTTGACGGTTCGCGTGCAGCGTCTAAAACGTCCGGCAGGCCGTCACTAAATGTGACACGCAACCTTCGATCGATACAGACAATAGCAACGGTAGCCACTTTTCATCACATCCTATACACATGTTTCGCCTGTTGCCCCTCAAAATGAAATTCGATCTTGGTTGCGTTGCAGCGCCATTTTCTGACAGGCATCGGTATAGGTACTGTTACATTCGAGTCAAAGCAGACCGCGCATCGATGTCAACGCCTTGACATTCGGGGATGGCTATATAGTTGGTGGTGGTGGTGATGGTGATGGCGATAGGGCTTGCCGTTGTCGGCCTCACGTATGTGGGCAACGTCACGACTCACGCCCTGGGGGAAAGTGCGTCCTGGGCCGACTTCTAAGGGAACTGTGCCGACATGTGTCTGAAAGCGTCTGAGGAAAACCCAGGAAAAACCCCAGACAGCACAGCCGGCACCGGGATTCGAACCCGGGTACCTCCTATATAGTTGAAAACAATAGATAAAACAGTGTCGTCAAATGATAGTGCTACCTGATAATCACACCGGACACACGAGACACTGTAAATCTGCATGCACTGTCATCCGCTTATCTGCCACTTCTACTATTCTCATACTGTTTTCGTTACTTATACCAGCTCTTATTATACAGGGTGGGTGCAGATAAAGTAGCCCCAGATTTGTGCACATAGCGCGTTCCCTGCATTCCGTACGAACTTCCGGCGGCGCACGACGACACATTTATGCAATGAAAATCAATAAAAAAAATCGTGGTAACCAAACTCTGCGCAAAAAAATAAATAAATAAATAGCGGTAGCCACACGAACTTTCCTCCGTGTATTTCCAACGGGATAGTGCCGTGTAGCGCAGTTGCGTCGCCCTACCGCTGGGTGTGCCACCTATGCAGAAACGAAGCGAAATCTGGCACGCCTAGCGGTAGCTAGACACAACTGTGCCGTTACAGCCATATTGGGTTTTACATATAGGAACTTCGGGAATGCACGGATAACTTTTTTGTTACGTGGAGTTTGGTTACAACGACATTTTTTGTTTCATCGCATAAATTCGTCGTCGTGCGCCACCGGAAGTTCATGGAAGCGGGGAACGCCATACGTGCATAAATGTGGGGCTACTTTATTTGCACCCACCCTGTATATGCTGGAAATCCAGTTCCTTAGTATACACAAGCTTTCACATAGTAGACTGCATTTCTTGGTTAACTTGTTCATGTAGTTCTTGTTAAGTCATGCAGCGCTGCTCGCACCTGCCGCGTTGGGCTTCTACACTCCGACTCGGAGGGGGAGTGAGATGATCTCTGACCCGCTCCAGGTCGGACAATCGGGACAACCAGTTGAAGACGCCATTAAATTTCTGTTAAACGTACCAGATGAATACCGGAATGGGTCGAATTTCCGCCATCCTTTGACATCACTTTACCTGCTATTACCCAACGTTGCTACACTTCCTATCATAGGAATCTTAAGGAGTATATGCTAGAAGGAAACCCCCGAAACTGGGACGTACGGGCGAGGGGAGCGCCATATTGAATCAGCTTGCGTTGCCGAGGCGCATGCAAAAAAAAATAAAATAAGAAATAAAAAAAATAAAAAATAAAAAAAGATCCAGTAAGGACACATTGAGCACAACACAAAAGAGGTTTCTGGAGCAGTAGCACACAGCCCTAATCCATGAAACTCTAAGATTTGAAAATAAAAATAAACACGAAGAAACACAGACATGGCACGGACGCCACGTGGGGTCGCGATCACCGCCGCCACCGCCGCTGGCTGGACCAGCGTTGCCAACTGTTTTCAGAATTTCGCCTGCTTTCACGGGCTAAAAATACGCGACGTTCCCTGGGCTGATTCAATATGGCTGCCTCCGGGTGCATACATTGAGAGAGGGAAGAGCCTCGTTCAAGTTCCTTGCTCTCCTCCGATCCTCCTCCCCGCTTTTCCTTCTAGACTCCCTCCGTAAGATTTCTATGCTTTTCCTATATCTCTGAATTGAAGGGTGCCCATTTAAGTTAGTCTCTGAAAACGTTTCCTCCTGGCACTGTGCAGCATGTCCGACAAAGTGCATAATAATTAGTCTTTACTGCGTTTGTTCACCGAATTTGGTTAAGTAACTCAACGTTATGGGTTACACCCAACATGTCTCATCCGTTAAACCCACCGTCGCAGGATATTTCGCGATCTCTCTCTGCGGTGACCGATAATGTAGTCTACTTACTGTGCAACACGAGCTGTTGCAAACGTGGACTAACGGAAGGCGTGTGCTTTCGCGAAATATAAAATAACAACCGGCGCTTCAAGCATGCGAAATGAGAGTTGTTCAGCGCCCTCTATACTAATCTCGCAGCGGCGTGGCCTTCATAAATCAATTGAACGTGATCAGTGTACTCAACGGGCTTCACTGTCGTGTCTTCATCATATCGTACCCTCTGCACGTACGGACGAGACGTATTGTATTGCCGTATGGCGTATATGACGACTTTCCTCCTCTCAGCTCTTTCCGATAACGATGCACCGTGAGTGGGCGTCATTGAACTGGCTCAGTTCAGTGGTAGACAGCAGCTATTTATACTGAATAGGCATACGGTAGTTGATTTTCTGAATAAATATCAGAAGATAAAGATAATATGGTTCCACGGATAGAAGTACCAGCGGCACGGCCGAGCTCGTTGATGGTAGACAAGGTCGTGCTGAAGACTGGGAGGTGGTGGGTTCGAATCCTACCACCGGCTAAGCTGTCTGGCTTTTCCGAAGACTTTCCAGACGAATGTCGGCACAGTTCCCCCGGAAGTCGGCCCAGGGCGCGTACTAACCCCTTGTCCCCCACTCGTTCCTGCTGTCCTCAGTCCTCATCTGTACGCCGCTTATGTGTTTGAGAAAAATTTATTAGACGACTCATACGCCGCTTATAGCCACAGTTGCTTCGCGGCGCTAACACGAAATAATAATAATAAAACGGATAGAAGTCCGCTTTCCAGCAGCAATGGATTAGGCGCGTTTTGTACTGCAGATTCATGTTCCGACTGTGTGTCTACTTGTGATTCCGTTTCGTCCCGTTGTTCGCGCTACTCAATGGGGAGTTTTAGTATATCGTAATCGCTCAACGAAAACGGTAAAGGAAGCTTCCAAATCAAAGATCAGCAGCGTGATGTCCGCTTCAAAGGAATAAGGCCATTATCTTATCACGTTTTCGGAACCGTTACGGTGAGCTCCTTCCGATCAGCTAAAACATATTGCAGTCGTTCATGTCATCCATCCTGAGTGAATGTATTCTATCCCGTTGCTGCAGTGGAAGGATGCAGTGCTGCAGTGCGAGAGGATGTCCGCCTGGTCGTATAACTGAACTAAAAAGAGGACTTCTTTTCTGCTCTGGTAGCTTTTTTGTAAAAAAAAAACAAAAAAAACTGTAAAGGATAGAGAAAAACTTCATTTTTCATTTGCTTCTTGTATACAAGGTAATCGACTAAAGTAGCTTTGCTCTTCTGGTAACACTGACCTCTCCGGGCTCTCTTTGTTCTAGTGTCTTATTTTAGATATCTATGTCACCAGTAGACAAAGTTCCGAAACTGCAGCGAGGGCACAGTGCACAACACCATTGTCCAGACTCGCAGTTTTGCGCGGACGGAGGCCTTAGAAATGCTAATACGCTTTCAACGCAATTATATACTCTCCCCACTGGTGAGAGCGACGGTACTGTGAGTTGCTTGATTTTAAATTTTAGCTTAAATTTGAAATATTGTAACTGAGTACACAACCTACCTATTGGTGTAAGAGAGAGAGAGAGAGGGGGGAGGGGAGATAACGTCTGCAACCGGAATATTGAATAAAGTTTCATTCCATCGTTTCGCGCCTTATTCTTACCGTTTCACTGTGTCTTAGAGCCACTGCCCGGTTGCCATAGTAACCAGATACGCCTTCTCATCTGCCTCCAAACAGTAGCGGTTGAAGCGGACGGAACTTTTGACGGATGACTGTGTGCCGCCAGGAGGCTCGATCACTCACCAGTCGCAAGAACTTGCACATGCGCGGTTGTCGAAGACGGATGCTGGCATCAATCTCGTTTGGCGTTTGTAGTAACATGATCGAGGCACGCTCACGGTGAAACTGGTGCAACGTTTCAGTTTGTAAATTCTCTGTCGAAACGTATCACTCCCTATATGTACATGCTGTGTTGCGCTGCTTTTATGGTGACGATAATAATAAATCTTTGTTCGGAACAAAAGTGCAGATATATTCAGCATGGCCCGTTTAAAACCGAGAATGCTGATGGATGATGGTGGTGATGATGATGATGATGATGATAGGAAGGAAAGAAATAAAAAAATACAGAGCACGAAAGGCACGGCAGGGTCGCACTGGCTGCCTCCAGCACTCCCAACACTAAGATTAGCTCTTGACAATGATAATACGTGGCTTTACGTCGCGACACAACTATCATCTAGATTAGCTCAGACAAATTAAATGAGAATAAAAAATAAGAACGAATAAAAGAAGTAGAAGGAAATGAAGTAGAGAGAAGAGGAATGGGGAAAAGGGCAGCTCAACCAACGCCACCTATATATATAGAAGGCCTGTTTAATGTTCTCCTCTCACTGATTCGCCACGTAGACGAATGAACTCGGAATGTCGTCTGCTTCTGCTAATAGCCGCAGACGATTTCAAACGCAGGCTTTCGTTGGCTACCAGTTGCTGCACATGCGGCTCATGGCGGCTCGTGTCCATAGCTGCGGCCGCTGAAAGCACGGTCGTGAGCAGCGCACTATTTGTTGTTACGTCACGTCATTTAAGCGATCAGGCTTCTGGGTGGTGTTTGCTTAACTGACGAGTAGGGTATCTAGGGCGCCTGAATAATAGCTCCCTCTGCGTAGGGTGGAGTCACCCTTTGCAGAAGCGAACGCCGCAAGGCCGCCATTTTGACGCCCACCCTCACCATGCATGAGTGCTGTGTTCGGATTTCATCCACTTTTTCAAACGTCCTCTGCTATACTCTGCTATACGTATTTACTCAACTCCAAAATGTAGTGTGGTGTAGCTAAGCGTACAGCTACACCTTTTCTGCATGCATCGCGAGCTGTGAGTGCGCGTGAAGATGGCGGAAGTTCGTAGCAGACGACGCGGTTTTCTTCACCCTACACAGAGGGAGCTATAGTATTCAGAGGCCCCACTGAAACGAGGATCACCATGGGAAAACGCATGCATCGCACGAGCGACCGCGTGCACTCAAGTCACAAGGAGTCTTTCCTGATGCAGCTTTCTGCCGTCCCATTTGAATACCTTTTCTCAAGCATCGCCTCGCAACACTATGATCCAATGAAAAATGTGCCCGATGAGGGCACAGTAAAGAACTTCCTTAATTATGATACGATTGTTCGCGGTGCCACAAAGCTCTCGCGAAGCACGGTCCTATTCTCCCTGGTGAGCCGTATGCGTTGTGCATCCTAATGAGTTTTAGAATTATGCATTCCATATATAGGAGATCGAAAATCGACGCCTGTTTTCTCGCCCGTGGGAGCACGCATGCAGGCGACGGAGCGCATCTAAGGCGGCCACTCGGAATTGACGTCTCGATGCACGTTCTGGAAGTATTTCTCTTCTTACGGCGCGACCCCGGAAGAATATATTTATACCGGTGCCTATTCTCCGCCGTATTCCTCGCTGGCACTGGCGCGTGACAGCGCTGTAGACGTCGGGAGAACTGGGAAAATGCATGGCTATATGCATTCGGAGAGTTATGGGTGGGAGATGACTTCGAAGGTTGGACGTTTTCGAAGGTTGTCGCTCGCATGTACTGTTCAACCGTGGATAGGCATGGAAGAGGCCGTTTAAATATTTCGTCACGTCGCGGCGTGCTCGAAAAATTTGACGGTGCGCATAGAAGCTCGCATTCTAAGCAACCGTGAGAGCCGTTTTAGCCACCTTAGGGCTGTACCAACACGCGGTATACATGTGCGGAAACCGCCTGCGGGCTGCCGCTATGCGGCAAGAAAGAGTGCTTGCCACCCAGCAGCCATTACCGCATGCGGTTTCCGCGGCCCTCAAGAGATCGACGCTGACGACACTGTCAACGTGCTGCAAACTGCGTGGGTGGCCGGAAGAAAACAAGAGCGTGACGCAATCTCCGATGACCACCTGCGATTGGACGAAGGTGCGCGGCACGCCGCTAAAAAAACGTGCACCGCGCGGTCGAGGAAAAGCGGAGGCGGCTTCTCCTGCATCGCGGCAAGAATTTTCCGCTCCGCATACGCGTTACCGCACGCTTTTGCCGCATGTGGGAACGCAGTCTTAGTGTCATTTATCCCAACTAAGCATCGCGGTAAACAGCAACCCGGCATGACGGACGGTTGGCAAGCGTTCCTTGAGAGGGTAAAAGTTGTTTTATGACTTCGGCTGCTCGCGATGAGTTCCTGCGTTGTGTGTACGTATTTCGACAATTTGCCGACCACGCGGAGGAAGGCAATGCGGTGAAATGGCTGGGAGTGAAATATTTCGTCGTAGTGAGTATTGATTGGGTTTGGAGAAGCGATTGCAGTCGTCGAAAAAGCGCAGTCCCAAGAAATGGTCGAGCCGCGCACCTTTCGATTACCTGTCGACTGCGCTAACCACTACGCCACACTGGCAACGACTTTCCAACAGCTTGCCGACGACTTGGCAAAGGACCGAGTCTCTTCGTTAGCTGGACTCTCGCCCCTTCTCCCTCTCGAAATTGCTTGGTCCCTGACCCAATCCAGTCCAGCAACGATCAGCGCTGATAGCCCTTTTGACATTTCTGGACACCATCGGACTCCGATCGTTATTGTGAGGGGGCTCTGTATTTTATGCCCCACATCCCCACCAGCAATGGGGTAGAGTATCGCCTCTGGCGATGAACCTCCCCACACTCCTTCTGAAAATAAAGTTGTTGTTGCCAAAGGACCTTATTACCTTCCTTAATCTTTCAAGTTTTGCGGTTTCAGGAACGGCGATAAACATTGGTTTTTACAACTATAGTAAACTCAATACTGAGCACCACGAAATGTACTTGTGCTGTAGCACTTTAGAAAAAGAAAACACCTCTGAGTTTGAGGGATAACGTAAGACACAGAAATAAACGGCACAAGCTAGTAGCCTTGTCTTGTGCTGTTCCTTTCCATGGTTTGCCCACATGTCTTTTTCACAAACTCAGGGATATGTTGCTAGTGTCAAGTACACGGTGTATGTTTGTTTATTTGTTTGTAAGGAAAAAAAGAGAGGAGAAATTGAGCTCGTCTCCCGACGGGTTCTGCTACTCCTAACATAAATTATTCCACCCCACCCCCCAAAAAAAAACCCTTCTCAGGTGCTCTACTCGCAAGTTCGCTATTCACTGTTCACATGTTGGCTATTCAGAAGTCCGTTATTCATAATTATCCCAAGATCATGTATAGAGAGTCCTAGAAGTTTGTATCCATCCCCACAGCTCTGAACAAATTTCACAAGTGCCCTCGTGTCCCAACACCTTCACTATATCGAAGACCCTGCTGTCTAGTCGATCGAGTGTAGCTATCAGTGTAGCTCTTTGTGATGCATACCTTAGTGCAGTGCATTATAGTATGCCCTCTATCACCGTTGCACACACCTTTATGAAGAACACACACCACTTTATGAAGAAAATGACGACCACAAGGCACATTCAACAGACACCGGTGTTAAAAGGTCTGAACAGAGCACGGTAACGTAGACGGAACGCACAACTTCAGCTCCGGATCTACGCGATGTAGCAGCGACGAATCACTCTGCAAGCTGAGCCATAGCTGTTGCCTTTATGTAGAAAGTAAGGCGGATTGTGGTGGACATGTATCCTTAAGTGGGGTTGGTGACTTTTTTTTTTTTTATCTAAACGTTTGTTCGATACTCCATAGGGCATATCTTACATCCTATGCCGGGAATCTCCAACGACAATACATAACAATGCTCTATTCTACGGAGAAGATATAGGCTTGTTGATTTTGGAAAATCAGCTTTGGTTGGTGTTCGTTTGCGAAAAAATCGTCGGCCGTCTCTGTTGACGCACCCGTTCAACTGCCTCGAACGTGAATAGACGACCATAGAATAAACAACCACGTGTAGAATTATCAGCTCCCTGCAGACCTGTCTCGACCTTCTCGAGAAGATATCAAATCAAGCGCCTTCGAAGTACTGACAATGGAGCTGAACTGGGGCCCGTTAATCGGCTTTCATTGCATCGAGAGATTTCGCTGGATAGGAGATCCTGTGACTTTTCAAACCTACGTTATCTTGTGCAGACAGTTTGAATGGAACGATGGGCTACTTAGGCACTGCAACCGGTTCAGCTTTCTACTGGTCTCGCAGGCACATAATGGATGTGGGCCTCTGAGGTGATTCGCGGCCGCTGTGCCTCACCGATGTCCGATTTTCTGACCATTAATGCCTACGTAGTATGCAGCCCCCCCCCCCCTCAATATGTTCGGTCCCATTCACAAATTTCTCGCTGAATACATAGTAATAAGGCGCCAACGATGGAGCCAACGATGATAACATACAGTCCATTCGTGTTTTCTGGGGACATTACGGTTGATAACTATCAAGCATGAGGAGGGCTCCGCGTTTTCGCCGTTCGCCGAAAAGCACCCGCTTTTTTTTTTTTTTTTTTTCGCAATTCGGCATGTTGCGAAAAACTCCGAATTATATGCTCTTGCATTCGTGCTACATGCCGAAATTGCCGGTAACCAATTGCACTTTTATACCTCCGGGATATCACATTTTGGTTTTTCCTTCACCTCGTTTCTAGGTGGAATATGCCCTGCAGAGCTGCTGGCCTCTAGCTCAGGGGAAAACCTTCCTCTGTAACACTTTGATCAATGGGTCGGGAGGGTTCAAGTACATTTGGAACCCTCCAACAAAAGAAAGGAAATTCCTTGCGTTCTCAATGTCCTCCTACCAAGCTGTTCTCCCTCCATTGTCTTTCTCCCCTAGTGATTATAGCTGCTTTTGGCGCAAATGTTTTAAAATGGCGAAAATATCTGAATTTGACAAAAACATATAAATACCGGAAAACACTCGCCGAATCCCCCGAGGAATAAATGCCGAGAACGTGGAACCCTAAGCCACATCTTCCGGGAACATTCTCGCCCTGTCCCATGACTGGAATCAACGAGTAACCATTAAGCGTTCCTTTTATCTTCCCCGTTGAGGCGGCATGAAAAGTAACAGTTAAGGTAGTCACCCTGCAAAGTGGCCGCCCTGAACACTTTATTCGAAAACAACGCTCGCGGGTCGGTACGTTGAAGCTAACAACGATTACGCTTCCTTATTCATGAAAGAAGGTTTCTTCCACTGGCGCTTCGTTTTATGCTAAATATAGCGGCCTCCCCATTTTCCCAGACCCGGCAATTCCGGAAGCGTTCATTGAAACGAGGATAAATGCGGCGGCCGAGAACATTTCCTCGGTCTTGTCCGTCGCTTAGGTGGCGCCAGCGACAGTCCTAGTCGATCTCTCTCTACGTCTACAACGTCTGTGACCTAAGCAGCGGGAGAGAAAAACGAATCCGTTCGTCGCCAGAGAGCCCTCAATTCCGCCAACGGCCCTTCCGTCTTCTTCCGCGGCCCCTCTTCAAAAATGTACTGGAGTATTCGACGCTAGATTTGTCCTTGGCTTGGTCCGCAGATACATTCATGTTTGTTCGTTAAAATGGGAACCTAATTTCGAGACGGGGCTCGAGAGGTACGTCGGAGTTATTTTTTTATTAGTGCAAGAACGTGGCACTTCGGCATTCGTCAGAACTACCTCATTCCTACAAGCCGGGCCGGAGGTACCCGGGTTCGAATCCCGGTGCGGGCTGTGCTGTCTGGGGTTTTTCCTCAGAAACTTTCAGACATATGTCGGCGCAGTTCCCGTAGAAGTCGGCCCAGGACGAACGTTCCCCCAGGGCGTTAGTCGTGACGATGCCCACTCGTGTGCGGCCAACAACGGCACGCTATTTCGCCCCCCCCCCCCCGTTCCCGGGCTCTGTGAGACGACAGGCGCTCACACGATGGGTCGCATCCGTTGCAAAGCAGAAACAACTGGGCGGGTGGTACGTATCCAGGCGACAGGACGAACATGCCGACTAATACACAATCATTCGTATGTTCGTTCTGCGTTCGGTTCGCTCCGCGGATGCGCATCTTATTCGTGGGGTTTGAAAACGCGGTTGTATCCGCCCACGCGTCTGTATCTGCACTATGTATCCGCATGTTAGTCGCGCGTAGCTCTAAGCACTCTCATGTATCCTTCAATATTTATAACGCCAACACTCCCATCTCTCACACGTCATAAAATAAAAACCTAGACAAGCTCCCCCACTTCAAGCAAGCCTATATAGAAACGGTCTCGTCTAAATGGCATTTATTGAACCCTCCCCTCCCTCTCCCCAACGAACAACCCGGAAGTGAAACCGCAACTCTCTTCTGCCGTACAGCTCCCCAGTCCGCTGCTGCACTGCGGTGGAGCTAACGAACATTTAGGAAAAAAAGAAAGAACGAAAAAAGATATTGAAGAGAGGTTTGTGGAGCAGCCCGAACATATTAGAGTACGGGGCCACAGCCTGCACTGTACCTATTGGTTGAAGCACGGCGCAGGAAAGGCCTTAATTATGTGCAGGCGTAGTCTTTTAATTAGACAATTAAGCCAATCCACGGCCGGAGCGTTCCACTCAAGCGAGGGGCTTCGTGCTGGAATACAAAGAGGAATCAATGCAAATGCGCGACCGGATCTGCGCGCACTTGAATATTTTACGATGTAGGAATTCTTCGAGGAGGAAGAATAAATAAAGTTACATCCCCAAATGTCTCCGAGCCGGAGGGTTTGCGAAAGGGACGAAAAAAAAAGACAGAGAAAGAAACTCGGGGCGGGTCTCGTGGATGATCCAGCGGACGTGACTTTTGGTGATAAAGGAAGGAGCGGTGACTGGAAGGGCATAATTGGCCCCCGAACTTGACTCTTGAATATGACGGCACATATAGGACGACGAGTGTGGAACGAAACGGGTATTCGAACCGAAGTGAGCCTTACAATAACGGCACATTGTGGTATGCCGTAGGAAGCCCGTCCTTGTGCACGACTGTATACGAGTTGTGAAACTCAAAAGTTGAAACTTCACCGCCGTAATGACGAAGTGAAGCACACCGTATAGAGGACTTCCTCCCTCTGCATTCTCGTACGCGAGACGGTTTCTTCCCGTCGAATGTTGCTCCTATATTGCATTATGTTTGAACTGGAGTACACTTAGCAACGGATCTCGGCTCTGCCTTTTACGATAGAGGAATGTCGAAAGTGTTCAGCTGGGCTCAGATAAGCACGAGCAATGCTAATGATAGTGATGAGGATAATGAGAAAATACTTGAAGTTTCACTTGGTTTGTTCGGGCACGAGCTTCCGTGTAGTAAACTACACTTCATAATAAACCATGTGAAAGCTTCAGCATCATTTTATTATTACCGTCTCTCTACGGTTTAATGAAGGAAGTCGTAAACTAACCCCCCCCCCCCCCCCCCGCATATGACGTATTCTTCTCGTTTTCCCTAGAAATGTAGCACAATCAGAAACAACACTGAAGCTTCGCATGGGGGACGACGCTTCATCAAGTACAAGGGAAGAAGTATATACTTGTATATGCGGACTTCTTCCCCTGTACCTGATGAAGCGTGGTCCCCCACGCGAAAGCTTGTATGTATTAAACTTAGGAAGCTTCAGTGTTGTTGTTGTTTCTTTAATTGCAGTACATTTCATTTCGGACTTGACTCCGCTTGTTCACAGACATTCTGCTTTCAGGAAACCTTAATGTGACTTGAGGACGTTAACAATCCATCGCACGTCAGAGAAGCAAAAAGAGGAATCATATTCAGCGAAGACAACAGTACAGTCTCTGTTGACTCTATAGCTGCACTGTCCCTTCGCAGTTCTACCGTTCGTTCACCTTGACACCACTTACTCTTCTTGTTGCAAATTATAGCGGCTTCATAGTACCTCATATTCGTGATGGTAGATTGTGTAACGTGAGCTCGACGAATGTTCAAACGCTGCGGAGAAACGTACCTCTCGAATCCGCACTTTGTGACGCACATTCCTGTTACGAAACACGACAAATTCGTCCCGTTTCAACTTCGTAAGGGGCCGTTTGCAACGAACAGCTTTAAGTGACGGCAGTCTCGCTGAAAAGGTAATGAAGGGAATAGCCGCTGCCTACAGGGAGCAGGGAGAGGTAATCCGCGTTTATGCCAGTTAGGGCAGAAACGAAAGACAAGCAAGCCAGTGACATTTTGGAAAGCCGGAGCAGTGCCTGTAGATTTGTAACTGTGTGCGGATGTCGCGGCCAAGAGATGAACGTCGCGTGTCACTGGTGGTTGCCCGCGAGAGCAAAGGGGGTTGAGGGCGGAAATCTCGCAGTCTTTTCGTTAAGCCTACCATAAACAAACGCTATCTCCGGACTGCTTCTTTCGCTGTCGTTTCGACGTTCCATCTAACATGTTCTTGATATTTGCAGTTTCATTTCCCTGGAGCACGGCGCAGTTCCCTGTAAATCGTGCTTTGCCTGCATGACGCTGGCGCCACGCGGGGAAGCCGTGCGTACTATCTGGGGATGTTGCGGTTTTCGATTTAGGCCTCATAATTATTAGTGCGTCTTAGTAGACTGTTGAAAACGTGGCTTCCGAAGTACCGTATTAGAGAGCCGTATTTAGTACCGTATTAGATTATGTGTCATGCACGCTGTCATCGGTTCCGGTAGTTTCACGGTGATGTAATCAATTTTCTACTAACACTAGAGAGTTTTAGTACATCATACGCTATCGCCTTTACGTACGTAAAACTCTCTATTCTTCTCTCTCATCTCTATTCTTCGTAAAGCGGGGTGACATCGTTATCGGTCAGGTGTCACCTAACCCTCACAATAATCAGGACTGGTCTCTGTTGGATTTTTATAATGTAAGGGGTGAGGTACCCGATATGCTTGCCTTTTAGTGTGAAACAGCTGTGGGCTTCAACGATTCTTAGCACCGTTTCTTTTCTTTTTTTTTTTCTTTTTTGAGTCCTCATCGTTTTCCATCGTTCTCATCGAATTCCACTCGTTAGACTTACACTGGCTTGAACATGCATGTTCCGCTGGTTGCTTTAACGCAACGTTCGTCCTCTTCCACTGGTCGTCCCTTGCGCATTTTCCGTTGCCCCCCGCTTGCGTCCGTTAGCTTCTACGCTCAGCCCACGCCAGCACACTGTGCTGCGCTGCGCCGCACGAAAACGACCAGCGGAATTATTCGCCAAAGAATGCAGCATACCGAATAAAGAATAGCGCACCAAGGGGTGAGGAGCGTCAATGGAAGACAGCACATCCTGTCTTATGGTCCGATTATTTATACGTATTTATTTACTGAACTGTTACAACGAACTTTTTTTTCGTCAGCGAACGCGGCATCTAAAACACATTGTAATCGATTGTCTTACCTTATCGATTACCTCATCGATTCGAGTAAGGCAAGGAATCTGGCCCACGCAAACAATATTTCCATAATGTTATCATAAATCGCTCCCGGCGACTTGTTGTTCGACTCAGTTTGCATACACGTGCAGCGCGTGGAAAAGCATGAAGAGCGGAAGCTCATCTTACCTACATTTCTAAGCCGGCGTCAAATTGTACGCCGTACACAGTAGAAGAAACCGGATGCCGCGACATCATTTCCGATTTCCCATCAGCGAAAAAAAATAAAATAATAGAGGAGGTAGAAAAGGCAAGGCCTTGCGAAGAGGCAATAATGGTGGGCGCGACAGCGCATTTTCGCTCGGCGCCAGAATGAATACTGTGGCAAGCCAGTGAAAATGGGAGCGGAGAATACACACCCATTTTCGAATGATCGAATGAAGTGAGACAAGAAAAGTGGAAGCGGAAATGGAAGTCGTTGCACACGGGCCGTTCTTCAGATTTCGCACTTAGTCTTTTTTTTTTTCTTTCTATTTCTCTGCGCCTTCTTTATTCGTTTGCTACAACGTTAGACAACCGTGATGCGAATATGGTTGTTGCAGCTCAAGAGAACACAGGCGACACGATGCGGAACTCTCAACTAGCGAGTTGCTTCGATAGTCATCATGTGCTCAAATAGCCTTGGATGAGGACCGTGATGTTGTATGTTGGTCGCTTCGTGCAGTGTTGGGAATACTTGCGGTGCTGTTCTCAGGAAGATTTTTTCATTTTTTTCTGTGGTTCATCTCATAAAGTGAAATTCTTTTACAATTTGCACACGTACACAGGTGGCGCTTTATTTTTGAATCGTGATGTGGGCAAGCTTACGCTTGTCCCGCCCTACAGTTGGCAATAAGAACGTACACCGTAAAAAGGAAAAAAAAAATGAAAGGAGAAAGGTCGTCTTGAAGGAAGAGGCATGCCACCCTCGTGTGAATAGGCGGCGAATGATTTTCATCTGTCACACCTGAGTAATCGTTGTGAATAAAACCTTTTCAGAAAAAAAAAATGCAATTCCTGTGGCTCAGTCAACAATACAAATCAAACAACGGGAATTTTTTTTTTTCTTCTAAAATCGAACAACTCATCCTAGTGAGGAAAGCAGTGGGCATCCTAGTGGGCGGTGGATGTGGGCAAGCTTGCGCTTGTCTCATCCTACAGTTTGCAATATAAAAAAAGCTGCTGCTGCCAGGATTTGAACCTGGGCCTTCGGATATCCGGTCAGATACCGCTACACAGACCTCTACACCACGACAGCAGGACTTCCTCCTGAGCTAGAGTGCCTCAAGTACAAGAGAGACGGGCAATCAACCATGCTCGTCCCATTCTCTCTTATGTCTTTCGCACTCACTCATTCATGCAGACACGAGGCAGACGACATCATGTGTATACTACGTAAACAACTTACATCATGCACTCAGTGGCTTAGAAATGTGGGATGTACCGGCCATGGCCGTTGTGAGCACTGGTTATTATTAGAGCTTGTTTTCGAGAAATTTTTTTTTCTAAATTCGGGGGTAAAAATAGGATAAATAAACATCTGCGCTAAATTCATGCCAGTTCGGGTTTTAAAAAAAACTTCCAGTGTCGTAAATTCGGGGGGAAATCGGGCTCAGTTACTCAAACTAACTGTACTGGTTTAGTACAAACGGTGATGTAACTGCATTTGCTGCCAAACAAGTTAGTGTGCATCCCTACAGACGTCTCAGTGAGGGAAATTTTCCAGCTAAAAATCGGGTTTCACACTAAAGAGGCAACCTTCAATTCGGGGTGCAAGTTCGGGGAAGAATCGGGGCAAACCCTAAAACTATAAAACCTAATAGTGAGTTTTATAAAACTCACTCACTGATGCACACTAACTTGTTTGGCAGCAAATGCAGTTACATCACCGTTTGTGCTAAACCAGTACAGTTAGTTTGAGTAACTGAGCCCGATTTCCCCCCGAATTTACGATACTGGAAGTTTTTTTCAAAACCCGAACTGGCATGAATTTAGCGCACACGTTTACCATTGCGTACCTAAGGGATAGCGTGGTGGTTCTGCGCAATGCGCAAAGCTCTGCTTGTGTCTTGCGCTTGCGCAGAACCATCAACGCCATCCCTTACGAACGCAAAGCCGATAGCGTGCGATATACAAAAACTCGCTAAAGGAAAGTGCTGGTACTGCATGTGCAATCACTGGCTTTGCGTTTAGCACACGCTAGTTCCTTGCGTACGCGGGTGACCCAGAACGAAAGCTGTCTAGTGTCGTAGCAAAAGCTATGCCCCCTACACAAGCTATATACAACAGATTGAGGGTATGATTATTTCATCAAAAGAAGGATTGCTGCAACGGTGTAGATCTTTGTCTACAGAACTGGGTAAGATCATGTCCCGCCCTATCCGTGTAGTTCATCAACAAACGACTTATTTATTCAGCTGATTCCATATCCCACGTCACTTCCTGTGGTCGCCGTCCTCTGTTGCATTTGGGGACAGCTTCTTCGATTGCGGTTCTACGCGTATCGTGTGGGGAAGCATAGATGAGATATTGCGAGACAGATGTGTTCCCTTTTTACATAACTTACATTTCTAATGAGAGAAAAAAAAAGAACAATGTAACCAAGCTGGTGTAGAGGTAGACCTAAGATATCTTTTTTAGGTTTGCTGATTGCGACGGGGTGTCTCGAGTGAGAGCCTCTCCAACAACCTATAGAGGCGCGGGCGTCGTCCTCAATATGGCGGAGAAAAGGATGATTGCCGGTGAATAAATCGCCTTGCTTCATGCCTTCTTCCACGAGACACACTTCAAAAATTGTACAAATACCATAACTCGCGCGTGGTTTCTGCTGTCTTCTTTGTTTTCGTTCACGCCGCTCGTGTGGTAGTTTCTTTTTTTGTGGTAGTATTCTTCTCCGCAGTAGTTTTGCACTGCGCAATTGAGCAGTTCTGTTGCTGTTTGAGTTCTGTAAGCCGGGAAACTCCACCGCACACGAAGGGAAGTTGCGGCAGTTTCGGGTCAGCGCGAAATATACCTGTCGTCTGCTGTGACTACGAGGGGTGTTCAAGTCAAACCGGGACTTTGTCTCCCGAGTGTACAAATGGCTCGCGCTACTTCTTTTTCGTCATCTTCACACGCGACAGGCCTCCTCGTTCACCACGTGGTGGTCCAAAGTTTGTGCAAAACAGAAGACACGTGCTGGACAAGATGGTCGAGAACACGGTGAGCGCGCACATCGAACAGCGAATTATCATGAAGTTTCTCGTGAATGAAGGCGTATAAAGTCATCTGAAATTCACAAAAGACTTCAGGCTCAGTATGGCCACGATACACTTAGCCGCAGCAAAGCGTTTGAGTGGTGCAAACGGTTCCGAGACGGCCGTACATCAGTGGCGGACGATCCCGGCCGGTGCGGCTCAGAGCCCAGTGTCAGAGTTCCTCCAGTGTCAGAGAGAACATCCAACTTGTGGAGTGCCTGATCCTCAAGGACCGACGGATAACATGTCTCGAACTGGCTCCTACCCTGCGGCACGTGCAACATGTCGCCACACAGCGCAGACAGACCTTATGTGTAACATCACAGTAACATTATGGCCATTATTTGGCTCGAAAGAAGGACCTTTCAATGGGAACGTCGAACACTATCATTCATGAACACCTCCAGTTTCGGAAAGTTAGTGCGCGTTGGGTCCCGAGTCAGCTCTCCTTGTTTGACCGGCAGAGAAGACTGGAAATCTCCCAAGAGCTAAGGTACCGTTTCGACACTGATGGATAGCCGTTCCTTGATCGGGTGATCACGTGCGATGAAACGTGGGTGCACCATTTCACTCCTGAGTCTAAACGCGCATCAAAACAGTGGAAGCATCTGGGCTCGCCAGCTTCCAAGAAGTTCCGGAGCACACCGTCTGCGGGTAAAGTCATGGCCACGGTTTTCTGGGACAAGGCTGGCGTTGTTCATGTTGATTTTCTGCCCAATGGTACCACCATCAATAGTGCATATTACTGCCAGGTTCTCAGGGATGTGCATGAGGCGCAGAAGCAAAAGCGGCCGGGCCTCATCACCAAAGGAGTCCTCCTCCTACAGGACAACGCACGCCCGCATACCGCGCATCTCACGACACGCACCTTACAGGAACCTGGCTGGGAGTTGCTGCCACATCCCCCTTACAGTCCAGACCTCGCCCCTAGCGATTTCCATCTCTTCGGGCCACTGAAGGCGTTCCTTGGGGGCCGTCACTTCAGCTGCGACGACGAGGTCAAGAATGCAGTCCGATCATGGCTGCTACGCGCCGGTAAGGATTTCTACGCTGCTGGCATCCAAGCCATCTCGTGAAACGCTGGGACAAGTGCATTAGTTGAGCTGGAGATTACATTGAAAAATAAGACTAATTTCTCGCCTGTCAGTTCATTTTACTTTTCCGAAAAATAAAAAGTCCCGGTTTGACTTGAACACCCCTCGTATAATTCATTGAGTGTTTCTGCTGGGGTCCATTAGGTGGCAAGCAGCCAGCTGGAGAGGCCTCATCCCTGGCCATCGCTGCCTGTCGCTGATCATGTTTCAGAGTATTTGTTATCGCACATATCATATCGTATCACTGCGTATCATAGAATTTAACTGCATGGCAGATGAACTCAAGACATATCACACACGAGAAACAAGGGAGGGAGAAGAAGGAATGGATGCAGGCATGCTCGTCACTCTCTCCATGCGGGGAACCCGATGAGGATAATAAGCAGATTATGAACTTCCGTTTGATGAGCTTGCCGATCCTTCCTCCCCGATAATTAGAAAGCGCGACGTGGCTCTTGAAGGATTACATTATCATACCCCCATTGTCACAATTTTTTTTCCCTTCGTTATTTTTTTAGTTTCTCTCTCTCTTTCTCTGCGTTTCGTGGTTCACTCTGCAGTTTCACCAATGAGAGAGCGCCTGCCACGTACCCGTCTTAGCATAACCCCGTGTCAGCTGCGCGAATTGAAAGATTATGCAGATAGGTTGCCCGTCTACTTTACATGAACATCACACTTCGTGATGCTCCGTGATTGATGGATAGCACCCGGAAGAGAGAAAGAGAACAAAAAAGCTTTTGAAGGTGTCACTTTCTCATCGGGTGATGTGGGGCTCAGCTGCATCATCGTAAAAGTAGCAATGAGAGAGAGAGAGAGAGAGAGAAAAAAAGTGGAATCATAAAAAAATGGAAAATCAAAACTTGGCAGTAAAGTGAGGTATGTGCACGTTGATTTGGTATGCTGCGCGGGCGGTGCATGTCATTGTGAAAGTACGAGGTTGGAGGAGACGCGGAGCTTTGTCTGGAAGAAAATAGGAACGAAAGTACGAGGAGCGTTCAAGTCAAACCGGGACTTTTCATTTTTCGCAAAAGTAAAATGAACTTACAGGCGAGAAATTAGTTATATTTTTCAACGTAATCTCCAGCTGCACTAATGCACTTGTCCCAGCGTTTCACGAGGGCTTGGATGCCAGCAGCGTAGAAATCCTTACCGACGCGTAGCAGCCATGATCGGACTACATTCTTGACCTCGTCGTCGCAGCTGAAGTGACGGCCCCCAAGGAACGCCTTCAGTGGCCCGAAGAGATGGAAATCGCTGGGGGCGAGGTCTGGACTGTAAGGGGGATGTGGCAGCAACTCCCAGCCAAGTTCCTGTAAGGTGCGTGTCGTGAGATGCGCGGTATGCGGGCGTGCATTGTCCTGTAAGAGGAGGACTCGTCTTGTGATGAGGCCCGTCTTTCTGAAACTGGATGTATTCGTGAATGATGGTGTTCAACGTTCCCACAGAAAGGTCCGTCTTTCGAGCCAGTTCTAGACATGTTATCCGTCGGTCCTTGAGGATCAGGCGCTCCACAAGTTGGATGTTCTCAGGAACTCTGACACTGGGCTCTGAGCCGCCCCGACCGGGATCGTCCTGCACTGATGTACGGCCGTCTCGGAACCGTTTGCACCACTCAAACGCTTTGCTGCGGCTAAGTGTATCGTGGCCATACTGAGCCTGAAGTCTTCTGTGAATTTCAGATGACGTTACGCCTTCATTCACGAGAAACTTCATGACAATGCGCTGTTCGATGTGCGCGCTCACCTCGTTGTCGATCATCTTGTCTAGCACGTGTCTTCTGTCTTCTGCTTGCGACAAACCACGATAGTTTCGGCATCGCTGGAATGTGCTCGTGAGGTGGTTTAGATTGGTGTCGCTACGGGCGCACTTCTCCACCCCTCTGAACGAGTGAACGAGCCCGCGTCCGTGCTAGGGGTTTCGCGCGGAAGAAAAACTACGTCGCTGGCGCGTTCCGTAGCTTTTGTCGGAACCTGTACCAGGTGAATGTGTACCACTTGCTCCGAAACCCACTCCCACGTCAAGTAACAGTCAGCGTTCGGTCGTGGTTTTGTACTGCCCCACGTGCGACGATTCGTCAACCATGCGTACTACGTCACGAATATGACAAACAGCATTTGCAAGATTTTTTTTTTTTTTTTTTTTTTTACAGTCGACCCTTGGATGTGCGGAACGCTTTGGCCCGCCCATATGCCTATACCTTCCTCGATGCGAACTGCACTGTGCGCGGTAAAGTTCTTGCTTGCAAACATTCCTGCTGAATCACATTTTTTAAATGATGTAATGTAGCTGACACTCAAATGTAGGAGCCGACATGCAGATTCGTGTTTTTTTTTTTTTTCTTTCTACGACTATCCCCGTCAAGTTTCCTTATTTCCATCCTTCTTTCTTTATATCGAGAGAGTCATATTTTGCCAGCTCCACTTCTCAGTTACAACACGGAACATGCGCCAAGGTGGAGACCTGGGCCGGTTGGTTGTTCATTGCGAGAGAGATACGTTACAGGAAATCGAGCATGCGCAGGAGCATCACATGTGGTATTGTTTGCCAATAAGTTATATATAGAACACATATATACGGTATTGAATGCGCTGTGGAGAAGGCCAGACATGATAGTGATAAATGGAAGTTTATTGCATATCAGCAGCTGTAGTACGTCTGTATCTGTTTTCAGTCCCGGCATAACCGCGATGGCAGCGCGACCTACGCGGAGGACGAAGAGGACCACTTTCTGGGCACTGAGCTCGCCAATGGTCAAGACAGCGAGGATGCGCTCGCCCCTAAAGCCCTGCCATTGGATTTTGGTAAGTGATGTGTTACGCGACCGCATACTTTTTTTTTTCTCTCTCCTTCTTTAGCACGCTTTTCTGAATGACTTTTCTGCAGAAGCGGAGCAAAGTATTCCCTACTGAAGACGTTAGAATGTAAAGGACAAATGAGGACGAAATCTGTACATGGCAAATCGTTAGAACTAAGCTTCGCACCTTTTTTTGTTTTTGGTCGTGAGCTGTATTACCTGGTTCACACTGTTGCATTTTCAGGCGTTGCGGATGCGGCGCGGCACGGTTGTCATGGCAACGAAATACGGCGAACCAAAAGGTATATACGCGCCCCGAGAGTTGGATTCGACCGAAATTCATGCGGTACGGGGGTGGTGGTGGTGATGGCGAGGGGGTGTGCCGTTGTCGGCCTCACAGAGGTGGGCAACGTCACGACTAACGCCCTGGGGAATGTGCGTCCTGGGCCGACTTCTAAGGGAACTGTGCCCACATATGTCTGAAAGCGTCTGAGGAAAACCCAGGAAAAACCCCAGACAGCACAGCCGGCACGGGAATTCGAACCCGGGTACCTCCCAGTCTTCATGCGGTACGGATCATCTCCGACTACGCAACTGACCAATGAGCGAATGAGACATTATGCGTAGTTCACACTGCAACTTCTCTCTGTTACGGGTACTGTACGGATCGCGTGCGGATGCGGTCGTCGTACGACACGCTATTCGGACACATGCGTTCTTGATACGGAAAGCCTCATTGTTTGACCAATGACGCTTCCACTCTTTCAACGTCTATCTATCTGCCCCCCACTCACAAGTGCGCCGTCGCCCATTGGTCAGCTGCGTAGCCGGAGGTAATCCGCGAGACTGGGAGGTACCCGTGTTCGAATCCCGGTGCCGGTTGTGGTGTCTGGGTTTTTTCCTGGGTCCTTTCAGACATATGTCGCCACAGTTTCCTTAGAAGTCGGCCCAGGACGCAAAATCCCCAGGGTGTCAATCGTGCCGACAACGGCGAGCCCTTTGACCACCACCATCGCCGCATGGAGTTCGTTCGAGCGGTTCTCTTGCGGTGCGTATGCTTATTGGTTCGCCGGACTTCGTTGCCATGACAACCGTGTCGTGTCGCATCCGTAACGCGTGAAAATGCAATAGTGTAAACCAGGCATATACTGGAGCCTTACGGAGCTGAGTGTACCGGAAGTTGTTGTTCCTGCACTTGCGAAGGAAGCGCTCACGGTAGTTGCACTCGTGGTCCATACTGGAACCTCGTACCACGACACATTAGGCGGTAAGGTGTGGAAATACAAAATGGTGGTGCGAAATTGTTAATCCGTAAAGGATGTACCGCTCTCACCGACTGTGAATGGAGCTGCGTACCTGAACAGATTCTGTAACGAAAGCCCCTCTTGTGTGATTCCTCGATCGCTATCAGAATATGCGCTATTCGCTCTCTCGTCGCTGCGTTTGGGTTCTGGGCATGCACAGTGACGACCCGTTATTTCTTTCAGCACAAAGAGCGCATGGGGACACCATCCTGAAACTCTGTATCTATTAATTTTATCGCTGTTTCTTGCCTACGCGCTCTCATTTTCATAACGGAATATGCATGAATTATAAACGCAACGAAAAACGTCCGCGTCCCGTTAGAAGAACGTTAAGAAGAAGGTCGAGACAAATTCCTCTCGCGAGTGAGCCTTTATTATTACCGTCTTTTGCACCAGAGGTCGCCAGAAAGGAAATCGCTTTCGAGGCTTCCATCAGCACCAGAACCGCACGGAGCTTTGTACGATGACGGTCAAAAAGGGAAAGCTTAGAAAGGAACAGAGCGAGGGGGAGATAGAGAGAGAAACACGCGTCTCAAAATTCAAAAGTGGCCGACTCGCCTTTTTCTCGGAGTGTAAAGACCTCTCTGCAAGTCCCGCATGCTGCACGTTTTCTTTTTTTTTTTTTTCATTTACATACTTTTTCCCCCTCCTCTCTTTCATATTTATTCAGGCGCTGTTCGGGGCAGGAGGAGCAAGCGTTCACATCTGAGAAAAACGTGTATCTTCTTTCTCTTCCCTCTCCTCAATCTACTTTCCTCTCTTGCCGGGATGAGGTCATTTCTTTTACCTGACCGTTTTTTTTTCTCTCTCTTTTTCTTTTTTTTTCCTGTTTGGACAGTTGGCGGAGAAGCAAAAATTGAGTTACCCCGTCGTCGAATAGTGTAAGCTTTTGCTCCCCTACGCCTTTTTGTATACACAACAGACGATGTGGTAGTGGCTGTTCAGTTCGTCTGGAGAGAAGGCAATCGATGGCACCAAACAAAACCGAGACGAGGAAAGCTGTGATATTGGAATCGATTCCCGAATTTTCTTTTTTAGCCCCACCCCGTACCTTATTTTTCTTTTTTTCTTTTTTTTTGTCGAACCCTAAAGGTGGAATGAAGGGACGAGGTCGTTTCGATAATGAAGTGTGTCTTCAAACTCGGCATTTTTGTTAAGCGGCAGCTGGGTTGAGAAGTGTCGCTTCGAGGAATTTGAATCGATTGATTCGATTGATTGACTTCGATTTGATTTCGATGGGTCTCGCGTTTTCTTCCCTCATTTTTCGTCATTTTGGATTAGGTTTTGTGGTTCGAATTTTGCGTGTGTGCGTGCGCGTGTGTGTGGTTCTTCTTCTGTAGTTAGCGTAAAGATTTCTCGATGTGATCTGCACAGGGCATCGACGAAGCACCTACCAACACATGCGACGTATAGATACATTCATCGTCAACATCGACAACATTCTACATTCTTAAAAACGAACTTCACCGCATAGCACGCTCCTAGCCAACCATCGTCTCGAATAGTATCGTTATCTGCCCTGGGGGCTTAATCGCTTCATCGTCGTTACGGCCGTTACAAGCTAACGAGTGGCGGGAAATTCAAAAAGGCGGGCGGGAAATTTAAAAAGGTGGGCACCTGACAAAACACGTGCACGACGCTCTTCGCACGATACGTGAAGGCCGTGGTACACGTCACGCGCAATGTGTCACGTGCCCACCTTTTTTGAATTTCCCGCCACTCGTTAGCTTGTAACGACCGTAACGACGATGAAGCGATTAAGCCCCCTGATTTGTTGAAAATGGGAAGCGTACGCCTTTTTGTGACAATTATGAACAGCATAAGTGTCACAAAAACGCGTACAAAAAAGGCGAGATGATGGCTGGCTAGGAGCGTGCTATGCGGTGAAGTTCGTTTCTAAGAGTGTACATAGCCTGCTTCCAAGTGGCTACAACGACAAGCTTTCCATTGAGATAAAAGGAAACCAATACAAAAATAACAACAACAACAAATTTATTTTGATGGTGATGATTGGGGAGTTTCACCGCTAGGGGTCGCGATGCTCTACCACATTTGAAATAAATCAATAAATTCCGCTACGTTCGTTTCAAAATCAGCTATATTAGAACACGGGCACCGAGTCACAGCAGTGTGGGAAATATTCCGACACCTCGACTGCGCGCTTAATTTCGGGCCGCGGACGAAAGGCACGTTTGTCTTCATTTTAGTAACTGTTCTGCGAAAGGTGACAGCTGTCATTGCGGAGGAAACCAGATAAGCGCAGTAAGTGTTGGAAGCTGTATTGAGGCGCACGTCACAAAAATTAGATAAGGTCACGCTCTTAGAGACTGCGTGTTCGGTGCGACGGCGGAAGACCGCGTTCCGCCACCACCAGAAACGTTCGACGAGACACGTAGTAAAGAAAGAGAACGGAATCTTAGGTAGCAGTCACTTCGTCTCCCGGCGAAAGATCTGAATAAGCAATGACGCCGGCTGACGCGCAAGAGTGCTGCACGCTACATGCTTCGGCGAGCGAGACATCGGGGAAGTCTGGATCTCATAACTCAGCCCGACTTCAAACAAGGCGAGGTTTGCGGTGCTCTGCATTTTCTTGCCACGCGGGGATTTGCAAAAGCATTTTCATTCAGTGGTGGCTGGCGTGTACGAATTTTGCAGGGAAAGGGGGGGGGGGGTACCCCAGTGTGCTATACACTCTTAAAAATGAACTTCACCGCATAGCACGCTACTAGCAAACCACCATGGCGAATGATATCGTTATCTGCCCCGATTTGTTGAAAACTGGAGGCGTACGCCTTTTTCGGGACACTTACGCTGTTCATAATTGTCACAAAAAAGGCGTACGCCTCCAGTTTTCAACCAATCAGTGCAAATAATGATATAATTCGAAATGATGGTTGGCTAGGAGCGTACTATATGTATATATGTGGTGAAGTTCATTTTTTAGAGTGTACCGCCGTGTAAGTTCACAAGAGATAAACCTATATGCAACGAAATTCGATCCAAAAGCTAATGGGGGGGGGGGGGGGGCGGATGTTCGTGGAGTCTCGAAAACTTTTTTAATTCAGTGTTAGCGCCGCGAAGCAGCTGTGGCTATGAGCAGTGGACAGGCGGAAAGAGGGACAACAGCAAGGAGTGGGGGACAGGGGGTTTGTTTGCGTCCTGGGCCGACTTCAGGGAGAACTGAACATTCGTCCAGAAAGTCTGCCGGAAAGCCCGCGGGGAAAACCTCAGACAGCACAGCCGGCGGTAGGATTCGAACCCAGGACCTTGGGGCTGCCGCCAAGGGCGGACGCTCTCACCCGCTCGGCCATGCCGCTGGCATAAAAACTTCAGTTGCTAGTGTTGTGAATAGAGCCCGGATTTTTAGGCACGAAAAAAGCCTTGTGTTAGGCGCCTCTAAAAGGCGCGAAAAATCCCGATTTAGGCACTAAAAATGGCACTATAAGCACTATAAATTGTTACGTTTTTTCATCTGTAGCACTGAAAGCGCAAAAAGAAATCGAATAAATCAGTTTATTTCCGCAGGAACAATACTGTAAATGGTGGTTGTGACTGTTTTCACAATTTTTTGCTGCACGAAATGCAAAACGTATTGATCCTACTATGGTCAAAAGACAAGACTTCTAGCCATTGCCACCGGTTTCACGACACTTCTCTGGAGGACTTGTCTCGGGCAGCATATACTGGCGATATTCGAACATCGGAAGCTTTAATGTGACGATAAATTTTTTTAGTCCTCGAACTTTTAGGCTTCGCCTTCTGGATTTTGTTTTCAGCATTATCACAGGGGTCGCAATAGTATGGGGTATCAAATACGGGAGATCAATTATGCTCACACTGAACGCGGTGTCACGTGTCACCTTCGCTCGTGTATCCATGGCCCCGACAGCCCGCGAGGAAGGGAGCTTGCCAAACTGTACGGGCTTGTGCCTACCTTCATACCTCACTCCCTCTCGTTGACAAAAAGAAAAGGAAAAAATATGCATAAAGAAAGCTTCGAGGACTCTTCTAAATGCAAGCAGGCAATAACAATGCGTGTTCTAGATTGACAGAAAACCGTTACCAAACATGCTTATACTTTTTAATAACGACCCAAGGGAGACCACAATGCTGGTGTGGAGAGAAAGAACGAGTAAGCTATGTACCAGTAATCGATTTGTAATGCTCAACTTACATTCCAATAGCTTTATACTCGCTTCTTATCAAATGATCGATTTTTTTCAAAATGACGTGCGACGTCACCCATGTAAATTACGCCTCGAGCACGTGTTTTGCCACCGCTTTAGGGACATTATAGGTATTTTTTCGTGTTTAATCGGAGTTTTAGGCATCTACGCCAAAATAGGTATTTATAGGCACTATCAAATCGATACAGGAGGTTCCCCAGCACCCAATTCGTGCTCATGCATCGAAAAGGCACTATTAGAACCACACGAAAAAAAAATAGGCATTTGCCTAGGAATCCGGGCTCTAGTTATGAGCTGGTGGTGGTGGTGGTGGTGGCGATAGGGCTTGCCGTTGTCGGCCTCACGTATGTGCTAGTTATGAGCTACGTATGCTGTGGCCGCGACCAACGCCTATGGCTGATCGACTGAACCGGCGCCAGCTAGATAAAGAAGAGGAAGCCCGATTGCCCAAATGACGTGACGTAGTCAGTCCGCCAACCACTACATTGTTTCGGCGGCCGTATCTATGGAAACGAGTCGCCACTAGCCGCTCGTAGCCATAGAAAGCCTGTGTTTCAAAGGGAAGATAAAGGGTGTGAAGTAAGGAAAGGGAAATCTTCTGCGATGACTGGCTGACGCAGGCAGCATAGCGACTCTGCGTGTCCCGAGCGACTTAGTTAAGAGATTTTCTGTATCGAGATGACTACAGGATTTTGAAAAAAAAAGCAAGAAAAAAAAGAGAACAGCGACATACTTTTGTTCAGGACTTAAATGCAGCCACTAATAGGCAACGATGGGAACCAAAACAGAGCCCGAACAGAAAAAAAAAACTAAAAACCAGTATTTCTTGCTGAACCGAAGCTGCCAGGGTGCACTCTTCAGTTAAAATGGAGAAAATCGAGTACCGCGCTGTGATAAAAAGCAGTTTCGACTGGGGCGAGAGTCCATTGAAGATGATCCACGCGATGGTCGTCCAGTGGAAGTGGTGACACAAGAAAATTTGTCTCTTGTCGAGGAGGAAGTGCTGAGCGACAGGCGTCTGAAGGTGAAGGAAATCTCAGAAAGGCTGGGGCTTTCCAAAACAACCGTTTTTCGCATCATCGGCGAAGGCCTTCACATGAAAAAGGTCAGTGCGAGATGGATGCCACGACTTCTCTCGTCAGTTCAAAAGCAACAGCGCGTCGTCTGTGCGAAAGAGTTTTTGGAGCTCTGTCAAGAGAACGAAGAAAAAATATTGAAGTCAATTGTCACGGGGGATGAGACTATGGTGCTGTACTATGATCCCCTTTCGAAAAACGAGTCGATGGAATGGCGCAAACCAGGAGAAGCACCCTCAAGAAAAGCCAAGGTCACACAATCCACAAACAAGATCATGGCAAAAAAATTTTGGGGGATTGTCAGGGGATCCTCCTCATCGACTTCAAAGAGAGGAACACCACAGTGAATGCGACTTATTATGCTTCACTCCTGCACCGACTGCGAGACGCCATCAAGGAACAGAGGCGCGGCAGGTTGAGTCGAGGTGTCTGGTTGCTCCAGGACAATGCCCCTGTCCACACGGCTTCTGTTGCCAAGGCTGCACTGAAGGAGTGCGGCTTCGAAGAAATCCACCACCCACCCTACAGTCCAGACTTGGCACCGAGTGACTACTTCCTGTTCTCAAACTTGGAGAGGGATCTCAGAGGACGGAGATTTCAAAACGATAGTGAGGTGCAAGAGGCAGTTTCCCAGCATTTTGCGGACAAAACTTCGGACTATTGTTTCAAGGGTATAAGAATGCTGGTTGAAAGGTGTCAAAAGTGCATCGATGGCTATGTCGAAAAGTGATACACTTGTTTCGTCTCTATGACTATTAAAAGTTGGTCGGGCCGGAAACTTAGGGAACCACCCTCGTAATGTGCATTGTGAGAGATCGGAACTACGATTTACACAGCGAGAGCCGCGTTGCAAAACAAATTCGAAACCGAAACTGAACAATACGAAACTGTAACCCAAGTTCGCGAGGCATTTCCTCCTCGCAGGTGTTGCGATCATTCAGTTGCGTTAGTTTTGAGGCCGTCCTTCTGACAGTTGTAGGCTTCTTTGTACGCGATTTTTGTCGTCCAGCATCCCGAAATTTTCATTTGGGCAGTGAAAATAACCACCAATCCTGAGCAGGATGTAACAGGGTGTATACGATGAGTGAACATAGGGCGTATAATATGCTATACCGTAACGTTGCACCTGAAATGCAGGTCTGCAACACGCAGTGTGGCTGTAAAGCACTCCCGTGTCGGCAACAACAAGAACAAAAGTAAATTTGTGTTATTTGAGAATCGTGAGGATGTGCTTGCTCCTAACCCATGGCAATCTGCTCGAAATTAACTTTCATGAACCGGTTGAAACCAGTTCGAACTGATATTTTGCGCTGCTGCGGAGCTGAACCCGAACCCAAACCGAACAAAAAAAAAATATATATATATATAACGCTTCTGATCCCTGCTAATGGGAAGAAAACGTGTAAAGTGAACAGACTAGACGGTCGGACTTGTTGGAACTGTATACTGCGCAAAACAGACACACCCAAGCGCTAACTTCCAACAACTGTATACCGGACACAAAAAGTGTTGCGATAACTTGATTTCGTGTTCAGTAAGCAGTTGTTGGAAGGAAGCGCCTGTGTATGTGTCTTCCCGTCCTGTGTCCGTATAGCGCTTTGGGCTTCGAACTATAGTATGCCAGGTGAAACACCAGGGAGCTGCGCACGGTAAGGAAACTAGCTCTGACGGCTTACTGCAATATTGGCGCGTTTATGACGTCTCCGGAATTAGGCAGTGCGCATTGGGAGAGCGATTTGTTCCGTGGGACTAGTATCGTGGCATTAGCATAGCACATCATTATGCAGATCATGGTATTCACCTGAGACCTTTATGACGCATTGGGCATGCAGTGCAAAAACAACACACTGGTCTTTGCCCCCATAATCTGCACAAATCGGTTCATGTTGTGGAGTCAACGCGTGCTGAATGCGTAGGCTGAACGTACGGCAATGTGGTCCACTTCGGCGAGTATATACCTGAGCATGTGCTCACAGCACACTTGCATAATTAATATTTGAACTGTGATAAAACTTGAGAAACTAACTTCACCAAACATGTATGAATGAAGGTGTCCAAATTGTACCACGGTCTTAACAAAGCTAAGTGTGTATATATCAGATTAAGGATAGGGCACGTGTCATCATGGAAACAGCACACATGGCTCGCATACCGTGAAGCATTAGTAGCCCCTAGCATTAGTAGTTCGTGTAGTTGCGTCCTTTTAATGTCGCGTGTCCTTTTAATCCTTCAAATTCAAAGTACAAATCTTCATATTTTGTCACGGGCCGACTGTAGGCGTTCATCAAGGGCTCCTTTTTACCTTAACCCCATGAGTAGCATTCGATTACACCCCGAAGTGTAGATTAAATGTTATCACCCAGCCTTCTTAATACCCCCAAAGGGCTGACCCTATATACTAGTACTAAGAAGGAAAAGAGCAAAAAACCATTCTCGGAAGCGCCGTTGTCGTTGTTCCTTTCTGAGCTGATTAATCACCTTTCTTAGTTAATGAACCTCGTACCATTAAGCACACGGATATAGTACCTATGGGTACCGGCAGAAGAAAGATCAGTACGCACAGGTGCACCGAGCGAGGGCCGAAAGGGAGAACTGCAACAAGGGCAATGATGAACGGACGTTCCCGAACGTCGTATTATTGCCTTTTTTTTTTCGTTTTTATGAGAGTTTTGTTCGTCATCCCATCCATTGCTCTCGAGGAAGCCACGCAAGGGGTGCCATTGCAGCTTCCGGGAAGTACTATTTAGCCCGCGATACACGTAATTAAGTCGTGGTTAGCCCATCCGTTCATGAAACGTAGCACGCACGATATCACATACGACTCAGTCTGTTTGTAACAACAATAAGTAAGTTGTGACTATGACATGGGGTGATTCACCGCGGGAGAGCAGTACATTATACCTCATTACACGCGAAACATTAGATGTGAGATATGAGAATCAAGTTAAAAGACATAGCGCGCAGACTAACTGGTGCATGATGATGAAGGAACGAATAACCGAGAGACACGGGACACGAAGACAAGCACAAGAGTTCTCAGTACGAGTCTCTCTCAAGTTAAAGTTATGTACAAGCACAACAGTTGAGCTGCCCTCCACTGGCTGCGCAACGCCGCAAAAAGGAAGATGAAGAGGAAAAAAATACTCATGAAAGAGGCACCAATGGTCATTGAGATACAGAGTATGACTCTACAGCGTCTGGAGCAAACCGGTAGACAAGAGGAACTCCAAGAACATCAGAGGACACCGACGGTGTTGCGCGTGGCTCTGACATGGGCCGAGAATTGCTGACAGGTTGAATGTCAATCTGCTAGCAGTACTCAACTGAGCAGAGTTGCCCCCTTTCCGTTTCATAGAGCTCACATTCTGTTAGGACGTGCTCAATGTTCGCTACGACGCCACATTTGGAGCATAGGCTGCTGTCACAGTATCCGATCCGGTACTTGAATTGGGGAGTGAACGCTACATTGAGACAAAACCTGCGCAGGAAGGACGTAAAATAGCGCGGTAAACTGTCTTGGAACTGAGACAAATTTGGTTCCACCGAATACATGAGAGACCTGTCAGTGGTGTCTCGACTCCACTGCTGGCGAGCTAGTGGCTGGAGGAGCTCATTCAGAAGTGATCTCCTGTCTCCTCTCGACAACACTATTGGTACAACCGTACGTCTGAGACTGATTGGCAGCCGTCGCCGCTCTGTTTGGAACGTTTCGTTCACAACAGCATGACACGGGTACAGTGAACGGAATGTTTGCTGTGCAAGCTTGCGCGCTGTACGAGGGTGATTCAAGCGAAAGTCTCGAAGTGTGAGTGAATATCGATGGCTTCACATAGCAGCAGCGTGCTACGATGCTCTCTCAAAAAACACGGTGATGGCGGCGTCCCGAGGCACCAAAACCAAAGAAGTTTCGGACACAACTGTTGAGTGTCGACTGGAAAAGTGATGCCCACCTCGTTCTGGGTCCATCAAGGCCCCGTACTTGAGCACGGCGTTGGGAAAGGCAGTAGAGTCACCAACGAAACCTAGACCCTATGCAAGTAGGTCAGCTGTCTGCGCAGCTCCCTTGTTTCCCTCTCTCCCCTACTGCCGGCGGAACGTCCCCGTTGGTTCCTTCCCCAAATAAAGAGGGTAACATTTCAAGGTGTGGCGCACCGGACTTATGCCGCCTCTACGAATTCCCCCTTACTGCTGCCTTGTGTGTGGACATACACTTTGTCACGTGGTTTCTCGAAACTTCACCCTCTCCCTGCGCAGAGACAAACTGTCGTAGCGACCTCCGGTATATGTGCTTACATATAACCGGAAATTGGCAGGAACGCAGAGGGTTGTTAAAGGACAGTCGGAAACCTATCTATAAAACCGATACCACTACGCCCGGCATCGGCCAACAATCTACCCGACTGATTTTTTTTCGTCCGAAAAGTGCTTATAAAGATCTGCGCTGCTTCCGCGGCCGCAGAAGCTCCGACGGCGTGACGTCACTTCCTAAGCGAAAGAGTGAGAGGACGGCGCTCAGATGAGTAAAGGCGCCGTCCAGACGCCCCACATAACCGCGGCATTCCTTTTCACAAGGTCGCGCCCTCATTGGTTTCTTAGGGAGTGACGTTTTCTCGTTTTTCCAGAGAGGGAATTCCGGAATAGTCTCAGCATCCGGCGTCTGCTCTTGTCACGTATTCCGTCGAATAACAGTTAAACTACACCACTATCTCGCGTGGTATTTTCGGTACCATGGTCAGTGGTCCAGGTGGAACAAAATGACAGCAGTTTCGAAATCGACAGTAGTCGAAGTAATGCGTTCAGATTTTCACATTTTTGGAGTTCTCAAAGAGCACCTTGGTGACACCAAGATTCAAGACGGCGGTGAACTCAAGAATACGGTACACGATTGCTTGCGCCACTCTTCTGAAACGCTTCCTTTCGCAGGATATTCGCGTTTTATTGGCGCAAGAGCGTTAACATCGGGGACGATTACTTTGAAAAATAGATGGCGCGCAATTTCGCCCACACATTAAGTACAGATTCATTCGCGGATTTCATTTGAATCACCCTCGTATAGATAAACCCCCCTTTGTATTTGATGAAAAGAGGGGCGTTCGGTCAAAAGCGGTTCATTTAACGGCTGGTTATTTTGTGTCGATTACGCTCTCAATCGCAAACATTAAGCGGTCTACAATAGACCAAAAACTGTAAAAGAACAAAATCTGCAGTGGATCGAGCCTCTCTTTTTAATATACAAACTAGATAATCAGTATAGGGAACAGCATTCTCACTTTCCTCACCGTCGCAGCTTTTGTCGTTCTCAGCACGTACCTCCTTTCTGTAAAGCTCATGCACACGCGAAATCACAATCCCTCTTGGGAAAAAAAGTGACCTCATACATTATGCGGTAGCCGACGCCTACACGTACTCCCGCGCGCAGATGAATATGCTCGGCAAGGTGTTCGGCTAGAGCTTCCTTTCGCACCTATTTTCCGAAGACGATGATAGATGTCTTTAGGGAGCGCAAAGAAGCGATACAGGAAAACGGCGCAGCTGCCGTTATGCCCAGACCTGTTTGTTTTCCGCGGTCAATATCTGAAAGGGAAATGTCGCCGTATTTTACGGTCGTATAAGCTCCCACCTGGCCCGTATGTACTGACCTCTAAGCGTTGTCGCGCCGTGATTTATGGTAAGCAGTGTCCGGCGTCCGACGCCGGTCGTGGGAGTCCAGTGTCGATGGATGGGCGGGGAGTGCGGCAAGGAGATACTTGTAAGGAGTTGCGTTAGGCCGTGTATGACAAGGAAGGTTCCGAAAATTGGAAAAGGTGAGCTCTGACCCGAAGGCCGCTTCTCGGCAGATAACGGATGTGGTATAGTTCTTCTGTACGTTTGAGAGCCCTGAAATCGAAGCGCGCGCGCGCGTAGGTGCACTCGCCTCGTGTCACGTGGTACACTTTCGGATTGCGCGCGCTTTCTTTCCTTAAAAAGAAAAAAAAGAAAAAGAAGAGAAAAGTCCACGCAAGGCGTACAATTACAAGACAATACAACAACAAGGGAACATTTGCGATGGGTGTTTCATGACGCACCCTCTACAACATTCCAATTCACATCTCGGCCCTAAGACGAATAATTAGAAAGATAGCTAATTAATTGCGCCTAACTAATCAACCGCCATGAAAAAGTACAAGCGACAAGACCACGCGACTCATCATAATATTCTGCAATTTTCATTCGCTTATGACGCACAGTGTTGTTGTTTTTTGCTTTTTAGACCCCGGTGCACGTTAGCTTCGACACCCTGTATACACCAGAATGTTGCCTGCCAAAGAATATTTACGACCGTACTTCGATTTATTGACCCGCTACAGAAGGCTAAGAAACAGGTAATGCATTTGTGTCAATGGGACGGACAGTTGTCTGTATATCAGGTCCCTTTTCTGCACACTCTACAAACTTTGGCAACATGTTCCTGAGCTTGGGGCAAGGACAAAACACAAACACGAACGGCACAAGACTCAGTCTTTTGTCCTTCCCTCATGCTCAGGGTCATGTTGCCAACGTCAAGTACACTCATATACTAGCTCACTTGCATTTTACATCTTTGACGACTTTGACAGCTGCCACTGTGTTGTGCTTGAGGACCTGGATCATATTCTTCTTCATTGCTCCCACTACCAACCTTCCCGAATCACACTCTCCGAGTCTCTTCGTCATCTGGACTCTCGCCCCTTCTCCCTATCGAAATTGCTTGGTCCCTGGCCTAGTCCGGCCCAGCAACGCTCTGCGCTCAAAGCTCTTCTGACGTTTCTGCACACCATCGGACTTCGATCGTTATTGTGAAGGGGCTCGTTATTTTATTCCCCACATTCCCACCAGCAATGGGGTAGAGTATCGCCTGTGGCGATGAACCTCCCCACTCTCCAAAGCCAAAACAAAGTCGTTGTTGTTACGTCTTTGTTCAATGAACATCGACTTCCACTCAAGAGACATATTCTTCTTACTTCACGTGACCGTGTCAGCAGTGCTGCTGAGCCCCCTAACCGAAAAAAAAAAAAAGAGAAGAAACGGGTGCACTATGCTAGTAAGTTATATTCCGCTGGTCATCTAGGACATTATTTTCACAATGAGCCCGATCGTATACCTGCTTCACTACACACAGGTTACATCATCCTACATGACATCACCATTGTGCAGCTATCAAAGTCTGTCTCGTGATTTTGTTTCTCGTTGCTGCACCAAAACCCTGTGCACGCGGTGCCATACTGAAAAGGGGGATAGGTCATGCTCCTGAATTTTGTTCAATTGTTGCTAAGTCACACCCTAAAAACGTTGCTAACAGACACGTAAATTTATGGTAACATTTTCCATTTGCGTTATTCGAGGAATACCAGCTGCTATTACCTTGCAAAATATTCATTTGAAGTTTTTCGACATATCTCCTTATTGCATACAGAGGTTCAGTTATTGGAGTCGATAAATTGATTAATCAATTATATTGATTGTAGCGTGAAATTTAACAATGTGGCTCGCAGTTAAAAGTAAGTTGCCTGTATAATGTTTAAGTTGCTTGTTTAGTCATCGACTGTTCTCCAAACACTGAAACCTCGCAGCCACGATCTTCCAGACGTTTCATGCCCGTATATACCTATGTATTGTTACAGATTTTTAGAGCATCACGTCGGAAGTATAGTGATGAAGGAATATGTGCAAACTCCCCCTACGCATAAATCCACTCGCGAAGAATACGAAACATTTTCGCTCATGCCAGTACACATGAACAACAATTACAGACAAACCGATGCTCGTACACAGACCGTTATATCAACTTTGCGGAATTTCGAATGGCCCCGTACACATCGCAGCTGCAACGTTGATTGCATATTTTTCAAGTTTGAGCCCTTTGCAGAACTCTGAGCACTATAACGCATCGTGCGTTTTCGTTTCGCCACAACATCATCTGTTGCAGCACGCATTCGCGTGTACGAGAGAGTACGAGAAACGTCGTGCAAAGTGCGAGAACGGATGGAGCGCACTTAGGCTGCAGATAATGACCGCGTGGGAGTTCAAATTGAATTCCCGAGATGGCCAACTTGACGCTAAAGATTTACGGGCAGTGAAAGCACGAGAATTTCGACGCAGTCTAAATAATGCCGCACGGAAGCGCTTTGCGTTCTCAGACGTTTTGTATCGCGAGATGTGAGGGAGTGGTCATTGCAGTCTGGCATTACTTTGTTAACGGCTTGTGCGAGACGGACAAGATGTAGTGAAAGAGCGAAAATTTAATGAGCGCGTTGCCAAACATGGAACACGTCAACACATCCCCGAGTTTGAGCAGTACAAGCCTTGTCCTCTGTTGTTGTCTGTATTTCCGAGACTTGACGCGTCCTGTGTTGTGCGTTTCTTCTTTGGCTCTTTTGTTTTAACCGAAAACTGGGGATTATGCTGCCGCCTTGGTCGTGTTTGCAGTTGCACCACCTCGCTTCCATAGTCGTTTTGTGCTTAGAAAGCGCATGCATCCGGCAGTAAGGCGCGATACCTTTGTTTGTGATTTTCTGTTCGACACAGTTTGGTTTCGGTAGTGATGTCTACCCAGAGTTCGAGGTAACTCGTTTCTGTAACTAAGTTCCCTTTTTTTTTGGGGGGGGGGGGTAACTTGTAACTTAACTCGGTACTTTTGAGCCGTGGTAACTTTCAGAGGAACTCGTTTCTTTTTCAGGTAACTTTGCCAAAGTAACTTAAGCTAAGTTTCAAGTTACTTTTAATTCGCTTTCCACTCACGTCCACATATTTTGTTGCTTTCTCTCCGGTGTTTTCATGGCATTTTATGCCACAAAACGTGATATTCAATCAATGACAGTATTCTATTCAGGAAGTAAGAACTGCTGCCATTGTGCGCTCACAGGGAGTAAGATGCAAAGCGTTCGAATTGTTGGACATAAACGAAAACGATCTAAGCGTGTTGCACTCCTCCACAGGCACCTAAAGGTCTGACTCAACTGCTCACGCGCGCTGCACCTGTGTAATGCTATTTTGTGTCTGAAGTAACTTGGAAACAACTCGTTCTTTTTTAAAAAGTAACTCCGTAACTGCAAGTTACATTTCAGGCCGAACAACTTCGTTATTAACTTAGTTACATTTCCACACGGTACTTAACTGGTAACGAGTTCTTTCTGATGAGTAACTTCTCGATCTGTGTGTCTACCCTACTAGCATTTCAGCTAAGTGTCGCTGAACAAGTGACCCACAGCTGATGTTTAGGTAGCAAACAAAACGACAGGCAAACTGCGGGTACACGGACATCGTACAGTATTAACGGGTCAGCTCAAACGCTATGGTGTTGCGGAGCAAAATGCAATGACCTCCAGCTCCTGCTCCACAGGATGAAGCGAGGCATCTGCGTCATGCGACGAACCTGGTCTTAAGCTCCAGTAAACAGTGCCTTTCTCGTAGGAATAAATGTATCTGATAGCTCCAACACCTTTTCAGGTAACTTTGCCAAAGTAACTTAACGTGTTTTCTTCCCCTGCAATTTCCCATTTTTATGAAAGGAAAACTTTTTTCGCGCCAAATTTTCGAAACTTTTGTATATCTACAGACGTATAAAATAAAGCTGCGGATAATCGATGAAGGTTTATATAAAAACAAAACAAAACAAAGAAGGCTAAAAATTTAGACCTGCCAAATCCCTATCGCAGATACCGCCGCGAACAACCGTTTCAGTCTCTCAGTTATGCTCCTTCATGAATAGTCACATTCTCGAAAGATGCATTACCATTGTTAGGTAGGTAGAGAGAGAGATGGCAGACCTATGGCAACCTCTCTCACTATACACACAGGCTCCACTCCTTTCTACAGACGTGTGTATTCCCTTCAACGCTTGCCACACGGAAATGCCAGCAATAATGGTTACGCTCTTGGAACGAACTTCAATATCGCTTCCCAGTTGAAAACTGAATCCAGCCGACCGTGCAATGAACCAATAACGACGTCTCTCCTCTCTGACACGCTTTAATAATAACTCGAACATCGCAGCCGTTAAATCGATATCGAGCTCTCAAGCAAAAAAAACAAAAAAAAAAAAACAGGAAGACGTCATATCGCCGTTTTTCAGTTTCCAAACCATTTGCCTTGGAAGAACACATTTTGTGTATCTCTTTCTATAGTACACAACTACTGCGTCGTCGCGTACGTTACGAAAAGCAAAGGGGCTTGCTTCGTTCACGTTCGAGAGCTACATCACTGACAAGGGAAAGCGAAGGGAGGGAGTAGCTGACGTCTGTGGACATAAACTGTCTTTCGGTCTCTTTTCTTTCTTCTTTTTTACTTACAGGGTGACGCAAATTGCGCGGGACAAGCTCCCTCCACCCAAAGCTTGTTCGATAGCATTGGTTTTGTTCTTCGGAACTGGTTCTGCATCGGTTACGAGATTGCTCTTCCTGTCGTGGACGTCGCAAATCTCAGCGCGTTCATGCTCGCCGAATAAAAGGTGCCGTTATATTGGCAGGAATACAAAAGGAACTGGGTTTGGTCCATTGCGTCGTTCGTAAATTAAAGGATCGGTCGCCTCCGGAAAACCATTTATGAAATCGATACAATGACACAATGATTGAAGAAGGAAAAAATTATTGATTGATTGATTGATATCATTATGTTCGGCATCGGCCAATAATGTACCTGGCTAATTTGTTCGTTCCAAATAAAAAAAAAGTGGTGAGATATTAAGTAAACGAACTTTAAAGATAAGCGACGCTTTCGCAGCTGCAAAGGCTCCCGTATGATTACGTCACTACCTAAGCGGAAGAGTGAGAGGACGGCGCGCAGAGGGGAAAGGCGCCGTCCAGCCGGTAGCGGCATTCCTTTCCTCAGTGTCGCGCCCTCATTGGTTCTTAGGGAGTGTCGTTTTCGCGTTTTTCCAGAGAGGGAATTTCGGAATACTGTCAACATCCGTCGTCTGCTCTTGTCACGTGTTCCGTCGAATAACGGTGAAACTACGCCACTCTTTCGCGTGGGACTTTCGCTACCGTGGTCAGTGGCCCGCGAGGAATAAAATGACACTATAGTAGGAAATCGAAATTTGCGTTTTCCCTCTTCTCTGCTTCTCAACAGGCGCGACAATGCGGGGCGGGCTCCCATTGGTCCAGGCAAATGCGCTTTGCCGGGATGATTGGACACCCTGTCTGCACCGCCGTGTCGCGCCTTTTAATGAGGACGGAAGAGGGAAAGTAGGAAAGTGCAAATTGCGGTTTCCTCCACGGGTATATTACGAATGACGTTATGGATGGATCGCATTCCTTCTGTGTTGCCGTTATGGTAACGGCATCTTTAACTCCGCCAGGATAGATTTTCGCGATTTTCGCCCCTTTAAATCGATTTGTTGCGTCATCAACAGTCCGTCTAAAAGTGTCGGTACCATAAGGTATAAAAAAGTCCGAAACCAAGAGCAATTTTAGTCAGGATATCGAGCTGATTTTTCTTTCCGTTTCTTTCTTTTCTTTCCCTTTTTCTTTTCGGTTTTCGATTGCTGTGAGGTAGAATACGGCATCTGTGGAGGCTCAGTATAACATTAAGGAATGGCACAAGAAGGCTTGCGCAGGGGACATTCCAAACGGTTAGGATAGCACAGGCTTAAGAGAACCACAACTCTATTCCTAGAAAGAGGAATGATTATCTTGAGTCTTGAGGAGCGATATGGAAGAGTGTTGCTCAGCTAGTGGACGTATGGTTCCAAGGTATCCTGTCCATGGCACCCCAGAGGACCTCACGACCTGCCCCGAAGCGCTAGCAGTTCAGCAGTAATGTGATCCGTGTATTCTGGCCGTTCACAAAGGGAATATGTTCTCTTAGTGATCGAAAGGCCATCTCAATTGCTATCCCAACCTGGTGCTAATATGCCTGGACCAAGGGAAACGTTCAGCCTAGACCGGTGCAATCTCCCGCGGACTGGGCGTCCGCGCAGTATCCACTATCGCTGGACTTCCCGACATTTACGTACCTTACACGGAGCTGCTTTGTATTGCATACTGCATTGCTGCGACTAGCGTGGTGAACACAGGGAGATTTTTTGGTGAAGGACGTCAAGTCTATTTAGTAGGACGTTTGGGACCGCTACTGGTCTCAGTTACTATTCGGAGTACCATATCTTCAACTTCATATATATTCAAACTCAAACTCAACTCGACAACTTTATAGCCGGCTTCACCTGAGACACGCGTGCGTTAGGAGAAGCGCACTTTACAATTTCATCCCGTTAGGGTAGGGACACTGATCCAGTTCAAGTTTGACGTAGCATTCGCTTGTTGGGCAAGAGTATGTGAGAAAACCCTGAAGTACTTTTTAGTCTTCATAAATGTGTAGTGTCTTGTATGTGTGTACACGAAATTAGTGTCGGGAGGTCAGATTTGCTCAATAGGATCCACTATAACTGCACTTTGTACGGCATAGCGTTTGCAGGGATGCAGTATAATAGGACCACCACCACGAAGTCAGCATCGTATCATACTAATACCAAACTGTAGGGGTATATATTTTCATTGCTCCAGAACAGTTTGAACATGTGAGACTGTTTCAAAATGCGTAGAAAACGGTTTTTAAACATAATGGTCGATTATATATTTTGGTGTCAAAAATACCAGGAGCGTGCACTTGATTAAAAACGTTAAAATTGCATAAAAGGTATAATCAAGGGTTGTAATTTTAATGAACGATAACATGAACAACACACACATATCATAGCAGTTTACTGGAAAGAAGTATGTGACAGCACATCATCGGGACTGTATATTTCAAAGTGCCTGTGGGAAAAACAAATAAATAAAAATAAACAATAAGAAGAAAGAAAGAAAGTGTGTCTATGCCACGTGTCTAAGTAAATATAATCAACTCCTAGTATCTCCAGTGTCTTCTACAATCTAAACTATGGTGTGTTTCAGTCGCGTTGATTTACAACATATTGCCATTCAATATGCTTGTCATAAGACAAAGTATAATAACCTATTGTTGGACCTATTCGATTGCTTATTGACGACAGGATTGACGAGCAGATTCACGTCATAGACCTGCAGTTGTGTGAAATAGTGCATGTAAATAAATAATGAATAAATATTCATTCATGCTCATTCATTATGCAGACCTCTGTGAAACCATGATATGCGGCAGGGGGAGGCAGTGCGAAGTGAACAAGCATGGTGAGGCGACGTGTATTTGCCAGAAGTTCTGCAAGAAGAGGAAAAAGCCGGTCTGCGGATCAGATGGAAACTACTACATAAACCACTGTGAGCTCCACCGTGCTGCGTGCATGGCAGGGAAGCCTATTACTATTGATCACAAAGGAGTTTGCAACAAGAAAAAGGGTAAGTTGAATGTCGAACCATGGTAAAAATCGAGAAATGCAGAAACTTTGTGAAGCACGGTCAACGCAAGTGATAAAAAGATAAAAACACTGGAACTACTGTTCATTAACGTACAAGCTTTCTTGCAGTAGTCTGCATTTCTTCAGGTACATACCTGACGAAATGCAGATAACATTTGCTAATTTATAATTTTGCTAATATTAAAGATCGTAATAAACGGGCTTGACTATAACGCAATTAAAATGGCTGCTTCTCTGCTTCGAGTTAATGGGAGGTTCAAAAAGGGTGTCGCCTCCGAATTATTGCTGTTATTTTTCGAATCTATCATAGGTTCAATGTATTGAACTCCCATGTAAATTCCTATGTATCTTGATAGCATGCAAATGTTTACTTGTGTGGCAAGTTGAGCGGCATGCTTGTCAGAGCTTTCCCTTGTTCGATAGTGACTAGTGTAATAATAACTGGGAGTAGATTGAATGACTCATGTAGTATGTCGTTGAGCAATTGGGTAATCAATAGGCAAAACAGTATCAGGGGATATGTTTTACAAAACCTAGCCTAATTCATTTTAAAGCTCTCACTTGGCACACACTATATTTTTCCAAAAGCTGTGGAAGCAAATTCTTTAAAAATAGTGTCTGCATTTTGTCCACAAGGCTGTGAGAGCACATATTAAAGTGTTGTGAAAACCAAATTGTCAAATTTGGTTGTCAAACCAAAATCGAACTGTTTTTAGAATTATTTGGTAAAAATTAAGAATTAAGATGTGTGAGTATAATTTGCCGGTAATTTATCGTATTATTCTAAAAGATTATGCGTGCAAGCCAGTAGGGAATCCCAGCTCAAATGTACCTTATCTCCATGCCCTTAGGCTCCTCCGAGCGTGAAACAACGACTGAAAGGCAAGAACTGACAACACCAGTGACAGAGCAGAAGCTAGAAAGGACGGAGGTTCCGGCATCATGGACTAATGTTCCTACCCCTGATGCCCGCGTTACGACTACAACAGAACCTGATGATTCAACACAACAAGAATGCACGCAGCAAGAATATGACTTCATGAAGGAGAACCTCCTCTTGTACAACAGTGCAAAGATGACAGACAGTAAGAAGACAGGTATAATGGCAACTGCTTTATCTCACACATTGTATTGTGTGCACTGAGAATCAGCTGTGTAGGATATTTGCATAGTCACTATTACATTCTATGTGAAATGTTGAAATGTTAGCAATGCAAAATGCACTAAAGTATCAGCATCAGTGGCACTTAGTGTTAATTATCCAGTGCCCATCCTGGTAGCTGGATTGGCACTTTGTCACGTTTGTTTTCTGGATTTTGTGGATTTTATCCCAAGTGACGACGATGCAAGTCGGAGGTAAAAACAGGTGTTAACCGAGCTTAACCACTATTCTCTTATCTCAGCATGCTGAGCGGGACCTCCAGTCAGAGCTGCAGCGTTCTTGCACTGTGCACAACTTACAGTTATGAACCATCTTATGTTCTGCAGGGAACGAGTACTTGGTTAGCCTGATGTTCTCCCACTATGACCACAACAACAATGGCCTGTTAGAAGCCGAAGAGCTGTGGAAGGCAGGGGAAGAGGATCATCTCGGCCAGCTGTCTACTGTGTGCATCTTGGCAGACATGCTGCTCTTTGACGACGCCAACCATGATGGCCGCTTGAACATCAATGAGTTCTATCTTGCCTTTAGTAAGTTATACAGTAAGTTCAATGGGTTTCCTTCCTTCTGTCCCCCGACGGCCTTCTTTGCACGCGTGAAACCCAGTTATATCGGTACAGGTCTTACAAAGCAGTCCATTGTCATACTCGCTCGCATATCGGATGCTCTGTAGCAAGAGCCAAAGAAGTACATCGGCAGCACCTGCGTTATTTCTACGTGTAGTGTATCATAGTCATCGTCGCAGGAACGCAGTTCGCCATCGGTTTTGTGGCAGTTGGCAGTTGGCAGTTCAGTGTGGCAGTTGGCAGTTGGGTTGTGTCGGTTGGCAGTTCAGTGCTGTGTCCTCGTCTCTTTTCGTGTTCCGTCCTCGTCTTTCACTGCACTGAGGGTTTTATCCCTTTTAACTATGCATTATTATGATGCTCAGATTCACCATGCAAATATAAATTCTATAGCCATCATGACACCACTGTCAGTAGTTATGATTTGCGTTCTACAAAGCAGTGGAGTTACCTCAAGTTACTTTAAAGGGGGAGGGGGAGAGGGATATGTTTACTACCAATAAAAAAAAAAGAAAGAAGAAGGGAAAGTACCTTAAAGGGATGGTAGCATCTGTTCCAGTCAATTTTGAAACTACATGTACTATATAACGTTATTTTATTCTTCCTGGAACACTGACCACGGTATGAAAAATCCCGCGTGAAAGAGTGGCGTATATTTAGAGCCTGAAGTTTTCGGGAAATATTTTTTTCTAAATTCGGGGGGTAAAAATCTGGTAACTCAACATATGCTCTAAATTCATGAGAATTCGGGTGGAAAAACTTTTGAGTATGCTAAATTCGGGGAGATATCTGGCTCAGTTACTCAAATTAACTGTGCTGGTTTGGTACAAATGGTGATGTAGCTGGATTTGCTGCCAAGCGAGTTAGTGTGCATTCCTATGGACGCTTGAGTGAGTGCAATTTGCCGGGTAAAAATCAGGTTTCACCCCAAAGAGGCAAACTTCAATTCGGGGTGCAGATTTGGAGAAGAATCAGGTTAAATCCTAAACCTCCAGGCTCTACGTATATTTGACTGTCATTCGATGGGATACAGGACAAGACCAGACGCCAGATGTTGAGAGCATCCCGAATTCCCTCTCTGCAAAAAAAACAACAAAAAATTCACCCCCTAGGGACCAATGAGGGCGCGACATTGAGAAAAGGAATGCCGCGGACATCTCGCAGAGTTACGGGACATCTGGACAGCAACCTCTCACTCCTCCGCTAAGGGAGTGAGTGAGTAATTTGTAGTCGAATCAACTCTGATCTCAAATTAATCAACTGCTCCAGCCTAATGTGCTCTGTAAGAGACGTGGCTTCCGTCACATACACAATTGTGCACCACATAAAAGGTAGGTTCATTTATGGGTACTAGATGGAGATGTTGGCTGACAAACATCGTTCAGAGAGATAGCAAGAAAAGGTCTAGTAGTTTAAGTAACCCTTGCGGTGAACATACACACACCCCAGATAAGATAAAGTGGTTATGGATGTAGTAAAGCCGTTCTATGGTTATTATTTCTGAACTCTTATCGCTATAAGTGGGTTTCTCTGCACTATATAATCGTTGCATTATGAAGCATGACCCTTTGTTTTCTGTACGCCTGTGCCCTCTCTGTTATGGGCGTGTGTCTGGTGGTGGTTTGTCATCAGAGGAATGGATGTTGAACAAGCCTGCTGACTGTGTGCATATGCCCTGTGAACGCCTCATGTTCCCATTCAACCATGTCCTGAACAGCTAATTGCTAGTACCTAGCGTTTAATGGAGCAGTAAATAAAATACTATATCTCGCAGTGTGTAGTCTTATTCTGATTGGAGTAAGTCATGCTCAACCAACATATAGTATTGCCACTGTGCTCTAAGTTGGATGAACAGTTAGTGAAGTGGCATTAGAGTTTCAGCATAGTTACACTAGAAGGGAATCACACTGCAGCAAATGCCTTTTGTCTAACTTTGTGTGTTCTTACATTTTCAGGCGTTTCAGTGGTATCATTAGACAAATCACTTGAAGTAAACCATGTTACTGCACGTGTGGGCGATAATGTTGAAATAAAGTGTGATGTTACTGGAACACCACCACCCCCAATAGTGTGGCGCAGGAATAACATGGATCTGTCGACATTGAGCGAGGATGAAATCAAGGTGTGTATCCATGAGCTGCAGTGGAGGCAGTTTATATTCAACCTTATGAAGTTCTAACACTCTTATACCCACGAAATGACCATAAGCAACATCCCTGGAGAAGGATGTGACATACTTACGAACATACTCTAAGCATAGCCCACTACTACAAGTACTAGATGACAGAGAAATGTGTGTAAAAGACGTCATATGGAGATACGTAGCACGGCGCACCCCAAATCGTGAATCATGTCAGTGCATGTTGCCTAGGAAACCATTCTGCTCAGTATCAGCAGAGCCTTCTTTTTCGGAGTTAACCCTGGTATAACACATTCTTAATCACTCAATCTGCCTCATCGTCAAACAAACTTGCCAACGTGCAAATTTGCCCATCAATACAGGCAGTAGAGAATGCTAAGCGCTGCTCATTCTTAGACCCTGAAGTTTTCGGGTTTTATATTTTTCCAAATTCGGGGTGTAGAAATCGGGTCAATAAATTGATGTCGAAAATTCATGCAAATTCGGGCAGAAAAATTACCATCAGACTGAGTTGGCGGAGAAATCGGGCATTATTGTAGAATAAACGTTCACTGTACCATTTATCCAGAGTGCCAGAAGGAAGGGGCAATCACATATTTTGTGAGAAACTAGTATGTCGATGCCTTGAGGTGCCTAGCCTAGGTGCAGTTTTGCAGGTAGGAATCGGGTTTAACCCTAGATAGGTGAACCTCAATTTGGGGAGCAAATTCGGGGGAAAATCGGGTTTAGCCCTAAAACATCATGGTCTACTCATTCTGCACAGACGGTTGCCATCTGTGAAGGATTATTCTTCGTTCCCGCACTCAGCAAGCGCCCAGGATGCAATGCGTGTGCAAAGATCACTGGGATTTTCTGAACTCGTCTGTTCGCGAAGGCCCAGAACGTGCTGCCCACTCGCTAGTCGCACGACAGTGCCGTAAACCGAGCTTCACCTAAAGCACGCAGGCATTAAGGGAAGCCGACTTGCAGAATGGTGACACCTAATGTTGCCAGAAGGTGTCCTGAAATGTTCCCTCCATGTGTTCGGGATATCGACGACTTGCAGTTTCCCAGTGCAGCCGTCAAACTCGGAATTAATAAAGGCGATTCTGTTGCTTTCGTCTGTATACAGTGACCAAATATCGCTTCGGGAAAAAGAAGCCGATGTTATCAGACGGAGATGGAAGGCTGCCCAGCAAGGAAGCATCGACAAGTTTTTCTGGCCTACTAGTGCTTAATAAAGTTGGCTTTTGAAACGAAATTCATTTTTTCGGACTGCTCGATCATTCGAACTCGTGCGCGATGCCCCGCAGAGTCCGACAAATCGGTCGGTGACTGTAAAGGCAATGCTGGATGCCTACTGTAGTTTCTGCGGGGAGAAATTGTGTTCTTTGTCTAACGAAGTAGTATAACTCTGTCTCTTACAGGTCTTTGTGGACGGATCCCTCTACCTTACAAATGTGCAACTCGTTCACTCAGGAAACTACACATGTCACGCACAACGAAACCGTGATGTGACGCAGACACACATTCTTCATGTTCAGAGTAAGTATTCAGAGTAGTGTTGATTGCAATGTATACAACACTGAAGCTCAGGTGAGAGCATTCCGAACATTTTCCAGTTACCATGCCTGAGAAGATAACCTAGCTTACACTACCCAAATATGCGATTCCTTTAACTCTAGTGAACGTACTATCTACTGAAGGACTGTGCTATTAGAGAAGCATAGCTCTCGTGCGACTCTCTCCTTCCTATCCTGCATCACAAATTTCTCAACAAAACTAGCACTGGTGATTGGGGATGTGTTGGTCGAAGTTACGCAGGAATTCCTTGATGAGGAAAAACCTGGAGCTGTTTGGATTTTTTCCCAACAAAAGCAAAACAATGCATGACAGCGCCAAGGGGGCGGCGTCAACATCATGGCATCGGCATTAATAATCATTACAAACTCAAGTGTGGCACGACCTTCGTGAACAATGTCATTTAAAACCTTCATGGCATTACGGGATAATGTCATTTGTTCTGCCCGTGTGGTGCAGGTATTAGTTGATTGATTTTGGGCACGTTAAGTAGTGGCTCCAGAGTGCAGGGAGTCCATTTTACTAGACGGTGTCACAATTTTTTTCTGGTGCGTGACACTCTTGATGAACTTCCATGCTCCAGCTTGGAGGTCGGAGCGCGTAAGTGCTGCTCCAGCTCCGTTACGTATAGAGGAAGTGAAGTCTGGAAAACAAATCAACCGCCTTGGAAACTTCTCCCGGGCGCATAGCGTGCACGTAGCTCTGAAAGACCATTTAGTAGAGGCGCCTAAGTACGATGGAGAGGGTACACCAAGCGAGTTGGGTAGAGCCGCTACTTAACGTGCCCTTATGTCTCACTGTCCTAGTTGTCCTCCCAAATAAACACATTTTTTTAATGTCCATAATCGCGAATGACAACGAAAGTCGTTTGTATTCTTACAGCCATGCCAGAGGTCCATGTCATACCAAAGTTACAGTCACGGGCTCCAGGAGAGCTGGCCGAAATGGAATGCCATGTCATTGGCGTTCCCACTCCTAGGGTCACATGGCTTAAAAACGACGAAGGTTTGAAGATGGCTACAGACAAGTACACCATAGTTGGTAGGTTTATGCAATATGTATCGGAATTTCCGATGCCATTCATTGAGAGGAAGGTACTGACCTCGTCTCTGAGTGATCTGCCATGTTAGAATGCATTAAGAAATGTGCCGGGAACAGTAATGATGACAGCTCCACAGGGCAATTTAACTGATGTTGCTTCCAGGCAATGGCACAGCACTGATGGTGGGCAAGATTACATACAGTGACACAGGGGCATACATGTGCGTAGCATCTAACCCTGCAGGGTCTACCAGGGACATTAGTTCTCTCGTGGTGCAGGACCAGCCAACACCAAGTAAGTCTTAATGCACATTTCCCACTGGGGATGCTTTCAGATTGCTGGAAGACCCCTTGCACTGTTCGCCTCTCCAACTACCTGTAGAGGCACTCACGTCACCTTCAAGATGGCAGAGAAAAGAAGGACTGCCGATGAATGAATCAATCAATAGAATCAACCTGCTTCATCCCTTCTTCCACAAGACACGCTTCAAGACTTGTACAAATAGCATAACTTGCGTGTCGTTTTGTTCCGTCTCCGTTGTTTTCATTCACGCCGCTCCTGGAATAGTATGTTTTTTCTCTTCCCCTTCTCGGCATTGATTGTTGTTCTCTGCGATATTTTTGCACTGCGGGACTGAGCAGTGCATATTGCAGTGTAAGCCGGGAATCTCCATCGCGCACGAAGGAAAGTTGCGGCATAGTTTCGGGTCGCCGCGAAACATATCGGCCGGCTGCTGTTACTCTCCTTCATGGAGTGCTTCTATTGGGTCTGCTAGGTGGCGAGCAGCTAGTTGGAGCAGCGAATTGTATCTCCGGTTTCTCTGGACATATGTTACATTTCAGGGAGCAACCTTCCTTTAATAACCTACTTTTTTGTATGCTTATGTTTCTATATTTTGCATGCCTATAAGTACATACAGTCGCCGACCGATTTTTCGGACATGCTCGATTATTCGGACTCGTTCGCGGAACGGCCTCGGGTCCCATAGAGTTCATGTATAAGAACGTCAAAAATTTCGGACGCCGTGCAGCTCCGTCGCTCAATATTTCGGACTCTGTTTGCCCAACCAGCGAATTTCTCTCTTGGGGTGACGGAAAATATTGGTATCATCCCAAATTCGTATCAGAAGAAATCAACCAACTAAAATATTGAGCCGAAAAATAGGCAGTGTTGATTGTTCATTTTCCATTCCTCTGAGTAGAAGAGGTCTGTCGTAACGCTTTTGCGTCTTCGTTTTTGGCCAACAGCCCAGCACGTGCTGTCCGCTCGCGAGTCTTGCGACAGCGCTGTAAAGCGAGCTTCACCTACAGCACGCATGCGTTAGGTGAAGCCGACTTGCGGACTTGATCACGGCGGTGCCTCTGACAGTGTACATTGACGAAATGTCGCTTCGGGAAATAGAAGCTGATGTCATCAGGCAGAGCTGGAAGCGCGTTAGGAAAGCATCGACAAATTTTCCAGCCTATTAGGGCTTAGTAAAGTTTATTTTGACGCGAAATTCGTTTTTTCGGACTGCTCGATTATTCGGACTTTTGCGCGATCCCCGCCGAGTCCGAAAAATCGGACGGCGACTGTACATGACTTGCACACTGCCCCGCTTTATGTCAGGAACTTTATAGACACTTTTGCTGTTGATTGCAGCTGCACCTTCGGAGGAGCGACGTTTCTTTGCCTTCCACGACTGGGGCGTGGCTGTGTACGATCCAGACAACTGCCGACTCTATCACCAAATTCAAAGTGTGGATATTATTCCGGGCACACAGGAGTACGTATGCGGAGATCGCGGCACCAACTGCTCGTGGGGACGGGCCATCAACGTAGCCGACCGTTATGTTTACGTATCACAACCCACAAAGGGCAGGGTGCTCGTCATCTCGAGGATACAAATGGTGGTCGTGGATGTGAGTAGCTCATTATCAAAAGCCAGTAGAAAGTGTAGCAGATACTGGAAAGCCCTTTAATTTTGCAGCTCAAATTTTTTGCAAATCAGACAGACAGCACGCAATTACGGGTACTAAATTCTACGAATTCTCAACGTTACGATTTGTGGCTGGATTGGTTTGCTTTGTGATACGATCGAAGTCACCTCACCTCATTTGATGAAAGTGATATTGTGCAGTGCTTGAGCTCTGTTCAGACGCTTATGCAAGTGCTGTGCGACCAGCCATGAACAGAAAGTTTATGATTGCATCATTGCATGTTTTTGAAGTGTCAGTTTTGTTATCTGGATTTTTATGTGCCCTTAAATTTAGCTTTTCTTTTTTTTTTTGCAAAATTCGTGGAAATTGGGGGCTCACAAACAAGAGAAGCGCAAAGACGTAGAAGGGCAGTCAAGACCATAGTTTGAAGAATACAAAGGCAAAAAAACACTGAAGACGATCGTAGATTTATTAAGGTACAAGCTTTCGGACGGAGTCCATTCAGTGTTTTTTTGTCTTTGGGCTCACAAACGTTAAGGGTCTTTGCAATAACAATGCCAAGAAAAATTTAACAAGGCCTGCGCTTTTAACAAACAAAGAAGTTTTGAAATGCTCGTGATGCATCCATGTTAACATCACACTGTTCTGGACTTCACCTAGGTTGTTGTGACAGACAAGTACCCCGTTGACCTGCACTATGTGCCTCATTTAGACCAAGTGTGGGTGTTGTGTTGGAGAGGCCCTGTGGATAGGGGCACTAAGACAATCCAAATAATACGTGATGCCAGCCAGAAGAAGAAGCACCACACTGTACATCCAGAACCAGTTGATGGACACTTTGACCTTGTAAGTGCGACTTCCCCAACAGCTAATTGCTGGAGGTGTGCGAATTAGAATATTTGAAGTCGAATTGAATATTGACTCGAATAGGGGAAAGAATACCGAATTCAATATTGAATAGTCATGCGAAGTTTATAATACGCGCCTTTTGCACTACAAGTTTGCAATTTTTAGCCCATTGCTTTAGTATAATTTTTGTGGCATTAACTGTCACAAGAGTCACACGCAATTCACCTGTGGGAAGCCCCTACCCTTTAATGCTACACGACTGTGTTCCCTGCTTTTCGGGTGAGTAACTACTGGGGTAATTATCTTGATTTCAAAATTTCATGTCAGGCAGTGCCATGTTACACAGTTGAGGCTGTACGTAATTGTTTCCGAACATCCGTCAACTTGTGAAACAAACAAATTGGCGTCCTACCTCAGCTTTGTCGTAGACGTCCTTTAGCTTCTTTGCTGGGGTTTGTATGCCTCGCCAGGGGAAGTCGTGTTGCTGAAACCTTAAACGTGAGAGAAATCTTTAAAATACCCGTTTTGTTCCTGGGCTGTAGGCATTGTTTAAGAGTCTTAACTTTTTAAGGGCCAACCTCCCAGATATCAAATCAGAATCCCCCGCTGGCACCGCTACAGTGTACCTGGGAGTGATGCCGCCCCTTCCTCAGGCAAAGTATACGCAATAAAATTGCGCTAACACTATCTTAAGCTAAACAACAGCCTGCCTGTGTTGGCCTTGCAGCACTGGCAATTTCGTAAAGCAGGCTTCACCTCATGCAAGGAAGCATCAGGTGAAGCCCACTTTCGGGGAGGTGCCGTTCATATTTCATATTCGGTGAATAGTCGATTATTCGAAAAACCGAAAATCGGATATTCGATTCCAATTCGACAACTCCAATATTCCCACACCCCTACTAGTTGCCTCACGTTACCCGTACCTTCACATCAATAGTGTACCGGCATATACTAGTAAACATTCCTGCAACTTGCTTCGTGAAGGTAGTTTAATGCTCACTGTGAAAGCACATTTGGGTCATTTTCCTCGCAGGTGAGTGGGTTGTTCATCCCTCCTTCTCAAGACCTCGGGTACCCATGGAAGTATGGCTACGTGGTTCACACAAATCAAAGGGGAATGTATAAGATGGACTTGCGTGCCATGAAGTACATCAAGACTGTGGACCTAACACCCTACAACTGTGCTCCAAAGAGTGCAGACTTTGCGTCTCTAGGTAAGCCTTTGTGCAGGATGATCTACAATTCAAAAAAAAAAAAAGTGGTTTTTACTGGTTCTGCTTATAGCTTCATGGACAATCATAGGTATCATATAGTATAAGTCGTAGGTATCATATCATACATATATAAAATACACACGTAACATGAAAAACGGTTAGGAGTTCTTGTTCAAATAAATCTTATTTGCTCCTAACCGTTTTTCATGTTACGTGTGTGATTCCCTCTTCGCGGGCTCCTTGACAGTGTTTCTCTTTTTTTTTTTTTTTTTCGACATAAATAAAAAATATATATACGTATGCAGTCCAGGTAGTATAGTGAAGAGGACAATCAATATACAAGGAATTAAGTGCTACAGTGGAGGAGATAACTTTAATACACACAAGCTTGTGTGCATAGTCTGCACTGCATTTGTTGAAATAGAAAGTGAATGAAATAAAACTCGATTTTCTTATGTGTTCCTCCTGTGTGTTCAGGGTGCAGCAGGGATATTCCCAGGACTTTTCGTCGTTTTTAGGGGGAGGGGGGGTTGTGCCCCTTAGTGGGGTGACGTCCACATCAGCTGCTTCTATGGCGTATTTGGAAGGGAATGTTGCAAGATTTTGGGGTGTTGTTAGGAGTGTATTGGGGTGCTGGGAAAATGCTGGGAGGTCCCATGTTCAATCAAACATTTCTTGCACTCCACTTGCGAATGCGTATACGAAGAGGGGAGTCAAGTCCTGTAGATCACATAAACAAAATACAGAAGCCGTCACTGAAGATTTTTGTTTAAGTTTAATTTGTACAAGCTTTCGCGTGGAGGTCCACGCTTCCTGTAAACTTGAAGAAGGCTAGATAACTCCTTGCCTTACTTATAATTGAAGTTGTCACTTCCTCTGGGCTGGAGTACAGTGAGTACACAGTAACAAAGGACCTTCCTTCCGCAGGAGGATATGTAATTCTTGAGTGCCTGGAACCCATTACGCAACGTCCGATGGGACAGATACTGTTGGACTACCTTACAGACACGGTGTTGTCGCACAAGACAAACTTGTTTGGTCGACCCCACGTCTCACCCGATTCAAAGCATGTGATCACGCTTCAGAGCAGCAACAACAGTGTCATAATTGTTGCCCAGGAAGTCACTGAAGAAGGTAAGTTCATAAGAGGCATTGAAGAGTATTTTATGTGCATTACAGATATCGGATGTTGCATAAGTCTGCAACCCGAATTACTGTTGTAGTGAGGTATAGTAAGCTAGCTCCATCGAAAATCAAACCAGCCAAGTACCTTGGGTTCTTGGGTTGCAACAGAAGTGATGTGTGGTGATCTGACAAACGAAGAAGAAGAGATCAGGCCAAAAATGCAATGACTCGCAAGTTGTCCTGTAAAAGCGAAACTTGAGAGCTCATAAGAAGCATACTTTGCATCTAATTGATATGCACAACTGAATGCACAATCACTGTGCAATGATGTTTTGAACATCATTTGTGTCTGTGATGAAGGACAGTACAGTGATTTGTGTGTAATGGTTCAGTGCTGGAAAGGCTGGTAATTCAACCTGATTGAATGAAAAATGAAATTAAACTGAAAAATTAGTAATAGTGTTTGCACACTGGTGTCTCCCCTGGGGAAGTTGTGTTGCTAAAATTTTGAATTTAAGGGACGACGCCCTTTTTGTTCCTGAGCTGCAAGCATTAGCAGAGACTTAACTTTCTAACTGCAACCTCCGAGACATCAAACCAACATCTTCCGTCGGCACCACTAAGGTGCACGTGGGAGGGACCCCTTCCTGCGGTGAAGCATAACTAACCAACCAACTAACTGACTAACTAACTAACTAACTGACTGACTGACTGACTAACATTAACAAAATGGTCTGCCTGTATTGGTCTTGCAGCAATGGCAGTTTCGTAAAGCAGGCTTCACCTCATACAGGGAAGCATCAGGTGAGGCCCACTTTCGGGGCGGTGTCGTTCATATTTGGGGAATAGTCGAATATTCGGAAAACGGAATATTGGATATTTGATTCGCAAATCAAATACTTCGAGTGATTGATATTCGATTCGAATTCTAGAATTCGAATATTCACACATACCTAGAATGTTCCTGTTGGTGCAAATTGTCTTTGAATTGTGTGTGAGTTGAGATGTTCAAAAAAAGAAAGTCAGAACTAGCCTTTTCTTCCGCAGGCCTCAAGTTTCTATTTGACGTGAAAACAACTCTACAAATAAGTGATGTCACATTTTTCACATCACGAACAAGCCACAGCTACGATCTGTATGCGAGTTCTTCAAACAAGGAAGATATCTTGCTGGTGAATCTGCAAGATGGCAAAGTGGAAATGATCACTGGCATAGGTCGGGCGATCGATCCCCTGGTGGCGCAGTGGGGAAACACCAACCGACCCATCACCAGTGCGGGCGTGTTTGGCACTTACATGGTCACGACAGCCAACGAAGCCATCTTTGTTGTAAACGGGAAGACGCGAACCGTAAATTGCGAGATTGGGAATATCGTCCATCCAAGAATGATGGTTTGGGTTCGATCACCATAACCTCCATTACAGGAGCTGTGGAAACAATTTAATTTCATTAATAGTTCCTGCAGTGCAAATTGTATAAACAGAGAATACCAAAAGAAATTGAGAATTCTTGAGGTGGGACATAGAGCCAATATACTCTGCAATGGATTAATTCAAGTTTAGTGTACGTGAAAGACTTTTCAACCAATACATGCAGTATGATACAGGTGAAGTAGCTTGAGGCTTGTGCTATGTACAAGTTTGATGCAAAATAGGCTATTCAAAATTTATATTTTCTGTTCCACCATTAACGAGAGACTGAAGAACAATGGCTGTGAATTGCTTCCACTTTAGCAGCGTAGAACGTGAAGAGGCACAATGATTTGTTACACAAAGTCTGCGGAAGGCAAGGACACTGCTACGTGTAATGGTACTTAGCAAGACACCAACCTCCATCTGTGAGGTTAAAAGTGCAACAGCTAAACTAGATAGGTGACATGGCCTGCGTGCAGCACAGGGCATAATTTGCTGCATCTCTATGTCTAATTAATTAGTTTCTTTTCTATGGCGAGCATGGAAAGTACGGGACAGCGACAGGTCTGGATTTTTCATTGCAGATATGTATGAGTGTTGTTCACTAATACTCACCCAGGCCACAAATCCGAAACAGTGAGTTCTACAATGTGACGTATAGTTTATGTGCAGGGCAATTGAGAATATTTTATCTCCTGCTGTGTTGATCTCTGCGATACTAACCAAGTTGGAGCATTATTTTCAAAATATATTTTAGCTCTGTTTGCAAAATGCACAGTCAACCTTTGTGGTCACATGGCAGAAAAGGTATCAGATCTGCATGATGCAGGTATCACAAATGGATCAATATATGCACATGCTTAACGTATAGACGTGAGGTTTGTACACAGGAAATTGAAAGAGCAATCGAATTTTTCAAGCCAGTTGTAAATTCTTCACGTTTGTTTCTGCATACGTTGGTCCTAAGTATGACGGAAGCATTCCAGAACTAAAAAAAAATGTTGTACATTGACTGTGGTGTTTATGCCTTCACAAAAAGAAAAAGTTTTGTTGCTTGGTAGCGGTTCTGACACAAACACTTTTTTTAATTTTTTTATTACGAGTATTTCAGCACATAGTGTTGGGATTCCCAGCTTGTGTCGTACCATGAGGTCGTTGTCTTTTATTATATTTTGTGCAGCACATATTGCCATGCTAGTTTTGTTACATTTGCTTTTATGTACCAACTGTAAATATACATATTTCTAGTCTTTGTTGTATCAGTGTTGTTGGCAAATGAGCAAAGTGAGCGGGAGTAGTATGTACAGGACACTTTCCAAAGGTCTTCGTACCCTATCTCTAAATGTGTTTACGAAAGTACATGTCATGCATCTTACCCTCTCCTATTTGATTTTCTCATGGAAAAGCATAAATCCAACAGTGAACACAATTTCATGATTGTTAAGGAAAATTCTGTAGCAGTGTAGTAGCTTTAGTCCTACACCTGTTGTAAAACCTCTGAAAATTGACAAGTGTTCAGTTTACAGGTGAGATGTTACTCATTTCTGTCTTTGTGCTGCGGTGTCAAGCACACGCCAATGCACGTTGAAGGTCTCAAAATAATGGTATTGAAGTTGAACAATAGATGATAGCTACTCGTCTCCCATTAATCTTGCATACCGATCTAGCCTCCTAGCGGAACAATACTTAAGTCATATTTTTTACATGCCCTTTATATATCGTCTCAATATTTCTTTGTTTATATCTGTGTTCACTTCATTCACATTCCAAGTGATCATCAGACATTTACGAACTTGTATTGCACTACCACCATGGTATTAAAAGGCACAGCCTGTGCCTGACATCGTGGAACTGTGTAGGTGGTGCACTGATTGTGACAAAAACTGCTATTTGAAGCTTGTTTACAATTTGTTCAGCAAACTGCTCCTTACTTTGATCATACAGCTATGCAGCATCAACGGTACCTTAGGGTCAAATGTAGGTTCCACAGTTTAGGTTGCTGTTTTACTGTTTCGGGATTCACTCTGAACTTTCTCAATGAAACGTTTGAACAGCAGACTCCATCATTTTGTGTACAGTTCTTGTGCCATCATGAGCGGTCTTCTGATGTAAGGGTAGTGACGCGGTCCGTGAGGGCTGCCATTTGTTATTCTGGGTCATCTTCTTCACAGTGCGTGTTGCTCTGTAAGTAGAATCGTGTGTCTGATGTCTGCCTGCTGATGCAAGGAGGCAGCCCTTTCAAGCATGTGAATGAAAAAAAAGAAAAAAAGAGGAAAAGGAGAAAGCATTGCTGCAGCAGTCAGATGTTTAGGAGTACACACTGCAAACTACTGTTGTATACTTTGTGCATACTTGAGTCATTTTTTGTTTGTGTGTGCGTGTGTGGCTGTGGGTGTGTTTCCTTGTAGCGGCTATGGCTGTTATATATTTTTATAGTAGTGCTTTCATAAGCATAACTTTAGACAAACATATTGTGAGGAACAGGTATGATGAACACGTGTAATATAGTACTTCACAGTGCGAAAAAAAAAAAAAACTATTGGCCGCATGCAGTTCGTGTTGCAGGAGAACGCACTTTATTTGGTCCAGTCATGCAGCAGTATTGTTTGTGTTGCTGGTGCATAATGCACATAAAAAGATATGCAGTGTGTTATGTAGGTACACATTTGTACACATGATAAAGCAAGCACTGTGCCAAATGAATTGATTAAAATTATGGAGGAAGCGAGAAAATATGTTGTGCTAAAAGGTACCTTATGCTTCATTACTTTTTATCAACCTAGCAGAACACCACCGTAGAAGCACCATTATCTTCGTATGGTAAGGTAAACATAAATATCTTCTGAGATCGGTGGCATCCTCTTGGTGAGCGGTCTGCCTGCCGATATGGCTTCTGATATCTACAGTAAAAAAGCTACAATGATCGAAGCAGTAGCTCATGATATGTACAATTGAAGTTGATGTCCACTGCTGTCAACTCATGACTGTCAAGCTCCTATTCATAACTTGTGCGTTTACTTTTGCTGCCTTGTGGTAAAAATTCATCTGCTGTATAACGAGCAGTAAGATAATAAAGCTGGTCTTTACGAAATCTAAATCTTTACTGAAGTGAGCATGTATACATATTGTGTGCAGGTACACTTTGAATGTGTGCTTGTGTACTGTATGCTGTGTCTTCATGTACACGAAGCTACAAATTATTCACTGCATTTCACAAGCATGGCTGTCAGGGGAAAGGAACCCAGGAAGGTAACATGAACCCACGGAGGATGTAGATATATTGAAGTGGTCATCTTTTGGTCACGTCCAGATCCAGGGCGATCACATGCATACCAACTACGTCCAGACATAATCCAGTATGCAGTTGTTTGGAGCAATTCAGCTTCTCTTGCGAAGCTTTTGCATGTTGTATGGATACTGCCACAGGCTGTGCAACTGTGGCTATGAGCGGCGTACAGATGTGGACAGATGGAGAGAGGATAGCAGGAAGGGGTGGGGGACAGGGAGGTTAGTATGCGTCCTGGGCCGACTTCAGGGGGAACTGTGCCGTCATTCGTCTGGAAAACCCAGGGAAAACCCCAGACAGCACAGCCGGTGACAGGATTCGAACCCGTGTCACCTCCCAGTCTCGGCGTGGAAAGCGATCATCATAACCACTGTGCCACGGGAGCTGGTGATCCGATTCGTACATCCGATGGATATCCCTCAGATATCCAGAGCGGTCGAAGACACCATATCCGTATAACGTCCAATATGGATGTCCCTGGGAATGCCAAACAAAGCACGCTGTAGTTCGTGCGTGCCGCGCACCGCCATTACAACAAATTTGGTTACTAATCGGCCTTAGCAACATTCACTAAGAGCTGGCATTATTGTCTCGCAATGGGCTCTCACAAAAGTACCCGTACATTTGAAAATTCCTCCGAAAATATTAGATGTATTAGTCCACCACACAAGGCAACAGAAGAAATCGGAACCGAAACTGTCATCTAAAATTATACAGGGATATTTTCGATTTTCTTCTCCTACACTACTGCTCAAATTTATTTCCAAGTTCTATGTAATGGCATTGCGGGCAATCGAGGTACTTACATAAACAAACAAATAAATAGCCTTCCACATAAACGCCCAAAACAACTAGAATAGCAATGTCAATGAAACATCCCTCCATCGTCCGTTCATTGTCTCTGTAGACGTCCGTCGGACGTCCCTGCGTACTCCTAGTTTCTCTCACTTGGACTTGTGAGCGTACATGTTACGGACGAAACGCATTATCCACAGGATATCCAAATATCCGGTTTCGGACATACATCAAATATCCATAGGACTGCCCTGTGTTGTTGGGGTATGGATACTCAGAGTATACGAATGAGTAATGAAGAGGAATTTTGTTGTGGCTCTTATGGATGATACTTCCGGCAGAGCCGTCGTTCACCAAAATGTCGGCGACGGATGGCGACCTCTCGCATTCTCCTTGATGGTCTTCGTACTAGTTCAGGCAACAGCGCCACCGGTACGCGCTGCTCGTGCATAGTTAGCTCTGTCCACATCCTCGGGCACTTCTCAGGAAATCGTCAGTTCACTACCATTGCTGATCTTAAGTTTCTTGTCTGCAAGTTGTGACCGCTCTCTGGGAAATAAGGCGCGCATAGCATACCTGGCAAAGTTCGCAGTTGACATACAACACGTCAAGAGAAACCAAAAGAGCCGTGCGGGCACCTTTCCGCATTATCTGCTGCTATCCGGAAGAGTCGTGTCTAGGAGCCCTTGCGCAAGCTCGGCAATGACGAATCAAAGCAAGAGAGCAGGTGCCAGCGCAGCGTGGTGATTAGCCCACTCGATCGACAATCGAGTGGTACGTGGTTCGATCCCAGAAGCATCTGCTTCTTTCGACGACTGCCACATTTCAATTGTAAAAGTAATTACGTCAGCGACGGGTCCTTTCTCTCGGACTTGAAGAGCTCCTTGTTCAACGCTCTTTCGATCAAGGTCTGCAGTAGCAGTTGCAACGGCCACTGACGCCTTCCATCCGGCTAGCATGTTCGGTTCACTCTCTTTGTTGCCCAAACTCTGATTCCAGAACACGCACGTGACACAATTGAGATTCAGCTCGATGCGTAAAAGACACTCTAGAAGAAACACACACCTGTAGAAGATATATGTTGTCGAGAGAAACGTGTTGAAGAAACGTGTGTAATGTCTCGAGTTGTTGTCGAGAGTGTTCTAGCTACTAATCGAAAACTAGCAAGTGAACCTCACTCTTATTTGAGTGCCACTCCTGCCAAATATTACCATACCGGGAACACTCATTCGACTCAGCCCTAGGCACCAAGTGCACCAATGGCCTAGCGCCGTGGGCTGCCCCCAAGGGCTGGTTCACGTGGTGATGGTGTTCGCATCCTCTTATTTTCTGAGGTCGCAAAGGTGTCTAGCAGTATATGTAGGCACTGGCCACAGGACACAAATCTGAAACGGAGGCAAAGTCAAGTGACAAGGAAGGGTGACCGGCAACTTCAAGGTTCCCCAAAGTTTATTTCATTGGTTTCCCGTTTTTGATTTCTGGTTCATCTCCCATCACCAAACGCCGCAGAAGTGGACCGCTTATCAGCATTCGTCTTTGCACAAAACCCGATTCCTCTCCATATCAGGTGTTCACGCTTTTCGTATCCGGTGCGAAGAGACATGCAAGATTCCCAAACGTCTGTACAAGATCTACAGACCCAGAGCTAATACCATGCTCTGTAGCAACCCAGAGATCGGTCACATGGCCGTTATTCGCAAATGTCTTCCACTTGCGGTACATTGCGTCGGCGCGTTGCTGTAGGCTCGAGTCTTCATACACTGTGTAAGACGGACTAGGCCCTTACTCCTATAGGCTGAAGTAATATGTGAATTTCCCACATGCTTTTTTCTTCTCTGTCATGATTGGCAAAAGCAAAACCCCAATGAAGAACACAGTGATTGGATGTACTTGTTGGTACTTCTCTAAACGCCGGCGTCGATCTTGTTCAACATGTGTGGTCGTGCACTGTTGGACTTGCAAATAACGCACATCCAGCAAGGACGATGACTTCTGTTACTTCGCTCATGATCGTATACATGCAGTTTTGCCCCGTGAGAATAGGGTACCCAAGCGCTTTGAGTGCCCCAAAAATAAGAGGTCCTCACAGCGCATGCCTCGAACCCAAACTGTTTTGCCCAGTGCGCTGTGACCACTCCCTGTTTCTTAAAGCCTTTCCTTGGGTATACCCTGCTGTAGAACTCTGTTGGAACTACTGCTGCTTTGCGTTATAGCTTTGGACGACACTGAAGAGTCTCCTTCACTTCTGATCTACCACCTGATACCTTGTGGCCACATCGGCTAGAGGAAACAACCAGTTAACAACTGGAAATTTGCTGTTAACAGCGGCCGAGAACGGTTAGAACGTGGGGGATTTGAACATTGGCTCCGACACCGTGCGTCGGAGAAATTGTCCGCAGTGCTATCTTTGTGGCACATGCAGGTATAGCCACGCGAGTGTACACTCAAAAACGCGATTCAAGGGATGGGCGCCTAAAGTCCCTCGATCGCTCTTTGAGAAGTAGCGACAACCCTTGCGGCGCCGACAGGGAGCGTTCGTTGGTCGAAGGTGCTCACGTGGTAGTTTTGCGCCACTTCCGCCGTGTCGCTTTGCTTCCGTCCGCCATGATCTTCCCAAGTTCGCTCCTCGCTCAGCTCTTGCGTTCGTGCTCTTTGCTCGTAGTTTTTGAAGGCCGAACTATCGCGTTGAATCGCCTATCATAACCGACTGAAAATGACTGGCTGCTGTGCCTTCGGGTGCAATAGTCGTCCTGAAACAGGACAGGCAATGTTTGCCGTTCCAATGGGGAAAAGCAGTAAAGAAGTAGCAAGGCGGAAGGCGTGGCTGCACAAGATTGGAGGAAAAAACTTCAAGCCAACGAAAAGCACAAGTGTCATAGTCTTCATCCTTGTGACCCAAGCCGCCGTCTCTACTTCTCTGCTGACGTTCCCCACGTGTTAAAAAATTCGAGAAACCATTCATCACATGGCCAACAGATATATACAGGGTGTCCCAGAAAACGTGTCATTGAATTATGATAAAAAAACTACACCACCTAGAGTCATGCGGTCAACAGCATTTGTTCTTATTAGGTTTTTGTCACCTCCTAATGTGAATGTCATGTACTCCAAGTTTAATTATGTAAATATTTGTGAACTGAACTCAAAAATTTGCCAAGTAAAGGTCACTTTTTTACCTCACCAATATGAAGAGCGTGCCGAATTCACTCAAAATCATGATAATTCACAGTGATATTCACGAGCTATCCCATCGGAAAAAATAGCCGAATATAATGCTTTTCGGAGCACCGGACCATAGCGCCCGATGACTTTTTGAGCGCAATCGCTCTCAGTGCGACGAAAGGAGGTTCCGAAGCCAGCCCACAGAGTGATAGTAGAAAAAGTAACAGTTCCTAAAATTGGGAGAGGGAAAGCATTATCCCAGCGAAAGTCGGACGTGATAAGCCGTGCCTGTTAATTTGACTAAATTAGACACGCTCTTCACATTGGTGGGGTAAAAAAGTGACCTTTACTAGGCAAATTTCCGACTTAAGCTCGCAAAAATTTACATAATTAAACTAACGTTACACGACATTCACATGAGGAGGTGGCAAAAACCTAATAAGAACACCTATAGATGGTTAAGATTACCTATGAAGACAACCCGATTGTGACAACCTGACATGACAACACGCGCTGAAAAAAAGACCCTTTTCAGGGCCGTTCCAATTAGTCAGCATGAGGCTTGCAGCTGTGTTAGCAGGAAATCCAAATTGTGTGTTTTTTCCCTTATACTTGAGGGTGGGAAAATTATAGTAGCCAGGGATAGGGACATTAGTGGGAAAAATTACGGTAAACCGGGGCATTACTTGGAACAACTACCTCCTTACAAGACGCTGTGCAGAAAATGAAATAAGTTTGGTGTAGTTGAGGTTGAAATTTGTTTGATTCTGGAAAAAAAAAAAAAAGAAACGAACGAAAAGGCTAAGTTGCAATTCCCTAGCAGATGCATTACAGAGAGTCACTATCGGTCATGCTTGTGCAGATGTTTTGTCTTTTTATCTTCCTAACAAGCAAACGGAGTCGTGCAGGACTGGCAAACAGCACTTCCGAGAAATAGATGAGAAGTCTTCCTTCGAAGACGTTTTCGTTTGGTTTTCATTCAAGCGTTTCACTGCACAGCCAAATGGTTCTTCGTCATGCTGTAACACTAAGTGGCATGCTCCTACTTCTGATTTGGGAGTTCAAAAACAAGCCAAGGACGTTTAGCATTCAAAACGCACGCACATACACAAAATTTCGGTCTGCTGAAGTGAAATTAGCTGGCGGCTAGCAAGACAATGTATCAGCGAACCGAACCGGCGTCGATACCTGGGAAGAACATGGCGGGCGGAGGAGTGAAAGGGAGAAAAATAAAGAGGGCGAGGGAAGGGTTGTCGCTACTTCCCAAAGAGCGATCGAGGGACTTTATGGGCGCCGCCATAGTTCTGCCACCCCGTGGCGGTCACAGGAACTGTACACGCGTGGATTGCCGTTTGCCGAGTTTCTTCATTTTCCCGTGTGTGTTTTCCTTCATTTTCTTTTCGTGTCCGTTGTGTGTTCATTTCGTGCCCGTTCATTTTCTCCCGCTTAGGAACCGGCGTAGAAAAGATATCGCATCGACCAGCACTCCTCACGTGAACAACTGTGCATATCGCACGCGGAAGCAAGCAATCTTCTTTTACCTTGATCTTTCGGACGTTGATACGCTACTCAGATGTTCACTGGATGACTAGTTATATGGAATGTTACGTTATCGTCAGTCGTACTCATTAAAGACGGCGGCCACCAGTATTTCATCCCAATGGGAAGAGCGATTTTGGCAGTCCACCCGTCGCCGCTGGGAACGAGGCTAAGGAGCGCACGGAGACTGTTGGTTTGGGAGTAACGCGATAAGCGGACTCGCGTCACGTGTAAATCTACTAGTTATATTGTGTTATCCGACTGTAGGTCCCCCCCCCCCCATTTCCTTCAAATCCCACCAGAAAAAAAGGAAAGCAGTTCTTTCTGCGCTCTGCACAATTATACGTGCTCTCAGACAAGAAAACATGGCTGGTTGTTTCCGTACAGCGCAGTGTATGGTGTGCCGGTGTGGGTTCAGCCTAGATGGTAATTGCGGTGGTGATGCTAATGAAAGAGTTCGCCGTTGTCGGCCTCACAGAGGTGGGCAACGCCATGACTAACGCTCTGGGGTAACTGTGCCGACATATGTCTGACAGCGTCTGAGGAAAACCCCAGACCTGGATTCGGCAGCCAGCTCCGGGATTCGAACCCGGGTACCTCCTAGTTTCGACGTGACGTGGCCAGCGCGCTAACCGCTCAGCTGGTGGATGGTAATTGAACCTCTGTATGCAATAAGGGGATAAGTAGACTTATCCCATTTTTACTATTTTTGCTGCAATGACACCTACATACCAGTATGTACCTGCCAAAGAAAATTTGGGACCGTATTGCAACTTATTGGCCCGCTACAGGAGGGTAAGAAGGCCGTGCGACATGCACGCTCGAGACATACTTTTTTTTTTTTTTTGTACTGCAACGATCAGTGGAATTCGCCATTAATTTTATGGATTACGTTCAATAATGTTCTGGAACAAATGATTGGGTACCCGCACTGGTCGACGCATATGTGTGTCGTCCGTCAGTTCGCTGCGTAAATATAGCATCCGTTTCGCGCCAAAATGATTTGCCCGAGCGAAACCCGCATATGGCAGACCACTTTCGGCTTCGCAATGAAGCAAACAAACTTGTATTGTTGTGGAAGTTTTGTGTTCTGTCGTTTTTCCAAGTTTAGGGACGTGTTGTCAACGGCATGTTGGGGTAGTGGGCCGCCCCTCATGTGGCGAATTTCCCCATTCATCATCATTAATTTTGTTGTTGTTGCTGTCAACGTCAAATAATCACCCGATGATTTATAGCCACATAGTGTAATCGTCTATCACCGACGGGAATAAAATGTCTATCAGCAGCAAAATGTGTATAATGAGAAAATTACGTACAAGGGTGCTTCTAGGCAAGCACCATGAGGGGGCTGATCTCAAGCAATGAGGCAGTGGCGTTGTGCGCCCTCGTTCTCCTTTCCACCACGTTTGTGAGAGAGACTGAGGAAGTCATGCTTTGATAAGTCGAAATGAGCTGGCGCTTAATACAGCAGTCCTCTCCTTCCAATCTTACCGCTGCAGAGGAGGAGCCCTTATTACATATTTCCTGCTTTTTGGTTGGGCGTCCTTGCTTGCTGGCCAATCGAATGTGAACATACTATAATATACGATTTCCTAAGTTACCTGACGCTCTGTGCTGGCTGCACAGCGGCGACACCTAGTTGAAGACTAGTGAACTATGGAACTGCCATTTCAACAAAGGTAACATTTCCTTGAGTTTAAGGAACACACAAGACGAAGAGGGCAACAACACGCTTGTGTTGTCCTCTTCGTCTTGTGTGTTCCTCAAGCTCAAGGCAACGTTACCTCTTTCTACAGCACACCAGCTCGCTTACATGCACCATTTTAATTTGCTCATCACTGCCTGTATCGTGTTGTACACGAATTATTTCAACTGTCAAATTGAGCTTGTTTTCTTGCCAGTGGAGTGGAAGGACACGTTGATAAGTAAGTTGACACGTCTATCAAATTGATCGATTAGATGCTCGTTGATGCATGGACATGACAGCGCAGTAGTGCACACTTCTCCTGTAACCTGTCCAGTTCCTGTTTATTATCCCCCTCCCCCAGATTATGTCTATTGGGCTATCCAATACTGACCACATCGGGAATTCACCATGTGGACGTGAAGCCAACTTCTGCAAGCAACTACAACATCACCTACCACTAATACATCTCCATCTAAAGCTATAGCTTTGTAAGCCCAACCGCGGTGTAGGTCCGTCTGTAGCCATAAGGGTTACATGACACGCCCACGTGACGCAAACAGTTTCGCCAAAAAATCACTATGAACGATGTACCAAAAAGCTGCAGCCGTCTTGCTTTTTTCTGTCCAATAATCTCCGCGTCGCCGTCATCAGTTTATTCTGTCATTATTTTATTCTCGTTAGTCGTTACTACCTACTCAATATCGTTTCATATCCTTCACTAGTTTTGACTGAGCTTACGAAGTTCAATAGCGCTTACGCAACTCCTATACTAAAGTTTGTAGGATACAATAAAGTCAACGCCCTTCTGAAGTAGTACCTCCTGAACCTAAACGAACCACGCGGAACCTAATACCGCTCATTATCTAAAGCGTGCCAAATGGACGTAGCTATACACACTTCGTTTTTCCCGCTAATGGCCCCACGCTTTGTTTCTGCTGCGATTCGCTATTTTTGGCGTGAAATAGCTATATCCGTAGCGATGTAGTAAATCCTGATAGCTGCCTGGTTTTGACATCTTTTTTTTTCTCTCTCTCTCTCTCTCTTTTCACTTCCTGTTTTTGATACTGTGGGTCACTGATCTTTCGGAAAGGAGTACCCCAGAAGTTTCATAACGTAAAAGCGCTAAAACCAGGACGAACACAGACACACACAACATCGAGCGAACAAAGCGCTCGATGTTGTGTGTGTCTGTGTTCGTCCTGGTTTTAGCGCTTTCACGTTATGGAAGTCTATCACCAACAAGCCCAAAGGGATGTCTTAACGTACCCCAGAAGGCTGCAGAGTTGGAATATTCAAAATGAATGGCACGCGCCCACGAAGGTATCAGGACAACGGCTTAGGTTTTGTCCAACGATCGCGTAAACTATCACAGGGCCCGGGAGCCAAGCGGGATTGCGCCAAGGTCCATGAATCTTGGATGACAGACAACAGACCCGACGTTTGCTTCGAAAAAAAAAAAAAATTAAATGAAAGAATAATAATACGTAGCTGATTGTACCTACGAGAAAGCCGCGAGGTATAGAAAATTCTTGGCCAGCTTCGCAGTGTCGCGTGGCACAGGGCGTACGCGGGTGTTGGTCAGCCACACTCTAAAAAAAAGGGAGTAATTTCAGTTTCTTCGTGGACTAGATGCATCGCCATTAGTCCCTTTCGGGAGTGTTTCTTTTTAAATTCCGTGTTAGCGCCGCGAAGCAACTGTGGCTATGAGGGCGTACAGATGTGTACAGATGGAGAGAGGACAGCAGGAAGGAGTGGGGGAAAGAGGGGGTTAGTATGCTTCCTGGGCAGACTTCAGGGGGGAACTGTGGAGGAACATTCGTCTGGAAAACCTGCCGAAAAACACAGGGAAACCCTCGAACAGCACAGACGGTGAGGGGATTCGAACCCGCCCCACCTCCCAGTCTGGACATGGAAAGCGATCATCCTAACCAGAGTTCGAGGTAACTCGTTACAAGTAACTCGTTACTGTAACTAAGTTCCTTTTTTTGGTAACTTGTAACTTAACTCGGTACTTTTGCGGCGTGGTAACTTTCAGAGGAACTCGTTCCTTTTTCAGGTAACTTTGCCAAAGTAAGTTAAGTTAAGTTCCAAGTTGCTTTTAACTCGCTTCTCACTCACGTCCACATATTTTCTTGCTTTCTCTCTGGTTCTTTCATGGCATTTTTTTGCCATAAAACATGATAATCAATGAATGACAGTATTTTATTGAGGAAGTAAGAACCGCTGCCATTGAAATGAAGCTGAACCATTGTGCGCCCACAGGGAGTAAGATGCAAAGCGTCCGAATATTACCAGAGAAACGTCATCATGACATTGGTAGATCGACTGAAACCGAAACAGATCGGAAGGAGAGGGCTGGGTTCCACAAACGGGCACTTGTTCGCTACCTCCCATTGAAAGAAAAGTAGGACTGAGGGTCGCGTCCCTTTAAGGGACCATATCGTAATCCCCTCAAGACCGTGGCTCTCGGGCACGACCTTGTTCACCTCTAGCTTTGAGCGTAGTTCAATTCTACCAAATTTTGGCGCTGTCGAACACTATGACGTCATTTGTTTACAAACAGGGAGAGATCTATTGTTGGACATAAACGAAAACGACCTAAGCGTGTTGCACTCCTCCGCAGGCAACTCAAGGTCTAAAACTCAACTGCTCACACGCACTGCACCTGCGCACTGCTGTTTTGTGGCCGAAGTAACTTGGAAGTAACTCGTTCTTTTTTTTAAGTAACTCAGTAACTGCGAGTTACATTTGAGACTGAAGAACTTCGTTATTAACTTAGTTACATTTTGCACACCGTAACTGAACTTGTAACGAGTTCTTTTTGACGGGTAACTTCTCCATCTATGATCCTAACCACTATGGCAGCTGATAGGGACTAAATGCACGTAAATGCATGCGAAGTATAGGGACTTCTTGTAGTGCTAGGGAATGCTACTTGTCCTTCTGTGTTTAATTGCCCCATCCACTACGACGTTGGGAAGTAAATTTCAACGTTAGGCACTGAAATGGGGAGTAATTGCAACCTAGGAGACTACAGAAGCTGCCATTACTCCCTAATTCAAACCTTCTTTTCTCCTCATTCTGTCATTCAATCCGAACACGCTGGACAAGCGAAATCAGATTGACGGTTGCACGTGGTAGTTTGCGAAAGCATATTCCCTGGACAGATCGTCAAAAATTATCGGGTCCAGCCGCCATGTTGACATTCTTAACACCGTAAGGCTATGACATCACTCGCGGCAGATGGCGTAGATTGTGCTAGTACAGAATCGATATGAAACGAATAAAGATTGTTATTTCGCGAAGCAAGGCCGGATTCACACGAACGTTTTTCGCGTCCGTGTTTCTTTAACGGAGGCAAAACGGACCCATTGGAACCTATGGGGATCGAATGCCCTTAGGTTCTGTTTTTGAAGCACACAGACGACGAACGGTCGCGTGAAAAGGTCGTGTGAATCAGGCCTAATCCCGAGACGAAGGAACACACAGACAATCACAGTCCAATCTGCGTGTTTTTCTATCTCGGGGTTACTTTTCGTCATGTTGTATCATGCTGTATCAGTTAGCCCGTACTTTGAGTTTTACCCGCATTGTTATTTCGATTATAGTGATGTTGTACTTTGATAACAGTTTTAACATCAACATCCGTATTTTCAGCGTTCGTTTAATTTCCGTCTGCATAGAGTATCGCATAATGCCAGAATCAAGTCTGCATGCTGCAATCACGACATTACAGGAAGCATGAGATTTGTGTCTCTCATCTTCAGCATACTCATATGAGGTAGGCCTTTTCAATTGGTCATTTGCGATTCGGCAGGTATGATATTGCGTAGTGCAAACGTTTTCCACTCAGCTGAAGATAAAGGTTGCGAGAGGAGGATAAGAAAGAGAGTGGCCAAAAGAAGAAGAAGAAAAAAAAACGCTGGGCTCTGGTCTTCGAACCATGAAGGGCGAAGAAACAACGCTGCTGTGCGTGGGCGGATGGGAAAGGAAATCGGCCCAGCGCACGAACGTGGGCGGCCCGATGCTTCGCAGGAAATTCACAATTAGATGGTTCTGCTCTTCGATCAGGTAATTGCCGGAAAGTAGAAACACCTTTCCCGTTTCCTCTTCGACACTCTCTTCTGGGCTTTCACGAGAGAAGCGGTTCGTGTGTTTTATATGCATACTCAAAAGGAATATGAAGGTGATGATTGGAGCTTTTTTGTGGCGGCGCTCCAGCAACGTAAGGCTGTGGCCTAAAGTAGCACGTATGCAGTGATACGCAGAAACATGGTTTGCCAGGGCGTTTTCTCAAACGCTTTATTTGTAGCAGGCTACAACATATACTGAGGAATGCTTTGGGGGTACAAAACGCATATTTGGGAAACTATAAAGACTAGACTTTGTAGCGCACATAACAGCCGGCATAATATGCTGGCTGCATGCATGGAAATGAACCTCGTAGCAATGCCTTAAAAGAAAAAGAAAAAAAAAAAAACAATGAACCACTGTGCTCTCCAGAATCCAGAATCCAGAATCTGTGGAATCCAGAACACGTGTGGCACTGCTTCATGCCGTGGTCTGAACGCGACAGCACCTGTCTCATGTAGCGACATCACCAAAACGTTCTAATTTCGAGTGCCAGAGAACGTGGAATAGCTATCACTGAACTGTGAGCGCATTAGTGCACGCCATGAAGTACTCGAAGTCAAGCCACAGACAAGTTCACAGACAAGCTGTGACAATGTCCCTGAAGGTCATTGCACATAAGCTCCCGTCTTAAAAATACATTTGTGATTTGTTCCCGGCCTATGTGTCTGAAGAACTGGTGTATATCGGAAGAGCGACCAGGGACTAAATCGTTGCTTCGCCGGTTCCGGCTGAATGATCCCCTTTGGTCAGGCGTTTCTAAAACGTATCGGGATGGCCTCCTCGCCAGACTACACCCTATGTAGATACCAGGGGACACTGCGTACGTACTGCTCAGCAGCGCGCGTGACGTACCGTACGTTTGGAGAAGGACGGTCTGCCTGCTGCGCGCGGTACACAGCATGTCCTGAAGTGCTACTCAGGACACTAGACAGATAGGACAACCGACGTCTTGACATCAAGAAGGTATTCGGTGACTGACCCTTACGACCTCGGTGGCTGACCCCGCCCTTCGAGAGGCTGTGTTTCACTCTGTGATTTCCTTCCTCGTCAGGGCCTCTCATGGAACGCACATCCTCCCAGGACCCTGGTAGCTCCAAGGTCGTGTTGTAGACTCTGAGATGGTAGGTTGGAATCCTACCTGCCACTTGCCATTTAGGTGGAGCAGTAGGGTATTGCTAATAAATAAATTAATAAATACCGCCGGCTGTGCTGTCTGAGGTTTCCCCGGGTTTTTCGGCAGACATTACAGATGGATGTCGGTATGGTTCCCCCTGAAGACGTCCCGGGAATGCATACTAACCCCCCTTGTCTCCCGCTCCTCTCTACTGTCCTCTCTCCACCTGTCCACATCTGTACGCCCCCCACAGTCACAGTTGCATCGCGGCGCCAATGCAGAATCAAAAAGAACCTGGTAGCGAAACCCGCCACCCTGTGCGTTCTGGAGTTGTGGACTCAATGTAAAGTTGAACCAACCTTTCCGTTTCAAACGAAGCCGACTAGGGACTCAGATCGTAGCTATCCGAATCCGTATAGATCCAGTGTAGGCCAAGACATAGACCTCCTGTGATGGAAGGTACAAAAGCGTCGAGTTCACCGATCGGTGCTTCAAGCGAGGAGAGGCTCTTGACCGAAAGCAAAGAACAAAACGTCTTCCTGTGTCAGAAAAATCTTCGAAAGCAAGTGAGGGGGGGCTGTGAACGATCGCGCTCGACCGCTAGTGCGTGCCCACCGGAGATGCGCTTCTGCGGTCCACACTCCGATTGAGAAAAAAGCGCTCTTTTTTCCCATTTACCTTTACTGTCAACGTAAAAAGAAGTTTCTTTTTAAATCTTCGCATGTGACCGCAGAGAACGGAAAAACAGAGAGAGAGAGAGAATAAAAAGAACAGTCCTAAGAGAAAGAGAGAAAAAAGCGCGTGCACGTAAGAATTCACAATTCCTCGCGGTTTTCCTTTGCCCTTAACAATGGTCCCTATAATTAAGGGACCGACGGCTCGTGTCAGCCGACCTTATGTACGCTCATAGTTGACAAAAGCTGTGTCGTTTCCACGTCTGCACGACACTGCTCCTTTCATGCGGCCTATTCATCACGGTTCGTACGGTATTGTGTCGCAGAGTTTTTGTGCTATATTGTTGTGCCTCCTCCGCGTGTGTGGAGGCGTATGCAAGCGAGATCTGCGGAAGGTGACAGTTGGCATCAAGTCGTATAAAATTCAGAAGCTTTATTAGATGGAACAACGACTACTACATGAATGACGATGAGATGAGGTGTTTCACCGCAGCAATTGCGGTACCATACCTCAGTATACATGTGGGATGATACATGAGTGGGATGACGATGAAAAAGATTAGGCATAGCTGGACTTTCCTTAAAAGGGCACTAAAGTGAAAAAGATTCTCCTCGACAGTGCTGATGGGTACAGCTGATGGGCACCAGCTGCCACACTATGGCATCTTCATTCGCCACTCCATTTAATGCGTCTTTAATGTCATCGACTCCGTCGAAATGTTGCCCACGCGCCTCACAGGATGTACAGAATGGTGTAATGTTACTCTCCGAATTGTGCCACCTGCACTCTCGGAAACTGTGCTGCATAGGAACGGCCGAGATCCTGTTTACAGTTAGCTTTGCGCCATGATCACCATCGGCCCATTAAATCTGAAAGTTCTTCTATGGGGGCCCTGGAACAATGCATCATCTCAGAGTTTTGCCATAGACTCCTTAATGTGATTACTGACAAACATGGGCTGGGTTTCCCGTCTTTGGTTGTGCTGAATGTGACTATTTGACTGTGGCATCGCCAGTTTCACAGTGAGTCGTGTGCTACAGTGGCTGCTGCATGTATAACAACAGGTCCTCATAACCGCGACCAATCTCACCGCGTCTCTTAACTTTACATATCCCCCCTCACCACACACGCACACATTTCACTTTTTGTGACACGGGACCAACTGCAGTAGTACACATACGATGGCCTTCGTCGTTCAATCGCTGAACTTGATGGAAGATTTCAGGTTACAGCTGGGGAAGCAATCCACGCGTTTGCGATGCTTTTTGCAGTCCAGTTTCGAAGCCCGTGTTCATAGGACTCCAACACGAGGACAAAAACACGAGTGCGCATTTCATACAGTGCCGCTTATTCAGAGCATTACTGTTACGGATGGACCAACCGAATCCGCAAATCCTCGAATCCCAGGCAGGGATTCGAGATTCGGGAATCCGAATCTGAGTGCCTGAAAGGACGAATCGAATCTTTCGAATCCACCAACCACGTTTGTTTGTTTCTGTTTAAAATTAGTGCCTCCGCAGTCCGCCGAAAGCCTCATTAGCCGGCGGGCAACCGGGCCGCCAAAGCCACAGCATAAAGCTCCGACATTACAAGTTTAAAAGTAACATGGGCTTGCTTTTGATTGTTTCTTAGGTTTATGGAAAGAATTCAGACTCGAGACTTTATGTATTTCCTGTAGTCGATAAACAACATGTTGAATAAACTGTATATTTAAGAATGAGTATACGGGTATGTTTTTTCCTGAAAGTGAACTATTATTTACTTAAGTAATTTGTTTTTGATTAATCGAAGATATCAAATTCTGCTTCAAAACACTTTCCAGGAGAAGTTCTTGTTTCTCTCTCTCTCTCTCTCTCGTTTTTTCCTGGCTTTTCCAACTCTTTTTTTAAGAAAGGATTGAGAGACTCGAGATTTGTAAGATTCGTGGATTCGCGCAACCTTCCTTGGATTCGGATTTGGATTCGGCAAATTCTGGATTCTTCCCAGCTCTAACCATTGTAATGTTCGTTCATAGCTCGATTCAAGATAACAATTCAACACGTAAATTTCCAGATAATACAGCCCTTCAGAAAGTTACATGTAAACGTGCCCCGTTCCTTGAAACCACGCGCTAATGCTCCTATGCCGACCTTTTCATTCGCAGTTTCATACAAACGTGCCTAATATGTCTAACGTTGTTATAGTGTTAGTGAAAAGCAGTGTGTGTGGGCAGTTACCTGTGTAATTAGATAAATATATTAATAAAATATTCTGAACAGCAGGATAGGACAAGCTAGCTTGTGCGTATGCGAAAATGTCCTCGCATTTGAGCGTGCAACACTTCACTTGTATTCTTGTGCCTTCCTCAAACTCAAGAAAATAACGTCCTTTTCATTTTTCATACGTAGCATTCTGGTCAACATGCTAGCTCACAAATTCAGTGGCCAGGCGCTGCCCTCGAAGTACTCACTTTAACGTCTTCAGCGCTAGCCAGATGGCGGAAACAAAGCTAATTAGCCTAGCGAAAAAGTTCATTCGAAAGGTCCCTAGCCTTTATGCATTGCCGTTCCAAGTTTTGCCTTTCCTCTATGCCGTGCCGAAAGGGAGTCGAACTCTGGTAAGACAGGGTAGGAAAACAGCACGGAAAATGCGTCTTAAACCGGAAGCACTAGTTATAGGGTGTAGCTCGAAATAAAGTGACCAAAATCCCCGCTGCAAAATAAGCTATACTGGGAATAAACGTGATTTGACTATAAAATGCACAGTCGCGCGCGGGAAACTGCCAACAGCGAACTTCGACTAACCTGGACAGAAAAATGCAACACCAAACTTCGACTAACCTGGACAGAAAAATGCAACACCAAACTTGGACTAACCTAATGATAAGCTAACCAACGTGGTGTTCCGTAGTGTCTGCCCCGCTATAAGCCTATCGGCCGCTAAAATTTGGCTTTCGTTCGCTAGAACGACTTAGGCAGACATCGAAAACCTCTGAATTTGGGTGGCTAAATAGCGATACCGTGTTTTTAAACACGGCATATACCATCTTATGAAGCAATCGAGCATTCTCCTTGATTTTCCTTGTTTCGAGGACGGGAATTTCCAGATCGGGGATTGTGCAGCCGGGAATATCGAGGTCCACCTCTATGGTTATATTTCAAATACTCTGCTGAGGCGCATCGCATTTTCCCCTTTTCCTGGAAGTGTTCAAGAACTCTATCACGTCGTCAACGTGTCGCTAAACTTTCTTTGTCACGTGTTTTCTATCACAGTTTGCTTCCGCATGATCAGCATGTGAATAGGCCTATGCTGTTAAAAGAGAACTTCACCCACACGGTGAAGGAAACCGTTCCACAAAATGATACGGTGATCACTTTTGATTTGTTAAAGACAGAGGGAGTAGGCCTTTTTGTGACATCTAACAATGCTGCACAAGTAACACAAAAGGGCGTACGCCTCCCGTTATCAACAAATTATAGGAAAGAACCATGCCATTCTGGACGGCGGTTGTATGCCGTATGCGACGGTGAAATACCGCAGGGCGCGAATGTGCTTCGGGTGTCGTACACACCACCTATCTGCCTCGCGACGAAAACGTCAACTAGCGCTCGGTATTCACGACTATTCGTTAGAAAAATCATTCCAAGACATGCTATATAGAAGAGCGCTAGCTGAGCTACAACGTTACAATAGGAGACCGCAAGGTCACTTCGAAATGAACGGGAAGCCTTGCAACTTTTCACCGTTTTGTGAACGCTGCAGTCCCATAGTGTATTCGATTGCTCCACCATGATGAATTGTTACAGCACGAAAACACGTTACTTTACACGGAATACGTAATATACACATGCAGCTGTATGTGTGTAATGTTAAAACGTAACGCGATCTACGACTATCCGACTTCGATGGATCCAGGAACGCCGCATAAGTCACTAAGTGCTTCCTTACTTAATAGCGAACTTTAGTGGAGCAGAATATGGGTTCCGAAAACGTAGTAAAAACAATTCCGTTCTTCCTTTGTACTGGCAAATATCACACTGCTGCCTTCATGGTATAGTTTTCAATGATCCACTATAACTTCCTGTTAGCTTCCTGTTAACTGAGTATTAATTACTTTAAAATTATTTGATCACTCTCAATTTAGTCTGCAATTATGTTTACCAGTCCTCGGCGCATGAAAGTATACGCGACTTATCAAGCAGCAAATTTTTGGGAACCGCTTGGAAGGCGATGGTTGAAGATGTCAGGCTTGGTCGATCTTACGTTCAGTCTCTAAAGAGACAGGAAATATCTTATTGAGGGTTCTTCACTGTTGGCGTTGATGCGGAGCAGTGGACACAGACAGGCTGAGTATAACACGACTCGGTCGGTCGGAAACCCAAGAAGCGCAACCCCAAGGCTGGTTACGCTGTCCGCACGATCAGTCGAGGCGAACAGCGAAGGACCACTGCTTCCGCGGACAAGCAACGCTGAAGAACCGTAAAGCCAGGCCCACCGCGCTGGACGCACCGTCGCTCAAGCACCACAGCTTGCTCTTGCTTAGTTCTCACGCTGAAGATGAGCTCTAAGGCTTCACTTCATGGTCATTGCAAAAATGGTACTGCTCGGAAACACTGCATGTGTGCTCGTCTGATATGCTGTATACGGAACGCTATAGCATCATATAGATGCTGACTTCACTATGGATAGAACCGGATGGATGTAATGGGATATACAACCGAGGACACATCAGAGCCGTGGAGTTTACTAACAGGTACTGTGGACACTGCTTCTGCTTCTTGCGTATCTTCTTTAAGCGTGGTTGGTTTGTTTAAAGAAACAAAAATGCGGGGAGCGGGAGAGTAGCACCTAGAGAGACGCATAGCCCGACGATATGCATTGGGCCGGCTACCACCAGCGCGCTTAGGGTGTCGCTAGGTGTCGCTATCCCAGATTTCTAAAATGATGTGTGTGTTCAACGAGAGTTATAAGGAATGATATCATAGAGCGAAACACAACCTCCCGATAGATGGCTGGGCATTCACAAAGTGCTTTTCTGATACATTTAATTTAAGGGTGGCTTCTATGCCCCCCACTGTTGCTAGTATGCGTGCGCTAGAGTAGGTTCCAGTTCATGTCTCAAGAGCATGTGAGTCGCGCCTTGCCTTGTTAGGGACGTCAACGTCTGTTGTCTGTGATAATACATATCAGCCGCTGCCTTCACAGATATGGATCACGAAACAGAATTAGGAATCAGTCGTTGTGTAATACGTCGTCGTTCTCAAGACAAGCCTTGATAGCGTGACGTCACGCACACTGTTGCGCATGCGCGTAATCTTCCATGTGTCTATGTCATTCGTGACCGCGCAGGAATATTGTCATTTTGTGTCTCAATCACGCAGCAGCACCGCTGCAGTTTTGAATGTTGTTGGTGCCTTGCGCTAGTTAACATAGATCATGCCCCTCAACAGGATATGGTCTAGTTGCGGAGTTTACAGACGTTCAAGAAATCATTTTGGCGCTCTTTCAGCTTCGACAGTCGCTTTTCTCGTTCTTGTTGGAGTCACGAGTACAGCGTCACTTGTACGGAAGACCCGTAGAGCTATCTGTGTGCTTCGTTTTCATTCGCTTAGCTTTCATTTGCTATTATTTTTCTTCGTCGAACCTGTCAACGATCAGCCATCTTTATTTACTGCGTTTCGACTGAAACTGGGGTCGCTCATGGGAAATTTTCTAAAAAAAGGCGTATCCGCGTACTGATACTGAGTATACCCGCATATCCATTTTCTCACGTACCCGCATATCCGCAGTCGATGGATTTGTTGGAAAACCATCTGGATGCGAAACGAAACTATTACACGTATGTTGCCAAAATGTTTTTACTTTTCATCGTACAAATACTCTCGGAACCTTATGTCATTCACAGCTGTTCCCTAATAGCAGTTAAAGGAAGTGCAAGGGATGGCACACTTCTACATCATTTTGGATGCGTGTCAGTGATATCCGCGCGGATTTGAAAACATTATTATGTTTATTTGTTTCTCGTGGTGAATCCAAAAGATGCTGGAAAGGTTACAAAGTCCCGTCTAGGGAGAGAGCACCCCATAAACCGAGTAACAACAGAAGCAAAAGGCTTTTTTTTTTTTAAGTTTCTCTCCGCAAACCATGGATGTTGTGTGGATCCGCGGGAATATCCGCACCGCGCGCACCTCTAGTAATGCCTGGCTTTGAGCGTGCTATACGGTGGAACTCTGTTTTGAGAGTGTAGATATCGATGATGATGATGATGGATAGAAAATGGGGAGGTCGGTAGCAGATATTGAGTTTTAACTATGTCTTCGCATTTCTGAGCGGTGCAGTATGTTCGTGGAAAGCTGGGCCTGTGTTTGCCTGCTCAAACAGGCTATTCCAGCTCGGGTTGCATGCGTCCTGGTCCGAGGCTGATGCGTTTCCCGAAAGCGCGCATATGGGGGCGATATTTGATATTAGTGCCGAAAGCAGCACTATGGACTACTACTATGGACTACACTACCCGGGACAGGTCAACTCCTGCAGGTGAACTCCTACCTACGAATAATCTAAAGACAACCGTGAATGGCTTTGGAGGGCGCATGATGCCTCCGACGCACAATGTAGAGCGCTCGCATACTTCAAACTGTTCCTTGTACACTGATTCTGTTACAAAAATACCCGTCTGAGACGACGTACATTCGCGTTAACGAAACCTCTGAATCGTCGCCCGCCATCTTCACGTATTCCCCACTCTCAATGTGCGGACTACATTCTCTGCTGGTGGAGATATGCATCTGTGACTGTTGCTCTTCACCTTTCTCGGAGCATACCTGGGTAAATTACTTCTAAAATGTAATTAAATTACATTACTCATTACTCCAGTTAGAATTTAATTAAATTACATTACTCATTATTGCAATTAAAATCTAATGAATTTACATTACAATTACTACGAAAAAGTAATGACATTACAAAGTCATTACTGCGAGCTAAATCGTAACGATATTGAGGATGTGGAAATTCATTGTCAGACAACACTACGTTGTAAAAACAATACATATTTTATTCTGTGCCGATTGCGTGCGTCACCGTTCATAGTGGGCGTTGGAATTCTTTTTAATTCGCCAGTCGGCGCAACTCTTTCTGCCAAGTGGCAACACTGAACACACACTCGATTCTATTTTAAAAAGTAATGAGTAATGTCATTAAATTAACTGCCCAAATGTAATTAAATTACATTACAAATCACATAGTCGAAAGTAATGCATTACATTACAAATTACCAGAAAAAGTAATTCATTACTGTAATTTCATTACAGTAATTTCATTACAGTAATGACATTACCTACCCAGGTATGTATCGGGGTATGGTACATCTTTGCTCCGAGGCGTCTGAGATGAGCTGAGGCAGGCTTGCCGGCGAATTCGTATCGAGCGATAAGGCGATATGTTATGTTTGAATGGACCGAATGAAGGTTTAGTTGCTACAACAACCACTATAAAGATGAGATGTTGCAAAGTAAGCTGCCACGCGCCAGCAACGGCCAACAAAGGCCTGCCGCATTCGAAAACAGTCACGAAAGAATCTCGTATCTATCTCCGGACGTGGAATAAACTAAGAAGAAAACAACGACGGAATTCGTTAGCTGACTGCCCGATTATTTGGTGATCTGAACGCAGTCAGACGAATCGATGCCGACCTGGTTTTCCTTGTTTGTGAAAAGAAAAGTCGGCACGGCGACGTGCATGTGCCCGCTGATGACCAGAGGACAAGGATGACTTGGGCTGGACATTCATGCAAATGTGTGGCCTTCTGCTGTACACAAAATGAACAGCACACATGTACATATATCCTCGATCGTTGTACCGTTATAGACACTGCATTCTTACTGCGTCTTTTTGTGACACTTACACATTTATGTTAATTGTCACAGACAGACAGACGTATACGGCTTGGGACAAAAGTTTACGGAACACCAGGGTGTCGCATTTCTCCAATAGAACGACAACCTATCAGCAAACATGAGTGGACACACATACTGAGAGATGGGTGGAATAGCCGGTACACCCGTTTCTTATTCGATCTCTTCCTGATAGCTAGCACGGGGCCGCTCCGATGAAGAAATACGCAGATGCCGTGTTCCGTAAACTTTTGTCCCAAGCTGTACGTCTCGCGCGTTCCGCAAATCAATATTTTTTAAAATTCTGTGTTAGCGCCGCGAAGCAACTGTGGCTATGAGCGGCGTACAGATGTGGACAGATGGAGAGAGGACAGTAGGAAGGAGTGGGAGACAGGGGGGGGGTTAGTATGCATCCTGGGCCGACTTCAAGGGGAGCTGTGCCGACATATGTCTGGAAAGTCTTCGGAAAACCCAGGGAAAACCTCAGACAGCACAGCCGGTGGTAGGATTCGAACCCACCACCTCCCAGTCTTTAGGACGACCTTGGCTACCACCCACGAGCGGGACGCCATGCCGCTGGTCAACTCAGAACTGAATTAGCAGTCTGAAGCGCGATTTGAAGGGCGGTCTGCAACGTGTTATGCGGTGAAGTAGTGTTTTAATAATATACACAAGGCACTTCTTACCCTCGTGATGTTTGCGAATTTCATTATAGTTTGATCACGAAATAAATTTTTAGTGTGCACTACCCTGACTGAATCAACGTGATTCCAGTCCAGTTTTCGTGCGAAAAACCCTTCGCTGTGGTGAACGACCCTTGAACTTTAGTCGTTATATGCTTTCGAATCATGGTATACCGCACCATGGAGCTATACAGAAACTTTTTCAGCCATAACATTCTGAATTATAATAAACATGAATAGGTATAAGGTACGAAGGGGTACGTTTTAGAATTCGGCCGGAGCGGATTAGGATACGTGAAACGTGAGCTCAAGAATTCATGAATTTTTTCCCTTGCATGTTCAACTACGTGTTTTCTATTTTTCTGTAATGCTCCCCTAAAGTTGAATACAGTCACGACCTAATGCGGTTACGGAATTTTTCCATTCTGTTGCTGGTTAGTTAGTTAGTAAATTAGTAAAATGGAGTAAACCTTGGAGCATTCTGCAACCCACAATGGCTTCCGTATTCTATTCGCTATAGAATTATGGGCGTACACAATTCTTCATTTGTAATGAGATTTTCCAGAACGAACGAACATTATTGTCTGTATTTATTTATTTATTTACCCTCAGGGTTCTTCATTACAGAGGGGAGTGGGTAATATATTGAAAATAGACATACACATATGTTATACAAAAAACAAGAACAAGTAATGCAGTTGATCAAAATGCAGGTTTCATGGACAAATAAGCACATGTATCAAAACAGGTATCAAATACTATATTCGCTAAGTGCATTGTTGAAATGAGTGATAGAGCTGATGTTGGAAACAGAAGAAGGAAGGTGGTATAGTCAGCAGTACTGTATTTCGATTGAAACGGTTGAGAAATCGTACGCGAAATCCATACTCAGCAACAACAGCAGCAAAATGAATAGGTCTTCCGCTGAACACTTTCATTTTTTTTCTCAATCACATCACATCACACTTTCATGCGTTCATATCTCCACTTTTTTCTCCTACCATCATCATCATCATTTTCATGCGTTGAGCAGGCAGTGCTCAACCACCATTGCTCAACGAGTGGGTTGGGACACCACGGAAGTATCAGTGAGCAAGCGATGATCAGTTATAGACCATGAAATATGACCACTAACGCAGCCAGAAAAATATTTCGGGAGGCGTGTCCTACGGGAACTTTACATGGGTTAGAGGATTTATCCTTTTTCCCCTCCACCGTCAGTCTAGTGCATATGGCGAAATGCACTACCCTGACGGCGACGGTACGATTTCGGGCTGGGGTTGGACCCCCTAACTGTTAGTTCTATGGTTCCGTCCCATAGTCCCCACACGGGCTCTTTGTCTACAATCTGTTGTCGTATTGTGGAACACTACAATACGTTTTCTTAGCGGCATCAACACGACGTTGTTAGAAGTGTGGCCTAAATAACTTTATCCAAGAACGAGTACCATAACCATTGAGACATGAGGGGGTTGGAGCATCAACAACAGTCCAGTATCAACATCCAACATCAGTACAGGTTGGAGCATCATACGTTAACGATGGTGCTCTACAGTTAACTAGATATATAAATAGATATAGTTATAAAGATGGTGTTAGTAGACCGTTGATAACGTAACCCTGAATGTACGGTACCAACCCAAGCAGCACGACATCTTGACCTAATATTGACCCAATATCGAAAATATTGGCCCAATATTGGTCCGATATTGGATCAAAATTGGTCCCATATCGGCAATACCGGCACAATATTGACCGTTGATAACGTGACCGCGAATCTACGGTACCTACCCAAGCAGCACGACATCTTGGCCCAATATTGGTCCAATATTGAATCAATATTGGACCGGTATTGCCGATATTGGCCCAATATTGGGTCAAGATGTTGTGCTGCTTGGGTACCGGAACCAATGCCAGCGTGCATAATTCAGAATCTTATCAGTTAATAGAGTGCCGTAGACACGGTAGTTCGTAAGTCACGTTGCCAAGATCAGTCTGCTAACACTCAACGAACACTCACTAATGCATCTACCGTGTCGGCGACGCATGCACATTTTCTGCCATTGTATGTAACACAACCTTACTCAGCACCACAACTCTGCAGGTCAAGCATAATTCATGCCGGAACCAGGAAAGTATCCAGACGTGTAGCTTCCTCCTCGGTTGTAGTATAAGCCAATGTCTTCATATTTTTCGTAGTGCTCTTAACCTAACCTAACATACGGCTTCCTGCAGAGGGAAATAGGAAATGTCCGACACATCACAAGAAGGCAAAAGCGCGCAGGAAATAAGCGTGGAAGCCAATCGGACAGCCATTATCGGTACACCTTCGACGGGAACGTGAGCGGAAATATTACCATGAAGACCAAAATCACCAAAAATAAGAATGAGGCGTGAAACGCAGCCACCATCCGAAGCCAGGGCTTTGTGTACAGTACTTGTGTGAATTACTTCGAGTCTTCTCGGACCAGTTGCCAGGAGCAGGAAGGATGAAGGAAGGCAGTTCTACGATCTGCCAGCCATGACCGAACATGGCTCTAAGCAGACGCTCTAGACTCTCAGGTCCGGATATGAAGCGAATGATGGATTTCCTGTCATTCTTATTCGGAGCCTGGCCACGTCATGCTGCGCGATGAAATGATTCCACCATATCAACCACGCTATACTTCGGTAACTCGGTACATGACGTCTGTGCCACGTAGTTAAATCGCACAACCCATCTTGAGACCGACCGTTACATAGCCACCCTATTTCTTCAGCCCTGCGTGTATATTGTGCGCGTAGCGAATTGGACACGGGTACGCCATGCTCTAAACGGGGGAATAAGAAAAGATTTAATGAGTCGTCCAAGTTGCATCTCTGTTTCGTTACGTACTAACACGGTACTACTAACAACGCGGTCAACAAGTACAGCTAACTTTCCAGGTACATCACCCATCGGGGACAGCCTCGTGGGGTACTCACAGCCAATGATTTATCCAGAGCCCCTACACCCTCTAACCCCCCAAAATTGGGGGTTAGGGGGTGTTCGGGTGATTAGGGGGTTAGAGACCTCCCTCACCCCGTAAAATTGTGATACTGGGCAATATTCTGCAAAAGCATGAACACGGGAATAGCCTCCCTGTTGTGACGTCACCACCCCACCCCACCCCCTCCCTGCGGATCCCGACACCCCCGAGGACGAAATTCTGGGTAAACCACCGCTCACAGCTCACGCGTGTGTTTCTTCCCGTCGGGGTGGCGGGTCGAGTGCGGATGGGATTTCGAAAAGAATGTGCGAGTTGTACAGGCGGATGCGGGTTTAATTTCTGTAATGAAACGCGAGGTTGCAGGTCGGGCGCGGGTTAAACAGTTCCGACCTCCGCAGGACTCCCAATTTCCTTGCAGCCTCGCAATTTTGGGTGTGTGAGTAGCAGTTCAGTAACACCCAGTCTTCCTCAGCAACACTCGCACAAAATCGAGGCGACCGCTATACTGGAAAGGTCTGCCTGCCAGAAACGGCGGCAACATATCCTATAATGATATGACGTTTGCGGCATTTAATACGAACGATACCACAAAACAGCTAGGCGTTGTGTCGTCCACTTCAAAGCAACGAAGCGACTGGCGTATATCGTCTTTTCGCAACGGTTATCGTGAACGCCTTCCGACCGACTATACTTGTCAAAGCAACCCATGCAAGAACTAATTCACTTAGGGATCCCCACATCATACACATGATCGCGAGAATTACAACATGCGTACGGTAACGCTCTGTCGAATACGCATGAAACAAGTGTATACATACGGATGTACATATTCGCTGAGTACACCGAGCTCACGCAACGGGACTGAAAATAGGCAGAGGCGACACACTCGGGACACAGTTCGTCGGGTTCGACGAGAGAGCTGAAAAATTGGTCGCCCGTGCAACCGCATGGCGGCATATATAGTGTGGTCGCTCATTTGGATGAACGCTCCCAAGGCGCAGATTGAAGCAGCGTGTCAATTTATTAGAGAAGTGCTTGAACGAGCGTGTCATCGAGCATACGTGACTGTGGCGCCGTTCGGTTGCTCTGAGCTGAACGGATGAATGCTTGGATTATGTTGTGCAAATTAATTTAGTTAAGGGGAATAACGATAAGCAATGCTTAGGCGATAGAGGGGAAAAATGCGATGGAAGGAAATACTAGATGGAAGATTGCCTTTATAGGAAAGCGACCGTGCAAAACTGGGTGGATGTCTGTGCCATCTGCTGCAAGGACTGTGTCACGGAATGGTGAATTCTACGTCAGATTACACATGATGGTGGGGAAAATTTTGGACAGTTTGCCGTAGCGAGCCTGCGTATTTGAGTTGGCGTGCACCACAATAATACTGGCAAATAATACTGACCCGCAGTAGATGATAAGGAAGCCAGGAAAGGACTTTTTTGTTTCTATACATCCATTCACCCGATTAATTAACATATTCAATAAATCAAACAGATACCAGAGATAAATTTTCCTAAAATACACCCGCAGGGCTCACATCTGCATTTTTTTTCCTCCTACCATCATCATCATCATCATCTTAGCTATCAGTATTCCGCATTTCTCTCAACTTGGCAATAGACGATAAATTACACGAACGTGCATTGCTGCAGATACAAATACACATTTGCTTGGTCGGTGGTGTGTTACTACACAGCGGCTCTTCAGGTTGCGAACAAGAAGCGCTTTCACTAAATCACAATTATTCAAGATTGGCTCTCTAGACAACGCAAGCTGCATACATTGTCAGCAAATTGAAACTATCAAACACATCCTGCTTCATTGCTGTGCATATGCTGCGGTGCGGGAGAAATACCTTGACCATTGCAGGAATTGTACGGTGGATGACGTATTACATCCCAGAGGCTCTTTCACGGAAAGACTCTCCAAAATTCGCAGCCTCGTCTGCTTTCTCCAGGAATCTGGCCTCGCTCAAAGGTTATGAGTACTGCTCGGACTTCTCACCAATTCTGGCAGTGACTGCCCTAGATCTTAACTTTCGGCCGTCATCATTCTTTCATCTGTTATCACACCTTCTCATCTCATCCTGGCTACAGTCGTGACGCTGCCCACATAAGTGAGGCCAACAACGGCAAGCCGGATTTCGTCACCGTCACCACCACCACCACCACCACCTTGTTTGTTTGATTGATTGATTGAAAAGTAAGAAAACTGAGATGTCATTCCCGACAATGTCGGAACACTATTACTCCAGAACACAGAAATAGGAAAGAAAGTAGGAGAACAGAACAAACGCAACCCCAAGATGTCCAATGATAACAAATAGAAAGCAGGGTCGAACTAATCAATGAGCCCAGCGACTTTTTTGCCGGTGGCAGCATGCTGTTCGCTCAGGGGGCAACTGTGCGTTCTGGGCCGACTTCGCAGGGAACTGTGTATGTATTTGCACGCAGAGAGCACAGCCGGTACCGGGATTGGAACAAATGGAATATATCACTTTCCATTACGTCACCAAACATCACCTCCAGTCAGCATCGGAGCCAACTATCACCAGTTCCCGCGATGGGAGCTGGTGCAGGACACCGGATGGTGCACTGTCTGTAATGCATGGCAACAGCGCAGGTTCGAAATGTTTTTTTATTGACGAGTAACTGCAGTGCACCGAGCTGCAGATATTGATGCAAGTTGCATGGTACTCGCAACGTAGCCAACCATCCACTGAAAAGTGACGTCTGCCATTTCATCAAACGCGTAATTCTGATAGATTACGTTCTCAAATGGGACCTGGTTACACAAAACAAGAGAAAGACGGCAAAAAGGAAAAGAAGCACAAGGACGTGGCGTTGCCAAACTCCATTAATCTTTCACTAGCTCGACAACGAACGAGGGTAACCCACGAAACGACAATCTTGAAATTGCAGTGGTTTCCAGAAGATGTAACAATCGAATTCACGCACGAATGCCGATTGAACCACCCTGTATAACAGAGTCTCGGCATTTTTCGATCAATACTTAGGAGAGGAAGCACACTTGCCATTGGAGCAGAGCGTCTTGTGACGCAGGACCAGCACACAAGCGTCATTGGTCCCCGTAAAAAAATGCGACCGTGCTTGCTCCACCTCCTCTGCTTAGACAATGCGACCTGCTTTTCGCCTGGCATGGAACAGGAAAAATAAGTGAAAAAAAAAAAAAAAAAAAAGGCCCCAGCAAGAAAGGGTCTGAAAAGCCAGGAAAATGTTTCGTTCGCCTGCGCCTTCTTTTCAGCCTTCTCCTCCTCATTCACGTATTTTTTCCTGCTGAGCTTGAGTGATCCTGAATGGTAGCATTCAACGTCTTGACTCCACCTTGTGGCACGGAGGAATCCTAGCAGAACCCACCAATCACGAGCAAGATCTACAGTTCCTTGTTACGTCAGCGAGGCGACCTTTTTTGCTTCCTGCGCCCGCGGGCACGTGGAATACGAAATACAAAAGTCGTTACCTCTTTCATACAAGCTGGGCACATTGGGCTTTCGACAGCCATTGAAAAGCATGAACAAGCACACCCCCTTTTTTATGTCCCTATGGTACGCACGCGCAAAGTACCTGGGTCACTGAAAGCTCTGCGGGAATAAATATGCTGATGTACGAGCATGCCGATGCTAAAAAATCGTGGTTGTATGTACGTCTGGAGATAACTACATTTCGACATACACGTCAAAATACTTGAATCAATTCAATCCAAAGCAGTCAGATTTATCATGCATCATCACCGTCACTGTCGTCATCGTTCCGTGCAATGTAACTGCATGGTGCAAGTGATGTGGAGTTGATGGCCTCACACTAGCGAAGCCGAAATCTCCATTTTATTTTTCTTTAAATCCACCATTCGATCAGATTTACCATGAATCGTTATGACTAGCAATTTTCTCCAGCTTCTGCACTTGGTTCGTTAGGTTTGACTTCTCTCACTCAGAGGTGTGCTCTCGAAAGGCTTAAATACCTTGTAGTATATAATAGTTCATGAACACATCAATATACAGTATTCGTCGTGTTTCACGTTTGCTGCGAGTAGGCATCCTTTAAATTTTGTACCTTTTCGCTGGCGTATTGATGTATTTGTATATAGTTTCTTTCCACGCACGATTGCTGAGTGGAAAATATGCCTCAATCCACCCGGGACCTTCCTTTTTGATGATTTCTTGCACAACGTATGCCTTCTCCGGCAATAGCATTCGGGCTGGTGCTTTAACGAGTGCTGATATTTCAGCACATGGCACGCCGTATTGAACGTCTTGCAGGCAACTTATAGGACTACCATGCCACCAACTTTCTGCTGGCGTCCTCGGTCTTGGGATCCGAAAACGGACGCTGAAATATAGCTGTGTCCATGCAAGCTTTGTTGTGAGCGGGGTGCCGAACCGAACCGAATTAAAAAAAAAGTACTTCGAAAAGCAACGTGACGAAACTTGCTTATATACACTCTCACGTCGTCAGCGCGCTTACGCCTCCGTTCGGTGTTTTAGAGCAGTCAGTTTTGTTTTACCGATCTTAAGATGGACTACGACCAACAAGCTTGTAAGCACCTTCTATCGCATCATCTCTGCCGTTTTCAAGTTTCCTCCAGATCATTTCTAGAATCTGTCTTAAAATCTCGAATCGAATGGCCGCGCACACCTTGCTTGTTTTAGACTTTCGTTCCTGTATTTTCTTTGAGAAACCTCCAAATTCGGAACCACATTTTCTTCAGGACCGAAGTGATTCTTCGGAAAATATTATGAGTAGCAGTTAGCTAAGAAGCAAAAAGCCCTATTCAGAAACCTGTCTGGTGCTTACAATAAGGCAGAGTTTTCGAACTGGCCTCAGTTGTTGACTTGGTTGGGGAAAATAAAGCAAATCAGTAAATTAAGGTTATAGGGAGTGGTAGGCTAAAAGATAAGGAAGATGGGCTCACTAATTTTGTGACTCATCTAATCAGTCAACAATACAAGGTGCTCACATGTTCTACTTCATGAAAGTCGCGTATACTACGAGAACAAATGGTGAAATTGAGAACCTCCGCACCCCTGGGCCCCGATCTTCAACTTTCACATAGCGATCGTTATCATTGTTTCTAAAGTTCGCGCGCTCCAAAGCCGCTCTGATTGGCTCGCGCGAGAGCTCGTGGCGAATCACGGGTCGCAGTGATGCATTTAGCGCGCGTTATGGGATAACGACAAGTCGCGAGCGCGTGCACAGGTCAATCCGAAACCAGTTCACCGAGGACATCATAGATGGTGCCTCGTGCTGACGTCATAGCCGACACCGGTTGGAATCGGTATCAACCGTTACTATTATTATTATTTATTTGTTTGTTTTTTACTGCGTTCGTCCAACCGGTACGGAAACCGGAACGAAAAATGTTTCGGTTAGACACCCTGGTTGTGAAAAGGGAATGCTTTTCCCACGGATTCATTCGCGTACAATGTGGACTCCTGTGCTTCCAGAGATATAAGATAATCGAAACGTGATTTGCAATATCTATACAATTCTGTGAGATTCTTCACCTCTGGGTTCTTGAGCTCTTGGGTACTTATTCCTTCCTCAAGTGACTTTTTGTCGGTCTTTTGGCATACAGGTGCATCTCCAGAGTAACATACATATTTTTACACTTATTTCTTATTCTTTTCGCTTCATTACATTTCAATAGCACGCAGCTATAAAGAAGTTGCAGCCGACGTCCATGTTGATGGAGCATCTCAGTGTTTTTCTTTTTTCCAATTCAATTCTTCATATATCACATTGTAGTCGCCTTCAGCGCGATGACTGGGAGGTGACATATGGTTCCAGTTCCGGCTGTGTTCCGCGGGGTTTCTTTCTCACTCGCCGAGAACCAAAATGTCCCCATGAGGTGTGCCCAGGGCATCCACTGCCGAGCAAAATGTCCGCATATCAGCAGAGCGTTATCAATAGACAGAGAGCCGTATTCTGCAGAGTGTTTTACTTGGGATGCAGAAACAAATTGAGGAGCACGATGTCACTTTTCAGCAAAATAGTCTTGGCGGCCCTGTACCACACAACAGAGCTCTGCGTGAAGGAGAAGCGCACGAATGTCGAACTCTCATAGTTGATCTTGATTGATAAAATAAAAGAGAGAGAGAGAAAAAAAGGGGGGAATGTTAGTCTCAAACCACTCGGGACTGGCTACTCTCATAGTTCTTCCACGGGTGTACGTCACTTGTACATCGGGGTACTGGTGAAAGTTAACAAATGCATGGTCTCTTGTAGCCTTCATGAATTGCCTTCCTAGAGGCTCAAATCTGCGCTGTTGCTGATCGCGGTGCGCCGCCGCAAGGAAGCGTACCCACACCTTGTATACGGGACGCGTGTCGAACAATTTCAATAGCCTGCAAACTACAGTTGTAGACATAAGGGCAACTCTGGGCAGGCATGTACATGAGAAGACAGTATGCTATGTACATGCACGCACACTATGCCTAGGGATATGCAGTAACTAAGATGGAACGTGTGCAAACGCAGCGCAAGAACACTCGTGTGCCACCACGCTCACAGCTCATGTATACTAGTCACCTTCCAAACACAGCTTATTCTAAGTAAGACAATAGTGTTGTCGAGAGGAGACAGGAGATCACTTCTGACTGAGCTCATCCAGCCACTAACTCGCCAGCAGTGGAGTCAGGACATCAGTGACAGGTCTCTCATGTATTCGGTGGATCCAAATTTGTCTTTCTCAGTTCCAGACCGTTTACCACGCTATTTTACGTTCCTCCTGCGCAGGCTCCATCTCAATGTAGCCTTCACTCCCCAATTCAAGTACCGGATCGGATACTGTGACAGCAGCCTATAAGCTCCAAATGTGGCGTCGTGGCGAACATTGAGCAGGTCCTGACAGAATGCGAGCTCTGCGAAACGGAGAGGCGGCAACTCTGTGCTCCGTTGAGTACCGCTAGCAGACAGACGTTCAACCTGACTGCAATTCTTGCCCCATGTCTGAGCCACGTGCAACACCGTCGATGTCTTCTGATGCTCTTGGAGTTCCTCTTGTCTACCGGTTTGCTCCAGACGCTGTATAGGATCATACTGTGTATATCGATGACCATTGGTGCTTCTTTCATGTGTGTGTGTGTTTTATCCTACTTTTGAGCGGCGTATCGCATCCAGTGGAGGACAGCTCAATTGTTGTGCTTGTACATAACTTTAAATTCATTATCATATATCACATCTAATGTTTCGCGTGTAATGGGGCAGTGTACTGCTCTCCAGCGGTGAATCACCCATATCATAGTCACGATTTATTTGTTGTTGTTGTTGTCCTAAGCATTCGGCTAATCATCGTGCGATAAGAGGTTGAAGAATCTGGAACCAAGGAGAGTCTGTGTCGCTGGCCGCATACGCCACACGATCAAGTTACAGAGTGAAATCCAGAATCTCCTGAAGAAACGCTCTGCCACAATGAAAAAAGAGCTTACGACGAAGAATGGCTCGAGCTATCCGTAGCGGTTACAGATAAAAAAGAACAGATCGCATCTCTCTCGTCAGGAGCACACTTAGGTAACGTTCTTGAAAGATGCAAGGCCGCACATCGAGGTGTCGGTCCATTGTTCTATATGATAGAGAGGACGCTCGAAAGTGATGTTTCTTGCACACATCATAGCTATAACGTGGACTACCGAGATACAATTAAATGGATTTGATAGAAAGCTGGAGCATCCGAGAGCTGGTACCGACACCAAAAGGTTTTCCCTGCACTGTACTGCGCACTTCCGTACAAAATGTTCATTGTCATTCCACGGGCACTCGGTGCTTTTCTTCCTGATGTCCCTCGCGGAACGCAGTACCTTGTAGAAATCTGGCAGCGACACCTCGCCACACTAATCGTGCTGGAGCAGCCGGCCTAATATAGAGTTGGGCCAAATTATCCGGGTATTTTTTTTTCCTTTAAAGCCGAGTCCACGAGCACCCGTCCGTGCTTATGAGTAGACTTTGTAAATAAAGTGATTTTATCATCTCATGCCTTCCGCAGAAATTTTCATGCGATGCATAACAGAAGCTTCTCGGAGTGCACTCGTGGTAGTGTGACGCCTTGGTTGAGGAATTGTGTAACTGTGGTTAAATAATGAGCGCAAAGGTATAGTAGGTGCTTTTCTCTGTTATTATCTTGATCCAAAGATGCGTACGACCTCGGGAACGCAGCGTTGTCTATTGGTCTAGCTCCGTGAGCGCTTCGATCTTAGCCGAGCGCTTTCAGCCCCATCCTGGTAGGCTATGATATTCGGTCGTGTAGTACAGCTAAGGGGAAGAGGGTGGGTTGTAGACACACGAACAGACTTGCCTTGGGTGAAACTTATGTTAACTGCCAGGAGTTCTGAGGCATGTCGTATGTCATACGCCCTACACAAAGTACGCAAAGTCATGCAATCATATCTACATAGTACCTTGTGCATTTCTCATCGTAATAAATCCTAAATAATGGGATGGTGTACTAGTGTTGACGTTCAATAAGTTTCCTCAAACGAAGTACACAGAGCTTGGAACGTAGGTGCGTAGATGCTCACACACGACTGTTTCAATAAAGGCAATTAAGAATTGCCGGCAGATAAAAGGTACTGCCCTATGTACGCTTAAAATGGAGCAATAGAGGAACAGTCTTGACAAAGAGCCAAATCAAGCACGCAGAAGAAAGCCAACAGAATTGAATCATTACCTGAAGTGTCTGTCCTGTGGCTGTGTCTATCCATATAATTTTGAAACATCTCTTCAGTCTTCCTTTGTCGGCATACAGGCACCTGACAAAAAAAAAAAAAAAAATACAATGAATGTAGTGAACGAAACGGAATCCTTCTCGTGGTGAGAGAATGACGACCGTAATGGGAGGGGGGGGGGGCAGGGTTGGTATCCTGGGACACATGTTGCCCCTAGTTGCCTGGGCCCCTGGCTTTGCCCCTGGGGCACATGTTGCCGCCTAGATAGAGCACGTTCAACAACCTCCTGATGACTCTGTTGCTGTCGCTTTTACTCTCTCCCTTTGGCTGTACCTCTGATCATGGCGCTGTTTTCAAATAATAATCAGTATACTGACGGAACGTCTCCGGTATTACAGCTCAGGCGCATTCGACCCCACTCCTTCGGTCTTCGGCGAAAGACCAGTGGCAAAACTTGCGGCAATCGACGCTCATATAAATGTTATGGATGCAAATGGTGTCTATGAATGTATGTATGTATGTATAGATGCAGGAGCAAAGAGAGCGTCTTTGTTACGAACTGTGTACGTGTCTTGAACACGTACGGTTTCATCGCATGCTGTGCATTCCGCCTCCAGCAACTGGTCCACTAGACTTTTAGCGTCTAAACCGTGGTCCCTCAGCCTCGTAAGAAACCAGGCGATTCGTCAGTATTTGTCAAGGTTATGCACAGCAAAGGAGCCAGTCCTGCTCGGGAACGGCATCTTCTAATATCCCTCCTCCGACGCTGCTTATAGTTGCTTTACGCGCTCATTACGCAATCATTATCAACGGCACTCCACCTGCGCTCTGTGCCCTGGCGAATAGACGAGTTCAGAAAATCCCAGAGTGCTTAGCGTCGCTTTGAACTGTGGGAGTTTACTAATAGGAAAGAAACGGGTGGCCTACAAACTGTTCCGATTTCTCCCCTAGCGATCCATTGTCCACGACGTGTCAAGGTCAGCGAAAGCGAAATATGAAGGAGCATTCTTCGTTCCCTCGCGCAGCAAGCTCCCAGGATGCAATGCGTGCGCAAAGAGCACTGGGATTTTCTGAACCTATTCCTCTATTACCTCAAGGACATACGTGCTGAAGTAATTCTTTAAATCACTCAATGCTTTCACACATCAAGCGTCACGGAACTGCTGGTCGCCAGGACGGCCAGTGCGACCTTCGTTTCCATTTATTATTTATATTTGTATTGTGTTCTGTTCTGGCACTCCACTCCACTTCACTTTATGCACTCCTTCTCATTGCCCATCGAAGCAATGGGGAGTTTTAATGTATCCTACGCTGTCGCCTTTGCGTACGTAAGGGGTAGCGTGGTGGTTCTGCGCAGGGCGCAAAACTGTTTATGTGGTGCGCGTGCGCAGACCCAGCAACGGTGTCCCTTACGTACGCAAAGGCGATAGCGTCCGATATACTAAAGCTAACTAATAAGATGTATATCATAACCTGGCAAGTTTGCCCCGGATTTTCAAGGAACTGCTATCTGATCTCTGACTGCGGGACCGGACACGCCCCTCGTCGTCATAAGGATGAAAGAGTCGACATTGCATATCTTGGAGGTACGATAATTACGATGATCGCCAGAAAAAGGTGCTAAACTTGGCAGATAGGGTATACATAGAATAGAATAGAAATAGAAAGAAAAAAAAAATGGAAACGTATAGGTCGCACTGGTGCGACCAGCTGTTCAAGGATAGGGTATACAATACCTGTACTGTTCGGGGTACGGTACAGTAGGGTACCTGTCGCAGTTCACAGAACTGTATAGGTTGGGTGCATTTGCGTAAGCCGGATCACCAGAAAGAGTGAAAAGAAGCACGCGTATAGGCAGGGTGCTCCGGTCCACCAGAAAGAGGGAAAAAGCACGGGTAAAGCTATGGTGTGACGTCATATGCACGCCACCTATAGGGTATACAGTTCTGTGAACTGCGACAGGTTTATGTTATATCCCAGAGAGATCCTCACTTTGACCGTGCGATACACAGTTCCTAGAAAAGAACTGGCACGACTAAGTGATCGTGACTACCAACATCATTTTGCATCGACGTTGTGCTTTTTGTCCTCTTGCACGCGCGCCAACTGACTCTGTGCTTCAAGGGACAAGGGCCCCCAAACTTCAACAACAAGAATTCAACTTCAGCTTTGCACGCTCCCACCATATGTTGAGCGACTGCAGCATTAACTCCTCCGGATTTGCCTCAAACTTTCGCGATGGGGCCAATGATAGCACTTCTCGACGATCCCTGCTTACTCAAATGTCATCCCGCATGCTCCCGCTTCGAAAAGACCTATAGCCGCGCAAGCAGCACCTCAATAGAAACTTCCCAGAGTCTCCTCTTTGTAATCCAATTGAATTTTGGATCTCAGATTACAAAAAACATGCCGTTTTTCGTCTACGCTGTGCCAGTGTGGAGAAGCACACATTGTGTCGTTTGGTCACCCACAGCGGCGTATATCGCGGTCGCCAATTTCGAAAGTACTCGTGTCGCCAGTTACCCGTGGAACAGAGATATAAAGAGGGACCGAAGGTAGGGTACCGAAAGAATTTACTCGGCAATAAATGAAGCCTGAATCAAGCTGTATAATCAAGCTCGTTGGTCATGTGGGTTTCGTATGCAGTATGCTCTAGGCACAGTGGCACGCTCTTCATGCCACAAGGTCGCGTTGGTCGCCACAAGTGGTGGCCTACGATATAACGCTAGTCACGCGTTCCATTAACACCTGTGGTCGTAACAGCATCTGTGACTACTGTTATGAGTATAATCGTAATCATATCATTAGCGGAACAACGAGATGCCCACTGTTTCTGTAAGGTGGCAGCAGGGATATCCTAAAGCAATAGCAAACACGGGGACGTGGACGACACATCATCTCTGTCGTTGAAAAAGAAGGAACTAGAATTATCTTGCGATTAAATAGAACTATACTGATGCAAATAAATCTGCTGAAAGTGAGCGCTCGGTGTTGTGTCGTCCATGTCTCTGGGGATCTATCTTCCTTCGTCTCGCTTGCTCCTCCACCAGAACATTCCTATTCCTCTGGAATATGTATCATATCGTCCAGTGCGACATTCGAACTGCATCGTACGTGTCGCGTGGGGCTCTTAGTGGGGACTTAGGGTCGCTCGTTTACGTCGAGGGCACGCAAAAACTGCAGTAATTACTAAGTATGTAGTGATAATAGTTCCTAAACAATGAAGAGGAGAACGCATTTCGACTGCCTGCACGTCCTAGAAAAAAGAAAGAAGAAACATCTCGTGTACCTGCAATGATGGATGATAGTTTTGCAGTGCATTTTTTCGTTTTATCGTGTCCGAGCAAGGCAAACTGTTCGGCTTGTTGGTGACACACTCGTTGGTGGGCCCAGGAGACAGACGAGCCGGCCATAGCGAAAAGTCACAGGCAGGAGACAAGCACTCGCACAAGCAAATTTTTAATGCGGTTAATTAAATTTTAATTAAATTAAGCAACTTTGTATGCAAATACAAGCAAATTTTTAAGGAGGTTCTCGCCACGCGTGTAGCTGTATTTCACTCTTCGGTTGCGGCTATTCGCAGGCGCGGGTGGTTAGAGGGACGGGTTTAACCACTCAAGGGGTCCGTGGACTTGGCAGAACGTTAGATACACTATACACTGCCGAAATCCGTGCGGGAATACACGATGTTCACGGGCACACTAAGTCGGCTTCCTGTTGTAGCAGACTATCCCCTAGCTTATTCCTGCATTAGACTCTTCGCATGTGCTTTCCCCAGTCGGCCACATGCCACGGCAAACTACCTCCTAACCAATTCCTGTTTCAGGTTCCACGTACTCATTTTTACTTCCCGTTAACCAAAAGCGCATTGCCCTAGCCGGGCTATAGCTAGAGCCAAGTTATTCTCCATTTGCCACAATATGGAGCTGAACTGTTCAAAGGCCAACGAGTCCTAGAACAAAATGATTTTTCTTGGACAGGACAAATTCGTATTGGGCCGGCGCAAATGTCTCCGTGCGGGATCCTAAAACAGGGTCCTGTATCCAGATACTCAAATTTCCTCAGCATTTCTGAACAACACATCTGTCTGGGAGACGAGTTCAATTTCTCCTCTTTTTTTTTTTTTTCAAACAAACAAACATCTGTTTTTCCGACTTTCCTGACACCGTGCACAAAGTTGGTATTTATTTATAGGAAATAGGATGGTTCCCTTCCTTTTCTTTTTTTTGTCAGCATTAAACATATCCCCCCTGAAATGAACTCGAAAATATTCCAGCTCGCCTGTCTTTCCGTCTTTTCAAGAGACCTTTCAATGACCTTTCCTCCGGAGCCCCGTCTACCGAGGAGAGATGGCGCTAGGAGCACGGGAGGGAAAAAGCGAAACTCGTGAGCGGTGCGGCTGCGGAACATACGCATATTTCTAAGGAGTAAAACGCTATACAGACAAGCAACATCGCGAACACTTCATTGAATCAAAGTTTCTTGTGTGTGTACATTAACGTTGGAAATTAAATAACACAGATTTATCAAGTATTAAAGATGTCCTGTATGGGCTTTCCTTGTTACATTGTATCCGAAGGACGTCAATACTCAGGAGTCGTGGGGCTCACAGCAGCTCCTGGTGCGAGCCCGTCCTCCCATAAAAGTCCTGACATCAGTACATTGTTGCTCTTTAATGATGTGGAAAGGGACGTTAGACATTGCAGCCGTACGCCGTAACCTAAGAGCATCGTGAAGGTTAACTTGCTCATCACGAGACGAGCGCAACACAGGCAGAATAGGAGAAAGAAAGACCTTCTTAATAACGCGTCCTGGAGTAGCCAGTCCCAAGTGGCTCGCGACTAACATCTTCATTTTTTTCTTTTAAAATCAATCAATCAAAGGCCTTCAAATGAACGCGTGTTTTGCGTCTTTAATTATTGTTGTACCCGTCCCTGTCTCTGTGGTGCTTGTCGAACTATTATGAACTCAATGTGGTAACTTGCTGACGGATTAACTGGAAGAACTGCATTAGGGACGTCGCTTATCACACATTATCATTCGTTTTGAATGTAACCTAGCATGACACGACGAACACATGCATATCAGCAGGAGTTGGTGAAATTACTTTTTATTTTGCAATACTATTAATAATAATTCGGGGCTTCACGTCGCGAGACAACTGTTATCTTATTTTGTAGTACATTACCATTACTGATTAAAGTTTTGTAAAGGAATATATTACATTACGCGTTACTTTTTCATGCTGAGTAATGCGTGTCTAATGATATTACTTCGCTCAACTAATTACGTTACATTTTTCCAGAAGACTACTGGGAAAACCGAGAATGTGGATATTCCTAGCCTGTACCATAGCCACAATTCGTAACTGTTGGGGGGGGGGGATATGTTTAATGCAAAGTAACAAACAAGAGAAGGGAAAGGTTTCCCACGGTGTAGGCTTGTAACTGATGGCTTTATCGACAACGCATGAATTTACAGCCCAAGTAATGAGTAACGTCATTACGGATTACTTTGCCGAAACATAATGGCATTACATTACTCATTATTCGTCCACAAAATATTAGCATTGCTCATTATCGAGATGCCAACGCGTTACCTTTTGATACACCTCCATCGCCGCTTCAGCATTACCGTGGTGTCCCGCATGCTTTTTGATATCTCTCCCTAAGCAGCTCTAAGTCCGATCAATGGAAGATCCGCAAGGCGATATAGCTTCACTCCTTTGATTTCTCATCATCCTATGTTTCTCGTAACACCTGGGCAACTAGCATCGATCGCACTGCGTGTTCAAAAATGAGAATTCGGCTTTGAAAGCAGGATTACTTTGTTCTAAAATTGAGCCCACATCTTCAACATTTCTTTCATCACGAACACGCAACAACAACTACATGAATGACGATGGGATGAGGTGTTTCTCCCTGGTTTTCCTTTAAATAATCAATCAATCAATCACCGAAATAATTGCGATACGTATACCACAGTGCCATGCACGAACACACACAGCACCCAACTTTACGTGCGTTCAGTGCGCTTGCTCCATGTAAAGCTTTGTGCTAAATAATGCTTGCTGACAGGCAGTACAAAGTTTAACTGCAAAAATACACAGTCTGAACGGTATCTGAGCCTATAACACAACACAAGTGTGAAGGTGGCGGAGGGCACTGGGCGCCGCCATTTTGGCAGCGGCGTTCGGGAGCACGTAAACGCCAAAATGACAAGAAATCATGAACGAATGAACGTGAATGAAAGCGAATGAATGAACGTGTTTCATATTTCATTAAACTTGCTGTATAAAAATACAATCCTGTCCATGCCTGCGTAATGTGCATGGGTATACGCACACCTTCAGACGGTAAGTTATAGAGGGTGTATCAAAAAGAATCGTTCGATTTAAGAAAGCTATATCTTTTACACGCATGAACATAGAACCTTGCGGTACATTTTAGACTACATATCTGAATAGACAGTTTTACTTTTGGTTTTCATAAATGTTCACTGTGTTCAATATGCCCTCCTCCGGACGCACAGCATACATCCACACGACTGTCCTTCCACGCTTGAGCATGTCTGGTGTCACTTGTGTCCACACTTGTTGAATCGCAGAACACATAATGCTTTCTGTTGCTTCGCCGCCATTCCAACGCATTATGGCAGCCAAGTGAAACTCTACAATCGCCGCCGAAATTCGTTGCAGACGGAGGTCGGCGGGTAGAATACAAGTCCTCACCGATGCATCTACAACGGCATCTGGCTCGTCATGTGCTTTCGTGGTTCCTGAGATGGATGTCGAAAGATCAGCACGGCTGTCACACACCACCTCGGCTTCAGCATCTGAGCTCCACGGGATCCATCTGGCTCAAAGCTTTATCATTTCTCAACCCACGTGCTCTTAGTGATCTCTGTATATACAGTGACTCAAGATGTGGCCTAGAGTCTTGGCCTCAATGCTTATCACAGGGCTTCTGGCCCTAATTGTTCATTATGTTCTGCACCTATATATATGGTGTCGCAGTCTCACAGGGGCATGATATCATATTACAGTGGATTCCTGGTCGCTGCGGCATAGCCAGTAACGAGGCTGCTGATGCTGCTGCGCCACCGAGCACTTCACCACGGTCACGTTCAAATAAAGGCCACTTATTTCACAATAGGGGACGCGAAGAGGGTTATACGTGAACTGAGGCAACAAATGTGCAACTCTTCTTGGCTGACAGGATCTGCTCGATCTTCGCTGTTGTACAGGGTCGACTCCGAGCTACGCTTCCAGGTACCTCCGTCATTTCCTCCACAAACAGCGTGTCTCCTACACATATAGGCTCCGGATGAATGTCCCGCACAGCGGTTGGTTGCTCTACAGACTGGCCAAGTCACCATCTCCAAACTGTAGTGAGTGTCATGTTGTCGAGGACACAGAGGACATCCTCCCCAGGTGCTCCCAGTACGCCGACAGTCACAGGGCACTGGGAGGAAGTCTGGCTCGCCTGGACGCCTGGCCAGTTGACCTTGTAAAGCTCTTTGGCCCTCAGCCTTTCAATCGTCAAGCGGCTGCATTGAAAGCGCTCCTATATTTCCTTGAATAAACGAATGTGATTGGCATTTTGTGACACTTTGTGATCCCTCGTTTGTGACATGTGTTCCTACTGGTTCGGGGTGTTTGTCTCCCCCACTACAGAACTTTTCAACGAACTGTGGCTAAGTGGTCTGGGGTAGCCAGTCTGACTTCGTCGTGACTTACGTCCCCATTTTTTTCTTCCTCTATCATATCACCTCACATCGTTGCGGTCGACCGGCCGTCTGCGTCGTCCGCTAGAAATTCGTTGCAGACGATCGTCTGCTTACCGTACGTTCGCAGACGGTCGCCTGCATCGCGCTGGGAAACTTAGTTTGTATATGCAGTATGTATATGTAGTATGTACATGTATAATATAAACATGTAGTTTAAAGTTTACCGCAAGGGGTTCAGGCGTATAAACGATATATAGCCATTTGAAAACAGATGATTCTTTTTGAGACACCTGTATATTCAAAGCAACAACTAGTTTCAGAAGCACAAGTCGTTATCGCGAATCATCTAAGACTTATGTCTGTTATGTTAGGTATATTTGACTTATGTTAGCTATGGGGAGCCTACAAAGGCGTTATATCCCCCTCATAGCAAACCGGCTCTTTGCCGGGCTAACTTTTCCTTTCTTTCTTTTCTTAAATAAACATACCCCCCCCCCCCCCCCTCATACCTGAGCGCAAAGCTACGTTTGGCTTCTTCGCATTCTTTACGAATTTCTTCGCGTTATACTAAATAGATTCAGATCGAATATGGTACGTGAACAAAATTTTGACCTCTCCAGCAAGAGTACTAAAGTGCAATCTTCCGTCTGTATGCAAAGCAGCACCGGCGTCACATTACTATACTCACTCAACGAACACGAATCGTCTGTTTTAGTATACGCGTCAGTGTAGGTTACCTCTAGCTAGTTAGCTGCACTTTACTTTACCAGACGAAGCGAGCACTTACTCGGGAAGAAGTCCACTTAAAATCTCTTTTTCTGCTGCATGGGAGAAGCAAAAGAGCACAAGCTCATCGCAGTCTTTTGTAGGAAGCGCATAACCCTTTCAAGATCGCCGCTTCTCGAACTTTACAAAGACCGAGACAAAGACCGAGAAAGACCAGTGAAGCCTGCTCAAGGCAAATACAATAAAGTGTCGACGGATCAACATAAAATGAGGATTACAAGTGGACCACCCTGCGAGACAGCGTTTAATTATGCACCTACGTCGCTGATAACGCGCTGATAGCGCGACGACTCCTTTTCAGCACAAAAGATACCCGCACGAAGTATCGCCGAGGATTACCATCCGCGGATATCGTCTCCAAAAACTGTTACCCTTTCGGCAATGGGTGTCCCTGTTTTATGAAGCGTACTACTGCCTAATGGAGGGAGACTGGGGACCAGCTCATAATGTTGCAGCGCGCGCAATATTCGCAAGATGAGTACAGGTAATATACGTACTTGAATAAGATGGATAAATTCATGAACTTTGTGCACCGTTTGTCTCGGCTCCTCTTGAGTGGTTCATTCGGTTCACACGGCTGCCAGCTCGTTAAAAACTTCAGGTATATAGCTTCTTCTTATTATAGAAGCGTGCTATTTCGTTTCATTACCAGCATTACTATACATAAAAGTTGTCGTTGCTTGATGAACTTCGGCGCTCGCTCGCGGCCCTAGACAGTCGCCCTTTTGGTTTACCTAACGGTTATGGGTGCGCGACCCCCCGCATCAAAGCCAGTTTGCGCTGCGTGCCTTGGACTCGTTCCTGTGTGAAATTGGCGCTGACGATAAGTTTTGACTTTTGTGCCTCTGTTTCTCTTCTTTCTCTGTTTCTTGCTCTTTTTTGTTCCTTTCTCCGGTTTTTTTATTTACCGTGACTCTGTGTGACTCTTCGTCTTCAACTTTATTGTGAAATGATGAACGGGGAGTTTCATCGACAGGGGCGATACTCTACACCATTGCTGGTGGTGATGTGGGGAATGAAATAATGAGCCCCTTCACAATAAGGATCGAAGTCCTATTGTGTCCAAAAAAGTCAAAAGAGCTTTGAGAGCAGAGCGTTGGTGGGCTGGCTCTGGCCAGGGACCAAGCAATTTTGAGAGAGAGAGAGAGAGAGAGAAAGGGGGGGGGGGAGCCCAGCTGAGTGTCTGCACTCCAAGAGTCTATGTACGTTCATGTGCGCAGAGTTGTTCACGTGGTATGGAGAAGCCGGATTCCACGTTGGTGGTGCCAATTTCTCAATGTTTTCTTCTTTTTAGTTACTCCGTTGACGCTGTCATGATTCAATGCTCCGGTATTACATATCCTAAGGTGTTGTAGTTAACTATATATACTTTTGTTTCTAGATGGTGAATAATGCATAGGGTAGGAAGTACTGGTCCGAGCGCTTTAGCTGGCTGGCAACTATAAGGGCCACAGAACCGTGTCCGTGATGTGGGCAGTCTTCATCAGTGTCAGAATCTCGTGTCTTCATCGTCCTGTGAACTTTATGTCTCCGTCGCCCTCGTTGTATTCTCCAAAAATATTGTTGCTTTATATATGATGCGGAAGTACCGGATGGCTACCTATAAAAGTTCATCCACGCCGGCGCGCCCTACTCACGAATTACTCAATGCCTTGGAAAATTCCTTTGTCCGCGTGGAACCCTAATGAGGCTCGTGTACATAACGTCACGGGCAGCCTTTGAGCGCCTTTGAGCCACGTGACTCGGGAAAATATATGGATGCGTCACAGGCGTCATACTACGGACCGAATGAGGCAGCAGGGTTTGTTTTTCGAATACCGCAACAACCCTCCGCCCTCCTAATGTTACTCCAGTGCGGCAATTTGTTTTCCCGAGTCACCAAACGTGACGTCACTGCACAAGCCTCATTGGTACGTTTCAGCGCGGTAAATTTCAAGCATGATCAGGATCCATTTGAAGCATAGGTCAGGATCGACTTGTCGCATTAGTGTTATTGATGGAACGTCACGATACCATTGCGCGTGTGCTAGAGGCCTCACCATATCATTGAGAAAAAACAAATAGAAAATAGAAGGACAGATTTTTTTTTTTACTTCAATACTCTAGAACAGAACCTCGCTTGTTAAAATTGTCACAACCTCTGAGCCATCAACCTGTTTCTCACGTTCCACGTATACTGTGTACTTGTGGAAGAAATGTTGTATCATTTTGACTGTGTCCAATGCTGCGACCACGTTATGTTGTTGTGAAGAATTACAAGCCAGCCTATAATGTCACGTGCCAGCGTCGTATATTACGCGAGAACGGTGGCGAGCTCATTGGAGAAAGGGGTCACGTTTCGACACAAAATGACACCGCGCGATGCGCACGCGATAAGCACTCCCCAATCGGTTCTCGGGAACTGCGCCATGTGCGGTCTTCGCCACTTCAACCGCTGGGTACATGTAAAGGGTTGATCGCACGGAGCGACTCAAGGTCGCGCCGTTATAATGCGGTAAGTAGGTACTCGTCGATAAATATGAGGAGACAAATGTACACACCATGGAAATTGCGAAATTTGCGAATAGCCGGTCCTACTTTTGCACGATAAAATCAGCCAACTGATGACAGACCGCGATTACTTCCTTTTTTTTTTTTGCAGGTCGATATGTATTTGATCTTTAAATACACAGGGAAGGAGTCTTGGGAAGCAACTTAGATACAAGTAAACTGTGGAGACGAGTTCAATTTCTCCTTTTTTTTTATCCTTACAAACAAACAAGTGAGTAACTGTTATCAACAGCTCTTCCTCAATAGTTTCTGGAATTATGAAGATAAACAGCTATGGAATTCTAAAGTCACCGTAACTAGACGGCTACTAGTTAGTTACTTTTGAATTTCGTGTTTGTCCTTATCATTTAAGAACCTATTCGCATCCTCGTTCACTACCTGACACAGACTGGTATTCACCATGAAAGTTGCTCTCTAAGAAGAACGTTCTCTGAAAGTTATTAATCACAGTTACTGATTAATTTCTCAGTAAGTGATGACTCGTAACTTCTTTACCTCCCAAGACTACAGGGAGGAGTCGACCCTTGCTCAGCTGTCGCGGTAATTGATAGAAAATCTCCGAGTCTAGCAACAATGGGCACGGACGCCGCCATCTTCATTTACTTCTTGCGCTTGTTCAATGTGCTTGCCGCTCTTGCATTTTTGCGTGGTTGCCCGTATTCTCCGACTTTCCACCGAATCTATTATTATCAGCGTAGGAGTTTAAAAACATGTCTGTTTTATTCTTATTTTGTGTACACAATTTTTAAGTTGGGGGAGGGGCAGCCTATATTTGTTTTTATACGGGAAGCGACTGTGTGAGCTCATTTTAGCATATAGAACGGAGCCCAGTTTGTCCCAATACTAGAAAGAAAAAGCGTCTGTACTATACCAGTTAATGCATGGCAGCGTGCGCGGTTCGGTTCGGTTTCAAAAAGCAGAAAAATGAGGCCTCTACGTTTCGCATGCTACCCCAGCACGCTCAGGGGAGACGGGTTTCGGTACTAGATGGCGTGCTATGCTGTCCAAACATACTCCACGTCATGGCATCAACACACAAACTTTGCAGGTTTTTACTAACTAAACAAACGTTATTTTATTTCGTACTGTAAGTAAACCTCGCTCAGAGGCAAAAATTAAATTAATCAAATAAAAACTGTCAAGATATAAATGCCGTCAGCGAACATTACCCCTTTCCGCAAATTTTCGAAAAAAAAGCCGCGAAACTCCATAGTTTCGGTTTCTCCAAGTGTCGGTGACGTCATCGCGGGAGCTCTGTCGTCTCTCTCCTAGCAACGACACGTGCGTCCTCTAGCGGAGTTCTACAAGCAATTGTAGTGAGAAGACGCAAACTGATCCTCGAGGAGTAACGTAGCCAGCCGCGTAACACATTGCGCACGCTATTTGGGTAGCGTTTAGGACAAGGAAGACGTGACACGAAGCATGCGGGAGCAGGGCTTGCGTAGCGCAGGAGCCGTGTGTGTGTGTCCTCTCCGTGGCCTTTCCGCTGGTCATCACCGAGGGCATTTCCAGAAGAGCCCGGATTACGCACACTGTACAGGGGATCGGGTAACTCAAAAGCTGTGTAGATCGTATCGCCTGCATCTAAAAGTCAATTAGTGAACCGTAAAGTGTAAATTTCTATAGCGGCCATTAACACTTACAGGACGCTACAAACTTCGTGTGCGGTAGCCGGTCGTAAAAAAACGCCGCAAATCAAAGACGTAGCTAGTGTGACGCAGGTACATCAGCAGCAGCCCGTGTGGCCAGTGACCCTCTATAAATGTGAAGGAACAGCACTACACTTGTTCCTGGTAATTTATCGTTGCGACCCAAACGGGCGAGTGATTCAAACCTTTGGAACGAAAACATGGCAAGGATCCAGCTCAACGAGACCTCTTTTGAATGTTAAATGGTTTCAACAGATGATTTGGCTGCTCTGCATGTCTGACCGTGCGGAATGAATAGCGGAACAGCCGGCACTGGGTGTGACACACACACACACACACACACACACACACACACACACACATGGAATGATGATATGATGGATCATTCACACTACCGCTATGGCAGTCCATTACCAAAACATAAATAATAATAATAATAAAAATAACAACAACAATTGTATGTTCAATTCAATGTAAAAATATTTCTTGTAGGGGATAGCTGGCGAGACAATCATGATCATAACCAGCGAGGCAGCGCTCACACGGGGCAACTTTTTCAAGCAACTATGAGGAATTTTAGCGTTGCTGGCTGTCGGCCGACACTGGCAACCTCTAGCAAGTCGAATTGTTCGGAATCGCTCCACAAGCGAGAAGTTGCTCGTGCACCGGCCAATCAGCGAGGGGAGCATTGCCACGTGACTACTGATGGCGTGATGTGATGTCGTTCGTGGGTTATGGGTTCAGGCAGATCCTGCAGGTGCAGCTGAGAAATAACTTTTTTTTTTTTTTTACTAACGCCACACAAACATATCAATAGGCATTTTTTGAAGATAATGATGTTCTTTTGTCGTAATAAACTGACTAAGATTTGATAAACATCAGCTAAAGAAAAGACACCATCAGTTGCTACGTGTGAACACGGCCTGATGATTCTTTAACTTGCGCTCGAATCTATAGGCACACGGTGCAAATTGCTGAATGTCCTTCGCGGAAGACGTTTCTATGCAGTGGGTTCGGTCCGGCCCCGACTGGGTTCGATACCGTAACCTTCGGACACACTGAATGACGGGAACTCAGGGTCCGAAAGGGTAAAATTAATTTCGAATGCAGATTTTGAGTGTATATGTACGTGACAACGGCTTCCGAATGCAGGAAAACTCTGACCCGTTTTCGACAGTGGAGGTTCCTCTCTCACTCTTCTAATAGGGCACTCTAAGAAAAAAAAAGGGGTAATTTTCGTCCTGTCGGGGACTGGATACATTGCACATGCGTGTCCGTGCAGGACTACATGCAAAAAAGTTTGCATATTTGCTTGTAGTTTGCCTCCCTTTAAAGGGACTATTTGCAGGGGAGTAATTAACCCCTGGGTCTACCTACTAAAATGGATAGTAATGGCAACCTCGGCAACCCCTGTGTACTCCTTTTTTCTAGAGTAGTATCAGGCTTGTCAAGACAAGTATTGAGCATCACACATGCATGTCTTAATGCACACATAGAAACGCGAACGAACGGTAATATCATATAATATCACGCACCACCTAGGTGGAACAATACGTGATCGATATCTCGTTCGCATGATACATATTTGCTAAGCAAAAAAAAAAAAAAAGAAGAAAAAGAACAGAAGGAAGGTAGAACTAAGGCGGCAAACCTCTCAATTTCACTACATGTAGTCTCGAACGCTACAACCGCGAGTGCAACAAAACAAACACCATCACAGAACACGTAATTCCACTTTACAGCCCGATGACTTGTACACACACGCAAAACAAAAACAAGGGGTCATCTTCATCAAACATTCCCGCTTTTACGAAGAACGTACACACGGTCCTGCAAGGTCAAACAGCGGAAAATCTGTTTGGCTTCCTGGTCGTGGGGCATCATGAGGACGGCGGGGCGTGCTCCTGTAGCGGGGGGAGAAGGGCCACAGCTAAGATGGGGGCATTTATGCACTCCTGTAAGTGTAGCAGCCTGCTTTCGCTAAGGAGCTCACCGCAGATAAGGTTAATGGCATATAGAAAGCCATGTTTGCCGAAGATTAACTCACGCCGGTAGGAGGTGTGTCCGCATGAAACGAGATTCCGGGACTTTAGGGGCCGTTAGTGGAGTCCCCCACGGCGTCCAGAACGACTGCCTTATACCACGTGAACCGATCATCTATAGTATTAGTGGTGTTGTTCGCCGGGGGACCGATGCGGATACATCACTGTTCGTCCTTACGTAAACGAATTCTGCTGTCACCACGAAGAGTCCAGTTCATTTCATATCCACGTATCCGTGCTTGATTTTTTTTTTTTTTTTTTGGGTGTTGTTCTCGGCTGCGTGCTAGGCACCGTTTCATGCAGACTTGCAGTGTGGCTTTCGTTTCGATCTGCTTTGTTTCGTGTTAGTGGCCAAACGAGACGTAAGCTCCGGAACTAGTGTAAGCTCGCGTTCCTGTAGGCGTATTCAGTGTGTATAAGCAACACATAGCAAAAAGACTTTTTGTTTTGTTTTTGTAACTAAGGTGATTTCTCGGATGAGCTTCCCCTATCGACGCTTTTAAGTTAGAAAGTCGTCCACAGTTTTTTCATGTGGAGGCCCCAGATCCCGAAAATGTTACGCCACACGAGAACGATATCGCGAAAGGAGTGTTTTTCGCTGGAAATCTCATATGTTGCTCGTGGTGGTGATGGTGATGAGGTAAAGGAACAAGTGGGTACCGCGACGGAGTCGAACTGGCTACCCCAACAGGACGCCTACACACGGTGAATACAAACAGGTGCACATACAGTGAACGGGTTAAGGTGCAAAATGTAGTTCAACAGTTTCAAAACGAGTGAGTGGAAAATGTCAGATGAGAATTAAGTGGTATGACTGGGGGAAGTTGCTAGTCTCTGCTAAATATCATATTAAAACTTGTTTTCTCTCACCAATTCTCATTTTATGGGAACAGCTCCCTAATTTCTCCCATTTTCGCTAAGAAGTCCCTAATTATATCATTGGAGGAATTTATTAACTGAATAACTAACTATCATTGGAGGAAATCAGCATGTTCTGCGTTGTCACTTTGTGACGACAAAGGCACTTGTTCAGTTTCTGCGGATCCGTGGCCTTCTGGGTGAATTGTGACCAGTTTCGTGTTTGTTTTCTCTGTTTGTTTGTTTTCTCTCTGTCCTTTCTTTTCTGGTAATAGCAAGCCGCCGTAGCGGTGGCTAACCTTTCCCCCCTATCTTTTTGTAAAAGATATCCCCCTCCCCCCTTGTGGCGTCGATACCCTCGTTTCAGCAGCTACTTTCGTTCTTTCTTTTTCTAAATCTTGTCTGCGTTGCACACTTGTGGTTATAAAATTGATGTGTGAATTATGATAAATTTACACGGTATTAAATCGACACACAAATCGATAATTTAGAGCATCGACATTCATTTCGGTATTCATAACGGTAATGAAGAGCGATGTCGATGGACGTGAATTTCACTCCTATAACATCGTAAGTGCAACTACAGCAGCAGCAACTACTACATGTATGACGATGGGATGAGGTGTTTCACCGCAGAAATTGTGATACCCTACCCCAATGCATGTGTAAGCAGCTATAAGCTTTGTCTCGCATCACTTTGCAATGCATACGGTAAATACATTTGATCCCATTACAATTAATATTTGTTTCTCATTCTATCAAACAACAAACAACAATAACAGCAACGAAACAACAACAAATAAATTGCAAAAAATGACTTGGTGTCCGGTCTCCGTTCTTGAGTTTAATTAATTTTCCTTTAACAAACACAAATCTGCTTACCACGAAGACCCATAAGCGTTTCTTTCTTTCTCTTCTTTTTCAGAGAGTAAGCGCGTATGGCATTCCAGAAGGCTTCTAGCAACACATTCTATACTGCCAAGAAACAGGCCCTCGTACTCGAAAGGCGTGGAGGTGTTCGATACGACGCTCCGACCGCGGCTTTCTGCCCTGCCGCTCATCAACACAGAAGAATATTTGTGATAACAGCACCAAGTGACTGGCCGCCTTTGTTCCCGAGTCTGCCCCTCTTTGTCTTTATTGTTTCGGAGGGCCCTGAGGGTGCAGTTTAGGCACGCTCTCTTTCATAAACTACCGATCAGTCATTCCGCGGAAGCGCCACTGAAAGTGGCTGTCATGAAGAGCGCAGTTCTCTCCCAGACTGTACGCCGGTTTATGCAGCCCGTGGAGGGGAGCCCGTGAAGCCTCGTTCACGAAGAGTCACGGGCACCGCGGTTATGGAGGGACACACGGAAAGAGCATAGTCTTGTTGAAACATGTGAAGGTCACCTTCACATTCATTAACTTCATTTTCATATCTCACATCTAATGTTTCGCGTGTAATGAGGTAGTGTACTGCTCTCCAGTGGTGAATCACCCCAGGTCATGGTCACGATTTATTTGTTGTTGTAAAGGTCAGTGGAATGGTATCTGTTCGCCATAGGGCTTCACAACTGAGGTGTCAAATTTATGCAATAAATATCTCTTCTTTCTTTTACACTTTACAAGTGTTGTCTTTAATACGTGTTACTAACATAGAAGAGGACGCACCTCGGGTGCACCTCAAAATAAAGTGATCGAAATCCCCGCTGCAAAATAAACTATGCAATAACAATAAAATGCGCAGTCGCGCGGGAAACTGCCAACTGCGAAATTAGACTAACCTGGACACAGTAAACGCAAACTCCGAACTTGGGCTAACCTAATAAACTATGCAACATGCAGCTCCGTATAGTGTCCGCCCTGCTAAGCCTAACGGCTGCTATAATGTGGCTTTCGTTCGCTAAAACGACTTGGACAGATATCGAGGTCCCGTGAATTTGAGTAGATAAATAGTGACGTCCTTTTTTTCAGAGTTCGAGGTAACTCGTTACTGTAACTAAGTTCCTTTTTTTTTGGTAACTTGTAACTTAACTCTGTGCTTTTGCGCCGTGGTAACTTTCAGAGGAACTCGTTCCTTTTACAGGTAACTTTACCAAAGTAACTTAAGTTCCAAGTTACTTTTAACTACTTTTCACTCACGTCCACATATTTTCTTGTTTTCTCTCCGGTTCCTTCATGGCATTTTATGCCATAAAACGTAATATTCAATCAATGACAGTATTTTATTCAGGAAGTAAGAACCGCTGCCGTTGAAATTAAGCCATTGTGCGCTCGCAGGGAGTAACATGCAAATCGTTCGGATAGACCTCTACCAGAGCAACGTCATCATAACATTGGTAGACAGACTGAAACCGAAACAAATCGGAAGGATAGGGCTGGGTTCCACGAACGGGCACTTGTTCGCTGCCTCCCATTGAAAGAAAAGCAGGACCGAGGGTCGCGTCCCTTTAAGAGACCATATCGTAATGCCCTCAAAACCGTGGCTTTCGGGTGCGACCTTGTTCACCTCTAGCTTCGAGCGTAGTTCAATTCTACCAAATTTGTGGCGCTGTCGAACACTATGATGTCATTTGTTTACAAATGGGGGAAGTCCATTGCTGGACATAAACGAAAACGATCTAAGCGTGTTGCACTCCTCCGCAGGCAACTCAAGGTCTAACTCAAGTGCGCGCTGCGCCTGTGTAATGCTATTTTGTGTCCGAAGTAACTCGGAAGTAACTCGTTCTTTTTTTTAAGTAACTCAGTAACTGCGAGTTACATTTCAGGTTGAAGAACTTCGTTATTAACTTAGTTACATTTTGCACACGGTAACTTAACTTGTAACGGGTTCTTTTTGACAAGAAACTTCTCAATGTATGCTTTTTTTTAAACACGCCATACCATCTTACGAAGCAATCGAGCATTCTCCTTAATTTTTCTTGTTTCGAGAACGTGAATTTCGAGAGCTGGGATTTCACAACCGGGAATCTCGAGGTCCACCCCGCACCTAAGGTGTCATTCTTAGGTTGGCCACCTGTGCTTCACCACCAAAGCTTTTACAGCATCGTCGCATGCTTTCCATGTCACTGGCTCCATGTTGGTGGCTCACCATCACTATTTTGAAGCGGTAGCTTTATGTGGCCAACCAACGTCGACAGTCGTGTAGGACTGTCCGTAACGGGTTGTAGAGAGGGTGAAGCAACAAGTGGAAGGAGCAAGTTACAATGGTACCGAAACGAACAGGAAGATCAGGATCGGAGGATGGCCGTACACGCTAAGAAAAAAAGGAGTACTTAGTTTTCGTACTTTTGGGGATTACATGCATTTTCACAGCCTAGCTAGTCCCTTTTGGGACGAAATATAGCGCTGACCTGCACCACCTACTTATACTCTACCCTGACTACCAGAGGGAGCCCGAGATCTTGCAGCACGGAATGCATGCAATCGACCACCGCCCCTTTACCATAAGGCAAGGTGCTGGGCCTCTGGTCCAGTAGCGTTCATAGGCACCAAGGTCTCCGTCACCTTTGGGATTTCCTGTCATCAACAGGCCTCTCCACCCTGCTATGATCACTTGAATCCGCATCTCCATCATCATCTCTCACTATCTATACAAATGGCACTGGGGCAGCGCCCAGCCTGCTGGCCGGGATCAGTTCCATCTCATCAGCGTCTATATGTGTGTGTGTGGGACGAAATAAATGTGACACCGTGGGGTCTGCATTTCACACTTTGTTCTCACAGTCCTATGTACATGATCTATGTCACGAATGAAACTGCTCTGACTTTTAATTATCCTGATATGGTAAGTAACAAAGTCTTGTGATATATGTATGGGGCAGAATTTGTCACGAAAGAACCATTAACCATTTCTTGCACTGTAGACAGTAAATTGCTTAATTATATTGCGTTTTTCCGTCACATTCCTCGAAAGCACAGTACACCTTTGCATTGAGAGGAGCATTTGCTGAGTTTAGGAGATACTGAGAGTAAATTTCAGAGGCAGGGGACTAATGTGAAAAGTAATTGCTATCTAGGTGACTAGAAGCTGTAGATAATTTCGTACTTATTTTTTTTTTCCTTCTTAAGTTGTATAGAGCTACCACAACGAAACGTGTTTGGCAGAATGCCCATTACTTTTCATTACTTCATTCACTCATTCATTCTCCTTTGCATAAAGATTATTTTATTTTACCGCGAAGAGCAATATAACCGGCTGTATATAAGAGGCATAACACATGCACGTCTCTGCTTCTATATACATTCTTGCTGCACTCGGTTTGACACTTTCATCATGGGTATATACACTCGCGGCAATATGAATAAGATCCATCACTCGTGTCTTCGTAATAAGCTTTTGCCTAATTCAACCCCCACATGCAAAGCTCCATACATGACACTTCCATTAGCTTCGGTAGCCGCTTCCCCGCCATCTTGGGGACTGCAGGTAATGCCATAAGCTCAATTTTCCCACCTTCCGTAATGGAGACATCCTTCATCGTTCATCTTGCATTGTGCCAAGAGGGGTTTTGTAGCAAAAAAACACGCGTATCAGACTTGCGCCCCGATGAACCAGAAAATGCAATCTGGCCATTAACCCTAAGCGAGCCCTTCTTGCTGTTCCTTCTTGAGGCGTCATCGCTGTCTTAATCTGCAGATAGCTTCCAGGGATCCGCGTGGATCGTCCGTCAATCGAATATTCCGCAAGAAACCTCGGTTACATAAATGGGATGGGAGGATTCTTTCAGAGATTTTGAAGGACGCCCCTCGGCTTAAAATAGCAATTACAAGGAATCTGCAAGTAAACAGGACACGTTTCCGCCTGCGCTCTTGTATATCTCTAGATGCACGCTCAACGAATGAGCCACGGTAAGCCTAATGAAAAGGTCGACTGCGAGACATGACCCAGGGTAGGGCGCGCGCGTATTTGCTCTCCGCAGAAGACGGGCATCGTGATGAATATACGGCTCGCCTTTTTCAAAACACGCAAAGAGAAAAACACGATCTTCCTATACCTGGTCCTTCTGCAAAGTGGACACGTTGTTCGCACGGTGTGGTCTTGGCGCTTGTGAAAGGCGAGGCGTTCCGTGTAGTCTTATCGCAGCGATACGATATCTCGGTATTACATAGTTTTAGTAGATCGGAAGCAATCCACGAAAATGATACGATAAAAGGAAGTTGTCGAATGGAAGACAATAAACGTGATGTCGTATCAGCCACTCCAAAGGGATAAAGCGGCTTGTCGTTTTTTATTTATTTTTGTCCCGTTATTGTGAATGCATTGCTATCACATGTCTTGTGTTCCTTCAAAAAGCGCAAATTTCTGACGCAATCGCCCTACAGCCTCATTCGGTCAATAACAGTACAATGCAATCGATGATGGCTTACTTAAATTCTCTTCCTCTCCCATCTTCCAGAATGAAACTCAAGTAACTGCGCGTGTAGTTTTAACGTCTTTGTGTTGTTTAAGGAGGGTTCTCTAGGGAGAGTCTCTATTCTTCCCGATCCCAATTTCGGGACCTTTTCATGTAGCACTCCATGTTTTCCCCCGTAAACTTCCGTTTCCGGCGCACGTGGACGTCGAGTTACAAACGAAACGAATGGCGATTCTTGACCGGACGCATTTGTAACGTCTGACGGTGCTTGTAATTGAAAAAAAGATCGCGAAAGGGAAAATGTTTCGGGTGAAATGAAACGTGCAGAACCTCTACACAATGTGAAGACTGTGGGAGTGATTGCAGTTCTGTGCTTCAAGTGAATGTCAGCTGCAATGCGCTACCCTTGCTCATGGCGTGGCGTAGCGTGACGTTTACGAAAAACGCGGACATGAACATACAATTTTCGAACATGTCTGTGCAGTAACGTATAATATGTGTATCACACAACCCCCCCCCCCACACACACACACACACATAGAGATACGATGATGAGATGGGGCTGATGCCGGCCAGCAGGCTGGGCGCTGCCCCAGTGCCACTTGTACGTGATGAGAGATGATGATGGAGATAAGAGGTCCGGTAATCAAAGCAGGGTGGAGAGGCCTGTTGATGACAGGAAATCCCAAAGGTGACGCAGACCTTGGCGTGTATGAGCGGGACTGGACCATGGGCCCAGCACCCACAACCCACAATTGTATTACAATATGCATATGCAGGAGACGTGCTTGCGCGCAAACACTAATTTCATTATGCAGAATATTAACTGAAATTACCGTGGCCGCTGCATGACAAGAGGCAAACAGCGCAACTTTCGGTGTTATTATTTTTTTCTTTTTCGAACATCTGTTTCTCGCCGAGACAGACAGCAGTTTTTCGAGGGACCCGAACGACATTGCAAACCACACGTACCCCAGGGTAACCTTAGTAGTATAAGGTACCCGTAAAATGATGTTTCTCGTGCTTTCGATACCAATTGGCATCGAAAGAACGAGAAACATCATTTTAGTGCCTCCTATTATGCATTTTAATGCACCCCGGATTATAGCGCGCCGTAGTCGACCAGGAACGTAACGTGTGCTGTGAGCTTTCTTCTGCAGGGCATCTGCAGACGACGGTATGCATGGCAGTCCAAAGCTTTACAGTAGCGCTCCCGTTCTATTACCGCTCTGGTGGCGGTGTTATACATGTGCTAACGGCAAAAGCCGAGTTCAATAAACTCTTGTCATAGTCGCACCGCGAAGAACGTGCATTGAGGCGTGTAAGTACCTTGTCGACTTCGGAGCCGGACCGAACAAAAGTGCAAGAGATTTCGGCCGTTCCAGAAGTCACGACCGTTTTATCGGAAATGTCGTACATCCGAAAGGTCAAAAATCTCAGCAGCCTAACTGATGTCTTCACATTTGTGTACAGAACGTCGCAGAGTCTCTTTGACGAACTTGGCGTTTTGCAGCAGAGACGCATCGGCGCAGCGCGCCTTCAAACTTATGGAACTGCCACGGTGATCGCACGCTTATCATCACATTCCAAAACGACCTGGGGATTGTATCAACCCTTACACTTCTGAGCACGCATAAACTTGTTATTACGGAGCTGAAGATTTACAAGCCTTCCTTCGGCAATTCACAGAAGTCAGCACTTATACGACAGACATAAAGCACTACGGCACAGCATGCCGCCGGTGGAACCCTGTGAGGCTGTCAAAAGGAAGAAGCGTCAACAGTTGTTCAGGGAACGGGTGTTCGATTCTCCCACATTTAATGACCAATCGAGATTTACACCTTTATCTTTCCTGGAACAAGTTAATGACTCTGTTTTGTCTCCGTGGAAGCGCTGGTCGGCTCGGTGTCATACATGCGGTCCCACCGGCACAAGCTTGCCGAAGATTGGGTTTTATTGCTGGACCGGTTCGTAGTAAACGACGAAGGTTGACCCATACGTGCGCGATACGCGACTTGATGATATGTCGGGTTGAGACCCACTGCCACTACTTTTAGTCATACTGGGGAATACATGTAGTGACGCAATCATTAGTCTCTTCCAGGACTAAATGCGTGGGACTATAAATGAATATCACAGAGTGGGGACTGCATCTTACACTGTGCCTTAACAGTCCCATGTACATTATTCATGTGCATAAATCAAGAATCAATGGTAATTTATTGTAACGGAAAGTTTAAAAAAAGTTAATCTGAACTGTAAGGGCAAGCCTTGTAATTGTAAGGGAAGCCCTGTAAATGCAAATACTGTTGCGGTGGATAAAGAGGAGGCTATTGGGCCGTCCATGAACACGTGCGCTGGTGCGAACAGAATGGTGTCTGACGGGCTTGGACAGGTGGGGGGGGGGGGGTGCGTATCGGAAGAAATAAAAAAAATAAGAAAGAGAGTGCGGTCTGCCTGCCGAGACGGGCGGCAAGTTGCCACAGAGAGCGAGAGAGAGAGAGAGAGAAGACAAAAGAAAGAGGGAAAACGAAAAACGGGACACACCAACAAGACACACGACACGTATCGATGATCTGTTCACTGCAAAGTTCGGTGGCTGTGCTATCTGGTGGTCACCTTCGGTTCACCATACAGTTCACCGTAATAGCTTTCACTTGGTTACATTATTTACAGCAGGTCACATATTTGTTGGTCACAGGTTTGTTGTTCACAGTTGGTCCAGTTCACAGTTGATCACAGGTTGTTGGTCACTCAGTTCACAGCGTTGTGTATTTCTTCTTTGCCGCCAGAGAACACCTAGGAGGTTACTCTCCTTCATGAAATCTAGGACTATGCTTTGTGTTGCCCGCCGTGCTGACATTGGTCCAGTTGGGCAAATGAGTTATTCCACAAGGGGGTCTGGGTGACCTATAGGTTACTCATTATTTCCATTAGACTGTTGTAGATTGTTGTTTGTGTGTTCTGCAGTGAAGCAAGATATGTTCTATATTTTCTCCGACATCACAGGTGTTGCACAGCGCATCTATACTTTGTTCCTGTGATGCAGAGGACGTCATTAGTCTTGGCGCTTCGAATTCGCAATCTCATTAGAAGTAAAGTTTCTTCCCTTGTGAAACCACTTGTGATGCAGAAGGGGGGACGCTGTTTGCATCGCTGTCCTGGCATCAGGGTGAAAGCGCAATACATGTTCATGCAGTTTGCCCTTGACCGTTACATGGAATAGCGGGGAGTGTAGGAGGAAGTCTTGCAGCCTCCTTGGCTAGTGTGTCGGCTCTTTCATTTCCAGGTATGCCCTTGTGCGATGGAACCCATTGCAAGGCGATTATATTGCTCCTGATCTCTAGTTCTTTTATGGTTTCGAGTGTTTGTGATGCAGCAGGTCGGACTTCGAACCCTCCGTGCGAGCTTGTAACAATACGTTGACTGTAACAAGCATTTTGTTCAGCTTTTTGTTAGCTTTTTGGCACAGTTTGCCAAGAAAGAACCACTAGCTATTCCGTACTCTGTGGGCAGAAAACTGCTTAATTATACTCCGTTGCTCCAACCAGCTCCCGCGGAGCATACATTTACGGAGGCTGTTGCATTCAGGGCACCATTTCCAAAAGAGACAATTTGCAGTGCTGCGTATGGTGAGTGATTTTCAAGGTCAGGGTTGGCGAGTAACAGCAACATAGAGGGGACTCGAAGTTGTAATTACTTCAAAATTTACTTACTCATCTCCCCCCTTCCCCCACCTCAGAGTGCAGCAGCAGTCCTGTTCATTCTGTCACGTACTCAGCAAGCGTGTCACGTGTATGTACAGCAAGAGTGTACGTTGCTGTCGCCTGTTAGCCGACAACACGAAATATTGCGCAACAGCTTACTTCATTTCGCACGCATCGCGAATCCAGCTGTGGATGCGTCCCACATGGTTACAAATTACAAAACAGGTCCAGGCGTTTCTATATAAATAAGAACAGCTGCGAGCATTGGTATATACAAGCCACGTGCAAACTTAGTCGTTGTGTTTTCCTTCCCCTTCTTCGCACATTTTGCGGATGTAATGCTTTACCTATTGCTGGTGTCCGGTAATAAAACGGCAGAATAGTCAGTCTAAGCCTACTCCGCGGTACCTATACGTAAAGCGAAATCTCCGTGCGCGTGCTCGATCAAGAGAGACATTTCCAAAGACATGTCCCATAGCATCGCCGTCATGTACTTGTTGTTTTTGTTTATATGCACGGGTGTTTAATGGGAGGATATATGTTTATTCGAAAGAAGATTTAAAAAAGAGTAAAGGAGGAAAGGTCAGTCGGTCTTCGAATGGCAAACGATTCACATGAAAATAAATGACGATGTCATGGACCTGGATCTCAGGACATTGGTTCAAAACATCACAGCAAAAGTACAGGAAACACAATGTCAGGTCAACGTTACAGGAGGTGCAGAAACAGCTAGGCAAGCTACACCTCTGCGCGTTATACTCGTTTCGTCTCAAATCGAACTCTTCGCATTAGACTAACTGATTGTATTAAGATATAGCGCACGCAATTTTTCGCACAAAACTGGGGTCCTACATTTATTCCTACAGGGTAAAGTTTACATAGTATAAAACTGTGCCTACACCTCAGTGTATCTCTCCCTATATTTGGTGGTGCAAAACTAACTGCTGTTGTTATCTATATACCCTCATCCTCCAGCTCCAGAGATTTTACACATCGCACACTTTCCAAGAAATGACAAAATCCAAAGGGACGAATCGTCGGGAATCACAGCGTGCACGTCCATTTCCCATCCACGCACAACACGGCAATAAAAGGTAAAAAGATCTCTGGGGACTGTGGGGGTAACTGCCAGCCGATTGCAGCGCATCCATCATTGGAAGTGTGTTCCTGTGTCTCTGGGCGAAAATTTTAATAACGGTCTGAATAATTTACGAGGCGGGCTCCACGAGGACTCGAGCCTTTACGCACAGGGGTTGCAGCCACACAGGACGATTTCAAGGCGAATCACGTTTTGGGGGCGGAGCTCCAACTAACGGCTCGCTGTACCCAAATCGATCGTGCCACATTAGCCCCAATGAGGTTGCAAAGGGTCTCCTATACACTGCACTGCTGCTGAAAATGTTTCACGGAAAGGAATGTAGGTATCAAAAATTTCGCAAGAATATCTAACGGGTTGGTTGCTAGAAGCAAAAGTGAACTTTAGTGAAAGGTTCTTGCTCGCAACGGATAGCGAAGGGTTTTCGCAGTTGAGAAATGTGAAGAGAAAGTGACTCAGACCAAATATTCACACGAGTGATGTGCCCACAGAATATTCTAGCGCAAGAAGAAGAAGAAGAAAAAAAAAGGCTAATCACGCGACAGGAGTTCCACTGTGTTATATTGAGCATTCGCACGATGGCGGAGTATCGGGAGTGCGCAAATAGCAGATGACTCTTAGCAGATGATACTTAGCAGATGATACTTAGCAGATGATACTTAGCAGACGACATCGACTGCGTCTTTTCGTGTTGTCGTCTACGGAATACCTTGTGAATTGTACCATAGGATGTTATAGCTAGCAGTGCGCAAAAAGACATGACGCTGAACGATCGCGTCTACGTGGCAGCAGAAAGCTATGACGTTTCTCCTATGTCCCACTGAAATACTCTTTGAAATGTCCCTGATGCTGATACATGGAGAATCGAATTGTCTGGTTGGACAGGGGCAAAGAAGAACACGAGCCGATTGCAGGACAGTGACTTGCATGCATGGATGACATCACGAACATCTGTGATGCCTATTTGTGTTTGTTATTTCTGGCAAATAGCAAACAATATGAATATAATGTAGTCTCCCCTGATGGCACATCAGTAATCTGGGCCCATTTGCGACGAGAGAGCCTTTGAGCACTGCTATACACCGAAATCTGGAACCGACCGTAAAGGTACCACATTAGCTTCCGGAATCCAGGAAGCCAATGCAGAAGTGGAAAGCTTTCGATAAACAAGCAACCACCACATACTGGCTATATAGACTGGAGCTGGTGTGTCCTTTCTGCACCAACACAAGTGAACACACATGCTAACACTTGTCAAAACGTAGGTTAATGAACTTTCGATAAGTCGCCCCTCGCACATATCGTCCAATGTTCATCAGCGCTCCATTGCAGTGCAGTTACCTGTCTTCTGGTTTATTTGTTCACGACTTAGAAAAACACAGGAAAATGCTGTACATTTCGTACAATCCCTTGTTTCTCATCAGGTACAATACGTTGTAAGTCTGAAGAACAATGCTTCGAAGCATTTGCGTTCCAAGGCGCATATTACTTCCATAGATGTGTGTGTTTATGCCACAATGTGGAAAAGATACTGTATACCATGAACTACAAGACAGCGTACCATACATGTTAAGGGAAGGACCTCAAGATGGAGATGAAAACGAACTTCAAGACGAAGGCCGCCAATATTTCGAATACAGACTGTTCTTCTTCTGGACTCTTCCTCCCCAAAAGAAAAACGGTCTCAGTTCGAAATTTCCGCGATTTTGTAAACGGTAAAACATACCGCATAGTTACTCTGTAGTTGCTCTCCTATAAAGCCACATACGGTTCTACTTCCTTTTCTTTCTCTTTGATGCATACTACTCCGAGATGTGTAGATGACGGACAGGTGATAATGAACGGACTGATTTCTAATATTCACCTTCAATATTACAATGCGCCCAACTTTTCTCTAGTGATGAACTCTCAAACAGCGCCGACGCACCCCTTTCCCCCCTAGGGTGCTTGAATAAAAACTTCTAACCTAGTATTCAGGCACTCCCTTTTTTTTTTCAATGCCTCTAGTTTGACGCTTCTAAATAAGTCTCTGACGCTTTGACACTGGATATAGAAAACAAAAAAAGTACGGCTTTTGAAGCAATAAATAACTATGTATTACGAGGCCATGAACGTTTGAGGTGCTTGTCAAAAAAAAAAAAAAAACTCATTCGGGCTTCTTTCTAACCCAACAAAGCAAGGTCCATATAGCGACGGGAACAAATGGGTGTTGTCGCTGAGTGCGTACCCCTACTGGCCGCTATTCATTAGGTTAATTTCCACAAAGTGCTCATCTGGGGACGCGACGCGTGCGAATGGGCAAAAAGATAACTGCCCCGCGGCGTTTATCATCGGAACGTGGCTACGTGCTATCCCACATTCTGGCCGGACCCAACAGCCATAACTACGTAATAGAGAGGGACCAGGGACGTGGGAGGGGGGGGGGGGGTAACTGGTTTCGAAGGACGGGACTCGTACGAGGCGTGGTATATATTCGGCAGTGAAAGTTTCGAAAACATTACTTTTCACTTGGATTTACAGCGTTGTGATTCTTACACGAAACAGTAGTGTTTTCAGTGCAAAAGAGGTGATGAATGTGCCGTGTCGTTCACTAGCTCTAAAATACCGAGAAATTTGGCTTATCACTTCTCCTTCATTTATTGTTGTTGTTGTCTTCCCATCGAGATCTTCGGTCGCGCTCGTTTGGGTACCATTGTAATTTCTTCCTTCTTCCCTTTTCTCTCTCTCTCTCTCTCTCTTCTTTTCTGTAACGGTCGGACCTACACGGCTGTCGACGTTGGCGTATCGTCTCAGAAAAAGTAACGTAACGAGAAGCACAGTAATCAGGAGAGCTAATCGCAACAAGACGAGGGCAGGTACTTCTTGTCCACCACATTTGAAAATATAGGTCATGTGAGGAAATCCAGGATTGTAAACTTAGAAGTGCAAAACGCGTACTCTCTCGACCCGTTTGAAATAGCTGTCTGTACGTATACACCTTTCTCACAGGAGTATAGGCGCTGCTGGATAGTAGGGAGTTAACGTCGGTTGTTTTTTATTCACGCTCATTCATCCCGTCTAGCCATTCGTCCTTCCAGAAAGGACGGGCGAAGTAATAAAAGAAGGAGAAACGGAGGTGTAAAACACAGACGTTTTCAACGAACGTCACGCAGGTAGCCTACTGAACGCCATTAGACTGTAACACCCAGTGGCAGCAAGAGCATCCAGAATCCGATTGGACACAAGGGCACTCAAGTACGTTCAAGCGTACCGCGGTTTACACGCACACTAGCTAAGCTCCATTGCATCCGAATCAAAACAGGGAACCTGATCGCAAAATACCAGAGTCGTACGCAAGCATGCACGCAACGGGTCTTTGATTGAGCCCCCGGTTGTAGGCAGCGATGCCGAGCAGTCATTGGTGTGAATCCGTCCGGCAAAGCAGCAGGTGTCGGCGCGAATCGTACGGCGTGCGAGAGGGGGCTCATGGGACCGATGAGAGGCCGCTCGGGGACCTTCACGGACAGTCGACCGTCCGTTACACCATAAGTGGTCCAACAAACCCGATGACACAACCAATCTACGTGATACGGAGGACGTGGCTTCCGACCGCACCAGGGTGAATCAAAGAATGATCTGTTTACGCAAGTTCAGTTCGTGTGAGGATGCATGTCACGCTGTCATGGTCTCGGCTATATTAATTTAAAAAAAAAAGGAGTAATGCTTTGCATGGAAAATATTTCACACGTGATAGCCGTGGGTTCTAATTTTATGTGCCGCGATCTTGGATGCTAATGGCGGTTCGGATATGGTGAGGCTTTCGCTTGGCATGGTCCACAGTGATAATAGGAATGATGACAAAGATGATCAAGTCCCGAGCATTGCGAGTCTTATTTACAATGTACAGGCCTGGCACGACCTTATTCAACTGTCCTAGCTGGCATCGACGCTGCCCGGGAGTGAAGCCAAGGGGTAAGCTCCTCAGCACATCCAGCCCTCCACCATCTTCAAATGTAGAGGAGATGGTGTACCTTTACTCTGGGAAAGGATCCAGACGATAAACTACTCCACATAATCATGGATCTAATCACCCTGCGAGCTATAAGGCGTTCCGGTGGAATCATTACAGCACATGGTGGTAACCAACCCTGATGGTCCGATTGGTCCCAAATTACGGATGAATCTATACAGAAGCTTGCTCGACCCCTTCTGTTTGATCCATTTTTAGAAAAGCGATAGAAGATCATGAGTCATTCTGGCGGTGGAACAAAAAGAAAGGCAGGGGATACCTCCATGACCATTATTCAGCATCCGCCCTCCATTCCATTCTTATTCCACATGAATTAACGAGAGCCTTTTCAACGGAAAACAGTACGAAAAACTATCTTTGTCCCGGCCACGGAAGAGATACGACATTGAAATCCGCGACCCCCTGTTCGATGAACAGAGTCAGGGAAACCCCTTCGTAAACCAATTTCCAGATTCCCTTTTTCTCTTCACAAAGACACAGAGACCAGGAGCGCACCTGGGCTGAGACTATAACACGTTTCGAGTCTCGAGTTTCGGCAGAACAGCCGGGGAGTGTTTACTTACAAGCGTGGCCCAGGAGCACAAAGGAAAGATAATCGAGGAGGGGCGTTCTTTCGATTTGGCGGTACGCGAAAGGAGGAGAAGGAGGGAGGCATTCCGTTAAACATCTGCCGGAACGGAACAGTCACAAAAGAGACGTTGAGAGCGGGGTTAATTGAATCTACACTATGCCAAATTGCTCCCCATGCGCTCGTGTGAGTTGCCCTGCCGCGAAAGGGATTGACGGTCGCATATAGCTGGATGAAGCACGGAGATAAGGTGTGGAATCAGGTATTAGGTATCAGGTAATAGACGCGCTCTTTTGACTGCTGTTACGTATAGTATATTTGTGGACAGAAATAATGCACGTAAAGCCGCACTCTCGAAACAGAACACCTCTTGTCGTGTTCAACGTCAGGATGGCAGGTTTATGCCTCGCCCTGCATGCGATTGTTCATATTCGCTGCGACAGCTATAGTCCCATCATTCTACGCCGCGACAAGTAGTGCGCCAAACACCGAAACCATGGTACTCTTATATTGGCGGCACCTACTCTCCTCTAGCTCCCTGAGCTGCGTATAATTTCTCCGGCATAGTGATTAATTGATTTATTGATTGGTAAAAGAAAGAAAATGAAGATGTTAGTCCAAAACTACTCGGGACTGGCTACTCCAGGACGCGTTATTTAGGGCTCATTATATGTAAAACAAATGAAGGGAAAGGAGGGTGGAGAAAAAGAAGAAAAGGAACACTATACAAATTAGGGTGGCTAGCCCGCCATAGGGTGGCTGAATGCTAGCTCCCTCTCTCCGCAGAGGGAGCTATTGGGACTATTGAGGCTTATTCGAAGACTATTGAGGTACCCTAATACAAATCTATACACTTTGCGAGGCTAACATGCCCAGACGCCGTTGGGGAAAACTGCATCAAGTGCGAAAGTGCGAATCACTCAATGCGCGAAAAACAAACAAACAAAGAGCGTCACGGAGTGTCGAAGAGGTCCGTCGAGACGAGGAATTGCACAAGGGCACGCTTGGCAGGTATGAGCTGATTTCCAGGTCAGCACCCGAGAACCTTTTCGGTGGAGTATGGGAGGTTACCCAGGCGGACCAGCGATGACACAAGGGCACGGCGGTGTGCACTGTACCTCGGGCAGTCTTGGAGGCGTAGTGAGGCTTTGAGGTTGACGGACTACATTTCATGCCGTTCCTACGTTTAACAGGGGAAAAGCGAACCACCATCGCGCCGCATCATCGTACGTCTTTTTGTGACCCATGCATTCTAGAAAACTGGAGTGACAACAGTATCACTTCTGTGCAACGATTGTCCTCCAAGTGGCATGTTGTGAAGGTCTGTCTCGAAAATGTGCATAACCTCAAATGAACTCACGGCAACTTTCCTTATTAGGAGCGGCTGGGCGTACGTGCAAAACAATGTGTGCAATCTAGAAACCACCGGATAAATTCTTTCGCATGCCACCACGGTCCTATAGTACACTTACTAAACTTGATCTGGCACTCCCATGGTCATGATGGACGAGTCGGGCAGGTAATAGCCACTGACAGCCCGTACAGCGGGTCTTCCAGGCCGAACTAGGCGCAAGGTCCCCTGCTTGAAACAAAACACATTCTTCAGAAGCAGGAGTAACGAAAAGTCAGCATCGTGGTGCCAACCGCGGAAGGGTCACATGAGGCTAGACATGGCCGGGGACGAACAAAATAATGCGATGTATCTTTCAGTCGTATTATTTATGCACGAGACCATTTTCTTATCCGGTCTGCCAGCTCCAAACTGCTGTCGGCCTGATTTTCTGAATTTTCAGTGTTAGAATCACGTCGAAGACTGTCTCATCATCAGGCCACATCTCATTCCGTCCATTGCGGCTTGGGGTAGTGTGTCGCACTTCATGTGGCGAATTTGCACATTCATCACATTAATTTATCTCTTGTTGTTGTTGTTGCATTATATTAGGAGGCGGGGTTACAGCGTGTCCTTTGAATTTGAGAGTGCTACTCGGTCATTTGCCCCAACTCGTTGTTAAAGTGTTTCACCATCGAAGTTCTTGGACATTTCCTTATGGGTACATGATCAGCCTCTTGTCTCTAACCGTGTCATAGGATGTCAATGCTGGTGCAGTACATTTGAATGTACCTGGCAGCACCTGGCTCATGTGTTGGCAGCTAACAACCCATTAAGGAAGGGTACCAGGTCCTAGTTTTTGTGTGACCCGAACCTCTCTGCATAACATTATCCCCCAGTCACAAGGGCAGCCTTCAATGATGATCGAAATCAATGGTCATTGGACATACGTGTAGCGCCCCCCAGCGCGTTACGTGTCAACTTGTCAAAGGACATCACATCCTGTGCTCTCCGGCAGTTTCTACCTTGGTGCTCTCCGGCAGTTTGACACATTAGACGCTAGGTGGCGCTACGCACATGTTCAACGACCACTGGTCTCAATCATCATCATTGTCTCAATCATCATTGAATACTGATCATGTGACAGAAGGATGTACTCCCTCTCCTCCAAGACTGGGAGGTGAACCGCTATGATCTTGTCCCCGCACCGGGTTTGTCTCAAACGCTCTAAGGCGCGTATCGTCACTGTTCCCAATGAAGCCGGCCAAGGACGCGTGATGCCCCTCCCTCATCAGGCAGTATGTCGCTACATCATGCAGGCGAACAGCTCGTTACGATGCCGCCACGATCACCACTACACTATACCACCGCTGTATACAACATTGGTCGGCCAAATATAGAGTCCGTTACACAGGTTCGCAGGTCATTCGAGCGAAAAGTGAACGCCAGCCGGTTTTCCACCTCCGCTATAGGCCTCATTCATGAACATAAATGCCAGGAAAAGATTCCCCGAGAAAGGGGCGAACGGTTGGATAATTAGCGGGTTCGAGATAAACGTTTACGAAGCGAAATGATGGCCGATTGACACCGCAATGGACGGAAAACGTGCCGTTCACAATGGAAGGGGTGTGTCGACCTCGCCTTTCATTGACGGGTTTTCGAACGGCTCGTTTTATAAAAACGTGTTGGGCTAAGGTGTCCGGCGAGAGTTGAAAGAATGCGATCGATACTTCAAAGTCGCGGCATGATGCAGAGTAAAGACACGTTGACAACATGACGATATGACTGCTATTTTCAAAATACAATGAGTTCGCTGCGCCAGTCAACGTCGGTTACGCTCTAATTTTCCTGAAACTACAGCTAGCAACGCAATATGTTGGCTCAATATTGGCTGAATATCGGCAATACTGGACTGATATTAGACCAGTATTGCCAATATACGGCCAATATTAGGCCAGGATATACAACAAACCATCTAAAGGCACACAACTCCATTATTTCAATCTCAATTTTATTATCATATATTATTATTATTATATAATTTAATTATTTTATTATCATCAGGGACAGCCCCGGGGGGTACTCACAGCTCACGCCCGTGTTTCCTCTCGTCGCGGGTGAAGGGTTAAGATTCTGTAAAGAGTGTGCAGGTTGCAGACTGGTGTGGGGTTCATTTTGTAACGGAACGCGGGATCCGATGCAGGTCTTGTACACTGCGGGTACGGGTCGGATGCGGATTCAACAATTCCGGACCGCGTATGACTTTAGCTATGTGTACAATAATATGATTGACTCGGATACGTGCTGGCGTTCCTGCAGTGCATGGCCCAAGCAGCACGACGTACTGAAGGTTGAAGTACGTGGTTGGCGGCTGGCAAGTGTTTTATCGTTGCGATTCTTTTATATACGCAGCGTTTTCTTTCTTTTTTTTTGTTGAAATTTTGTGTTAGTGCCGCGAAGCAACTGTGGCTATGAGCGGCTAATGCAATGCAATAGAATGTCACTTTCGCCGGGTGACGAGTTGAATTTATCCCCACTTTTCTTCTTTTTTTTTTACATTCAAACTCATGTTCTTTATGCCTCTTAGTCATCTTGAGGTTGGTTTTTCAACTTTATTTTATACTCACGAGTTCTGGAGTAAAGTCGGGTCTCACATCTCCATATTTTTATTTCTCAATCAATCAATCAATAGAATATCGTTGCGGTAATATGATAACGAAGTCGTTGACAAGAGATAAAAAAAGAAACGACAATAATGATGAATACCTCCCTACAACTTATTTGACTCAAGTGTGCTGCTGTGTGTATCTCGCACCTTGAAGCCATCCTGTAACGCCGCTTCACACCAGTGCGCCACGTTTATTTTTCCAAACACAATTAAGAGAGAGAGAGAGAGAAAAAAGCAAGAGTCAACGAACCTTTCTTACAGAGCACCCTTCCTGCACTTGCCACGTGGGCAATAAAGCGGGATTTACAATCGAACCTGGCACACGAAAGTGATTCTTGCTACGCTGCCGTGCGTTTCACGACCTATCCCCACTTCGGACACGGTACCGAAATACGCGGACGTCACACGGGCTTCCCTAGAATTTACCCCCTGTATACGAAGAAAAAACGCCCGTATACCACGCCTTCCGCGTTGCCTAGCCCCGTAGAATGCATGCATTGAACCGGAAAGTATCTCAATCGAGTTCTCGTAAAGACGGCACCCGGCAGGGAAGATAACGAAGACGAGTCCTAATGCCGGTGTAATCTGTAAGTAGAGGATAGGAGACCTGTTACACGCGGGAAGTGCGTCACAATCTCACAAATGACGCTGATTAAAAGACTGTCGATAGTGAAGATGGGAACATGATATTTGCATACCCCTCCAACTACACATAATGTCCCTGCATTAAGTGTCGCAGTGCCAATGTAGAATAGAATAGAATAGAAGTAGAAAGAAAAATATGCAAACGTAGGTCGCAATGGAAGTGGTGCGACCAGCTGTTCCATGTCGCTTGATGTGTGAAAGCGCTGAATGATTTAAAAGATTACTTCAGCAGGTATGTCCTTGAGGTAGACCGCCAGGGCACACAGCGCAGGTTGTTGGTGCTGCTTTGGGCAGCTCCCCAGTACCTTCTCAACACCAAAAAGGTCGGTTGTCAAGTTTAGCAAGAGCGTTCTTCAGTGTTCGTCGACTAGAGTCGAAGCGTCGGCAGGTGACAATCACGTGCTCCGTGTTCTCCAGGGTTCCGCAAGTTGAACAGTTCGGCGATCCAACGACACCTGTCTTATGAAGGAACGTTGCTGCGAATGGGACGTTGAGTCGCTAGCGATGGATGACGGACTCTAACGGCCTTGGCATCTTCGATGGGAGGCAGTCGCGCCTGCTTCGAGACGGCCCTATTCATTTTCTTTCCTTTTCAGATATCTACCCCAGTACGTTCACAGCGTGGCCTCCAGTGGACGGCACTCCGTGAGCGTGTGGGGTGTCCTTTCGCACCAGGGCTTGGGGCCTCTTGTACGCCTAGACGGCCGCTTCAACGGAGCAGCGTACGCTAGAGTCATCGAAGATCATCTGCTCCCATACGTCCTCGACGGTCCTCTCCCTGACGGTTGCTTTATTCAGCAGCAAGACGGAAGCCCGGTTCACATGTCGTCCACTGTCCAGCAGCAGCAGACTCGACGATCTTGGTATCATGCAGCTTGAGCGGCCCGCGTGCAGCCCGGATCTGAACGTGATTGAAAATATATGGGGCATGATGAAATTCCGAATGAGCAAAAAGCGGGTGCCAATTCGGTCCAAGGACGCCTTATGGGAGGCGATAAACATGGAATGGACTTCCCTCAAGGAAGACGTAGTACTACACCTCGTGGGCCGGCTCTATCATTCGCTGCCAGACCGCATGGGTGCGGGGGGTCGATTCGCGCAAGGAACGAGTGACCATGTAACCTGACAGTCATGGGATTATCACCAAGAGTCCTCACACCTACATTGGACGATGATGAGGTGGGCGATTGACCGCCGCTGTGGCGGTACACTGCCCAATTGCTTATTGGGAACGGATGGATGGATGGTGATGACGGGGGGGGGGAGCACTTTCAGAGATCCGTCGTCAGGCGGGTGGAGCGCAGAAGAACTCCGCAAGACGACGAAGGCACTGCAACTGGTGAGCAGCATTCGACGTTGCGTTCGACGTGAGCAACGTTGCATAGCAACTTCCATGAGTTCACGCCAAGAGCCGAAGAGCTTGAAAAACCACATATTTTCGCAGCCGCGACGAATTTGATAGTTCGCGGCTTTAAATTGTGAATTAACTATACGATCATGAGCGATGCCACAGTGGTCGATATGTGGATTCTGACTCGTGGTCGTGTGCTGATACCTCAGCACACCGCACGTCGTACTTGTACTTAACCTCCCTGGGGGAGAACGGCTTAGACCTACCACGCCACAAAGTTCCCGACATCATCGGCCAGATTCGAGCTCACAACCTGGGACCAATACGCGGGCACGAAGCAGTTCCTGGAAGTTTTTGATGCAGCTCATTTTATACAATCTCTATGACGAAATTTACTTCTTATACGCGCAAGAAATTCAGATGTGAAAACTCATTTCGACCACCACTATAGAACCTCTACCCAGTGAGGAAAGAGTATTTCCCTCTGTGTATTAATTGATGAACCGATGAATATCTACAGACCATCCTCGTTTTCCTGAGGCATTGAATTTGTTTGCAGCTTCTCGATCCTCGTAATAAACCCTACCGTCCATCTTTTCGCGATAACATATAGCATTATACATGTGCAAATGAGAAGCAACTACGAAGCGGAAATGACGTGACGAAAAAAGGAAGCAAAAAAAAAGTGACTCGCGACAGACAAAAGGGACGTACTCTGTTATCTCACGCAGGCGTCACATGGTGCGAGCTGGGAGCGGATGTCTACCTTGGAGACGCTTTATGTTTTCGTCTCTTGGGCCTTTTATTTGGAGCCTGCCCGTGGACACCGGAAGGACGCCTATTACTCGAGGTGGGCGTGCTGAGAGAACCCGCTGCCGGACCTCTATGAAATCTACAGCCTTCCTACTGCTGCTGCTGCTGCTCCGGGGAACAGAAGCCGCGCAGCAGAAGCCGAACTTGTCGAGCGGCGGTTCTCATAATTTTCGAAATGTGTACGTCCGTGAGTAAATAATGCACGGTGTACAGGCTTTCTTTCAGGGCTTGCGTGGGTGTGAATTGCGTTGAACACCACAGGGGCAGGAGGCAAAGCGAGTTGGTGCAACGGACTTGTGGCCACACCTTCTTTCAATATCAGGGGAATTAGATAACGTACACACGAAAGGATGCGTGTGTGTTTTCTGCGTGATTTCGTGTCAGTTACCATACTCAACGCAGGGAAACATCCCACATCCTCATCATCCATTCATCTATGTTGTTGTTGTACCATATTGAAAAGGGGGCCAGCATGGGAAGTGGACAACAGTGCATACATGAGGCAGTTGCTGTAAACTGTGAACATACTAGCAGTGCACTACACGGCGAGGAAACAAATAACACAGACGACACTTCGGTCACCAAAGCATGCACGCTGATATCCTATATAGCAGGTTCCTCTCTTGTGACACAAGAAAAAAGAAAAAGAATCCCCTTGCACTGGAAAGCACAGCAATCTCGTACAATGACAGTAATTTGCAACACCTTTTTGGCACAGAGATAGTCTCTTGGTGTGCATAGAGGACTGGATTACAGGACTTCCCTTTCAGTTCCATCAATGCTCACTCTGACTTTCTAGGTTTAGTATACTACATTGTAACAACTAGAATGTCATTTCGTACAATTTCATTTCTTTCATAAGTATCATGAGTTTAACTAGATGGCATTAGTCTTGGCGTCTACTTCCATGTACGAGTATAGGGCAAGTCCGCCTGGTGCAGCTACTATTTCGTTGCCAGAAACATCACGATTGCCGGTTGTCCGCTGATACCATACTTTGTAGACAAGAGACGTTAGGGCACGTGATGCTGTGCACTACGAAGGGAGGGGCCCTCTTCCGTCGTGCACAAGACGGTGCTTCATGTGCTCCTTTGAATATCCAGGGTATGGTTCAGTGAGGTTGTGACGCAAACGAAGCGATAAACTACATCGCCATATCAGTGACGCGATGCAGACGATGCGTGTCCGCAGACGATGCGCGGTTGGACAGTTTTATGGAGCGCTCACCAGATATGGCCGGTACTACGGACGTGCTTGTGAGCGCTGTGTCACCGGTCGTTCCAGCATCGAACATAAGTAGCTCGATGCAGTTCAAGACAACGTGTTGGAAGACTTGTAGTTCAACACTCTATCCGCTGATTATAAGCCCGGAAGTTCCGGTGATCCTATATAGCGGCAGTCCGAGGATCTTTGCAGTTACGTCCGCTTGGAAACCTATGGTCGTGTTCAAATTAAGAAGGGATAGAAATCTAGTGAGTCAGCTCTCAAGATATTACTGCGCTGCAGATAGGATGGCTGGACACAGAGAGGTGACGCTCCCTCCTGCGCCAGATAATGTAATTCATCATACTGACTCTGCTTCCGTATTGGCAGTTAAGACTGGCCGCAAGACTCTACGCTGCGGCAGAAAGTGCGCTCCCCTATAATGATGGCGCATGGTGGCGCTGCTGTATTTCTCCTGGCGCGCTATTGCGCCTCCTCATCTCCGACGGCGTACGTAGTTGACGAACTAGATTTCTTTTCCTTCTTAAGTTGAACACGACTATAGACAGAAACACACAACTACGCTAGTAGTAGACATAATGCAACGCGCTCCATAGCCGCTTTGGTATAGGCTCACGCAAGAGCTTGTGGTGAATCACGGGCCGAAGCGATGTAGCAGCTTGCATGGCTCAGTGGTTAGTGTGCTGGCCATGTCACGCCGAGACTGGGAGGTACTCGGGTTCGAATCCCGGTACCGGCTGTGCTGTCTGGGGTTTTTCTTAGGTTTTCCTCAGACGCTTTGAGACATATGTCGGCACAGGACACACATTCCCCGGAGCGTCAGTCGTGACGTTGCCCACCTCTGTGAAGCCGACAACGGCCAGTTCTTTCACCGCCTCCACCACCACCGAAATGATGAGGATAACAACAATAGACGGTTTTACAAAGATGCGCGCGGCGCAAAGCAGTACGGGAAGTTTGAGGGACACTGCTCCGTCGTCTGCTTGGTTATGGTTTACCCCCGCTGACGCTGCTGCAGCGCACACCGGGAATGTTGTTGTCCTTCTACCTCCGCCTCTGGTCGTCTCGTAATAATGTAAGGCCCGTAAGTTCCCATGAGCCCTTGCGTGCCGCAGGTGGCGCTTGCTTTTGTAAAAGGTCTATTGAGATCGGGCTCCTGGTGTACTGTAAACAGGGGCAGCATTTCCTTGAGCCCGAGGAACACAACACGCTCCCCTCATGTTTCGTGCTTTTCCGTGTTGTGTTCCTCAGATTCAAGGAAATGGTATCCCTGTCTACGAATCGATGCCACGAGCTGATGCGTTCTAAACTGACATATCAATTTTTCCTTGTAACCCCACCTGACTTGCTTTAATGAGGTCCGTCCGTCAGACTGTACATTCGCTGAAGCAACATCCGCTCTGTGCGGTGTATAGAGGATAATGTTTCAGCTCTCGATGTCGTTAACGTGGTTTGGTTTGGTTCGAAAAAAAAAAAAAAGCAAAATATGGAGAGGTTGGTTCAGTCCTGCATTGGGCCAACGGCAGCTACGTATAAGTTAGCACCGTTCCCCTATACACTAGGGCTGCGCACGCTGCAACAAGAAATGAATGCGTACATGGTTCATAACTTTTCTCCGCGACGTTTCTGGCCTTGGCAGGATGATTTAAATCGGACGAATTCGCGCTCCCTTGCTAGAGCACGAGCCTCCCACGACATCATGGCACCGTGTCACGATGCAGCTTTTTCCAAAGTGACACACAGGTACCGCGGTACAGATATATTACATAGTTCGGGTGTTAAACATGGAAGCACTAAACTTCTTAATAACGTTATGCAGTAAGCCCAAGGCGTATAACCAAACCAACATGCTTAGAGGTGTACGCGGGTGCGGTTACGCTCTCGGATCCGCGCGGATATCCGCGCTACATCGTGGCTTGCGGATAGAAATGTAACGTTTCGAAATCAGCGCGGATACTCTGCGGTTTGCACTGATATCCGCCTTTTCCCCGCAAATAAGCAGTCGCGTCTCTGTCGACGCCCCCAGATGGAGCCACAACTGATGCGCAACAATCCAAAATGGTGTCGAAGTGCGTCATACTTTGCATTGCCGTATACCTCTAACTGCCCTCTTTTAGAAAATACTGGACGATATAATGTTCCTAAGTGATTTGGGGTGTAGTTCCGTAAACGGGCTTATGTCTTTTTCTAATTAGCCGGGGTGTTCAAATAGCGAAATAATGTACTGAAGTGAGAGAAGACTATATAGCGAATATATATATATATAAAAAAAACAAGAATTACAAGAATATGTGGTCTAGAAGTTTTTTTATATGCATCTGAACAACCCCATCTGATGCACTTCTAGCGCTGGAGAAACACGGGAGTGCTAAGCCTAACGGATTCGAAACTTATCATCTTGCGAAAGGTAGGGTCGTTGAAATGGGCTAAATCACCTCACTTTAGTGAGGTTAGGTTAAGTTAGGTTCTACAGATTCGGGGGTCTGGGGGGTCTGCCCCCAGACGTCCGCCCCCAACCGCACGTTGCGGTTGCGGACACTGTTAATGCTATCCGTGCTCATCTCCACGGGGGTGACATAAACCCGCCGTTTTTGTAACTACCCTCAAGCGGGTGCTTTTCTCAAAACCGCCATTTTGTCCTGGTCCAACGTCATAGGCAACGTCATTTTGAAGACATGTGACTTTGTTTACGTGTCGTTCTAGCGCGCTTGCCGAGATATTCCCATAAAGCCAAGAGATGAACGTATTTTACGAGCATAAACTATACGAGGCTTCTTCTGCGACCATGGTAGCCCATTTCTCCTCAGTGAAAGTAGATCGCATTCCAAACTACTACAACTTTTTGGTGTATTCGTTCACAACGTCATAAATGCGCCGCTATGGCTACCAAGTTCTGTTCAAGATCTGCGATGGCGCACTGCCTGGGATGCACTACCAACCTGAGATCGGCTCAGCCGTTGGGGAGTTTCTCGAATATCCACCTGCGTGCGACGCCAAAAAGAAGAGTCCGCAGTACATGTTTTCCGTTAATGCCCTGAGGCCCACAGAGCATGGTCAATACTATCCCGAAAATATCGCTTGCGGCTCTCTGCTGGGCTCCAGACAAAATCGTACCGTGCAACAGAAGGCAAGCTTCGGGTTCTGTTCACAGCAACTGCAGAACAAGTTCTTTGGAAGGCCCGATGCAGGGACACCACACAGTCTAGGCAATGGTGCTACGTGGTGATGTTGGTCGACCGTGTTGGAATTGAGGTGAAGCAGTATCTCGAAAGACAGTTGCTGATGGTGGGTGAAACAGTATTTTCGTCTGCGTGGACCTGTGTCAACATAGTCGAGGTTGCTAACTCCCGGGTGAAACTGTTCACAACTTTCTAGCAAGAATGCTTTCTAGCAACTTTCTAGCTTGCGAACGTATATCGTGAAAAGGGGGAAAAATACAAGGAGAAATTTCGTTTTGAAAGCAGAGGCATGCCACCCTCGTGTAAATAGGCGCCTATTGATTTTCATATGTGACACCTAAGGAATCGTTGTGAATAATATCTTTTCAGAACAAAATGTGAGTGTATACAGAAGCGACGGCCTTGCATTCCTATACTTCTTCTAGAGAGCCTTCCGCACCTTGCGTCTCACATATCACGAAAGCCAATTGCGGCACACACAACCAAAAGAGGGGAAAACATATAAGGCTGGTGATAATTTTCGTATGAAGGAAGTCGTGGCCACGTATTAAATTAGTCTGGAAGACAGAAGCGAGCAGGAGCACAATGACCGGAAACTTCATTTTCATGTGGTGGCATGCTACTGAGGGGGCTCCCAGCATTTTGGTTCCCGCCGCGGTGGGAACCTACAGACCAGCGGAAATGACCTTAAAATATAATGAGGACCAGTTGAGTCCCAATTTTTGGATACTACGGACGGCGTAGAAATGTCTAACACGCGAGGCGCCGCCTCAATATGCCGCGGTTCTTATATATCGGCCATATATGCTGTTCTTATCCCACGCCAGATTTTAGAGTGCCGAGGAAAGGGCACTACTCTTGTCGGTCATACAGTGTGGAACATACTCATATAACTACTTAGATCGTTCCCACCATGATTTTTCTTGTATGCCGCATTTTACAATCTATTTTCTTCCCCTCTAACCTCCCTAGTACACATTCACCAATACGGGGATAGCTACCGTAATAAAAGACAAGCAACCACTTTTCTAGTTGTCTTCCTGAAGCAGTCCCGACAATTGAACCTCTGTATGCAATAAGGGGATAAGTCGACTTAACCTCTTTTACTATTTTTGTTGCAATGACATCTACATAACAGTATGCACCTGCCAATGAAAACTTAGCACCTTATTGCGATTTGTTGGCCCGCTACAGCATGGTAAAAAAACGGGAAATGCATGTGCGTCAATGGGGCGGACAATCAGATCAGGCCCCTTTTCTCATTTTGGGTTTTTTGGACTTATCCCCTTATCAAATACAGAGGTTCAATTACTAGCCAATTACGAATAATGAAAATCAACTGTTGATTAATTGTTTGATTGATTGGTTGATAAAAGAAAAAGAAAATCAACTGTCGTTTGCGTTGATGTTGTGCACAAACCACAGTTGTACACGTTTGCTCGTTACAAGTAATTGATTATCGTTACTATTAGCCTTCCGACAAAGGTAATTTTTTACCGCTACTGATTACTGGACTAAAAATGTGACGGCTTAAAAGTAACGCGTTACTTTGACAGTTACTTTCGATAATAAGTTATAGCGCCCGTAAAAAATCTAATCCAATTACACACATCTACACGTGGTTTCTAATATTGGAGTTCGTCGCCTTCGAACAGCACAGGAGCTTTAGGCACAAATCTTTAGGTCGACACAACATGCATCTAAACAAACACATTGTTTTCATCTGAACATGAACATCTGGAACATCGTTTTCGTGACTATCTCTGAAAGATAAGGAGTAAGTCTAAGTCTATAAGGAGTAATCGACTCGGTAATTGATAACTCGTAATAGTGATCCGATCACCCGCAAAACGAATCGATTACTATAGCAACGCAGCTGTTTGTAACACGTAACGTTTTTTTTTTTTCGTTTCCGGTGTGCGCTGCTCTTGTGTATCCCACAGGTGGCGCTTTTCATGGTGCTAAAGGTCCCAAGCTTGATTAATTTGCTTTCTTTTCTTTTCTTTTATGTTCCGATCTAACTAGTAAAACAGGAATGATCAAGAGATCTCCACACCGGCTGCGCAAAGATACCTGACACAAACACTTTCACTCGAATTCTACATACTCCGCGATGGTCTACATAATCTTTTTGAAGCTGTACGATATAGCTCAAGCTGAGCGCACCTATCCACATTCCTTTGAAGGGTTCTTTAATGGGCGTCATGCCCATCATTCCTGCTCAGAGCACGACATCGGCATACACATCTACTTCATGCTGAGCACGTCTGTGAGAAAACGTCGGTCGGATGAGTTCGTCGAGTCCGTCTGGTGTTCGCTTTTCCCTTTCTCGGAATGCACAAAACGCACAACCAAATGTAGGCCCGCGTAAATATATTATAGCGGAGAGACGTTGGGACCGGAGTCAACTCTTGTTGGCATGGCATGGGCATTCTCTCGTGCGACTGATTCGTAATGTTATGAACGCTTTTCGTTTTTCCCGGTAGGTCCCTAACAGCAAAGAAGAAATACACAACGCTGTGACCTGAGTGACCAACAACCTGCGGTCAACTGTGAACTGGACCACCTGTGACCAACTAAGGTGACCAACAAATATCTGACGTGCTGTAACAAATGAGACCAACTGAGAGCTATTATGGTGAACCGAAGGTGACCACCAGATGGCACAGCCACCGAACTTTGCACTGAACGGATCATTGCTATGTGTCGTGTCTTGTTGGTGTGTCCCGTTTCTTTTTTTTTTTTTTTTTTTGGGGGGGGGGGGTCTTTTGTCCCTGTCGTTGCCAGTTTTTTTTTTCTCACCGTTTATCTCTCTCTCTGGCAACTTGCCGCCCGTCTCGGCGGGAAGATCGCCTCTCTCTCTCTCTCTCTCTCATTTTTTCCCTTTCTTTCGATAAACGATAACCCCCCCGGTAGGTCGATACGCAGATTTCCATAATTTCGCAGGCATATTTTCCAGATGAATGTCAGCACAGTCCCCCTGAAGTCGGTCCAGGAAACATACTATCCCCCTGTCCTCTCACCATCTGTCCACGTCTGTACTTCGCTCATAGCCACAGTTGCTTCGCGGCGTGCTGGAAAAAGTGTTACGAGAAAAGCCATCCGAAACAGCGTTTTATACAGAATACACTTCCTAAAATGGTGTTTAGGGAAGAATGAGCTAGATGAAATGGCTCTTCGTTTAGAAAAAGTATTTTGCAAAACTCCCTTAGTATGGCGTGATACAACAACAGAGAGGTGCGTGACATTGGACAAGATATTTACACCCGAAGGGTGTCAAAAGAATATTATGTAGAGGCTTGACTCAGTAGACGTAGTAACGAGCAGGGAAGAAGCCATGCCCTCGAAGATCAAATCAGCACTCAAAAACAGTAGACAGTGAAGATTTCTACATTTATTTACGGTACTAGCTTTCGCGTGGAGGACTGCGGGGTGTTGTTTCTAGGCATGACTGAAAGAAAGGAAGGAAGCGTACAGAAGAAGAACAAAACCGCAAGTCCAAAGTTTGGCATTCGAGTGATAGACCAGCAATATAAAGCTAATAAGTAAAACCTCACGGCCGAAAATCCGTTACAACCGACGAAGAACTTCCAAGCCACCTGTCACACTATACCATCTGCGTACCACACACAGACAGTTGAACGGAATACGTAAGCTAGCTCGTATAGATACGAGCAACTTCGGTAGTGAAGACGCCCTATTCTTATGGTTCTCGAATACGTGACGTCATTGTTCGTACAGGTACGAGTGACACACAGACAACCCGTGTGTCAGTTTCCTTGAACTAATGCAACGAGGCAACAGAACACGAGGTGCAACCTTCGCACTAAAATAGGTATAGGAATTTCTGCAATCTGCAAGTCACGCTTATTAATGGTAACGAATGTAGGCTCAGCTTTATTGTTTGGAAGGTTCTACTCCACAAATTTGCATTGCGAAGTCGATGTAGAGGCATACATGCTAATGCACAGCAAGGACTATGTTTCAAAGAATGTTTTATTTTGTATTCCCCTCGGTGTCATCTATATAGAGGTCATGTTTGTCTCCACTGTTTGTCTCCACGGCTACACTGGTAAAGTCTGCAAATGGCATAGTTACTAGATGCTGTTCCTATGCACACACATACGCACACTCAACTGAAGACATTGTTAACACAACTTTGTATGTTTATATAGTGTGTTGTGTCAACAAGGTCCTTACTTGAGAGTCAGTAGCTGAGTGTATATGTGTGTGTTTCTTGGTCTGCATCTTCTTCGCTGCGTTCCTACAAGGGAGAAGCAATCAAGTTACAATTTGCTATCAAGTAGTCGTTTTTTTTCTTGTTTTTTTTTGGGGGGGGGGTTATGTTAAGAGTAGCAGAACACCGTGCGCAGAACGCGCACACACAGCAACACACACACAGAAACACAAACACAAACTGTGCGAACACAGAACGCGCGCGCGCGCGTTTCTGTGTGTGGGTAGCAAAGTAACTGCATAATATGCACGAGAGTATCATATCAAGGACTACGTTATAGTGTGTCCTTAAATACCTCATAACTCCAAACTGTGAAACTGTTGAAAAGGAATACAAATCATAATCGTACCACTTCAACACGGTCACGTTCAAATAAAGGCAATTTATTTCACCATAGGGGACGCAAAGAGGATGATACGTGAACTGAGACAACAAATGTGCAACTCTTCTTGGCTGACAGGATCTGCTCGATCTTCACTGCTGTACAGGGTCGACCCCGGGCTACGCTTCCAGGTACCTCCGTCGTTTCCTCGACAAGCAGAGTGTCTCCTGCATGGACTCCGGCTGAATGTCCCGTACAGCAGGCGATTGCTCTACAAACTCCAAAGTCGCCACCTCCAAACCACAGTGAGTGCGATGTTGTCAAGGACACAGATCACATCCTCCAAGTATGCCGACAGTCGCGGGACACTAAAGCAAGTCTGGCTCGCCTGGACGCCCGGCCAGTTGGCCATTCAATCATCAAGCGGCTGCATTGAAAGCGCTCCTACAATTTCTTGAAGAAACGCATTTGGTTGACATTTTGTGACACTTTCTGGTCCCTCGTTTGTGACAAGTGTTGTGACCACTAGTCCGGGATGTTTGTCTCTCTCTCCACCCCCAACTACTGAGTTTTCTCCCTTTGATTTTTTGCTTTTTCAGCTAACTGCGGCTAAGTGGTCTGCTTGGGGTAGCCAATCTGATTTCGTCGTGACTTACATCCTCATATTTTTTTCCCCTCTATCACATCACTTCACATCATAACCGTACCACTTCATTGGTGGTGCTGGTGAAACTGCTGCTTCATTTCTTCCGTGGAGATAGTCCAAGCAAGCAGGCTCGGCGCACAAAATAAGTACTGCTTCCTAGAGGCATGCGGTACTGTAGGAATGGTAGCACACGGGTAACCATAATGCATGCATCTGTACTATGCCTCTTATCCGATCCGTGTTCTCCATAAACTCAAAATAGTGAGCATCAAATGACCTAAATGCACGAGATACACGATGCTTGTTTCATAATCGCGGTCTACATACCCCGAAGACAGAACCATCGCGCACATTGACGCTTTGACCTGGCACGTCCGGATGCGTCCTCGTAAACATCCTCGCAAACATCATTGGCATACACCTTGCACCTTACAGTGCAGCATATTTCTTCAGTCGGACTATAAGGTGGATGCGCACCACAAAAGTTGCGCTATAGTTATAGATTGGTGCCGTTCTGCCTCACAAAGGCAGCTCAGTTCGGGAAGCGGTGCATGCCTTCTCGAGCGATAATCTTATTCTAAGACGCGTCATTCCAAGAGGTTGCACATCGCCGCCCAAGGGTGTCAAAGATCCCGCGCTTCAAAGTGCCAACGGAGTGCGCGTCAAACGCGCAGGAAGCTAAGCTACCCGCCGGGGGCTGCCATAGGCCAAGGAACCTCACTGAGGAACCTTCCCCGTGTGGCGTGTATTCGGCAGGAAAAAGGAAAGACGCGCTACACTTAACACCCTAAGAGCACGGTGAGGTCATGAAAGTCGCATTACGTTGAACTATGTTCTATGTACTTGTTTCCTGAGAATGGTAGAAAACTCATGGTTCGGCTCCAATCTGCTTGCGCTGTGCCTCGTCGCCATTTTATGTCTAACCAAACGGAAAATATACGGAACCACATGAAGGCATTGAGACACCCTGGACATGATCCAGGACCCTGGACCAATATCATGCAAAACCGTCAGGTACTGCTTTTCTTCGTGGAGCTAAGGGACACTATACATAGTCTTCTTTGCACCACTTAATTTATTTATTTACAATGCCGTTGACGCATCTTTTTGGGTCGTCACAAGTGAGTAGGGCACAAGGCAATAATAGGCAATACAGCCCGACCCATACTGCAGTGTCTTTATAATGTGTTGCTTCTCTACGGAGTCTGTGGATTGTTCTAGATGCTTTTTTCTTTTGCTCTTCATATTGTTTCTCATTGTTGTACTGCCTCCCCTCTTCAATGCCTCATGGCCAAGACGGTATGTAAATAAATAAAATAAATACTGTGACTTTTATGTACTTGTGCACTTACTAGCTAACGTGCCATGAGGGCTTCATGTCGCACCAAGGACAATATTATAACATCGTGATTCAACCACCATCCCATCACCTCATCGTTTCATATCTCATACCAACCAGAGTGCCCTGGGGTAGTGAGTCACGAATTAAGTGACACATTTCCTCACTCGTCGTCATTACATGTATTTGTTGCTGTTGTTGTGCGATGCACTGAAAGATTGATAGCCTACTTAGCTATTCATGTGTCTCCCAACCGGTGTTGCATAAAGGGAGGGACATATTGCGCATGCATAAAGGTAACGGGTATTGTGCACGTAAGCACTGCCACCTGATGTGCGCTATGTGCGAGATACTTCATTTCACGCATTCGTAACGACGACGCAATCGACAACGCACGTGTATCACAAACCCAAATTATTTTCGCAATGCGAGTATTAAGGAAGTCGCGTTGTTACTTTACTTTCATGCGCGTTAATCTATACCAAATACGCACAAGCTATAGGTCAAGGCACAGCCGAGAGGTACAGCCTTACTTTCCAACACGATCGCCCAAAATGAGCATAGACCTAAGCTTCAGTTTCAATAAACAAAGAGCAAAATTGCGGTTGTAGCCAATGCCCCTCGGTGCGCCTTTCGGCGTTTTTTTTTCTTTTTTTTTATTACATCCTGCCAATAATTGCCAATAATGCAATATACCGCTACAGTGTGGGATCCGCATCTTAAAATCCATAGGAAGAAATTACTGGGTGTTCAAATGAAACCTGTCCGTTTCATTTTGAAAGACTACAGTACAACTACATTCGCGTCTGTATTGTGTAGCGGAGCTAGTTTAATACGAATACAACTGCAGAGAGCATTCCACATAACGTGTCATAAAAATTCTGTTTAAAAATCTACTTGTCTGAACATTACGGCATCAACACTACTTATCTCAGTGGAGATTTTGCCATTATACTTCTGAGCACTTTTATGAAATTTAATTCGCGAGAAATAATTCAATTTCCGAATTTGCCAAGGCAAACCGACATTTTTTGACTGAAACAGAAAGCGCATGCAGGATTTACCCCATTCTAGCGCACAATGCATTCACTACTACAAAGGTAACAGCCGGGAAAAAAAAAGAAACGCAAATACCGCCCTTTCGCGGCCCGCAAATAGACGACTTGAGAAAATCCCAGAGAGCTTAGCGCCGCTTTGTACTATGGGAACTTGCTTATAACAAAGGAGGAGAAGATATCCAAACTGTTTGGTTCCTCCTGTCTCGGCTGTTTGTCCACGGGGAGGACAACTGAGATCATGAGCGACGCCACAGCGGTCGGTCTGTGGATTGCTTTTGCCCACCTGAGGGTTCTTTAACGTGCGATGTCTAAGGTGATGCGGCGTGTCTAAGCAACTTGTACCCTGCCACCAAGTTGCCGGCGTCCTCGGCCGGGTTCGAACCGGCATATCTCGGGATCAGAAGGCGAACACGTTACCGACTGAGCCACCGAGGCTGGTGAGTGAATGTAAGCCAAAAAGAAACGTGAAGGGCATTTCCCCCATCCTCGTTTCAGTAATCTCCCAGGATGCAGCGCGTGCGCAAGGAGCACTGGGATTTTCTGATATCGTCTATTGGCAGCCGCGCTCAGATCTCCCAAAGAAGCGATGCGATGCGATGAGGCCATGTACCTGCCTTTGCCACCTTCCTCCGATAACGGCAACACGGTTGCAACCCGAACTTATCTGAAAGAAGAGAGAGAGAAGGAAACAGGAAAGGGCGGGTGACCGTTTTCCTTCCGCAGCATCTTGCATTATCAGACTCAGGGGTGGGTTAAATTTAACCCATACTTTTATTTAAATTTTTTATTTAAATACCCATAATTTTCATACATTTTTTAGTATTTAAATATAAATACGAAATATTTTGTTGAAAGGGGTATTTAAATACTCTTCGTAAATACTTTTCCATATGCGTATTCAAATACAAAATATAAATACAGTATTTAAATTCCGTAACTACTACCATAAATACAGTGAGGAAGATGTCATCTGGAATTACAGAAATAACGACGATCATAACAATGAGCCAGCAAGGAACAATAGCATTTTTTTGTTAGATTATCGTGACAATTTTAATATTAGAAGTTTCTCGAAGACTGCATCTTTTAGGCGTCTTCTGTTTTCGGCCGTACAATCAGATTCGCAAAGGAGAACAGCATCTCCACAGGTGCCAATGAACAAAGGCAGGTATTAAATTTGGTGCGGATGCTTCGTACGACAAGGTAATCAGCCGCGACCATTGTCCGCCACAACAGCGAAGAATTCGCCGTCTAAAATGGTTTATCGCATGCATGCTAGCTCAAACACTGCGCCCCAAACTCGCCCTTCTTCCCGAAAGGTCAAATGCACGGCAACTTTAAGACATGAGTCAGTATATTCTGTATTAAGAAGTATTTATAAAGTATTTACGAGAATAAATACCCAAAAATTTGTATTTAAATATAATTATAAATACATTTTTCGAGTCTGTATTTAAATACAATATATAAATACACGTATTTTATATTTTAAATAGTATTTTAATTACAATGTGTTTAAATACTGCCCACCCCTGCATTATCTCGACGCAGAACTGAGCTTGGCCGCCGATTTGCGCTCTTCGAAAGGACGGCTTTCGAATTTTTTTTCGTTTTATGTTTCTGTAAAAAAAAAAAAACGTGAGGTTGACTTTCGGAGTTCAATTGGAAAAATTAAACTTCCCGCGAATTAAATTTGGTAAAAGTGTTCAGAAGTAATGGCAAAATCTCCCCAGAGGTAAACGACGTTGATCCCGTAATTTTCAGAAAAGTAGATTTTTAAATCGAATTTTATGACAGGTTAGGTGAAAGACCCCGTATACTTCAAGGCACAGCAGCTGAAGTATCTGTTCCAATTAATCAAAAGTGAATCCACACAGGATAGGAGACGAGACGCAGGTGTCTCAGACAATAAGTACTCTCTTGCTTTACAAGAAATTTTGGCTCGCACAGACGTCTTCATTCTTTCCCCGCACAGTCCACGACTGGAACAATCTTCCGGCGGACATTGCTAACGAGCAAAATGGCTCTGGTTTCGCACCTAATTTAGAAACTGCCCCGTAAATATACGTGGTAATTGTCTGTTGTTGTTTTCTTGCAAGTTCGAAATTGCGTTGTATCCTGGCAACCTGTGATGAGCCACAAGGATGGGTCAACAGTATTTTATGCATAACAATAAATACATAAAATCACCACCGCCACCACCACAACTTTTCACGTTGCATTACCGGGTTCGAAATAGTATACAACGTGTCCATTGGCAAATAGGCATATGTAGTTGTTTTGTTGGGGGGGGGGGGGTATGTGTAATGCTGATAAAAAAGAAGAAGAACGGTTAGCCATAATGTAGGCTTGCTTTTGTTGGGGTTCTTTATGGCAGTAGCAGAATTCGTCAGGTGACGAATTCAATTTCTTCCTTTTTTTTTATATATGCAAACTCATATGTAGCTTTCTTTTTTTTTCTTTTTTTTTTTTGCAACTCACATATAGCCTTTGGTAACATTCCCCTGAGAGCCTGGGGAGATGCGCTCTACGGAGAAGCACGCAGAGACGACCCTACAACAGCTTCCTCGCATTGTGTTTCTACAAGTAGTTAGCCATATGTAGCTCTCAGGACTTGACGGTAGGACTTTCCGTTGGTTCATTTCATAATTGTAAATTGCTTCAAAATCGAATCACTACAGGCTAGTATGGACGTATCATAACAGTGAACGTGAAAATTAATTCACTCTGTCGCGTCGACAACGCTTCGTTTCCATTTGCGTACGAATTCCGCACAGACGGAAGAACGCGACTTTTGTCTCGTATAGCCACCTGCTCTTGGCAAAGGAATCGGGCCTGCTGAACAGGTGTTTCCAGATGAGTCTCCGGGGTCCGTTGCACGGCAGTTTCCTCTCGACGTGGGGGTCGTCTTATATCAGAAGGTTCTAACGGATGTTCCAGAAGAGCGGTTACAGAAGCGGGACCGGGAACTCTTCCCGAAATCCTCGGGCGCAGTGGAATTAAAGGCATTGCTCTGCACACGCTGTACCAGAGAGGAGGAAGAGGGGGGGGGAGGTTCCAGCGACTTCCTGGCTGTGATGACCGATGCGTGACAACGACGCGGCCCTACGCATCGCAGGACGCGTTCGGTATAGTGGAGTATTTAAAGTGAACGCGAGTTATAGGCATCCACGCACGCGATCCCAAAGGACGACAATGCTCAGGTTCGATTTAGGACGGGGTTAGATCCATAGATCGTGAAGTTACCCGCCAAAAAGAACTCGTTACGAGTTAAGTTACCGCGTGAAAAATGTAACTAAGTTAATAACGATGTTCTTCAGACCGAAATGTGACTCGCAGTTGCCGAGTTACCTGAAAAAAAGAACGAGTTACGTCGGACACAAAATAGCGCTACACGGGTGCAGCGCGAGTGAGCAGTTGAGTTCTACCTTGAGTTGCCTGCGGAGGAGTGCAGCATGCTTGGATAGTTTTCGTTTATGTACGACAATTCGAACGCTTTGCATCTTACTCCCTGTGGGCGCACAATGGTTCAGCTCCATTTCAACGGCAGCGGTTCTTACTTCCTCAATAGAATAATCTCATAGAATGAATATCACGTTTTGTGGCATAAAATGCCATGAAAGAAACGGAGAGAAAGCAGCAAAATAAGTGGACGTGAGTGAAAAGCGAATTAAAAGTCACCTGGAACTTAGCTTAAGTTACTTTGGCAAAGTTACTTGAAAAAGAAACGAGTTCCTCTGAAAGTTGCCACGGCGCAAAAGTACCGAGTTAAGTTACAAGTTACAAAACAAAAGGAACTTAGTTACAGTAACGAGTTACCTCAAACTCTGGTTAGACCACGTCAGGCAGCGGCGGTAATTTACACGTGTATTTATCTCAAAATACGTCGAGAGTCCATGTGGGCGTTACTCGAAGACAAGCCGACTATTTGTGAACGACTGCAACGAGCGAAATGTGTTGATGGTATCATTTTCTTGAGCTTGAGGGGTGGTATATAGGGACAGGAACACAAAACACAGGTAGAGAGGGCTAGGCTCAAATCAGCAATGAAGCCTTTAATGCACTGTGTGTAAAAGGGAGACACAGGGACCCCAAGCTGAAGGAAATTATACCATCAACGTCGTTACACCAGCTTAGTTGCGTTTTAATGCTTGGTTCATCAATGTGTGGTATAAAATCGGTAAAACGTTCAGAAACCAAGCTGAATTCATATTACGTGTTGGGCCGCGAAGAAAGCGTGGTGTACATAAGCGGGCAGATGGAGAGGGAGCAGTATATAGGAAGGAATGAGAGAGAGGGGGAGCTCGAACGCGTCCATGGAGAGACTTCACGAGGAACTGTACAGACACATCAAAATGGAGATAAAACGATACACTGGTATGGATGCTCCTCTTTTCCTGCGATACCTTCTTAGAGGGTTCTCTCCTCCTCGCTTTATGTGGCATAGCAATAAAAAAAAAAACAACAACACGAAGTTGTTCATCACTTTCTCGTCCTCCCTCCGAAAAAAGAAAAAAAGATAAAGATAAAAACGCACAAATGAAGTATCTTAGGAGTAACTTATGAAATGAGTGCAAGTTGCTCCCAAAAAGTATTTAAGTTAGCATACTCAACAGGCACAAGTATTTGCGAGCTACCAAGTTACTCCCAAAACTATTTCGGGACAGAGTAACTTGAATAGAGTAACGTACAATTTTCATTTCACGGACGTGCCACTTGCTATAGCTATATGCAGAGGGGGGGATATGTTTATTAAGAAAAAAAGAAAGGAAAGGTTAGCCAGGCAAAGAGCGGGCTTGCTATTCCGAAAAAAAAAAGAAAAGGGGGGAGAAAGAAAAAAACAAGAAGGGGAATCAAAAAAGAAAAGGAAGGAAAAAGGCAGAGGGCTATGAAATGCAAATGCGTCCGTATAGGTCATCGGGCTGGGCACTCAAAAACCACCCAAATGAAATGGGAGCTGCAGGCGCGGCCGCCCTGCTCCCAGTCCTTTTTCATTTTCTTGGCAGTTACTTACTGCTACTACTTTAGGGTTTTGGTAAGTGGAAATAAAACGTGTGTAGTTTTTCATTTCATTTCACTGGAGTCGCAACCTTCGCAACAGAGCTCCACAGGACCGAGCATCAGAGCCGCAACAACCTGTAGCGTTGGGAGTTACGGAGAAGGAAGAAAAAACATTATGATCCTGCAGTTTTTACTTGTTTTTCCGAATGTCACTTCTCTCTTGACTGTATAGCATCAAAGCAAGAGAAAAGGAACGATAATGCACGCCGAGGTGCGAGAGGAACCCTGCTCTGACATGCGCCTCGTAGAAGACGTGCCAGCGGAGCTCTCTTCTCCCTCCAGCAAATGGAGCATATATTACGCCCTGCGTCAGCGGGGTAACACCCCCTTGATAAATTGCGTGTTCCCCACTTGGCACTGCGTGCAATGTCTCCGAGAAAGGCGACGACAAATGAAGTGTTTGTTGCATATCATAGGCGAGACCTATGTGGTCTACAAGTCGACTTGTCGAGTCAGTTCCGTACGTGCCCGTCGGAGTTGCTGCTTTAAGAATGCGCAATATTTTTGGGTAGCGCCAACACTCTATTTTAAAAATTCAGTGCACGATCTAAAGACTGCGAAATTGATTTACGCGTACTTGGAAATATTTGATAGTTTTGACAATAAACTCCATATGGTCGAGGAATTTATACCCATCTGTTTGGTTAGGTGCGAGGTTTTTCTTTCGGACTGGGCCATTTTTGAGTAGTTTGGACACTCAAATGCTAGGAAGACGTCACGGGAAATTGCGCAAGACGTACTAACCCTTTGATGTGCAGTTGTTCCTGTGTGTTTCTGGTCGTACACAGACGCATAAACTTGGCCCCACTTGCAGCCTCATGTTCATATGGCTTCTCATTGACGGTTGGTGGGTCAAACGATCTTGATGATAAAATACCTCCCTCGACACAAGACGAAGCGAAACATGCAATGGAGCCCTCACAGCATTGAGAAACTTTTTATAGCATTGTATTTTTGGTTGTTCGAGCTGAAAAATGTGGAATAAGCAGGCCAAACATCGTGCGCGCTCGAATTAACGAAAATACGATCAGTTGATTAGTTCACCTACACAAAATTGGCACTGCATTGTCATGACAAAATGCTGGTATTATTCGGCAAGCAATGCAAGCACTGCCCCTTGCGAGGTTACCACCCTGTCATTTTGCAATGATTTGATTACAGTGCCCTTCAGCGGCAAGGGGGGCGACAACTTTGAGACGAGTGCTATGAAAGTCAATGCAGAACGTTGTCAAGAAAGAACATCAGAGTATTAAAACGTTGTCAACGACAACACGGTGCACTTACCCAATCCTGCTACGGCCGTGAAAATCACTTTCTGTGTAAGCTGTAAATACAAATTTGACATGTCATTAGCTACTTCTTCGGCATGTTACTTATATAAATAATTGCATAAAACGTGTTCAACAGTTTCACTGTGACTGTGGAGATACTGTTGACATCGCCAGTTCAAAAAGCGTGAAAGTTCTCAGGCTCAACTGTGTTGTTTGGTGCACGGCTCTGAGCAGAACGAAACGGTTACAAACAAACGTTCAGCAAGAAACACACAGCTAACGAGTAAGTCTTCGCCCATTCTCTTTGTTCCTCTTTCTTCTTTCCGACAGTTCGGCCAGGAAAAGCCGCCCGACGGACAGCAGCAAACAGTGTAGGCCGGAGGTACAACAACGGACGCTTTGCAAGCATGAAACGCTGTACAAACCATGCCACTTCCAGAAACACCTACTGTGTGCGCATGTGCACTCAAACGTGCAGTACAATGCAATTCAATTAAGCAGCACCGATCAACGGCACTCCCCTCCTTGCACACGGACAGACAGGTCTGCCACAGCCGGCGCTGACCTTGAGCTTAACCTTTCGTAACCGCCGACCATATATGAACCCACAAAGGCAGTCGTTATTATCTCCAGCGTCATATCGTCGAGAGAAAAAGTTTAATAAGAGGCTTCTTAACGAAGACAAGGGCCATGCCTCGCTCCTATTATTCTTTTTTTTTCCCCACACTTCTGCCGAAGCTACCTGACCAGACAAAAGGGGGCGCAGGGCGTCCATTGCGCGTCCGTGAACAAAAGACGACCAGGAATCCGTTTCCTGTCACCACGTTTTATCTCGATTATTATTTTTCTTTCTTTCAGCGTCCATGTTGGACCTTGAAAACGGCTCTGCAGTTATACACCCCAGCAATCGTAAATAAAAAAAGATATGAAACCTGGCTGCAAAAGGCCAGGTTCTGTGGAAGTTCTCTATAGACTGCGCGCTGGGGTAATTGCATGTCCAGTCAACGTCTGCAATGGTGATTAAATACGACGCAACGCTCTAATGAAGGCTGAGTCATTACGCTGTACGTCTGCACTCTCGGGTAAGTTGTCTCGAGCTTGGTGTGTTCACAAGCACACAAGTTTTTGTAGGTTGCACGAAACAATGTGGCTATACGGGCTACGGGGACAGTGAAGCACCGCAACATGCAAGCTGTTGATGGGCGAAACAGGTATCGATGAAAATATAATAATTGGGAGTAGAATTACACGGGTATGTCCGCCTCCATATCTGCAGACCTTATCCTGTGGCACTTGCAACATGTCGTCCACACCCAGTGTGTGGAGACATGCTACAAGTGCCACGGGGTAGGACTGCGGATATTACCGACCGCCTGGCCCCGCTTGCACGAATATTGAGGAAATTTCTCAGTGGTGTCCTCAGCAGCTTCGGTAGTGCTTCGGGAACGCATTATTGTCCTCAATGTTGTTCGTCCTCAACGCTGTTCGAGCGTCTTCAACTGTCTTCAACGTTGTTCGCGCGTAGAGCACTGCCAAAGTTACTGAGGACGGCACGGAGGAATCTCCTCAACGTTCGTCCCAGAGGACCCTGGGATTTTGGAACATGCGCCGGAAACCTCGGACACGCGGTGCTGAAGGCAATGTTTACCTCTCCCACATCGCTACTGTCCTCGCCCTGCGATCTTGACCTCAAGAAGCCAGCATGCTATCGACGCCAGTTTACAGCTTACGATTTATTACAAATTACATCGAGGCTGACTAAGTTGCATGTCTGTCCCTGTCCGCATTAGCCCTTGTCAGCTGCCGGCTCTTGCAGAGACTGCGCTTCGACGCCGAGACTGGGAGGTGTCCTGGCTTCGAATTAAGGCACAGGCTGTGCTTGTCCAGGTGCTTTCCCTATTTTCCTCGGACGATACAAGGCAAACGTCGGCACAGTTTCCCGTGAAGTCGGCCCAGGACGTACGATCCCCTCCAGGCAACATGCCGCTACACCAGCAGGCAGATCGCTCAGTAATAACACGACACTAACCAACAAAGATACATAAGATGGCGTAGATGCAATCTATAGCTGGCGGATAAGCTCCGTGATAGGCGAGCCTGAGCGATGGGCTGGTGTTCGTGTCGTGGATGTGTGTTTTTCGCCCATCGCTCAGGCTCGCCTAGGCTATCATGGAGTAGCCAAACAAGCAACCGTGCCCGCGGGAATGCGCGGAACACTGTTCTTGACCCACCATGAGGAAAAATAGGAAAACAAAAGGAACTGCATTACGGCTCTTGCAGTTCTTGCCTCTTTCCCTGATAGGATGCAGCAGAGATAGATTTGAGTCCTTTCTAGCTGTCTTCAGTATGCATTGAGCGATTGCTTTCCCATTCGCGTCTTCTTTCTCAGTTCAGGAATTCCTGCACCTGTAAGTGTCCCCCGGAAATCTCTCATCTGTTTGTACTTTGTGTGTAAGCGTACTGGGGTAGCCAGTTGGACTTCGTCGTAACTCACATCCCCATTTTTTTTATTTATCACATTACGGTCACCATAATCACATTGTAATGTTCCGAGATAGACGGCTGCAAGTGCTAAGGCGATACGATGAAGGCTTTACATTGATTCCGTGTAAGCGCCGCGAAGCAACTGTGGCTATGAACGGCTTTATGAGGTGGGCAGATGGATGGAGAGGACAGCAGGAAGGAATGTGGGACAGGAGGTTAGTGTGCGTCCTGGGCCGACTTCAAGGGCAACCGTGCCGACATTCGTCTGAAAAGCCTGCTGGAAAAACAAGAGAAAACCTCAGACAGCACAGCCGGTGGTAGTATTCGAACCCACCACCCTCAGCACACCTTCACCACGACCCTGGCTATCACCACCGAGTGGACGCTTTTACCCCCTCGACAATACCACTGGTCGATGACGACTGGATTCTATAGTCTATCACACCCTCTTTTTGCGACAACACAATCGGCTTACGCGCAACAGATGCGCACGGATGCACTCATAGAAGGATTTTCCCAGCTCTCACCCACGCTCCTGTTCAGAATACCTGCCAGAAAGGGGGAAAATAGCCAGAAAAACCAGCAGGTGCAGGTGGCGCCCCCTACAGAATTCCAACATCCCACTGAGATGAAAACAGCGCGCAAATTCCTCCAAATGATACGCTCCACGCTGTATCTGAATGTACATGAAGGGGGACTCTGCAGGGAGACAGTTTCTTCAGCACTATGATTCGTTTCCATACCAGGGGCGCATCCAGACCCCCGGTTTTGGGGGGGGATTTCTTTATCGGAGCGCGTAGTGGGGGTGGGTAGAGAGGGAAATCCCATGTATAAACTGACGTTTTGGGGGGCTATCGCCCAACTGCCCTCCACTCGGATCCGCCACTGTTCCCTACACAAGGAATACCGAATCATCAACTTTACTGGCTTATGCATAAGGTTCCTTGTTTTGAGTACTTACGCCGGCAACTGTTCCAGGGATTCCACGAAAACAAGAAACCGTCGATAACCGCCGTAAGAACGGTCTCCGATCCTCTCCTGGGGGGTCTCCCTAGCATCTCCTTTGAATCTTCAACGTGAAGCAGACCACGCCAAAAATGAGCATTGCCTGTGAGGCTGTGCTCGGTCGGTGGGTCATCTCATGGGCAGGGCGGCGAGAGAAATTACGGGCTCCTTTTGCTTGTTTAGTTCCGTGAAGAGGGCTCGCCTGTTTTCGCCTACACTGCACTAGATTTGCAATCACAGCCATTGTCCAGCGCCAACTTATACAGCTACCAACGAACAACAACAACAACAATAATATATTATGGAGAAGTGACGATGTCGTGGTACGTCCGAACGATATTCCATGTAGCATGAGTATTTCAGTACGTCCATACAAAATACCCGCTACACCTCGTACTTAAGTGAAGTTGTTGGCGTGCCTTCTTGTACATCGGCTCCGACTGGTGTACCGTGGGAAGTGATAGCCCCATTCACAAAAGCCGTATTCCGTTGCGTTTTCTCACGCGGTATAGTATACGTAGCGTCTAGTTTTGAAAGTCACGCATCGGCAGCTTGGGCCCCCGCTCTCTACGCCATTGACAACATCCACAGAAGAGTACGCTGTCGCTGCACGTGCAGTCCGCCCATGCAAGGAAGGGCAGAAGAAAGCGCATCTTTTATGAAGAAGAGTTCGCGGATCGAGAGGTCCGGAGTGTGGATGGATATAGACTACACCAACCCAGAGTGTAAACAGCGTGAGATGATGGTACAAAAACGGACTGAGTACTGGAATGCGTTTACCTCTGTTGACGGTCACGATTTCTCTGTCGGGAAAAGCGACCATGACTATAATACGGCAATCCATGGTGAGGAGAAGAGCTCCATCGTTTAAGGATCAAAACGATCAAGCTAAAAGCGTAATGGTAACAGTGTGAATCATTAAACAACACCACGAAGTAGGTATTCACAAACCCCTTACGCAGTCCATAGACCAACTTCCACCTGGGGCAAGTATGACAGTGAAGTGCCCTCTGCCCTATAGAAGCATCACTGTCTAAACATTGCGCATAATAGTCAGAAAGAAGAAGAAGAAGTAAAATGAGGTGTAGAATTCACATACCTGTTATTCATTTTTCGCTACACACATGTAACTGTTTATTTGTCCTGTTGCGTAAATGTTCTGCACTTCAAAGCACTACAGAAAAAAAAAAAAAATCGAACGAAAAAAAAAAGCGGAACAGTGAAAAGTAAAATAAGAAAAGTTCGATTTTAAATTCCGCAGTAGAAATTTTCACGATTCTCGCTTACTACATTGGCATTGGTCTTGCACTGCGATGGAGTGGGGTGTTGGTGTTGGCGGTGTTGGTGGTGCTGACGAAAACAGGCTTGCGATGGAGTAGAGTACCGCTGCCAAAGAGGGGCACCACTGAATCAGGGTGCAGAAACGGGGTAGTTGATGTCGTGTGCATCCATCGGAAAGAACAGCGCTTGTGAAGGAGAGACAAGAAAGACACGGACGGGACCACACTGACTCAACTAACACAAATTTATCGCAAATGCTCTCAGAGAAGCATTGTCACTCAGGAGCATAGAAAGACTGCGAGGAAGATAGGAAACAAACGAAGCTAGTTTTTGATATATCGTATTCCGGGGGGGGGGGGGGGGGAATGAGGCCCCATGGCATCATCATTTAATTATTGTTGATATTGTGTTTTATGCACACTTTCTTCGTCTTTTTATTTAGTGTTATTTTATTTACAATACTGTCCATCGAGCTTTGGATCGTTACAGGAGTGAGCTATACACATGTGTTTCCAATTTACCTAAAAACGTAGGCCTGCTCTGCTCGGCAACAATTGATTCAGGAAGGATTTTCCAGTCGTGTACGGTCCTAGGGTAATATGAGTATTTAAACACATCGGTACGGGCCTGAAATTCCTGAAGGGCCATACTATGTTTGTGGCTTGAAGGCTGACTGTGTGCAGCTAGATAGGGAGAGTAAGGGTTGCGCTTACGTAACACCAACAATTGCTTAAGTCGCTGTACCTTGAAATATAACTCAATTGGGGGGCAGCCCCGCCCGTCTACATAAAACAGATGCCGAGGTTGTTCATCTGAAATCCTTATAAATAAATCTTGCTGCTTTACGTTGCTCACTTTCCAGTTTTTTCTTATGAATGGCAATATGTGGGTCCCAAACCGTGCAGGAATACTGAACCAACGGGAGAACTAAGTATTTATACGCCGTTCGTCTAACCTGCGGTGTGCTTATCCATAATGTACGTCTGAGCAACAAAGTCGAAACATGAGTACTCCATGAAAGATTCGACTGGAAATATACCCCAAGATACTTAAAGGAGTTCACCTGTTTTAACAAGACATCATCAACATAGTAGTCACAGGATAGCCGGCGTTGTTTTGTTGTCACACACATACATATTGTTTTCTTTCTGTTTCTTTCCATATACTGTTTCTTTCATACGTGTAACAAACAACCGCCTCGCTAGAAGAATCGCCACGTTGCTCGGTATGGATACAGTCGTGGTCTCCGCATTATCTATGCCATGAAATCCTTCCCACGACGTAGGGCACACATAAGTCTCGTATTCATTAGGGACCGAAAGAACAGTGGTGCACCATCCGGTGCCGCACTTTCTGAAGGGAACATCTCGTGGAGCAGCTATTGCAGGAAATGAAAAGCAGCTTCTAACGGAGCTGATAAGAAGGAACGCTTCCTCTATGCGAGAGTTCGATGGTCGCAAAGAAGATCTTTTACGGGTCACGACAATAATTATTCCGAAGTCCAAGTTCGCCGTCACTGTAGGGGTTATATACTGGCGGGAACACTCTGAGAACGTGATACGCGCCATAGTATCTTGAGCGTTGTTCCCTGTACAAAGCATGCCTGAGCTGAGTTAAGATTGTCGGTCATGTCACTTCGTATTCATGGTGTTCACACGAAGGCACATGGCTGTGAATGGGTTTAGAAATATACTACTTTCTAACATTATATTCCAGAATGTTGCCATATTTCTAGGGAGTAGAAAAATAGCTTTTTTTTATTCTCGTAAACAACACCAACAACAACAATAATAAATGATGAAGAAGCGATGATGACATGGGATGTTTCCCCGTGGTAGTCACAGGACTCTACCCCACTTCACAGAGGTTAATATGAGAGGATGGATTAACCGTGAGCGAAAAGCGAAGACAGGTCGGAGTTCTGTTTAGAGCTCTTCGAGGAGGCCAGTGACTTGCACGAAAGCAAAAAGGGAGCGAAGAGCCCGGCACTGATGCGCAGGGGAGCTCCATGGACAAATTTGCATGGACAAGCTGAATGGTCTATGGTCAAGGAGCTCAAGTTGGCGTCGAAACACCCGGCGTTCACACGTGTACCGGCCACAGTCCTCAATGATATGGGGAATCGTAGCTGGGGTGTGAGAAGCTAGTAGAGCGCCGTGTCACTGTAACCCAACTTAACCCGGAACACAGGGGGGAAGGCGATGTTGAGTCGTAGAAGCCGCAGAAGTGAGGTAAAGCTGCGAGGGAAGCCACCTGGCATCTTAGATGATAATGACGGGTTCACTGCATGGAGGAGTGACCATTGAGTGATGTCATGGCGCCATTGATAGCGTGCCAAGTGTGACACCAACGCAGACAAGTAGAAGAGTCTATCTCCGTTGGAGAGCACAATGGGCACGGCTCTGCAGATACAGTGGGCCGCGGCAGCCGCCAAATCTGCCTCCTCGTTGCCCTGAACATGCCAGTGTGGCCGGGGATCCACTGTAGGGTCAACCAGTGTCGCTTTTTCCCAAGAACCAACGTCGTCAGGATACTCACTACCACCGGGGCCAAAGAGCCGCGGATGCCCATGCTTCCTACACATTGCAGGCGTCGGCTCCGGTGGTGAGCGAGCAACCGTAAATAGTGTCGGATGGTTTCTCTTCGGTGGAGGACATCGATAGGTATTTCTCCGGCGTCGGCGATCACCATCCGCGTCTCAGCGCTGCGCGGGACACCAAGGCTCGTCCGGAGGCTGCGTGCCAGTGTACACCGAAGCTAGTACTGAGACGTGGCTGACAGAAGTGCAATACGGGCAAGCTGTATAGCAGGGAGCCGCGAACCAGAGTTTTGTGGCGCACAAGAAGATCCCGCTCAGTGCAGCCTCAGCGCACACCTACAAAGTGGCGAATCACATTCCCCCAGCGCTGAGCCTTTGAGACGATGAAGTCAATGTGCCTTCTCCACGAGAGGTTGATAATCAAGATAATCCAGTAAACTTCCAATTACGCAACGAAACGCACGTCTATATACTTGGGCACTGCATAGTGTTGATGATATACAGGGTGTCCCAGCTAAGTGTATACAGATCTTTTAAAAATATATATATAACACTTTTTCCAAGGTGAAATCAGTTGCAATATAGCATATGCTGAAGGGCACTCCCTAGGAGGGCATTAGCAAAGTCCAAAGGCAATGTCTTAATTAACTTGTTAATTATAAAAGCTACAAAGTTGTCCCAATGAAAACATCTGTTCCTTTCGGTCACCTGATATCGTAGCCGTTTTCAGAACAAAAATCCGTTCCATAGATCGCCCGCAAAAAATTTGTGAAGGAACGCCATTGTTTTCTTTATTTTGTTCATTGCGCATCTTCGCAGACGCGTATTTCCTTCATCCCCAACCTGAGAGGGGGGAAGGATCACACTATCGCCTCTCGCGTCCTGGAAAAAGATTAAAAGGAAACAGAACATGCAACCTAATGATGAAAGATGAAAGTCCTGCTTGAAAGATGAAAGTGATCTGCTTTCGTATTCCGGAATGGCCTTGTAAGAGTTGTACTTTTTAGAAACCTCGCGAATATTGTGCATTCCTAACTCAGTGTAATAGCCACCCGAAAGAGACTCGGGGAAGGCACGTTGGACGGTGGACACTTGACGCCTCAGGGGGTCTTCGCGACCAGATGCTCGCTGGCAATAAATCAGTAGAGTGGGCCAAGGAAGATGCACTGTCCAAAGTTGCATGGTGCACGGATTGACAGCTTGGTCCGTTACCCATAAATACCGAGTAGTGGGCGGACAATTAGGAGGTGCCTGGTTCGTTCCAAATTCAAACTAGGCCAACCATGAGTTGGAGACGTTTGAACCGGGCTCCTGGGATTGGTGTTTGCTGGCGGAGGTTGTGTCCCAAATGTCACTCTTTTAAACGGAGGACACACGAAAATCCGTGTGTGGAAGCCGCAAGGATTGGATGAAGACGAGGCGAAAGCCCCGTGACTTCAGTCGCTGTAGTATTGTCTTGTATATAGTTATGTAAATGACTATGTAAATAAAGCCCAGTTATTGTTCGAGAATACCGCCTGTCGGACGTCTCTTGGGAATATCTCCGATCTGTGAGCTACATCAACGGACCATCTTCCAGCAACAACGGAAGAAACTTTACTGGCGCAGCACGACAGTCTGCTCACCTACGGAGAGTTGAACCATCCGGACGGACGGACGATATTTCGAGTCGGAACAACGAGGGCATATCAGCGCAAGACAGCGGCAGACCATCGGAGTGTCCAGGAAACTGAAGGGACAGCTCCAGTCATCGTCAGGATCCCAGCTTTGCGAAGAAGCATAACGACCAGCAGCAACATGGAACAACTTCGAGGCAAGTTAGCCGGAGCATTGCCGGCTGCAGCCGTTGGAGCGGCTGTGACCAGAAAGCAGTGCTAGCCAAGCCCAGAAGCAGCTCCGCGACGGACAGCGGAAGCTAACTGCAACGGACTGCAGTGAAGGTGTCTGTGCCAGCGACGAGTAACAAGGACAACCCAGAGACCCAAGCAGCGGTGACGCGACGTTGTAGCGGCAGCATCACCGGGGTCAGCTGTGTTCTTGGATTGTTGGACAGAACCTCAACGCATCCTCCGGAAGCAAGATACATGAGGTAGGTGTTTCGTTGCTTACGTCCTGTGTGCACTATGATCGAGTCTAGTAACGGGCACAGAGACAGGGAAAACATGCGGAGCGATGAGGAGCTAGAGGTAGACGCAGCGTTGATAGACGCCGTCGAATATGTACATGGCGTTTGTGGGATCGCCGCGGCGCCCGCAAAGAAATGGGAGATCTTAGATTTGAAACTTCAACTTGCCGAACTAAGAGTAAACAATGCGCGAAGTTTGAGGTGTAATGAGCGACGTGAAGCCGCAACCTTCCGTCCAAATCAAAGGTTCGTTGAGGTGAGAGACCTGCTAGGCAGGCTGAGCGTGTCCCTTAAGGAAATGCCCAACGAACCGTCATCAGTAGCCCAGTGGCTACGAGACGTGGAACAAGCACTTGATGCTCAAGGCGTTCCGTATCCGTGGAGAGCGGGATTTTTGTACCCCCTATTAAATGGGAGAGTTGATCAGTCGTACTCAAAGCTGTCGCCTCCAGTGCGAAGTAATTTTGAGCTGCTGTGTGAAGCAATCATTGAGGGCGTGACGTCTAGTACCGTCGTAGCATCTTTCAGCCATGCTGAGGATGATACTAGCAGCGTAGGCGACCTGAAGGTCGATGTAATCAGTCAGTCAGACATTGATAGCGAAGGAAATTTGTCAGAAGCGTCAGTTCATGTCGAATGCCGTGTGGTGACAGACGTACAGCACTGCGGTAATTCTCGTTGCACGGGCGAAGACCACTGCGCCGAGCAGGTCGGCGACGTCCGTTTGCAGTGCACTGCTTTGCACGCTAGCATGAGCGAAGGGCAGTTGCCCAGTCATGAAGGCGGAAGCTTGACGTCCGACTGCGAGGGCGAGGGGCAGGCGAGCAAGCGCCCCAGCGCAGTGCACCACATCGGCAATGAAACACCTGCAGAGAATGAGCATAGCACGGAGGTCGAAACATGTAGCCTCGAAAAGAGTGAGATCCGTAGCGATCCTCACAAGTCCGTAACAGGCACAAGTCATGTTTCTCGCAAGCTCCTGACAGGTAAAGCCGTATCAGACACGAATGTGACGAGCGAGTTGCTCGAAGTAGCTCACGAACGCGTATATGACGCGTCGCTCCGTTCCAGACCGCTGGTGAGCAAACGGAGCCTGCCGGCGCGATGGGTTGCTGACAAAGTGTTAGGGATCGTAATCGCACGTAGGACCCACGCAGAGGTAGTCACAATGGGGAGGCTAGTGTTCGACACGTTAGACTAAAACCCATATATAATGTATGTCGGTTCTGGTGCACTATGGGATGTGGGCAATGAGGCACCTATAGAGTGCAAGTGCAGTGGGACTTTGCTTGTGAACTCTACCTTCAGTTACGTTTGTACTGCACTGTGTCGTAGCCCGTATTTAAGTTGACGTGTGTATTGATGATCCTGAGACCATAAGAGGGAATATCCTTACGCGAGTGCATTGCAGTGTATACAGTGTTTGCAGCTGTTGTTATCGTAATCCAAATGATTAGGCTACACAACTCTTAGTGATATTGTTCCTTGTGTCGCAATAGTGCCCCACAAGTAACTTAAGGGGGGAGATGTAAGAGTTGTACTTTTTAGAAACCTCGCGAATATTGTGCATTCCTAACTCAGTGTAATAGCCACCCGAAAGAGACTCGGGGAAGGCACGTTGGACGGTGGACACTTGACGCCTCAGGGGGTCTTCGCGACCAGATGCTCGCTGGCAATAAATCAGTAGAGTGGGCCAAGGAAGATGCACTGTCCAAAGTTGCATGGTGCACGGATTGACAGCTTGGTCCGTTACCCATAAATACCGAGTAGTGGGCGGACAATTAGGAGGTGCCTGGTTCGTTCCAAATTCAAACTAGGCCAACCATGAGTTGGAGACGTTTGAACCGGGCTCCTGGGATTGGTGTTTGCTGGCGGAGGTTGTGTCCCAAATGTCACTCTTTTAAACGGAGGACACACGAAAATCCGTGTGTGGAAGCCGCAAGGATTGGATGAAGACGAGGCGAAAGCCCCGTGACTTCAGTCGCTGTAGTATTGTCTTGTATATAGTTATGTAAATGACTATGTAAATAAAGCCCAGTTATTGTTCGAGAATACCGCCTGTCGGACGTCTCTTGGGAATATCTCCGATCTGTGAGCTACATCAACGGACCATCTTCCAGCAACAACGGAAGAAACTTTACTGACCTACGTGATAGAGGGACGTGTCGGACGCTGGTAAACAGGCCTACTACGTTACCTGCTCCGGTGTGCTTGTGCAAGTACTTCGCCATGCACAATGTTTTTCACGAGGAAATACAAATATTTGTATCTTATTATCTAGTTATTTTCAGCGACATTTACGGCATAGGCAGCTCTCTTTCCTGATCGATTCGATTCGATTTGATTTTAAGAAAGAATAAAACGGAGATTTTGGCTTCACTAGTGTGAGGCCCGCAACTCCACATCACTTGCACCAGTTACTTTGGTGGAAAACTCCTGTAATGATGATGGTAATGAAGAGGAAAATGATGATGATGATGATGATGATTAGTGGCGGTGGTGATTCCGACAGAAAACAATTGCATACACACTGAGATGTCACAGAACGCGCAAACAGTCGAACAGTAAAACCCACAAAACACTCATAGGCTCAAAACTTGTTTGTCTGCGTCAATGTCCCGGAAAAATTTCACTACGGCGGAGAACGCCCGGTGTCTGACACTGTGATTCCAGGGCCCAATTATCTTTGATACACTGAGCGGGCGGCCGTCCACTGCTGCCAGCTCCGATTGAGAAAGCGACGAGCTTCAGTGTACCGTACGCGGGACATCAAAATGGGCTCAACATCTTCCACAACACCGCACATGGAGCAGTCTGGAAAGGCTACTTTTCCGATCATGGTGTAAAAAGCTACGGCTGCATGTATAGGACCTTCAGATGGAACCGGTGGATTAGGGTCTTCATGGACCGAGGAAGCGAGGCTGGGACCACGAACGAAAAATCTGGGTCTCTGCTTGATCAGTGGCGGCCTTCCAGAATCACTGCGCCACAGGTCTCTGCTTAGTCTCTTCGTTAAAGTTGATGTCCAAGGGGGTAAAATACACTTTACGAACCGGACCGGACTGATGCACTAGGGAAGCCGCTGCATCGGCCGCGTCATTTCCAGGCTTGCAGGAATGGGCAGGGATCCACTGAATGATGATGTCGTGTCCTTGTGCTATACACACGTGTTGTAACTCTTAATGGCGTCGTGTACGATTGAAGCAAGACCTGCTGATCCGCCCTGCGCTTGGCAATCAATAAGGCTGCATGTGTCATCTAGACAGCTGCATATGTGTCACATTTGTATAAGCGCACCGTGCGGACCAGAAAGCAAATGCTCAAAAGTACACTTTTAAAGTTGACGCACTCTACGTTTCCTTAGTATCATGTTAGGACAATGTGCACGTACCACAGCTATTGAGGGAGAAGTACAGCTGGATTGGTGTAAAGTTAGACGGCAAAGGCTGCGTAACAGAGACGTCGTGTATAGGCTGCTATGCAGGAAGTAAGCGTCCAACAGTATAAGTGAGACGAAGCAACGGGAATGCTTGTTCGACAGTTCGGAATGACATTAATACAGAGGTATGTGTCACTCGCTTCCTCTTGCTCAGTCACAAGCGACTCGAAAATTCAACGTCCCCATTGGGGCTGCGAGGTGCCACGTTCCTTATGGGTGCTAAGTAATTATTTCCGTTGTTGCTGTCGTGTCGTCCCTTTATGTGCCTGTGCCCGGGCTTCCCCAATCATGGATATGGTCCACCAGCTTACCTGTATTTGTTCCACTTTGTCTGTAACTCGAAACACCCTCTTGTAGAGTCGCGCCAGCAGCAACAACAATTTTTATATTCCGTGTTAGCGCCGCGAAGCAACTGTGGCTATGAGCGGCGTACAGATGTGAACAGATGAAGAGAGGACAGCAGGAAGGAGTGGGAGACAGGGGGATTAGGATGCGTCCAGGGCCGGCTTCAAGGGGAACTGTGTCGACATTCGTCTGGAAAGTCTTCGGCAAAACCCAAGGAAAACCTCAGACAGCAGAGTCGGTGGTAGGATTCGAACCCACCACCTCCCAGTCTTCAGCACGACCTTGGCTACCACCAACGAGCGATACGCCTTAACCCGCTGGGCCATGCCTCTGGTAAAACAACAAAACATGGTTGTTGATCATGGTATCCTACAACCGTGCACACGAGGCGACATCATTCCACAACTTGGCAATGACACGCACGCGAAGGTCCAAATAAGTTCGCCCAGCAACAAAAAACAATAACAACAAGACAGCAACAAGAAAGTGGAGGTTATATAAATCTGGCCTTTCTAAATATTACGCCATACCTTACTAGCTTGACAAGGAAATTTGAAAGAAGCATGAGATATTAAACCGCAAAAGCTGTATTAAACCGCATTAGATAAATAAATCCACTTGACCAGACTCGCAGTCAGCCGATTAGCACAGCATAGATGGTTACAAACAAGAGCAAGCAGCACGCGCCTTGTGGACACGAGGCGGAGACAATGTCTGCAAGATGGCGAGGCACCGAAGCGTGTTTCCAGAAAGCCTTTCCACCTGTTCCAATTCTCTTCTAAGTGAGCGCGGGTGTCAGGTGCAACGTCGTCCCCCGTAATGACCCCTCCATCTGCCGATGTCCACGCTCCGCGCACTCCTTTGCAACTTTATGCTCTCACGTCGGGAGCCGCAGTCAAGGAACGAGGAATTAAACACCATCCAGGCAACAGCTTGCTACCGCGGGCTACCTTTTAAAAGCCGCACACTTTCGCTCTCTGTATGTGTGTAGCGCGCGGACGATTACTGCCAAGATGGGCATCAACGAGAAGGTCACTCACACCGGAGAACCTCAATGCGTTTTCGTCCAGTGTAGGGGTGGCTATGTGCGTAGTTAACGTGCCGTATATCATAATATTGCAAAGTATTGCACATAATAGTAATAATAATATAGGAAACAGATCATTCACCAGCAATCCGGTGATGGCGGATCGAAGCATCAGGTTTGGGGCCTCGAATATTTTGATCAGAGGCTGCTCCTCTATCGGAAAAAGTCGCGTTTCAATCAGTACCGGTGTTTTATAAAACTGTGTCAAAAATACTATCCAGGATGTCAGAATAAGAACTTGAAGAACAAAGATAGGAAACACCTGCTGTTGTTCGAGAGGAAGCCGAATATAGTGGCACGCCTAAGCAGTTTTTATACTTATTAGGCGATATATAATAAGGCTATACAAGACTCGACAAAGTGCATGATAAGTCGGTGATATTGCGTGTGTATACGCAACACTTTGATACAGGCGTCAAACTGTGGTAGTGAAGCAGCGCTATCTTGGGACATCATTCCTACACTGTTAAAACATAACTTATCACATGACGCGCTCCTAGCCAACCACCATTACGAATGATATCATTCCGTCTTCTGATTTGTTGAAAATGGAAGAGACGCCCATCGTCGTAGCATAAATAGGCAGCAACAATTTTATCGCCTAGTAATTTTTTTTGTCTGTGAGTTTTTCCTGGGTTTTCCTCAGACGCTGTCAGACATATGTCGGCACGGTTCCCTTAGAAGTCGGCCCAGGACGCACATTGCCCCAGGGCGTTAGTCGTGACGTTGCCCACCTCTGTGAGGCTGACAACGGCGAGCTTTTACAGAAGCACGACCACCAGCAACAATTTTCTGTTCTCTCTCTCTCTCTCTCTCTTTAGTATTCCATCGCTTTAACCCTCACAATCACAAATCTGCGTCGCACATACACACATGTTAGATGTTTCAGAAAAATACCCAACTGCTACACAGTATACTCTCGTCGAATTAAGACCTACTGGCTACTTAAGAGCTACTGGCAACACGCGCACAGGCCGGGTCATTGGTTCAAGCACTTATTCGGAAGTACTCTCAAAGCACTCTCAACCTATACGCCACTCAAATGATGTCCCATCTGCGCTAATCCGTGCAACAGTTATATCCCGATTTCCATGCCGTGTCACAGATTAACACTATAGTCCTTTTGCTTCGCGAACGTGGCGTTTCAAATTGGAAACTCGTTTTCATAAAGCGGACGGTCAAACGTTCCAGAAAGATAAACATCACGGGAGAACCATTTCGAAGACGTCTCGCACAGCAAAGAAGTGTTGTCAGACGAACATCAAAACAACGCCTTCACAGAGCAAAGAAGGTTCCCGGTGATGTCTCGAGAAGAAGAAAAAAAAAAAAAAAAAAACAGTAGGAGGCCGTGCATGTATTGCACAGATCGTCACTTTCTGCTTTGTGGGTTTTTTTAGAAGAGCGTGTACAATTATAATGGTTGCCGGTAGCGCTTTCCAATTATTACGTCACAGGCAACGAACATATTTCGGGACGTGATGGACTGATCTCTAAGGACTCCCGGAGAGCCCATGATGTTGGTCAATTCATGCGGCCCTTGTGTGAATTCGGCTTCGTGTAAAGCTTCTGTTTGTGTGTCGTGAGGTGGTTGATGTGAGGGGAACTTTTGAGAAAGCGAAATTCTTAAAATCAAGTCGCAAATGCTCGAATGGCGTCCAGAAGCTGTCATCAAGTACAGATCCTTAGGTACCAAGTACAACAGACCTGTGACTAGGCTCATATGTATCCATAGATTTAAAGAGGGCAGCAGGCAAAGGGCTACAAAAGAGAGGCGTTTCGTGGGAAAGATACCGGGAATTGGTTTGAGGTTACGATATGCCTTTTGTACTACAAATTTCGAAAGTTCAGAGATGGTCAATAGCCGTACAACCCGGACGTATGAACGATCAGAGACGTAAATGACGGTAAAGACACAGCACGAGTGAACGTCAGCAACTGAGAAGAGCATCGAGACCTAACGAGACTTAAAATTCCAGCATTAGCTACCAGCTGGTTATATGAACATACCGGGTGCATGACTGGAGGGAGATGTAATGTCTATACTATTTGGTGTGATTTGTAATTTATTATTTTCAATAACTCCACCAGCACGCATAGTAACAATCCCGAAGTACGGCCACAAGCACCGACGGCATCGATGACTTCTAGTTTACTTGAACGTCTGATGATGTTCGTGAACAGCATGTCGTGCATGTCCATCTCATGTTCTGGCATCACGTAATGTTTACGATGGTCGGAAGTCTATTACGGCTGCGACATCGTCACCGCTTTATTATCGGTTAACTTTCAGCTCTTGTGCCTTCGCTGTGGGCTTAGTGCTAGTGCATAACGTGCATAAATTCGCAGCCTCCCAATCCTCTTCTGTGGCAACCATATCATCTGCGAGCAGCTTGCGTCCAACCAGGCGGAGGAAGAGGAGGCGAGTGTGTCAGCGGGCACAACGTCACATCCTGCGTAAGCGGCCACCTGGTAGCCGGAGGCTCTTTTGTCATCTTGTAGCGCACCTGTTGCGTCATCAAAACGAGAAACTGGACAGCGCCGTATACTCTCGGAAGGTCAAGGCTGTCGAAGCCTGCTTTCGCGATGCACGCCTTCGTCATCGGCGACAGAAATGGAACATCGCGTCAACGTGGCTCGTATAGGGCCGCTTCTGGGCTCTGCTTCTTGTCGACAGTTTTGTAGAGATAGAGAGTTTTGTAGAGAATACAAAATGCGGTTGCACGAATGTTATGTTATAGGCTGTGCTAGGAACAAGGACCGAATAAGCCAGAGACTTAGTGTGGACCATTGGGCCATCCTCGGAAGCGCTATGAATGTGTTACGAAGGCTACCATATTCGACTCCTGGTATCTCGAAGCCTGGGGAGCTATAGAAGCAGCAGTTGCTGGCAGAAGCCACTGCCGAACGCTACAAATGCTTTAGTGTGGATTAGCGAACGTTAGCGTATAACGCTTTTAATTTTTTAAAATTTAATTTAATTAGTAAGGGGTTTGGGGCGACATCAATGGGACTATGCCGACATTAGTCCGGAAGGACTGCGAACCCGCGTCACCTCCCAGGGTCGGCGTGGAAAGCGATCATCCTAGCCATTATACTTCACGGGAGCTCAGGGCATATAATCATACCAAAATATTGCAACACATGCACACTGAAGTCTTTTGTTGCCCGCAATGTTACACATCCAGGCAAGTGCGTTTAGCTGGTCACAGCGGGTATATATTTGTATAGTATTCCCTTTCTTCTTTTTTCCCACCCTCCTTTCCTTTCACTTGTTTTACATATAATGAGCCCTATAAATAACACGTCCTAGAATAGCCAGTCCCGAGTGGTTTGGGACTAACATCTCAATTTTTTTAACCAATCAATCAATGAATCCTTTTCTCGGGCGTTCATTAGTTGCATGTCCTGCGCCGGAAATCATTTGGTCTTGGCAGATGAAGCGAATCTAAAGAAGCAAAAAGGGGGGCAGTTACGTTAACCACTATTAATAAGTGATCTCACACGACGCATTGCCCGCTACAATTCGTCAAGCTGCAAACCGAGCCCACCCTGGCGAAATAAAGTGCTCCCTGTTTGCAGTAGCGTCACGCAACAGTCCTTGTCCCATGATGCACAACGCTGAACCTTTCCGAAACAAACGCGACCGCTGACATTTTTTCAGGGTCGTTGCATGTTGTGATCACGCGCAAACCAAGCGCGAAAAAACGCTTGTACGTCGTCACCTCTGCCTCTATGCTGCTCCGCACTCAACGCGACCACCACCTTGTGAGGAAGACGACACCTTAGAGCAGAAAATGAAAAAAGTCACGTATAGGGTGGCTGCCATAGTTGAGATGCATGTTTGTATTCCGTACGTCACATGCACTAAAACGTCTGTATAAAAGGCAATGGTCGTGCACTGTTAGAATGCGAGGTCCAGCACCACGGTGGGGGGTAGGAAGCGATGTTAAGACTTTATTGTGGCAGAGGTGTCAGCAAACGTGCCACCTCGAAAGTTTTTTTTTTTTTCTCGCAGGGACTTCCTTTTAGTGGTTTCTAAGTTGAGTAGTACGTTAAACCTTTGTCGTTCGTAGCGGCGGCGGTGGCGCTTGACGTTGGTACCTATATCTAAGGACCGTTACTTGTGATAATCTGAAATTGTAATCAAATATGTGGAACTGCGTCGAGTACAAATGCTGTGCTAACGTTCTAACAGCAGCAGGAGAATGTACATGCATGGCCATGAGATTCTGTATTTCTCAGCATGAATTACGATACCTTTATAGCATTTAGCAAAGAGGAACGCTGACTTCACTAAAAAACGACGGCGCTCTGTCCTGGTATATAGATGGGACAGTTCTTCACGGTAAGAGTGGCGCAGACAAACGACCCGTGCGTGTGTTAGCTTTTGCTAGAACTCAAGCTCATAAGCAAGCAGCAAAGTCATTCTCTGCCCCCCCCCCACACACACACACACACAAGCAAGGACAGCTGTGAACTAGAAAACCAGGTGACCGATGGACCATAACTACAGACCGATGAACCATGCAAGACATTAGTCTGCCCGGAGTGACATGCTATTTTATCATTTTACTGTCTGTATAATATAGCACCACTGTCGCGGCTTCAAGTAATGTATACAATGATAGGAGCCTAACACTGATATGTTTTATCAAATTTGTAGCACTTTTAAGAGGTCGTTTCCAGCATAATTTTTCCGTGATGACCATTTTTCGAGTTTTATCTGCTTCATTTTATAACCGAAGTGCGCCGCCGCTCTGCTTATACGCTGTTCATGAGCACGGGAAAAAATTACAAAATAAAGGCTCGTGTGGCCGAGTGTTTGGCGTGCTGGCCATGTCACGTCGAGACTGAGAGGTACTCGGGTTCGAATCCTGTCACCGGCTGTGCTGTCTGAGGTTTTCCCTGGGTTTTCCGAAGGCTTTCCAGGCGAATGTCGGCACTGTTCCCCCTGAACTCGGCCCAGGACGCATACTAACCCCCCTCCCCCGTCTCCTTCCTGCTGTCTGCTGTCCTCTCTCCATCTGTGCACATCTGCACGGCGCTCATAACCACAGTTGCTTCGCAGCGCTAACACGGAATCAAAAAGAAATATTAAGTGAAACTACGCAGATTAGGAGACTAGGAGACTATTAAAACAACCTCCAGTCGCGACTTTACTGGCATGTTTGTAAGAACCCCAAACTACTTTCGACATTGTCAAGAAGTATATAGCCTCTAGTATATAAGACGAGGTTATTTATTTCGGCTGTAGGAGTTACCCGGTGTTTTCGAGGGAGAAAACCCTCTAAAAAAGAAAACAGGAAACGGAAGTACCAAGAATACACGTGCAGACCCCTGAACAACTTCATTATTACCGAACTAATTCGACTGACAGGAAATGAGCCGCCAAGCATCCGTTCGCACTTGACATAACTGATGTGTGTGCCAAAATCGGCCGCTCAGAATGATGACTTCATTATAGCAGATAGGTAGAATAGTTGAAAGTAATATTTGCAGTAGGGGTTTAGCAGAAGTAATTTGTTATTGCCCTCATTATTTCTGTCTTGTGCATGTCTGCTAATAACAAGGCAACAACAAAGCTACACAGTAATTTTTTTTTTTTTTTTACGCTTTTCGAGTGTAAATTGCTCCGGTAAATAATATCGGGTGTCTTCGTGCTTTTGTATAATTTTGTTTTTTACAAAGAGAGTGTCATATGTGCTCGTATATAATAGGGACTATAAAGCTGGGTCAACCCTATACCGTCCCACCTTGTAATTAATACCATGGCCGTGTGCATAATAAAGATTCCTTGACACTTGAATCCTTTTGCCCTGTGGTACACATCTTTGTGGCGTAAGTTTACTGTTTTAGTCTAAGTTTACTGAAGGGTATTTTGTAAAACGCCCTTCTAAATTGTGTGTTCTACAGAACGTACCATTTGAAAGGCCATATTCTGCAGAAAACAAAGCACAGTAAATACAGCAAATTGACCTGCATCGAAATACACATAGGGTAAATTGTATAGATTATATTAGATTAGAAGAAGTGCCTGAAGAAGTGCAGTCTCGTGCACGAAAGTCTCGTTACCATGTGTAAATAAATAAGTTGCTCCTACCGTTTAACATCACTCTTTGATTTACTTCCCACCGGCAACTTGACATCGCCTATTTTTCTGCCTTCGTATCTTCAAGATTAGATTAGATTAGATTAGAAGTGGAAAGAAAAAAATGGAAACGTAGGTCGAATTTTTTTTTCCTACTAAGTTCTAATACTACCACCACTACTAAAGTTTTTAAATTGTATACTTGCACTTATACGTTCGAACTGTACGCTTTGTCACCTGTAGTTGCATGCCTTAGTGCGCGTGCAGTCTGGAGTAAAGTGTGTGTAGAAGTGTAACAAATTTTCCCAAAACAAAGCCAACGAAAAATAATAACTTGTGCAAGACATTCAACTTCAACTGTATGCCTTGGCAAAAGAGAAGGCAGAAACAAAACTTGTCCTTCCGCTGGAAACTGCCGTATGTCGTATACTGCTTTTCCTTTTTTTTTTATTCAGCGGAGGGCAAGACGGTCTTTCTCTACTATTACCCTACAGTGTCTAGTGTGATCGCAAATGACGGGCTTCTAGTGTTACCGGCAGTTCGTGTAGGTGGAAACACCGCTCTCTTCTGTCCTCTATTATCCTGGCTCCATGATTACGTCTCGCTCTTTTTTTCCTCTTCTCCTTCTTCTTTCTTTTCTTCCTGTCTTCGTTCCGTCCACCGAGGACTGCTTGGTTGCAACAGAAATGTAATGTAGCAGAAGGAAAATACTCGTAGCAGTGTGATGGGAAATGAACAGCACACGAGAAAAGAAAAGAAAGAAAAGCAGCAGAGCTACTGTCATTTTCATTCATCAGTGTTGCCTGTGACTCGTCGATAGTGTAGGGGGGAGGGGGGGGGGCCCATTTCTGGTCTGGCAGGTAGTATACGTTCATTCATGAAAGTGAAGGATGCCTTGTCGGCCTCTCAAAAGGTGGTGGCTCGACGGGAGTTTCCTTGCTCTTTTATTTTTGCTTTCGCTTTGTTCCCACTGTTGCGCTGTCCCTGTTTACAGGGATAAATGCATGGAGCCGCACGGGTCCTAATACTACTCGATTTCCCACTCATTTGTTTCCCGTAGGCTATATTTATTGTCGTTATCTTATTGTATCTACCGTTTCAATTAACGTCGCTCAATTACTGTGACCCGAAAGAACGTTTGTTATGTAGTGCGTGTTGTTTGCCGTTTTCCCGATGCAAGATTAGTGAACTGCGTGAGACTTCTATCAAAGTACAGGAAAGTACAAGACTGGATCGATCCAGGTGTTTAACACCAGTACAGGCGCAGTTGTGGAGCGGTTACACAATATAGAAAGTTTTAGTTAACCGCTGGTAACGTCAACGTAAGCGTATATCGTGCCTGTCGCAACCAACCGCGGCATCGGCGACCGGGAATTCTGTTGTTGCGGTAGATACTGTAGATAACGTTAACAACGGTCTACTAAAGCTCTGTATATTAGTGAGTTTTAGTACATCGGAACAACTCTATAAGAAAACGATATGATTAAGGAAGTTATCAAATCCAAGCTCAGCAATGTGGTGCCCTCACTTGAAGGAAACAGGGTGATTGGCTTATCTTGCTTTCGAAACCGTTATCGTGAACAGCTTCCGATCTACCAATGTGATATAATGTAATGTTATAGATTTTTTTTAAAAAGTGGAAAACTCGCTACTGGGGGAGTTTTAGTGAATCGTTTTCAATGGAACGGTTCGCGAACAGTTTTGTCACGACCCAATCAGATGATCACGTTTCGATTCACTTCCCCTTCTCACTGGTCATCCGCGAAACCGTTTGCGAACCGTTTTAGCGAAAATGGTTCACTAAAACTCACTGTTATCATGCAGCATCACATGTCAACGGCGCTAAATTACTTGCACATTACCGATACGTGGCTGGTGGTACCGAACTGCTAACTTAGCATCTCTCAGATGGTAGCGCTGCGACAATGATTTTTATCTTTTGTTTTATAACAACAACAGATATATTCTGATGATGAGGTGGGGAGGTTTTCCACTGTAGGACCGGAACGCTACCCCATAGCTAGGGAGTCTAATATGAGTGGCGAACGATGAGTGATGACGATGATGAGGTTTTATACCAATTATTTTACCTGATGTAGGCTTTTGTTGAATTTTTGTTGAATCAGGCGTTGCGTTTTTGCATTGCCACCTTCGTTCTTTTTTTTTTTACTTAAATGGATCTAATTAAAAACTATATGAAAATTTGTATTGGCTTCCCCTAATTCCTTGTAACCATACATCGTCCTAAAACTTCCATTCGTAATTTCAGAAACTAAGAGGAGTTTATTGTACTGTACGATAAATAAAGTACCTTACACTACAGGGAATTGTGTCCTGTTTAGTCATTTCTTGTGCCACTTCGAATTACCACAACTCGAATTACCAAGCGCGGCCCGCTATTGCACAGCACAACTTTACTCACAGTATACCAGCTGGTATACTGAGGCGTGTGAGAAACGTAATACCGATGCATGTTTGACTGTCGCATGCAAGCTCGGGCCGGGACTCGGTCGGAACCGTTCATCCAAAAATGCTAGGAACAATAGGACCACCGGATACAGTGTCGACCGCTCTAGGGAGCGGATGCCAGCTAGGCAACCGTGACGGGAGGTTTCCACCCCGCCCGTCCTGATGGGAAAGAGGTTGACTCAAGGAAGAGCCAGCATTGGCCGATGACCCGCTTCATTTCAATACAATCGATGCCGCTGACTACCGCTTTCGGGTGTCGCTCGTACACTACAGCGTGACTTGGCGGCCACGCGACGACGGGTGGAGTTTTTTTGTCGCGTAATGAACTGTTTACAATGAGGCATACGCTAATTATATCGCGACAGGGCTGAAGGAAGGCCGACTCGTGTCCCTGTATGCATCTACAAGTGAGGCTGTCTTAGCGAACGGGTGTGGTCCTTTTGTACCTGTCGCGCATGTCAGCAAGACACGTTGAAACTGAACGGAAGGATCCCGAGAACAGCGCAGTTGTTATAATATATCGACGATGTACACTGTAAAAACAGAGGGGGGGGGGGGGTTATGGCAGGATCGGCTCGACGTTGTTGGCCACACAGAAGTGGGCGTCGTCACGACTATAGCAAAAAAATAAAAAGGCGGATGGAGGACGACTGGGCTCTAAATCAGGGCTTCATCGCATAGCACCCTCCTAGCCAACCATATCCCGAGCAGCACAACATCTCGGCCCAATATTGGACCAATATTGGCAATACTGGCAAAATCTTGGTCCAATACTGGGCCGACATTGCCAATATCTGTCCAATATTGGGACAAGATGTTGTACAGCTTGCGATTACCCCAAAATGGCATCGTTCTTTCCCTTGATTTCCCGAAAACGGGGGTTTTACACCATTTTTGTGGCATTATGCAGTGCATAATTTCCACAAAAATGGCGTATGCCTCCCGTTTTCATTAAATCAAGGGAGAGAACGTTGTCATTCGAGACAATGGTTGGCTGGGAGCGTGCTCTGCGGTGAAGCTCTGTTTTTAGAGTGTACGAACGACGGCTTCCCTACAGCTGTACTTCAGCTGTCCCAAACACAACGATTTAACCTTTTGCAACAAGTACAGTGTGTACTTGTACACAACGTGTAACGTACGTACACGTTGTGTACGTACAGTAACGTACAACAAGTGTGTTTGTACGCATTGTACGACAATGTGTACCGTTTACAGTAAAAGGCCAGACAAGAATAAGGAAACCGATCTGGTATTGCCCCGTGCTATGCGTATCGTTTCATTGCATGGCTTGTAGCCATGTGCACATCATGACATTGGTTAATATGCATGCCACGTGCTCGACTGCATTGTGTTCGTTCTCCTGTTTGTTCGATTGTCAGTTGCTAGTTGCAATCTGTACATGCCGCTTGATGTACGATATACCTTGCTAAACATTACGCCTAATGGAATTCCTGATACACGCGAAGAGGATATGCCACATTGTACCTTGACTGCATTGCAACTCGTAGTCCTGTTGGCAACGGTCTGCTCCGAAGTGAATAGTTCGTGTGTCTCTGGCCCTTCACTATTAGCGGTGCCGATGTAGCTCGAAATGTCCGACCTCAGCCGGCCTAGCTGACAGCATGACCGCAGCATGGAACGCGCCAGCACGTTAGCGGAAACGAGTATCGACATGTACACATCAATAACTCAGCGAATTCAAGCGCCATCTGGTAAGGAGGCCTGCATGGAGATTAACAAGCGAGTAACACCTAATTCAAGCCTCGGCCAATTCGCAAAAGTTTTCACGTTCACAAAGGACTCTGCGCTGTCTCAGCGTTCCTCAGGGTATTCGAAACAATATCCTACAGGACGCGGGACACCAAGGCACGTAGTTTCCACGAAGGCAGTACGAAGAAGATATGTCGTTACTCAGCACCGAACAGAAAAACTGAGACTATGATGGGTCAGTACCGACCATAACAGAGGAAGCTATCTTTTCAGTTATTCCAGTTAAGGATACACATAAAGTGTGCAGGATCTTCCCCAGCCATACGGGGACCACACTGGGCATCTATAGGAAACTACGCATTTCTGAAAATACGGCAGTCGTCGAGAAAGCCAGACAGCGGCTGCAATCGACCATATCTTCAGTTGTTCAGGTTCTTCGGCACTCGAGGCTTGTGTCGTGTTCGTCTGTTTGTGTGTTTCGGCCTCGGAACAGTTACATTCCACCATGCAGGCTCAAACAGACTCACCCATATCATCACGGCGCTACATGAGGGAGTTGCTTTGACGTTTCCAGCTGTCTGAATGCGCCGGTTATTTCGCCTTCTTTTCCCTTTCTTTTCCTGTGTCCAAACAAAGTCTGGTAATGGACAAGTGAAAGTAACCTCAAAGTTTCAATAAAAGAAAGAGCAAAAAAAGAAAAATAGGCTGAGGATGAATCTCGTGTAGCTCACCATAGTGAACGTCAATGACTTTAAAGTGGCAGTCAAGATTTCCTGCTGCTTCAAAAATCATACCCATTGCTCCTTTTTTTTTTTTTTTTCTGTCGTCGTTGTTCTTGCTTCAAACATGCTTGTAGCCGGTGCGCATGAAAAACGTGCTGGAGGTCTCTCGAGCAGAGGCCCAGTTTTGTGTAAAGAATTCATCGCTCCATTTCACCCGCTGAACACCGTGTGCCTACACAACACCCGTCTTTTCCAATGGCCATTCAAAGGAGAGCTCTTCTTCAACCGCAATACTTGAGCAGAATGAACGAAATGACATCTGATCCATCCACCCAGACCACACAGAAGACCGCCCGTCGCTTTCGCGTATTGTCGTCTGCATGGGACATACGAAAGAGATGTCACGGACAAAAAGAGGACCTTCGTGTGTATACGTCTTACGTCTACCTTGTTTGCCGTCTGAGATTTGGGTTTCACCGGACAATTTACAAACCCCATCTTAAGAGGCATCGTTATGAATATATAGCTCGTAGAATGTGTAAGGTGAAAGTTCACTCTGCGGCTCATTTTATTTTACATGGATGGTCTGTATAGCTGTTCACGGATTTTGCGATTGGTTTTATATTCGACTGACAGTTGCGTGTGGAAAGTGCCAAATGCAAAAATTTCCTCCAGCAGAGGGTTGTAGTTTTTGAGATAGACCACAAAAACGAATGGCATGGTGTAGGTTATCGCAGAGACGTCAGCATGAGTTATGGCAACCTGGCTGACGTCACCCCTCACCAGAGCGAGGGACAGATGTAAATGTGAGTTATTTTGAGCTATTGTGAAGAACTTGGTCGACAAGGTTTGTCTCGTGGCTTTGATTACTTTGGAGAACAGAATCAGTAAGTTACTAACAATGATGCCACGGCTGCGAAAGCGCTGATTATAAAGTTTCATTAAAAATAGCTGGAAGCGAATTTAAACGAAAAACTTTGCACTTTGACTCTGAGTCTGAGCATCATACGCGCCCTAGTACTAGGACACACTTTACACGCTGCAACAAAAAAGAAAAAAAAAGGATAACCAGACATAGGACAGAGCATCAGGCAGGGCAGAATACATATGTTCAGACGACCAGATAAAAAAAAAAGAAGAAGCGGGAGAGGATATCGCGCCATTACAAACAACGTCTCGCATGGTCGACAAAACACACTGCGATGCACACACATTGAAAAGATGTCATGCCATAGGAACGTTCGTCTCTAGAGTGAGTGAACGGAAACTTCCCTTTTTTTTTTGTATGCTAATAAAAGGACTACACAAGGGAAAGAAAGGAGCGTGCGTGTGTGGCATCCCGTTTAGGGACTGTCATCACAACGAGGTCAAGTGGACTCGATGGCCCTCTCTGTGGTTGGGCATTGAAGAGGGACAACTGTGTTGTAAAACCCACGTGGAACTCATCTTATTCAAAGGAGTCCCAGTGACATTACAAGAAAAAAATATTTGTTCGTCCGCCGGGCAGTTTGCCGAATGGCCTTTCACTATCCGTGACGATTTTATGAGCGGAGCTACTTTGTCATGCTTTGGAAAAATGTGATGCATCGAGTTACTATCGTAGCAGGATAGTATATTAACGTATAGCGTATAGGAATCCAGATGCATACCATTGTTATTCTATCATTGTCACCTATTGCTATCGTATGGTTTGTTCTATTTTAACTTACTTGTATTATCTTTCTTAGTACATGTTTGTCTTTCGTTCGTTCGTTATCACCTGGTTTCTTTTTGCTTTCACGATCTTTGCCTATTTTTCTGTCTTTTTTTGTGTGTGCGTGTGCGTGCGTGTGCTCTGTCCAGTCAAAAGAAGTCGTCAATATCCTCGTGGTCGTGCGTTCCTTTTGAGTGCGAGTGCACCTCGCCCAGTTTCCAAACAAGCGGGAAAAGAAGAAAATGCGAGCCCAATTCAACTTCCTCTCTGCCAATCGAGACCAACTCCACTTGTCCACTTTGGAGACCGCATTACAGCACCATCGGCCACCGATTAAACCACACTTCCGCTTCTCTGCCGCTGAGAACACGTTACGGTAGACTGGCGACAGGACAAACTCCGGTCTGAACCCTTCACAGAGAACGGAAAACTCGAACGGAAATGCAAACACCCACGCAAGGTGCATCGTGAACGGAAACAGGCTTGGATGACCAAGCCTCCCCCCATCAGACTCTCCCCCCACCCGTCCTCCTACCTGTCGCTGTGTAGGAAGACAAGGGCATAAAGCAGAATAGGACTAAAACAACCAACGGCTTCGATACGCCAGAGCGGTCCGCACTTCCTTTCAATATCGTTCCCGGCATCTTGGAGAGGATGATCCAACGCTTCACGCCGCTGCCCGGATGCACATTGCGTGTTCCCACTCCGCAGTGAATCCACGAAATGGGAGGAAATGGACGAAATTGGCATTAACTGCTGGACACGACTTGTGCGTTTTTTTTCAGGTTTTATGGCATGAGAATGACGTCATATTTGCGTTCGTCAAGTATTTCAGAGTTATGTATAGGGCGTTCATATTTATCTCTTACAGATTTAAAAAAAAAAAAGCTATGAAAGGTTCACAGATGCCATTCCTGCCATTCCTCCATCATCTGTTCTTCTCTGGTCATCATCGCTTTGTTTTCTCATCATCCCATCATCTGTTTGTACTTTCTGTGTGTAAGCGTACTGGGGTAGCCAGTTCGACTTCGTCAAAACTCATTATTTTTTTTCTTTATCACATCACCATCACCACCCATTTCTGCAGGTGGGTTCTATGGCAAGGTGGACATCCTTTCGAAGAGGGTGAACTCTAAGATGACTAATTACGTCAAGTTCATTAATTAACTCTTTAATTATGAAATTCCCCGCAAAAGCGGCCGGGTTTGCAGAATGGGAGAAATCATTGTTGAAAGCAATCTTATCTTCTAAAATCGTGAAATTCTGAAACGAACGTGTGCCGTGAAATACCCATCGCCGAACTGAGCTATGCAAATAAGCTGAAACCGAAAGAACGCGCCTTGGGATCGCATGACTTTCGCCGACGGAGGCTTATCGGGGCCCCAAAGCGTTTGATATAGCCAGGAAATCAGCACTTATTCCAATCATCTCCATCGCTCCAACGCACGTCGCGCTATGACGCGGTGCGAGCGCTGTCCTCCCTGCGCTCCCAATCGGCCCGGTTTCGGTTTCGATTCATTTGCATAGCGACATTCGGCGATGGATATTCCAGCGCACGTGCGCATTTCAGGATTTTTTTTAAAAGACGGATTGGCTTTCAGCGAGAATTGTCTCCCATTCTGCTAAATCGCTTTTGCATTGAATCTCCTAATTAAAGAATTAATGAATTAGGAATTAGGTAATTATTCATCTTATAGTTGCATACTGTCTTCGAGAGGATGTCCTCATAGCCGTGTAACTCAACTGCAAAAGCGACATCTATGCTGCTCTCGTAGCTCTTTTATTTAAAAGAAGAAGAAAAAAAACGTAACGGATAAAAATGAACACCTTGTATATTGACTGAAAGTGCTTTAAACGTCGTCGTGGAAAAGCGACCGTGTTTTTATTTATTTTTGCGTTTCCATTACATCTTTATTCGCTTTAACATTACGTACATCATATATTAGCGTGACTGCCGAAGCACGATAGCTTGTAAAGGTAACAAGTAGCCGTTGCCAGCTTGCAGCTGTAACGAGCTGCTTTTATTCCAGTTTGTAATGCAAGTACAGCTCCGGTCAACCTTAATAATAACACTGAAAAAAATTCGGTCTCATTTCCCAGCGCGATAACAGCCACCTTTAGGGCGCTGGGGGAATGTTAAGTGAACAAAATCCTTGCGTTAAACTTAACAGAATAATTTTGTTCAGTTAAGATTTCCTCATGACCCCAAGGGTTGCTGTAATCGCGCTTGGGAACGAGACAACATTTTCCCCACTGTTATTATTAAGGTTGACCGGAGCTGTACACGAAAAATTTATTAATAAACGTACTTGATTATCGCGAACATGAATAAGCAATGTACTATAATTCCACCCCCCACAAGCCTGTCTCTTCCAATTTGTCAAGCTCGTTATCAAAATGTGACACTTTGGAAGAAACTGTTTAGGGATATATGAACGTACCCGTGCAGACATACCTATTTTGTTTCTTTCATGTCTACATATCCATCGCCAAGATTAACGTCATGTGTCATAAAGGTCGATTTGAGACACAATTAGTATTTAAAAAACCTTGGACGAAGTAAAAGGAACGCACGGAGGCTTTCTGGCGCAATTTCATGGCATAATGGACTGACTTTGTCATCGCCCAGATGGTTATATACGTATATAAAATAAATAAAGTAACGACAATAAAATGCTGGAAGGGTTACGTCCGAAATCTGCCGTTTTCGACAAGTGACAGTTTCTGACGATTTCTGTGCACTGATTTTTCGGTAAATATAACGACAGAGTGCAACAAACCATTGTGGCAATCTTGTGATATTTTTTTGCGACACACACACACAAACACTCATACATATAAAGAGACGACGATTAGATGGGGCTGACGCGGCCACTCAAAAACACAAATTCAATAACCATCGAATGAATGTGTGTGTGTGTGTGTTTTTTTTTTACCCCAATCCAGCCAATCTGGATTTTTGCCAAATGCAGCCCATCAACGCTCTGGCCTGAAAGCTCTTTTGACTTTTCTGGACACCATAGGACTTAGATCCTCACTGCGAAGGGGCTCATTGTTTCATTCCCCACATCACCACCAGCAATGGGTTAGTGTAACACCCCTGGTAATGAAACTCCCCATTCATCACCACAAAAGTTGTTGTTGTTAGTGTTTTTTTTTTGTTTTTTTTTTCATCAATCTGTTGTCTCTCTCCTTTGCAAGCGTAGCCAATAGTCTCGACAAGTCGCGTTTTTTTACCCTTGCATTAGATACTGTCCGGGGAGCTTCTGCGGTCCTTCGCTGCAGTAATCCACCGCCTGTGCGCCGTTCGTCTGCCCTTTTTCGGCACCGAATTCGTCCTGACGGGCAGGCGCCTGTGAATAGTATGTGCATTCCCAAAGAAAAGGAGTCTGGCTCTGGTGTGACTAAACCGGACTCTTAAATACTTCGCCGTAAATCGAATCAGAGGCGGACAAGCAAACCAGTCCGCCGGTTACTCAATGCTACTATGTCTGGGTATTCTGAGACAAGCACAGGGAATAATGCGAAACGGTGGTATATAAAAAGCCAGCCTTCCGGGGGTCGTACCTTGACTTATGGGTGCTTTAACCCTACGCCGCATTCACGTGGATGTTTTAGGGCGATATTGCCGCGTACGTTCTTCAAACCAAACTGCGTCTGGCCGGCCCGTCGAGAGCTTATTAGATATGCCCATGTAATGTCAGATCATTCATATCAGAAGTGGCAAAGAGAAAAATTACTGGTGGAACTCTGTGGGCATAGGAGCTATAAAGCCATAAAACTGGAAGGGACAACAATTCTACCCTTAATCTGTGTGTGAAGGCCCAGTGGTGCGTACAAGGACGTGTGTATATTAAGTGTGTACATTTATTTGCTCCTGCTTTATCTCTTGTGCATGGCAACAGTAGACAACTAATAGCCAAGCAACCTAGTTTCACACCACGACGGGGCAGCAAAAGTGAATACCACTTTGTGATATATTCCACGCTGATGACTATTGGTGGCGCCGATGTAAACGATGCTGAAGGAAGGGACAAAAATTGACGACAGCAGCGTATAACAGGCACGAGCGGGACTACGAGACGACAGTCTCTTGCAGGAGCCGTTCGAAAGAAGAACCTCGTTCTTGATGACTGGAGGTCGACAGCAAGCAGCAATTCGTGCGCCCGGGTTTGGTCCAACCTTTTTGGGCCTACTTCTTGTGCATCAAAGCCGAGCCGGGGGTCAGAATCTACTTGGGTCTTGGTCTAGCTGCGGTTACCGCATCGTCATCTACAGGTTCGCGGTCTGTTTGACCTATATCGCCACCGGCTGGAAGCCCGTAGCCTCCTAGGGATCGTCCCTGACAGTCGTTGGACTTAAGAATATTATAATATTACGCCCTTGTCCATGCCTCACCGTTCCCACTTAGTCCTCTACACCAGCCTACTGATCTAAGGGCCGGCCCACCTAAGGTAGACGGGGCCTCATCCCCTAGACCACAGAGACACACAAGATAGACACTCTGTCTCTACAAGTATCAAACAACGCCTTTTCCACAAACGCTCTACAGCCCAGGACACCTGTTGACTATTAATAAAACCATTGTGTGAAGAAAGCGCACAGTGTCCTCGAAGCGTTGCTATGCAACACTTCCGGAAGTGTTGCTTTAAAATTCAAGGAACTGAGTACATCCAATGCGCTTGAGGCGTGACACCTCATTGCGAGGGCTGTGAAGCAGTCCGTAACTATGTGACAGCTGATTTAGCTCATGCGAGCTGCAAGGAATGACTTAAGTTGTCGGCATCTTGCCGGCGCAAAAACTCGTCGCGCCTGTTGTCGCATAGAGGTATAGTCTAAAACTAAATGCTACGCCGTGAATGTTGGGATGAAATTTTCATTTTTGTTATTTTATCCTGAACTAATCCAGTCCCACATATTGAGGCGAGGCGATGGTGATGTGATAAAGAAAAAAATGAGGATGCGAGTTACGACGAAGTTCAACTGGCTACACCAGGACGCTTACACACAGAAAGTACAAACAGATGAACGACTTCAAATGATGGAGTTCAACATGTTGTTCAAAAGTTTCGACCAAGTGAGCGTAAAATGTCCGAATCGCTGGGGGTACACACAGCACACGTTCAGCGAGTCACAGAACGTCCATAAGCCCGGTTGTACGTAGAAAATCTTCAAGTTTTCTCAGCGCCTTGTCGGACGACGGAGGACCTAAGAGCTTCGCGATGTCGAGGGCTTGGGAGTCCACACGAGACAGGGTCGCATCTAAAACCCTTCGGGTATCAACGTATTTTCGACACCTCAGAATGACGTGTTCTACGTCCTCTACAACGCCACACTCACTACAGATCCGAGCCCTATACATCACTTCCTTATGTGTTCTCCGTGCTCGCAGTATGGATTTGCAGTGTGTTTCAAAGAACCGTGCCGTGCCGCGCTTGGATGTGCATGGTATGCTTCCTCCCCCGCACGTAAAGGCAGATTCGTTAGATAGTTAATAACACCGGGTGTTAGTAGACCGTTGCTAACACCACCGTGAAGTTATCGCGCCTACCAGAACCAGTGCTAGCGTGTATGACTGAGAACTATGAATTATATCTGTAAATAGGGTGCGGTATAGCTGCGGTACTTCGGAAGCCACGTTATCCGACGCTCTCCAATAACGCAGAATAGTCTTACATGTAATATAAGGGGCAACGTGGAAATTATGACGGATCAAAGTATGTGCTGTATGCTACTATTTTATGATCGAAATCGCACAAAGGCCTGCAATGCGTGAAACTGATGGTCGGGTGTCCAAGGGCCCAGAACCTTAACAACATCAAATGGTCTGCCATGGTTGGTGGACCCAGTGTGACTGACAGTGTGCGTGGACAGCGTGTGTGGACAGTGTGTGTGAGTGACTGGCTGAGAGTCTTTGTCACTCATTGGTTTTATTGTAGATGGCCATTTGTGTTTTCCTAAGTGATCTGGAGTAGCCGGCTCTCGTAATGAGTGCCTATTTCTCCATTTTTTTTTTCTTTTCTTATCAACTCAACTTATATCAACTATTTTATGATTAATTTTTCGTCTTCTCGGTAGCGTTGTGCCGGCGAAATGTATCTTATGAAACAGAACTGCAGTTCTAAAATGCACAAGTAAGATGAGCAGATAAACTCCATGATAGGCAGGCCTGAGCGATGGGCAAGACACGTAAACAACACAACACGAAGGCTCAACACGAAGGTTTTGAGCTTTCGTGTTGTGTTGTTTAAGTGTCTTGCCCATCACTAAGGCTTGCCTATCGTGGAGTTTATCCATCAGCTAGCCCGTATCTACGCCATTCTATCTAAGATGAGCAGATGCACAAGCAAGATGATGAGGGCAGCGCCTATAGAAGATGAAGAACAGTATCTGTACGAGATATCGGCGGTTCTCGTCGTGAAGAACAGCCATTAACATTTCCCTGACCAAAGTATCGCAAGTCCGCTGACATCTCTCTAATCAATTTGCCTTTCGCGGCACGTCAATTTGAGTTGCGGTATTTGAGTACAACTCTGTGCTGCAACTGAGAGATTACCCCGGGCTACTTTTTTCTAAGGCGTAGCGTAAAAGGGTTAAAAGGGTTGCGCAACAATTCCCGCTATCTTTCGCTACCCTCCCTACACTCCCCGCCCCCGTCCGAAGTGGTTGGAAACCTCCAATTACCCAGCACTGATGCATAAATAGGATAGAAAACACATATCAAGTGAGAGGAGTTGCCTCAGGACAGAAGCCGCCGATATTTCGAACAGAGACTGTTCTTCTTCTGGCCCAGAAGAAGAACAGTCTCTGTTCGAAATATCGGCGGCTTCTCTCCTGAGGCAACTCCTTCCTACATTCTACCGGTTCGCTGGATTTCTACCCATCTACATATCAAGTGAGCTTTGCGTTGCCGCTATGATAGGATCTAGAGCGCTGATTGCAGTGGCATGAGCAGATCGGCAAAACTCCACAGCTACGTAACGCGCTCCACGCTGCAGACGATCTTCATGTTTGTTTGTTTATAAGAAAAGAAAAAGATCTTCATGCCACATTCGTAACAATTAAATTGCTGCATTCGCGGTTTCATTATACGGAGCGAATGATCTGCAGCAACTCAAGGCCTGGCGAATACCCCTGTCACACGGCAAACCGAATGACATTCGCACCGAATTTCATTCGTTTGTCTTACATCGAGCTACACGAAGAAACAGAATGTCATTCGCAAAAGATGTCAGTGTCGATAATTAAGACATCAGGGCCGAACATATGGAACATTATACAGGTACATTAGTTATAGGTATTTTTATTTCTTTTGCTCGAAACTAGCGAAACATTAGATTATTTCACAAAATAGTTGCCTTTTCAAAGACACTTAATTGGCTAAGTACCACAAGCAAACACAACTAAGAAGCCAATCTGCACCGCACTTGGCAACGTGGCGACTGGGAACGATAGTAGTTCTCCGAAATACAGTGTTTTGCGTTCCTTCCTTCGTGTCAAAAGTTATCAAATTCGTGATAAAATATTCGAGTACCACTTTTCATTCGTCTTTCATTTCTGCTAACGGTTTATCGTTGTTTTTGATACCTCTCTACTGCGAGGGTACGCTGTCGGTGCGAGAGGGAATAAAAGCGAATGAGTTCCCCGAACTCATTCGCATGTATTGCCATTTGATTTCACCGTCGTGTGACACGAAACGAATGTCATTCAGTGCGAATGTCATTCAGTGCGAATATCATTCGCTGGGAATGACATTCAATTTGCCGTGTGACAGGCCCTGAGCACCGCAGTCTGCAAACAGCTTGTGTGACATGGCTTGCAACCGTACCATAAAATAGTTTGCTGTCTTGGCAATAATCCTCTCCGGCGAGTTCCCAGCCTCATGATGAAGGCTCAGATAGAGACCGATTCAGTCGAACAGCCTACACAGTCTATTACAAATCGACCACACACTTTCTCCATTACAGAGATTCCAAGAAGTACTTCATGTCCAGAGCAAAAGTGTCCTACTGCCTCTACCTTCGAGTACTTTAAGAGTACCTTCGACGCAAGATGAATTTTACGAAGCGCCCGGCGGTGCCGGACCTGAACGGCTGTTTTTCTCAACGCTTCCTATATTAGCATACGTCTGCACAGGTGGAAAAGCTACGGCCTCCCAAATGAAGCGACCGCGAACTTTGTTGAGGACTGTGGCCCTCTTCAATCCAGTCTCTTTCAAGATTGCTATCTCAGTGGGTTTTATTCTGTAAGGCTCCTTCATGCCTTAACTAAAGGCGTCGCCTGCACGAGCTTCCATTACGGATGACGACTCTTACCCATACGAAGAAGACAAAAGAGAGGTTCGCAGACCATAGCCTGGAGAATAAATAACTGAACGGAACTGAAGAACAGTCTCTGTTCGCAATATCATCTCTCGACCTAAGGATTTACTCTTAACGCCCTGAGGAACTGGTATACGACTGGATTTGGTAGGCGTACACACAACCGTACCGAATTCTTCTCACTTTCAGCCGCTTATGTTGTCAGACAATCTATGACCGGTATCTGAGAACCCACGACTCACTTTTTGAAACTGAGAGCTTTACAGAGCCCACCAACGTCGACAGTCGTGTAGTCCCGTCCGCAACAGTTGGGAAGAGAGAAGAAGGAAGAAGTTCCAAGGGGATCGAAAGGAGTGCGGCCGCCCGAAGATCAGAATTGGAAGATGTCATATAAGGGGAGGGGGTATCAAGATTTATTGAAGAAAAAAGTAAAGGTCAGCCAGACAGACGTCGGCTTGATGTTCAAAAAAAAAAAGAAGAAAGAGAAGAAGAAGAGAAGGAAGGAAAGAAAAGAGAAGAAAGAAACTGAAAAATCACACACACGGTCACACATTCACAAGGCGTTGACAAGGTTCGAAGCGTCCATGGAGAAAGCGGAGGAGCGCAGTGGTGACGGCCCACTGGGTCGGCTGAGGAGCGGGACCCAGTAAGGTAGCCAATGTTAGAGTGCTGTAGCCAAGTTGGGATACACGACGACAGAGGGCGTCACGGTGCAGACGGTGTTGCCGGCAGTGATATAGGCAGTAATATAGGCAGACTGTCCACAGATACAGACCATTGACGCGAAATGAAGACTGCACAAGATTACAAAGTATAATAGCACTCGACAACAGCACGTACGTAACAATAACGAGCGCCCGATACGCAACAACAACAACAAATAAATCGTGACTATGGTATGCAGCGTACACTGAATCTACTGAATTTAATTACACTGCGGCAGATACCACAGCTTAAGAGACCACCATCGTATATACGATCCCCTTTTCTTCCCACCACATGGTTCCTTTATACGACCACAAATACATAGTGCGAAGCCAGTGTGAAAGGTGAGTGACATATCTACGTGCTGTTGCAGCGTGGGCTATCATTAAACGAAAAAGACAGAGGGGGAGAGGAGAAACGTGCGTGTGTCTCTTCTGCTGCTGCTGCTGCTGCTGCAGCGACGGCATGCAAAACCAGGTGCATTCCCTCCTGGCGTGGGAACCGTTAGAGTAACAGTCTCCCCCGCCGCCATCTCATCGCAGGGTTTATAATTGGCGATGTCCGTTGGCGTACCTTCATTTTCACTCCCGCTATATACGGTCTACAGTCGGATGTGCGATGCGATGATGATGGGGCCAAGGGTTTTTTATCACGGAGATTGTACTTTGGGGGACTGGCAGGCCCAAATGAAGCTCCGTACCTGGAGGCACGTTGCGTACTGCAGATAATTTCGGAAACGAATGTATAAGTACTATAAGTTCGGGGCATAAGGCATTCACACTCATATTCAGAGGCTAATTTGCAGTCACTGATTTTAAAACCACTGTTCAAAGTTCGTATGCGCGTAGCATGGGCATAGGTTGGAACGGACCTCACATAATGCAAATTACATAGCTCACAGTCTAAGATGTGTGGCACTTTACAAGCGATGTTATATCATCGCCTTGTTTTATATATATTGCGATTTTTATCATAGGGTCACGCTTCTGCTAAGCGTGAAATTGACAACCAATGAATGGCCACGAATAACCAACGCACTTGTCCTTACTCATCAAGTCTTAAGATACCCAGTTCCTGGAACGTCATTCCTATACCCCTTTTCCTTCTCCTTTTCTCTTTTGTTCATTTGTTTCGGTCATCCTTTGGGTGTTACACACATTCATTCTCACGGTGTATTCGACTGGACGTCCCGATACTCTTAGCTGGAGCGGGTCAGGTGGTGGTGGTGGTGGTGGTGGTGGTGGCGATAGGGCGGGTCAGACCGCATCTCACTCCGTCTCCGAGCCGGACGAATCGTGCAGAAGCCGAACGCGGCGTGTTCGAACAGAGGAGCGGAGATTGAACGTTAACTCACGTGACTTCCGGTGTTTCCCTGATAGCCAAAACGACGACGACTCAAAATACAGAACATGGCAGGCGTAGCGCAACAGAAACACTACTCAGCGGAAACTGGCACAGTCACGTGACCGGAACCCAACCAGATTTCGCAACGGTTCCGACGGCGTTGGTGAGAGCACTCTAGAGCGCTCCGAGTTGGAGGAAAGAGCTCCAAATGAACCAGTCGAATGCAGTGAGAGTGCTCTGTTTTGACCAGTCGAAGATGAAACATCGCTCCAGAGCGATCGGAAGCAGCCAGTTGAAGACACCATCAGTTCAAAGTAAATTCCCCGCTTTCGCGCCTACCAACTGACTCGTGGCGACGATACATCCAGTTGAAACGAAAATAACGCCCAGATATTGCGCTACTGTCCCGTAATTTTCAGCAACGCGTGTCATCGTTACTATTCGCAGATTCGTGATGCCGTGACCGACGTAGTAAAGTGATAAAAGTAAGCTGTATGGGGTCCCACTGAGCCGGCAACAGGATAAAACGGTTTTCGAAGCAGTGCGAACGGCAATAACGCAGTTGTTGTAGAAGTTGCTGGAAAGCTCACCTACATAAAGCGTCGGCTTATTCTCTCTCTCTCTCTCTCTCTCTCTCAATATCAAGACATGCAATGCTAAAGTCACGAGATTCTTACAGTATAGTTGGAGGGGCGACCGTTGGGAGTGAGCCATCTGCCCTGTGAACATCGTTGCTTGCGGCAGACGGTTCTATACTTCGCGCCAAGCAGGTGGACTCTCTGTATATTCGACGTTCGCGAGGCGTTTCTTCGGCGCTATCTTTGGGCGAAAAATAAAAATAAACGGTCGCAAAAATAACATCGCGGAAACAAAATATGTCGTACGAAACTTCGAGCCTATGCGCTCTAAACCTTTGAAGCCTATTCACTCCGAAATAACCACCCCCTAGGAGCTCTTAGATTGACCATTTAATTGTTCTGCGCGAAAGTTATATGGAAGAGAACAAAGAAAACTTAAAAGCCGAGAATTATACTATGTTGAACACTACCCTTATATAGTGACGGGTAAGACGTTTTTTTTTTTTTTTTCGATTTTAATCTATACGTTTGATGTCAAAGTCTCTTACCAGAGTGTCTTACAAGTGTCTTACCAGTAATTGCGACTGAAAGATCGTGCAGAGGGGGGACACTCAGATTGTTCGCGCGGCACGCCCTGATGTGCTCCGCGGTGTCCTCGGAAAACTAGGTTACCTTTCTTTGAGGAAATACAACAATCCCTTCGACTCCTCTCAATGAACGACTGACAACTATATAGTATGCACCGTATACTTTGAGTATTCATGTCTATAATCAAAGAGATTAATTTTAATATCTCACGCTGCGCACGCAGCACGGCAATATCACGGAACGTCACGTATCTGCTCCAAATTTAGCCAATGGTATTCGCTGCGAGATCGACCTATAGGGGGCGACACTGTCACCTTTCTAGTGTGGATGACACGCGGGCCGATGTTCGAAGCTGACGGTTCTTTATCGCAATTCTTGTGTATATTCACCGGAATATCACTTGTGCCGCGATTGTACGATAGTGTAAGGTTTCTCAATGCACCACCTCCTGCACTAAACGCGGAATGAACGTGTAAAAGCAGACGACGCGTCCACACTACGGTAGTTCATCGTTTCTCCGCAGCGCGCCGACACAGTTCGATCTCAGAGCGAATCCCACAACAAACAACAACAACAACCTTATTGTGAGATGATGATAGGGGAGCTTCATCGCTAGTAGCGATACCCTACCACATTGCTGGTGCTGATGCGGGGAACAAGGATTGCAGCCGCATTTATACTCTATTTGGACTATATTTTGTGAAAATATGGAACGCGACGTTCTCTAGCACTCCGCATCAGACCAAGACATTTTCCCATCTGCCGTTTGTTTCACATACATGGTTTCCACATGACCGTGTCTATAACAGCATGACGAAAAAAAGAGCACGTGTGGGTCGCACGCGACTGCGATTAATTTAAGCCACCCCTCACTCACAATAGGAGACTGATCTTGTGGGTCGAAGACCACCTGACACAGCCGCGGGTTCTTCCCATCGCATTCATCTGGAGGTAATTGGGCCGATTTTAAGAGTAAAAACACGAATGTCGCACCTGTCCTGTTGCTTCTTGTTACGTGACCCGTGATTGCAGGAACCAAGGTCTGTTGGTGATGACTGGCTTCTGGAGTGCCCGCTCCAGGCACCGCGGAACACACAAGCTGTTCAGTTCCGTACACTATAATCCGTGCGCCAGACTGAGGTCTTCGCAAGCACGTTCTTTTTCATGTTACAGGCGGACTACTCGCATCCCTGTGTTCTATGCGATATCAATCAACTGCACGTCCTGCAACATCGTCAGTTAGAAGAAAGATGTGTGTGCGTTCTCAGTGGCACGGTGTATGTGCCCCCGAAATTTCCATTCAGCTTTCACTAGGTCCTGCTCTTTCTTTCACAATTCAAATACAGGGCATGACGCTCTGATACAAGCTTATCGCTTCGACTGCGACGTCGAGGCGAACATTGTGCAGGCCCTTACGTAACGTGGGCTCTACGGAACAGAGAGGCGGGCACATCGTGCTCAGTTGAAGAGGAAGCCACCTTCCATGACAGGACTCGACCTGGCCGCAATTATAGGCCCTTGTCATAACCCAGTTGAACAATGTCTTCAAATGTTCGTGGAATTCCTGACCACCACCGGTTTGCTCCACAGTGTTATGCTCTTTTTGGAATGATCCCAGTGTCTTTGTTTTTCCTCACTTCATCTTCTCTTCATTCTGCATGCCACAGCCATCCTGAGGACAGCTCCACTGACATGTGAACGACTCGTACTTACCTTATTTTACTTCATCGCTATGGCACTCATGTAGCGTCCAATACGTTATGAGTTATTGACCATAACCCTGAGGTACTGCTCACCAGCGATGAAACACCCCACATCATCATCAGCATGTGTTTGTTGATGTTTTTTCTTCCATCATACACATTTCATCATCATCAATTTATCTTTTGTTGAGATCAAGTGTGGCAACGCAGTCGTATGTTCTGCACTTCAGGGAACCTATTTGCTCTAACCAAGTAGTAATCTCTACAGCTTTCGCTTCCCTAAGTATAATAATGAAACTGCCTCACTCATCTCCAACAAAACTCATTAAATAATTCCTGTTCGGCAGGTAGCCGAAGATTGCACCGCCTTGGACACTCATTCTGACGGACCGTCTCATTCCCCCGATACTTTCCCCAAAACAGTTGCAATAAGGCTACGCAGAAATTGTTACTAAATCAAAGCTTCCTGTTTTGCCAACGCGAAGTGCTACAAGGTTACGGGCTTGGAAAAAGAAATAAACCATAAAGCAAGATGCGACGTGCTAACAGGGCTTGAAGACGTTTGCAACACAAGACAACCTTCTAACCTCTGACTCATTGGCGACATACACCGCAAGTCTCACCTTCTATGCGTATAGGTGATGGTAACCTTACAGCTACTCGGCCGCAGGGCATCAACAAACTTCCCCTGCAATTGGAAGGGAGGAACGAAAGGCCCTGTAAAAGTGGGCTTCTTCGGAGTCACCGTATATGTATACTAAAGTACTCCTCCTCGCAATATTTCCCAGTGCGTCATTCACGTTTGGAAAGCGTTATTGCAAAAGAATGTACAATGCTCTTGTAGAATGAAGGGTAGAGATCACGCGATATATACCAGGACTCACATATTACGACCTCCGGCGGTTCCACGAGGCTACAGAAGAAGCGCGGCATGAGAGCTAACATGCACAACGCGAGGACAACCAGGGAAGAGAACGAAGAAGCTCAAAGTATACATAACTAGCGGTTTCAGAGCTGATCATTTCAGTATGATGACCCAGTGATTTCAACGGACGTAGGTCTGTCTTATTGCACAGTGCGCCATGTCAGGCGCTGGTTACGTAAAGGGGAGTGCAATGACGGATGGCAGAAGTTCATCCTGAGGTGCTTTCGAGATGGGTGCAAGGGAAATGGCTGCCTTAATTGCACCGGCGATTTAGGTGGTGTCTCCCCCATGGACCCGAGAGCTCTGATCTGCTATTTTGGAATGCGGTGTACGTATTCCTCTTTCTCATTCTTTTTCTTCGTTTCCTCGCTCTTTTCATTTATTTTTTGTTTCGTTGTTTCGATCCCGGAACAAATGGCAATAGTTCAACCTACCTGAGAGAGAGAAGGTAGCATTTGATGTAAGTGTATGCACAAGCTGCATGACCCCCATGAAACACAAACTGTTGCTTCGTGTGTTCTATACAACGTCTCTCATCTTCCTAAGGGGGAATAGGTGTTTCGTTGTCGTTCCATGGAGATGTAACTTGGTCAAAAAAAATAATAATAATAACGCCAGATTCGTGTAAACACTTGATCAAACTGCAACCCAATGGCATGTCACGTGACGAGCAAGAAATAATGGCCGAGGCGATCGGCCAGGCCATCCCAGGGTTATCGTGTTTCGTGCCATCACTCTTCTTCCTTCCATGGTTAAAAAGGTACGATCATCGCTCGCAGTGTTGCAATGTTGAAGCATGTTGCACGTGCCTGCGAATACAAAAGTTGCATGTTGCAGTCTCGAACCTTGCTATATATGGCTCCCAGGGCTGCGGAGCAGAAATGATTCCGGAATCATTCCAGATTTATCAGAGCCCGGAATGGAATTGGAATCATGGGAAGTGTCCTAGGTACGGAATTGGAATGGAATTAGGCATTGTTTTCGCTGGAATGGAACTGGAACGGAATGGAATGGTCAGGGCGCCCCGCTTGGAGTTTTGGTTTCAACTCTCTGGTTTCTGCTCTCACACCCTTTGCACACACGCATCGCACCGGCACACGATCAAGAGCGAAATAACCTTGCCTTTGTGTCTTTTCCGTGCTGGGTAATGTCAATCCCATCCAGCACTGCTGTGCTACCCAGTACGGTTACCGGTCCCTTTTCCTTTATTGATAGAATTAAAGGAATGGTAAGGGGTTGCCAAATCATAAGGGAATTGACTAATCATAAGGGAATTATAAGGGGACCATAAATCATAAGGGAATCATAAGGGGATCATAAATCATAAGGGAATCATAAGGAAATTGACTATACCTTTTCATTCCGAGGACTTGAAAGGAGTGGAATTATCACGAATCTACATTCCCCGGGATGGAATTGGAATGGGCCACCCCATTCCGCAACCCTTGTGGCTCCTGAACGTAAGGCGAGTGGACTGATCAGAGAGAATGGGTTGCGTGACAATGGGCGAATTCAAACTCAACCAGCAGGGGACAAGTGTCGTCGTCGTGGGATTCATGACGGCACGTTACGTTACGTCAGCTGCAGTGCTGCTTCTTCTAGCGTGTGGTGACGTCAGATCATCCGGGTATTTTTATTGGCTGCCGAGAATCGTTTCCTACGGCGCAGGAACAAGGCGACCGGTCAACTGCTCTGCGTCAGACGGGTGACGGGCGGTGCCATATACAACCGCAAAAAGAAATAAGAAGGTGCGCGCATTACTCTTGCGCGGATGATGTGACACGTCGCAGGCTTGGTAGATGGGGGCACGATCTTCAACTTGTCGTTATCCCATAACGCGCGTTAAATACATCACTTCGGCCCGTGATTCGCCACGAGCTCTCGCGCTAGCCCATCAAAGTGGCTCTGGTGCGCGCGAACTTTAAATATAACGATAACGTTCGGTACGTGAAAGTTGAAGATCCGGGTTGAAGAAAGGTTCTGGAGTGTACCATCGACGCACACCGGAGTGTTAGACAACAACGAATTTCTCGCGCTCCCATCTCAAATGGGTGCCCTGAAGCGGACGACAAGCGCAAAGGCCTTTAAACATTTCGCGTGACGTATTTCCTGTTGAGCGCGCGATCCACAGGGTGCAAGCGGCTTGCGCGCCTGGCAGTAAAATGCTTCTACTTAGTTCGAATGGTACGCTTGGAAGCAAAATAGAGACGTACTATGTTACCGAATTCTCCTCTTTCGGGAAACAATTTTTTTTTTTTCAACTTCCATACGGATGTCAGCGGTCATTCGTGGGTCATGCAGGGCATTAATGCAGGCATGTTTACGCCAAGCGATCACCTTCATTGAAAATTGCTTCCATGGCGTCTATCACAAATTACAATCGTTTACGTCTCGTTCGCTATTGCGAGAAAATGTCCTCAAAACCGCTGTCGTCCAAACAAAGCCACCGTGCCCCCGCCCCAGTCCGTTCACTGCGTGATCAGACGGCAGGAAGTGGCATCACTGAGAGAGCAGTGCAATGCCGCCCTGTTTGGGGGCGCCAAAAGGTGGGAGCCTATCTTTACGCACCCATTGAAATCTCTCTCGCGCACCAGGATTGGGTGCTGCACTTGTACATATCGTCCGAAAGTGTGTTCCAGGGCTTGCAATCCTAATTTTTTTTCCCCGACATATTTTTCCTACCTTCCATGCTCATTTAAAAACATTCGTCGCTGTAAGTTGTGAGATGGGGGAGGCGCATGTGATTGAAGCACAAATCGATTGCCAGTCGGCACAAAGCAATTGCTCACCGGAAACATGCACATCTAACATCTAGCCACGGATCAGCGACGAAGTGACGAACCGAACGGAAGGCCGCTTGTTCCGCGGCAAACGAACATATTTCCACCACCGACTGAATTTTTATTTGGCCTTTCTCTTTTTTATTTTTTTTTACTGGGGTGTCCTAGTGTGACAGGCTCAGACGGAAGTCCCTAGGTTGGAAGGACCACTCGCGTGGCCCATGAACCCTAACGGGGCATCGAAGGTCAGCCGTCGACTTTCTTTATAGCCTATCGACGGTGCATCGAACGCCGTTTCCTGCCAACACATTTCACCTGCCTGCAGCGCACGAGCAGTCGGAGAGGATAAAGCCGACGAGCGAAAGGTGCCGCAAGACAGCTAACGGTTTCCCAGCTCACCTGCAGTGGATCTCTGGCATCGGTGGAATCGTGAACACGCGAACTTGGAGTGGAATGTAATGGTACTTTGCAGCACATTAAATAATTATTATTCGACAATAATGTAACACTCATGTGTTTTTCCTTTCTTTGTCTTTCTTTTTGCTGCATCCCACTAAAAAGTGGCATGCAGAAAAGACGGAACGAGAGATAGCTAACTAGTTGCAAGCCACTGGACTGTTTGCTCGCAGTTGAAGGTGGAACTAAAATTACTATTATTCTCAAATTGAACTGCCGCTAAAGTGCACAATATTCTAAAATGGCATAGTAGTAACTCATTTTTTACTTCATTTTCTCGCTCTTGGTTGTCTATTGCTGGGTTGTCTATTTTGCATTGTCATCTACTGTCAACGTCACATTTGCCACTATAGCTCTCCATATCTGACTTAATAAGACATCTAACAAAGATGTTATATGTGTTTTGTTATCGATGCAGCGTCGTCGTTATCATTTGCCGTATAGGATCTGTGCTTCATTTATTTCTTTTTCTTTGCTCTTCTTCGTAGTTATCCACATACAAGGACCAATGAGGTATGTAAGCTCCCGCTAGCAATGCCAAACAGTTTGTCCACTCGATTTTCACGCTATGTTGCGTTGTTACTTGTTTTTTTGTTTGTTTTTTTGCGGCGTCCGCCAACGCGAAGCAAAAGGTCGATCGCACATGACAGAACGCATTGACTGGAAAAAGAGCGAGCATCGATTTTTGCTCAGCTCCATTTCAACGATTAACTCTGGGCGGAGCCAGGCCGCGGTTGGTTCCGACCTGACGCCCACGGGTAACAAACCCTGCCGGGCGCTATGCACGTGATCTCGCACTTGGGTGCCTCCGACCCTTGCGTCAGCGTGACGTCCACGGGACGTCATTCGCGGTGCGCGACCTCATGCCGACCGACGCAGACGACGCGTAAACATTTGCGTTTCTGATAGGCACACCAGACGATCGAGGTTCGTTTACATTCGTGTAGGTTCGTTTTAGGACCGCAGGAAAGACCTTTGGGATCGTAGAAAGGACTTTAGAAAGGACCTTTACAACCATTCCTTAAAATTCCTTCACATCAGAACAAGCGATGAAGAACATGTTCGAGTTAGTTGTTAGAATAGTCCTATATACCCTCCTAAAAATGAGGTCGTGGTGAGTATTGTGGATATTTCGGCCCGATTCGGTTGAAACCTTGACCTCGTCCAACGGGATGGTTGGTACCGGCTTTATCAGCGCCAGTAGAGTTCCTGCACTCTAAAAACAGAGCTTCACCACATAGCACACTCCAGCCAACCATCATCCCGAGTGACATCCGGTTCTTTCATCTGATTCGCTGAAAACGGGGGCTTACGCCATTTTTGTTGTATTATGTAGTTCATAATTGCCACAAAAAATGGCGTATGCCCCTCGTTTTCATCAAATCAAAGGACAGAAAGTTGTCAGTCGGGACGGATGACGGTTGGCTAGGAGCGTGGTATGCGGTGAAGCTCTGTTTTTAGAGTGTAGGATCTCTACTGCGGCTGAAAGCCGGTACGAACCATACTTTTGGCCGAAGTGAAGGTTTCAACCGAGTCGGGCCGAAATATCCACGATACTTGTAACACGAGGCGCGTTCTTACCACCTCAGCCTCCTAGAACGAAGAAAGGTACACAAAAAGTGATATGTAGACGCACACGGTCAGCACATTGGTCACACTAACAAGTTATAGTCGTGAGACGCTGACAAGACATATATAACACTAGCCATGCGTACAATATACGTAGAATACTCTTTTGAGTCGCTAAGCCGACGATACTAAATGATAGGTTGATAGGTTCGATGTGGTATTAGCAGCTTCTTGATGACTTCTTACATACGCGCTCTTCGAGATATGGTGTCCGGACATTATGACAGGTTCTTACTGTGCGTACAACCACGGTCGCTCATTTGAATCAATGTGGATTCATTATCAATCAATCAATGCATAACACTTTCTCAGCCTAAATAAAGGAGTGAACGCCATGTTGAACTTTATCGGCGCAGCAACGCCGCATGCGCAGTATTTTTCTTGTAACATCCGTAGGCAGCTAGAAGGATAAAACATTCATAATTTCATGAATAAATTATTTATCTTTGGAGACTGACTGCAACGCTCCCCTATGATTATGAAGGTGTTACATAAACTGACATGGCGTTTATAAGAGGACAACGTACTGGTACGGTGTCTGTGATACTGACAATTGAGTGCAGTACTGCTAACACACATTTAGGACAGGGCACAGCCGGACACTGGTTCCATGGTGCACGTTCATGAGAACCGAATTATATCAATGGAGAGGGGAAGGAGGGTTCTTTACTATACATGCTTCAGAGGCTGCATGAGGGAGGAGACCAAATAAAGCAGTCAATTGTTCATGTTCCCAGGCAATTTGAGGCTCGTGTTGTGATTGTCTGTTCGCCTGTTCTAGCCTCAGAACAATTACTTTCCATCATAACAGTACAGAGGTGTGCAGTAATGCATTACCGGTAATACGTTACATTTGGGTAATGAGTAATGGCAGCGCATTGCATTTTGACGGAGTAATGCGTCATGGCATTACTCATTACTTGGAATGAACGTTAAAAATCCAAGGCCCCAACAGTTCCAAAAAATCCAAAAATCGGGAAAATGACTGGTTTTTTTCAACCAGTCTTTAACATCATTTATCATCATGATCATTTATTGTTGTTGTTGACCAGAAGGGGAAACACTCAATGGAATGTTCTCGAGTATAGGCCAACACGTGTACACTTGGTGTCACCACCCTTCTTCTTTCCTCTAACGTTTTTCAGTCAACGGAGAATTAACGAAAGGCAAAAGCCTATATGCACCTATAACAAGCGATTCGCTGTTTTTGTCTTGTACTGAGCACCAACTACTTCTGAGCTGCAATATGTCTAAGATATGCGTTATTCCTATCAGCTCAAATTCACTTGCACCGATTTGGGGAATATTCCAGTGACTGATACAATGCAGGGCTTTATTAGATAGGGCTACTTCTTGGAGAGTGTATGGCACAATAAATGACATTACTTGATGAAACAGAAACAACAAAAAGTAATTAGTAATGTAATGCATTACTTCTGTGAAAAGTAATGAGTAACGGTAATGCATTACAAAATAAAAGTAATTTCCCCACCTCTGTAAACAGGCTACCTTGGTGCCATTTTTCTGGAACGCCAGTCGAGGACGCTTTCATCCTCTCTCAAAAACGCATTATACGTTTAAGAGATGTCGTACAACGATGACCGCCACTTTTTCGTTGGAGAGGGCAAAGGTGGAAATCTAACGGACAAGGATACGAAAACTGTGCTGTCGTCGACCGCGCAGCGGTGCCTCCAGGGTACCCCATGGGGTCCCCTCCTGTTGCACTGTCTGCAAAGTCCCTAATCACGCTTAGGCTCTCGTGGGTGGTTGTCGGAGATTCTCTCATTTTTTTTTTCGTACCGCGCAGTCGTCTCTGGCGGTGCCATCTCTCGGCATGCGGAAAACAGACGTATTGATTGCAGACATGCCTTGTGGCTCGATGCATCACGTCCATCTAAAGACAGGAGTTTATTGATGTGTGAGTTGCAAATAACAGCGAACTTACCTACCTGAATTTTGATTCGAGGTCAGATGCTCTTACGCGGAGAGCGCGCGCGTCTTGGGAAGGTATTTCGGTAGGTATTCGAACATCGTTAGTAAGACCTGGACATTGCAGATTGAATGATGGAGTATTAACTGCGGTAACGAAGAAAAGTGGAACCTCTCACTCTCATATTGCGGGAGCTTTCCACACCGCAGTCTATCAATCAATGCATGGCCAAAGGCATAGAAAAGTGTTCAGCGATCAATGGGTTCTTACGGGATCTTTCCACACGTCTTCAATAGGGGTCTGTTAATGTCACACATGTTAGAGAGCATGTTGCCGAACACCGCGAGGTTTGAGGGAAGATTCGGACAATTTGTCCGGCAGTTGAGGCATGCAACTTGACGAGTCTTCCATTAAACTTTTAAGGTACGAGATATGACTGTTCGTACCTTATGGTAGCAGTAGCAAAATTTTCTGTCTAGCGAACTACCGCGAATTTATACCGACTTTTCACCATGCGCTAAATTCCTTCTCACGCCAGCAAATGTTGTTTCATTTTAAGGAACGTTATATCCAATTCTGAAAACTTTACAAAAAGAGGAAAAGATGTAGGTTATAGAAAGAGATGGATAGGAAGTATAAAGTTCTAACTATTTTTTGCGAACATATCATCCAGTAATTGAATACTATGAGAAAAGCACATCCGATGGTGGTAATGAACTCGAGCTCTAATGCCGTGAACTATTTAAAACCTGCGCGCATGTGGTAGTACACATTGACGCCTTCCTCTACAGGCAGCGGCATTTCGACTCCAGGAAGACTCCGACTGATCAACCGTACAAGACGGCTGTTCGGTTCCGCACAAGCGCTTGGGAAACCCCTTCCCCGCTGCCCACAGGGCATCCGAGACAGCAGTCACACTCTTCGAACAGGTGACGCCACCACGGTAGCCACCGCCGCCGCGTGCTCCGGCAGCAACCGGTGAGGAAGGGCAGCGGCACCGCCCCGTCCCGCAAACGCCCGGAGGCTGTGCTGCATTTCCCTTCGGGGACTACCTCCCAACCGCCGCAGGATACAGGCTGGGGGGCCACTCACGCGTCTGACAGGAAATGACGTAGCTGCTCTGCCGACAAATGGGGAGGAACGCCGCGCCAAATCAAGTCCCCCTCCGAAAAATAAAACTTGATCCCGCATCCTCAGGTAGGAGAACAGAGAGAAGCCGTAGAGTAGCCCAGCGCGTGTGTATTGTCCAAGACTGCCAGAGGAGACGTGCGCCGCTGTCAGCCGGTCCTTGTCGATTGCGTTTGTTCCTCAAATGAGTGACTCGCAAGAGCCACCCCCAACGCGGTGGAGCGTGTGAAAGGACCCTCCCTGGCCCGGGCCCTCCTCTCATTTCGGCCCTTCTCGCCCTCTACCCCTTGCCTGCGCGAACTGCAGAATCAGCCAGGTGTCACAGATGCCTTTGGACCATGCTGAAGGATGGCAGTGTTCATTTGCAGAGTCCGATACATTGGTTGCCTAAGTACTGACCCGGTCCTTCAGGGTCGTGTGTGAACAGCTTCAGCATCACCCGTGCGTGGGTCATTGCCAAGGGATACTGGTGCTCTGTCCTGGTGCGGGCGGGATACTTGTGCTTTGTGGACGGCAGACGTTCTTCTTCTTCTTCAAGCACTTGTGTTCTTCGTACTGCTGTATTTGTGGTGCTGATGAAGCGTTTGCGTCGCTATAGTTAGTGCTGCCGCCAGGACTGATCTGGGCGATAAACCCCATGGAGAGGTTAATGATGAGGTGAGGATATTTCCGTCGTGTCATGTGTTCTCGATCACTGATCATGCGTACGGTCCGTATGTTGTCACAGAGTCAATTCATGCAGTCTGCGATCGATGGACACTACCATACACTTGTTGCTTGCCACACTTGACATGATGCGAATGGGACGCGTTAAATAAATGTACGAAGCTAGACATCGTAATGTGTCGAATTGCACATTTCGGTTCGCGTGTGCCTCATGCGAGAAACCTGCACTTAAAATCAATCGACACCACCATCGGAATGTGCCCGCAACAGGGGTGCCTAACACTACCTGAAACTAACGCTATCACGAACGTCACACGCAAACCCGATTTCTAAGCGGCTGAATCAATAACATCAAAAACACGGCGAGCGAAACTTAGACATGAATGAATGATGCGAACCACCACACAAGGCTATGCGACAACGAAATTTTATGCTAACAAGTTGTAACAAAATTGTGACCAATGCTTCTTGTTTCCTTATTTATCCGGCACGCTTCTGCACACGTCTGACGAAAAAAGCGTAGTTTTGGTGACGAACCTGTCACATAATGACCGCAGCTGATTAAAGGAGCAACAAGCTCGTTTCACCCTTGGAGACATTTGCAATTTTACAAAAGCCGGGTCGCATGGCGGGATAACAACCCATTGTTTTTCGCAGACACCGTGACTCCTCCAGATAGGGTCTGAGACAAGTGAATCCACTTTCTCACCTTGACACAACGACTTCTCCCATAAAGGAGAGGCTATATTTTGTTTTGTTGCGCGATTGCAAGTGTAGTGCAGAAAGCGGTTCCAATGCATGTGAACAGATGTGCTTTCATAGACATCTCAGCAACTAGTTAGTCTTCTGCAACAAGATAACTATACATCCCACATAACGCACCTATATAGTCAACAGTTGGTATAGCGAGCAATCGTGCTTGCTCGTGTGAGCGTTCGACTGTTGAGAGAAAAATATATTTCCGTAATGTACGTGTACCAAAAATACTCCAACGACACCAAGTAACCCCGATAAACTCGAAATTTGACGAATCCGCCTTGATATGAACGTTCGCAAAAGAGAGTTTTAGAGAAGCGTAAGCGCACCCCGATTCCGACTCCGTATCTCTGTCAGTCAATCAGATATCAGCAACGTGGCGTCAGCCACTCCAAAGGAATCAGGCGATTGGCTTATCAGGTTTTCGGAAACGTTATCGTGACACTGCTACGTTCTCGTAAAAGTCGCTATTACCCAAGCAGCAAAATGTACTGAAAGTCGAGTGCAATAGGGGTGGTCGGTATGTGTCTTATCAGAGTACTTCAGTTTCACGAGTGTGTTCAAGGCCTTCCACCTACCCGTCCACCCCTATTGCACTTGACTTTCAGTGCATTGTGCTGCTTGGGTAACGACTTTTAGTATAACGTAGCAGTTTCACGATAACGTTTCTGAAAATCTGATAAGCGAATCGCCTGATTCCTTTGGAGTGACTGACGTCACGTTGCTGATATCTGATTGAGTTTTAGTGCACTGTACTCTATCGCCATTGCGTGCCAAGCGGATAGCGTTGGTGGTTCTACGCACACCCGTATCAGAAAGAGTGCTTCGCGCAGTGCGCGGAGCCACCCACGCTATCTCTTACGTGCGCAAATGCAATAGCGTGTACGATGCGCTAAAACTCACTGTTAACTTATAAATATAGCGGTGCCTAAATCACTGGCGGATATTACCGCTATTAGTGCACATCTATTAGCGCTAGCGAAAATTTGAACACAACGCATATCACACTGTATATTTGAATTTTCACTATAGTACTTCTATTCGGAATTTTCGAGAAACTATCATGCCCCATTCACGCACCCGTCCGCGTAAGCCCGAACGGTACAGGATCGTGTACAAGATCATAAGCTCATACTTCGGTGAAAATCTTACGCAGTAGGATAGAAATTAGTTGGTAATAAGTTTCAAAGTTAGCTTTCTATTTGCGCACCTCACTGATTTGAAGATTTTCTACGTACAACTGGGCTAATATATGACTTGCTATAAGTGCGCGCTGTGTCTGCTCTTCCAGTGATTCCTCTTCTTGTCTGATATTTTACATTCACTCCTTTGAAACTTTTGAACTACATGTTGCGCTCCATCACTCGAACCCGTTCATCTGTTTGCGTTCACCGTATGTAAGGCAGAGCCTGTACTGCTGAGCCTTGTATGGCGAGTAAGGCAGAGCCTGTAAGGTGTAGCCTGTCCGACTTTATCGCGACTTATACATCCCCATTTTGTTCGTTATCACACCACCATCATCTCGATGATGAAGACGATAACGATCCTTTGCGTCCTATAACAAGGATTTACCTTTCTGTCTTTCGTTCCTAAATGTTTGGGAGGCGTTATCTTAAAAGGCCGTGCTTCTTATATCCTGAGTACGCAGTTTCACCAACACAATCGAAGCTTCAGGTGCTGGAACCGTATACGGCGTATAGGCGCCTGTCGGAACTACCGTCGCGCGTGTGTATGTGAAGAGAGTACATATTACGTTAGGCAAGTAATTGAAGGAACTGTACAAATAGTATTGGTTTGTAACATTCCAGCATACACATGTGGCGCCTGTCGATCTTTACGAACCGGCGTGGACCATGAAGATGCGCGTTAGCTAACACGTGCCACATGCGCTTTGTAGTAGCATCCTCATGCGCATTAAGTACACAGCTCATTGTGGCCAAGCTGGTGCATGTGACGTGTGTGTGAACATGAGGTCCTGCCGTGCACCAAAAACGTGTAATAGATCCGTTGGGACGTTGAAGGCCGGTCATTTCGAGGTGCGCCGCCCGTCTGCACCCGAGGAGTGGAGAAGACAGTGCGAGAAGAAACCATTAGACATGTGCTTAGAAGGAAGATTTAGCGATATACTACTTGACGACAGACCGCCTGGCTCTGTGGGTGCGCTGATACGCGGTGTTGCTTCGGCGGGCTACCCTTAAGGCACGCGCTCCAATATGAAAAGTAAAATGTTTTGTACCTTTCTATACAAGGGGATCGATTTTGAAAAATAACGAGACCTGGATGAGGATTCCTCTTCCTATAGCTGTGTCTGCATCGAAGCGCTTTCTCGAAGCCGCAGATCCTAAGCCCACCGTTGCGCCGATGTCCCATCAATTCCCTTCCTTCCTCGTCTTCACGCGTGTCACAGACACCGACTAGGCTCGAATCACACCTCGTACGTACAAGCATTACACCTTATTGTCCAGTGATAAAGATGCGCGTAGATCGCAAAAAGCAAAGTACTCCGACGCGTGGTACTTGGTCGGTGAAAGCTGCGTAAAGCTGAAGTCGTGAGCAGCTCCTCCTACAGCTGCATCCTTCCGTTGAGTCGCCGACTTTTCGACATGCCTGCTGCCGTCGCATATGCTCTAATGCACCGCTGGTACCAAGGAACAAGCTGTATACTGGCTCGTGTAACATAGAAAAAGTTACGGTGCGAAAAGCATTGCTTTCTCCACGTTCCCATGAACGAACAATAAGTTATGTTTGTGCTAAGGTATATATATGATGGATGAATTCATTCATTCAATCAACATTTACGCGTACACAATCTAATGCGTGAAGCTGCAGTAATTCACAAATTCTTGTCAGAGAAGAGTATTGTGCTCGGTGCGCGCGAGCATTTAAGTTTCAACAAACAACTTTATTTCATGATGATGAATGGGAAGTTTAATCGCCAGAGGCGATACTGTACAGGCCCATTGCTGGTGGTAATGTGTTCAAGTTCCAGGAAAAGCTTTGCTTATGTGTGGTTTCTATATTCAAATAATTGATTAATAATTGGGTGTTTACGTCGCGAGACAACTGAGATCATGAGCGGTCGGTCTGTGGATTACTTTTGCCCACCTGAGGGTTCTTTAACGTGCGATGAGAGCTCATCACACGGAACCCCTTATTTAATGTCCCTCGCGGGAAAGACGGCGTGTCTAAGCAACTTGTACCCTGCCACCAAATTGCTGGCGTCCTCGGCCGGGTTCGAACCCGCGATCTCGGAATCAGAAGGCGAGCACGCTACCGACTGAGCCACCGAGGCCGGTGGTTTCTACATTCGGCAAACTCTATGCACGCATCGGCTTCGATATACTATTTAGATAAATTTGAACATCAACGTCTTGTACGAAATCTACTAGGATTTAGACGCAACGTTTCCATGTTTCTGTTTTCCTCTGACAAGTTGCTTTACGTTTTCCAAACAGTATGCAGCAATTGTTTCACATTTTTGCAGTCGCGTGTTCAAATCTGCACGGAAAAAACCACGAACTCTCCACAGCGTATACGTGCAGTTCCCATTCTATAGAAAGGGCAGGTACGCTGGATAGCGGCGGGTATAGCGTGTGTTACTGCTCGTGCATGTGCCCTGCGACCCGTCTCGAATCGGCGAAGCCATAGGCCACACAAGACTGCAGTGTGAGTGCATATAGACGGTCATTTATCAAACGCAGAAATCATTTTGGTGGGGCAGCCAACGTTTGTCTCAGACGATGGCGAACCCTGCCAGGAACAGATCTTTACCGAGACCGCTGCGTCGCCACATACGACATCTTATCGAAGCTGTCACGTTTGCGTTATCGATGAACGCGCCTCAATTCGAGGACTCTTCTACGTTGTGGTTTTGTAATTGATCTTGTCTGAGCCTTTAGTCATCATGCTTCCTATAATAGGAGGGTTACTCAGCGACCGTGAGTAAGAAAAATCGTGGAGCATGCAAGTAGTATGCAAGCGATCTGGTGTATACACCTGACGTTAGCGACATGTCCCCGAGTTTGGGGGATTGTCCATTTGTTTTATTTATCTTTTTTTTTTTTCGAACCAGAGGGATATGTTGCCAACGTCAATAAATCGTATAGTAACCTCGACGCCAACGACCAGTCGTCATTTGGGTAATTGCTCGCATACACGCTAATTTATGCTGACCAAGCACACTGTTCGCGCATTGGTTCAAATAATCTAATGATAATGTAGATGGCTTCATGCTATTCAGCCATACAAGGATTCATCGATTTCTTCAGACTTTAACTGCCGTCTGTTTCCATGCAGTTCAACTGAGTTAGATTTCAGCGGCCGCCAAGCAGCACAACATGCTGGCTCAATATTGGACAAATTGGACCAATATTGGCTATGTCGGCCCAATATTAGACCAAGATTTGACCAATATTGTGCCAGTATTACCAATATTGGACCTATATTGGCTATGCCGGCCCAATATTTCACCAAGATTTGACCACTATTGTGCCAGTATTACCAATATTGTACCAATATTGGCTATGCGGGCCAAATATTAGACCAAGATTTGACCAATATTGGTCCAGTATTACCAACATCGGTCCAATATTGGGCCAACATGTTGTGCTGCTTGGGCCGAGACGACCATCAGTGTATAGCGACCCACGTTGTGAATGCGACGTCCTCTTCGTTTCGCATGTATGTTCTTCAAACTCTATAGGTGATCTTACCCCTTTGTACGGTACACCAGCTCGCGCTGCAAGTTTGCTATGTTTTTCGCTGTACTTTCTTGGGTTAAGAACTTAAACGAGACGAGTCGTCGCGCATAACAGACGCTTATTGCAGTCCTCATTTTGCAAGTTGTCCCCACGCAGTCTTTGTTTGTACTAAATTGTATTGCTAACAGGGGTGCGGAGCTGCCATTCCGCAGTTGGAATGATTCCGGAATCATTCCAGATTTATCCGAGCCCGGAATGGAATTGGAATGGAATTGCAAAAACTGTGCTAGGAATGGAACGGAATTAGGCTTTTTTTTTTTCGCAGGAATGGAACTGGAATGGAATGGTTTGGGTGCCCTTGTGGTAGTCTTGGTTTCAACCAGCTGGTTTCTGACCTCGCATCCTTTGGACACAGAAATAACCTTGTCTCTGTGCTTTTCCTATGCTGGGTAACGTCAATCTCCTCTAGCACTGCTGGGCTAGCCAGTACAGTTATCGCTCCCATTTCTTGTATTGTTGGAATTTGAGGAATAGAATGGGCTTGCCAAGCCACTCTAAGAGTGGGAACTCACCATACCTTTTCGTCCCGAGGAATTGAAAGGAATAGAATTATCACAAAGATCCATTCCTCGGAATGGAATTGAAATGGAATGGGCGACTCCCAACCCTGATTGCTAAATTGTATACGTGACTCGTGTCCTTATTGTATTCCTGCCAGGTGATGTCCAACATACCTTCCTAGTATCCATCGTCATGGGGAAAGTTGAGCGGATACATGTGTTTAGCGTAGAGATCCGTAGATGGCAAAAAGGGACCTGGGCGCCAGATGGACTGTCCTTCTTTTAGCGGGAATCACTCGCCCAACAGTGCTGCTGCCAAGGAAAGCACCGCTAATATTTTTAAGATTTCGGCTGTTACGGATGATTGCGTTTCTCTCGAAACGGGAACATGGCGGTATATGGGAAGCGAATGGTGCACCAGGGAAAAGAAAGACGCCCTCCAGTGTCGTTCAGCGAATGACGTATCCTCCCCCCCCCCCCCCTCTATGCGTGGTTCCTGGTATACACATCTCCGAATTTCCTTACTTGGTTCCACCCAGAAAAAGTTCCTTCTTCTTCTTTTTAAGTGTTGAGAGAGGTCAGCCAATATTTGACTCGCTACTCTTTAAAAAAAAATGTCCTGCGGCGGAAAGCCAGGTTGCACAAAATGCTGACCCCACTCACTGTGAAAACAGTGTGATGCAGATGTACCCGTAAAAGTTTCGCTTCAAAATACCGACGGTTTTACAGCCACAAAGTTTCTTTCTCGAGATATCGGTCGGTGCAGACGAACTTGCGTGCAAAGTAAGATTCAGCCGCCCCGAGAACGCATGCGGTCAACTTTCGATGGAAGAAACGAAAATCTGCTCCAATCTTCGCATTGAAAGAGAGAAATCGTGACCCATCGGGGGATGCATGCGAGAAGAAAAACTCGGTCTGAGACAGCTCTGTGCCATCACGCTATATCGGCCATGGAAAATATTTCGCAGGGAAGGAACACAACTAGAAGTGGTGACGTGCTCACATCCATCCTTGAACGTAATTGAAAAATTTCGTTGGGATCGCATTCCTGTATCAATACGCGAGACAGTTGAAAAGCAACTTTCATAGACTGCTATTGACGGAGTACCTCTTTGGCCTGTGGGCCGTTAGGCAGCAATTATGGGAGTCTTGCGGTGAGGCGTTGTAGTATTTCACGCGAGTAGTTTCTTTGGAAGGCTGCTTGAAGGAGGGGAACACCCCTGGGTTTAGTAATGCTCTCAACAGTAGTAATACATCGCTATCGCCTAGAACGCAAGATAGGACATAGTTTAGAGCTGGGGTAGACGAGCTGCCGATAGTAGGCGTACCAATGAGACTACATAAACTGCTTAGTCCAGCGGAGAGATAATGTCTTAATCAGACAAGCCAGACTGTATCGCCATCTACTTAAAATATTATGTGGGGAGGAAAGGTCTAGATTGCCGCAGACAGTGCTGCGATGCCACGAGGCAGAACTTCCAGCCTACATGCGCAAGGACGCCCTATTGGCCTATTCCTCTGCGGAGCTGCTAGACTGCTCATATAACGAATGGTCAGGGGATCGCTCTGTGTAGACTGGGGGGTGCCCAGCAGGTAGTCCCGCTCACGAGACACCTCCGTCACGTGACAGACTGTACGACGTAATATCAACCACGGGTTCAAGTGGCTACGCAAAGGTGGCTGGTCGCTTTCTTGTCAAGGCCATTCATTACGCTGAGTCAACACGTCAACGTATTCCGTCACACCTTCAGCATAGTCAACTGGTTGAGTATCCACACAAGCGTAATCTTCCGAATGTACCAGTCAGAGGTTATTCCACACCATCTTTGGCTTAAGCTCAATTAAAGATGATGATGATTTGGGGTTTAATGGGGCAAGAACAACGGAGGTCATAATGCGGCAGGGCTATGGTTGTTACTAAACAATATGATTTTCGCACATTACATTGTTACAATGTGTTTATAAACAACTTAATGGTCCGCAAAAGGAAGTAATAGGCGCACAAGAAAACGAAAGCAGCACTTGAGCTGAAGCTGAAATGAAGACTTCTGGGCAGTAATGGTACAAGTTGTATTGTGATTGTATCGCACTTATACCATTATTGACCGTAGGTCTTCAATTACAGAGCGTTGCAGCACCAAAAGTAATGCCATTTCATTACTGCAGTCACAAAATGGAACCTGGCGACAGCGAAACACGTCAATGTTTTGTTTCTCGTCAGCAAAAAAAAAGCCACACAGCTGCTGCTACTGCTGCAGGTTTTCCCCCGACTCATTTTATTGTCATCCATTTTCCATCCTCCCAGATGTTGCGATACGAGCAGCCATACTGACTCACTTTTCAATGTCAGCTGACTTTCACCTCGTCTGTGACCACACGTCGCCGCAAACAGGCAGGCAGACGCTCAGTGGCGACAGCGCTGGCGGCGCAGGTGTTCCACCCGCCTACCTCCTTTCTCTCCTTCGTTGTCCTCTAAGCTTTTGTTTCACGCAAACACAATGGGGCCTGTAGATCCCGATCAGTGGAAAGACAACGGTTCTTCAAAATACGACCACAAACGAAAAACACAAAGAACCCGTCGCACTGACGGAATGCTCCTATATACGCCCACCATCGCCTGCAAAGCGTCCCCTCTCGGCAGGTGTGCTCATGATATCTACTGCACGCGACATTCGATTGCATTGCAGGCTCACCATTGCTGTGTGAACGAGCGCGTTTGCGTAGTGCGCGCGATTATGATCCGTCAATACTACGCGTTAATACCCGATGCCCCTTTTCTCTCCTGCTGCGTGGGGAGAGGGCGGATATGTTTATAAAGAAAAAAAAAAAAGAACGGAGAGGTCAGCCAGACAGAGGTCGGCTTGCTATTCCAAAAAGAAAAGAAAAGGAAAAGAAGAAAAGGAAAGGAGAAGAAGGATGGGGAGGTCTGTACCATTGCATGACGTCAGCCAGTGATAACACTGGTTCCAATGAACACGGCGGTTAGAGGCGAGCGCTGATAACAAAGTATATACACAGTACCTATACGGATGTAACCCAAGCAGCACAACATCTTGGCCCAATATTGGAGCAATATTGGCAATATTTGTCCAATATTGGGTCAAGATGTTGTGCTGCTTGGGAAGATATGCGATCGCGTCCGCAACCGCGCAAGTTGAAGTATGTGTATCCGTATTTGCATCCCAGCAGATATTGAACATATTCGCTCGTGCATTTGTAGGAAAAAAAAAGATGTACATGACTAAAATACAGGGGTCGTTCAAGGTTGACAGAGACTTTTGCTCGCGAAAAATTACTGAGTAAATATAACCGAATGAAACGTTTGGAGGACGAAATGCAATCCTTCTTGGGTCAGCGGCACGTGCAGCAGTGGCAGCCAACATGGCAGCGAACAGTGTGTCTGGTAGCTATACTGATAGCTGTGGAACAGCGATGCATAATCAAGTTATTTGTGAAGGAGAACATTAAACCTGCTGAGATTTTGCAAAGACTGCGGGCATACTATGGGAAACAAACGATGTCAAGGGGGGAAGAGTGTACGAACGATGTAGACAGTTTGACGAAGGACGGGATATGGTGACGAATGAATGAACCACACGGACACGTTCGTCCGACTGCAGTCACGCCAGTGAACATCGCAGGCGTTGAGCAAGTCATCCTCGAGAACCGGCGAGTAACACTCGAGACATTGCAGCTCAGCGTAATATTAGTGTCGCCAGTGTGGAGACAATCATTCACGAGCACTTACTGTTCCGCAAAGTCTGTGCAAGATGGGTCTCCCTGACACCTCACTTGTGACAAGAAGGGAGCGCGCATAGCAGTCTCTGAGCAGCTGCTGAATTGGTATCAATCCGAGATGAACGAATTTTAGCAATCAAAACCACATGTGATGAAACCTGGATGCATCATTTCACCCTAGATTAAAAAAAAAAAAAAAAGAACCAGCACAGAAGAGCGGCATAAGGTTTCCCCGCCGCCAAAGATAAGCCAGATGCAGCCGTCTGCTGGGAAGTCCTTGGGAACTGTCCTCTGCGACATGCCGGGTGTCATCCATGTGGACGTCTTGGAGGAAGGGGTCACGATTAATGCCCGGCACTATACTGCACGTTGATAAGGGTTGCCGTGCGAAACGGCAGAATCTCAGTCAGTTTCCGTTGCTTAATTACCCCACCGATGGCAGGATCGTAACAGGTGATGTTCTCTAAACTTATTCGTAAACGTGTTAGTAAAGTGGTACCGCGATGAGCAGGCAAAGAAGAGAGGAATATAAGAGAAAAATCTTCGTTCTCGCTCGTTTGCCACTCGTTTCATTGTGACACTTTTTATGGGTTATCAAAAACCCACTGACTCGGAAGAAAAAGCAGGTACAGTCAGAGTCAACTATATTCCGAGTGGACGGTAAGCCGGCTCTTTACAAGCCTTCCACTCTTGCATGATCTTGTGTACTAGTTTCCGCTGTAACTTGGCACCAGCAGAAAACGTTTCGGAGAAACCATTGCACCATAGAGATCACTCGCATATTATTTCTGGTGCCTTCTGGCACTGCCCTTCTGAAAAGAGGTATGGGGTTTTCTGTGTTTCGTTTGAGCGTCACGTGTAAAGGAATTGCGCACTTATGTATAGGAGTACCGATGTTGTAATCACGCCTAATTAGCCGGGTGAGATGCAGTTTTCTTCCCCTTTACAGCTGCACTGTTTTGCAACACTGTAGTCACAGTAATTTTATTTTGTATTATTCTGTAAGTCGACAGATCTGCACGAGCCCCGCGGAACGTGCAGCATGCAGCACAACTATTGGCTGACATACTATACGAATGAATCTACTCCGAATTATTATTCTTATCATTCCGTGATTCCAGGTTTTCATTGAGAATATTATCGGAATCGTTTCTAGGAACATGAAAACGTACGGTACAAGCTGTGCAGCAACCAGCAACGAAAATGTCGCCTATTCAGGCGAGCTCGCGGAGAAACGGCACAGTAATGAAATCCTTAGCGAACGCAAAGCATGGGACGACACGTCGAGTCGGTGGTGTTGCGTCGTGTCGTGTCTTTGTGTCCGGGATAACCACCTGTCTGCTAGAGCTCAATATGATACCAGTGTTAGTTTGCTTCTGCTCAGTTAAAAGTCGCTAAAATCCCTTGTTTGAAGTTCATTCTGGTTACCGAAACTGTATAAGCCCGGGGTCTGTTCACAAACTGTGACAACTGATTGCCAGTAGAATTCGGCAACATGTGAACATGTGAAAAGAGAGAGAGAGAGAGACAGAGTAAGGAGAACTCAGGTTCGTCGCCTGATGAGGTACCCTGACCCATAAACGTGTCGCACTATACCAACACCACCTACAGAAGCAAAGTCTGATCGGTTAAACGACGTGACGTAACAATTAAGAGCGCGCCAATCACTGACAGTTGGCGATTGGCCGACATCCGGCTGACGTGCGAAGGAGCGAGAGGGGGAATTAAGCAGGCCTTGGTACCTATAGGTGGCGTTGGCTGTACCCAAATGCGCTTAGCGACCTCTAACGAAACCAACGTACACACCTTGTCCACATTCTCTACCCCGCAAGGCGACTGTCACAGCATCTCCCGTGCACTGTAAAAGAAAGTCTACCGGGGTTCTTCGCTATCAGTATCAAGCCACAGCCGTTAGTGTAATCATCCTCTGCAGCCTGGTGGCCCCCAATTGGCATGCACATAGGCGCGCGCACTACGCATCCGTTGCCACAAGGCAGCAGATGGTCGCCATTTTATGAGTTCGCGTGAGCCACGGGCTCCGTTGGCCCCCGAAAAAGAAGAAGAAGGAAAAAGAAAAAGACATGCTAGGAACCGGAAACGCCCGGAAGTTATTATTCTCTTTCGCGAAAGCTTTCTCAACGGACTCAGCAAGGGGCGGCTTCCGTCACTGGGACAGCGTCACCTGTGACATGCCATTGTTTTATGCTGTGTGACAACGGAAGGAGAAAATGGTGGGTTTCCGAAACCTGTACTATACTCCCGCACACACACACAAGCCTCTCCGTATAGGTAGCGTTTGTCATCCGTGATTGATTCGCTCCTTAATTTTGCGTAAGTTCTCGGCGGACGGGTCAAAGCAGAAACACAATAACTGAATAAGTGGCGGGATCTCACTGTAATATATGGAGTGGCAAGTTCATGACATGCCGAAACCCAGGATTAAAGTGGAAAGTAAACATTTGGTGCGAAGAGTAGGTGTGTGCAACATTGTGCAGCTATTGCTGTCTTCATTCTGCGATGGCAAAGCATATAAATTGTTCGTATCGTGGTACTTAATGTGGCAAGAGGTCACCGCAACGAAACCCACACATTAACCCTTCTGAAGTAAGTAATACCCCTGAGACACGGCCACGTTTGAACTCCTTTCCATTAGGGGTCCATGTCCTGCAAAGGACACCTTCGGGATAGGACACACCGGTGACACACGGCACGACTGAACTCCTTTTTGTGTTCCTTTGAAAAATACTATAACAGTCAGGTAGTTAGATAACAGTAACAGTACACATAACAATACGACCAATTAATTCAAAATGCGTACTGCAACTGCAATATCTGCACGCAAACTTTCGAGTACTCGAAAAATGAAAACACGGTCTGGCCTTCGTTCGAGAGTATTGTCGCCGTATCGCCCTTTCGTTCGAGGCTACGCCATACGCCTTCACAGATGAAAAGGAGATCACCGATCTCAGCTTCCCAAAAGGACCGCTCCGTAAAAGGAGATTCTCCCTTGCCGTTTGTCACGACAGGCATCGCCTTTCCGTTAGGTGTCCCTTTTTTGTATGTTTGTGTTCCGTAGTTCAAACGAGCCCGTGTGTCAGGGGTATAAAATGGTATAAGCAACTTACCGGTTTTGTGAGAAACTCTGCGTGGGAGTGATGACGTCGAGGCTTCCCAAACGCCGAATAACTGAGAATGGGAAAGAGAATAACAGTGAAAGTGAGTTAAGGAGCTTCTGTGCGGACACGGTCGAGAAGGTTCGTTATATACAACAACTCTAGCTGGCTAGCTTGTGCAAATACGCGTACGCAAAGAGCCCTCAGAGACAACACTGCAGTTACCCTATAGTAAACAATCGCGGAAGTTGTCTTTGTTTCTATGTAACTGAAACAACCAAATATTTACAGCAGCCCATATTTATTTACATTTCAGCAACGCTACAATAAAATGTTTCCGCACACTTTTATCCTTAAAACACTTTTATCCTTTTTGTTCGTTTCTTTCTTGACAGTTAAACTCGATACGAAGAACTATGGGCATATTTACATGTGACGATCACCGCATTAGCCGCCATTACCGCCTCTGCGTTCGAAAGGGATAGCGTTGGTGGTGCTGCGCACGCGCAAGACATAAATAGAGCTTTGCGCATTGCGCAGAACCACCACGCTATCCCGTATGTACGCAAAGGCGACAGCGTAGGATATACTAATATTTAAATGAAGTTGTTGTTGTTGTTGCTGTATACATGTAACAAACAAACAAACAAAGAACAGCCCGCCGGCAGAGAACGATATGATTCATTGGTGCAAGAGAGAGAGTCCGACCCGTGTTGCTCGGCCTCTTCTTCCATACATCACATGTGCATATTTCATATATGAACACCACGCTCAAAAGGGACATTCAGAGTGTACCGAGCCCAATATACGCAATACGCGGAAGTGAGCTATCATGCTGTGATTTCTCCCCACGCCACCTTCGATGCTTTTACCTGAATGAATCGGCGTACGTGCATCCCCTAAACTATCTGTAGCCTTCGTAAAGCAGTTTCCCCATGCGCGCGTTCTCTGCAAATGAATTGGAATCCATCTGGGAAAAGGATTTATTAAATCACGCGGGGGCCAAACACCGGACAACCCCACAGGAACTATCCGCCGCCCCGTCATTATCTCACTAGGGAGCGCTCATCGACGGCGACTTGTTCGGAATAACTTAAAACCAGACAGGCCATTTTTCCCATCACGTATATACCGACGGGCGGCGTTGGAGTTTATGAACACAGTGGTAAATGTTCCAATGTGCTTTACAGCGCTAGGTCGGTTATGAAATATTGTATGCCTGTGCACGGGTGTCGAAAGGGAATCTCTCGAACCGATATTAGCAAACTATATATCAAAGAGTCGTTCGATTTATGGAGTGATCAATGGCACTGTCCAGAGTTCAACAGCATGTAACAGGATTCTCGGAGTTCCCATTTGCTCGGTCTCTCTCGTAATTGAGTTGAGTTGAGTTGATACGAAAAGAAAAAAAAATGGAGAAATATGAACTCATTACGAGAGCCGGCTACTCCAGATCACTTAGGAAAGCACAAATGGCTATCTACAATAAAACCAATGAGTGACAAAGACAGTCAGTCAGTCAGTCACACACACTGTCAGTCACACTGTGTCCACCAACTTGAAGTCTGCGCAAAATCGCACAAACGCGCGCATGGCGTGAAACTGACGGTCGGGTGTCCAAGGGCCCAGAACCTTAACAACGTCAAATGGTCTGCCATCCAGCCGAGCTAAGGAAGCTTGTTGAGATTGTCTGTGCTGCTGATACCGTGGACAGGATAATAAGATATGTTCACTGCCCTCAACAGTCCCACAGGTACCACAGTTAGGTGAATGAGCCTTTCCAAGCTTGGGAAGAAGACGTCGGCTGCAGGGCACGTTGAGGCGGAGCCGGTGGTAAAGTGTCTCTCGTGATTCTTTTCATTTTCTCTAAATATTCGTGCCAGAGCGAAATGCAGCTGCTTGTAGAACGCAAAATACACGTATAAACCTTTTGGATGAATCATTTCTTTTTTTTTTTTTTTTTACTGTTGGTAGGGACGTCTAGATTGTCTGTTATCTCTCTACATATATGTCTTGCAAACAAGTGTCGCAAGCGTCAATAATGAGTTTTAGTATATCGTACAGGATCGCAAAAGCGATCCTGTACGATATATGAAGGCTATCCCTTACGTACGCAAAAGCGTACGTAAGGGATAGCCTTGGTGATTCTGCGTACGCGCAAACCATAACGAGAGCTGCGCGGTACCACAACGCTATCCCTTACGTACGCAAAGGCGATAGCGTACAAGGCACTAAAGCTCACTGTTATCGTTTTCAATAGCGTTATTGGGTATACCAGTATCTATCGTTCCTTACATAATCCGTATGTCGCTGCGCGACTGCTTGGTTCATCTATGCATTTATTTCGTCCCCCCAAACGAGAAAACAGAAGAACAAATAAACTCAACATCATTCCTCACTTCCGCGCTTGTTGTTCACGTAAATGTAAATAGACTGCCGCCGAAGAAAAGCAACGTCAAAGGCACCGGCTGCTCAAGTATATATACGCTCTGCCAACTCCCTCACGTCCACAATTTATCAGCTTATAGCGTGACGTTCAACGTCAGTCCTACTCCCCTACCCGCAATTCGGGTTGAAGCACACTGAACAGCCTCAGTCCAAGTTCAAGTGCAACCTCGGAAACCCTCGAAGGATACGGAACAAGCGAGAGGACAACCATCCACTGCAGAAAAACACGGGGCACGCGCCACCGTGTAACAGCTGGCAAGCATGGGGCATTGGACTCTCCTCTTCTTCCTTCGTTACTTCGAGAGGTGAAGATTAGCCGAGCCATATTGAGCAAATAAGGGCAAGCGCGGACGGGGGCATTCCTTTCTATGTTCATTTTTCACCCCGTGTAGTGCCGTATAGTATCTAAGCGGCGGATATCGTATATAGCCAGGCGATTTTGTCACTATCTTAATGCAGGGCATGTCAAGGTGCGAGAAAAAAAAACGTAGTGCAGTGTAGAGTGTCGAATCGTTTGAAGACAGGCTGTTTAGCACAATTGGAAAGGTTGAAAATCCAGCGAACCGGAGAGGAAGTGTAAAGCGAAGAGTGTCAGAACGCGAGCAGCCGATATTTCGAACAGAGAGCGGATAACACTATGTCGAACAGTGACTGTTCGAAATATCGGCGGCACAGGGAAAGGTGTAGCATTTGAGCGATTCTGCAAATATCGCTATATCCGGGCAACAACCCGGAACGCATTTTGGGGGTTCTAAATACGTACTGTCCAGGCTAAGATTACAAAAGAAAAAAAAGCTTCGCGTAAACTAATGGCTGTCTGTTGCACTAGACGTAGTCTCTAAAAGAACTAAAATTAGTTTTTAGTCCCTAGCGCTAAACTTTTTTGTTAGAGTGTAGAGTATGCTCTCTCTTTAATGCATGTCTCTGTAAATTCAGTGGAAGACGCGAATTGACTTTCACACTTCTGTAATCACTGCACGGAGTCTCCAATTCATTGTATATGCCGCCTCAGACAATTTGAAATTCACACCGAAACCTCGGCTGACCAAACTGAACCAGTGCGATACTCATGAGTGGCGCATTTCAAACCCATTTCCTGCACATCGCGCGGTTCACATGGTGCCACATATTCTTACATCTTTCTTACTTCGCTTATAATTCACTTAGAAGCTGGTTCCATGACTTCTTTACTTTGTAGATACCTGCATTAGTGAGCGCTCGGAGATATAAAGCTACATTTCGAGGAAAGAGGCGAGGATATAATTTCTAGGAAACCAGGAGCAAGACGAGAGGAAAGGCAAATAATCCGAAACCCAGACACCTCTCGTCGCGGGGCAGCGACGAGTGCCTCATTTGGCTTTTAGATTCTCGAGGGCGGAAGAATATCAATCTCGCGAGCCTTGCTGGAATGCAGCATCTAGCTCGCGTCCCTTAGGGCGACCTCGTGCAAAAAGGGGGACGAACACGGGCACACGCCTGTGAGTGACGTTGATGTGAAACGTACAAGAGAACGCGCGCACTAAAACGTTGAGGGGAACATGAGAATACTCCACGACCGACGCACGTTATGACCCACGTTATGACCCACGATGATACTAGATATTCTTTTAACAAAAAAGAAAAAAGAAAAGAAAAACTAGAAGAGATGAAACATCTGTGTATTTCGTAGGTTACAAGCTTTCGCCCGCGGAGGCGAGATTTCTTCAGGTATGAATACAGAATATCCATACTGAATCTGTATCCATACCTGAAGAAGGCCAGGCCCGGGCGAAAGCTTGTAACCTACGCAATAAATAACCGTTTCATCTCTTCTTGATTTTGTTATATCGAAGCTAGGCTATGCCTTTCTTCGTGCATCAGTCTTCTCTTAGTCAAAGAATGGCGAAGAACTGCACACATAGCCGCAACCGCAGGCAGCAGGCTTATATGTATCTTGAGTATCCTACTCGAAATACTGTATTTTAAATACGTTTTAGTATTTTAGTATCTTATACTCAATCCTTTTTTCGAAAGGTACTTGTACTCTACTTAAAATTTCTACCCAGTATTCTAATTACTTGGCTTTTCTGATTGTCTTCATGCCACGTTCACTTTCGCAACTTTCACTGCAGAAAAATAAAAGATAAAAACGTGTAGTACACTTTGCATAGAAGAAGGAGTAAGGTATTGTGTAAAACCATTTTACTATTACAGAAGTTGACGAAAGGGCACCAGCAATTGGGATCAGCTCAGAGGTGCAGCGAATCACACCGTTCTATAGCTACGCATTCCCGACAACATACCAAGCCACACTGTCAAACACAGATACATGTTACGCATTCGTCACGGCAGCACATTCCCTCTCACACTGCTAATCAGACAAGCTCCGGATTCACACAGATGAACTCACTCGTGGCGTACTGCTCTTCCTCGTGTACCATAGCAGGTAGCATAGTAGAGGCCAACGAATCCATTGGCCTCGTTTACTACGAAATGCGAACGTTTCGTAATCCTCTCAAAGATGTTAGTTTGTAATCAAAAGTTGAAGCATGAAGGTCACACACGTATACAGAAATATAGCACTTACACAGGGTGTGCTTATGTGCAACCAGCAATACCTGTGTACAGTATGTTCGCATATTGTTTGAGAGCAGAGTGGAGAAGGCCTCTGAAAGAAGAGCTCTATTCCTGCACCGAAAAGGATCACTGAAGATGTGTCTATTAGATGTCGTGTATCCAAACATTTCTGTCATTCTTGTTGTCGATGCCTTTTTGATGCATATTGAGTAATCGGCACCTTCGTCGTGCCCATAGAATGTTGGTCTACAGAGCTGCAGAAACGCTCAAGAGCACCACCGGAGTGCCCTTTATCGGTCCATAGACGATAGCGTGAAAGGCGAACGCAATGCATGTTGGACAGCCCATCGTCACACGTCATTGCAAACGTCAACATACACGTGACCATAACAAATGGCCACGCCCATGATCAGCACCGACGAAACCGCGTTTGGAAAGAACGCGATAGTTATTTAGTTTTAGAATTTCTTTCGACCTAGGGAATTACTGATTTTCCACGATATCCTCGCTGTGACACATGTCGTTTTCCAACTGAGGCATCGTACTTCTGACCACTCCCAGAGATGTGACAATGGCAGCGGCGTTAAGACTCGCTCAACTCATGCAGTGCTTCGGAGGGATACGCTACGGTAGTTTGTCTCTGCGCAGGGTCTCTGCGCAAAGGTTGTAGAACCCACGTGACGAAGCGTCTGTCCATTCACAAGGCAGCAATAGGGGAGCATTCGTAGACCAGCATGAGTCCACAGAAGGAACCACGTGCGCCTCAACCTTGAAATGTTACCCGTTTGTTTGGGGAGAGACCAATGATGTCCCTGCACGGGCAATAATGGGAGAGAGGAAACTGGGGAGCTGCGCAGACGGCTGACCTACTCTCACAGCGTTCATGACCTACCTATGCCTAACTACACCCACCATGTCGCGTAGTGACTGCGTTGGACAGTTGTCCTCTCCTATAGCTTAGCCCCATGTATGACCTGTCATCTATACCTGCATTCCCATCGTTTCATCGATTGGAGCTTTCTGGCCGGGCCACGATATTTGGATCTGACACCACCTCCCGTGGCCTAGTGGCTACGTGATGGCATTCCACGCCTTGACTGAGAGGTGACCCGGGTTCGAATCCGGGCGCCAGCTCTGCTGTCTGGTTGTTTTAACTGGCTTTTCCCCAAACGCATTTCCCTGTGAAGTCGGCCCAGGACGCACGATCCCCCTCTGCGATAGCCGTGACGATGCCCGCCTGAGCGACTACGACAAGCAGTACCAGGACCATCACCACCACCAATGACCTGAGCGGCCACCTCAGATCGTCGTTTTTCATGCGTGGCAATGAACTACTTTGAAGAAGACCTAATAAACACGCATGACATACAACATGAGCGAAGACAAACTGCACGCTCTCGGTACAGCGTACCTCAGGTGCCGTGACAAAGGAGGGTGAGCAAACACGCCGCCGTTTGTCCTGGGTAAACACGCCTTCAAAAGGGGCAATGTCAAGCTCGCCGAGTTATAGTTCCCAGTTGTGAGAAAGTCCGCCGTCCGTGTTTCGCTTCGCGGGACTCGCCCCTCATCAGTGCTGCATTGTGCGGTATTACGTGCTTATCGATCTAAAATCATTCGAGACATTTGATGATATACATACAACTCAAACTGTTCAGGGGTCACCTTTCGCCCAGCTAGGTATTTCACACCGGAACCCGTCGTTACGGACGTCAGGCGCATAAGGCCTTTGTTTACCTGCTTGTGTTTTGTGAGTACCTGTTTAGGTACTGAATATGCACATCTAAGCCCGTGCATGCCAATTTATTTTCATTTCCGACATAAAAAGATGTATGAAACAATACCGGGGCCTGAAATGGTTCATCCCCAGAACCACGGAGCACACAAATCCCAATATTTGTGTAGTTTCACGATAAGATAATTGAAATGAATCCTGAAATTTCGCAATGAGGAAACATGAAATTATAGACGTACTCTATACGGTCGCGTTTAACCTAGCAGCTATGTGACTGAAACATATCCTTGGGCTTGATATCACCCATGGACCTGGACCCTCCGGATTACCGTTCAGGGATGCTATCTTTACCCCACATTGACATGGCCTTCTCGTAAATTGGGAAGCATCAAGTAATCGGCACGGACGGGTCATACACTCCTTTTCACTCACTCTTACATGTTTTCTCAATCACACACACATTCATATACACAAGGCATGTGGCTGCTGAGAACAGCCATGTAAACGAGCCGAGGCGAGCTCCATCTATAGGTATACAAGCACAACACATGGAGCCTAAGGGACAAGGCCAACAAGTAATTCACCAAAAAGGCCACCCAGGCTTTGAACCCGGACCGGTAATGAGGAGAGTCTAGCGCTAGCACTCATTGGCTTTTTCGTGAATTACTTGTCGAGTAAACCCAGCCCAACCAGTAATACCGACAGAGAACACTCAATATTTTTAATATTCTTTAGCGAAACTGCGCTAAAACGGCTCAAGGCGACGCCTGGTGGGAAATATACCCCAATTCGTCAAGCGACAGTGATGTGTGTTCCCGACTGATTTGCTTCAACAGATGGCTACGTAGCAGACTTTTTTTTTTTTCGTTTTCGACCCAGTGTTATACGCATGCAATATAGTTTTGCAGCCGCACTTGATGAGCAATACGCAAGTGGCGACTACTTCGACACAGTGTTGCTCGTAATTTTAAATTTTTATTTTCCAAGAATACTATGAGTGCAATTGGGAAGAAAATTGTGACACAAGAGTACTGAGGACTCGACCTGTCGAGTAGATACATTTTCTGAGGTTGCACCCCAACTGCTTTATTCATTTCATACCATGCTGCTAAACCGCCCCAGAAAATAGCGCCTAGTGCCGCAAAGCTTTCAGAGAGACCTGTGCACGTTGTGTGTACGTATATGCTCGGTCCACAGTAGTGGGCACGCGAACGTTCGTCCAGACCTGCGCACAATGAACTCGGACCCATCTCTGGCGAGCTTCCCGGGCTCTGCTTTGTTGAGCCATTGAAAGGACAGGAAAAAGGCGAGGGTCAAGGGAAGAGGAGGCGGCCGTATAGTTTCAAAGTCATGTCAGAGTCTTTTGTCCCAATCGGCGGCTTTTGTCTTGCGCTCGCCAGATATATACAGTCGCGGCGACACAAAGACCGGCTGCCGTTGCGTTTTATAGGAGTTGAGCTGCGTTTCCCCCCCTAAGACAACGGCAGAGGATTAATAATGGTCGTCGGCAGACAAGTGCGGTCGCAAGGAGGTGAAGGTCAAGACTTGCATGGCCACGCCAGTATATTTCTTATACTTCATGAGGAGAATAATGCGAGCCAGCGGATAGCATGCTTGGAATCATGGTAGAAAGAAAGTCGCAAAGTTAATTGGAGACGAAGCACTCGAATCAACTGCTGAAGGTCCTGAAGAGTCTTCTGGGAAGCAGCATTACGACGCAGAAATCTATCTTGGTGTTGTCAGCACGGTCTTTGTGCACATCGCGTTATTCGGATCTCTGGTGCTTCATGCACTTCAGTAATGTTGCAGAACGTCTCATCAGTGGCATCAAAGGCAGCTTGACGATAGCGAACGCCACTAATGTAAGGGGAGGAATAAGTAGGAGGAGGAGGAAGAGGAAGACGAGGAGAATAAATAAAATGGTCTATTTGGTTTCTGAGGAGGACTTCTGAAGGTACAGCTCAGGGAACGTTAGAACTCACACAGTAAACATGACATTTCCTCACTGTGCATTGCTTTTATAGTCATTGCTTTTCAGTCATTTTTGCCTGTCGTAAAATTCGAGTAAAGAAGCACACACACACACACACTGACACGCATTACGACCTGATGAAAATGGACAATTTCGAATTTCCTGACTATAGGTGATTGTTCCTCCCTTATTCCCCTCCCTTGGAAATGTAACTCGCCGCCATTATTCTGATAGAAATAGGCAAGATACGGATAACAAACTTGATAACAAGCGGGATAAATGGCTAGGGAAAGTTGAGGAAAATGAGTACACAATCTTCAGTGGCTCATCTCATAGAGTCAACAATACAAGAATTCTGAGCAGGCGGAACACATTTCTTTTTCCTAATAAACGTCACTACCACCATCACTGGGTGATTGGCCGTCCTCGGTAGCTCAGTCGGTAACGTGCTGGCTTGCTGAGCTCAAGATCGCGGGTTCGATCCCGGTCGAGGGGCGGTAGTAATGTGGGAGAGGTAAACATTGCTTCCAGCACCGTGTGTCGGAGATTTCCGGCGCACGTCGAAAGAACCGCAGGTGGTCCAAATTATCCGCAGTCCTACCCTGCGGCATGTGCAACATGTCGCCACACTGCGCAGACAAACCTTACGTGGAACATCACGGTACCATTACTGGGTGATTCGGCCACTGCTCTCCTGCTTGGTGACAATACACACTGAATAAATTTTTCCCACACATAGTTTACAGGGAGGAGGAGGAGGATTTTCAATGAAGTGAATGTTGATGTAAAAAAAAAGAGAGGGAGAAGAAGACTAGATTTGTGATCGTGTCCTTTCCTGGTGATGACATGTCCTTTTGATGACAGTTGCATCCGAGTCCAGAGCCATATCCCAGAGAAAAAACGAGCAGACAGCGAATTCGTTGTGACGGAATGGCTGTAGCCATAGCTGTAGTATAGACGAAACTTTTCCTAAAACCATGGTGTCCGCAGCCACCTGCTGCAGAGGGCAAACCGAGAAAGACCTTTCTAGCCTGCCCTCGAAATGTGTTTCCGTACCCTCGGCAACAGGTGGGTTTTGTTTCGTTCGTTGCTGCCGTGTTTGGCAGGGGTCGTGGGTTTAAACTCCGCAGTTTTCGACTACGTGGAGTGCGGAGTGTAGCACGCGTTCAAAACTCTCCGCAACGCATATAGCGTTCTCCTTGAAATGCAGCGGGTGGCAGCCCAGCGAGGGCAAGATGGCGGATACCATAGTTTTAGGAAACGTTTCGTCTATACTACAGCTATGACTACAGCTATGGCTATACGGCCATTCCGTCATAACGAATTCGTCCTCTGGTCGTTTTTGTTTATTTCTTTTTCTTTTGTCTGTGCGTGCGTGCGTGCGTGTGTACTCCCCAGACATCGTTTAGTCGGTGCTTTTTTAGCCGAACACGTCGCACCTCCCATGCAAAAAAGAAATCAAAAACAAGAATGCAAGCGGCAGGAGGTGACATGCATTCGCTGCTGGCCGTGCGAAGCGAGAAAGGCCGGCTAATTTTGTGCAGGAAAGAAGGCCCAGCCAATGAGGGTTCTGTTGCTAAGGGGAGTCAATAGCGGAGAAGGCCGCGAATATTTGTTGTCTTAACGCCCCCGCCGGCAGCCACGAGACCTCATTGGTGGGCACCCGCGCGACGTCATAGGCAGTAATCGCCTAGAATACCCCGGCAAGCGAGGAAGGTGCGATTAATTGCGAACGCGTGATGGCGAGGGGTCAGTAATGATGACTGGCTCAGGTCAGAGACGAGCTCGGAATAGAAAAATGGAGAACGGGTTCGGCTTTGAAGCTCAGCAGTGGCGAGGGAAATATAAACAAGTCAAATAATGCGCTGGTAATCGGTGGGGCGTACACTCTTAAATCAGGGTTATCCCGTAAGAATAGGGTAATTGGCTAAAAAATCAACAAAAATGAATAAGTAGAAACGCATAGGCAGCGCTTGCCAACGAAGCTTAGAGAAGTTAGGTACTTCATATTTTGTGGCACTTCTTAGGTGCTCCTATAGCGATGGAATGATTTCGAAATGACGAAAACGAGAGATTTCAATAGCTCTCGACCTTTCCCTAATTCCTGAAATAACTGGCGAAAATGGAGAATCCTGCAAAGTGTTCAAACGATAACTGAGGAAACGATCGCATGATGGCTTGGTGCGCGGAAAAATAAAATGGAGTCTGTGGAGCTCACGAAGAAAGCTGCACGGCAACTCCAGTTAAATGACAGTTCAAATCCAGTTAGTGATTAAATAAACCAAGTAAGGTGATAATTAATGGGAAAAAAGAAACGAAAGAGAAAATGGCAGACCATCGCGTGCAACATATTTGTCACATGGTTTGTCAAAGTCACAGCGAAACAATCGCGTGACAAGATACCGTGTATTTCGTTGTGACAGTGTCACGACACAACGAGACGCACAGTATTTTTTGAATTAAAATCTCATTGATTCATTGATTCGTCCAGTACTGGAGCCACTAAGCAACTTGTAGCTTACAGTCACTTTTCCACAAAAGTAACATCTAAGTGTAACTAGTTACCGCTTTTGGTTAAAGTAACTGCAAAATGTAACTGCACTCTAAGGAAAGAAAGGTAGAATTTTCTATACCCATCTCGGTAGAGATGTATGGCAACCACATTTCTACTCAAACCAATTTTACCTTTTTGGTATAACTGCAGAGTAAAAACTGTCGTTCTACCAGCTTGGGTAGGAAATTCTACCTTTTTTTCTTAGAGTGTGTGACTAAGTTACTCAGGTATTGAAAATACTTTCCAGGCGTCAGTTCTCTATATGGCGTCATTTCGTCCAGGCTTCAAATGCCCTGCCGTTTTCTCCAACCAGGAATTCCACGAATTTTGCCATCTCATACGCGGTCAGGATGACCTTATCGCTGGTGGTGGAACTGCTGAAAGAGCTCGCCGTTATCGGCATCACCGAGGTGTGCAACGTCACGACTAACGCTCTGGGGGAATGTGCGTCCTGGGCCGACTTCCAAATGAACTGTGCGCCGCAGGGATGGCCTTAGGCTAACTCCCATGGCCTTTTGACTGGCCCATAGGAAGTCCTCTGCTGATAACGCGGTACAGCCACGCTTGAACAGTACAATGGCTACATTATTTGAGTTCCACATATTCTGCTTCTTTAAAATGTAACTGTAATGTGACTTCAGTGTGGTAGCTGGAGCTGTAACTAAATACATTTCAAAAAGGGTAACTGTAATTCAATTAATTTCTTTAGTACCTTGCCCACGACGGGACCCGACCACGACTTCCTGCAGTTCTATTTCGCCTCTCTTTCGATTCCGCCCTCATTGTGGCACACGGATAGCTACATGCCGGATCCTCAGTCTCCTTTCACACGAAGCCTCACTCCCTGCATTACTTACACACCTTGCTTACTCATCTCCATTGAAGACATTCGCACCTAACTCAGTCACGTAGAGAGAGAGAGAGAGGTACACACTTCAATTCACAGTTCAATCCCTCTTATTGACCGCTCGCAGTTACAGAGCCGCTCCATTATCATCACTGACGTCGTATGGGGTGCGATCTAAGCTCAGGGTGGCATCGGCATCGCGAAAAAAACAAAAAAAAAGTTCAATCTTTTCCGATTTCGGCGCCAAACGTGGTACTGGGCGAGACGCTAAAAAGATCACGATCCACTCTCGCTGCTTTGTGGCTGCTGTGGGCTTTCGTCACGACCACAAACTTTGAGAGCTCGGAGGGAAAATGCTAGATCGGCGATTTTCGGCATCCTGCTTCTTGCATGGCACCCCGGCAACGGAATTTTTTTATTTTTCCTTTTTTGAAAATTGCGCAGTTCAACGATGGATTCGCCTAACCGCATACGTAGATCCACTTGGTAGTAATTTTATCAAATTGCGTTCCTTCGTGTGGGAGGGCGCCTTCTGGTTTTGAGATCAAATTGAATAGGATACGGTATTCGAGCCGGAAGTACAGATTTGAAGTTTGCAAGGAGCAAAATTGCGTTTAGTGCAGAAACCGCACGGAATGGGTGCAAAGGAAAGGGTGATCCTGGTTGGGAGACTTGACTCCGCACCAGTGTTTGCAACACATATCTTCACGCAACTTGCAGAGCACTCCCTTGTCCCCCATGATATGCACGATGGGCACACACACTGGCTAGATAATAACTGATTGAAGAAAGGAGAAGTACACAATCGAGCTGGTGTAACGTTGAAGTGGGAGGTATCACTTTGAGCTTGAGGGGAACGAAGTAGGGCCTTCTGGTGATCCTCCTGTCCACTTCGTTCCCCTCAAGTTCAAGGTAATGCTTCCCACTTCAATGACCGATTATCGGCAAGCGCGGTGCGGGTAGAAAGTTAGTGACCCCGCGGGTTGCATGTAAAATGCGGGTGTACCCGCAAAGCATCCGCGGGTGGTGCGGGTAAACTCATACTCTTAAAACTCTGTCGCTATACCACATCAGAAAAAAGGTATCACATCGAGTAGTAGCTCTAAATTTCATTGATTGGTTGATTGACTGATTAATTGATTGATTGATTTGCTGTTTGATGCTGGACTACGATAGAGTATGGGCACGGTGATCCTTCTCATTTTTGTAATGTCAAATTCGGTAAAGAAGAGCAACATTTAAGCTTAAGCGGTTGATGAGCTCTAAGTACCGCTATGCATTATGGGCATTGTGGCTAATCCGTTTTCACATTATCTTTGGCCATTTGTTGTTCCAGGTCATCGCCAAGTAACTACAATGACATGAAGATGAAGCTGCTACAAGAACCTGGTGTTTTGGAGTTCCGTGACTCGGACATGATGTACGCCGACCCTGGAGGTCAAGTGGGATCGTACGGCACGGGCTCCATGCAGGATGATATCTACGCCGCCGCCGTTGGTTCCAGCCAGATTAACGCCATGTTGGAACTCCACCACACCAACACGCAGGGAATCAATCAAACTCAAGACCAGGAGCCCAAGAAGAAACGTGAGTCGAAGAACGTTCGCTCTTTGTGCCGTGTATTCGAAGAAACGTCATAGTTTTCCGCTGCTACGTAAGCGTGAGCGCTCAACGTCACGTCTTTTCGTGCACTGCTAAACGACGGGAACATCCTGCGGCGCGGTCACGAGGTGTCCCGTAGCAGACAGGAAAAGACGCCGACGGTGTCGTCTGCTAAGCTCGCGGTGTGCCACTTTCGATATTCTGGCACCGCGCGAATGCGCAACATAATGCGCGACGTAACTTATCTGCCCTGCGAACATTTCTTTCTCTCTCTCTCTTCTTCCACTAGAATATTCCGTTGGGAGGGTCGCTGGTGTGAGTGCACGGTTACTGCGCTATATACACTCCCGGACAGACAAACTCCTGCAGGTGAAGCCCGCCCACAAGTCGTGTAACAAGTCTGTGATGGGCTTAGGCAGGTGCATAACGCCTTCGAATCGCACAACGTAGTGCGCCTGCATGATTCAAACTGTTGCTTGTACAGTGGTCATGTTGCGAAAACACTCTTCGTAGCCGACGTATATACTTAGGGCACATTAGCATGCGTTCATAGCAAATACGTAAAATATTCAAGCTAACAAAACATGAGGATTGGCTTCCCCGATTGCATGACGTTCTCCACCTTCTTGTATGCCCCACTCCACGGCCCTACTCTCGTCTCAATGCGCGGACTACATTACCGCTGGCGGAGATACACCTCTGTGGCTGTAGCTCTTGAGTGACCTCTGGTAGTAGTGCGGTTTGGCAGTGGCACTGTTCTAGGAGGCACATCTGCCCTCTGCAAAATAGGCGTACTATATTGCAATCGTCTGCAAGTATTCGAACCGTGACGCTATTCAATCGTGTTACTACTCATGTTACAATTTCAGAAGGAGCGAGAAAATGAAAATGTTTGCGTCTTTACTCATTGCCAAACGCGTTTAAATGCGGTGGTTTGTGGATTTTTATTGAAAGCCTTTTAGTGGTTTGTGAAATCGTTTAATGTCTTTTCTCCTTTCTTTTTTATTGTTAATTACTGCGGTGGTTATAGCATTTCAGCATGCCGCAAACACTGTCAGGCAATCACTACCGTTCGCGGTTTGACATTTCCCTCTTCGTCACAGCAACTTCATCGTCAATGATACTAATACGATACGGGGGGGGGGGGGGGTATATGTTTATTAAGAAAAAAAAAACAAGAAAGGAAGAGGAAAGGAAAAGAAATAAAAATGGGCGTCTTAATACGATACAGATTTCACGTGAAGCCATCATCCATTGAAACTCTTCCATATGCGGGCTAGTTTCTATAACAGCACTTATTCCCTTCCTGTGCACAACCATGCCCTCTTAACGGAGAACGCCATCGTATACAGATCTTCAAAAGGCCACCCCAAGAATCATATTCCGCTCCCATTCACCTGGAGGGCCCTAGCACCCGCACCGCCAGAGTACCCTTGCGGTAGCGTAAAGTACCCTTGTCGTCCTATAACGACTTTTTTTGTGGGAACTGTCAATAGTTCCTTCTGCCGATCTCAAGATACCGTATACGGGCCGACACCCGTTCCGTGCACGACGAGCGAATGCTATAGCCAGAAGGACCTCTCGGTAACTGCGTCCCTCCTCGACAGTTCTTCCCGTTTCGACAAGCCACGTGAACAGGGCACGCAGTCGAGAGAACCGAGTGCAATGAAGAATGGAAATAAGGCGTGTTTCACATGTAAGCGGCGCGGTGATGCAACCCCGCAGTGGATATGTGCTGTCGTCTGGGAGCGATTTGCCCGTCTGCTGCGATATACAGGTTTGAAGAATAAAAGAAAGAACGGCACGGAGTAGAAGGTAAAAGCGGCGCCGGCACGCGGAGTGGTTCGGCTACTGCGCGGTGGGTCCCCGAGTTGCACAGTGACAGACAGTTGGGTCAACCTGTGCATGGGCTCGCGTTCGATATTCGAGATACACGATCTTTTAGATTTCGTTACTGCCGTTCGCAAGGGTCGCATCACGTGATCGGTAGGTATTTGTGTAGTTATGCCTATGGCATGTGGCGCGATGCAGAGGGAGAGGGGAATGGAGTCGAGGAGGACAGGGGAAGGGAAGGGATACATAGAATGGCGGGCGAGATTTCAGTTAAATTCATGGCGATGTTTCTTTCGCTCCAGTGTTTAAAGGACGAATTCCAATACAGTCAAACTCCTTTATAGCGAACACCTTTTTAACGAAAATACCACTACAGCGAATTTTTTTTTGCGGTCCCGCTGGAGCCTATAGGCCCAATAATAGACATCCTTTTTAACAAAAATACCTTTACTGCGACTTTTTTTTTTTTTTTTTTTTTTTGCTGTCCCCTGAGTTTCGTTGTAAAGGAGTTTGACTGTAGTTCAATTATTACTGCTTTAGTGGATATTCTCGTCTGGATACATAGCCAATATCTGCATCGAGCATAATATTTGAATATTTGCTGGAGGATGCTACTCTAACGTCCGAACCTCATTCTTTCAACTTGATATAAGCCATTTTTCACGTTGAAGCCGCTTAAAAATTTACCACGGATACGAGTTTCTATAGTGTGCATATACCAATGCAGGTGTAAATGTGCGAAATGTTCCCAAACAACCAACTAAGTGAGAACAAAGTAAGGCAAAAGCGGTCCGTGCCCAATTGCCTGGAGCTAATATGGCCACCTTACGCACTGCTACACACATGATGGCCGAAGTTTTTAAAATCGTACACGTGATCGTTTTTGTTTCCATACATGGTTTGCTGGCATGCTCCAGTATCATATTGCCTATGAGGCGTGACCAGGACAAAACGGTGACTTTGCCACAAGCGATACCATGCAGTGTGTGACGTAGTGGCTGAAGAGGCAGGTCTGCGGGGTATAGTGTGCCGTGGAATCTGCAAGACGACGCGAAACCCGATTCTGCTTCTCACCAGAATAGGCGATATGTTCATTAATTTTCTGTAACCTTATATTCTTCGCTTGTAAGTCTTTGATATAAACCCGTACATCATGGCTAGGCGACACGTAATACGACCACTCATTATTGCACATCAATTAAATTATGAATGATGATGTCAGTATTTCACAGATATGTATACGATGACCATATCAAGTCGCTGCCAGTAAGAAACCACTGCAATATACATGCTAGAAATCTTTGCACGTGCTTGCGGCGGCGAACAACCTCTCACCCAGCACTGAACTTGGGCGTATCGCTCCACGAGGTGTCATCGAGACACCACAACCCACAAATTTGCACACGCAACCTAAACGGAAACCGATGAAACAGACTTCTTCGCGAGATTTCGAAACGCAGCTATTACGTGGAAAACAAACCCGAATAAACGGCCCACTAGGAATTACGATCGCGAGCGCCGGCCAGCGGATATCGCATTAATACTACCAGCATACAGGAAAACGTATCAAAAATAGAGCGAAAAGCTACGAAATGGGCGAATGCCGCCGCTGCTCCGAAGTTGAATACGTTTGCCGTCGGAAGCGGTGTACAGGGATGATAAAGGGTAAGGAAACGAAAGGGTCAGCGACTTGGGGCAACGAAGGACCCCCATTACAGCTCATAACAACAGGTGTTCACGACGGGTAGCTGTGTACAAGTAGCAGAGCCGCGTCTGTTTGATAGTAGTTTTCTACTCGCGCCTCGAATGCCGCTGCCCTGCGGGGGTCGTCGTCGTCGGCTGATCTCACGCAATGGGAGTTTGTTTTGACAGAAGAACAGGAGGCCCGTTTAGTCGAAGGCGGTGTAATTCTCGCACTTTTCCGGTGCGCGTCTTGGGTGATACCGGAGAGGGACGGATGCTGCTTCGAGGGTTGTCGCTCGTTCGTGTGAACCATTTTGATGTGGGAAAACATTGGGTGCCTAATAATAACGAGAACGCTAAAGCCTGTTGTTAGAGAAATCGTTGAGTAGAGCGACTGAGAAGTAGACTTTGGGGGTGGGGGGAGGGGGTGAGAATTTATGTTAGGAGTAGCAGAACAAGTCGGGAGACGAGTTCAGTTTCTCCTCTCTCTTTTTTTCTTCTTCTTACAAACAAACAAACAAGCAAACAAATCGTTGTTGAATATCGTCGATGTGTTCCTTTTTTGCTTTCGTGTTAGCGCCGCGAAGCAACTGTGGCTATGAACGGCGTACGGATGTGAACAGACAGAGAGGAGGCAGCGGAAAGGTATTGAAGACGAGGGGGGGGGGTGAGTATGCGTCCCGCACTCTTAAAAATGAACTACACCCCATAGCAAGCTGCTATAGCCAACCGTCATCCCGAATGACATCGTTCCTTCCCCTGAATTGCTGAAAACGGGGGGCGTACGCCATATATGTGGCATTATGCAGTTCATAATCGCCACAAAAGTGGCGTACGCCCCCGTTTTCATCAAATCGAGGGAGAGAACGTTGCCATTCGGCATGATGGTCGGCTAGGAGCGTGCTACGCGGTGAAGCTCTGTTTTTAGAGTGCGGGCCGACTTCAGGGGGAACTGCGCCGACGTCCGTCTGAATAGTCTTCCGGAAAACTCAAGGAAAGCCTCAGCCAGCACAGCCGGTGGTAGTATTCGAACCTACCTTGCAGTCCTCAGCATGACTACAAAGCTTGCCACCAACGGACGTGTGCTTTTAGCCACTTGCCCATGCCGCTCGATGTGTTTCGGTCGGCTGTAACTTGCGCGCTTTTGTTAGGGTATTTCCTCCTCGCCACTTTATCAGAGATTATCCAAGTTTCGTGATGCCTCCCAAACTGGCCGAAGCACAAATTGGTTCAGCTCGACAGCCTCACAAACGCTACTCAAAGCAAATATGCAACCAAGAGAGCACTGATGCGAGCGAGTCGGTTATTATCGAGGGACGACATGGCGCGGAACACATACAACACTACACTACAGTAGCCTGTGCGTTGTGTCGTGTTGTGTTCTGCGCCATGTCGTTCCTCGAAATATGCAAAGGCAGCTCGAAACGGCCTTCCTCTATTCTAGTTTCTAGGAAAACCTGTGGAACACGTTGGACGTACCTCTAGAACCTTCGGTATCCTCGCTGACGTAAGCAAATATAACCATCAATCACAATTTGCGCCACGCAACGTTACATTGACAACGACTGTTTACACTTGTGGCGTTTACAGAGTTAATGGTCCTAGAGAAACAGATACCGAAAGAGTGAGTGTCCTCAACCTGCACGTGTAAGCGGCGCTGCTCTTTCACATCATATATTAAACACGCGGTATTGCAATTTTCATCATCGATCGTACTATTCAGATGGAAAGAAATTGTTCTGAGACGGGGACATACCAACAGGGGAATACCACGCAAGACCCAAGGCGGCTAAGAACAATTGGATGGATATGATTGAAATCCGTGCCAGCGTAACGTAGTGCTCATCGTACTCGCCCGTGACTCGACACTCGAAAGGTGTGTGTGGCTCGATTTTCACCGCTGTCTCGCGACTGCCAATTTCATTCCTCCACTTTTCAGCCTTGTCATGGGGCAGTGCTCTTCAGATTTCGAAGCAGCTCAAATATACCAGCAGCTTACCACCTTGCGTAGACTGCTTTGCAACTATATAGTCATTTCAAGCATGCAATAAAGGTTTGCCATTGTTTAAACACAGGTGGTGGCGCGGCGCGGACGGTCAGTGCCATAATTCCAAGACTGGTCCTTCACGCGCACAGGAGAAGGTCCTCAACCTTAACGACAGTTGGTCTCTCTTCGTATACGGACGCCCGAAATTACCGGGCGTGGGTGCCTTTGAAACAAGGGAAGACAGAAAGCGGCGAGAAATGATAGACAAAATAAAATACCGTTTCCGAGCGTACTATAAACGACCGTGTACCGCCTCTTATCCCAGGTTTCTCGGGTATAACGTTGATGGAAGCGGTGGGAGAGGGCAGGTGCAGGGACTATTAGTGCATTAAACCCCTATTACTGCTTCTCCCCTTGGGCATTGCACTATTCTTTTCGCCAGCAGCAGGAAATGGGACGCGCTTCTGGAAGATGCTGCTTTTTAAAAAGCGACCATCGGGTTTCTTCGCATTAAAGCATGAGCCGCTGCTAGCGGGTAAAGAGCGCCACGCTTTTTTTCTTTTTTCGGCAAAAATGGGAGCGCGCCCGTCAAGTGCGTAAGTTATCATGACTGATTATATGAAAATTATTCCGAGGCTCATGATGATGATGATGATGATGACTGCAGTTTTTATGGCGCACGAGCAACTATAGTGCGCCGAAAGAGTGATATGTGTGGCAAGTTAAACCTATATACCAGTTAAAGTAAAACCAAATTATCTTACAAATTAAGATGTAAATCGCAGTAAAAGGAAAGTCATACACTTATGAAGCATTGAAGAACAGCCGATAGCCTTCGAAAAGTTGGAAGTTCTCATGAAGGGTAAAAGAGGTTCATCCCCGAGCAATATGTAGGGCGGGGTGGAAAGGCACTTGATAGAGATAAAATTCTTTAAAATTACGACGACGGTGATTTTCGTGCAATGGGCATGTGATTAGAATGTGTACTACAGAGAGTTGCTCCCCGCAGCGTATGCCGAGTCTCACATCCCTTTCTCGGGGAAACACCGCTGCAATAGATGAACGTAAAAAAAAAACAGCGTTCAAATTTGAAACAGGACAATTCTAGTCCTTTTAGGGTGCGTATGCGTAGCCATGACAACCATTAGTCCCTTTCGTTACTAAGCGCTCAGAGGTTTACGCGAAGTTTGTGGGCTATATTTGCTAGGGAGAAAGTTCGAGGGTCAGTGAACTAAGATGGGGGAGTATATACTTGGAATCCAGGGGACTAGAAGCTGGAATTGCTCCTCAATGTAGTCCCTTTTTGTTCATTGGAGTGTGCACGGAATATCACAATGGGAGAGCGCTGGAGTCTCAAACCCCGCACTCGAATTTCACCTGCAGGTTCTCCACCTGTGACAACAACGCGCGCTCTCGTATTGATATACTAGTGCACCATATAGTTGCAAATGCAAAGCAACCATGACGCGTATAGGAGGACCGCAAGCTGCACGTGACTTTCACGGTGCTTTCTGAAATAGTGCAGCTCTCAGAAGTCAGGGACTCATGGATGACGACGAGGTTATAGACAAGTCTGTATAGCACACCACCCTCAGCATATTACAGGATTTGCCGGTGCATCCATGAACGGCAACATTGCGTACACGCGCAGACAAAACACGTTTCCGTGAAGGTACAATCTGTTGTTAGTTGCAACAATAGTTTTTTTTTTTTTTGCTTCAGCCTTCTGTCTCTTCTCGCAGAAGGTACACCCGTACAGCTTCCGGTAATTGTGCGTTCGCCTACCGCTGCCGGTTCCAATCTCAACCTTTTCTTACGAATCACTCGCGACCCATGTTCTTATAAGGCCCAGGAAAATGAATCTCATATGGTGTCCTTCACTGTGTCAGAACTCGAAACGCTCGTGTTATCGCGAAAAGGTATTAGCAGTGGGATTCGAACCTGGCACCCTCCGATTTGTGGTCAGATGTCATATCTATAGCACGACGTGACATGACGTTCTTTCTCTGAGAACGACTACAGCATGGTGCAACTGCACTCTAAGAAAAAAATGAGTAAAATGGGGAGTAATTGCAGCTTCTAATCCCCCAGACTGCAATTACTCCCCATTTTAGTCTCCAAGCCCCGACGTTTACTCCCCAGGACTGCAAATCATCACTGAACTTCGCAAATCATCTTCCTAATGCAACAGTCTACGTATATATGTGCTCTTGGTCAATTTGATGGCATAAAGCTGTACAACTCAGCCAACGTAGCAATTTTCCACCCACTCAGAGTAAGAAACAGTTAGCTCTTCTTTCTTCGCAAATTGTGCCCCATGTACGCCGCCAGATTTTATATCACTCGATATATCACGGTTGATGGTTTGATTTAAAGTATTTTCATGCATGTACACGAATTATGTACATGGGACTCCTAAAACAGAACGTCAAATGCAGTCTCTGCTCTGTGACATTTATTTACTCCCGTGCATTTACTCCCGAAAGGGACTATTTTTTGTGGCAAGGCATTTAGTCCCCCAAAGGAGTAAAATTACTCTATTTCTTAGAGTGTGGTATCATTCGCTCTCCGTCGCATCAAGTAGTACGCCGGCGGAGTAACTCTGTTGTGGTTGACGGAGTACATTTCATGCCGTTCTTATAGGTTAAACACGGGGATTGCCATCCCGTTATCATCTCTCATTTCTCGCTGCTCATGCTCAGCTCACTCGGCACACTGAGCATGAGTGAGCATGCTCATGAGACCAGGCCAGGAACACAGGCAGCTAATATCGTGGCTGAGAACAGGACAAACGAAAAAGGATACAGGTAGTATCTTTATTGAACATTTGTCGTTGAATTAATCGATCTCGTACAAGTCCGTGAAATCGCCCCTCTAACCAGTGAACTGTGGCCAAGAGGATGGTGCTTGCAGTGCAGGAAGCATATCCAGCACACGAGACCACTGCACTGCTTTTTGCCTTCGTCTTTAACCCTTTTCTTTTCGTTTTTGTTCTTTCCAGCGTCAGCTTAGGCTGCACTCGGTATACGACGTGTTTTTTCGTGTGTGTCTAAGTGTCTGGAAACTTGAAGGGAAAAAAAGTCGAGCTGAACGCTTTGCCGACGGTGCAGATTCACTGCTAATTTTACACGTGTCGATGACTGGAGCACGGGGCAGGTTACATTACAGGCACCGTGCGGTGATATTCAGGGCCTTGCCACATTGTCAAACGGGACGTGAGTCATACATGCATAGGAGACATAGGAGGGCGTGCAAAGAATATTGACTACACGCCACGGTCTTTAGGTGTGCATGTAGTGGGGCAGGAGAGAAACTTGCATCCCGAAAGATACGTTTAAGTACAATTTTGAAACCATCAACCGCATAACTTGCATGTCATCGTCATGTCTGTCAAGCTGTGTGGGCGCTTGTGTTCTGGGATGTACCAGAGTGATATAAGGCAATCGATTGGTTTGAAGTGAAGTAAAAAGTTTGCCTCGTCTTTCTCTAGTGCTGTGTAGTAGGCCCTGGTCATGCTTAGCTCAGCCGGGCGGGACAATTGTTCAAAAACCAATTGATCAATATTACAATTCGAGGAATGGGCACCAGTGGTTTATCCAGAATCTCCAGCACGGAGGGGAGCTAGAAAAAATTGGGGGTGGGGGGTCATTATTATAGTGACGTCATTATACCTTAACATATCGTTACCGACATGTGTCTAAAGCTGAAATTGCACCCCCTATAGGGGGTACACAGCTGAAAAAGTTAGGGGATGTCACTGACTATTTAGGGGTGTAGTAGGGGGGTCTGGATAGTTACTGATAGGCAACTGATAGGCAACTGATGGGCACGCCACTCACGAAGTCGGCGTACCGGTGCATAATCTCCTTAGTTTCTCACGCACCTCCTTGCATCACATACCATGTATATATAGTATGCCAATTACAGGGTGCCAAAAAGGCGTTATTCGACGACTCGCACTGTACATGGCCCGCGGCGTTAGGATGTCCGAATATAATCCGTTCCGCAAACATCCATTCATTCATGCTTTCGCCTGCAGAGTAAACTTCATTCAAAGTCGACCTTTCACCCCGTAACTACCGGCGTGAATGAATCTCAATCGAATAATGATATCCTTGAGCAGGGTCGCTATACATAAACGACGGCACCGAATTTTAATCGGCCGCACGGACGGAACAGGTAAAGACGTTGGCCACGCTGAGCTGTCCGAATAAGGCAACACTGATAACAGAAGAGAGTAGTATTATTCTCTCCCCCTGGGCCGTGGAAGCGGCGTCAATTAGGCGCCGGATGCGCTGTCGTGTCTTGAATTTGGATGATGCTCTGAGCAGCTACTGGAAGGAGGCCTGTGTGTGCTTTATGTAGAGCGGACTGTAAGCGTTCTTCGCGACAGCAGTCTTCTGTACGCGTGTAATATAACAAGAAGTGACGCAGAAGAAAGGCCCAAGAAGCCTCTGGTGACTGTTGATTATCAAGCCGCACGGCGAAAGACTGTATATATGTAACTATGTGGGTACCAACAAAAAGCAAGGACTTTTATTTTGGGGTAGGGAGATAATGTAGAATGTAGAATAGAACCTGCTACTCTGCATTCATGGGTTGTTAGTAAATGGTGGCAGGTGCTACCAAAATAACAATGGGGTTCTCCACTTGGTGTGGTGGCGCACACAAATGCATCGCATGCACCAGCATTGACGTGATGCGACACGATTAAGGACTAAGCGGCCAGTATCTCTCCCTTCACTTTTTCTTTGTTGTTGTTGTTGCTTAATGCCTTGACTGATCTGGCAACGTAGTTAGCATTGCGGGACTTACTTCTTCAGCACAGGTCTATGAAGCCGGAATTACTTTCGATGTTATATCCGTATTTCTTCTTGATATCAGCATTATCATGAAAGGCGGCCGCTGACGTTCTTCGTCTGCATGATCAAGCAATGAAACTGAAGCTGAATGAAACTGAATAACCAAGCAATGAAGCTGAAGACGGCAGTCTTTCAGATCATTGCTTGGACGTTGGTGAGACTTAAATGTTGTGCTGTCCTATACTTGTTGTTGAGTCTCTGCAATTTACGCCGGCATTATCATATTTGTGTATTAACCTCAACTGTTTTTGCTATTTGGCAGAGCGTATATATGCAAGCAGCGTGCTCCATACAGAAATCTGGAGCAGCCTTGTACCTGTCTTAGTCTATATAGTCAGATTATTATTACCGTATTTTTCGGTGTATAACGCGCACTCGTGTATAACGCGCACCCCTAAAAACGGGCCGAGTTTGAAAAAAGCGTTACACATGAAACTTTTTCAAATTCGGCCCGTTCTTAGGGGTGCGCGTTATACACGAGTGCCCGTTACACACCGAAAAATACGCTATTAATTATTATTATTATTTATTATTCAATAACGCGAAACAGGCGGGGCACACGAACAGCGTTACCAACACACACTCTTACATCGTTTACGCTTCTAGCATTATTCCTATCTTAATTACATTCAGATATTGTTTATGTCTTTATGTAAGTATTGATGTAGATCTTGCAAATATTCCTCGACCCCGATACGCTGCTGCACGCCCACTCCCTCATGTATTGGTCCAATGGCCCTTTAGCGGTATAAATAAATTAATAAATAAATATGCGGGACCCAACACCAGCGCATGCGAGTTTATACAATTTGATGAGTTAGCATGACACACGCACGCAAAGGCAGCCAAGTAAGGGCTTGGGGTGCTCGACGGCTGTTTTATAGATAAGTACGTAACATGGAAACGAAAGAAGAAATTGAACTTTTGTATCTGCACAATGCGTCCGTGCGTAACAAGTTTACACAACTCTAAACATCGTAATCGTCCTTGTGCCCGTCTACTTTCGCGCACCACCTGGTAGTCATATCTACCCTAATCAGGGAAAGAGAGATGAAATTAAGTCTGAGCTGGACTAACATCCGACAGCGCAGAAAGCGAAATAGAAAAAAAGAGAAAAAACAGACACTCTCGGAGCGTTTCCGCGTTGCACTGCGTCAACCACCTCGTTTCCAGAACCTCAAGGCTTTTAAAAAATGAACAAGGTTATAGAACGAGGACGTGGGCCTCCAGCTACATTTCATACTTCCTTTCATGATACGAGGCAGTTTTGAACGCCTTCGTGCAGTTGTCGGCAATTCGTATTGTACAGCCTATCGGTATTGTTAGTCGCGGAGCCAGAAGTATCCGCACAAAGTGAACCGCTCCTCGTAGCAATGCACTTGCATTTGGGGCCAGCTTTACCTTCAAGGCGTCTTTTGCGGCATTGTCACAACTCCTGCGATTTTTTAAAATTTATTTTTAGTCACGCCCTCCAGTGGATGTTTCAGAGAATCATTGACACTCAAATGTCCAGGCAGCACAACATATTGGCCCAATATTGAGTGGGTATCTGCAGTACTGGTCCAATATTAATCCAGTATCGGTATGGCGGATATCTAGCCAATATTCGGCCAAGATGATGCGCTGCTTCAGTTAAAAATGGACGCGTGATGTCTCTAATAACTTTAACCCATACGGATGAAGTACGTGAATCCCTGCCCCGTCGCGGTAGCTTCGACAACGGCAGTGAGCACAGTAACGTAATTGTTATTCACACTGTACTGTGCTGAACAAAAGTTTAGGGAACGCGCGAGCGATGGGTGTATCTTCTCCTCGGCGCGACACCCTAGCGGCAGGCGGAAGCGGGCTCGTCCATTCGTTCAGGGGGGGGGGGAGTGCGCCGATAGCGACGCCAACCCAAACCACTTCGCAAACCAACGCATTCAAACGATACCGAAACTATGGTGTATCGCAACCAGCGCACTCGTCAAGAGGCACACAGCACCAGAAAAATAATAGACCTCGTATTGCCTACTGTAGTGTGGGACAAGCGTAAGCTTGCCCACATCACGCTTCAAAAATAAAGCGCCACCTGTGGCACGCAAGGGCTCATGGGAACTTACAGGGAACTTAAAGCATTACGAGACGGCCAGAGGCGGAGGTAGAAGAAGAACAACAACATTCCCGGTGTGCGCAGTAGCGGCGTCAGCCGAGGTAAACCATAACCGACGGAGACGACGGCGCAGTGTCCCTCAAAGTTCCCATGCTGCTTTGCGCCGCGCGCTTGGTGGCGCTCGCATCTTTGTAAAATCGTCTGAATCGTCAGAGCGTTCTGAATTTAAGCTTCTTGCTTTCCAATGGACGCGAAACACGTGCTGTCAAGAGGCACACGAGGAACACGCCCAGAAAGCTGAATGTCCGCGCCTGTTGATTTACAGCCCAAAATACAGCAACAACAACAGCAACATGATGAGAATACCACGGGATGGTATCCTAGCCCCACTGCAAATGAGTCAGAACGAGTACAAGACTCTCCCGCTTTGGGCTGCCTCGATTTACTGCCTGACATTCAGGAACATAATTGCGATTTAAGTGAATTTTTAATAGGGCAACGTCATTACCACACAAGAACTCATATTTTACCATTTTTTTACCGCTTTCACCCACAGTTGTGCCAAAAAACGTCGAACCAATCAGTCAACGAGTACAGGAGAAGGACGGCTATTGCGAATACCGAACGGAAGTGGTCGCGATGAAGTCCTGAACTCTTTACCAAATTTGGTCGCGCATGGTTCCATAGCATTAAATCAACGACAAAACAAACGCTCAGAAACACACGAAGATGCAATCCTTGACGTAATGAATATAATGAACACCAGTAGGGCAACTTTTGACAGTTATCACGAATTACACCAGCCAGCACACCGCATCCTGGCTGAACCGTAACAGTTTATAGCAGCCCGTTAACTATATAACATCTGACTTATTAGTGACTTACTTATGGACTAATTACAGCTGTGTGTCCACGCATATTGATTGCGCTTATTTGCGTTCCATTACGCTGGCACAAATTTTCTCAATGGTCTTGGAACGCTACGTAAACGTAGAAAAAAATTAATGAAAACGAACCCAAACAGACAGACAGACAACAAGCACTATTGCACCGCTCGCCTCTAACGCTACTCGACCGCGCATTTTCTCAGTTGAGTTCCTTTGTTCCCACCAGGTCCTGTGCTATTTGGTAAGAAAACTTGCCTCGAGGGTCTCTGCTCCTAAAAGTTCGTCCCCTTGGCGCTCACACACACACACACACATATACACACTCACTCCCACACGCAACAATCAACCCTCCCTCGTTTTTCTCTTACACGAAAAAGAAAAATTACAATTGGACCAAAACAATGAGCTGCTACCCTTCCACTTGGGAAGATAAAATTGCAGCTCTGGAACAAAAACATAATAGCATAGAAAGCGCCTTCTGGGCAACAATAAAAACAGAAGGGGGTGTACTTTTTCTCTCATTAATTCTTCTATTATATCTAGCCGCTCTGGCTTCCTCTCCTTCAGAGAGTACGCAATTTTGGATAGAATGGCAGTCTGCCTTATTTCATAACGCTTGTCAGGCTATCTTTCTTCGTTATTTCTTTTTTTCTACTTCATTACACGTTTCCTTACGAGGGGTGGCTCCTATAGTAGCGCTGCATTCTTGACGAGGAGCTGTCTGCTCGAGAGCTTAAAATTAGGCAATTACGGTAATCAGGGACTATACGAAGAAGACCTTTACGATTTTCCGCGGAGTAGGCCTGCCCTGGTTTTGTTGTAGAGGGACAATACAAAGCAAGGAGACTCGCGCAGGCCGGACAGAAGCCCACGTGTATACAGAATGTCACTGATGGCAAATAGTGAAATTGGAGACAAATCCACCGGGTCATGCAGCTGAGGAATAACTACAAGGTACTGACGTTTCGGAATAATGCGATAAAGTCTCATTAATCGTGTTCAGAGCTTATTTCTTCGAAGTCGATTCTTTCTTAAAAATTCTGACGTCTACGTGGATCCAATATCCGTCCTGAATTTACACTGTTTAAGTAGCTCGTGGAGAACTGGTGTGCAAAACTGCGGTTGGAATATGCGGGAGATCACTGTTTCAAGTGAAGGCCTCTGTCAAAAATTCGAAATACCAATGAAACGTGACTGCTATTTTTTTTATTTTGTCCTTGCTGTTTTTTTTCCTCTTCTTCTTCTTCTTAGCTAGACACATCATTTCCATATCGATCAGTTTGTCGATACCAACACCTCGGAAAGACCACTGAGCTCACCATGTAAACTTCCGTGAATTAACTTGGTTCCAAACAGTGTTACTAAAAAGTTAATACCGTCCAAACGTATGACCCAAACTACAACCAGAGTAGCCCTGCGTGTTGTTATACATACCCCACACAAAAAAAAAAAGGAAAAAAAAAGCAGCAGCGCGCAACAGATGGCTGCCGGGAGGGAGAAACTCCGGGGAAGACCTGGCCGGAGCAGCATGGCCAACTCCCTGTTCTAGTTTAGAGTTGAAAAAAATAAATAAATAAAAAATTGGAACAGAGAGACAGAACATCGATTGTCTTTCGCACAGCCTCCGCCGTAGTTCTTTGGCTATATAGCGATAGCAATTTTCTCCGGAGGTACGGTTTACCGGTACCTCTCTTTCTCCTATTTTCTTTGAGGACACCGGTTTCATAGAGGTGTGGAGCGTAGATTGCTAGCTTTGCGCGGGGTGGGAGGGTCATCCCGTCGCATTTCAGCCTACCTACCTATATATTCTCTATGCGATAGGGAAAGTTGTTATTGCATAGCAGAAGAAAAACCCCTCCAACTGTTCGGGGGTCTGCTTCCCTCCTTCGTTATTTGCAGTGAATAGGTTTTTCCTCTTTTTACACTCTCTGCTATACTATTGTTCATTCGTCTATGTGGTTTCTTTTCACGCGATCCAGAGTGATCGCGTTGCCCATTCTCGCTGATTGGTTTGCCTTTGCGCTTCACTCAGTTACTGTCAGCCGTCGGGGCACTGGCTGGAAGTTTTCCTTGGGTTGCCCTCAAACGTTATGTGGCAAACGTAGGCGCTATTCCTCACGAAGCTGGCCAGGACCGGTGATCACTTCCCAGCCATATAAAGCGGTCAAACAGTTAGAAAGTAATGCCAGCACCACCCCATCTTCCCCTTTAGTTGGCCCCCGTCTGTTCTTGGTATATATGGTGTCTCGGTTGCATTTGTTTCGGTTTTCCCGTTGGGTTTTCACGTTATTCTTGCAATTTCTCTTCTAATTACCCCATCATCATCAGCGTCTATTGTTGTTGTTGTTGTTGTTGTTGTCTTCTAATTACGTGTACTGGAGTAGCCTGTCTGTACTTTGCAGGAATCTCATCTCAGTATTTTTCTTTTTGGATCAATCATTCACTCAATATCCTCACTTTTTTAACAGCTTCGTCTTCGGAAAGTAGCATGCCCCCTGGGTAAATTGATGCAAAATATTTTTTCGTCATATGTCAACCATTCACTTGAAACCCATGAGGTGCCCGTAACGCATTACGATATTTAAGCCAACATCCACATGCGTCCGAACCTGAAGACACGCGTGCTGGTGAAACTGATGCAAAAGAGCTGTCTCTGTTCGAAATATCGGCGAGTAGCCACCTAACAATTCCGCTTCTATTCTACCCTCACCACATCGCTAGATGTTCCGCTCTTCGATGTGGATACTACATTGGAGTTCAACCAGACATTGTTGGTGCATCCGTTTCTCAGTCTAGTTTAGTTTAGTTCAGTTTATTTGCACCAAAGCACGATGCTGGGGGGACTGTGCAAAAAGCAACAGGACGGTTTCTCCCCACACGTAACCACGAGAAGGAACTGCAACGTTCGAAATATATTGTATTGATCTTTTTTTTTCTGCTCACATTCGTGTCTCATAATAATTATTTTCATAGTTTTAATCAAATAATAAAACAAAAGTTATCCTGCAACGCTCGAGAGGCCGTTCTTATAGGTTGAACACCACTGTAGAGGACGACATAATGTCACCATCACTACGTTTGCATGTCATATACGCTGGGAAGGGTAAATCCAGTGTTAAACAATGGGACGTCATTCGTGGAAAGAAGAATGTTTCCTCCCCCACGCTTCCGGTGACAAGGCCACGTAAATAGGGAACATACGCACACAATAAAAAAAAGCTCTCTTCCTGGGTGCAGCTAAACACCCTCCGCGTGGCTCCTCCTCCCCCGGAAAGCGAGAAAATATATAGATATAAAAAAAAGATGTTCACGGTCCACGGCACAAACGAGACATCATCATAAAACTGCAAACACACGCGCATCAACCTTGCAGGTAACTAGTGAGCTCTTCTTGTGTGGACGACGGAGATCGGACAAATCGCTGGTACTCAAATGAGCATCATCGTCCGAACTGTCGCGTTTTTTTTTTTTTTTCGTTTTTGCGGTTTCAGTGTGCGCCATTGCAGTGTGAAGTAAAGCCCTGTATTGAATGAGAACCAGTTGCAGTACTTCTACTTTTTTTCGTATTGATAGTGTACGCGACACAATGACCGTTTGGTAGCAACTATTATGACAACACAGCGATCACCAATTCTACTGGGTTGTCGTAATGCGCGCACAAAGCCAACCCTTCCCTCTTTGTTCGTTTATCGTTCTTCCTGAAAGAATAACCGATCTCTATACTATAGCCCAACCAGTAGATATAAGCAGTCGTACAAAGCACCATTAAAGAATGGTCCCTAACATTTTTTTTTTAACCAATTCTGCTTTGGCCAGTCCGTGCTTTGTCGCGACTTACGCATACGTTTTTCTTTATTTTTTTTATCACCACCACCCATCGCAACTTGCGTCCAAACTGTGCATGGCTAACGAATGGGTTATACAACTACTACCAATAAGTTGATAAGTAAATTTAAAAAATTAACTACTACCAATACTTTGGAAGGCACAGATGTCCCTTTCGATCAAACCTTCCCCTATCACTATTCAGCCTTGTAGCAATAATGGTATTTACCCGTGTTCGATTATGAATCTGCTGCTTTTTTTTGTACACTGGCTTCTAAGCGCGTATTAAATACACTTGGTGTCATTAAATAAATTAAAAATAAATAACACAGACCGGCCACTATGGCGTCGCTCATGATCGGCTTATCCGGTGACGTAAAGCCACAAACTATCAAGGAGTTATCAACAAATTAATTATTATTAATAAATTAACTCATTTCATGTTTGATAAACAACTAGTACCTTAAACATGGGACCCTTCAGTCCACCGATCTGTTCGTATTTCTATATCGTGACACTATCTCTCTGGCTCTCTGTATTAAAGCAAGACCGAGACGCGTTTTCGTGTTCCGTCAAACAATATACACAACAGAAATGGGGTACCACAGTATTACAGCAGTACTATACTACAGTATTAAGCACGCCGTGGAGGCTGTGAGAGGTACACGGTGAATACCCATTCCCTGGCAACGAAACGGCTGTTAGAGAAACATAGCAGATGTCTGCATACTTGCGAAGCGCCCTCATTAATGTAGCGCCGATAAAAATAAGCAGGGAGAAGTTCGTTAGAGTGTCCGAGCGAACTCCGCGGGGGGAAGCGCTTCACAGCTGTTGGCCGCTGGAGAAATATCAGCCTCACGTTAGATATCTGTCATGAGAGCATGATCGCGCCATAGAGATTATACTTCCGTGATCGCGAACTTTTAATTCCCCTGAAAATTTTGTTTCCGTTTTGCATGAGCCGTGCGTTTCATGGACGCATTCTTAGCACGTCTTTTTCTTCTTCCTCTGGATGATGTCTGCATTGAGATCCTAGCGTCGACGAAGGAGGTACAGGGGTTCTCGAAAAGGAATATCAGAATACGTACACCCAAGCAGCACACCACATTGCCCCAATATTGACTAGACATATGGCAATACGATATTGATCCAGTATCAGTATTACCGATGACCGGCCAATATTGGGCCGAGATGTTGTATTGCTCGGGTGCACCTAAACAGTTCGAACACTATATGACATCAGATATTCTTCAGATAGACCATTCTTCATTTTGCGATGTTTATAGACGCAGCGAAGCTTTCCTGCATCTTCACTGAAAATGTCCCGGAAACAACGGCCTGCGCACTTCACCACGGTGAGACTTGACGCACGACCTCCACATATGGCCTATACTTCTCTCTCCGCCTATACTAATGCAAGCATAACACCGAGAACTCTGGTAGTTGGTGGCCTTTCATCATGACGTAATCAGAGCACATATAACTAGGGAATGACTTTTTCGGGGTAAACCCGATTTCTCCCTGAATTCCGTTCACTATGAAATCCTCAAGTGACGTTTCCACCGAAGACGAACAAAGGTCACCACGCGCAACACATGCAAGAATGGGTCAATGGTTCCCAGAAATATACCCATGTGTGTCAGCACTGTCTATGCCTTCGGAGATTAGTGCTGGTAAATCACCACGCACACACACAAAAAGGATTAGGAAAGGACTTTCGAAAAGACAAGAGGAGATACAGAAAACACCCGAACGCACAATTATCTATCGATTTCTCCCCGAATTTTTAAATTTTAAAATAGCCCCCCCCCCCCCCTCTTTTCTGAATCTGAGAAAGACATTTACCCTGCAGAAGTCACTCCCTACATATGACAAGGACCGATACAGACAGGGACAACGCTGGTCGAGAGTTGTCCTTGTCTAACCCTGGTCCTTGTTATTCCTGCATTATGCGCGTTGTCATGATTAACATAACCATGTTCAGGAGTATTTGCACAGTAGAAGGCACGAGTAGAAACATGATTGAAAAGTGTTCACAAATTTTAAACGCGCTTTGAATTTCTCGTGAACTACTTTAACTTCAACGCGTGTTTGTGTCGTTCCTACACGGAGCTTGTCTCCGCTCTATGTCTCTCCGTTCCTCAAAATGTGCTCGCAAATTCATACTGTTTAGCGAAGCCAACATTTCCCTGCACTGCTCATCTGCCCTTGTCACTCCCGCAGCACCTCCAACGCTCGTAACGAGCACATACCCTCCGACGCAATAAGCAAAAACGAGCACCGAGAGCCAATTGCAGCCAGAAACAGCCTCGGGCGAACACCGGACTTCAAAAGTGCAGCTCTGAATGGCCGGAAGGGCCTCAAGGACGTGCAACAAGATTGCGACGAACGAGCATTTGCAGCAGCAGCGTTGTTACACTTGCTACTGTTTCGGCGGCGGCCCTCTTTCCTTCCCCATTATTTCGCGTGAGATTTCTTTCTTTTTCGGCTGCTTCAAGTGGGAGGGAGTAGAAGCAGGACGTAGGTTTGGAGTCCGCCAGGAACTGTGCCCAAGGAAGCCGATGGCTCCGAGATAAAAAGTTACTCTGATGATGTTGCGTCTTCGACAGCGATGATGACCGCCTCTTTGGAAGACTGTCCGCCGTTTCCTCGAGTTCCGATGAATTTTGGCTGCGTTGTCAATCAAAAGGGTCGCTAGTGCAGCTCCGATAGCGATGGGGTGAATATTTTGCCTTTTCCTTCTACGTGGTTGTTCAGGTCAAATAGGAAGTATGTCGGGAGGTGAGGTACATGTATATACCACGTGTGTCTTGCGTAAGAGTGTATTCAACACTTGTCCGCAGCAGTTTGTCGGCCGTCAACACGGACCGCTATCATCCGTTTATGTGTTGTGTTTGCACAAGGCAACGTGCGTCCACCTTTTATGTTCTGCCACACCCCTCAAAAGTTTGAAAATGGCAAGAAATGCTGTCACCGTTTTATCAAACAATTATAAAGAGCAAACAAGAGAGTTGCCGTACGGATGTTGTAGGTAACATATTAACATCACCGGGAGATTGTGGCAGACACGGACTCGGACACGAGACAGACAGACAGACAGACAGACAGACAGACACACACACACACACACAAGAACTTCAAAAGACGGGGCTCAAGTAGAAACTCATTCTGTGCGTCGTCCTGTTACATTATTGTGTCTGCGTTGTCTCGTGTCAGAGTCCGTGTGTGCATGAAGTTCAAAATGACCTCACCCATCGCTCTCTACCGAAGAGCAACACCGTAACCATAACTCTTGCAAATCAATGTGTTCAGTCACCGGCTGCTCAATCTGGAATACAACAACAACAAATACATGTAGTGACAATTAATGAGAATATTTGCAACTTAATACAAGGCAAGAGGACGAAATCCAAGTAATTTCCTGCTCCACACCCATCAACAATATGCTTGGGAGCTGCCCGGCCATGCCGCCAGGGGATCATGATGCTGCCTACAAAAGTCCCTGTTTTCAAACCCTTTCATCCTACCCTAGTGCGCTGAAAACTCGTCGTCAGCGAAAACTTCAAAAAGAGGGCAACAACCCTTTCATTCACCCTGTATTGACGTCCATCATGGCACCGATACGAGAAGACGTCGCTTCAAAAATGAAACACACGACACAACACAAGTCGATACCCGTTTCTGCCACTCTCACGCAAAGGGAAATTCCGCCTTCTTACGTACACCTGTTGCATCGAGCAGCGTGAGAATGGTGCGGTCGCATGACTTCCTTCGAGGCGTCATCGGCGGGAGGGGCGTTGCTCGCCGCAGGGGACCGGGTCTTGACCCCGAGAGGCGACGGAGCGCACCGGAAGAGGCCGCCGTCGTACTGGGGACGTCTTCAATGAAATTGCCTTTACGTTCGCCGTGATTACAGCACCTGTTGCGTGTGTTGTGGGGTTGCTTCGTCGACTGCGTTGCGACGTGCGGCAGGGCATGATACGATCAACTAGATGACAACTTACGGGTCTAGAATGTCGATGCGCTCCCGCGAGTCGTGGTATTGACTTACGGGGCACGTGCAAGCGATCTACTGAGCGCTGCCCCTGCGCAGGTTCAGACAACGAAACAAATAGGGATATTCGTCGAGTGTCATACTCATATAGCTTGCTCTTGCTATGTGTCCCGTAGTTTGTTTGAACGTGTGGTAGACGTCGAGGATATGGTTGTGAATACGAGGTGGCCATCGAACATTTGTGGCAAACGTGATGCAGGTTTGTTAAGAGCCGCACGAGGGTGCTCAGTAATGCAAAATGAGGGTCCCTTCAATGTTCGGCAAGCGCTGAAGAACTCTGATAAAGCTGTAGCTTTAATGGGTGACACCTGCTCCAAGGCGAGACAACGCATCCTGGTGTCTGCACTTCAAAACGTGCGCGGACGAATATTCAAAGGGCTTGTGATTTAGAAAACAGCTAATTGAGTGCAGACAATTGTCTTTCTCCGAATCTCCGTCTACAGCACAAATGAAAAGTCAAGCCTCTTGTAAAGCGAGCTTCACCTAACAGCCTTAAATACTGCTGAGAAAACAGCTTTAAGAGACTGAGTGTTTCCTCTGGTTGTCTCATGTACAGAATGCCCCACATTCCATTGCACTGTCGCGCAATTTTATCATCATAAATTCTGTAATCAGTAGAGGATATTATTCGCGAAAATGTGATATTTCTATAGTTCAGCGAGTTCTATGTCTACGTAGCAGCTGTAGGCAGTTGCAACACTGTACTTCGAAAAAAAGAAAAAAACAAAGCTCCCCATACCGATCATACTTTTAAATAACCTACTTCTCTGCATCTTTCTTTTCTTCCTTTTTTTTCCTTTTTGTTTTTTTACATATCCCCTCATTCAATGTCTCAATGAAATTTAAGAACCCGATTTTGCAAACGCAAATAAGCGTGCCGCTATCTTGTTCGAATATACACCAATGGAGCGTTTCACGTTTTCTCTGAACAAGCTTTCATGTGCAGTCTACATTTCTGCAGGTCTGAATGCATGTAGGATGCTACATGAAGGCTTATGCACAGTAACCCACAGGAAGCTTCATCGTTTCATATTCATTGTGTCTGTACCATTGATGTTGAGGACGTAGCTTCATTTTCGACATCTCGCGGAAAGGTCCTAAGGAAAGAAAGGAGTAAATTGGAGAACAATTTCAGCATGTAGTCCCCTAGTTTGCAGTCAAGCCACTTTTTACTCCCCTGACCCTGAAATTTACTCCGCCGCACTGCAAGTAGTCCCCAAGCTTCGCACAAACTTCCGCGCATTTCGTCCCGAAAGGGACTAATTGCTCATGGTTCTGAGTTGTGACAATGCATCTTACTCTCTAAAACGACTAAACTCACCCCCTCACCCCTTTGTTTTCCGTAATGTTGCGATTTAAGAGGGTTTCCTTAAACTCCGTTCCTCTTCCATAACACCCAATCTCTTCCGCGGCTTATGTCAACTACCTGTACCACCATTTACACAACCACCTCCGCAATGCGACCAACGTATAAACAGCAGTAGAGGAGGAGAAAGAACAAAAGCCTCTGGGCGAGGGGACGAAAAGTCGCTACCTGAATTACAGCGCGTATACAGAAGCCAGAATGGCGAAAGCAAGCGCTTACGCCCTGTCTTTCAACAACAACCGGCGTCTCCAAGGCTATGCTGCCCTGCATGCGTCTCTTACAATATGTCAGAAAGAAATGTGCGGCGTGGCTCCCTGGAAGAGAATGAAACGCAGAGTCGTAAGAGGGCGAGAATGACGACGAACTGTGAAATTAAACGGTGCAGAGTGACGAGCCGCACTGTGATTACGTCTTGCGATACGTCACGCCCTCCTGAAATTAAACGGCGAGAATGGGGTGCAGTATGAAAACCGACGGGTTGAATGTAGGTCTCTCGCGAACTGTGAAAGGGAACTTCTTTTCTTTGCTTATCTCGCCGATGCAAGAAAAAAAAAAGAAAAAGCTTTTCCTCGAAGGAAAACTTTTATACCGCAAAGTGAAACTAGCAAAGCTATTTGTTCGCAACGGCATATTAAGTTTCGGAGAGATTGAGTAGTTTGCTTTGAACGGTATATGAATTATGGTTATTCTGGGCAGAAAGACAGATATGGGTCTTACTCGTGCGCCAGATCGCCTGTGCTCCATAAAGAGACGTGTACCTACTTTGATACTTCGCATGGCGTATGATAGGATATCGGATTATGTCGGTCTGTTTAGGGGGGCTCTGATGACGGAATTGCAGTTGGACAACATACGCACAGAAGCTGTTGTCATCTTGACAGTCGCATTCCTGCGTGGATGTTCACTACACTCTTAAAACATAACTTTACTGCATAACGTTTTCCTACATTCTTAAATAATGAGCTTCACGGCATAGCATCGCAGCTTCACCGCATGGCCAATCATCATCCCGAACGACATTCTTCTTTCCCCTGATTTGCTAAAAAAAAACGAGGGGGGGGGGCGTACGCCATTTTTGTGGCATTATGCAGTTCATAATTGCCACAAAATGGCGTACGCCCCCCGTTTCGATCAAATCAAGAGAGAGAGAACGTTTGAGGCTCTTGTTTTTAGCGTGTGACCAACCATCCTGAATCACATCGTTCTCTCCCTTGATTTGTTGAAAATCTGTGACATTTATGCAGAATTGCGTTGATTACGCATTCTGACCTGTTCGCGGGGAATCGTAGCAGTGAGCAATCGACAGCCCTTACGGTTTTGTATGAAACACAGAAACACGTTCCGCATAGAAGAAGAATCCGAACGACGCATAATCTCACGCAGTATCACGTTATATCCGTAGCAGGAATTCAGCGACAGCGGTGATGAAATCTGGCGGGGTCATATGTTTGTTGTCACTCGCGAACAAAGGGGCTTTCCTGTTAATCATCTTTCCCTCTGACACGGTGACCCCCTTAACGCGTTTCTCCATGGAGCCGTCGTGTCGTCTTCCGATTCGTATATACGTGAACGCCAGCTTCGGTTATTGACGAGCCACCCATAGCAGAAATACTCCTGCCTCTCGGGATAGCAACGCAAACTTTCGATGCAAATTTTGCCGGTGGTGCAATGTCTGCGGCACAGACGTTCGAGGTAAAGTAAACATCCGTTTCATCATTCCATCCGCACTCGTCACCAAACATGTCAGGATGGTGGAGCAAGAGGCTTGCGTCAGATGGCGCTCTTGCCGTTCCAAATGAGTGCCACTTTCTCATTTTCGCTTCCACGAATGTGCGTTACGCAATTAGTCGCTTGATCCAGTATGCCTCTCAATATTTCCTGTGATTCTGGTGCACCGAAAATCTCATTGTGGTGGCTTTGCTGAGACACGGAAGCGAATCATATGTAATCCCTCTTCCAAGCCATTTTCTGATGTGCCGACTTTTTTTCATCTTCCTCTCCCTCTTTGCTCTCTCCTCCTTTTTTCTCTCTCTCTCTCTTCACCCACCCCCGCGTCCCTGAATCACCTGGACCGTGTCGTTCAGTTCGGCGACAGCGCGAGAGATGGCGCTAGGTGGATTGCCGTCGAAAAACTTCGCCAGGCGTTCCACAGCGGCTCCCTGGGGCTGTTTTTGGAACTTCGAGCGCAAAATCGAAACCAGAACCTAAGGCCTTCCGTCAAATGCTACAATTGAGATTTTGCATACGAAAGCAATAGCGTAAAGCTTAAGGGGGTCATCGTATTGCTATGCATCGGTAGGACGCTTAAAATACATCAGCTACTCAGGAGAATAACTTTACGCGCATTGTACCTGCTGTGATTCGTTATTTGTTCATACGAGAGTAATCGAAAACGTAAAGATCGTTTAGCCTAAAACAAGAAATAAACATTTTATTACATAACGATAGATTTTTCTAACACGTAGTACCTTAATATATTTCTCCACATAATCACCACCTTGATTGAAGCATTTATTATTTCTGTTCGCGAGCTTCAAAATTGTGTGTTACATTCTTGTAGCCGCCCACTGCCAGTTCATTTAACCAATTGTTGATTGCAAGCTGCAATTCGTCGTCACCGCTAAAACATTTTCCACCCAGGAACTTTTTAAGTTTAATAAAATTGCGAAAATCGCTCGAAGCAAAGTCTGGCACTTTACAGTGGATGAGTGTATACGTCCCACCCAAAACTACCGAGCAAAGCATGGCTTGTGTAGCAGCAGCAGCATGAGGCCATGCAGCATGCCGTCGAAAAGAATAATGCCGCGCGAAAGGTTTTTACCGATTTTAGATGGCTTGCAGTGGCCTTTTGAGGGTCTCGCAGTTGCATAAACGGTCTTTTTGCTTCTGAATTAATCCCGGAATAGTTCATAGTCCGTTCAGTACAACTACTGCCAACAGTCCAGCAGACGAGATCAGACTCCCCGTACAACCTGGCAACATGTGAACGAAATCTCATTTTTAATGATAGCGCGCGTAATCATCTCTGAAAGTAGTGATGAAAGAGGAACATCTTAGCAGCCGTGCTGATCTCAACTAGTCCTATAGAGACGCGCTTCCCCAACTTCCACATGCACGTCCAAACTCGGATAAAGCGCGACAAGGACCCACTTACCTTCATCGCGCAAGACGTACAAAGGTAAAGTACCCACAAGCTCAAAACACCAGTCACCCAGTGTGCGCATAATAACAGGTAACGAGAAAGGAAACAAAGAAAGAAAACTCAGGCTACCTTAACTGTCAAGTCCTTTGAATGTCATGCACTCATTCTACCTGCCATGATAGACTGTGGAATTGTTACGCGGTCTATAAATTACTTAGGGCGCAGTCTTCATCATTCATGCCCGGTCATTCGACCTTTGCGGCTGAAAGGGAACTTCATTTACTCGCCCTTCCATTGTTTCCTGTGGGATCGACAGATGACCATAACCTTGACCCTACCTGGACCCAGCCTTTAGCACTGTATCGCCGTGTCTGTTGAGCTGTGCTTCATGCCATTTTGTGTGTCTTCTTTCTTCTCTAATTTGTGTGTGCACGGTTATAGCCTTAATAGCAACGCATGTACAATTTCGTTGTTCAGCCGTGCTCGTTTCTTTTTTCCTTTCGTTGGCCTCGCATACCTTAACACGCCTAATGGGTCTGTTGCGTAACTAGGGTCACTGACCTGTCGTGTCGAAGCAAGACAGGGGTGCAATAAAAAGTCAATGGCGTTTCCTGTCACAAAGCAGTGATGGAAAGTACTTTAAGCTCCAAGTACTCAAGTACTACTATAAGTACATTTCTCAAATGCTATTACTGTACTTAAAGTGCACTTCAATTTGTGTACTTTATACTGTACTGTACTTTAAGTGCTTTCCTTCTGCATTTTCCTTTCAAGTACTCAAGTACCAAATTCGCAAAAGTAACGCAAAGCTTGGTCGCAAAATCATGTCTTTCGGTTCATATTAATGAGTCAACTTTAGACAATCCATGTTTTATAACTAGCACTTGGCAAAAATGCTAGCTAAAAGCTTTCTAAAGATAACAGTCGAAACATAATTATCTCACCTTTTATCACTACCAAGTGTTGAAATGTCCAGCGATACAATCTAAATTTCTAATGTACTTGATAAGTACTTTAAAGTATTTTGCAAATGACTGTATTTACTTTAAGTACATTTGTAGTCGTACATTTGTAGTATGGTGCTTTGTACTGTAGTTGAAGTACAACAGTTGCTAGGTACTGGTTACTTTACTTTACTTTAAGGACAATTTTGATGTACTTTGCCCATCACTGCCCGAAAGGAATACAAAAGGATTAAGCTGGTACTTCGCACTTTGATCCACATCATAGGTGCTACCGTATACTGAATTTTATACTTTGGCACGGGAGCAAAGCTTCACGGTGTTCTGTCGCACATTTTATGTGCCGATTTTACTTGTACGAATTTCAGCGAGGTGTTTCTTTTGCGAACTGCATCATTGCGAATTGCATCATTCATCTACATGAATCAATCAATTTCAATCAATGTCGATACCAAATATTGGTTTTCGCAGCTTTTAACCTGCGTCACCAATTTCCTTTGGAAATAAAACTAATAGAACTATAAAAACAGAACAGCAGCAGCAGCATATTGCACGAGCTTTTTTGCAACGCAGCGGACAATGCTATATATTTGGTTTTCTTGCTTGATTTACATTTCCGTTGCGTAATTTGCCGTGTTGCACAGGAAGTAAACATTTTACAGCATCTTACAAAGGTATTCGAGCAGCCTTGAGTAACGTTGATCGGGTACTAATTCTGCAAAGGCAACATCGTACGAATGTTTGTATGGTTGCACATACTTATGCGTACATATAAATGTCAATGCTCACAAAATTCCTATTAAAGAATGCTCACCATTAGCTGTCCCAAGGCAGGAACACTTCAGTCTCAAATCTTCCATAACTGCTTTATCACGTTTTACTTACATTTATGTTGCTTTATTGAATTTTTATTTGCTTTGCACGCTAACACGGGTGATTTTTCCTTCCTCAGATGCCAATGGCCGAGCGACGTCCTCCAACCAAAGTAAGTTCCCATTTTCAACGGTTTAACCCCCGTACATACCTGTCCGTATCTGAAGAGTACACTTTCACGCTATAATAACCATTACACTAACACTCCGCGAAACACTGCATGGTTACAGACTGGCCATATCCTTTCCATTGAATTGTTTGTTTCTTTCCTGATTCTACACACAAGCGTATACGAAGAGGGAAGTCAAGTCCTGTAGATCACATAAACAAAAATACAGAAGCCGGCACTGAAGATTTTTGTTTAAATTTAATTTGTACAAACTTTCGCGTGGAGGTCCACGCTTCCTCCGGTACGTGAGGAAGCGTGGACCTCCACGCGAAAGCTTGTACAAATTAAACTTCAAATTATCAAAAAAAAAATCAAATTTAACAAATTAAACAAAAATCTTCAGTGTCGACTTCTGTATTTTGTATATATGATTCTACACACCTGAGAATCCCTTCGGACAATAATCGTAAACGACAAAGCATGCGAGGACTGATCGAAAAGTACCCGTAATGAATTTAAATTTACAAAAAAAGGAAAAATACTTACCAATTTGTAACTTAGCCACCATCGAGGTATCTTCCGAAACCGCGCATTCGCTGCATCCACGGTCTTTAAAAAAAAAGTGTATTGTAACTCCTTTGTGGGGAGTACACCCTTGCCACATATATCAATCCCTTTGAAGTGTACCATTACACTCCAGTAGGGAGTTAAGTGGTCTTCTTAATCCCTGAAGGAAGTGAGGAGACTCCTTTTTCGATAGCAATTGTACACTCAAAAAGGGAGTGATATATTTGACAGGGGTTACTCCCAAAAAGCAGTTAAAATACACTTTTTTTAACAGTGCACCCTTCGGAACATGGCTTACACGGAAACAGCAAAGAGCTATCTCGTCACGTTGGTTTAATTGCCCAAATTAACCCCTATTTTATTTGCTTTTTGTTTGGTTAACCGGAGCGACTCCCTCCTTTTTTCCTCCCTCTCTCTTTCGTAAATCAAAACGCAGTTTAAACAAAATAGATATCCGGGAAATTCAAGCGAATGTGACGAGACAGCTCCTTGTTGTTTCCAAAGAAAATTTAAAAAAATATTTCGGACAGTGGAAACTGCGCTAAGTCAGATGTGCGGTTTCCGAATGGCCCTATATATACCTCGATGATGGTGACTAAGTTTCAAATTTGTAGGCATCTTACGGCTTTTTATATAAATACATTCTGGATACATTTCTTTATCCGTTCTTGTACAAAGTGAGACGCAAAGCGCCGTGGTCCAGAAAGCCACTCGTGAAAAAAAGAAAAAAATTGGATTCGTAAAATCGATAAATGCATCTCGTAATTGAGCGCCTAAGAAATGAAATAGGCCTTTCCGGCCGTCTCGCAGTTCAGTCGTCGGACGAAGAGGGTCACCGCAGACAGGCTTTTATCTCGGTTTATATGAATAATGAGACACTTGAAAAAATAACAAACTGGCAACTGTGGCGATCGATATCGACTCGTGTTCCCACGCGGGCAATGCGAGCGAGCTATTGCCGATGTTACATGGCGATATAAGGGGGGATCGGTCATAAGCGTGCGGGAAATGAATGCTCGCGTAATGGTTTGATTGATCACATTGTTGAGAAGATCGCTGAAAGTCGTAGAGTCATTTCAAAGCATATATATCTTCCGTACTTCTATATGTCGCAGTGCGTAGTTCGTTCGTTCGTTCGAAACGTATACACAAGAGCGTCCAGATGACAGATTGCAACATTGTAATTCTTATCATGTGTTCTGTTTGGGATATATAGTGGTGGGAGAACTGAAGTAGCTCTCTTGTAAGACGCAGAGCGAGAGGAGATTAGATAGATAAAAGAAGAAAAAAAAATAAACATGGACATGAAGACCTGAAACATGATAGGTCATGCTGTACTTTTTTTCGTGTTTGTTATTTCAACTAACAAACATGAATAGTCTAGATCATCCGTGAAACATGGAGTACTTTCACAGTTATGAATTCAATTTTTTAAATGGATTTTTTTTTCTCGCGCTGTCTTTTTCGTCAGTTTGTGGAAAGAACGAACAGGAAACCGCAATAAGGGCCGGGACGTCAGAATCTCAGCGCCGCATTAGGTTTAGCGATATGTGCGTAGTGAACCTGCCCTTTCTGTACGTCCCTTTATTAGACCGTATAGTTTGTATTTTATTTAGATTTATAGCTGGAAGACCATATCCTCTCTGTTCTAGAGGGTCTGTACCCTATAGACAAAAAAAGTCCTTGGTATCATAGAAAATCGTTGGCTTGTTAATGTACCCATCATACGGGAGCAGTTCTCCACAGAAAGAAGAAAGAGTATTTGCAATAAATAGCCGCTATATGAATTTCACTCTAAAATACACTTTACAACGACGTAAAGAAAAACTTTTTAAAAAATCGTCGGTGCGAGATTAAAATTGTCGTTTCATTCGTATTATTTCTTAATTTATTTTTTTCTGACGCAACAACCACTGCCTAACTTTTGTCCCTGTATAGTTATATACACGCCAAATGCACCAATGAGACGCTGTGATTACGGGCGAACAGGGGGGCACCGACGGGTGCCACCCATTTACATGATAATCGAGACATTATCCGTGGTGGCTCCGTGACATCTCTGATTTATGCCGACAGGGGTCTGCGACACTAGAAAAGGGGGAGGCTGCGCGGAGAACGACCGCGGGGAGGAATGGGGGATGCTTGCTCCACCTTTTATTCGACGATGATCACAAGGAGGGTGGCTGCCATTACGAGTGCAGTTTTGAGCACCCCGACTTGATCACTTGGTGGGTGGGAGGTAATCGATAGCGACAGTCGTGTCATTTGCGACGAAACTATATAGACGGGGTGAGGAGACACCTGTTATGCAATTTCTGGCCAGACTGCGCGAGCTTGATCTGTGTAACAAACACACGCTGGAAGGATGGCTAATATATTTCGGGTTCTGGAGTGGTTCGAGTTACGTGTTGAAACAGCGTGCAAGTGAGCACTGTTCTTGATGATGATAAGTCGGCATGTGAACGCGTGTAAAGACGCAGTGTAGTATTAGACATTAGCAGTACTACGTTGTAAACTGGGACATACACGTCGAGAAACGGGATATTTTCTCTTTTTTTTGGGGGGGGGGGGCGGGTGAAGTTTTCTTTCTTTCTTTTTTTGAAGAGTAGCAAGTCAGATATTGGCTCACGTCTCTCAACACTTAAAAAGAAACGGTATTTGAAGAAACGGACCTCAAAATATTGCACAGCTCCCAACACGTTCAACAACGACGACAACAACAACAAACAGATGATGACGATGTTGTGAGGTGCAAGGGGAAATGTTTCTACCAGGATCCTATAGTCTACTAACACAAAAAGCACTACGTGGGTTAACAGGGCAAAACAGGGCCAACACAAAAGGCACTACGTGACATTATTAGACGCGCACGCTGCGTGAAACAGACAGATAAACATAAAAAAGTACAGGACGTGAGCGAGATCATCAAGCATCATCTGAAGACAGATAAATGTTCGATACCTGCTGCCGAACTTAGGAGAATCCTCAATATTCCTAAACATAGATTAGTCTTAACAGACTTACGCAGGCATGGACATACGCCTGCTAAGTAAGAGATCGACACTGTATCTAAAATAAAAGGGTGCTTGCAAAAGGAAAATATGAAAAGGAGCAGCGAGTAGAAACATTAACGTATCACCACAACTGCAGCACCATCTATAGTCTGAATTCATTTTCCCACATTACGTACACGAAAGCATGCCATCTCCTACACAGATTTCTTGCAGGTCAAAGTTGCTCCGTATTTACCTTCACAAACGTCGCATAATTATATCGATGAATGACAGTGATCGACAATGATCGAAACAGGCCACGAGTGACCCCTACTCCCACCTATATGCTACGGCATAACACACCACATATTACTTCGCTCACGTTCGCTGCTGAATGAGAACAGAGGCACGCGGTGACCCCGTGCACCTCGTCATCATCTGCGCTTATTCGCAAATGGCGAGGAATCAATCACCGAGGGGACGACTCTATGTATTGAGAAGCTCGGAATTAATGGGGAGAAAGAAAGAAAAAAAAAAATGTCCCGCCCCTGTACGTACTACGGTACGACTTCACTCACGGTGTGCATGCATGATGTATATATTAGTGAAATAGATAAAGAGGCAGCAGCGGCATTCCCCGCGAAGAGGTTATTGATGGGTCGGAAGTGATACGCCATAATTGGCTTTATTCGCTTTCAAATGGATTGCCTCCGGTTCCAACGGCAATGTTCTCCGCGAAGGCCCGCCAGACGACGCGATTGGGGAGTGCAGAGGGCACAATGTGTTTCTACCGACGAAGTAATGATGAAAAAAAAAAGAAGGAGAAAAAGAATCGCATGGGTGCAGTGTTCGCCCTGCACAGCGCAGCACTGCTCTGCACAAGAAAACAGAAGTGAAAATGGAATAAGTAACAAGAAAAGAGAACTCGTACGCCACCGCGCCTGTGCACCTGCCGTCTAGCAATTGTCCAGTGTAGAGCGTTTCTGTTCTTTCCTTTTCAACTATTTTTCCTTATCGTAATTTACCAGGAAAAGGCGCACTGCCCGTAAACGAGAACGTCTTGCGAATGACGTCATGTACTAGGCCATTTTTCTTTTATCGCTTTCTTATCCTTCCTTACCTAACATCATTAGTTCATACATGCGCTATAAGTCAACTCTTAAAACCAATTGACCCGTTAGTCTTTCTTGTCGCTCTCTGCACGACACACGAGATAAAAATCCCGCCCAGCCTCGGTCATTGCACACCTTTCTTATGGAGCGTAAACTCGGTCGCTTGTAATGCAACGCATCTCGAGCGTGCAGTGGTCTCGGGGTCTTGCCCCTTCGATTTGCAGCCACGGGCTAGACGGGTGGGCAAGGTGCGTGGCTTCCGTACGATCGCACGGCGCCGCAACAACGTGACGGAGCGTGACCGCTGCTGGGCCAAGGTGGGTAGGCAGCGGTGCAGTGAGCCGGCGACGCCGCGGGAAGGTACTCTTCCAGAGCGTGGCCACAGGCTGTACGCTTTAGAGCTCGGGCCCTGCAAGCAGCCACTGCAGTCCATGCACTGTCGGTGGTCGGAGCAGTTGGGCTCGTGTGCTCGTCGGCTGCCGCTGGCGCTATTTCAGGATTGCCGAACGGTGCACCGTGCAAAAACCTTTGGCTTATCTCATCTGAAGGGATCTTAATTTCGGTAAGCTCGGTCGCGTCGATACATTGTATGTGATGTTTGCGCATGTTCTCCGTGCCATCGTGAGTGCATGTTCTCGACCTTGTTGAAGCATCCTAAACGGAGTTCCTTTTTTTATTTCGACATCTTCATGACCGGAAAGTAGCCGTTAGTGTCAACTGTCTATGTCATCTTATTTCGCGGCATGTAGATGCTACTTTATGCTCCTCTCGCGTTTATCTGTCGGATAATCTGCTAGAATCCGATATCGTTGATGTGTAATTTCCACACGAGACACTCGGAGCCCCGTTGGAGCGCCGTTCATCGGCCAACATCAAAATTGAGCTCCAGTGCCACAACCGGAGATGTATCGCTGTGCTCCTGATGTGTGTGCCAGGACCGCCTTCGTTCCTCTCGCTCACCTCCTTCAGATTATCACAGACACGCGGCTGTTCGAATACGTCAAGTGCTGCCGCCGTGCATGCCAGCAGCAGCACGCCGTTCTTTTTCGCCACGCGGGCCGCAAGCGTTCAGTCTGACGCGCGCGCCTGTCAACTAGCGGGGTAGCGGCGGCGAGCAATAAATAACCCGCGTGTCCAAGTTCCTACCTTTGCCGCTTTTGATAGGAACCCCCAGAGAGACTGTGCCATTGCACATTAAGAATCGGGAGATGTAAAATTACATAGAAATACGCGATGCTCCTGAGTGTCTGGGACGAGGTCCAAAAACGCGTGCGGCAGAATATGCCGCGTGAGGGAGGGAGGGGAGGTGTCCCTCCCGACACACCCTGTTGGTCTTCGCGTGCCCCGGGTCGAGGCTCTGGAACGGTTGGCAAGCAAAACACACACTTACTCTTTGCGCTATGTGGGGTGGGTGGATAGAGCCGTCCCCAGTATATTTTGTCTGCTCGCGTCTTGTCCTTTGCGTAAGGTCGAGCCTGAAATATAAAGAGACGCAATTGAAAGAAGTGCGCGAAAAGTTCATTTCCCAGCGCATTATCTCGTGCGTTTATACAGGTAAAATGAGTGCTTTTGTTTATTATACGCAATCGGGTGTGGTTCTGGGTTGGAATTTTAAGAGATTTATTTTCGTGGAGCCAGTGCTCTATCCAATCCCACAGACGCGCCCACATTCAACGTCCTGACAATATTTACAAGACATATCCCCATTCATTTTTTTTGTGTTTGTTTGTTGGATCTGTTTTTTGTGCCTCTTTGTTACTTCAGCTTTAGATACATGTCGGCGATGGTACATAAGGCTCTTACAGGCCCCTCAAAAAAAGGTACCAATAAAAAATATTACTACACTCCCGTAACAGCGATTCTGGGCATGGTAACCAATTTGAAAAGCGTGTTAAAAATAGTCAGAAATAGTCAGCGTGTTAAATATAGCGGGGGTTGACATCTTTAATGGGCATATAATGGGCATCTTAGTAGACATCTTAATGGGCACAAGCAAACAATACAATAAAACGAAAAAAATGTTTTTTTTTTTTTGTATTGTTGTTTGCCGGTGCATCTGCATGTAAGGACTGATGTGTCTTCAGTGCCTTCAGTTGTTCCTCTCACTAACAACAACAACAGCAATGAAATTGCACCACCATTGCACTACCCTGCGCACTGCTGCAGCACCAGCAGGTACCACTAGTTTCTGCGGCACTTACTAATTTCTACCCATCATTCCATATGGCCGTCAGTTTTGCAGCTGCTGCAATCCAGCCTATGCAGCCCCACACCGAATCGCCCACATGTGAACAGCATGGGTGCTCCAATTTGTTATTCACTTGACATATCGGCGCCTGAATAGAAGAACACGCGCGTGCAGGAGCAATCTCCAACGTGCAACAATCCGAGAGTGTACGAGACACCCTGTGCCTGATTACTTCTCGTCTCTGCGTTCACCCCTTATCAGGCAGCTCCAACAGACGCTGTGACGCGCGATAAGGGGCCCAACCCCCGCTAATCGAAAGTGAACCTCCTCTGCCAAGTCCCCCCCCGGAGGTCAATCAATTGCCTCGGCACCTCTTGTTTCGATCAGTGGGACACTTGACTCGAGGGCCTCTTCATGCGATGCCCTGCCTTGCGTCCCTGTTGCAGGTTGCAGAAAAGCAAACACGGGTCTTTTCAAGTGTATCAGCATACAGAAGGCTGGCGTCCTTCACTTGTTCTTTCCGGATTACTGCGGTTGTGTGCCGCCGCTCACCTTAGTGTCATTCCTCTTGAAAGATTACGTCGAAATTTAACGTCGAAGTGGAATATTGTTATACTGAGATAAAATAGCGCAGTGTCGTATCACCAATCTCTACTTTGACAGAGCTATGATGGGAATATCCTCTGGACGGGGCCAACTTCAGTAGCGTTGGTAATAGGTATGCACTAGGGGATGCTCATGTTGCTGACGTCTCGTCCAACGCTCTTTATTTCTCGAATTTTTAATATCAGTAATTTGCTGTCTCCATGTAGGTTGCTTGTCACGAGGGCGAGCGAAATTAATTTTATGACGGTTAGTACATTTCCCCATAGCCGGAAAAGGACGGAGCATTATGGGCACACAAGCCTACACACGCATTTGATGTTTAATGGCGCAACAACATCTAAGTACACACGCGTTCCTCGTCCTGTTAATTACGCTGTAATTAATACCAATTAATAGCCACTAATATGTAATTTACAGCTTAGTGGTTTCCTACTTTGTAAAAGAAAAAAGAAATATTGTGTAACAAAGTTGCAACACTGTATTGCTCGAATAGGAGCAAAGCAGGACCAGTGTCTTTCCGTCCGTCCGATGCAGCCTCTTGTAAAGCGTGCTTTCACTGCATTGACATAATGTACGCAGGGTAAGGATCCATGCAGTGCGTCCTTCGCCGGCCCTGCTAGTGAGCAGACAATGTTCCCGCCCTGTTGTAATGGCGTATGATTTTTCTGAAGCGTACAGCTTCGCGTTCGTTTAAATACAAGTCAGTCACACTACACAAAACCAGTTCCAAGACGTTCCAATGGTGGTAACTCTCACAAAACCTATGAGTACATCGCTATCTGAACCGCGGGGAACGAGGTTACAGCGAGTAGTGTACAAACAAAAAGATTTATCAATCACGACAGAATCTGTATACAAGCCTAAGGTCAAATATATTTCACACGTGCAGTTCCTTGGGAGGGGGGGGGGGGTGATGGTTATGGTTACGATTAAGATGTTATTAGGGAACAATATTGAGTTGCAGAGGCCTCACTTAGCGATGAAACTGCCACTCAAGAACCATCATCTAAAGCACGAGGCTAGTAGGGTATGACAACAAAAACCATTGCGGATCACTTTCTTTTTTTAGAAAAGCCAGGCGAAGCATACAGCAGAGGCTGCAAAAAGTGCGACTTATCTTTATTCGGAATAAACATGGATTCATAACGGAAACCCAAGAGAACTGTCTCGGATGCGCTTGTGTACACACCTCAAGAATGCTCGAATTTGCCAGGTGATAGCAGCTTTGTGTCGCTATAATTGCCGATTTGGGGGACACGTTTTCTCCGCTTCCCTACCTCTTCGGATGGGACGAAGATATTTCCGACGTCCAAGATATAACGAGACACCCCGATTTGTATCGTCAGTGTAAGCTACCAGGACGTTAAAATGTCATTAAACGCTCATCTTGCGATATGTCAGGATGACTTGTGGCAAAACCCCGATTCGGCATCGGCGGCTCGCCTGCGAGGAGCACGGCCTGCCGCTAACAAAGGTCTCGCTGTTCTAGCAGCGACGAAACCTGGCCATCTCACGTGGCTTCCCTTTATGAGTTATGACTGCGACCTGCGCTTCCAGAGAACAGCCGTCGAAATCTGTATCTTTCGCCCGCGACACAAGCGCCAGGGTAAAGTCATTGGCTGCACTTTCTTACTTAGACTTTCTGTTTTATACCCCTACTGTCACGTGGGCTGGCTAGAAGTCTTACGATAGCGTCGATCTCTCTTGTATCAGTAGCGCCATCTGAAATGTGGCTCGAGAGTACTGTGTGAGCTCATGAACCTTTATAAACTGCAATTAATCAAATACCTGCAAAATGGTTTTCTAACTTCAGCTGTTAAACATTTAAAATCTTCTAGTCTCGAGTTCTTATTTTCAATTGCCGTGGTCTAATAATTGTCGACTGGTCCTGTGTTCGAGGCTACGCCTTTTCGCCCGTAAAGGAGATGAGCAATGTCCTCTTCTGCAAAAGCCCGCTTGCGAAAGGGAGTATTCTCCGTTATCGTGTGTCGTGACAGCAAACGCCGTTCGGAAGGGTGTTCTTCTCTGGAAAGGCCTTTAGGCTGAATGTGTGTCAGGGGTATTACATTCGGAAGTATTGGCAATGGACTGAATCAACTCGCCAAGGTATGCTAGCGATCCACCTTCTCATAGGGATACTACACAAAGAGAAGTGCTCCCGGCCACTCCGCGAACAAAGAAACAAAGGAAAGCGGAGATGTCCAACTCTAAGCAGTCATCAACCCACCGAAACTAAGACCAGATATTAACAAATTTCTACTGGGTTTCCAGCAATTAATGGTGGATATACTCCAACTGAACGTTAGCAAACTGGTGATGGCGTCGACTCCGATGCAATGTATCCTATCCACAGCCAGCGGAAAGATTCCGAGTGAGCGATGGCGTTTAAGCATCTTGGCTTAACAGCAGAGGAAAGTGAAGAAAATAGCCAGCGTCCAGAACAGTAATGATATGCAGGAAATCCAACAGCGAATAATACATAGAATACAGGCAATACAGTACAATACAACACACAGGCTTTACTGTTGGATTTCCTGCACATCTTAGCTTACTAAGATCTTCGCTTACTCGGAATCTTACTCAATGGTATATTTTAAACTGTATTATTTGAACACGGGCAAACCATTTGTGCGGCTAAAGTTTTATTTATTTATTCGATTCAATTCTATACGGCAACACCTCCACCTATTTTCAATAAGCAGTAAACCGTTAATTCGTACAAACACATGGAAGTATGAAACAAGGGCATTCTGTCGCATTCAACGTCCTTCGTGGTTCTTTACGAGTAGCGCTTCCGAATGGAGAGGGTGATATTAGTTATGAAGGTTCACGTCAACAGTAAACACGCACAAACATCTACAATGACATGTACGCCACGCAGAATGTGACACACACGGTAAACTTCATCTATCCATTATTTCCACCATAAAATACAACAACTACAATAATATATACATATAGTTATGATAAGTGAGGAAATTTTCCAATTAATTTGTGGGTCCGCAAGCACAAACGAGCAGCAGAAACGGCTCAAAGCAAGCCGCGCTCAATATCATATCGCACACCGCGCACTTTCGAACCCGCGTGCGTGCGGCCGAAAACTATATTTATGCTGTCCCCCGTCGTTCTGGAGTCATCCGCTATACTCAGGATAACAGACTTCGTTCTTCGCAGGGTCGCTGGACCATTGCGCAAGATTCGCGCCACAGTTCACACATATGGTGTCATAGTATAGCAGTGACGATGATGCTGAGCTTCTCGCTCGCTTAGAAGAAGAAGAAGAAGAAAAGAAAAAGACCTGCCGTCCGGCGAGGAACTTCATTTCTCGCTTCAAGACTCCCGCCGTGGGGTTCATAGGTCAAAGAGGTGACGTTATGTCATAGTGTCATATAAGAGACGCCGACTCTTCAAAGGCCGCCGAGAAGACAGAATCGGAAACGGATACGGGACGCTGTTTGGATAGCGGAAGATCGCCTCCTCACGGTGTCGGCTTTTCGGGACTTTTTCTACATCGCAGTGACGGATAAGTGAGAGGACCTCCAGTTCGTAAAGGACGGCGAATGTTTGACTCTGTGGGTGACGGAGCGCGTAAAGCTATGCGGGTAAAATATGAGAATAATGAATGTTATTCAACTTCTTCTATGCTCCAGGTGTAAACGGTTCATGCACCGACACCCCACCTCAAATTAAAAGAAGAAAAAAAAAAGAGAGAGAGGCAGCCCGAAGTAGGTGTTTAAGGGAGCGCGACATCCTTCAACCTCTATGAGGTCTCTGACCCATTTTTAAAATCGCATAGGGCCACGAGGAACAGTTTATTTTCGGTGAGAAATTTCTTGGCTGGTAGATTTCAGCGATTTCTTCTGTTTAATTAAGTTAGATTCTCGGCGTGGGCATGAGACTTCCTTATGGCGCTCAGAAGAAAAAAAAACTAAAAGAAAGACAAAACCCAAGCAGCACAACAATGCCGGCCCAATATTGGACCAACATGTTGTGCTGCTTGGGAGACAAGAAAACATACGAGTATTTCGTGCGTCGTTCACTTTTGTGATCACTCCCGAAATAAAAATGCCAAAAACCAGAATTCTGGTCCCATTATGCGCTACAAAAATACATTTCTAAAATCGATATGTATTGTCGACGTTGAGCTGTCTACCTGCCTCCCGTACGATCTTTTCTCAGCTATGTGGTTAGCCGAGAAGAGTCGCTCATCTTTCAGATTCAAGCTAAGTGTAAGGTGCAGCATGGCGACATAACAGGTACATAACCCATAACAAGGTCGTAACATAATCCCCCTGTCGTAGAAGTAATACACATTTCTGGAGAAACGACAGCCGTCACATCCACAATCAGCATTCCCGCCGTTGTCAGCACGGGTCTGTATAGCTATCCAAGTATAGCATGAACAAACCGATTTATTCTGCATTCCAAACCGTCGTACGTATTATCACACTGAATGTCTTCAAGCTCGTGCAATACCGTCATACCAGAAACAACATACCCCTCAAAGAAAAACGAAATTATCTGAATGAATTACAACACCACAAAGAGGATTCAGACCTCTAACGTCGATACCCACTCTCTATCGCCGGCACAGGGACAGAGATTCCAACATCGCACTATATTTTTATGTATATATATATATATATATATATATATACCAAGAAGGCGTAAGACATACTGAAAAAAAAGAGAAGGGAAAAAAAAAAACAACCAAAGGACTTGCTTGTGCTCGTCCAAAGGCACTTTGAGTAAGTGAGACATCACCGCTGATGGGAAGAGCTCGGGGATTACAAGAGGCGCAAAAGGATAACAAAAGGGAGCAAAACAAGGCCCCAACAGGAGCGCAATCCTCGGGACAATAGATGAGACCAGTGGATGGGGGAGATGGCGCTTTAAGCGATGACCTGACCGCTCTTTCCGCCGATGCTCCCCGACGCTCCAGCGGGGAAAGAGTCTCATCAACGAATCGACGCGACTGTTTCTGCGGCCGGTGTCTTTTATGCGAGGTCCGCTATTGAAAGCTTTGCGCGATAGCGGTGAAGCCACGGAGAATGCGTACGTTGATAGAGGTACCGTTGAAAGAGAACGCGCCAGGCCAGGTACGAGCGTTTGGATGTTCGTTTAGCGCGGTAAGATGAACAGCAGCGCCGCAGAGCATTAATAAGTTTTGTAATTGGTATCATTTCCTTCAGCTTGAGGCGGTGGTATGGACAGGAACACAAAACACAAGTAGACAAGACTAGTCTAGCCCTGTTTACTTGTGGCTTGCGTTCCTGTCCCTACCACCGCCTCAAGCGGAAGGAAGTGATGCCATCAACACCAGTACAGCTGCTTGCATGCGTTTTAATGCTTCGTTCAACGCTTTGTAAGTTGATCAACACCTCAGCATCTACCGGAAACTTGAAGGTAGGGATTTTTTTTTAAAAACATAACATAAGAACTGAGTGGGACGTATATTATTTGTGGGCTGGACGCAGATTCCACAATCTACTGACTGATATCTTTCGTCTCTATCGTACTAAGCGCTATAACAAAAACTTCACCGCAGAGCACGCGGCCACCCACTGCGCAGAATGATACCGTTATCACTCCTGATTTGTGAAAAGCACGGTGTGTACGCCTTTTTGTGACAATTAACATTTCTACATAAGTGTCACAAAAAGGCGTACGCACTTTGTTTTCAACAAATCAGGGGAGATAACGATGTCATCCGGGATAGCGCGGTTGACCAGGAGCGTGTTACGCGGTGAAGCGCCCACCTCTGTGTGGCCAACAACGGCGAGCCGATCCTGCCATTACTCCCCCTCGGGTTTAAGACTGAATATTTGCCATCGTTGCCAAAAAGAGAATGATTTTCCTACTTGCAAAGGTAGGTCGTAGATAGAGTACCGTAAAGGAGTTTGGAAGGCACCGCAAACTTTTTTTTTCTACCGGGGGGGGGGGGGGTATTTAAGAAAAAAAACGGAAGGAAAGGTTAGCCAGGCAAAGAGCCGGTTGCGATTCCACAAAAAGAGGAAAGAGACAAGAACACGGAAAAGAAGTAAAAGGAAAAGAAGAAGAAGTGAGACACTATAACAACGTCACATGCAGTTCATGAACATGTGAGCATAATTACCCTCAGGAACTGCCACGTCAAATATTTCCTTTGGGAAGAGCGCATTTCTTGAGAAAATCAGTTTGAAAGAATGCGCGCAGCGGCGGCTCTCTCTCTCCCAGCTCCTTTCGGCGTGTTGTGACTCCAGATCATCCGAGCACCTTTATTGGCTGCCTCGTCTGCTACGGCGCGGGAGCAAGGCGACCGGTCGACTGTTCTGCCCCAGACGCGGGACGGGCGGCTCCAACACAGCCGCAATGAGAAAGAAAGAAAAAGAAAAAGAAGGCGCGCGCCTCACTATTGGGTGGATGACGTGACGTCAACGACTTGGTGACGAGTGGAGGAACTTCCCTGACCGCGGGATTGAAAGCTTTCTTGAGCACCACGATTGCGGGCGGCACCCGTACTTTTCGTGCAAATATGTGTCCCAGGGTTCGTAATCCTCCCCATCCAGACATATTTGTTTCGATGCTCCTTTATTTCGTTCCGTGCTAGCGCCGCGAAGCAACTGTGGCTCTGAGCGGCGCACACGCACATGGACAGATGGAGAGAGGACAGCAGAAAGGAGTGGGGGGACAGGGAGGTTACTATGCATCCTGGACCGACTCAAGGGGTACCGACATCCGTCTGGAAAATCTGGCGGAAAACCCAGGAAAAACCTTAGACAGTACAACCAGTGGTAGGACTCGAACCCACAATTTTTCCCATATACTCCGTTAACAGCAAATTCGGGCGCACTCCGTATTCGAATGCATCGTTCGAGTACATTATTCGATTCGGAACATTTCAGTGCTATGCAATTCTCAATGAAAACGTTATTAGTACATTTCACCTGATCCGCTCTCGATCCAGAAACCCCCCCCCTCTTTTTTTTTTACACGACCTGCTTGGAAACTGCAATACGACACGCGATTAACTACACATCATAAAATACAGCGATGATGTGTAACGCACGAGCAAATCGCAGACACTCCTCTCTCTCTCGCAAATATGTCTCATAGGGCATAGGAGGACTGCCAACAATGGCACACCCACCCGCGGCACATACTCAACCCTCTCTACGCGGGTTATTTCCCAATATGGGATCCAGATGTTCAGCGTGGATGCTGCCGTCCCTTCATGGGGGAAGGGGTGTAAAAACCGCCATTGTGGACGCCATTTCGCTTAATTGGGGCCTATAGTATTTCGCCCGATGGATTGCCTCTCAATTCTCCCGTTGTCCTCGCTGATGGATGTTACATTTCGGGAGAAGTCCCTAATCACGTGCACTGATCCATAGGGTTCAAAAATGATTTTCGGAAAATGGTATACATGAGGCCGCTGGGTGCTGGCTGTGCTGTATCGCAGTGAGGCGACCAATCGACACGGTAGCAGGACACCGTGCCGTTGTACTAAAAGAAGGGCATAGCGTGGATATGTTCGTACTTCAGAGCAGACTTGTACGGAACGTAAATACTCAATTTACTCAATGTTCAATACTTGTGGGAGTAATTGCGTATCATACAAGTAATTTTAAAAGGCAGTATTTAGCATCTTTACTGAGTTACTTTGCGAGTATTTGGATTTCTGTATAAATACTTTTCAAGGTCGAGTATTTAGTATACTCTGCTCACTTTTTGCCGGTAATCAGTAACTTAAGTACGCACTTTTCTTGAGTGTCTGGTATAGGCCTGCTTAGGTCATGTACTGTGCACGTAATTATGCTACAGTACAATGCTGTGCAGCGCGTGTACTATAATGTAATATTGTGTCCACGCGTAAATATTTATTTATTTATTTATGCGCAGTTAATTATTCGTGCGTTCAACACATCCTGCGACTCCGAGATGCCATTTTTCCCTTCCCTTTTTCTTACTTTCCTCGCTGGGTTGCCATAAAGATACAGGTTTTAAAAGAAAACAAATACAGAAGTCGCTTCTAGCTTTACAAGTCAAGAAATTGTTAGTATTAAGGAAATAATGATCACTCCGTGTGTTTCACGCGCTAGGCATGCTAACGCCATTAGAAGTTAGTTACAATCTCCATGTTATGTTTCTTTCACATCTAATCCAATCCAACCCTATAGTCACAGATACATGCAATTTAAACAATACCTGAATTACTACGCATGGCGAAGCTCGACACCCTTTCACGAATATGGATTTGTCTTCACTAACTCACTAGACTTCACTAAGCCTAGAGGACGGTGGTTATATAGTATACTACTATATAATAGGCTATATAGTATAGATATAGTGTATATTGTGTGCATAGTTAGCGCGGACACCCTTACACACAAAGCTATGCCTCTCGATATCACAATTAACTTCCAGTCCACCAAATGAGATATCATACTTTCGCACTCAACCGAGCACGCAAAGACACACTGGACCCAGAAAAGACACGCACAAAATAATAAAGCATGTCTCAATGAAAGCCCCGACCGGCGCCAGCCTAGCCCCTAACCCACAGCTCCATTGTGTATTTTCAATATCCCCCAGTAGGTGTCCCTGTACGTCAGGCACTGCATGCACTGTCACACAGCGAGTGCTTCATTCAGCGAAATGTTAGCAGCGTGCACGAGCTTTCGCTGCAAAAATGTACGGGGGGGAGAAAACGATCAACCCCTATGAAAAGCGAGTTAGCTGCGCCATTGTCAACCTTTCAACGAGCACGCTAAAACGACGCACGCAACCCCTGGTGTCAAGCGGGCTAACTTTTTGACATCTGTCGCACAATGGACCGCCGTCTCACCGCGGGAGAGTATATAGATTCACCTCCGCAGAGCAGCACACCAGAGAGGCGACTAGTTTTGTAGGACTGTTCGAGCTGTCGCCTACGTGCAATGCAGAGAGCTTGTTTCCGTTTAAGAGCCGAGCGCAAACAACGGGGACTCCCCGTGGGGACGCCTATGTATGCTGAGCTCTTCATGTGGCGTGTTTGTAATCCTGCTCGCCTCTTTTTTTGTTGATGTTGTTGTTGAACTGGACTTTGCGAATCTGGCGTATATACGTCGCGCGTGGTGCTCGATCAGAGATGGGCGATTAAAAATATAAACACGCAGGTTGGTGTTTAGTGTCGTTGTTCACGTTGATCTAGATAGGTGGTTTGAAGTGCGTGAGTGGCCGGTTTATTGCGGGAAAAGTAGACTACCTACTGCGTGTCGGGTGCGTAGGAAAAGGGTATGTGTAGAATGAAAAGATTTCCGTCACGTACATAATGGGTAATAACCCATTCTTCTGCCTATCACTTAGAAGGGTTCATAAGCAAAGACTTCCTTCGTCTCACAGACTTATCGTCACAGCACATACCTCTCAAGGTGTGGGTCATACAGTTTTTCCAGATGGAAGTTCAAGGCTTGAGTAGCTGTTGGCCGCACGTATTTACTCGATACTGAACATGTTTTAGCATAGTTTATCCAAACAGATTCCTTCGCTTGGTAGAGCCCCCCTGCGCATCAGCGCCGGGTTCTTCGCTCCCTTTTTGCTTTTATGCAAGCCACTGGACTCCTCAAAGAGCCCTAAACAGAACTCCGACCTGTCGTCACTTCGCGTTTACCATAATTCATCCTCTCATATTAACCCATGTGAAGTGGGATAGGGTACTGTGGCTACCACGTGGAAACATCCCATGTCATCATCACTTCTCCTTCATTTATTATTGTTGTTGTTAATTCGCTGGGTGAAGGGCACGTTTTTTTTTTTTTTACTACACTCTTAAAAATGAACTTCACCGCATAGCACTCTCCTAGCCAACCTTCTCTCCCCAGAGATTTGTTGAAAACGGGAGGCGTACGCCTTTTTTGTGACACTTACGCTGTTCATAATTGTCACAAAAATGGCGTACGCCCCCCGTTTCCATCAAATCAAGGGAGAGAACGATGTCATTCGAGATGATGGTTGGCTAAGGAGCGTTCTCTGCGGTGAAGTTCATTTTCAAGAGTGTAGCCTTAGAGACCACCCTCCTGAGTCTCGTCCCTGTTCACTGCTAACCGACAATGAGCATGCGTCGCCGTGAACCTCGAAAATTCCCACGTTAAGGCCTTAGGGGAAATAAGGAGACCACTATATATCCTTCCCTTTTGAGTCACTGTTCATAAAGGCTTCGCCGGTATAAGTGAGCAACAGAGGAGAGGTCTCATTTTCGAAAGCAGCATTTCACGCTCGTCCAAGCTGAACTGAGTTTGATCCCCATACTGGGCGACAGCGGGATGGGGAGGAAAAAAAGGAGCAGCAACAAACTGGCTTCCATTCTGTACGGAGCGTCCAAAGGGCTCCTATGATACTTTGGCGGGTGAATGAAGTTGTTCGGCGATATCCAATGTGCGGCAGAACAGCACGGAGAACGATGTTGTCTGATTTCACACGCTTTTCAGAATGGCGTCGCCTTTTGTACGGTTTTCAGAAAGTCCGTTCCTGCATGGTCAGTAATCTCTCGTTTATGTAGCACAAGCAAAATAACATCATACATCGTGCTAATGAAAGTAATAGTCACCAACATAATATCCAGTGTCAAAGAATTGCAATGCGTTCTGGTTGTAAAAAGAACGCGTCCAAATTCTTTTTGCGCTGGATCCTCACGAGATGATCTATGTCACTGCGAGAATGATAAACGTAAAATAGCTAACTAAGAGGTGTTTAATAATCTCCCAATTAACTGACCTGAAACAGTCACAGACATATGTCAGGAAACAACGAGAATTAGCGGAGGCAGGCTACAAATATGGACGACACAAACACGTAAGCCTCAGTAAACAATAAATTAGCCGAGGCGGGCTACAGGCATGGATGACACAAACACGTAAGCCTCCAAAGCCCAGCAACTTAAGGGGAAAAAATAATTAGGAAAGTCCTTTTTCCTGCGTTGTTTGATTTCATATCTCGGGAGACATATTTTGCAGACGATTCGCAGACATATTTTAAGACCTTCGGCACACTCCTCATAAAGTCAGGGCCTTTAAATGTCAACTAGAAATGCTGGATCAGAGGCCATTCAACATCTGCAATATGGTCAGCAAACCACCCAGTAGAAAAACATAATAACCTCCGACAAGCACTTGTGAGTTCGTACTTTATTTCTTTGCTGCGAAAAGGCTTGATGAGTCATCTAAGAAATGATACAGCGTCAGACGCAGGTAACCCCTAATCCACGACCTCGGGTATATACGGAGTCAGAATTGGAATCACAATATACAATGCGGAGCCACAATACTGGATTCCGACGCATTACTTCCCGCAAGACCCCGTTTAGACTACAGAAAAAACCCAGGGGTGCGTCAGACAGCACAACCGATACCAGATCATCATCAGGGGTAATCATTCTGAAGAAAACGAGAACATCCAGCAACAAAAATGCGATGTACACGCTGAGAGATCGGTGGAGGGTATCTCAAGAACCACGAAATCGGGACAATTCTCGGGAACGCCTGTTCATTGGGGAGAAATCGAAGTTTGTCCGTAATGTTTCATAGTGCTACCTAGCCTTTTCTTCCTTCCCCTCTTGGATCCCAGTGCGACGGCGTGGAACGACGCTGTAATGGATTTAACGTGTTCCAGTCCCCTAATTTAGGCTTCGGGAAACGACACCGGGATACGCAAACAAATGCTTCGAAGTGAAGGCTATACGCAATACGGATACAGGAAACTAGCGGAGCGCTATTCAGACAAGTAAAAAATAAAATATAAAGGTTTGAGAGCGAGGTAGTGATGGATGCCAGCTACTACAGTGTTTTTCCAATGCCCTGATTGGAAACCGGTGATCACAGAAACTGATTATTGTTCAGTGTGCTGTTCAGTATTAGCCTATAACATTCAATATACAGGGTTACTTCATAAGAAAGAGACTCTTTCGACGTTTTAAAACCAAAGTATGATCGATGGAGTCAAAGTACTTAAAAAGTATTTTACTATCTGTAAGTTTGTATGACTTTTGTGCCTTTTATCACGTGACTGAAATCCAGACGATAACTCATTTCGCTCCAAAGACGTACACCAGTTTCGTGTTCAGGTATGCTGAGTGGCTAATCCAATGTTGAGGCGAATGTTGACCGAACGAATTGAAGCGAATGGGGTAGTGTATCGCCCCCGGCGATGGAACTCCGCAGCCATCATCCCGAAATAAAGTTGTTGATGTTGTTGTTGACCGAAGTAATGTAGCATCTCCATGTGCCAGTGAGGCGAAGATCCATCTTGGTTGAAACTGAAGTTTGCATTGTAGTTGCATCAGCATGCCACTCACTAAACATGTCGAGGTAAACGCCTCCAGTTACTGTCCCCGCATGAAAAAAGAGCTGCTCGTGCACTTTTGTTAAGCCGCAGTCGCAGCCTCTATGCTGCTCGTCTGCGCGTCTACCTGTTTAACGGCTTTGGCGGTTCTATATACTTAACGTTGGAAGTGTCTATTCTTTTTTTTTCTTTTTTGTAGTAACCCTGTACTTCCGCGAAATTTTACTCAATAACCTAAGCTTCACCGTTATACACTCTGTACAATTGCAATGAAACCCTCGACCCAACAACATAAATGTGACAGTCGTCAGAGATTCTGACTATGTTAAAAAATAACGCTCGGCGTGTTGCAGGAGTCTTTAATGCGCAAAATAACAGTATGTAATTATCGTCACAACATACTGAGCTTCCAGTGGACATTAGGGTGAAACCTTTTGCTGCAACGTATTAACACTCCGTACGTATTAACAATCTCACGTATTAACACACCGAGGAGTCAGGAAGAATGCTAAGCAAAGGGGAACGAAATACGTGTCTAACAATATACCAGCTTACTTCGTACTAACACAGCCTAATGTTCCATGTATTATTAAGTGTTTGCTGTTCCTTCTTGACGCAATCTGACACATTACAGTCGCATTTGTTGGAACTAACACTGTGGTACAGGAGGAGCCCGTAGAGGCCTTGACGCAAATGTCCCCCTTTTTGCAGATTCTTTACTCCTCAACTGTACTGATGCTGAGAATGACGGCTCCGAAAACGGTAAGAAGGAACAGCGACATTGTGAAAAAAATTAACCAATAATAATAAAGGAAAGAAAGCCCAGGAAGGACAACATCGCGCACCTCGCGATAAGCGGTGATATGAAATTAGGAGGTCATAAAGAGCTATAATTAATTAATAAAGAGCTATTATAATTATTAATTACAATAGTTATAATAATTATAATTATATTAAGAGCTCCTTCAGGATCGTTGGGGGATATTCCTTGACGGAAGTCCCGCATTCATATTGTAGGTGATCGCTGTAGTCGCCACTAAAATTTGTCCAGCAGAAACAGATAGGCTTATATATAGGCTTATTTTATTTATTTATTTAGTTGATTTGTTTATTTCCAGGAAGAATACAATAGGCAGATAATATACAGGATGAGGTCCCGTAGTTTAGAAACTATAGGTGGAAACAGGCTCAGTGGCGGATCCGGGTTAGACATTAGTTTTCCCCCTCTTCCATACCCAGTGACACGCTTCAACAAAGAAACATCCCCCCCCCACACACACACACTCAGACTTCTTGCAACTTTACCTAATGTTGCCTAACGTTTATGCACAACCTTGGCATTAACGAAGCCTTTACCCCGCGATTCAAACGAAGACTCGAATACGAAGACACAGGCTGATGCTCTAAGTGTGACGTGGTGGCACTTCTATATCCCTATACGTATAGGCTACACGTAACCTATATAAGCTGGTCAGAAAAAAAATGGATGACGTCAACAGGGTCTCGTTCAGCCGTTCAACAATTCTAGGCGGTTCTCATAATTCTATTCAACACCGCCGAGAGTCTTCGACTTTTAATTATTTACTCCTAAAGGAATGGAGCGCGCCCGCTCCGTGTTTTTAATTCTGTCGCTCTATTCCTTTCATTTACATCTTATTCACTTACCACAACACCTGGCGGTGAAACGCTTCATGAGCAGAATTTACGTAATACGCTTATAACACTTCGTACCAACCAGTGACGGGCAAAGCACCCCAACACTGTACTTAAGCTAGCACTTGGGTACTTGGTACGTGAAGTATATACTCCCCATCAATGATGTCCGTCCACCACAATCCAATTTCTTGTTCAAAAATACTGCCTCCCAGTAACTACTGCCTCCTAGTACTCTTACTTGCTTATATTTTATACTTTTGTATTTTTTTGTGTGTGTTTGCATTTCCAGTTAGGTGCTTGAGTACTTGATGGGAGAGTACTAGAGAAAAGTACCTAAAGTACGTACAAAGTACACAGTTTAACATGTACTTCAAACTAAATATACTCGGAAAAGTACTTGAAGTAAAGTTCAAGTACGCAGAGACGTACTTTAAATGCACTAAAGTAGTACTTGAGTACTTGGTACTTCAAGTACTCTCAATCGATGATGTCATCACCATGTATCAGTTGATGTTGTGTCCCATTCCACTCTGCACACGGCAAGAGAGAAAAAGAAAAGCTCGTGAAATCAGCTTATAGATTGGATTAAACAGAAAAAAGTAAAAGAAAATATAAAGGACACAACATTGATGTTCTGTTTGTTTTACGCTCTTATTAAAACGGAGCTTCACCACACAACACCGCCCGGAGCTAACTGACGTGTTGATAAGCTGATAAGTAACTTTTTAAAAACTGTGGAGAAATTGAATTCGGCAACCGACCAGTTTTGCAACACAGAAACAAAAAGAAAGAGGAAAAATACAAGTAAAACAAAAAATAGAAAGAATTGGTGTAAGCTTCCTTTAGACACATTATATGGAAAGTATCCAAAAAGGACGGGCCCATCCCATTTTCAACAAATCACGAGGCAGAAACAGCATGCCATGTGGTGAAGTATGCCATGCCAGCATGCCATGTGGTGCCACGTAATCATCCACGCAGTGCTCGCTCTTTGCCTTTATGCACAAATGACGCCAGCCAGGTACATAATCACTAAACTTCGCAAGGCTTCCAAACCTTCATCCCACAAAAGTTGTCTGGCGGACATGCTTATCTTGCTCTTTTTCGCTTGTGCCGAAAATGAACGACTGCGTTTCTTCCCGATGAAGAAAGAGAAGCACTTTTCACGTCCTCCATCACGGAAGTCGCCTAGATAAGAAGGACGGGGAAAGGAGAACGTCACAAATTAAAAATTATGAGAAAAGATCTCACCCTGTATGTAAGAGGGGGAAAAATTACTAAACAAAAAAGTGCGAATAAAAAATATAAGAATGCACGAGAATATATAGGAAAGGCAGGCTCGCAGAAGAGAAGGCAAGAGGTGAAAGAAAATTTTGCGAAAGTGCTGAGCAAAGGATTCAGAAATAAAAGACTGGAGTGTTATTTGAGAATAAAAAGGGGAAATAAAGCGGCTATTCTTTTTGCACAGAGAAAAAGGAGGTGGGGGGGGGGGGGGAGGAGCTATACTGAAGGCATGCTTGTAATGAATACCCAAAGGAATTGTGCGAGGCTTTTGAGAAAGCTGAGCTATAAGACTCCCCTTTCCTTTGTTCGTCTCGAAAGAGAGGAAGAAGAAAAGAAAAAAAAGTTGCCGAGAATGTCTCTGAGTGAGACGCCCTCTTTGGCACCTCTGGGAGCTCATTAAGGTATGGCGCAGACAAGAGAGAACGTTCTACTTAGAGGGTGTAGCCATGACACCATTTCTGCCTGGTTAGATTTAGTTAGCGCCTCTTAGGCTGGAAATAGAGTTGTCTTGGTGTTAAAAGTGATAGAAATGCTGAAAGAAGAGAAAGTGCCGCTCTCGTCGGCCCAAGCGGCATTCTTTAATCTAAAGCAGTTTTGACGTTCCTCAGCGAGACACAGGTCGCATGCACAGCCTGTGGACTCAAGTCTTGTCATCTCATTCGTCAGCGCTCCCCCCCCCCCCCCCCCCTAGCCGTCATACACATTACTCTCATCTTTTCTTTCATCTTATTTGGCTATAATCAATCTCATCCTTCTTTCACCTTTTGTTAGTTTATCCTTTATTTCCTAATTCTTTTCTTCTCTGCCTGTTTCCTTTTCTTTTTTTTCTTTTTTCCTGTTCTAATATATCCCACCCACCCAGGATTTGCATTTCCGCAAACATGTCCAGTCCGATTGATATGTTTTTGCCCTCTTGACATTGTCTCAGAAAGCGAAGACGCTATCAATATCACGAGGATTGCAGAATTAAACATCATGCGACGGTCATACACGGATTTATTGGACAGGACGCATGAACATATAAGAGCTACTAGAAGAAATGCTGTTCGTAATAGTCAATCCGGAAATATCTTACTGCTTCGATCTGCGTCAATAAATTTGCAGTACACAAAGTACAACTTAGTTTAAGAACGCATCTAAATAGCAGCAGGTACAATGCTCCTCGCCTGCCACACCGATCTTGTTACGATTCTTCCCCCCCCCTTTTTTTTCTTCTTCTCCTGTCTTCATCATTATCTTCCTCGTCTACATAATAATGTTCCCTTATCAATCATCATAGTCTCAAAATATCCTCACGTGCCGACATCACGTGACTGTTCGCCCCCTATCGCCTATTCTATCATTACATGCTCCATAAGAAACAGCGGTTATACGGGCCGCTACTTCTGTGTGTGACCACCGAACCTTTACGGATATCCCATCGACACCACGAACCTATGCAACTGATGCCTGATACCGCTCCGAAACTCAAGCCCTAACTTGATTGTGCTCTTGTATGTAGCCGCAAAAACCTGAGAGTGGTAGCTCCAAGAATTGCCCACTCGACGCAAAAAAAGAAGAAGAAAAAGAACGGAAAAAGAAGAAGTCCCTAACATGAGACTTTCACAGCCTATTGTAGTCCCGCACAGATTCTCTTTATTAGAAGCGACTCTATTTCGGACTATTTTATAGCAAATCAAACGCCTCGCGGTACAAGGTATGCTTTTAAGCTCCTCACAATACATTGAACGCAAAACCGGGGGGGGGGGGGGACAGAATCAGAAGGGTCGTCCCCGAGTGTCCTCTCATGAATGACTTTCCCCGACAGTGGTGCGACATAGAGAACGGGGGGGGGGGATGAAGCGGGGGGGGGGCGACACCGCAATATTCTGTCTACTCGCAAGAGGCAAGCATTACAGAGTGCGCGAGGTTTGGCTGAGGTGATTTATCAGCAACGGTCCTTTTGTGAGATGGCCGCTCCAAAAAACCCTCAACCCCCCCCCCCCCCACTCCCCCTTCCCAGCCCTGGTACGTCTCCCCGAGAAAAGAAGCAGAAACCTTCTTCCTTCCCCTCCCAAAGAAGCAAAAGGACCGTCTTTCGATCGTCTCCCCATACCTGGAACGAGAAGCTTTGTCCGTACAGTTCATGGATTGAGTAGCCCATTGTCGCGTCCATGAGGTCCAGGACAGACTACCATGCCGAGGCGACGGGGGAAGGGAGGTGGCATCGAAAAAGGCAGCAGCTCGTGAAGGTTATTCATGAGGTTCAGCTCACAGTTCGCACGCAGAGAGAGAGAGAGAGAGAGAATAAAAAGGTGGTAGTAGGGAGGGAGGAACACAGAGAGATGTGTAAGTGTTGTGATACACAAGTGCTTGAAGAGCAGCCTAAAGAGCGCCTATTGTGGAAGGCGTTTGCTCGCGAAGTCGCGACAACAAAAGAAGCCGCGACGGGTACAAGTGGGTTGCAAGGAGACGTAATTGTAGGTTTCACAGAGAAAGTCAATGTTGAGGTCCATTGGGTTGCCAGTGAACCCCGATATAGGTTCGAGAGGGTAGGGGTCCTGTGATGTATGCGACGGGGCCGCCGTCGCCCTGTGTGAGGACCTTGCCGCTCACGGAAAGAGCGGTACTCCTGTTAACTGCGAGAGCCGTAGGACGCACGAATGTCCAAACTGCATACGGTTGTCACTTGTAAGCCCCTGAGTCACCCTCCTCCCCTGGCCTCCCTCCCTGCACAGCTGCCCAGCCACACCCACATCACAATCTATGCAGATGACATTTGTATTTGGACCTCTGCTCTTCGTCGTGATGTGATTCAACGCCGTCTACAACGCTCCTTGAACACAATCTCCAACTATCTTGCCGACCGCGGCCTAGCCATCTCACCCGCCAAAACTGTCGCCATGGCCTTTTCGCGGAGATCGTTCCACAAATACCCACTCTTCATCGACGGTTCGCCCTTAACCTTTGTGAAAACCTGCCGTTATCTGGGCTTCACAATCGACCAAGGCCTCACATGGTCATCTCACGTGAAGGCGCTTGCCACGAAAGCCTCCAGCCAGGTCAATGTCCTCAAACGTATCGCATGTGCGTCCTGGGGCCCGTGTTGCCAGGACCTCCACCGAGTTCATACGGCTCTTGTTTTGGGCACACTGCGATACAGCCTCCCGATCCTTCATGATCTCAGCTGCACACGAGAGCAGGAGCTCCTGAACCTCCAAGCCCGCAGTCTCCGTGTTTGCCTTGGTGTCCCTCGAACAACGGAGACATATTCCGTACTCGCGCCGAAGCTCATGAGCACCCTATACCCATTCTGCGGGACTCAGCCACCCTTCGCGTCTACGCCCGCTGCCTGACGCAACCCTCTCATCCTCTTCGCCGCATTGCTGTGAGCTGCCCTGCATCCGCTTTTGCCAAAGCAGTTGCCCGCTTACGAGACTGTCTCCCGTCCTCGACACCTGCCACTACCTTTGCGCCAGCAATGTGGACCTTAAAACGGCCTCCCATTCACGCCACTATACCAGACTTTCCCCGAAAACAGACAATCAGCCCTGTGGTAGCCCAACAACTCGCTTTGGCCCATCTCACCTCTACCCATCCCCATTGCCGACAAATCTTCACCGATGCTTCCGTAATGTCTGACGCAGCGGGCGTGGCCTTTTACGTTGCCGATACAGACCATGAACAGGTCTACAAACTGCCCTACCCCATGTCGTCCACCGAGGCTGAACTGTTCGCCATTCTTACTGCCCTAGAATATATAACTGACTTGCCATCTGCGAAATGGGTCGTCCTCACAGACAGCAAGGCGTCTCTCCTCCGCTTGATGTCGGCCCGCTCCAACCTCATACAGGGTATACCCAGCTTGATCATTCAGAGGTATAACGGACTCCGTGCCAATGGTCATGCTTTGTCCCTTCAGTGGGTGCCCGGTCATGTGGGCCTGACCGGTAACACACGCGCAGACGCGGCTGCTAGACGAGCCGCCGCAGCTGTTACCCCTGCCACTGCACGTCCACCACTTACACTTTCGGCTTGCCATTTAGCTATTCGCCGCCGGTGTGCAACCCGTGCCCAAGCATTTAGATCACAAGCCGTCGCCTACAACAGTCACGTGCAGTCCATCGACCCCTCGGTTAGCTTTTTCATTGCGTGTCGCTGCAGTCGTCAGGACGAATCATTGCTGCACCGCCTCCGTCTCAACGTTGCCCGCACCCCATTGCTCCTGTACAAAATGGGCCAATCCAGCTCCCCCTTGTGTTCCAGCTGTGGCGAGGTGGGCGACATTGCTCATTGTCTTCTGCACTGCCAGCAGCACATCCCGCAACGGCAAGCCCTCCATCGCCGTCTAATACAGCTGGGCTACAACACACTGTCCATGGCCACCCTCCTCGGTCCCGTCCCTCGGCCTACTCAGTGGGCCATCACCACAGCCCTGCTCCGCTTCTTAAATGACTCTGGCCTTGCGTCTGCCCTCTGACTGGACGTTCTTCGAACTTTCCTTCGTGCCTGTGCTGCACTGCACTGCGTGCCAGTTTTTCTGTCATCTTTTCCTTTCTTTTATTTCTTTTGTTTCACAGTTCCTTTTTCTTTTTCTTTTTCTTTTCTCTCTCGGAATAGCAAGCTGGCAATAGCCTGGCTGACATTTCCGTTTTCCTTTTCACTATTAAACATATCCCCCCCCCCCTGAGTCACCAAGCTCTTTCTGCAAGTTGAACATGATCCACGCCTCCGTGGACATGTTCACACGACCAGAAGGCATTGTAGCTTCCTCATGATATACTCCAAAGCATCACTCATCATGCCACGTACCATTCATAAGAGTATATTTTCGCGTAGTGGTACTGCAAGCAGGTCGATACTGAGCAGGATAGATCCAGACCTGTCATTCGTTGTACCTGCGTCGCTTCCTCGGCTAATGGCCTGGGTTTTCCTCAGACGCTTTCAGACATATGTCGGCACAGTTCCCATAGAAGTCGGCCCAGGACGCACATTTCCCCAGGGCGTCAGTCGTGACGTTGCCCACATACGTGAGGCCGACAACGGCAAGCCCTTTCACCATCACCACCACCACCTAATGGAGGCTTTATTGCATCGATGCTAACTTAACGTCCCCTATACAAGCGAACGCTTCTTACACGAAACAGAGCGTGTGGTGTTGTGCAGGATATGGAATACATCATAATGTCATGCGAGCAGCACAGCGTCGCCTTTTGTAGTCTGAGTTGGCGGTACTGGACAGCCGGCAGGTTTTTCTTAAGGTACTCGGGCCGTGGCACCCCCATCGAGCATTCGAAGCCGTGGTAAAATATTTGCGGGACATCGAAACAGACCGATCGTTTTGGCGCATGTTGTCCTCACAAACAGTGGATCGTAGCGGTGACCTATGAATATCTTACACACCCATGAGTTACTTTACTCTGGTGGTTTGTGCTATTAGCCACCCTTCAGCGATACCAGCGAGCTGAAATACTTTTACTTAATTAATTGATTAAATACTTTTAATTCAATGCGGAAATATTCACTAACCTAACACCTCACGTATATACTTTTCCGTCTGAACAATGTGCAAGGACTCGCAACGGTGCTCCGCGTCCTAACAAACTCAGTCTGTACATTTCTAGCATTTTTCGGAAGAACGCACTAGTATACTATAGGCTCGCCGAGGAAAGAGCTTTCGGCAACGAGGGACAGCATCAGTTGACGAAAAAAAAAAAGAAAAAAAAAAAACACGAGACACGGAGATCAGGGACCGTGAGCGAAGCATAACCCAGAGCCAAAAAAATAAGAACGGAGCGAATGGGCCACAAAACAAGCCTAGCGTGAAATAGATCTGCCAGGATTGACCGTTCCCTGCTGACCACTCGTAATGACCGCCATGGTCTTTGCCGCTGCTGCCCCGGGGTTTCCTCTCAGGGTTCACGGTGTTGGTCCGTTCCCTTGTGGTCACCGATTGGAACAAAGGTCTTTCAAGATGAGCCTTCTTCCTCTGCACCCACACCCTTCTCTCTGCACGCTCACGTATATAGATATATATAGACGGTGTAGCATTTTATATCTCTCGGCCTCTTTCCGATTTCGCTTACGCGAAACAAACTACTTTGAAGAATGCGACACTTTTACAATTTCCCGTCCATCCTCCTGCACCTGGTGTCGTTTTTTTTTCTTCTTCTTTTTTGTCGCGACTCACGGTGGAATTAGGAAGATGATTGTGAGGAAGATGATTGTGAGGAAGGAGAATTGGGGAGAAGAGGTGGATCAAATCGCTCGGGAGTAGTGAGAATAAAACGGTAGGAAAGGAGGATAGACAGAATATGATGGATTTTTGAGTGAAGATCAAAATTTGTTCGTTGTGCAATGGTGAGCAAACGGAGTCCTGCTTTATGACCGACCGGCGTCTTTATTTCCTCCTAAGCTGGCGTCTGCAGGTGTCTGCCTTTTCATCTTTGAAAGGCCGTTAAACACTATGCGTGCACTAATTAGATATATAGATCTAGGGAGGATATGGGGAGGTCCTGGAACTATATCCGCGGATACTAATCAATTATTCCTCAACTGGTCAGCTTTAAATGATGGTGCGCTGTACCCCTGTCCATAGGCAGGAACAGCAATGCACAAATACGGTTCGGGTCGTCTCTGCATATTTGACCGATCCCCTAGTATCGTCTCTGCACCGAACAATTGATTGTCTGTCTCGTCCAGCGCACATTTCACAGAGTGACTGCTAATAATGCAACAACCTACACCCTATCAAGGGGTGGTCCGTGTCCTCCGGTGAACAACACGATTAACAATTTTGCGTACTGGTTACCCGGATGTTCAATATGGATGCCACCTCTGGAAGAATGTTGAGTGCTAGTCGATGTACCATTTCCTCTAAGTGGGCCACGTATAGTGGTATTCAAGAGGGCACCCGATAGTTTGGGTCGGGGGTGGATTCGTTCTACGAACAAGGGTTCAACTTATCCCTTTTCCACACGTTCCTCGCCATCCGATCTCGCGCAGCGCATAGCATGGTTTTCGCGACAGTCGTCGTGAGGTGTATGTCATGACGATCCCTTTTTCGGTGTGCTTTCCCAGTCGCTTTGATCGCCTGTGTCGGTTCATTTCAATGCGAGCCACTGTGTCCCAGGGTCAACTGAGGCACACGATCGTACCCTATCACCGTAGCTTATTTGATCGCCCTTATGACATATTACACGATTGGTTATTGGCTACTTGCTCTCCTTAGCGTGGAGTACAAATAGTGATAGATAATAAAGCAAAACTGCTTTGGCGTCAACTTCATGTTCACAACGTAAGCAAATTAATGCCGTCCGGAATTTAAACTATGTACATGTAATTTGTGTATAATTGTTTATATTTTCGCATTTAGTGATTTCTCTTGCGAGTGATGTGTCTTGCTTCACGCTGTCCAGGGGTTTCTATGCGTGCTGCACTGCAATGATACTTCACCGCAAAGATTTCGTGCGCTGCGGAGAGCATTCTCACAGGAAGTGATGCAAAAGGTCTCCATTTCGTGTTTCTTGCATCGTCCGTTTTTTCCAGTGCTTAACCCCCCGTACTTTATTTCCCCACCTGTAGAATGTTATAGTATTATATACTATAATAACTATAGCATTGTTACATAGAGATTAGCTAGTCTTACCACCTCAATGTAATCGTACCGATCATTTCCTACGAGATTAAGTAAGGTAAACAAATGAGACAATAGGACAAAGAAGGCTAAAAAGGAAAACGCACTAAACTGATTTTTATCTCGTTATTTACAACGATACTTTCTTTTTCGATCCTGCGAAGGACTAGAAACATAAAATGCATTCCACCTGCACAGGAGCGCCGGAGTGCATGCTTTCTTCGGTAGACAGCGCTGGAGCGCCTCGAATCCCATCCAAGATTCATCTAACGGAAGCCTACTTAGCCGCATCCGCCGCCGCCGCCGGCGTGAATCCAGCGCAGCCGGAGATTCCCGTCGCTCAATTAGAGATGTTCTCCGGTGATGCAGGAAGAGCAGGGGGATCCCTTCCATCCCCCTGTATCTTCTCCCATCCCCCGGCAGTAGGCGTGCCTAGTCCAACCCATTGGCTCCCCCTTCCGTGACGACAGAAGCTACGTCACCGTCTCGGTCCAATGAGGCGACGCGGAGCCCCGCTCAGGGGTCCGCATGACTTCGTGATTGATTTTTGGCAAGATCGCACGGGCAGTGCTCGGGAGGGAGGCGACCATTGGACCAATCCGATTACCCAGTTGTGCCAATTATGAGGCCCCCTAAGAGCTGCCTGTTGCGGAAAATAATAGCGTCGTAGTAGGGCAACGTGGCTGCACTTGGGGCGGTGACCGGCAATGGCCCCGGCACCGAAAGCCAGCTGCGGGTCTGCCACCCGAACGCTCTGTTAGGCACGCCGGACTGTTGACAGCACCGACATGGACCTAACAACGGCCTACCGGTATAACGCCACCATGATGGAATACTATTCATGTAAGCCGTGAGTACTTGCTCTCTTTTTGAAAACCCCGAGCACGCGCCAACCAACCAGTGTGCCACACACGGCCACGAAAATACCTACAGATGCTCAACCAGCCCGGTGGGAAAAAAAAGGGCCCGTGTGTCCGTTTGCGTTTCGCCAGTCCGTTCTGGCTTGTTAGACGCACTTTGCGCCCTCGTAACTCGATTAGGAGGACCGTCGTCTCTCCTCTTGCGGGGGGTCACGTCTTGGGTTCGGTCGACATCCGCATAAAAATCTCTCCGCCTCTGCCGTAATGTGGTTAAGTCTACATCGACCATGCCGACAGCGTCGTCTTTCCTCGGCGCGTGGCCAGAAACCGGTAGGCACTGACCGTTGGCTCAGGCGCGGGATTCGATGGCCATGGATTTGCTGCCGCTGGCTTACTACAACTTCCTGCTTGACGTCCGGCTCAGGCTTGCCAAACTGGGTACGTCGCTGTGTGCATTCGGTAGATATTGGTGATTTCATCGTCATTGGTGGTGTTTTTATGTGACTTAGACACGGGGGGTACACACCACACCTGCATGTGTCTTGAAGTGAGTCAATCGAATTTACACCGATGGTCAGCAACTGCATGATTCAACAATCAAAGACTCGTTTCTGTCGTTGACGTAACGTTATGCGGTTCGTATAAGGGCGGTATCTAAAGCACGGGGTGTGCGAGCATTCCACGGATCTGTTTCACTGTACTGTCAGTTGCGAAACGCTGTATCGAGGCTTCTAAGCAACACGTGTGTTATCCAGGTGGATATTGATATCTGATTAAGTGGCAGCCTATTTTGGACTGCGTTTGCTCTCTTCTCCCGGTCTATCCACAGTTGTTTCTTGAGTGAAGGGAATGCAATGGACATGGGAAGAAAAATATGGAGACTTTGGTGAAATGCGCGTTAACGGCATGATTATAATACTGTGCATGCATATTACTGTTGCGCGAATTAACGTGGCACACGCTGAACAGTAAAAGTAGGCAGCGAACAGCATAAGGTACAAAGTGGCGTCTAGGATGCATCTTTCCTATAAGATTGTATTAACGCTTTGTAGAATCTAGCGCATTCATTTCCTTTTGCTTATTTAACTGAACACCTGGAGTGAAATGCTCTAGAATGCCACAGTATTGTCATTATGCGATCAATTTCGAAGTGTAGAAGTTTCTCTCGCGTGTGCCGTGATGCGTAATGTTGACTGCTGCACGCGGCTTCACGCTCCACAAAGCACGCATGAATTACATTTGATGGGTTACACACACTACGTCACAGTTGTAGTTACATTATGCGCTAAGGAGTCACAATGGCGTGTAGCTGCACATGCTGTTACGATGAACTTGTCAGCAATTTCAAAGCTCTTTTGCTTTATTATTAGATATTGGCCAATGATATAGATTATTTTTGAACACGATGGACTCCGTGACTGGATTCAGTGACTTCCTTCGTTCAGATTATTTTTGTGAGGACTCGGTCTCATGTTTTCTTCAATTAAGGTAAATTGCAGGAGCTGAACGATCAGTTTAGACAAACACAATATTTCATATTCGCATCATAAACATTCAGACAACAAGCAGACTCTGTCGCAGTTCTCTGTTATTCCCTTAACAAATACTGTCAAGGTCTAAGGGCTGTCTCAAATCAATAACTGTTTCAGGTGTTAGTTTATGCATTTGACGATGTATCTGCACGTCAGAGGTTAGGAATGTATTGCCAGATAATTTGTTCCGCGGCAAAATATTGGCATGTAGAAACTAACGAGTAACAGGTCCGAAAGCTGGAGTTCTACGTCTGTTGTCTGTTAGCTCAACGTAAACATAACACAACATAAAACGGCAACAACAATGACAAATACATCATGACGCTGTTTTGGGGACTTTTAACGCCTTTTCCTTGACATGAGTTAACCCGGTTTTTATTGAAAGACTGGTGCTTGCCGCGTTCAGCATAACCCATATTGCAGCCGGAAAGCACTCATCACAATTATGTTGAGAACAGTGTGGCAAATATCTTCCTAGTGCTTGATTGCTGTGCAGAGCTCTGCGGTTTCAGCACTTTCGCTGCCGCATACCCCTACAAAACATACCCCTTCCTTGAGTGTAAAAATTTATTGAATGTAATCCAAAAGAAAGGCGTATTTTTAAATCACGTATTGATGACAATACGCACTTCGGCTGACACACATAAAATACTTGACTACACATCCACGGTATTTATTTACTTGTCCGAAGATTTCATAAAGCTGTTATGACGTTCGCACACGAGATACTATAGTTGCCCCTAACATTATTTCTAGCGGTATACATCCTGGCAATCAAACGTGTAAGAAAGAATGCATATAAAGAATTAACCTCACGAAATAATCATTGGAGCCTCAAACATTTGAAACGTTGCTCCACAGTGGTTCGTGCGCATATGTTAATAATGTAATAGCACACATTTTTCTGCCCGTCTCCCACAAAAAAATATATATATCAGTGTACTCTGATTTTCCATGACCCCGATAGAGCAGATTAGCTTGTTAGGCATTTTACTACAGGTTCCAATTGAATTCGATTGAACGGAAAAAACAAAAGAAAGAAAAAAAAATGGTGTATAGGTTCTATCACCATTCACTACGCAAGCAGCACGCCATCTTGGTCCAGTATTGATCGGATAGTGCCAATATTGGTCCAGTATTGCCGATGCCCGCCAATGTTGGACCAAGATATTACGCTGCTTGAGCACTTTCTCTCTCAGCCTCCTTTGAAACTAATAAGGTTAACAGGTAGAGCAATCCGCTCGCTACAACCGCTGACGGGCGCAGAACAGCTAACGAATTAGAATCCTGTATCGTCCCAACGCCACGCTGCATCTAATGGAACAGACAGGCACGGCACGCCGGCTGCAATAACGCTTCCGCGAATGAAACACAGACTGGGCAGCAACGCGTCTGAGCATGGAGCCCTTGTGTATTGTAACACAAAATATTAGGCGAAAGGTAAAAGAGAGAAAGGAAACCATATGAGGTTGAAGATAAATGACAGCGTCAGCTGACTGATACCAGGTACGTGCCCATCTGTAATGAAGCATGAATGTTTTGGGAACCGCAGAAAGGGAGGTGACCTTTTCCCTGTGCAAGAGCGATCATCAGACGGGTCGAGCGCCAGTCACCACCCATGTGGTCGTTGTTTCGCTCCTTTTTGGCAACGACAGGGTTGTTTCCGTGATAGACGACGGTATTGCGTCGCACCTTCTTCCATATCGCGACGTCTATGTGATAAACTCATAAACGGCAAGCGCACGAGCAGTTGCAAATTTAATGTTTTGAAATTGGATTGGATTGGAAATGAGACAAAAATATGGAGTCCCGACCGAGCCAGGACTGACTACTCCAAAGCGCGTTTCTGGGTAGAACAGTAGAGCCAGAAAAAAAGAGAAAAAGTAAACAAACAAACAGGAAAGAGGTAGAGTGAGTCAAGCAGAACACGGCATAAAGGGGAAAAGGGGGAAAGGAAATGGGGAGACGTTATAGGCACCGAGAAACACTCACTGGTTCATAATATCAGAGACCGCGCGAACGCAGTGTCACAGAAGTTGTCACAGAGAGTCAAGTGTCGAAATTGATGCGTGATTACACGCGATTTGCTGCTATTTTAGTTTTCCAAGAAAAAAAAAAGAATTTTAATCAACGAGAATTGGCCGAGGCTGACCACAATAAGGGACGACAGACACACGTAAGCCTCAGACTCCCAGAAATTAACGAATTGCAACAACTCAGGGAAAAGAGGTGCTGAGGCCAGGAATCAAATCGAATCAGAGGACCCAGGGTCGATTCCTGGCGTCAGCCCTGAGTTGTTTGAATTCGTTACGGGATTTTAATCCTTTTGGGGACTGTATATAGGTGCATCGCCACAATCATGGGTGCCAAATGCATGGAAGTTTATGCAAAGTTTAGGGACTTCTTTCAGTGCAGGAGAGTGAAATTCAGGAAGAGGGACTAAAATGGGCAGTAACTGCAATCTAGGCGGGACTACAGGTTGCAAATATTCCCCAATTTAATTTACTCCTATTTTTCTACAGCGTGGAATATTCACAAATATAGACGTACTGAACTGTGCACATAATTAACGAAGAAATTATTCGCAACGACAGCTTGCACTTTTGCTTTAGACATTTCACGTTGCCAGACAACGACATTTTTACTCTACACTGTTTCCATCTGCGCGGAAAGAGCAATTGACAAAATACTGAGCCACTGAGTTCCGTTAAACCAAGAGGATTACAAATAGAAATTACATTTACGCAAGAGAGTGCCGTGTTCAGGTCACTGCTCTTGTAAAGGCGACTATGCAGACTATGGTTCACACATCAAGAAGGGACCGCTTGTAGTCGGTGTGCCTTGTGTTACAATGTGCCTTCTACGCCATGCTCATCATGTAAACGTGCATAGTTGTACGTAGCAACAACGACCACTAAACAAGTACCACGTAAATAAATATCAAATATTAATGTTATTAAGTTTAAACTACAACGTGCTTTGTTATGATGTCCATTATATGAGTCTGTGATACATCAGCGGTGCAAAAGAATTCAAGAGTACGAAGGTTGTGAACGACTCGGCATCTCTCGTTATAGTATATGCTAACTGGTTGAGCAACAGGTCCAAGAATTGCAGGTTCCAGTAACGTTCATTTACAAAGCTGGACCTGCAGACAACACTTGTAATCGTGTGCAAATAACATAGTTCGCAGATAAGTGGCCTCATGACTTGTCTTATCACCATACAGGTCCCATGTAGACTTTATGCAGGACTGGCATGTCCTGGTCATGCCATAGCCAAACCTCGCCTTTCTCTCTTCATTCATCCATCTCCTCGGCGGTCGTTCATCTTGTGCGTTGACGACCTCCCAACGAACATTGCCCCAACTTTTACATCGTAAATGTTAGGCTCGGAGTCCTACTTTGGCATGACACACAACACTCAGGTCTTGTCTCGTGATTTGTCTTGTACACACTAATGCTTTTCTTTCGAGTTTCATTGCATGATGACTGCTTGCAACTATGCTCTTGTAATTATTGATGCACGTTGTACTCGTGCTCAAGATACGAATATTTCGCGTTGTCCTAGAACAAACACACACAAAAAAAGCGCTGAAAACGATCGTAGATTTATTATAGTACGAGCTTTCGTATACGAGGCTGCACTTCCTGCCTTGGTGCATGAGGAAGTGCAGCCTCGTGCACGAAAGCACGTACCATAATAAATCTACGATCATCTTCAGTGCTTCTGTTGTTGTGTTCTTCAACTACGGTTTTGACTGCCCTTCTTTACGTCCTTGTGCGCTGTCCTTACGTAAATTCCGACCCAGAGGTTCGGTCATTCCCACGTTGTTCTCATTTCATAACGCACGTGGCAAAATGTGTGAGCTCAGCTGTATGGCAACACTTGACTCATTTCTGCGGTCGCAAAATAACCCCGCGTCTGAGATCCCCCTGTTTCTACCGCACTGAATAGGAACGCCGCTTACTCGGAGCGCAAGAATTTCACATTTGCGACGCTTTTCTGCGTATACCGGAATAACCGCGAAGGTCCTCCGAGGTCTTTCTTGATGAACGCCGTCCAAAGCCTTACAAACACTGCAGAAAAATCCGGTCCCTCCACAATCTCAGAAATTAGACTTTTTCGCTGGCAACAACTCAAGCTCATCTGCACTACGCACCACGACGCAAAACAACTGTGCCGCTTGTGTGCCCTGCCACCCCACTATAATCGACGCTATATCCGATTTCCATCGCCCTTGCCACATGGCCTACCGCAGCGTTTGTGCTGGCACATCCTTTGAGACGCGCTCGCTAAGAACACCAGCCAAGACATGAAGATGCTCCGAGCGCATTCTAAAGTCGAATAATTTACCTCAAAGACACGGCAAGCACTTTCGCGTCCGTTCGCATTTTCGTGCAAGGGAAATGTGCCGTGCCGTTGATGAGGGCGTTTCATCTTTGGCGACTCCCCATTCTGCATGGCACAGAATGCAGAACGCGTCGGCAACATGACGAAGGGGAAGCATTATAGGGAAAAGCACGCGCATACAGTGCGTTTAGTTTACGTAGACGTTCTACTGTGGTGTCTAAGAAAAAAGGGAGCATATTGGGGAGTAATTACAGCTTTTTGTCTCTTTTGATTGTAATTACCCCCATTTAAGTACGATGATCGCGAAATTTACTCCCTACCGCTTGATATCCCTAAACGTCGCATAAACTTTATAAGGCATTCGGTCCTGAAAGGGAATAGTGGTTGTGTCTACTTCCCAAAAGAACTAAAATTACTCTCCCCTTTTTTTTTCTCTTGGAATGTGGGACAAGGACGGGGCGAAGTTAAAAAAAGATGAAACTTACATTGACTCTGTGTACGATTCTACTTGCGTGAAAGAGAGAAGAAAGAAAAGTAAAATTCGTCAGTGGGTTTCTATCAGTGTACCTTGATGAAGAGTCAATAGAAATGCTTGAGCAACACCAAATAACACAGTATTCTTAATTTCCAAGAGCATAGATGGGCTTAAAAGCAACCTCATAGCACATGGTCCACAATATGAGAAAAAAAGGAGTAAATTGAAAGCAATTAGTCCCAATTTTACTCCTCAGTACAGAAATATTCCCTAAACTTCCGTGCGCATAGACCAGAAAAGGACAAATCGTTGTGGTAGTGCATCTACTCCCGAAAAGGACGAATGATTGTGGCAATGTATCTAGTCCATATGAAGACTAAGATTACCCCTGTCCTCCTAACAGACCGCACTCTCAGAACAGAACTTCACCGCACAGCACGTTGTGCGCCAACTACTGCCACGAATGATAGGGTTGTCGCTTCTGATTTGAAGAGAGAGAGAGGGGGGCGTACGCCTTTTTGTATCAGTTATCATATATCCAAATCGCTACAAAAAGGCGTACCCCCCCCCCCCCCCCCGCCCCGGTCACTCTTCGCATCAGAAGCGGTAACGCTATCATTCGTGGCAATAGTTGGCGGACAACGTGCTATGCGGTCAAGTTCTGTTCTGGAGAGTGTGCACTGTTATGCACTCGCATTTTTGGAGCACATTGTACACAGCTTACGAAATGATTATGCAGAAATAATAGAGCGCATTTCATCAACGGACAAGCACCCACGTAAGTCATTTAGCAACCAACAGCTCTACAGATTGACGCCTTTCGTGAACACGCGCGCGCGTTCCAATTTCGGAACCTCTGCTAGACACATCAGCGCCACGTCTTGCATCGGTGAAACGCTACAGAAAGCAAACTGTGTATGGGTCACCTCTACTAAAGCGCATGTTAAAATTGCCAAACGAAAAGGAAGTGTACGCCTGGCACAAACCTTCGATATTTGCGCATAATGACGCCATCACAATTAACATTGATGCGGCAATGCCTGTACTTTTTACGGTCTCGAACCATTTCACAAAGGCACTCTTTGGTTTCTCAATGCTCCCATTGTCACCTCACAAAGACTCCGACCGCCTGCATCTCCCCGTGGGCCTATCATTGCAGTGACGGATTAGCAGTGGCAGAGGCGGACGGTTCATTTTTCCTTGCGGTACCAAAGGGGCAAAGGCGGTGGAAACGCGCGCGACATACTTGGCACGCCGCGTTGCATTTCAGGACGATCGTAGCTACTCGCGGAAACAAAGGGTCTCTCGGTTTGCCTGCAGGTCCCTGCGGCTACTCGTTTTTTCGGCTCTTATCGTGCCCTGACAGTCGTCGTAGCGGAGTCCGCACCGCGAGCTTCTGTTTCAGCGCCCTCATGAGTGATGTGGCGGTGGCGGCACCAAGCTGGATGCGGAGGGAAAGCGCAGCATTCCAGGGCCCGTGCGCTTAAGCTGCTGAAAGAGCCATTAGGCAGGTCGGCATCAATTCATATCCAGCAAGTCTCATCATACGAGCCATCGCGTGCAGTCGTTCGCCGCGCATGGGATGGAAGCATCGAACTGGGAGACGGGGTTTCAGCTATACTATAATATGACATCGAAGTTTTAGAGCGAGAAGAGGGGATGGAATGATGGAAAACGCGGTACGTGGAGCGAGGCAGTATAGAGGCGGTAGTGAAAGGCGGTCGGGGACGGATGTCGATAGGAAGCATCGAAGAAAAAATGTCTGGAGAGAATTATCAAATACTTGTTTGAAACCCTTGTATAAGAAAGCTTCGCTGCGGCTGTAATTTATGTGCGTGCACGTCATTTGCCTTTCTTCGCGTGAAAACCCGGCATCACGTGCAACACACTCTTCTTCCCACGTAGGAGACGACCAGCGGCATGGCCAAGTGGGCTAAGGCGTCCGCTCATTGGTTGTAGCCAAGGTCGTGCTGAAGACTAGGAGCTGGTGGGTTCGAACCCTACCGGCGGCTGTGCTGTCTGAGGTTTTCCCTGGGTTTTCCAAGGACTTTCCAGACGAATGTCGGCACAGTTCCCTCTGAAGTCGGCCCAGGATGCATACTAACCCCCTTGTACCCCACGCCTCCCGGCTGTCCTCTCTCCATCTGTCCACCTCTGTACGCCGCTCATAGCCACAGTAAAAAGCCATAGCCAGCTCATAGCCACACAAAAATAATAATAAATAAAATAATCTTATGAGACGATTGGTACAGATAAGATGTGATAGTTTCTTCTCTTTCTTCTGCATACTATTGAAGTGAATGTACAGTGCTGGACAAAAGCTTACGGAACACGCTCCTGTGCATTCCTATACCTCAGAGTGACATGCTAGCAGCGAATGGTATCGTATACGGACTTGCAAACAGGTGACTGGGTTACCTACAGGCACATATCTAAGTCCGTGCTGTCACATGCGCTGCTAGCGTGTCACTTTGAGGAAGGAATACGCCGGAGGGCGTTCAGTAAACTTTTGTTCAGCACTGTATACATAGTATGTTTTGATGTCAATGATCACGTCTCTTCCGCAGTAATAAAGCTGAGAACGTGCCAGAAGGTCTCAGCACTGCACGCGATCTACAGCACCTAACCGTGCGGTTCCTCGCTGTGCCTCTTTATGCCCATACTGTCCGCGTTCACAACTCCCTTGCCCCGTCGAAAAAGCGACGCACAGTAGCACAACCAGCCACCGCCGAAATAGCAGACAAAGTACAGAACATGAATTCCCCAAGTGCTCTTCACGGAAAAGAGCAATCGGCCAAATGTTTACCTTCTTTTTTTTCTCTCTCTCAATAGTGTCGCACACAAACGGGAGACAGCCACACACTGCATCCTCTCTTCTATGTTTAACTCGCAGCTCGCGCTAGTCTGAAAACCGAGGATCAAAACCAAAAGCCCAACCGAAAATACCGAAGCAGCATGCTACGTGCTAGGAAGCAGCACACACACACACGCACGCACACACCAAATCGACTGTTCTGCCTGCATAGACCAGCGTGTTTTCTCTCTTATTCCAAGAACGCGAGCAAGAAGGGAAAGCGACCTTTGACGGCTTGTTTCGCGGCAGACAGCCCTTCGTGTGTGGCGGCGGGTGGGCTTGGTGTGGCTAGCAACGAGACGCTCAGAAGTGCATATAACGGCCAAGAAATTTCTGGAGCGCGCGCGCGCGTTGAGGTTCATGCTTCGAACCCCGCTGCTAACGGTTCTGCACCTCGACTTCGCGGTGGAGAGCGAGAGGGGGGGGGGGGGGGGGGCGTCACTTCGCGTCATAGCGTTAATAAGTCGTCTCTGTTTTGGCAGCTGTTCAGGTAGAACGTGCCGCGTACTTAAAAAGAAGTAACAAAGAAAAAAGAAAAAGGGCGCTGACAAGGGGTTTCGTCTCCCCGTGTCTCGTCCGACATGTTCCGCGGCGGAGATATTCTCGTTCCTGGGTATTAGACATGGCCCATCATGCGAGACGGGATACTTTGGGCCCACCCAGAAACTGGGGAATAAAGAGGTACCGGCGCGAAAGGGGTGATCTAGTCGTGGCGAATTTGATGCCGAAATTAGACTTGGCAGGTCCTGCGAACGGCTGACGAGAAGGACATCCGGTGTCGCGCTTAAAGTGTAGCAAAAATTGGTGTCTCCTAATATCGTCTTGCGCGCTTTGTCTCATATTTTTTGTCCCACATTGCGAGGAAATGTTGTCTAACTCGGAAAAATTGAACAGTCAAGCATGCATTTGAATCTTACCATGCTTCATGGCTGAAGATATATTGTGTTTGTTTGTCTGTGTTTGTGTGTGGGCCGCACCTCATGTGGCGAATTTCACCATTCATCATCGTTAATTTATCTGCTGCTGTTGTTGTTGCTTTGGAAGTCATCGTGCTCTTCTCCGTAACACCCGCTGTCCTCACGCTTCGCCTATACACAAGTTCGCCGTTGCAGGATGGTTGACGCAATATATAGCTGGAGAGTTGTGCGCTACGTTTTGTCGGAAAATATTACCAATAGTCGGAGGCACTTATCTATACCTTTTAGATTATTAGATACAGATTAGATTTCTTTAGATTATATTTAGATTATTTAGAGCAGTGGGACATTCACGATTCGACTCAAATGCAATTACTGGAGTATTTTAAAGATGGAGTTCCTTTTTCAGCACATATTTTCACGTTTCGAATAAGCAAAGCGATACAGTCAGCTCAGAATTTAGTTGGATATATAGAAGCTCTGTGCTGATGGAGAATGACAATTATGAAAAGGTGCCCTGTAACTAAGTTCGTCACCTGACCCCTTGTCACCGATTTTGCACAACAAGACTGCAACGTATCCGTTCAATGCAAGAAAAAGAAAAAGATTACGATTAATGTGCTGAATGTAAAAAAAATAAACGAAACAAGAAACCGTTCTCACGTACCTTACAAAAGGCACAACGATTAGGAGGCAAAACACGACTCCCACATTCAATGTTTTACTACAATCTGATTTCATTCCTAACCCTTCAACATATCGTATGCGTTTCGGGTCTGCAAAAACAATACGTGCAAGCTTCGGGACATTGCTTAATGTATATCTCGTTTCGCGTTACTTTGCGGCAGTGTACTTTCTAGACCCCAGCTTGTATAGCAATTCACTTCAATATACCAGGTGTAACGCTGTTTTCGCGTTGCTGTCGTTAATTGCCTTCGAAACGAATGTGCGTTTATCGAAAGGCACGACAGGAACTCTGATCGCACCGCGAGATAGACGGGCTCGTGGAGGGGGGCGCGCTTTCAGCGAGAACGCGTTGAAAGTATGCGACAGAGGAACATAAATCTCGCCCGCTACCGGCTTTTGTGGCCTGAGAAGTGTAGTACACCGTTTGCTTCGGGGTTGTCGACGTTGGGGTGGCCTAAGCTTTTAAGCGCTTCTCTGGTCCTTGTTGGATTTGTGACCATTACTGCGCAAAGGTGCTGAATAGCATCTCAGGAAAAGCGAACGAGATGACCGTGTATGGACGAGTGTACTACACGTTTCACTTGCACTGCACCAGTCGTGGATGAACTCCGTACAGCTGAGCGAATATTCAGATGTTTCGAATACCGAAGCGAATACATTCGATTCGAATATCGAATCGAATATGGAATTCTAGATTCGAATTTCGAATGTAAGGATTATCTATGTCAAACCAAATGTATTCGAACAGTTCCGAAGATGCTCGCTTCCTAATCTCTCCCTATTGTCTATTTTTTTTTTCATCAACATCAACATCATACTCGCTTCCTGTTTGTTTGTTTTTTTTTCTCTCTTTTTTCTGGCTCTATTGTTCCACCCGCAAACGCGTTTTGGAGTAGGCAGTCCTGACTGGCTCGTGACTAACATCTTTTTCTTCCATTTCCAATCCAATCCAATGATCGCGCGAGCCCCAAAACGCCACAAGAAAACGTATATGCATGACGTCACGAAGATCCGTATGTTCTGTGTGTACTCGATTCGGTGACAAAACAACTCAATTCGAATTCGCCTCCCGGTTTCGTAGCTATTCGCTTCGTTTATTCGCTTGGATTTTAAAATGACTTTTCGCACAGTCCTAATAAACTGCTGTTATCTTTAAAGACAAATTAGTTGAGGTCTGGCGAAAGAGGAGCAGCATGTACACCTTATATGCAAATGTTTCCAACGGCTACGCTTTTACATACGCCATCGCAGTCACTGTACAAAAGTACCCCAGGTCATAGTCACGATTTATTTGTTGTTGTTGTTGTTGCTGTGCAAGAGTACGGCTAACAACTAACTGTATTGAAACGGACGAGCAATGAGCACACGGCTTCTCTGATCGACAAATCAGATAATCAAACAGCTGTTTATATATTTTGATCACATATTCCTACTCCCTACGGAGCAAGCCTATACTTCCATGACGTGAAAAGCCTGGGTCCGGGCAACAAGTAGCGGGACAGGACAAACACACGACACATGGGCCGTGTGTTTGTCCTGTCCCTCTAGTTGTTAGTTTTCTGCCTACTTGTCTCTTGTCCCTCTAGCTGCCTGTCTAGTTGTGTTGTCCAGCAGGGCACACCTGCTTTATATCCTGGTACAAAGGTATTATGACCTCGAAACTTCTGAATGAAATATTGCCCCCCGAAGATTGAAATATATATGAGATTGAATCTTGTGTTTTCTTCCTCAGGTCATGGTGGCGTGAACCAGCTGGGCGGCGTTTTTGTGAACGGTCGTCCACTGCCCGACGTCGTGCGACAGCGAATCGTTGAACTGGCCCATCAAGGGGTACGACCTTGCGACATCTCGCGGCAGCTGCGTGTCTCGCACGGATGCGTCTCCAAGATCCTCGGACGGTACGACATATCAATATACCTCTTCGCGCTGAATATAGTTCGTGTTGAGGTTTCTATCATGTGCTACTGCACCGGGACAGCGTCACGCAAAAATAAATGAAATACCTCTCTGAAGGGGCGGAAACATCTATAACAGGAAAATGCCTATTATGACAAAAAAATAAAAAAAATAAAGGACATATATTCGACGAGGAACCCTTCCCCAAAACAAAATCGCTCGGTAAAATTGAAGCAAGCGCGTAACTACAAATAGCCCGCGCCCTTCATTAGATACATACTGGTTTTCTCATAAGACTTGTCACTCAGACGCATGGAAAAATAAACTCAGAAAAAAGAAGGAAAATGATGTTTTAAGATAACACTAAATTTGGCCAATTTGTCACACGCTTCAATAGTACCAAAGGAGGTTCGAAGTCATCTACATCGCCCCCCTCCCCCTTGCTCTACATTACTACCACGACGCGAATGCTTCCCCGCCAAGACAAATACAAAACAGAAAAGAAAAGATAAAAAAGTGGAAAGAAAACCCTGGAACGCATCCGGAAGTTTGCCGTCCTAGTCCACTATATAGGGGGAGTAGATAATGTGAATTGAACAAAGATGGTGTCCCTTTTTATCTCTTCTTCTTGCTGTGCCCTTCCGTTATAATGACATCAACAGTGGTGTCACCCTTAATCTGACTTTAAAATGGCAGACTGCCCCCGTGTTGGGGAACGCGAAGGGTCTCTGATAGATGCGTTCGTCCCGAACACAGTCACTTTTCCGCTGCCAACAAAAGGCCCTGTTGTGACATAATGACCTCATGAAAGACCGCCAAAAACTTAATTGTTGGCGTGGTGGCTTCCACCACCCACCCACCCACCAGATGGCGGCCTAGTAGATAATGACGTCAAAATCTGCCTCCCTACCCGTCCCTCTTCTTGGTTGAACTGTTGAAGCGTGGTTAAGTTCCTGCTCTGTTTCTGCATGGTCGAAGTTATTGCCGAGACGCGATTTGTTCATTGCTCAATGGACGCGAAGTCAAACCTATTGTGTTTCGCTGTGGCGCCGGTCAAGCGCGTTTAGATGTAGTTAGGGGGGCAAATAAAGAGATTATGTGAGAGAGTAAGAGGGTATAATGAAGTCGCAGATGGTCCCATTTAGGGGCACATGTGGACAGGGTTACCTAAACGGGTCTTTTGTTATAGCATGCAAATACTATAGAGCGAGAGCTAGAATGACTTGTGGAAGCGGCGAACCTTCCCACTCATCATCATTTAAATGAAGTTGTTGTTGTCGACTTGTGGAACCTGTCGTACAGTTCCAATTCCAAAGGACGTGGGCTCTTCCGATGTGACATCAGCGTGTTCCGAGGGCATCAGGCTTTTCTTGTGTTACATCAGCGTGTTCCGGTGGCACCAGATGGCACGTCAGGCTTTTTGACGTCACACCAAGAACCCTGATGTTTACGTCAGACTGCTCCGATTTCGTTTTTTGCACGGGCGAATTTACGCTCACTTTTACGTTCACAATTGTTCACTCAATTATTCACAATTATTCACGTTTAATTTACGTTCACAATTATTCACTCAGTTACCATTATGCACCGTGTAAATGCATAAGCATATGTGTATGCACCGAGTCAGGAGGGAACAGATAATCAGGAACAGACGATGATGATGATGATGATGATCATCATCATCATCATCATCATAGATCGATCGGCGCACACTAAGTGCAGCCCAGTGCGGCCTTTGATAGGTGTCATGCGCCTCAAGTACCCGCGGTAAGCAAAGAAATGTACTCATACCGCTCAAGATATATGTATATCTATTAGATCCCAAAACCCGAGCCTTAAACACACACACACACACACACACACACACATCGGGGGCATACACACCAGTACACTATTTATAGCCATAGCTCAAGCTGTATAGATTTCGCTAACACGCTAAATTATCGAGACTGCACTACGCGAGAAGCCTCAATGAAAGTATGCAGATTAGGATGATGACACCTTCCCCACACGACGTGTGCAATGTGTAGGGAAGTACCACTCACGCCCATGAGGATGTTGGATATCAAAACGAAAATTCCACCTTAATGCAGACTTTAGCAGGACAGCATTGCATTCGTGCGAGCCAAGTCAACACTTACGCAACCAAGGCATATCGATCCGCTTTGTAACGAAGGACGAGATGCATACTGCAACACTTTATATAGCAGCGGGCCTACATGGAACGGAGTCACATCCGTCCACAGCTGCACTTCTTTCGCGGGGAGGGGTGCTGGAAATGGATAGCTGGAGATTAAAAATATGCCATGAAACATACAAGCTCACATTTTGTCCTTATTTTTTTTCTTCTCGCGTTTATGTATAATGGGTGAAACCTCGAGAGAGGATCCGCAATGTAAAGTCAGGCTGAAAGGAGAGAGGGAAAATCGCTTAACGAAGCGGGTGTGGATATTCAATGAAGGTCACAATGTATTCCACCCCGTTATTTTATACGCCCTGGGTGTTCCGCGTAATGGTGCCCGGTAAAGATATCGCGCACGCACGCACGCACGCACGCACGCACGCGCCCATCTATCGTATCACGCACTAAGGAAAAAAAAAAAAAACTTCATGCCCTTCACCGGATGCTACAGTGCTAGCCAAGATTGATGGAAAGCAACCGTTACGAGGCTGAAGCACACAAACGGACGAACACAACAGGAGCGTGAAGTTTCCTAAGAACACGCAAGGGCTCATGGGAACTTAGAACGCCTTAACGCATTACGAGACGGCCAGAGGCGGAAGTAGAAGAACAACAACAACATTATTCCCGGTGTGCGCTGCGGCAGCGTCAGGTGTGATAAACCATGATAACAATAACCGAAGCAGACGACAGAGCAATGTCCCTCAAAGTCCCCATGATGCTTTGCGCCGTGCCCATGGTGGCGCGCGCATCTTTGTAAAATCGTCTATTGAAATATGCCGGGAAACGAGCCACGCACCACTCGATTGCCGGTGGTTAGCATGGTCAGCGTAGTGTAGTGGTTAGCGCACTGGATCGGCAATCGAGAAGTGCATGGTTCGTCTTCCAAACGCTCATTTCATTAGGAAAACCCTTGCTTTATCTTTGCAACCCCTTTGTTTCCTTTCCTTTTTACCTGCCTCTTTTTTTTCGCAATAAACATATCCCCCCCCCCCTTTGTTTCTGCTGGTATGTCAAAAGCATGCATACAACGCAATATGGTACTGAACAGAACGCGTGTATATAGCTAGCCTGGCTAACGTTTCCGTATACATCTGTGTGCGTAGGTACTACGAGACGGGATCGATTCGACCGGGGGTGATCGGCGGGAGCAAGCCCAAGGTGGCGACGCCCAAGGTGGTGGATGCCATCGCCAACTACAAGAAGCAGAATCCGACCATGTTCGCCTGGGAGATCCGGGACCGACTCCTCGCTGATGGCGTTTGCGATCAGGACAACATCCCCAGCGTCAGCTCCATCAACAGGTAGTCGCACTTTCTTACATATGATTGACAATTCATCTCACACATGCACTGCGCTCGCATACATATAGAAAATCCGTCGTGTATCAGAGGTCTGACAACTTACTGGCAGTGTCATAACACATAAACGGGGGATGTAATGGAGATGAAAATGAAGAAAAAAAGTGGGTGGGGGTTTATTCGCATATAGTCCTGGTTAAAATGAATAAATGAATGACAGTTGAAGTGAATGACACTCGATATTCTATGCAACAAGCCCTGAATCACCTTTCCCAAACATCAGAGTTTTGAGTACTGCGTAGACAATCGCTTTAGTACCCAAGGAAGTAGCGGACGTATACTCCGTATGAACGTAGCTTAACGTTTAGCGCGTGAGCAGTGTGAACGCGCTATATCCTTTCGTATACGCGAAACGATTGCTGCTGCTGAGGGTGGGAGTTTTCATTGCGCACAAACAGCTATGGCTATAGTGCACCAAAACCGTAGTGATTGGTGTGAATAGGTAAAGCAAGGTGACCGTGTACGCTACAACTAAAGCCTTCTATTATCATCTTTGGTGAAATTTAATGGGTGCTGAACATTCAATCTTGATTCAGTAGTGAGTTTTAGTATACTGTACGCTGTCGCCTTTGCGTACGTAAATGGATAGCGTGGTGGTTCTGCGCAATGCGCAAAGCCCTGTTTATGTCTTCGGCGTACATAGAACCACCAACGCTATCCCTTGTGTACGCAAACGCGATAGCGTACGATACTACTAAACTCTTTTTTTTTTAAAATCTAATCCAATCATCACGATCATCTTTGACGGCACTGACAAAGCCTTCTGCGCTTATTTCTCACGCTTAAATGACTATAAATGGACAACTTTACGCCCCACGCCGACCTGAACAAAGCTCATTTTTTCATTCAAAAGAGAACGTCACACCGAACGTTCCAAAAGCTTACACTGTTTCTACTCCTCCTTCGCATCTTGAGGCCCCACGTTCAACAGGGCACCTCTAAGTACTTGTGGCTTTTACTACTCCATAAAAACAATGCTACGCTCCCCCCAATCACGGCCATAAATCTGGCTCAAAGGTGAAGGGGTGTCAGACAGCTGCTCCCGTTGATCCACTAAAGTCCTTTTGAGAGGGGGATCGACCGGTCAACGGCGGCGGTGCACGTTCAGTTTGGGCTCGAGATAAAAACAAGGAACGGAAGGTTATGGCCGGCAGACGACATGTAAAACGCATTTCCCGGCGCGTGTGCCGTTCCGCCATTTCAGCGGCAGCTTTTCTCCTCCCTGGATCGATGGACGCCAAGGAGTTTCGCGTGTCTTGCGGGGAGGGAGGTAGAGACTCAACCGCGCGTGCACACGATGCTATTCGCTTCACTGAGGAGTCTATTGAGCAGTGGACGTACATGTGGCAGCGACAGCTCTAGTTTAATAGATGCCATTTCGGAAGAAACAGATAGTGAGCGTCGTATATATGGTATCCACCTGCTGCCGTGCCACATTGGTACGTAGCTGAGGAGACTGTTTAAGTGAGGTACATAGAAAAGATAAGTCATTCGTAGTGTATTACATGCGAGCACGTACGGTAGGCGTGACTATATATGCAGGCTTATCCACCAGGTGAATCGCGAATTCAAAGATTTAACAACTTCTAGGGAGATTCGAAAAAGAAAAAAAAAAAGCACCAAAAGTGCATATACGAGTAATATATGCCTCCCCTGTCGGTTTAGTTTAATTAGTCACATATTATTTGCGACTAACGCTGGAAGAGATTAAACAGGGGAGAGACTTGATAAGAGAGACAGGAGGTATATCTTTTCATGTGTTGTACTTTATCCCATTTTCCTACAGTTCAGTTTGCAGTTTACTCTTTGTTGTAGCCATCAATGAACGCTCACGAAGTTCCTAAAAAGCCCTGTTGTTAACGGCCCCAGGTTAACGCTCATATCGAGCACGAATTATCCAATATCTGGCGCGCTTGGCAGAGACTTATTGCAAAAATCACGTGGATGAAATGGATCTGGTTGATTAGTACACGTTCATTAGAATTTCACACTTTATTGAGAGAAAGAGAAACAAACAAAAAGAAAAGAACCAGCACCTGTCACTTCCCGTTTGTAACTATACAATACTTCGTCAGTTTTCAGAAGAAAGCGCCCCCTTATACCGAACCCGATCACTTCAAGTGTCCAACTTTTTTACGTGATTCGGATTCCCATTTCCCAGTGCGCGCAAGACGCGCGCAATTTCGATTAGTCCCGAAGTACAAAATAAAATGTTCATAGTGTTAAAAGGCAAAAGGTATATATGTATATACAGGGTGTTTCCTCTAACGTGTCCAAAATATGTTATTTAAAGCGAGCGATAAAAGAGAAACGAGTGTTACGTTTCAGCTACTTGACTAAGAAACAGGCGCTACTAGTGATGCAGTACCTGTTTCTTACTCAAGTAGCAGAAAAAAGTACCACTTGCTTTTCTTTTATCGCTCGCTTTAAATATAATTTCTGGGCACGTCAGAGCAAACACCCTGTACATATCTAATGGGCGACTGATGATCCGAAAATCAATTCAAAGATGACGTTCCTTGCGAATTCGATGGTGGTGGTTCTTCTTCACAACAGCATAAAAAAGAAGACATTGTAAGACCTGAAGCCGCTGGCGTTGCCCGTCCACAGAACGAGTATAAAATATTAACCGCAATTTAAGTACATTGGCCAACGTAGAAAGTTGGCGCTAAGCACAACGTTTATCTGTAAAGAAGGGTATGACAGGAACAATTTGGGTCGGGATAACAACCCGAAGTCTGGCAACGCCAGGCAACTATGAACAAAAGCAATCTCCTGCACTCACCAACATTAGGTGCACTAGTTCAAGTAGTCCACTATAAGACAGCCGTTATGAGTATAGCTACGTTGGAAGAGCACACGAACTGGTCATCTCGGTGGGCACTCAGATCTCCAACGACGCTTTCTCGACGTCTCTCATGGTCTTCCAGCAAGCAAAGACTGAGTCCAGGTCACGCGAACTATCACACAAAATGTCATGAGACTCAAACGGTTACGCGTCACGGCAGGAACGTCGGCAAAGAATCGCTGCCAACTGAATTTTGCTACACCACAATTCCGTTCCCGCCAGAGTTCACACAGGCACGAGCCACGTTCGCTGTATTGGGCATGCGTACTTATCAGCCACTACCACGAGATAACAAAAGTCACGAACTGCGTCAAAACCAGGCGGAGAGAGACGCGAACAGTCACCGCGTGGCCGAATCAGATAAGAAAGATTTCTGAGACGTACACGTGGTGAACATGATGGCGTCTGAATGAAACGGTATCGAAAACGGAGTGCCTTAGATGGATGGATATCTTTTGTTTCTTTTTTTTTTAGTCTACATCTGCGCGCGTAATGACGGCATTCCCACCTGTCGAACACACACACACACATAAATGGGATGATGATGTGTGTCATTCTCCGCCGTCGAAGCAAACTGGCAAACTCCGGAAATTGAAAACTCCAAATGGTCATTAAATAATTGTCGTTTTGCGGCCTCCTGCTTGACGTAGGACCCCTAAACTTGGTACGCTGATTGGAAATGACGTCGGTCAGGTGCCGAGACTTTGGTTATCATTGCCATAATCTGGTTTCTATGAACGGCACGTCGCGTCGCTTTACGTAACACCCACAAATTACTGTGTGTCAGAACCACATAGACTGTAAATAGATTAATCCTCTATCAGTTCAAATTTCACACCCTTAGCCGCCAACACACAACAACAAGTATCCTTATTGAGATGCATCATGCATGCGAGACTTCTTGCGGACATGTGCGATTGGGGACGTCTCATTGAGAGATCCTACTTATCCAAATGATAAAATACCGTACAGGCCGGCAGGCTAGTGGACGAAATCCACCGAAAAAAAAAAAAGCCCTTCGACGAGTTTATACAACTGGCAGCTAGGTACTACTCAGAAATCCTTATGGACGTAGAAAAGTACTTCGTCCACCGCAGTCCGGATCACAGCCTAAGCGGTGGTGGTGGTAGTGATGGAACTGCTTGCCGTAGTCGGCCACGCGCAGGCGGGCAACGTCACCATCTTAGGGGGGATCGTGCGTCCTGGGCCGACTACACAGGAACTGTGCCATCCATATGCAGACAAAACTGCTTTTCTTTTTTATTCCGTCTCAGCGCTGGAGAGTAACAGTGACTAGGAGCGATATATGCAGCAGTGGACGCGTGAATATTGGACGTCGGCGGAACTGTAAAAAAAAAATTAAATGGTAATAAGACAACATTAAAGTACCGCTATGGATCAAGTTTCTAGAAGGCAGACGCTATAGTCTTGGTGACATCACCAACTCTTGGAGAATTCGAAACTATCAAGATATTTGCGTGTCATTTCGAAAACTCGTTAAAGCTCGTAATGTTCATCGACATCATTCATATTTTGCGTACTGGGTGTTTAATGAAACGAGGCTGATTTATAATACGAAATAAAACATTTGATTTTTTCCTTCCGTAATGGGACTTTAAACTGATACTCGAATTCAGAAATGTCCTATACAGCTATCGTCACACGACATGCAACAATACAATTAGGCAATATGTGTGTTCATGGATTGCTGACCATGCCTGAAAAAGAGAGCAACGTGTCGTCCCATCGCCAGTTAGGGGCCCATAAACTCTCGACCCAGTCCCCTTGATTGAAGGATAACAAATTCCTCCTTACTTTGGGGGGGCACTGTGAACAACTCGAAAGGGCCCAAAGCTCATTACTGAGTAAGTGCAGCGAGATAAAAGCCCCCCATGACAGGCAGTACTGCTATGGGACAGGAGAGGGATTGATTTCATGCGACAGCCTCCATGCTTTCGTGGCACAACAATAGAATTAGCCCCTCCCGCCTACTTTTCACAATCGCCAATCAAGATGGGAAACATAACATGCCACTTCACCGCAGCACGTGCTGCCGTGGACGTCTAATGTTGCTGCGCTGCTGTTATGACGCTGCTTACTCACAAGTGAAGGTGCCTGACTATAATTTAATTCATTCACGAATAATTTTTGCCAGACGTGCTTTATCTCTATAGGCCCTGTACGTACGGGCACATGCCCCCCCCCCCGCACACACAAATAATAATAATAAAATCGAGTAATTTTTGCATAAGCAAGGTGCTACAACTCGGATCTTTTTAGATATCACCTTTTTAAGTGTGCAGGATAACCAGATTGCGCGCGGAGGCCGAATGGTGAACAAGTTTCACATCCCGGCAACCCACTGTCTAGGTTTTTTGTCCTGGGTTTTCCTCGGACGCTCTGAAGGCAGGCACAGCTCCCTCTGGGGACGGCACAGTGCGCATGTGATTTTGAAACAGGCAAGTGAAAAATGTACGTGCACTGCCGTGAAGCGCTCGTTCGCTTTTAGGAGTTTGTCGTATATCCGTCCTATATATGATTATTTGATACTGTGGAAGCATTCTAAACTGACGCACCCTTGTTGCAATACCATTCACTCTCCCAACACTCACGTACCCGTCTCCCGTCGTGTTTACACCATATATAATGTGGCTACGTGTAAGCAAGCCCCCACTTAACGATTTGCCCTTAAAAAAAGCTGAAAAACAAGGCCAATCGCCTCAAACTTCTCGCACGCATATCCGTTAGGGCAGCCACTCTTCCTGCGCAACCTTCCTGCATTGTTAACATCCCTCACTTGCACACACACATACACACTTCGCCGCAAAACCCAGGCGACATTCGGTAATCCGTTTAAGCTCTCAGCAGATACGCGATACCCACCAAGCGTGCTTCAATGGGGTGGCCCCATCACTGCCTAATTCGCCCCCTAATAGAATATCAACACACCGCACGGCGCTTTGAGGACGAGCTGCACCTCCACCCGCGGGAGCACACATTCTCGCGACCTGTATATGCGTACACATGGCACACAAAGATTCAGGGTGTCAGGGCCCCCCCTCCCACACTTTTAGCTATGCCTTTCCTTTTTACATCGTTCCTCGTTATCTACTCAACGCCGGTAGGAAGGCGAGATTACGTTTCCCACAAGGGATACTTCAATAAATAATTTACCGATAGAGTGCCTGTGGTGCAGATTGAATTAGAAGTCCGGGACCATCTCGTGATGCATTACTTTGCGGCTACTGTACAGGCAGGAAGCTCTATATGGGTGCTGCTGTGTACGGAGAAATCGCGGTATATCGATGGGTACCCTTATAGCGGCATCGGATACACACACTATGTACCTGGCCTGGTCGGTGTGCGCTGCTTTTTGTTGTCGGTTCGGGGCCGTGTCCTGATTGCGCTGGGAGATACAAGTGATAGGAGCGGTGGATATATATATATACGTGGTATTGCAATAGGGACTACGTGTCGGAGATACTCTCCAGGTCTCACGTTTTCCTCTATCCCGCCATCTGTTAGGCTTTTTTTTATTTATTTTGGCGCCCTCCGAAATGCCTTGTCTTTGTCTGATAGCTTGTCTGTGAGTTTCTACATGGAGGTTGGAGCATTCTCCTTAGCAATAGCCCAGTGTTTTAAGAATGCCTCGAAGAAGCATGTTTGGATGTATCGGCAAACGACGCCGGCTGTGCCATGATTTCGGCGCATTTTGAGATTAGAGTTCTAGTCGACTGTAATACCCCTGTCATACGGCGCAAGGTTCAATTATAATTGATATCAATGCCCATTGAACATGTGCGTAGCGCCACCTAGCGTGTAACGCGCCAACTTCTCAAATGACATTAGATCCAATGCTCCCCGACAGGTTGATACGTTAGACGCTAGGTGGTGCTTCGCACATGTTCAATGGCATTTAGTTTCGATCGTCATTGAAGGCTGCCCGTATGACAGGGCTATTAGTTACGCAAAACTTTATAAATAATATGTCGTAACTTTTGAGGTTGAATAAGTTAAAAAAAAAAACGGCACGTCCGCATCTAGTATCGGTTTTACATCGACGTAAGCATTTACAATGTACATTGACGAACGTCCTCAGAAGGACGTGCCGCCGTGGTGATGGTGATTTGGGACTGTTTTTAAGATGTTGCGAAACGTAATGAACAAGTTCCGTCTGGAAACGATGGCTGCTCTGCTGGACACAACAGAAACCGGGAGTTAATGACAGTGACGGTCGCACAACAGGGAAAGCGCTTGCTATTAAATGCAATTCTAAATCATCGGTGGCGAATTCAATCGAAATATATTTTGCACAGTGACCGTAAGGCATCCTAAAGGAATTTAAAAAAGAGCATGTGGCAACGTTTGTGCAGTTTTGGGGTCACGGCTGTCGCTTTCAACGCGTAAAATGGACACACTCAAGAGTCCACTACAACGTAAATTGAGTGAACAATTAAGACAGACGCAACATTTAAATCTCACCGACGCCCAAGTAATGATCTGAAGAGCAGGAACTGACCACCGGCGCACGCTGACTTTTTCTTCAGTTGCTGTTCTTCAGATATACTAAAACGCAGATGACAGTGTATTCAGAAATCGCGCGATGAAGGGAGAATTAATTTACCCTCTTTCTGTATTATTACGCCATCCAATGACACTTTACGACTTTTATAGGCTCGCGAAATGTTGGCCTCCCACTGTATTATGTACCAAACCAGCAAGGCGACCCATAATGTCGCGATACGACCAACAATAACTGCCCATCTGCGTAAATTCGTATACACTTTACACCCCAAAACTGCAGACCATCCAACTGTATATTGTAAGGACTGAAACCTTTGTGCGCCAACCGGTGTGTTAAGAGCTGCTGCTAGAATCACTCCTCCTGCAAATTTTCTCGATCGCTCGTCGCATGATCGTTTCCAAAAGAGGCGACACAGCGCGACGATCGATACGCGCGACCAGGCAGCCAATGAGAGAACTGCAACACCTCCCCCACCTCCCATGTCTTAAGCAGTCGTGATGGAACGCTCGGGAAGGAAGCGAATTCTCCATGTCGCCAGGCACAGAAGTGTGATAAAGCTTCCCTTCATCTTCTCCCACATAAGCGCGCAGTGATCGAAGTGACGTACATCGGAGCATGCAAGCATGTAGACACGCAAGTAAATAGATAAACATGTACCACGTAGCAAGTATAGGAGCGGTTGAGCAAAGGCAGAAAAGGAGCTGCGTTCGAGGTTATGGAAGCGACTTCGTTGTTACTCACGCTACTATCGATATGCGAACAAACTAGCAAGCTTCTGTCGTGGAAGCGGCAATGGTTTGTGAAGAGCTCGGGGCGGTACAGTATATACTGCTCACGACACGGTTGTCTGAAATCGCCGATCAGTGGATCTGCAGCCCGCACTTCCTTGGTTGCCCACCGAAATGTCGTGTTAATATTGTATTTGAAGGTAGGCCACATTGTGCTCGGGGGACCTCGGGGACCTGATACTCGAAACGAATGGTCTCGCAACACCTGTAGATTTGGGATGGGATAAAAAGCGGGACCCTAATTTCAGGCAACCGTGCCGCGAGCAGTTCGTATATGGACCTCATGTAAAGCGACCCCAGTGACGCGATGTATACCTGTTCTATTTTAAAGTACTGTAGCGATGATTCAGCTGCAATTGATTTTGAAGCGGACATGTGCTATGGGTTATTCCGTGGACGTTCCACGTGGTTAACAACGATGTAGGTTTCAAGTGCTGGGCCAGTATTGCAGTGAAGGGCGGGCTGAGGCAGGTAAAAATTCTGTGGAAATTTTGAAGAAAAAAATACAAAGAGAATGGCATTCACTTGATTGGAGCAGAACAATGAAAGACAAAAAGAAAAGAAGAAACTAGTCATTGGAATACATCGTTACTTTCTGGCTGGTTGGCTGGCGGACTGAGCTGGCCTTTTTCTTTCACCTACGTTACTATAGTGAAATTATCTTGTAACCAGATATTTTGTGCGTCGTTCGGCAGTCTCCGTACTGACCTATTCTCGTATATGCACGAGTAAAAGCTCACAAACAATGCCACACAAAATTCAAGTAAACGACCCGATGGAATCGATGTCGCGCAGCTCAAACGCCATCGCCTCGTCGTCCAAGCCCCCGTATGACCAACAAACTCGCAATACACCAATACCATATCTGAATCTATCTGGCTCTGCACCATCCACCACTATTTATCGCTTCCTCCTCCTGATCCCGACGATACTCCCCCCCCCCCCCCCCCCCCCCCCAACAATCAGTAGCGAGTAATAAGGCACGACCAAAGACGATCCAGAAGTCATCTCAATCGGTACAACCGACCGCAGCCTTATCTGAGCGTCATTATTCCTAAAGACCATCGCTTCTCTTCGAAACAGGAAAGGAGCCCTCCTTAATAATTTTCCTCATTACACTGACTTCCTGCAAAAAGGGGTTCTGGCAACCCTGTCCTCGCAGATGCCCATGGAGCCCGCCCGCTCGTTCGCTCGCGCACCTTAGAGAGTGTGGAAAGGACCATCCGTTATCTGCGCAAACAGGCTTTTTGCAAAGCTGGCTCATTAATAACGGCGGCGCGAGCAGTCTGCCGCTGTTATGCCCTATTCCAGATAACACGTCCAGCAGAGACAGTGAGCTCTCTCTGCAGCCTAGAATGTGCCGCCAATGTTTGCCTGCAAAAACAGCCGGGTTGTTTCGATGAAAAAAAAAAGGGCCGGTTTTCCGGGTAGGCTCTGATTGGCGGGGTGCGTGTTGTGCCTAGTTTTCTTGTTTATTTAAGACAAATGTCGGCACAGTTCCCTGTGAAGTCGGCCCTGGACGTACGATTCCACCCCTGCGATAGTCCTGACGTTGCCCGCAGGAGCGTGGCAAACCACTACCACAACATCTTTTTTTTTTTTTACAGGGTAACGCTTTGGGCTGGTTAGAGATGTATGTAAGGTCCCTGCAGTTTACTATACGATATACATGTAGGGCAAGATTTGATGCACTAACTTTTTTACTGCGACATTGCAAGATGTTGTGACGTGCTGGTGTTTTCGAAAGAGATAAATGTAAAGTTTCTAGTGTCTGCGCATAGTATTTTTGTTTATTCCGCAGGACCAATTGAAAGGCGTTAACAACAGTGTTAGAAAAGGGGTTTGCAAGTAAACTATAATCTGAAACAGTGTCGAATACATCTCCCTGAAATGGTGTATTGCTGCAGAACATGTCCTTTGAAATGGGGCTTTTTGTAGAACACCGTGGTCTTAATTATGTTCTACAGAACATCGTTCTGTACGGTGGCGGATCCAGACCCTCGGTTTAGGGAGGGGGCGGCAGTTTCTTTGTCGAAGCGCGTAGTAGGGGAGGGGAGACAGGGAAATCCAATGTATAAACTGACGTGTTTTTTTTTTTGGGGGGGGGGGGGAGGGGGCGGAAAGCGATCGCCCTTGGATCTGCCACTGCAGTGTACAACACACTACAAATGTGTATGTCATAGAACGAGACATTTACACCAGGAAGGCGCAAAAACATCACTGTGTGGTGACTTCTGCCGAAGTTATTGCATGTGGTGTACGTTTTCCGTATTATTGCTATTACCATTAGTACTATTATTGTTATGTAAGCATTATTATGTACGCATACCCGTCTTCGTGCGCCATTACCAAGGCTTTGGCTGTTCTTGGGCACGGTAATATTATTATTACGTTTATGCTTACGTCTTTACACCCCCACGTATGTCTCTTGCGTTCCAGCACGTCTGATAATATTCCAGCTCTCTCCTCCATCCCACCTTACCTGATTAACTCATTGCACCCAACCCCACATATTGTTTTTAACCACGACGCCCTGTACGTTCTGAATACGCCATACGTCACTCTACAGGATCCGTCCGACGCTGAAAAGTACTGAAGACATCTCTGAAATCACTTCCCACAACAATTACATTCATTACATAAGCTACCATAATCTTTCGCGTAACGTTTGTACATGTCGGTAAACAGCAAAGCGCCCCCTCTCTCTCTTTCTCTCAACCAGTCGTCGCGGAAAGTTGGTGACGCACAGCGTGCAGTGAGTAGAGCAGCCATCGTTCCTTCCCAAGCATCGGAAGTGAGATCAATGGAAGTTCAATCGGTCCCCACGTTTTCCCCGGGGACAATTTCCGGTTCCGCTGCACCACCATCTCTCCCCCCACTCCCAAGCAGACGTTTCTGACAAAGTTCCCGTCGTCTTTTCAGATCATCTCCCTCGTCGTCGTCGTCTGCCGGTTGTCTCTTCTTTATATACTCTCCCATGTCGACGCTGCGGCTGTTGGTATGTGCGTGTATGACGGTGCCACATCGCATACCAGGGGCTAGTTAGACGCGAAAATGGTTGCAATGACGTTCTTTCTTTCTGTCTGCCTCTTTTTCGTCTCACCTCGTACGTTTCAACGCCTTGTTCCATTGCTCAACGACACAGAAGGCGAAACGTCGGCATGCAAGCAGCGGCGGGGCGGCGGCGGTAAACAAATGGATAAGTGTCAGATGGGTGGTTCCGATTATTTTAGCGGCAACAGTGTTATACGTCATAATGATGAATAAGCGCTGTTCTACCCCTCCCCCGCAAAGAAATATAAAAGCAAGACGTGGAGCTTGTATAGACGGTTTTTCTTCGTCGGACGGAGGCGCGTTTTATAAATATAGACAAGTTGGTCACGTGCTTCGAAACGTGCCAGGAATGACAGCGTATAAATACACTCTTTTAAATAACGGATGTGTTGTACCTCCTCTTTGGGGAGTACACCCTTGCCACATATGTCACTCCCTTTCGAGCGTACAATTACTCTCCATTACCTTCGTTATAAGGAGTCTGCTCATTCCCTTCGTACCTCTGGACCCCCCTATCGTGTGGTTACTCCCTATCTTAGTACCCTGATTCTGAAATTTGCTTCCTATAGCACTGCAAATAATCACTACACTTCGCATAAGCTTCCGCGGATTTAGACTCCTAAGGGAGTAATGTTACTCGTTTTGTTATAGTGTGAAATGTGTTCAGAGGACACACATCTATGCACGTAAAAGTTGAAATAAACGGTCGACAGGAAGTCGCGAGATAATTGATAATTCGTGCAAGTCGTGACACCACACGAGCAACGCCACAGCGGTCGATCTGTGGATTAGTCTTGCCGACCATAGGTGTTCCAACGGGCGCCGAATAGACTATTTTAAAAAGATGCGCGCGCCACCCAACGCTTGACGCAAAGCAGCATGGGGACTTTGAGGGACACTGATCTGTCGTCTGTTGCGGTTATGCTTTACCCCGGCTGACGCTGCTGCTGCGCACACCGGGAATGTTGTTGCTCTTCTTCTACCTCCACCTGTGGCTGTCTCGTAATTGTCCTCTAAGGCGCTCTAAGTTCCCATGAGTCCTTGCGTGCCGAAGCGAATCAGTTCAATTGTCCCATCCTACAGTTGGCAATAAGAGTTCAATTGGCAATACGACTCTTCCTGAATTGTGGATTGTTGGCATGGTCTGGCAGGTACGCACAGCAATCCACCTTCGGGTGGAGTTCTTCTCCAGTATGTAGGCAAGAGTTGCAGTACGTGTATAAGGGCCTGCCTTCATAGACAGGTTCCTTACTTGATGACAATACACACTAAAAAGGTCTTTAGGAATCCGTTTTTAACGTCGTCCTGCGCAGACGACGGCGTGTCCTAAAGCGACTAGTACCATGCCACCAGCTTAATGACGTCATCGGCCTGGTTCGCACCCGTAACATTGAGATTAGCAGAAGACGGGTATACGAAATTGCGCTTCGAACTACAGCTCTTAAAAGTGGACGCGGAACTGCTACGTCCAGGCCGAACTGTCTTTTCCTATAGCAGTCACTGCGTTTGAGGAAACGCAGGACACCTCGCAAAGTTTTACTGATTGAACGAATGTGGCGAGAAAGTGTGCGCTTCCTACGACTATTTACAACGCTTCGAGCAACGTAGCACAAAAGGCGACATTTTTGGCCACATGTCGGAATATTCCGCGCGCACACACACACACACACACACAGTATAGTTTTTCCCCGCAAGGCAAGGTCGTGTTCGGCTTAACTGCACGGGGATCGAATCGTGCGTCACGCCTATTTAGAAAATTAAAGCCTGCCTGCGTTTCGCCTCTTGGGATTTTGCCGCACGTGTACTCTATCTCTCTGTCTATGTGTGGATTCTTTCAACTGCGCGCGTGTGTGTGTGTGTTCGACCGTGGATGTTCATATGGATGTATATAATTTTATTTCTGTATTAGGCGTTGGGCGTGTACCCTCGCCGATGACAATTGCACCGCTCCGCTTTGTCGCTCGGTAGCGCTGCACAGGCACGGGGCACGTACGACGAGGTCTCTCGTTAGGTGTACTGCGTCCATAACACACAATCGGTCACCCTTCGTTACGCCAGACGAGTGGAAGCCAAAAAGAATGGAGTAAAGTGTAAATATATGTATCTCTTTCGGGAAGGTGCGCATGAGTCCACAGGATATTTTCGCTGTGTCGACAGTTGTCTTTTCGGCGAGTGTGTGTAAATTAGGACCCATGCCTCTCGACATAACGAAGCTATATATATATATAGGAAGAAACGCCGAAAGTGTATGTGGTGAACAAATATATGATTATTTAGCCGCGGACGGGAAGTTGTTTCTGACACGCGACAAGTAAATTATTAAATTATGAATGTCATTGTAGAAGTAGCGTAGAATATACTAAGTATACTTTAGAATATCCAGCTCCATAAAAATTTTTGTTCACGAGTTTAATAAACAGCGGTTTGTTGAACACAGGCCAGACACACAACGCTTTTTCGTCCTACCACAAACAGTGATGGGCAAAGTACCTCAAAACTGTGCTTAAAGTATGGTGCCAAGTACCTGGTGTCGGCGGTACTTTATGTACAGTACAAAGTACCATACTGCAGATGTATACTCGGCATAAAGTAGTTTCATGCGAAGAATACATAAGGCGTATGTCTGCATGTAGGCTGCATGGTTGAGTGCCGAATTCAATTTATCCATGTGTTTTTTAAGACTTACTTATAAACTTAGGCTGCATGAATAAATACGATCGGTTATCTGTTCGTCTCGGTTTTAGAATGCCTATTTTCGAATCCCTAATTACTAATTTAGACAAGTACTCCATGTCGTAAATATAATACATCTATTGGTGTTGTTCAACATTAAGGTCAAATTCCAAAGTTAAAAAAAAATGCTGGCAGCGTTCAATACTTAAATATCGAACCTCGAAGCAATGCGCACTAATGACGAAGCCGTTATCTGCATCGCACCCACGATAACTTACGAAACCCGTTATATTGGTACTCAGAATTGTCATTACACACTGCACGTAGAAAGCCAGATACAGACAGTTCTCGTACGTACGATCAAAAGAAACAAGCAGGACGGGAGAGGTCGTTCAAATATGTACCGTTAGTCGACAATGATCTTGTGCAGTTCGATTGAGCAAACAGAGGCCACTTTCGTTCCACGTTTCGGACGTTGAGGGCGCAAGAAGTCAATAACTGTCCGATCCACAGTCTCAAAATGTTGGTTCCACATGAGAGATTTAGCAACCGCGATTTCCAATATACGTTTCTTTGTATATCATCTGCGACATGTTCGTAGCGTTTTGCCTCGACGTGACTGCTGCCACCCAGAAAAGGAAATAGATAAGCGGTTATGTGACGTAATCTCTTACAAAGTCCTGTGACTACCTTCTCGTTTTTTGTAACTTCTCTTCTGTTTTTCTTGACAAGTCAAGTTTCGCGACTAACAACAAACAACATCAAATGAGTAACGATGATGTAGCGGGATGTTTCGCCGCTGAGGCGGCACCTTATCCCATTGCTTGAGGGGGAGAAGATGGTGAATGATGCAACAACGACAAATATGCGATGACAATGCCATGCGGTGTTTCACCGCTTAAGCTGCGGTATATACCCTTGCGACTAAGGGCCTTTGCATTACATTCCCACCAACCCACTGAGCAACAGATAAATATGACGGAATTGCCATGGTACCAATAGTTGGTGACTGCGGATAGATTATGATTATCTATATGATTATCTATAACTCTCATGTCTCATGCAAGTATATACCGTCTCCCTCGCGTTGTAGACTTTGCTGGACGTGTTCTGTAAACGTATAGTAACGGTCCCCTCAAGTTTTCACGTATGCACTGGAACTCTAGCTACGCTTCGTAAGTGCAGTAACGTCCCGTGTATGTCCCGTGTAGGTACTGCAATCCTCGCATTGTAGTTCTGTAAATGCATCAATGTCCCATTTAGGTCTCATACAGGTACCGTATCCCTTGCGTTGTAGACTTTGCTGAATGTGTTCTGTAAATGTATAATAACTGCCCCCTTTAGATCCCACGTAGGCATCGTAACTGTAGCTGCGGTTTGTAAGCGCAGTAACGTCCCTTGTATGTCCCATGTAGGTACTGCAATCCTCGCATTGTAGTTCTGTAAGTTTATCAACGTCCCATTTATGTCTCATGTGGGTGCCGTATCCCTTGCATTGTGGACTTTGTTGTGTGTGTTCTGTAAAAGTAGTACCGGCCCCCTCTAGATCCCACGTAGGCATCGTAACTCTAGCTGCGGTTTCTAAGTGCAGTAGCGCCCCATGTAGGTACCGAAGTCCCATTTATGTCCCTTGTAGGTACCGCATCCCTCGCTGGGTATTTGTGCCTTGTCGTAACGTTTTCCGTTTCCCGATTCCAGGATCGTGCGGAACAAGGCAGCCGAGAAGGCGAAGCACCACCACGTGTCGTCGAACGGTGGCAGCCCCCAGGCTCCACCGCCGCAACAGCCCTCGCCCAACGCTACCTCTGTCATCACACACGCTCCGGCCTCCGTAACTCCAAACACGCACGGCGCCGACAGCGTCGTAGCTGCCGCGGCGTTGCACCGGCCATCCTACTCCATCAACGGCATCTTGGGCATCCCCAGTGCCGAAGCCGCCAAGCGAAAGCGAGAAGACGTCTCAGGGGGTGAGTAACACTATGGCTGACTTCTTGCGGAGTATGAAGCGTTTACGGAGTATCCCACGTGACGCGCGACAGGTCCTTTTTTTTTTTTTTTTTAAGACAGCGCTTAGCGGGTCTGACACCAAGTGAGTGTAGTTAGTAGTCGTGTATCGTAGTCGACAGTAGTTTTAATTGTGCCTAATTAATTAATTACACCAACTAACTAAAGTAACTTATAAAATATTGGTTGAAGTGTCGGGGTGCCAATATTGGAAAGGCGTATAGTGCCTTGAGAGGGTTTCCAACAAAGTACGTTTTGCGTGTTTACTTTTCTCGTCCTCAGATAAGAAAGCCAGCGAAATACAAAATAAATATACCACTTGACAACGCTCCCCGCGGGCTTTCATTTTAAGCCTCTAGGCTTCAAACACTGCTTTTTTTAGCTATCCTATTTAAAAAGGAAACTCGCAAAAGCCCGCTGGCGCGTTGTCACCTGCTGATATGCCTCTGTATTTAGTAGGCTGGCCTAATTAATTAACTTCGAACGATGGAAACAGTATTAGCGACCCCGAACACGACTGGTAACAACACTCAACTGGTCTCATTCGGTTAGAGAGCTCTCTCTCTCTCTTTGAACCTTAGTGCACGTGAGCTGTAACAAATGCTGGTAAGTGCTCATAAATGGTGATAGTGATAAGTGGTCACACAAGGCGTACGGTTGTGTGGGCGTGCGTGCGTGTGTGAATATTTCTTTTTTGGTCCGGGTGGAGTTTTTTTCTTTTTTGAAGAGTAGCAAGCCAAATATTGGCTGACCTCTCTTAACACGTAAAAAGAAGAAGAAGAGGTGGTAGGTTATGTAATGTTCTCCCGCTAGGAAGGAAGTTACGAGACGTTCCAACGACACACCGGAGTTTACATTTAAAGAGTGCTCGGAGATTACTACTGTTCAAGAAGCCTATACACAAGAGGGAAGGCAACATAGACTGCGAAAACGAACACAGACGATAATGCTGCTTTCAAGCCTATCTTGTATGTTTATACGTGGAACAGGGTCGTACGAACGAAACGGACATTGTAAAGGGTTTCAAGAAACCGAATAGTAATTTGTGCGTCAAAAATGGCAACGACAGGCGCGCTCCTCCGTGTTTCCTTTGCGCTATGTGGTATAGCCATATTCCCTCGTTATTCCCACATTTTGTTCCCTCCCCCAACTTCCGTATGGCGACGCTGCGGAGGACAAGGCATAAACGAGCCGCCCGGAATCTCGGAAATTTGTCGCGCTGGCGGCGGTATAGATGATCGTCAAAGGAGACATGGGACATGACATGTTCGAGGCGCCGTCGAAAATGAAAGTTGTCATGCATGGAATCTTGATTGGGGAACGCACGGGATGGGCTCCTTTCCTTTATGTTACCGGCTTTCAGCGCAGGAAGTGTGGCATTATAAGCGACGCGAATAAACATGTTCGTGCAACATATGTTGAGTCAAGGGAAATGGCAGCTATTTGATTGCCGAAACTTCCTGCTTTTCCCTCCTTGCTTGTTTTCTCCAAGGTTACAATACAATAAACACTAGGATAGCGTTAACCTAACCTGTCGAAACATTTTCTGTGCAAGATATACTGAAATTGTTAATTTCGCTTTCTTAATAATTCGCGAATTGGGATGGAGGCGCTTATGGGGAATATTTCGCGGTACGTTCATACTGGCAGCATTTGACAGCCGAAACGTCCTGCTTTTCCCTCCTTGCTTCTTTTCTCCAATGTTGATTACAATAAACACTGGGATAGCGTGTTATATAGCCCGTCGGAACCGGTTTCATGCAAGAGCTACTGTATAAGTGGTTAAAATCGTGGTCTTAACAATTCCCGAATCCGGATGGTGGCGCTGTTGGGGAATATTTCGCGCGACGTTTATTTCGCGGTACGTTGATACCGGCAGCTATTTGATAGCCGAAACGTCCTGCTTTCCCCTCCTTGCTTCTCTTCTTCAATGTTGATTACAATAAACACTGAGATAGCGTGTTATATAGTCCGTCGAAACCTGTTTCATGCTAACTGGTTAATTTCGCGGTCTTAATAATTCGCGAATCCGGATGGTGGTGCTGTTGGGGAATATTTCGCGCGACCGTAATTTCGCGGTACGTTGATACTGGCAGCTATTTGATAGCCGAAACGTCCCGCTTTTCCTTCCTTGCTTCTCTTCTCCAACGTTGATTTCTGGGATAGCGTGTTATATAGTCCGTCGAAACCTGTTTCATGCAAGATATACTGTCTAAGTGGTTAATTTCACGGTCTTAGTAATTCGCGAATTCGGATGGTGGCGCTGTTGGAGAATATTTCGCGCGACCTTAATTTCGCGGTACGTCTATCCTGCACGACAGAGTTCGTAGGGATGTCACTTACTTCGCGGGACTTTAATTTCGCGGAAAAATTGCATTCGCGAAATTTGCGAAAATGAAGTCCTCGCGAAAATTACTACTAGAAGCTTGCGTAGGAGAAACCAATCATTAACTTTATGGTTGTTGAAAAATTTCGTTAATGATACTTCTTGGCTTTGCGTCGCGAGTTGTGTCATGAACTACGCCCACAGTACGTGTCTAAGGTCTTTCGAGAGTTCGCCAGGGTCGACGTGCTGAAGCAACTCGTATCATACCATCTTACTGCTGGTGTTATCGACCACCATTCGAACCTCCAACCTCGCGATCAGTAAGTCCACACTGTCTTCATGCAGCTTTTTCGTCCGTGGCTCCAGCCTTGTTTGGTGAAATACATTGGAATTGGAATTGAAAACGGAGCCATGTAGCCACCTTTATACACGTCAAATTGTTTTGATACACGATACGAACCATTATAGGTTATTAAAGGGTCGTGACTGCTGGAACTAGCTGAACAGTCGGCACGAAATCAACAAGATACAAACGTTCCAAACAAACTCTCTGAATTCTTAGACCGGGTATAGGGGCTACGGAAATGCGACGTCGTGCTGTCGTTTCCTATGGTTATATTCCTAACTATACATAAACAGCAGGACAGGGACGCGATAGCATGCAAAAACAAAGCACTCGCAAGACTAAGCTTCGCGAGTTGCAAGCGAGATCAAGTTTGCCAGAAATACTGCGATTGTAAAAAGTAAGCACACCGACGCCTCCCCAACCATTACAACAGAAGCGCTCGTAGACACACACGTATAGCATGTATGAGCGTTCGATCATTACCGTGCAGCAGGATGAACTGCAGTAACCAGAGCAAGACGCAGACCATTTTCTTTATTCTTTTCTTACTCCGATCACCAGCAGCAGCGGCAATGTCGTACTTGCCGCTCGATTCGTCACAGGCGAGCGGATGCAGTGAGCCGGGACTCCATTTATTTTTTGACCCTCCCGCAGAACGAGATCATCATTAATATACAACAGGCACAGAGAGAGAGTGTGTGTGTGTGTATGTTTCGGCAAAGGAATATATTCATCGCTGGGGGGAGAGAGGGGAAAAAACTAGTCACCGGTAGAATATCAAGCGTCATATATATATATACTATGGCAGCGCGCTGCCCAGGACAGTTCTGCCCAGGACTATATAGCCTCGGCAGTCAATGCTTCTAGCACGATTAGTCGTCAGCGGAGCATGTGTGTTGTTGCGGCATATTTACACACGAGGCCACACTTTGAGTGATTAATTGATTGGATAGTGGGCAATTTGCTTCCGAGTTCACGTTGGTGAAACGCGCGAGGAGAACCAAGTTGGATGATTAGTGCAGCTGAGTCCTGCGGCTTGCCGTGAAGGTCACGGGGCAGTGAGCAATTTAATCACAGTTTGTGAATCCCATCGTGAATGACTCCACACGCGGAGCATGGAATACACGTCTCTCTTTGAGATAACTTGCCAAAAGAAAGAATGGGAAAACACTTCCAAGGTGCATACCTCCAGAATGTATTTGTAACACCACACTCAATCATAACAGTTCGCACTCTATAGGAACAGGAGACTGGGATTAAGCTTGCGGTGTTGATCCAGGACATATAATGTAATCGTTTCGGCAAAAAAAAAAAAAGAATGCACAGTTGAAGAGGTTTCTGCCAAAAAGAAATCCATTTGAATTGGATTTGAAATCCAATAAAATCTTCCTCCCTGGAACCACAATTTCTTCTCCAGTTCTCATCACCGGCGTCTTGACACAGACGATATTTTTATTTAATTTTTTTTCTGAAAAGGTTTTATTCACAACGATTACTTAGGTGTCACAGATGAAAATCAATCGCCGCCTATTTACACGAGGGTGGCATGCCTATGCCTTCAAGACAACCTTTCTCCTTTCATTTTCTTTTACGTTGTGCGTTCGCAAGTAAGTTCGTAAGCCGTGAAGTTATGCCATTCTTGCTAGAAAGTTGTGAACAGTTTCACCCGGGAGCTAGCAACATAGGTCCGCATAGACGAACATGCTGTCTCACCCATCATCAGCAACTGTCTTTCGGGATACTGCCTCACCTCACTTCCAACACGGTCGACCAACGTCACCACAGAGCACCACTGTTCCAAAGAACTTGTTCTGCAATTGCTGTAAACAGAACCCGAAGCTTGCCTTCTGTTGTACCGTACGATCTTGTCTGGAGCCCAGCAGGGAGCCGCAAGCGATATTTTCGAGATAGTACTGACCATACCCTGCGGACCACCAACCAAACCGTACCAAACCGGTAGGATGAGACAAGCGCAATGCTTACGCTTCAAAAATGCCACAGGGTATCCACGGAAAACATGTACATGTAAAGCTACGAAAAAAAAAAGGGACACTGAACCCCAGTGGGTCATTCACTGTTCTAATTTTACATGACACTTCATTTTTCCGGTGTGTTCTAGGAGAGAAGGACATGCAAAGGTGGAAATATGCTTTATTTGTGATATTACCCAATAAGAAAACCTATGGTCAGTGACAGTGAAAGGATTAGGTAAAAGGTTAGGTAACAAGCGAGCTGGTGATAACTAACCATGGTAAAGCAAGCATGGTAAAGCAGTCCCCAGTGGCGTCACTAGAAGGGTGCAAAGGCTGCGGACGGCACCCCTTGCACAACCCTAGTGACACGAGTGCTGTGTTTGAGACGCGGCGGCGTATGTCCCTCCTTATCCCCTTGTCTCGGGGTTTTGCTATCATGGAAACCTCTAGTCGTCACTAGAATCTTAACGATTCTCGCGGTCGCTCACACCACAAATCTAAGGTAGAAGTCAAGAACCCTTCGTGTGTCCGTACCGCGTATGTTCAGACAGGACCCTAGACGGTATCAGTCTTCGAAATCGCAACCGATCCCACGGTTACAGCCCAGTGGGTGCGAACAATCAGCCTTCTTGTGTCGAGTAGCGACGTCGCGATATCACCGCGTTCACTTTGAGTCTCGCCGCCCCTAACGGCTGCTCTCTTGGGTCATCAGGGCACACGACAGCACCATGTGTGTCGCTTGGCCTTGAAGGCGCCTTTCACTTCTGCTACGCTTCCAAGAGACACATCAGGGAGGAAAAAATGACGAACTTGACGTCTGCTTATAGTTTGCTTCAGGTCCGCGAGCTAGCATGTGTGGCGCTCGTCGTGCAAGCTGTGTGCCGAACATGCAGAGACTCGACTCGGTCACAAGGAGAAATCGTGGGTTGTCGCGAGCGATAACGGTGACGGCTTACTTAATTTAAGTTACTCCTGGAGAACAAACGTACTAAATAGGTACTAAAACAGCGCTATATAGCTAGACGGTTTTGTGAGAGAGCATGCCGACTCTGAAAAGTGTGTGATCGTACATGAAGCCCAAGTATACAAGCCCGATGACAGCATCCTTTGCGGTGTTGTTTCCGGGAAGATTTTTTCCTAAAAACCCAATGTCGATATCCATATATCTATTGGACCTATTGATTCCGCAGAGAGAGTGAAGTTGGCATCCCCACTTTTTTTCTTCATCTTATCAAAATCACCGTCAGTGTGGTGAAGCTGGACATGACTCAGCGCATGGAAATAAGGCAGTCCTCGAGAAGAGCGAGAGACAGACAGCCGGGGGATTCGAACCCCATGTTTCTTGATTGCCGTCCGATTGCTCCGTATATTTGACCGGTAGTCAAGAAGTGCGGGATTTGAGTCCCCTCTTCGGCTTTGGCTCTTTCGACCATTGCCTCGTTTCCATACTGCTCAGCATTGAAGGCTTGGTGTCTGTATTTGCGTGTTAGCTTCAGTTTGGCGATCTTTAGGGCAGGACTTTATTTTAATATAAGGACGTAAAGGATCTTGATACGCTACCACGAGCATGTGCATGCGAAAGGAGACCCCTTAGCTAGATTAGCTGCTCGCCAAATTCACAACTACAACAACCCCCATCGCACCCCCAAAGTTCGCACCCTAGTTTCACGCGTCAACAACCCACGCGCGTGCAGCTTCACCCTTGGCTTTGCCACCTTTAACGATAAAAGATATTCCGAATTCCCAACAGAACTTCTCACGGCGAGACTAATCAAAACGCTTCCACACCACACTCCGATCGCTACCGGGATCGGCTCTCGCTTGCACCTCGACAGTGCCGTTTTGTGTCTGCACACGCTCCACAACACATCATCGCACATCAGCCGCGCTCCAACGGAACCTCCCGTCCGTGAAAAGCCTTAATCTACGACCAACAGAACGAATCGCGACTTCGGGCGTTAATCGGTGGGCGCTCTTCTAATCCTGCTGCCATAATACCTCGTTGACAAAACGGCGTCTCGAAAATCCGCCGATAAAAACAAGGCACCCCCCTCCCCCCCTCGTACTGTGGGAGCCAGACGCAGTCGGACAGGCGAAAAATTGTCGATATGAAGTCGGCGACGCCCACAACGCAGACAAAGAGGACAGATCGTCCCTGCCGTTGTGCGTATATAGCATGGGTGGGAGAATGAACAGCTCAACTCCGTCGAAACAATTGTTCTGCTACAGCATCACGGCAATCATGGAACGGTACAGGGAGAGTTGGCTATCACGCCATGATCGCTGTGGAGCGCTGTTGGAGATTGATGGACAGGGAAACTTCAGTTTAGGGTCGCGAGTGTCGCTGTGGGTTTTGATCGTGGAGGATGCGGAGGTGAAAAAAACGCATGCAGTACTATCATCCTTTAAGTTACCCGCTACACTTAAAAAGAAAATGAGTATTTTTTTGTGTTTCTGAGGACATGATGCATAGCCACAACAATCAGTGCCTTTCGGGACAAAATGCATGGGACAAAATAAGCGATAGAGTGATTGGTTGATTGATTTGTAGGAGAAATAAAATGGATGACAAAGTCGAACAGCATTACACGCTTTGTCCGCATAGTTCTATGTACAGAATGACGGAAAGCAACTTTTCCTAGGCTGGAGCACACAAAGAGACGAATACTTTGTACAAAGAGTGAGGTACACCCGACATGTGCCGATTGTGTTCCTAAAAAAAGAAGAAGAAAAAGAAAACAGAAAATGCTACGTTGAACTCCGCAAATTCCGGAGCTCAATTCAATAAATTAAATTCATTTTTAGAATTTCATTAATTACTTGTAGTATCTGCCAAATGTTTCATATACAGATCAATGCCATTATTGATTGTATATTTTTTTTCGTAACATACTCTTTTTATTGACTTTTCATTGAATTTTTTTACGTGGTTACTGAGGCACCCTCTATATGTGCATCAATGAAAATACTTTTACACCGAATTAAACTGATACGTCAAGCTATAAGACCTTGTGACATGCAAAGGGCACAAGTCTGTCAAGAAAGAACCACGCACTACACTCTAAGAAGAAGAAGAAAAGAAGTGGACTGGGGAGCAACTACAGCTTCTTGTCCTCTAGATTGCAATTACTCCCTATTTTAGTTCCCTGACTCCGAAATTTACTCCCCGGCTCAGCAAATAGTCACTAAATTTCGCATATCCTTCCGTACAGTTAGTCCTGAAGGACTAATGGCTATGACAATGCAACTAAGATGTGCGTAAGAGGGAGAGGGAAATTATGGACGTAGAAAGCTCCACAAACGGACACCTCCGCACCGTATAGTAAAGTAAATGCTAGTTCCGACAATGCGGGAATTGGTCGCGACCTAGAAACAACAGCAGGAATCACCATAAGACCCTACTGTCATGGTCAAGAGATCAGTGAGGGACAAGATCAGCACAACCAAACAGAGTGAGAGCACATGGTAACGGTAACCGACTGCCTTCTGGATTGACAGCGGCCACGAAAATCGCGGAAACCAGCACGAATCAACGGAACCCCGACCAGCATCCGCATTCTTCAACCGTCATCTTCGTCAACACTTTCCCTCAGCTTATCCTTTCCACTTGCGCTCTTCAGGCGAGCGCCCCGAAGGTGTTCATCCGAGGTCCTAGCTCGGAATTAACCGTCTCCGCCTTCGGTCTTCTCTGTGAAGTACAAGGAGACAGCATCGTACGATTGAAAGGGGGGAAAAAATGAAGAAAAAAAAAGGAAACAGAGAGAGACCTATCTTCCCAGCGCGGTTCTTGCGGCTTTTTTCAAACGCTGGCGTTCTCGGGCTGGCCCTGCGATGAAAACAACGCAAGCCCCTTTTCTCGTAGGGATGGAGAAATGCTCGTGATTCTATTTAGACTCCGGAGGAACGGGACAGTTGAGCTGCATACGCGCAAGAGGAAGAGGAGGAGGAGGGTTACAGAAAGAACGGTCGCCGCCGCCAGATTATTTTAGGTTGACACGGAATATAAGTGGAAGCGTTGATACGCGCCGAATTCAAGTGTCTTTCAACTGCCGGGGGGTTCGCGAGGAGGACGACGCACTGTGAAGGGAGTAAGATTAGGAAAGCTGGAAAATTGCTTAATTTAGTTGATACGTTCGCATTACAAGGTGAAACGCGAGCACCCGGACCGAGCTTGCATGTCGGAGGTTTCTGTAAAGTGAGCACGCGCGATCGTACCGTCGGTTATTTTGATGCAAGGATTATTATGGCAGACGGTCGTACTGGAATCCCGAGCAGCACAACATGTTGGACCAATATTGGACCAATATTGGCAATGTCGTCCCAATATTATGTATCCATCTGAACTGGTGGCGGTACATATTGCTGCGAACGAACACATATATCAAATGGCAGCTGATTGTCACTCTAAGTGGTTTGTACGCGTGGTATAATCCGTTATTGAGTCTTCCGCCCATATTTTCTCGGCATCTACAATTTTGATATTATGACACTGCCGACGGAAAAACCGCAAAGAGACTAAAACTCACTTAGGACTCTGAGCGTAAGCAATGTGATATTCGAAGCAGCAGAAGCAAGCTATATATTCGCTGCAGCCCATTTCTCACCTACTGGTGATTCCAACTTATTCGTTACTGTCAAAGTCCTCGTCGCAGAATAGAGTGACACCATAACATATTTGGGCGGCTCGTCTCCAACGTCTACAAGACACACACACACACACACGCAAAAAAATTTCAATTCCATCTGGTACTGGAAACAGAAAGTTATATCTATTTGTCTTTCTCCACGCGGGAGCTGAAATCATTCTTCGTGGTACACGCACCTAGACCAGATATCCAAACTACAATCTAAATCATCCTCCGTGTGTTCGTACAAAAGAAAGAAAGAGCTAAAAGCACACGTCGCACGAACGTATTTGAACGACAGACAAAAACCAGCAAGAGAGAGATAGTGAGAGAGAGAGAGAGAGAGGGAGAGAGAAGAGAGATCAAACATCATTGCGCGGAGAAAAACCATCAGGCTAGAGAATGCATCATCCATTCCGATTTAAAGCCCGCGAGTCAGTCGCCGCCACCTCCTCCTGCGTACCTCAACTTTCAACGATAGAAAAAAAAAAAAAGAAGAAAAGAGAGTGTAGGGGGGTATATCCTTATCAGAAGTGTGCCAATGGTTCCAGCCTTCACTCTCATGGGGATACGCGGCGCGCGCTTTACAACGTCTGCAGAGAAACTGATTAGGCATGCGCATGCGTCCGCCTTCCCCTAATATGACTCCCTATGTGCTCTTCTATCTTTCCTTCAATATATATATATATGACGACGGGTTCCTTGCCGTCATTTTCGGAGGCGTTTCCATCCTTTCGTCTCCCAACATTATCACTATCCGCTCAACCCCCCCTCTTCTTGCAAGCCCTCCTTCTCCGCGATGCAAAAAGCTGAAAACGCCCGCGCAAATTTCTCCGGCGAAACTCAGAAAGTCGTTCGACTGTGAAAGGTCTCCTTATTTTATAGAATGAGGCTTCGCTTCTGTTGATGCCACCCTCGCCCACGCTCACGCGTGCAATCAACGTCGATATACAACCGACGAATATCGCTCAAAATAGAGTAAGGAAAGATAGAAGCAAAATAGTGGCTGTTATTCTCTTTCTCTCTCTCTCTCTCTTTTTTTTCCTGTCGTTGATTGCGCACTTCATATGACCCTCCTTTGTACACGCGGTATGAGTGTGAAAAGGGAAATATAATCAAAGCAGCGAAGTTTTAAGGAGTTTTCTAGGTTTCCGTAGTATGTAAAAAAAAAAGAAAAAAAGAATACCTTCTAAAGACACGATGCCACGTAAATAAACTGTCGACCGGGATATTATCAAAATATATTAAACGAGATATCGTGAAGCAAGGCTGCTGGTAACTTTCCGCGTTGAGACGTTGGGATCATGCGTTTATGGAATTGTGTGAGCGGCAAAGCTAATAGTAGACAGAATGAGGTAGTCATTTGCAGCGCTGGACTGACGTATTTACGCTTGTGCATCCTTATATCACACACAAACGTGAGGCCTTGGGTCGATGTAAGAACCTGCGCAACGGATATCATGAGTTAAAATCTTGTCGCTTGAAAGCTTTAACGAAACACACTGCGCACGCTATAGAAACGTCATGTGTGAAAAATTAATTTACATTCCGTCCACTGCAGCGTCACTCATGATCATAGTTACCTCGTGACGTAAAACCATGCAATATAATCATATTATGAAAAAAGAGACGAAAACTAATATTTTTGTTTGCGCCTGTAAAGTGCGCTTTCCCTTGTCAAAAACCATAACGAGGCGAAGCCACCTTTACAAATGATCCAGTGGAAGTAGGGCTTGGAGCGATGGTGATGACGATTTCATCGGTCAGACGACAACAAAAAATATCTGTTCAGACGATGATTGAAGAAATCATACTACAGTTGATGAAAACACCTGGATTTTATAGATATTGAAAGAATATATCGTGTATGCTTCCATATTCGTCTGCACCATTCGTACAGTAACATACTTCCTGAAAGCAACATAGTCAGAACGTACGTTGAGATAGACCGTTGAGACTTTCTAATTTTGATGTCATTCCTTTAATTCACCGAGTAACTGAAACTATCAAACTGAGCTCGCGCTACATTTTTTGTTTGTTTTTTTACAGTACACGGTGATACGACAAGAGATCTCAACGGAGAACACGGTCTCCACGACGAAGAAGTTAAACGGTCAAGAACGCAATACAATGGCGACCAGATCTACTCTAACCTAAGTCCGAACGTGAGTACCTTTCCTAACAATGGGGATACAACAAAACGTCTTGTTTGTAGTACTGAACATACTGAAAGGAAGTTTATTTTACAGCTGCTGATGGAGCGTCCATCGTTCCAGACCTGGTCAAAATGGTCCAAACAGGACGATCTCAAGAACAGCATAGCTGACCTGCCAACAAGTAACGGCTCCCCGTACCTACAACAGCAAGCTTTCGAGCAGGCCTTCAGTCCCGTAGTCTCGTCGGCAGATAAGCAACAGCATCAGCAAGAATACGACGTCGCCATGACAACGATCAACTCACAATCCACGGCTGTCTACTCTCCACCGTTAGGTGAGTTCTCAGTTCCGAAACCTGTTCGTTACGGTTGGCAACATTGCAAGAGTTTATTCGCAAGAGTTCAGGGAAGATACCGTGTATTCATACAAGCGACATTCCCCAGAATAATCCAAGCAGAGATGTAAAACACGTCAAGATATTCCGTAGCAGACAACCGGAAATGACGCAGGTACGATGTCGTCTGCTGAGTGCGCGGTACCAACGCCACCTAGATATAGAAGGCCTGCTTATTGCCTCCTCTCTCTCCTTCGCTACGTGGGCATATAAAATCAGAATCCGTCTGCTACTGCGACTCGCCGTTCTGCAAATTTAAGAACTCAGAAATGATTGCAGCTAACTTGGAACCTGTAGACCTGAATCTGTAGACAAAATGAGCCGCGTGGCCCCATGAGCCGCGTGGTCAGCCAACGGTAGCCACAGAGAGCCTGTGTTTGAAATCCATCCGCGGCGATTGGCTGAATCCCGACTCTGCATGTCCACCTAGCGAGGGAGGAAGAGGAGGTATCAAGTAGGCTATCAAGTAGGCCTTCTGTATCTAGGTAACGTTGGCACTGCTAACCGTAAGGAATATTCAGCCCCAATATATTCCGCAGCAGACAGGAAAAGACGCATGCACGGTGTCGTCTGCTAAACGCCCAGTACACCACTCCCGATATTCCGGCACCACGCGAGTGCTCAACGTAACGCGTGGCGAGCAGTTTTTTTTCTTTCTTTTTGCTTTGTCTTTCACTAGAATATTCAGTAGGGATGTCGCTTGTATGTATACACGAATAACAGGGTTTGACTTAGTAGACACTCTTCGTAGTTATGTATTCGCAAGAAAAAGTGATTATTGTACTGAATAACTGCACTTCTGAGCACTTCTCAGCTCTGTCTCCTGCTGTGCACAGATGGGATAAAGGTGAAGGGATGTCCAAACCAGTTAACAACGCACGCCTAGATCTTTGCAAGGCGCTTACTTCACTTTGGAATTAGTTTTCATCGCGCAGTGATCTTGCAAAGGTCTACGCAATCTGAATGCACACTGACTAACAAGTCTCCACTGTTTCTGCTCGAGGCATACTAATCAGAATCACATGCGAAGCAACACACTTGACTAGTTGTATCAGAGGTTCTCCAAAATAAGCTTCGTATACCGCGCAACGCCTTGTTTACATAACTTGTGGTTTCACTCGTTGCCAATACCGTACAGGTCGTTTACACTACTGGAAACATAATTATTGTTGTCCAACTTAGCCTTTTCCCTCATTGAAAATTAAACCGAAGCGTTCGAATCGCAAGATGCTATACCGAAGTTAACCCGCACTAAAAGGTCGTTACTGAGGATAAGGACCTGTACCTATCGCACGCGCCACGGTTAGAGTAGAGGAGTTTCATCTGGGACCAATCAATGCCCGCGATTTTGGTGGCCCTGTCTATCTGCTCGTACTACGCGCGTATCCAATAAAGAAATGGCGTTGTCACCCAGACGGCCGCCTCGCTTCCATTTCAGTGCCTCTTACAAAAGAAAATTACTAAATAACTGACAGCGACAGATGGTGTTCGCTGTCCTCGTGTTTTATGGGGTACTGTGGCGTTCAGAGTATATGACACACTTCGGAGTACCCATTCGTATTGCTTCACAGGTATACCGTGAATTGATCATTATAATTTGTTGTCATTTAAGTGTAAGCAAGTTCAACGAATGCGCGAATTTTGACACAGTGATGCGGTGAGACATTTAAATATTCGCTCGAAATTTTGAGATTAAATAGAACGAAATTAAATTTCACCTCTCAGATGGCATTCAATTCAGAGCTGAACGGCAAACACATGAGGAGGAAAAATTACCGTTGCGAATTCCTATGGAAATAAAAAATCAAAAGAAGTTGAAGTGCCTTGTAGAGTATTATCTTGTTTATACTGATGAGGGCGACGTCTTTAGCTCAGCCATTTTGTCTCACGCAACACTTAGTAGTGCTTAGTATTATTGATATTATTATTAGTCCTACATTTTATGACATTTCCTCCAGTCCCCTTTATTCTTATGCGCAGTCATGCTGAAACTTCGACAACTATTACTCTAAAAGTGTAACCTGATCATTGAACCTTCAGTTAAGGAACTTCTCCCACTCTCGAGCCTCTCCCCAAAAAATTATAGAGCTGTTAAAAGAAAGAAAAAAAAAGAAGAACGGGACATTCATCAGGGACGTTGGAAAGAGCTGTGAAATATTCCGGAAGACGCGAGAGAAGCTAATGGAGAGCTCATCAAAAACCAGCCGGTTATCTGGCCAGTGCGCCTTCTTCGCGCGCGCTGCACTAATAAATGACTCCGGGGGCGTTTAATTTCGGAAACCTGCTGAAATTTCGCGATAAGACCCAGCCGCGCGTTCGCACAACGGATCCAAGAAGAGGAGGAGGATGGCTGTTCAAGATCGACTAGTCTCGTCTTATGCACGTTCGTTCCCTTCTTCGCTTTCTTTAATAGTGGCACATTTTGTTCGCGAATAAAAAAAAAGTGGAAGAAAAAAGTCAAATAGATCGACTGGGTGATCATCCTCAAAGCGACGATGATGTCTTTAGAGGATGCCCGATAACAAACGATATTGCGATCAAAGTCCGTGAGCGTGGCTGCCTTGTGCGAAACACAAATTTAATTTGCTTAATGCCTTAACAGGACGTTATGTCTTATTGTAGTGGAAGGGGGTGAAACGTGGCTGTGCGCTAGCATCATATTTTAGCTCCACGCCGTCTAAAAACAGACCTTCACCATATAACACGGTAAAGACCGACAGTTGCACAGAATATCATTATCACTCGTGACTTGTGGAAAGAGCGGGGCGTATGCCCTTTTTTGTGACAATCAACGTAACCACCTAAGTGTCACAAAAAATAGCGTAAAAAATAAAAAGAAATGCGCGGCTTCCGTATTCAACGAGTCAGGGGACCGAACGATGTGATCCGGGACGATTGTTGGCTAGAAGCGTGCTATGCAGTGAAGTTCCGCTCTAGGACCGCGATCGTTCTGTACTCTAAAAAACAAAACAAAAAAGTAAACTGGAGAATTTGGGAACAACCGCAGCTTTTAGTCTCCTGCAGTGCCATTACCCTCGATTTTAGTCCGCGACCACGAAATTTACTCGCCAACACTATAAAGAGTTTCTAAACTTCACATACACTTCCACGCATTTAGTCCGTAAAGAAACAACCGATCATGGCAATGCATTAGGCCCCTCAAGTGAACTACATTTGATTCTCCTTATTTTTTATTTTTATTTTTTCTTATCGAGCGCGTGCCGACTCAACCCGACGAGCTGGTTTTACGTAAATTGAACACTTTTCTTTCACACGGTTCCTCGGAGACCTAACGGGTAGAGGCCAGCTGTAATATACTGAGCTATGTTGTATAAGAAGACGAGAAGTGAGAAAGAACACAGCAGTATAACCGCGACAGCAAAGTTATAATTGGTATTTGCAACATTACTAAAACTGGGTGCATATTTCTGACGTCCTATACCGACAATATGCGAGAAAACACCGAATGCATATATGACCACAATGTACGCATCCGCTGCGCGAAATAGTCCGCCCAGTAAATACATCTCCATCTAACCAGAACAGACAATCCAACGAGATTCCGTGTATTTACACCATTCCTGGCCTCGCACTGCAGGAATTCCCCTCTCAGAGAACTCAGAGTAAAATACTTCATCATGTTCTAAAGACCACGTAAGCACGTGTTCACCATCAAATGCCACTCTCTGCACCTTCCTCTGACTGCACTTCGATTAGCCACTGCACACATTACTCGTAGCCGTTCATTTAAGCCTGCCTGCTGCCCCCTCCTCCCTCGCTTGGTTTCACACGCTTCGCAGCTGTTTTGGCAACAGCTCTCTGCTTGCCTCAGCTGCGTCCCGTGTTTGCACAACAGACATTGTTTTTGGTGGCGGTGGTGACGGAATTGCTATGCACTCTAACTTTCTCACTGCTGAGCGACTATCTTCGTTTCGACGCCTACGGAGAAGAGTTATTGACGTAGAGCACTGCTTCTGTGTTCCCATGCCTTTGAAGGTGCTGCTGGGTTTATACAAAACAAAAAAACGTCATTGGGACTTCTGCCGTTCTTTCTCGAATGTTCAGGCGTTCGTTAGCAGATAATTCCTTTGACGTGCCTCCAAACTTGAGTGACAGCTGAGCGCAGAAGTCTGTAAAATTATGAGTAACTGATGTTCACAAGAGAGGCAAAAAAGAAAGGAAAGAGGAAAGCAAGGCACCTATGCTCTATCGGTAAACTGCGTGTATTGACAGCGTACGGTACGTACTGTTCTGTACACTTACTGGTAGCGTATGTACCAGCAGTTTTTTGATTCAGTGTTAGCGCCGCGAAGCAACTGTGGCTATGAGCGACATGTACCAGTAGTGTAGCAAGAATACTTCGGGACAGGTTGCGTGGGTACTTCACATGGAGGAGGAGGCTTCCCTCCTCGTTTTCCCTTTTCCAAATGCGCAACCAACGCTACGAGTATTTTATCCTCCCCCTATCGTTGCCACGCCATTTGTACGTACGTTGTTCTAGCGACAAGAGTCGCCTCTGTACCTTAACTCAGCACAGACTGCGTGTTGCGCAAAACTGTAAAGAAAGGCGTGTTGGGCAGAGCCAGGGAGTGAAAATACCTAACACGTGGTAAACTTCCCTCGTCTGTACTGTTCGTTTCAAATATTCATCCCATTCTTCCATTCGTCGCCTGATTGGGCAAAATCAGTTCTCTATCTATTCCTCCCAGTGAAGGTAACCGCGTACTCGCAACTGATTGTATAACTCTAGAAGGCGCGTTTGTAAGAAAAACCCTACATGCTAATCTGCATACAAACACGGCGGCACCTCATCGGCATGGATCGCAGCACTTTCCAGAAACGTGTAGCTTAGACTGTCGAGCTGAATGTGTGTGTGTGTGTGTTTTGTTTGCAAGCAGGCAGCAATTCCCTCACGCCGCTCACACCGATCAGCATGCAAGAGGTGAAGTCCATCGTCAACTCCGGAGCTCCCTCCCTCCTCGAAACTAGTCCCAATCCTCACTCCTACAACCCAGGTACTCCTCAGAAACGCATTGTATTAGAAATCGCGGACGGGCACATAGCAACAGTGGCTATATTTAAAGGAGCATGGAAGGGACTTGGAATATATATATATATGTATTTTTTTTTTATTGCGTCATATGAGCATACTACCATCAGGAACCGCCACGCAAAATATTTCCTTTGGGAAGCGCGAATTCACTGACAAAATCGCTTTGCAAGAGAGCGCGCAGCGGCGGCGACCTTTCCCAGCCGCTCGTCGCGTCTCCTGACGTCATGTGGCGGGGCACTTTTCATTGGCCACCGAGAATCATCTGCTCGCAAAAGCGACCAGTCGAGACGCGGGACGGGCGGCGCGAAATGCGAATGCAAAGAGAAATAAATAAATAAGAACGCGCTCGCGTCCGTATTGGCGAGGCACATGACGTTGCACACTGGCAACCGAGGGGAGCAGGTTTTCTGACCCGCGAGATTGAAAGCTCTCTTGCGCTCCAGGATTACGCGCTACACCCTTATTATGCGAAAGTGTGTCCCAGGTTTTGTAATCCTAGTTTCTAGCTCCCCCGACATATTTGTTATCGAGTCTTTCCAAGCTCCTTTAAGGTCGCATTTAACGCTACATTGCAAATGACGATTGACATTAAAGCGATTGCTTTATAGGGCCAACTGCAGTGTAGGTCCGTCCGTAGCTTTACGGGACCATGTGACAGCGACCACGTGAACAAACATTCACTGTCAAAGCCTATCGCGTTTAAACAGAAATATCCCCCCCCCCCCATCTCTTTAACTTCCATAACTCACAACTGCAATACTTGCTTCACAACAAGAATTACATAACTCTAACTCTTGGAGTCGTCTTCGCTGCTCTACTTATCGCACAATAAAGACGTTTATTCGTGTTGCGTAATCTTATAAAATAACGTATCTGGTTCCACGGCGTATTTTGGGACACCAGGAAGCTTGCTTTGCCGTATGCTATATTTTTATTGTCCATATTTATTATCTCGTAATATCCGCTTGGTATAGAATCACTTAATTCTTCCCGTGCACGACACCACTGAAAGTACACATAATGTGAGCTTGCAAATAAAAAAAAGGAAAGAAAAAAGAGCCTAGCTTACTGACGATAGCGCACTTGTTAGAGTATATACTTCGTGCAGGCTTTTCCCCCCTACCTACTTTTTATGGAACGCGCCTTCGTAACTATACAGTATATATAACTGTTATAAATATGCCTCGTGGTCTTGTACCGGTATCGCAATTGAAGCATCCATTCCCTGAGATGTCGTTTGTCTTCAGCCTCTCGCTGAGGAAGCAATCGATACCGCTTGCGGAGGCGGGGATATCAGGATACCCGCCCACTTGGAATAACAAAGCTTTTGGAGTAGCTGCTCGGTACCCTGGGACCAGCGTGCTTCCAATGGAGACCTATTCTATTTCTATTTGGCTCCCTCTTGTCATCAGAACGTGCATGGGTTAACTGTTATAAGGCGTGGAAACACTACCCAGTATCGAACATTCACTACTGCGATCTGGGCAAAGTTCACAATAGGAAAGTTGAAAAAAAATTTTTTTGGTAGACAGAAATGAGTACATAGTAATACAAGTGTTAGGCGAGATGTTGCGGATGAGTAATATCGAATTTCTGTGCACAGTGTTTACGCAGCCTGGACTATTCCTGTTAGTGTAACGATGACATTCCGATCTAATAGCAGGCCATAGTAGCAGGTCGACCTTGCGTTTTGAATCGCTTTTCTTCGTTTTCTTAGAAAAAGCATATATCACCCTCTTCTTTGTCGGCAAAGAAATAATCATAAATTACGATGCTCGATCACCCCTAACTGTTAATCCACGTGTAAGTCAGAGTGCGTACTCCACCCCTTTACATCTGTGAAACTAATACTGATACTAATGCATATTTTAATCTAATACAGCGGAATAACCTTATCTTCTACGTATTGGAGATACATATCAAACTGTCATGCACAGAACTGTACAGAGCAATCTCTAACAGCAATAACGCAACACCGAGAAATATGTAAGTGTGTTTGATGGAACCTTCCTGGGAGAGGTGTCTGCACTGGCTGCGAAGCGGCCGTCAAATGGTAATTGCTTCAACTTCAGGGCAACCCTCTTTACAGCCGCCGTTGCCTCCTTTTAACCTGTTCTAACACAACCTAACCTAACCTAACCTAACCACTGACTGACAATAACCTGCATTGCATGACGCTAAAAAGGAAGATAACAAACAAACAGCCTACGCCCTCAGTGACATAATATTTTTCTATGCATTTGTTAGTCACTAAAGAGCTGCTTATGTGTTTGGACAAGCGCGTAGAACTAAACAGAGCATTCTGTCTAAACCTAACACAAAAACGTTTTGCGAGATGACGCTCCGCGTCTTTCATTCGACGAACGGCTGTCTCCGTCTTGTTGCTTGATGCTAGAGTAGCCTAAGCTATGGGCACAGCGGGAAAACGACACGTCACGAAGGCTCAAGCGAGAAAAAAGGGTTTAATGACACCAGGTCTCGTCCGCCAGCTTGCCTGCGTATATGCCACATTATCGTCACTTGTCCAACGTTATGGAACTATAGAGAAAATACGTCAGAATGCTCCGTTGAATTCTATGAACGTCGCTTTAGATACAACGACAACGCGAGACAGTTCTCTTTTTGTTTCCGTTATCATTTTCGAACCGAGTGAAGTGGTTACTCACGCTCTGCGCAATACCTCGTAAAGGGTGTTTTGCCGCCGCGCACATGTGCGCTAGAGCGAAACAACCTTTACAGGTACCAGTCTGTGGAGGATAGTTCAAAATGTGTTTGTTTTCATTTCGCAATTCCCCCAGCTGTATCGGAGGTTCGCAGAATGCAAAAATTATGTGTGCTTCGTAGACGCATTAGAGCGTGCGCTCTATGCCCTTAAAAAAGAGCTTCACCGCATAACCCGCTAATAGCCAACCACCATCCCGAGTGACATCGTTCTCTCCCCTGATTTGTTGAAAACGAGATGGGGTACGCCTTTTTGTGACCCTCGTGCAGTTACTTTGATAGTCACAAGAGGGGCGTACGCCCGACGGTTTCCACGAATCGGTACTGATAACGGCATAATTGTGTGCTCTGCCTTCAGCGTGTTATGCGGTGAAGCCCTGTTTTAAGAGTGTGCCTGGTTTGCTCCTGAGGGTACATTCTGTTCCTGCTTTACTTCTAATTTATCGCACATAAATCGACGAAATTACGTCATTCCAAACATACCTTGAAAGTGTGTTTACTTTTGATGGAACGAAACAGAATGTACCCGTGTTTCCTGCTGTGCGTGTGTTTCCTGCTGATATGTCCCCCACTGAACCCAAAATGGCTGCCCACAAGACAGATTGCATGAGCATGCACCCCCTTCCCCCGCAGTTGTGGGCAGCAGCGGCGGCTGTGAGGGTTTGCCGCCGGTTGGCGGAAGTCACTCGCCGGCCAAGGCGGAGTCCTTGTCCTCGCTCACTATGCTCCAGCCAGTGCAGAACTCCATCCCGGGCTACGGATCCAGCTTCGCGCAGTTCGCAGGCAAGTGCCTACCAGCGGAACCTTCCTCCTGCACTCCTCCCGGCTTGCACCATACTGACGGTAATAATTCTAAAAACAATGTATCATTTACCGTCGTATATCCAAACGAAGAGCAGCTCTCGCGCTCGTCCCAGAGCTGGAAGAGTAATATGTTCCGTATGACGCGTTCTTCTGGCATGATGGACACTTATTCCTAGTCCGTGTTTTCGCACGAGCGACATTCCCCAGAATACTCCGGCGGAAGATGCGCAAAACATCATAGCTTTCTGCTGCCGCGTGAGCGCTCAATGTCATTTCTTTTCGTGCTCCTCCAACCATGGGCTCAGCCATGACATAGCAGACGACATTCCATAGCAGACGACACGGCCGATGGTGTCGTCTGCTAGGTGCTAATGCTCAACATGAGACGCTGTAGAACTTCCGCCCTGTGAGCAGTGTCTTCCTTCTTCTTCCATCAGAATATTCCGTGGGGGATGTCGCACGAGCGAACGGAGGGGATGTGTAGTTTTTGACTTCAAGCCAACGCAGGCAACTACAATAGGAGACGCCGCGCATTCAGAAAGTTTGAAATTGCTACAGGTTTTGATTGGATTTGAAACTCTGCACACGGGTGAAAGAAGACACAGCGCCACCTTTGCCATAAATTGTGAACTTTCCGCTTTATGCATGAAAGCTATATGTAAAAACATTGCCGGACACAGTGCAATAATGCGTTAGCGGTCTGGGACGTGAGATAAGCCTTGAAACAGCGTACCGCGCCTTGTTAAATACTACCTGAAGCTATAACCTATTGCTACTGGCTAGAGGCCGTCACGTGTCTGGTTTACATAAAGTACAGGTGTAACTCTTATTGTGAACTGCTGTTTTTCATAATGCATGCCACAAGGACCGCTTACTAAAATCAACATGTGTGCGAAGTTTCATATTTATATTTATATGTGTACACTTCTCGAAGCTTCATAATGCGCGCACTGTTATATTACACATTAACATGGTACCAAACGCGAGGAAACACGGACGGACAGAGGACGCGTTTACTTTGTTATTACACATTAGTATTAGCATTAGTATTACACATTACACACACGCTAGCTTGAAGAACGAGAACATAAACTTGTCGAATCGACGCATGACACATTTCTGGCCAAACCCTGTCGGCCAAGGTTGATAAAGCGAATTAAGAAAGCTGTACATCAGCTTGCTTGCATTGTACCCTGCGCAGCATTTGAGAACTTGATATGCGTCTACCTTTGTTACTGCATCTTTTTTTTTCTTTTTTTTTCAGCTCTCACCCCCTTCCCTTTTTAGAGTTAACCGGAAGTTAACCAGCCTACCGAAACGATGCATTAGGCAAATTTTGCGTTAGCTATGCTCCGAGACAGATTATCACTTTGGAAGCTGCTCGCGTACGTTTCTGGTGACAGACGATAATTGGTCGGAAAAAATTTTAAAAGAACCAAGAACGAGGGCCACAAACACGTACCGCTGTAATGGGTGCCACTCCACCCGAAAGCACAGTTCGATTTATGACCTCACGGACAAATGCACGCAATTGAACCAACTTCAACAAGTCGATACAGATCGCAATCGTGCGCGGGGTCGGGTCCGCAAAAACACGTCATTTCCAATGTAGGGACAGACATTACGGGCGTGGAAAAGTCCTAATTATGCAACCTGAAGCACGATAACAATCAGTGTCACAAGTTGCGGCCCGGGATATTCAAACGCCAACGAGTACAGCGTACGTTTGCGCTGCCGGCAGTCCATCAGCAAACAGAGCGGTCGATACCATGCTGAACATGTTTTCATTACTCATTCGCGGTTTAAAACTCGGTGCTAAACACGCGAGGGCCAGTACATGTCATTGCGATAAAGGTCCCCCTTCTTTGCCGTGTTTGTGCACGCGGGGACGGTCGATGGATTTGCATATCGCGAAAGTAAGATTTTGTGCTAACTGAAATGCTATGTGCACTTTGTAAGAGTCGTGTGTATCATTAACAGCCAGAATGAGCTTATTTAAACGTAGGAGAACATCAAGCGAAAGAGGAGATCGAAGTTCCTTTATGTTATGCGCAGTGTGAGATTTCAAACGGACACCCTGTGTGTGTGTTCCTGCTAAGAAAATAGGTTCTAATAGCCTGACACGAGAAGAAAGTTTGCTGCCTTATTTTCGATCGATGAGTCTTTTTGCTTAATTGATATTCTACCTGGCTAAGGAGTTGCCTGTGTAAATGTGCTCTGCTGCGGGCAGGATTGCAAATACTGTAGAACCTCTACATAGTAAACCTGACCTTGGAACCTGCATATAGTGAAGGTATGGGGGGGGGATATATTTATTAAGAAAAAAAAGAGAAAGAGAAGGAAAAATATATGGAGATATGGAGTAGTAAAGTCAACCTGTCCGCTCCTATGTTTTCAACCCCAACCATGGAATGCTGATGTAACACTATAGAGATGTTCTATACTGTACACAGGAAATTAATTACATATATCTTAAGGTCGAACCTAGTAATGCAATGCAAGCGAGCTGGACTAAATTCAGTGTGTGCGACACTACCTTGAGTCCGGGGTGCAGAAGGACCGCATATACACAAAGTGGACAGGCGCTGCACCCTAGACTTAGGGTATAATGCTGCACATACACACCTTACCTTCACGCTGTTCGGTGCATTCTGCACAAATGTTGTGGTACTAATAGGGGAGCGAGAAAAAAAAACAACAACAGAAGACACAACGGTAGAACCCTGTAACACGAGTACGAACCTGAGAAAAGGCAATGTGAAAAACAGTCTCCTTTCTTTCCACAGTGACAGGAACAGCAGTTGCAAGCTCAGCCGTGGCGGGTATTCCTGCCACAGACTACGCGTACCCATCCCCCTACACGCAGTATCCCACTGCAGCCGCCTACGGAGCGTATGGTTATGGATCCAGTGGAATCATCAGTAAGTAAATATGTCCCAAACATTACGGTTAACCACAGGGACGTATAAGACCAGGGAACCCCCTTTAAAGGAGCAAAGAGCATTTAACATGGCACGAAACTCTGTTTTATTGATCAATCAGTCTATCAGGAGCCACCATTAATAATCAAGTTTTAAAAAAGCGCTCAGAGAAAGCAATCCTCGGCCAGATCTCTTCGCGTGACGCAACAGACCTGCGTGTCATCAGGCTTGCTGCGCGGGGAGCTGCCGTACGCTATGATTGGCCACCGAAAATTCGTCTGCTACTGCTATACGATGACCAGGCCGCACTGTCTACGTCACGAGTCACCCGATTGGCCCTCCCATCGGGACTGCGAACGTCACGAAGGTGACGTCGATTCCCCTCGTTCACATATATGTTCTCTGAAGGAGTGGAGGGCTTTTTGAAGGTGTCCATATCAGAGGTCTCGCGCGCGCTCTGACGTCAGCTGCGCTCATCGTTTTTTCGCAAGATGTCACGTTATTAGTGGCGCAGCACGAGAAAAAAAAACAAGAAAGAACAGGTCATTTATTTGCTCCTTTAAGACCCCCCCTAAGGCTGCAGTAGCCTCATACCCTGGTCCTTTTTCAGTTGCTTAATGTGAGCGACTTCAACAAGCATGTTTGCTTGAATCATTTGCAGACCCGTCCTATTACTACGCCCACAGCGCTAGGTCAACAACGGCGGGGACTGGTCTAACCACAGCTGGTCCGCTCAGTCCAAACAGCTACAAGGGAGATCGTTGCTGACACAATGACGCCTTTTAAGTTTCAAGCATGGGCTTTCCGACGTCATGACCGATGACCCTGAACGGGTCATTCGAACGAACTGTGTCTGCAACGTCATGCCTGACTGGGAGTCTTGGCCAAATACCGGTGACCTCCACCCCAGAAATCTCCAAATCATCGCACACTCCATCGGGGCTTGACCAGCTGCTATGAAAGTCGCCGCATAAACCACCAAAGATATTGAAGAGACATCTTCAGACACACACAGACTTTTCCGACAACCTTTTGCGAACAAGTGGACTATACTACTGGATATTCGAACGAACACTTCGCGAAGTGGCAACTCGTGTTGAACATCATGTTATAGAGACTTCACAGGTTGATCACCCCCCCTTCTTCAGAGTGAGTGCAACGGCAGTGTGTAAACATGGTGCTTCACTGTCATTCGTCATATGTCTTTAGTTCACCATTTCAGCGTGCAATGGCTTTCGTTCGAACGAGATTTCGCGCGGAGTCGTCTGAACACGTCAATCCATCGTTAAAAAATGAAGAAAAGAAACCGCCGTTGCTAATACTATGGTGAACTAGAAGTAGTTCACCGACAAAGTTGTCGGTAACAGTGAAGCATGTTGCCAACGAGACATCTCCCGATTTGTCGCGAGCTGGACACAATTAATTAATTAATTGGACAGAAAATTAGTTGGTGACAGAACCACGTCAGCCGCGCCCTTCTGGAAGATCTCTCGTTGACGGAACAAGCTGTGGGAGCCAATGCTTTCATGGCCATTATACAATGAAGCGAGATGAATTTTTGTTCAGTGAAAGCACAACAAAACGGTTGCGAAGCTAGTGAGATTTGCTCAAGTGAGTTTTACGTTTCTTTCATTTTGTGTGTCTCTAACTGTGACTGATCCCCAGACTTTTTTTTGTTTTTTTGGGGGGGAGGGTTCACAGTGTAGTAAAGAAATGACCAGTTTCTTTATCTTTTTTTTTTCTTTTGATGTGAAAAATAACGTATTTATCTATCGAAATGAGTCAGTCGCAAGCGAACCTCTGCGGTCCCACATGTATAGCTCAGATCACTGTATAGTTCATACACATATATTTAGTTGTATTCCTTGCGATGTATAATATTATTCGTAAACTAATTTATCACAGAATCCACTCGATGGGGTTCCCAGAGCAAACATTCACCAACGATGACTGTGTTCCTTGTGTGAGAGAGAGGTGTGAGTGAGGTGTTATGCATTAAAAAAAAAGTAGAAATATAGACTCTTTCATTGCGCCACTGTTTCGCATGTCTTCGTTTCGTTTTCTCTCTTACGAGTTCTTGTTTTAGACGAGAACGAATTTTTTTAAATTTCTGCTTTTATTATTTTTAAAAACTTTTATTTCTGCCACAAAGAGGAGCAACGCCTGATAATTCAGCGTAGTTTTTTTTTTTTTCGTTTTTCTGTCATGTTTCTTGGTTGGCAACAGTCGCCTGAAATACTGTGGCAGATTCAGTTCCCAACAGGTAAACTCTGCGGGTTAGAGCCACAACAAATGCAAACTGATTACACATAATGACTTAGCGAAAGCAATAAGCACATTAAAATGCATTATTACCAGGAAATATAGTACGGGTTCTCCTAAAATTTCCATTAAAATTCTCATAAAAAGTTACGGGGTACGTTCTGTTTATGTCTTTGAGTCATTATGTTCACCAATGCTGAAGAGAAGAAATCATGTCTCCTGTCTTCCTGCATTCTTGGTAGATGAGAAACAAACAGAGCTCCCTTTGTGGCAACACCGGTGCTTTATGAGTGTTTTGAGTTGATCTCCGAAGTAGAAATCCTGTGGATTACGAGGGTGTGCAGCCATTCCCAGCTGGTTTTCGAATGAGTGAATGTTATGATGCTATCGTAAGAAATGACGAACATAAGAGATACGCTAGCAGTGTCCAAGTGAAGGAGGAAGATCTCTGTTTGTGCGCCTGCTGGAATTACAACACACATAACAAAATTATTATTATTATTATTATTATTATTAGCAAAGCGGAAATGTTATGGAACAGACATTTTTGCACCCACGAATTATGTTACTTAGCAAGTATTTATATCAAGCTGTAAGCTTTCAGTTTACCTCGAGTGCTTCCAACAAATTTTGCTACTTAATTTTGTGAAATGACGATTTCTATTGACTTCGTTGTGTCGTTCATGTTTGGCGAACTGTGAACGCAAGAAGAAAGTAGTGCGGTCAAACAGACTACTCATTTGATAAGGTAATATCGAAAAGTGTAGAAAACAATGGGCGTACTGCCATCATTCCTGCCGCATTTTGAGGCTGCAAAAAAGAAAAAAGAAAGAACCTGTCAGCATTGAACGTTGGATTCAATGAATCGCTGCCGTATGATATTGCTGGTTACATTGTAGGACAATGTGCAGTGTTATTTCCGTGATACTTTAATGTGCTGAGATTTTGTTGATACATTTGTGTTGAATGAGAGTATGCATGATAGTGTGTCGTGACGTGTGTGACATTCATTGCGACGACGATGAGGAAAATAAAACTCACCAGATGTATAAATGCACCTCGACATCTTGAAGTACTGTTATTACTAATGGTTGAACCACACAAAGTTCTGGGCGATTCTGCTAGTGTGACAGCTTAAATGTGTAGAGCAGGCACCCTGTATTATACAATGTTTCGCCACGGAGATGAGCAGGAGCTCAAACAGAAACATGAACATCACTGTATTTATGGCGACTTTCACTGGTCAGTGATACGAGAGTCGACCGGCAATATAGAAAACCGAAACCATTTCGAAGTTCCTCGTCCATCCTGCGTCGAAAAGGGAATGGAAAGGAAAGGTAAGAAAAGGGAAAACAATGAAAAAAAAGTAGGGACGGTGCTTACGCTGTGCTTCGAACACTGGCACGCGTTTTTGAGCTTGCCTCGCTTATCGAGCCAGACCACAGCGTTCCAGATGATCAATCAGACACAAGTCAACCTATGCAGCACGGTAAGGTATACGCAGACTTGTATACGTATGTTAAGTATTGTACCTAAAGTACTGTATTTTAAATACTTTCCTCGACATTTAGTATATTACTAGTTACTTTGTCCCGGGAGTATTTTGTACTCTATCTAAAATATTTCTTGCGGTATTTTATACTGTGTACTTTAATTACTTTGTCAATCGTCTTGGCACTGCTGCCAGGTTCTCGCAGCCTTTCACGGTTATTGTTTGTTTTCCCGCTCTGGTTCTGGTAAACTTCTTGTCCATTTTGTATTTGAGTGAAATAAGGTAGGGTTGATTTAGGTAGGGGGCCGCCTATTCTCAGGTCGCACTATGGAGCCCACCTAGCAGCTGCCTTTGCTTGCTTGGGATATCTCGATACTGTATTTTGAACGGATTTCCGGACGAAAATAACATTTTAGTGCAGTCCGAACTGTGCATACCAAGGAAGAATTAAAGATTCTGCCGGCAGGGAAAATTCTGGAAGTGTCTTAATGTTTTTTTTTTTAAACATTTGGTACTCTATTATAAATACTTTTATCCGCTATTTTGTACATGTCTGGGTATGTGGGAGTGACTTTTTCGGGTTAAACGCCTTTCTCAGATTCGTGGGGTAAAAATCGGGCGCTATTTTTAAATCTGTAATTCGGGAAGAAATCGGGCGATAATTGTACCTTCGGGTGTTATTGCTTCTCTTGTCTACTAAGTCATTTCCTAATCTCTCTCTCTCTCTCTTTTTTTCTTTTTTTTTTGCGGGATCGTGACCTTCCAGCGGTAATCTCCGAAGGCATAGACAGTGTTGATACACATGGGCGTATTGCTGGGAACGAAAGCGACCCATTCTTACATGTGTTACACGTGGCGACCGTTGTTCGTGTTCAGTGGAAACGTCACTTGAGGATTTTGACTGGAATTCGGGAAGAAATCGGGTTTAACCCGAATTGGTCGGAGGTGAGTTCGGGGAGGGGGGGGGGGGGATAACCGGGCGGAATCGGGTTTAACCCGAAAAAGTCACTCCCTGGATATACGTTATACGTTCGGAGTGTCTTGCCCACACATACCAACCGACTGGCACGGCGATGTGAATAGGCGGAATTTTGAAGTTGGCATCATGCACTGTCAATTGAGCTGAGGAGCTACAATAAGGTCGAAACAAGGTGAGATTATCCCGCGGAGGCTATTGAGCTAAAAGTGCGTACAGTGGAGTGCACACCTGTATGAAGGAAGATCCGCTTGAAGCACCCGCACCAGTAGATAGTAACCATTACTGCATGCAAACCTCTGCAAGTACTTTTACTATATACCCCATATATTAGTATACGAACAAAGTCGTAATTTGCTTATTAGGAATTTTTTATTCCATAGGAAGGTCAAGAAAATGTCGTGAATGCAGGAAAAAATTGCGAGGGAAAATCAACAAAGAAATGAAAGGGGAAATATAAAAAATATAAGAAAAACAAAGAGAAAATAAATTGGAGTTCAAAACATGACAAACAAGCAGAAGCGACAGATTTCTGCATTCATTCCGGCTGATCCAACAAAGCCCACTAAGCTTCAAAACTTGCGCTCTGCCTGGACGTCCCCAAAGTAGTCGACAACACAAAATATCCATTTCCTGACGCCAATCGAGTTTTAGTAGAAAGGAAAAAGAAAGAAAAAAAAAGAAAAAAGAAGCCCAGCCCTTCGAAGCGGCGCGTGCTGTTATTTCGAACGGCGGGAAAAACAACAGGGGGACCCTCGCTAAGCCCTTGCGTCGATGGTAAACTCTAAAATCATTGGTCGTAGCCTGCTATTCTGCAGTTAAGCTCATGTCATGCCAACATTTTAACTAGCAGTAAAGTTAATTAACGTAAAATTTTAAGTTGCCAATAAGAATTTCAAGGCGACACTCATCCGTGCCTCACCGCGGCCTCAGTAGAAAAGATAGCCTCTGTTCGAAATATCTGGGGATATTGTTTCATTCTACAAAAAGAGTCCCTTCCACATTCCAAAGGCCACCCTATACATAATGGTGACACAGAGGTAAAACACAGGAAGCGAGAAAAACGTTAGTACACAGATTCTGGGAGAATTCCAGCTCGAGTCCTAGATCCAGTCACATAATCGATATCACGTCCCGCTGTCAATATCTGGCACTATAATCGCACATGTCCTAACGGAGTAAAACAACGGTTAACCTGTTCGCGTATTGGTGCAGGTGCAGAAAGCTCTCTATAAGACTTCGCAATATGTGCATGTTCATTGCATAAGGAAACGCACACGCACTTCATGTGGGCATCTACAGATGCGCATGATATTGCGGTCTTGCATGCAGCATCGTATACCCATCATATGCTTGAGCTCTAAGGAGTCATACAGAGGTCTTTATTGCCACTAGGACACTCTGGACGTGCTGTATACTATATGTATTTAGCTGTACATAATTTTTGTAGTGCATGGTAGATATAGAAGTACGAACGCAACACAACGCCCAGTTGCATACTTCAACTGAATAACGGGCTGATTCAACTGAATCATTTTTGTGCACGATAACACGTTGCATTCCCCCATGTCATTGCCATCGGACGTCTTGCGTTCAAGAAAGGCAGATGTCGAGCAGTACCACAAAGTCTCCAGTTCTGAGCCCCGCTATGCTCTTTACTGGGGATTGCTGAAAGTTCTGTTGTCCAGTTCACGCTTCTCTGAACAGTTTTTAAACAACGTCCTTTCGACGCCTGCAATGTTGAGTAAAAAGAGGAAAAGAGACATAAACTTGTCGTACCAGAATTTTTTCAAAGGCGTATAGTGTCGCCCCCGGCTATGAAACACTCCTATAATCATCAAAATCAAGTTTTTGTTGTTGTTTGAATCTTCATCTATAAATGCCAGAAAGTGTGAGGAAGAAGAATCCAAGCAGCGCACCAGCAATACGGCTGTAATACCTCATGATGGTCACAATTCGGGGCTTTACGCTTCAATGCAACTATACAGGGTGTTTGCTCTAACGTGTCCAGAAATTATATTTAAAGGTACTGTAAAGCAGCAGAGGCAGAATTTCATTTAGCGTGGCTATTCGATAGTCCAAGCCATTAGTACAAACACTGTGCAAATTTCATTCCAATCGGTGGTGCAGTTAATTCGAAAATTAAAACTGAAGATTACGGGCAACACTGTATTAGTATCCGGAAGGGATCCGTACTCTCAGCCGCTTACGGCGGCAACCACGTTGCATGCGTATAACACTGGGCCCGACAGCCGAACAGCGCTGCGTTTCTTTTTGATTTTATTTCTAAAAAAAAACACACTAAAAAGAGGTCTCTGCATTAATATTGAAATATGATACGAAATAATATAGCCACGAAAAGAACAAAACGCGACAAAATAGTGCTGCATACATAATACATATTCGACAGTGTTGCCCGCTGCACAGGGGGTCGTTCGACACCAGGCGTCGCGCCGCTGCACAAAGCCGGATTTTTAATGATAAATTAAAAATATTTAGAGAGCGTTGTCGGTCGTATGCTTTCGCATATGGGATTTATAAGCAACAAAGTCTCAAGCCACGTCGCCAGCATATGCTGCTTGTCTACTGCTTTACAGTACCTTTAAAGCGTGCGATAAAAGAAAAGAAAGCAAGCGCTACTTTTCAGCTACTTGACTAAGAAACAGGTGCTACTAGTGAAGCAGTACCTGTTTCTTAGTCAAGTAGCTGAAAAGTAGCGCTCGTTTCTCTTTTATCGCTCGCTTTAAATAAAACTTCTGGACAAGTTAGAGCAAACACCCTGTATAGGAGAAACTCATGATGAACGTACTTTGAATACTATATTCCTCGTAATGGATGCATAACAACAATAGCTCACACCGAAGCTACATAGACACCCATTACGCAGAGTGTGCCAAGGATGTCGGACGAGCTAAGTGCTTATACCATTCATGAAGCAATGCGATGAAATCGGAGAGACCCATCATGCACACTCAGCGTTCCTGCTCAAAGATCCCAACATATCGACACATTAATGGACATGAGAATACCACTACACAACATCACGACACATGCATCACAGCAGAGAAGCCACAACCCTCGTAAGAAAGAAACAAAAAAAGACGACCATGATACCATCTTCAGTGACTATCACATCGAGCACGTCGCAAAGCAAAGAACCGCAGAAGCAACGGAGGAAACAGCAAGGACAGATTCTTGCGCGTCCAGAACAACCCTGTATGGACGTATATTGAGAGCAGCAAGTATTACATCCAGAAAGCACCAATCAAAACTACGAGACATCGATGACGATCATGATCAGGCCACTAATTCACCGGACGAGCAATCAATAACAACGCGTTCAAAGGAAGCGAACGTCTCCCAGCGAGGAGAAGCCACGGCGTTCTGTGTAGTGGACAGGAGCATAATGCACAGCTTGCAGTTGGGGACATGTTTTCGCTGGTCCAAGACCGCACCGGAAATGATCCGATGGACACAGCATCGTTCCGTTCCTTGATGCTCTCGCGCAGACGAAAAATAACAGAGTTCCCGAATCGGAAGGAGTCGCATGTCGGCCACGGAAAGCATTGTTAGGACCCTAAGTTTCGTTTTTCTTGTCGTTGTTCTTTCGCGGAGAGAGAAAGAGAGAGAGGAGAAATGAATGGTGCTTGAACCGTAGAAACTCCTTCAATGGGATATACGTCTGTTTTCACTAATGTCCGTTGTGTACTCGGAGGATGGTTGAAAGCTGCCGTTTGAAACGCACTCATTTCCTGTGCTTGTGTTTCAAGTGCGACGACGGGAAACGTTGCGGGATTTGTGGACGGTATATAATGTCGTTGCGCAGAATGGAAAACGAACAAGAAAAGGAGCATGTCGTGTGCGAGAGGTGTACGAATAGCAATAGAGGGAGAAAGGCCTAAATAATCGTCCGACGTTGCTCAATGAACGACCCTGGAATAAAAACCGAAAAGGCATCGCTAGCTAGCCTTCCCCCTATACTGTGGACATTTGAAACCACCGCAGGAGGATTTTGGTAAAATTTTGACATACTTGTGGCAACGCACGTTTCTGTAGGCAAGTCAGATACGGTAGATGATTAGGTAAGCTTTAATTGTTGTTATGGGTAGTCTTTTGAACGATGACGACGGCAGCAGAGAAAATTGTGGACATGATGTGCCCGCTGGGCCTCAGACTGGGTATCCCTAGGGCGATTTGTTTTGGAACTAGGCGCCCCAGCAATGAGCACCGCGCATGAACAGTAACAGTGCGATACGCCCGCAGTTCAGATGATTTGGTTTGATTGGACCTTACTGGCGCAAGGATAACAGGACCGCAGTTCATATGAAGGGTTTGCCAAATATAAATGTTTCTCATGACGCAACCCGTCCACACCAAATAGAGATCAACATTGCAGGGCACAGGCCAACGACGTGCCTGTGTAAACCCACGGGCCTGACGCAGCCCATGAGCAGACGAGGGCTGCTAAATACATTGTATGGATGTGACCAATACCGTAAAATTGCACTCTCTATACAGACAGGGCCGCGGTAGGACACCTGTCTAATCCTCTGTCGACAACCTAGGAATACCCATCCCACGCAGTGCATGGCAAAAACATTAGCTCTTCGTTCAGTGTAGGAATAACTTGATGCGTCGAGCAAAATAATCAGAACGCGCCTATTGGACGGGTGGTGGTGGTGGTGGTACTGCTGTAAGGGCTCTACGTTGTCGGTACGCACGGTACGCACCGCTGTCCAATAGGCGCGTTCCGATTACTTACCTCGACAATCAGCGAGCATAACCTCCCAGGACCAACAGTTTAATACGGAGTTTACTGCCCACGATAGGTACGTTCTCACCAGTGCAAACGCAAAGCCACATCGTTTGCACCTGAAGGCTGCAATTCACGGCACATTTTTAGGGCATGAGCATTACCACAGGACTCCCTGTCTACCTTGATTTCTACGTCATTACCTACTACCATCAACTTACACCATGGCACACTAGCAGTTTGGACCTGTTGCTCTTGTTTAGAGTGCTCCGGCGGTGTACAAAATGGAGCTTTATGCAATCCCTTTATCAACACTTAGCGTTCAAAAAGGAACGTTCTAGAGGTCGTTAGATAAACCACCATAATGGAAGCAAGTCATACCCTCTGGGTCCGCTATGTCCAAAGACTTGGCGACTTCAACGGTGCACATCCTCTGTAACCCGGGCGGTCTGACGTTGAAGCGCTTCACACTGAAGCAAGCAAGCTCCCTGTCTAGGATCACCGTGTGCAAGCCTTCAAACAACTAATCTCTTTCACCTTCAAGCATAACGTACCTTCGGTGGAACTTCGTGCTTCCAGCCCATGAGACACCTCGACGGTAAAGAATGTTCCCTGCTTAAGAAGTGCTGTTACCTCTTAAAATGTCTTACGTGCAGGAAGGTCTGGCACCAATGCATTCGCGAGTGTTTTCGAAGCAGTCATGCCTTAGTAAGGTCACTGCCACCATACTTTCCGCCTGGCATTGACGTTAACTTATATCTGGAAGCGTTCCGCATAATCCTCATGGGGTTCATCTTAGAGCCCGAGCTCACGGGACCTCGGCATTGCTCAATCTCACCTAGTCACCAATCCGCCCCAGGAATTGCACTATGACGCCGTTGCGGTATCAAATGCGCAGTTCGTTTACGGGTAGAGCCCTCTATCGGAGGCTGTGGCCTTATCGCTTATCACAACGAGACGACTCGCTGGCGCGAAAATTAGTCTTATCAATCTCACGACATGCAATTGGGAGGCAGGGTTAAATGCATGATAGTACATCATCTCTAGTGTCTTTCTGTGCCTTCCAGATATTGCGCGTGCACAATCGAACGTCTACAGAATGGAAATGCGAAGAAGAAAAAAATGGAGATGGTGGTTCCACAACTGTGGATCAGTCTGCTCCAGCTTAATTCGAATATCTAGCGCACCACGTTGATGCGTTGCATCCCGTTGTCAAGTCGACATTTTGTCGGTGTCCTCCCACCATTTCCGGCAACGATTATTTTGTGTTACCACGCCCGTAGGTGGAACTGACTCTGCAGCGAAATACTATCGCATTGTACGCACAAGTGACTCCATGAACTCATTAACTTATCAGGGCTTTCGCCGCATAATCAAATCTTGCACCCCTGAGCACGGTTCCCACCTGTCAAAGCCATGTTCCCACCTGTCACAGCCTCTCGCGCAGCCCATCAGCTTTCGTGCACGTAGAACGGTCTCACTGGATCCCTCTCAAATAAGGTACCACAACTGCACGTAAGGACCACGTTGCTTCATCTTTTTCACCCTAGTGTTGTGACCCGCCTGCTAAATGCCCCGTTACTGCTGCTTCCTGAGTGGACAGACGCTTTGTCGGGTACTTTCTCCAACCTTTTCTTTCTCACAAGCGGAGAGACGTACTGTCGTAGCGTCAAATTTATTGTCAACAGGGGGGCCACCCAGAGACACAAAGGCAACTTTCCACATACCGGCAACTGGGTTGAAAGATTCGTAGGATTGAAAGATAAGAGAAGTAAGAAGGTGCCGGAAAAAGAACGCTAGGCGATTGTTTAACAAATGTTGTAGAGCTTCGTCGACAGCTTGCGATGGACCCGTTTTGAAATACAGCCTCCGAAGATTACATCTGGACCACAGGAATGCTATCTTAGAAGGGGATCGGGTTCAGGACGTCAGCCACAAACCTGGCTTCGGTTTACGGAACGCACTCTCCAGCAAGTTTCCACCTCCTGGCTTGACAACAAGAAATGCCACGTTCCTTACTCTTTCTTACCTAGGCAGACTCGACACGCAGCAAGCAACTACTATACGTAATGAAGGCTGCTGCACACAATTTTATTTCTGCGCGAAAAGTTTACTAGATTTTACAGCCTTGAGTGAACACGATATAATACATAATTAATACTATAATAGACTTCGATATATTACGCAGAGCTATACAAAAATACGAGAGAGATAAAAAAAACGGTACACCAAGAAAAGCGGAAGATATTGAGCGGTTAAAATGTTGGCATTCTTTAAGCTCGAATGCGTAGGACCTCTTCACACACGCGCTTGTACTGCCAGGCATCTCCAGTAAGGCGCTTGCGGCGGATGCCCAAGAGACCCGGATGAGGAACGTGGACAACCTCCAGGTCGAACGTGAGTCGCACGTGACCCCACTCGTCTCGGATCTTGCCCCGCAAGGTGTACCTACAAACACGCAAAACAACAACACTTTATTTTGAGCGACTTTCTCTCATCGCCATGCATAGGCGATATACCATCGCTATATACAAAGGTGAAAGGCACAATGGTGAATAGTACAGTGAGGACCGATGTTACCCAGAAAGGCGAGCAGCGCTCTTTGGGCAGTGAGCTGGTGAGATGGATTTGAGCACTGGGCAAGTAATATTGTCATGCCGAGAGGTCGAGGGTGTAGCTGATTTAGAGGAGCAATGGAGTAACAATTGGCATTGCTCATGGCATGAAAAACATACGCTTCATTCTGCATTCATCAAGCAGTCTCTATGAGGAACCACCATGCAAAATGCTTTGGCTCGTCACTGCGAAATTTCGTTAAAAAAGTGTCCTCAAGCCACACCAGCAGAACATGACTGTGAAGTAAGACCCGAGACAAGGAGTTCAGACAAATTCTCGTTACACAGCAAAAGTTTATTCGACAATCGTCTCGGGTCTTATACTTCACAGTCAGGCACCACCAGCTTGTCAGCGCCATTTCGCTTCTGTCGACCAGCAGAACAACAGGGTGGGTAAAAGCACTGGCTCGTTGGTGGTTACTGTCAGGTCGTGAGGGGGCGGGTTCGAACCCTACCACCGGCTGTGCTGTCTGAGGCTTTGCACTGAATTTTCCAGACGGTCGTCAGCGCAGTCCCCCTCTGAAGTCGGCCCAAGACGCTTACTAACCCCTGTCTCCCCATCCTGTCTGCTGTCCTCTCTCCATCTGTCCACTCCTGTACGACACTCAAACGACAGTTGCTTCGCGGCGCAAGCACGGAATCGAGAAAAAAAAAAAAAAAGAACAAAGCCACGATCGGTGCGGCGTGATCACCGAGGCCCGCTTCGATCTCCGGAGTGACGTAACAGATCAGAGTGACGTAACAGATCAGTGTGACGTAGCAACAGCGCAGCGAGGTATCATTTCCCACTGAAAATTCTGCCACGCACACTGCGTGGCGCTACTTGCGCCGCTCTCTATACGTCATGGTGTGACGTCAGCATCACTCATTTACTTATGGGCTCTCTGAGCTCTCCCGCTAGGGGTCAGCTAGGATTTTCGTTCCTGTTCCGCGTATTCTTTGTTACACACATCACCGCAGAAAAAGAAAGAAAAACAAAAGAGAAATCGTTATGCAGGGGGGGGGGGGGGGGGTCACGGCTCTTTTGAAGACGGAAGTGTAGTTGTGAAGGTTTGGTAGTGAGGACAGCGAGATAGATTGTGCTCCAGTCGTTTCATGCCACCACAGTGACACGTACTTGGTGAGCCCACCAGGGCAGTTGGTGTACTTGGTAACGGATAGACGATCACACCTAAGAAAACCTATACGAAACATCAATCGTAAAAATTTGATAGAAGTGGCAATATCCCAGACGTCCTGGACTGAACGCGATACGGTTCAGAACATTACAGGAAAGTTAGCCGAATAATCTTTACAACATATTGGCCTGGCTCAATTATTTTAAAAGCGAATTCACACCCACTCCAAGCTCCGGGACCAAATTATCCGTCTTCACCCACGGTTACCGTTGGGACAAAATATAAGAAAGAGGCCGTCAAAGAACGTAACATGTAAATTGCATCGCAGAACATTCAATATACGAGGGAAATCTGGAGCGCGCTACGCGCAACATAATCCAATCCTTATGCCAGCGCGCACGTGAAGAAAACGTAACCGAATTAGCGGGCCTCGAAATACGGATACCGCTAAACAAAGCCGCGAAGAATCGGACAGATAAAGCCGCGCTTTTCCGAAATAAGCATTTCTTCCCTTCTCCAAAAAGGAACGCCGACTTCAGATGGAGAAGGCAGCACCTGCACGGGGAAGTTATCTGCTCAGCCACCGTTACGGAGTTCTGCCTCAGGATGCTCGAGGTATCTGCCATTAGGGTTTGTACAATACATCAGTCGGAATTTCTAAGCCGACCACATCTGGTTCTAGAATGCAAGAGTAGTATGCGTTCCTCTTTCTTTTTTATATCTCAGACTGGCGAGAAGAATCAGACGCGGACCAACTAAAATCGGAACGATTCCAAGAGTAACTTCACCTCACTGGAACTCAGGTATTGGAATGTTTCGGCGATGCTGGATGTTCGCGAACGACATTCAATTCGCGAATGATTCCACCCCTAAGTCTAATAGGGAAAGCACGAACAGATGAACGCTATACATGCGAGTGTGGTGGCGCCAGATTAAAGAAGGTACGCAAGAGAGAGACGACAATCTGCCGGGAGCCAAATGTTCCTTGATTGAGTTTCCGTCTTTTACCCAACCTACTGCTATCTCAGTGAGAAGGGGTCATTCGTGTCACTAAAAAGACGAGGTGTAACCGAGGACGTATGAGAAAACTGAAGTAAAGAGTCAAGTAAACTACTTCTAATCTGTTTAAAGGTCGTGGTCAAGACGAGCAGTCGCCTTTCACCACACAGAGAGCGAGGGACGGTCTCGTTCTTCAGTGACCTCGTAACAAAATGAACATTTGCGTAAAGATGTCTGGACATCACACGAGGAAGGGTAGACACCGTATAGCTGCATGATGCCGAGAATCGACATAGTGTTAAATCCCAGCCGCTGCTTGGAAATCCCCGAATCGCGGAGAAGCTGGCCGTAAGGTTCGCTCGGGTCTGCACCAAATATTCCCGGGGAAGCGTATTTGTGTTGAAAGCTAGCTATTTATCGTCTTTGAAGGTTACGGGTCATATTTTCAACGCCAACCACACAAAATTACCACATGCTTTGTATCCGCAGCCCTCAAGGCAGATATACTTAAAAGTAAAGCATAATTCCAAGAGTGTCAGGTATTTTGCAGCGTCTGCTTGCTACTCCGCCCCCGTAGACGCCGCGTCACGTGATTACGCAGCTCGACAGACGGGATTAACGGTTCGGCGCACCAGAACGCGCACGACAAATCGCGATCAACGCAGCATCACATCCCGCGACATCAAGGGAATTCCACAACAAGCAGGAGGGAGGTGATTGCACCGACGTTTAGAAACGAAGACTCCCACGGTTACAAAATTGGGAAACTCTCCCGTCTCTTCCCTCGGGACCGGACTGGGGGATCCCGGTTCAGGATTTGCATTTCGCCAGACCCAAACACGTAGAAGAGAAGCAGCAGAACGGATTGATTGGCACTACTTTCAATTCTGGCTGGTTGGTTACAGAGAGACGCCCTCCCTATACAAGGGTGGTTTGAGATTTCATACGGTGAGGCTAGCGTCATCAATCACGCTAACTGAAGATAACTGCGTCACTAGGTAAGATAACGGAGATGTTCACTGCATATATATCTCACGCGTCACTGGCACACGGCGCCATGACTCCACGCTGAAGGCGATGCCATTTCGAGAACCGTCTACGAATCACATGAAATGGAATGGAACTCGTTGGAGACCAGTCTAACGAGCGAGAGTAATCGAAGTGTCAACCCTGTTGTTATAGAGTAAATACATCGTGGAAACATCGATCAGAGATGCGTGACGTACTCCGATAGATCCCGAATAAACTCTCATTGCAGCTACATGGGGCGTCCACAGGCTTTTCAGGTCGCCGTTCCTGGGTTGTACAGTGACATCACAATCTCAGGTTTCTAATAGTATGATGAACCGCAAATCCTGCGGTGACTAAGAATCCAGCCTCCGGCACTCGTTGACCCATTCGTCAACAGCCGTTTTTCGTACAGAGGTATGTAATTATACCACACACATAAAACCACAAGTTTAAGTGAACGTTGAACAGTAGCGTCTGCCTATAAGAGCGCTCTGGCGACCGCGCACACGTGAAAAACAGCCACGGACAGGACAGCGTCCTTCAGCACAGGAATGCACGTGTCGCTGCAATGTCCAAACACACAGTAATTCCTACGCGAGCTTTTTTCTACAGACAATTATGTCTATCAACCAATAGGACGGATCGCGAATAATCAACAGAGCGCACTATTCGTGTGTTTGACAAATCTCCACACGCGTACTTGGTATCCACCGAGTTATCTCGGGTGCACGCGAGTAACGCACACAGGTATACGCAGCGTGCATATACCCTCTAACCTGAGAACAAAGAGCCACAGTCTCGCGAAGGAGAGGAGACCCGTTCATTTGCTATGCCTTAGGCGAGCACTGTCAAGGCGCCTGCAACGCCACATCTGTTATGGCCGCCCACCCCACGCGCACCTGATCGATGCCCGCATATACGTACGTCCAACTAGAAATGCGGCACGAGATTCGATATAGCGGACTACACGTATCACGAGAACAAACCAGTTCAGTGCCTACATGTAATAGTTTTTTTTTTAATTCAGTGTTAGCGCCGCGAAGCAACTGTAGCTATGAGCGGCGTACAGATGTGGACAGATAGAGAGAGGACAGCAGGAAGAGGTGGTGGGACAGGGAGTTTAGTATGCGTCCTGGGCCGAGTTCAGGGGGAACTGTGCTGACATTCGTCTGGAAAGTCTTCGGAAAACGCAGGGAAAACCTCAGACAGCACAGCCGGAGGTAGGATACGAACCCACCACCTCCCAGTCTTCAGCACAACCTTGGCTACCATCAACGAGCGGGACGCCTCACACGTAATTGCAGCCCGCCGCTAATACAGCACTCTGGAGCTGTTGACTCATTTTGATGCTGAAGTTGGATTCGGTCGTAAGCGGCGTTTACGGTGTTTAATTTTTCAGAAATTCGGCGTGAAAAATTTGCGGCTCAACTTCGATCACCACGAGTCGGCAGTTTTCGGTGGTAATATTTTAAACGTGAGGACACCCGGAGAACATCGTCGAGAAAAGAAACAGGCATGCATACAGTGAACGGAACATTTGATTTGCGTTATTTTCGTTAAAATACCAACTGAAAACCTGACCTTGACGTAAGCCTCATGTATCGCCTTTCGTTGCGACGATGTTAGGTTCGTAAAATGCCAGCTCTTCATAGCGCTTGATATGGATAGCGTAAGCAAGGCTATCTTTGTCAACTGACACTTCGATACCACAGATAACATGAAGTGCTTTCTTGAATAACTTCCAGTGATTATCGGCGCATAATTATCTTCACTGACTGTGTAAAAAAATACCTACGTACGGTTATCGGTGCATTCCCGGTTAGTTTCGAAAACCAACCATAGTACCAACATTCTAAGTTGGACGTAGATACCGCAGGCAAAATTTCACCGGCAAGCAAGTCCCTAGCCGCCAAGCACCGGCAGGCAAGAAGTCCCTAACGGTGACGTCACGGCGGCTAAAACGCGCCGGCTATAAGATTCAATTCTAAATAATTGGATGGTAATTCCATCGAAATGTTTTGCAAGATGACACCGAGCATCACAAATAAGCAAGTGACAGCGTTTCTTTTTCTTTGGTTTGAGATCGGATTGGCGCATTAACCGTGTATTCACACGAGCGACATTCCCCGCAGACGCGGAATACGGAAATACGTCGTAGCTTTCTGAGCGCGAGCGTTCAACGTCCAGTGTTCACGTACACTGCTAACCGTGGGGAATTCCTGCAACACAGTCACAAGATATTCCGTAGCAGACGACAGGAGAGACGCTGACGGTGTCATCTGCTAAGCAGTACGCCACTCCCGATATTCCGCGCCGTGCGAATGCTCACATAACACTGGACGGAACTTCCTCTCTGTGAGCAGTAGTTTTGCTTTTTCTTCCACGAGAATCATCCGTGAGGATGTCGCTCGTGTGAATACACAGTAAAGGGAATGTCGCGTACGGAAACCCATTCAAGAAACCGATACCACTATGGCCGCCAATATACCCGGCTAATTTTGCGTACGAAAAGTGCTTAGATATTAAATAAACGAACTTTAAAGATCAGCGCTGCTTACGCGGCCGCAGGAGCTCCAGCGGCGTGACGTCCCTCCTTAAGCGGAGAATTCGTACCCCCATTGGTTCTTAGGGAGTGACGTTTTCTCATTTTTCCAGAGAGGGAATTCCGGAACAGTCTCAACATCCGGTATCTGTTATTGCCATGTATTCCATCGAACAACAGTCAAACCACACCACTATTTCGCGTAGGGATCTTCGATACCGTGGTTCGGGACGAATAAAAGGACACTGTAGTTTCGGAATCGACTTGACTAAGATTAATTGGATAATGTCATCGGGTGATGATAATAACAATATAATCCTAAATAGAAAACGAGCCGACCCTGTGACGACCATATCAGGACTCTAATGCATTCTGCAACCGTCGTTTCGGCGGATACTTCACTGCTGACGCGAAATCAAAGTTCTGCGAAATCAAACTTCTATTATCTTCTTCGCCCTCATAGGTCGTGTGCGACAGTCACCCAGGGTCCGCATAAACCGCGCTTCAGCCTTTACGATTTGACGATCACCAGTTTTACGACATGACAATCAAGGAGAAAAAGAAGCGAGGGTCTTCATGGGAGCTATACCTCCGCAATAGTTTTGTCCTTTATCCACTTCTCCTTATCGATGCAGCCGGATAAAGTCCGTGTATAATCCGTGTACTCACACGAGCGACATTCCTCAGAACACTCAAGCGGAAGATGCGAAAAACGTCATAACTTTCTGTTGTCACGTGAGCGGGAGCTGCTGCTAACCGTGGGGAATATCCTGCGCGACACAGCCACAAGATATTCCGTAGCAGACGACAGGAAAAGACGCTGACGGTGTCATCTGCTAAGTGCGCCCTACGCCACTTCCGATATTCCTGCACCATGTGCACGTTCAACATAACAAGGGACGGAACTTCGGCTCCGTGAGCATAGTTTTCGCTTTTTCGTCCACTAGAATCTTCTCCGTGACGATATCGCTCGTGTGAATGCACAGAATGCTTCTTCTTCCTCCTTCGCTTCGTGGACACGTACAGTCGAGATGTCGTCTGCTTCGGTTAATCGCCGCGGACGATTTCAACCACAGGCTTTCTGCGGCTATCAGTGGCTATTCAAGCGGCTCGTCCCCATAGCAACGATAGCCGAACGCGCGGCCGTGATTGGCGCACTCTTAATGACCAGGCCTTCTGCATATAGGTGGCGTTGTCGCCACGGACGTGCATGGATCCGACGTCTCGTCAATAAACGCGATCATAGACATTACACGAGACGGACTTCCTGCTGAAATGTCCTCCTTATGTACAGAAATCCTGCTACCCTTCTTGAAGTACGGAGGGTTGCTGTCTCCATGTCTCTGACGCGTGCATTTTACTCCCGATGAGCTTTTCTTTTTGCTGGTGTCCTATCAATTCCTTCTTTGCCTTTTGTGCCTTGATGTACGACCACGGGATGATTTGAATGCGAAAGGAATCTCCGAGCGTCAGGTGGGTCCGATACCTCTCGTCTGTGCCTAATGACTCGAAGCGAGACCCATGCGTGGATCCGAGAGCGTCTTCTATAAGTCACCTACGCCTAATGCATTTCGTCTTCTCGGAAGGTACAAGCAGCCCTAGAAGGAAACGCAGGGGAAAAGAAAGAAGAAAAAGAAAATGACTACATTGGTTGTACATTATGCTAGGCTTATAGTGCTGTTTCTTTCTTTGCACGTGGATTTTGCTTCTAGTATGTCGGAGATGCCTACACGCTTCCTCCGTGCATCTTCCCGCTTTTGGTATTTCAAGGAACGAACCCCTTATTTTGCTTCTATACAAAGGTGTGCTGTTCAATCACTAGTACAAGCAGGAACGGGTCGTATCAGAGAACGGGTTGTACCTCCTTATAGATCGCAATCCCTGCATCTTTATACCTCTTCGTTCGTGCAACTTGCGTGCATCGAGGACAAGGGAATATGCACCCACAACCCCGTGAACGAAGGCGTCTGTGAGGGCGTGCTGCAGCCATCATCTAGGAGACCAGCGCCGAAATGCCGAGAACATTGTCGAGACCTCTTCTAGCCGCTGGACTGGCACCGCATCGGTAACGAGGCCACTTTCTCTAGCCTTTACTGCCTCCAGACTTTTGACTGCCGCTATCACTTCCTTCTATTTCAGACCCCTCCAGACTGTTGAACGGACTGGACCCCACCGTTGACCGGACAAAGGGCGCCAGACTGTTAACTAACATCCTGGTTATAATTAAGTCTACATCATCGCTATGGCCGGTTCCATCTTGATTTTTTTTTTTTACTTTCGTGTTAGTGCCGCGAAGCAACTGTGGTTATGAGCGGCGTACAGATGAGGACAGATGGAGAGAGGACAGCAGGAAGGAGTGGGGGACAGGGGGGTTAGTATGCGTCCTGGGCCGACTTCTCCATCTTGATTGCAAGTTCCCAGTGAATCTCTCAATGATTGCTCACGAGTCGCAGTTCCCGATCGGGTCACGCTAGTCCATCGCCACAACAAATTCAGTGCTGGCTGGCCATCGACCGACCAACAAGGCATCTGACCTAAGGGTGAACTCTTTACACAATCTTAAGCACTTTCTCGCTGCTTTGGAAAGACCCAAGGCGATGAGAGTCCCCCCCAAAAAAAGACGTCTCGCGCTCGAGATGAAAAATAGCTCGTTTAGAACAACGAGGAAAGAACAAGACAAGAAACGGCGCGACGGCGAGCGCAGTACCTGGTCGAACAGAATGAAGACTCGCGTGTCCACGGTGGCGTGGTTCCGGTCCGTATCTGCGTATTTTCGGTGTCTTTCAAAACGTTCGCCGCATTCCCCTGGACCATTCTTTTTTGTGGCTTAGAAAAGCGGCCACCCGGTTGTGTGTCTCATTCTTCGAGGCCTTCTCACAGCCTATCGTTGTTTCGGCGGCACGGCTTTGATCGCATGACGTCGGCAAGCGCGCGACAGCGGTCGAGCGACTGTCGCACAAATGAATGACAGGCTTGTATACAGATTGTATGTTACACAGTGTAAGGCATGTCACGATATACGTACATGATAAAGAAAAAAAAAAGGCCAGGAGTGATGGACGTATATCGACTACGTACTCGTATATCGGGAGTTATTTTCACGTGAATGATGGAAAATAATAGAGAGTGAGAGAAGTACGAAGACAGGGTGTCTACCAAACTATAGCCTTCAAATTCCCTGATTATTTCGAGCGAATTCCCTGACAAAAACGAAAGGGAACTTGGTGCCTCGGGATACGTTTTGATACAGATCTCTCATAAAACAGACCATTTATTAAGTATTAGTGAGGCCATCCTACTTTTCTGCCTCAGAGCTTGTCATACTGGTGAACTGCTATACTCGCGGTATAACGTTGCTGCGGCATCGCCGCTAAGCCACCGGTCGGCGCTCGCGATTCGCCATGCATCATCACGGCAGTTGTCTGCGATTTTCCCTGACTTCAGCTGCTTTTTGGCCAAATTCCCTGACAATTCCCTGTTTTCCAGGTTGGTAGACACCCTGGAAGAGGAGGGAAGGGAAAGTCGTTTTAGAGGAAGTGTATTACAAGCAAGCTCCCGCGGAGTGAGGAGAGTTGATTTGGTAGCCGATAAGGATAACAGAGAGAAAGGGGGCGATTTAATTTTGACTGGTTGGACTGGTTCGCCTGTTAGGTCGCGTCGAAATGTCGCACGTTAAATTTCATTTGAAATAGAGCACAGGGAGTGCATTCAGTTTCGTCGCCTAAATAACGTCGTACCTTAGCTTGGCAGCACAGATGACCGGTAGAGGAATACAGGACTTTGAAGTCCGCAGCAATGTTCATCTCTAGGTCATATCTCGAGTGCTTAGGAGAATGAAGATCTGGAACTGGTTCAGATTATGTCACGGGAGCTACACCATTGGCTATTAGAGAAGAGAGAGAGAGAGGGGGGGGAGCGTTTTCTTTGCCAAAGCGGGTAAGGGGGTTGGGACAGAACCCAATGTTTAATCACATGAAAGGGGGGTGGGGGCAACCATTCCCCTGGATCTGCCACTGGATTATAAGGTATGGTGCAAACGTATGTGTCAAAACATACTCTAAACGAATTGTATTTAACATCAAATCACCGGGTCAAATTGACTCAGGGAACTTTAACCATATATCACATCACGTAATCTGATCAAATTTCACATGAAACGGGTTCAATTTGAACGTTAAGTCGATCGTTAAGTGTCGAACGTTAAGTAATTTGCGATTTTAACGTAGCTTGAAGTGAAAGTAACCTCTCTTCTAGAAACGATTTACTCAATTTTGTCTCAAACGTTCTCTATGCTCACTATTTCTTTGGGTCGCTTTTATAAAGCACCGGCAGCGGGTGCATCGTTGTGGTAACGTATCCGTAATAAGATCCCAAGGATGCGAGATAGAGACGTCTTACGATGTCAGCAACTCTGTGACGTAGTATTAGTTGCTTAAGGTGCTAGTACGGACAGAAATCCCGTGTCTTTACAATCATATATGATGCGGAAGTACCATAAAAATAATTTATAGTTTCGAGAAGTTTTATGACGTCATAGGGTGAGCGACGTCACGGACGCCACCTGCACTGCGTCTAACAACATTGCTCCCCGACGGTCGATTTCCATTTCCTCACCACAGATGCTGACAAACATCCAACGTTGAATGAACAGCGAAAGACGCTCGCGCCGTTGCTAGGAGAGAGAGACGCCAACTCTCAATGACGTCATCTATTCTTGGAGAGACCGAAACTATGGAGTTTGACGGCTTCTTTCGAAAAATTCGTGGAAGTTTACTGACGGCATTCACATTTTGAGTTCTGAGTCATTGTGTAAAGTTGATTCATAATATGAAATACAAAATTAATTGTTTAAATATATTTTTTAAAAATATAGTTGTTTGCACGACGGAAAGTAACTGTTCTGAGACGAACGCAACACAAGCCTCAGGTGCCCAACAACATGAACAATGGAAATATCGTGTTCACTCCTGTTCACTAGATGCCGCTGCCTCGTACTTGCGTGTGTGTGGGGGGGGGGGGGCATGAGAAGAAATGTAGGACAGAATGTGGTGTGTGTTCCTTTAGTCGAATGCGGCCCCTTGGTGAGTGGTCGGAGGGCAGATGCCAGCTATTTAGTTAACGCAAATGCTAACTATTTGGTATTTGGTTAACGCACGGTAACCGACGCACGTTAACGTCGATCCGCGCCCCTATCTGGCTATTTCGACGACGGCTACGCTTCAGTTCTACACTATAATTATTTCACGACTTAAAAATCTGAATTATAATATTCAGAAAGCAAACGCTTTCCGATGCGTACATCTTCCTAAAAAAAAGAAAAAAAGTGCACGTCTACGTTCTAACATATAGCAAACCCACGCCGCCTCTCTACACAAACACCACTCTTCAACCACATCCATCGGCAAGACAAACTTCCCGCAATAAGCTAACAACCGCAAGCCAGACCTAACGCCAATATGTCAACACGCACTCGACGGTATGTACACATAGCCCCCTTTCGCTGGATTACAGTATCGTTAAAGAACTCGGGACTAATCGTCGAGCGGGGACCACGCAACAATACCGCTGATTACACCCTACAACCCCCGAGAGGGCCAAGGCGAGCCTGCGGCCCCATCTGGTGGCGGAGGATAACGGTTACAACACTTCATCTCCACAGCTAAACGGGAGAGCTGCCTGGAGCATTACGCCACTTCCCCAGAGTGTTGTTTGGCTGCTATATTCGTTCCAACGAGCCCCCGTTCGTAGACCCTGGAAAGATGGGTATTACGTGGAGCAAAAAGGGTTGCAGCGTTTTCCGGTACATGCCAGTGGCGCGTGCATGAGAATGAAGTTCCCTGTACTGCGTCACAGGTGCGTTAAGAGAATGACTCTCTGAGACAATAATGGGGAGGGTTTGAAGTAACGAATTCCCCAACTACCACTTTAAGTACATTTCAATCCGCGCACTTTGTGTCGCAGTTAAAGTACTCTTTCAGAGTACCTTCTCCTTAAGTGCCCAACTTGGACTGTTCTCTGATGGCTTGGGCGTTTTTTCCCCCCTGAAACTATGCCCAGAGATTAGCATCAGAATACTGCGCATTGGGCTGATGTATCAGTCTGGTTATAATACTACTTTACACTAGCACAGCACAGCTGACAACCTGTGTGCACGCAAATTATATGACATATGGTTCAGTTCATATTAACGAGCAGGCAGCTAGCACTCCTCAGAGATGCTGGCTTTGGAGTTTGGAGTTTTCTGGCGCAAGGATATCGAAGATTCTGGCTTTCTTGCATCTGCCAGCCGGTCAAAAGGCTAGGTGACATTAACTAAATTTCCATTGTACTTCATTAGTACTTTAAAATACGTTGCCTAGCATTTTGTACTGTACGTAAAGTACAACTGACGAGAGGTACTTGGTACTATACTTCAAGTACAATTATGAGGTACTTTGCCAATCACGGTTCAAGATTCATGTTGAAAGGACCTGTATGCTAGGTAGCGAAATATTAATTTTTTTTACACTTTCTGGTATGCCCTAAAGACTCTTTATACCTTTTGTCACATCTTAGCACATATACCTTTGTGGTATAAGTTTCGCAGCATACAGAAAGGGTGCCTTGTAAAACACCCTCCCCAAACTCTATAGTCCAAGCAAAGCACTCCTTCACATCCTACAGGAATAACTATTTCTTAGTTGGGGGGGGGGGGGGGGATACTCCATTTAGGACACTGTTTCAGAAGAACACCATTTTCGATTACAGCCTACAGTTTAGTCTGCAGAATCAAAATGGGCCTTTATTTACGAGCACACCCCTTTTACACACTGAAGAGAGTAAAAAAAAAAAAGCGGCAAATCTGACTTTTGGAATTTTACTGTTTATCCCACTTACCCTTCAAATAACCACGCTGTCGCGTAACATACCGTATGGACCAGGCATTTCTTTCTCTTCATGTTCAACATCATCCGCCAGGTGAACCTCTCCGCGATACCTTAGGGGCCGTGCTCTCGCACCGTACAGTGTCGCGCCTTCTCAATGAGAAAAGCGCTATGCCTCGTACTCCTTTTTTTCCTCCCCCCCCCCTTCCCGGCTCTTAATAAGCCACTTTCCTCCCATTGACTACATATTTTTCACACCCATCCGCCCCTCCCCCCGCGTTCTCATCCCACTCACAAAGGACGGAACCGGACAACCACAAACGGTCATCTTTCACAGCAGCGTTTTGCAAAGTGCATTATACCCAAACGATATACCCTCTCTCTTTCTGAGAGCGCAGCCATGTATGACCGCGGCCTATAGCCGCTACCGCGCACGAACTCCATATACGAGACCCTTTCCGGAAGCCATGGGGGACGACACCGTGCGTTCCAACGTAGTCTGGTGGGAGGAGACCGCCTCAATGAAGATGTCGACGACGACGACGTTCCAGTGGACGTCAGACAATGAGACCGAGCCGGGTATCGCGGGGGTTCTGGCGCCGAGGTTTCTGTGCTGGCACAAAGGCCCTGACTTCGGCGACAAAAGTCCGGAAGACAAGCGTACGACAGCAGCATGAGCCAGCCAGGACGAGGACTATAGCCTCACCCGCCTTTCGGCACGCGCAAGGAACAAGCAACAGGAAGAGAGCCAAAACAATGCTGCCCCCGGTCTTTTTAGGGGACATAAACAGCGAAGTAAACAAATGGTTGAAAGGCGAAGAAATAAATAACGTGTATATACGACGCACGGCGGCATTGTGTGGCGCGGATTGACGATGCGCACGCCCTCGATCGAAGGAAAGGGTGTATGTACATCAATTTTAAAACGTAGTTGAGCTATAACGAAATGAGGTGCAGGGCCCTGAAGATATAGTTCTACAACGTGCAGGCTATTATGCGGTTCACGCTGTTCAGTGGGATATTGACTTTGGAGTGCACTTCGTATACTTGACGTTCAATGTGATAACATCCGATGAGGAAGTGACGGAATCAAAAGCCGTATCAGCAAAATGCTGGCAGCATTCCTGATCCTATCCCTTTGAAGCGGCTTACGTCATATCGATCATCCTAAATCACACGATGGCGAAGTCCAGTGTACGCACTGGAACTGGTGTACTATACGCAACGAGCTGCGAAAGTTGACTGCGGGCATTCAAACGCCAAGCACTGTTTTTAGGCTTACAATGGCACACACGCCTAAAAAAAACACCCGTAAATACCCGGAGCAAACGGGCATGTATTGAAGGGGTGGTATACAACATTCCCCTAACCTGTGGCAAATGCTATGCGGGGCAAACGGGTAGGTGTATCAACACCAGATCTCCGAGAACACAACGCACTACAAAAGGGGACGCCTTCAGGACAACTTGCTATACACTGCCACACGCGCGGGTGTAAGCCTTTATTACACAACACAGTTAGTGTGAAAAGATGAAAAGATTTAAAGAAAAAACGACTAGGGGCAAATCTTTGAAGCGCATGTGATTCAAAGCCTAGGAGACCAGTGTATCAGCAGTCCCTGGATAAGTCTGTTACAATGTGAGACATAATTTCTAGATAAAGGTGCAGGGGGAAAGAGGGGACCCAACTAACCTGTTCTTGGCTGTCTCGGGTGCTATGTACCACGAGCAGCGTTTTTTGTCATTTCTGTAATATTTCCTGTATAGCAAAGTTGTGAGTTCAGCCTGAGTTTGTGCCTCCCTTTTGTCCTCGTCCAATTGGCTGAAGTTTACCACGAATGGATATGTACGAACTACTCCGCATGGCTACCTTGGCACACCCGTAAATGAGCATATCTGCTATACAATCGAACAAGGGCGGAATCTTCCAACTCCAAGAAGTTTGTAACAACCTGAGCAATGTAGCAACGTTACGACAGAAAAAGTAAAAAATAAATAAAAAAATCCGGATGCAGTGAGAGTCCTATAGGATGACACCTTGGAATCGCACGTTCAAGATATTCCGTAAGCCTCGAAAGCTAATTCAGCCCTTGCCTGGAAGCGCACTGAGGAATTTGGACGTCGGCCGCTTCCTGAATATTTTAGGTCGGCGGCGGTGGCTTCAAATGAACGAAGTGAAGAGATTCGGCGCCGCATCTCAATTGAGGAAATCCGAGCGGCTTCCTTCTGTGCGAATAGTGGGTAAGATTACAAAATTCGATTCCGATTGAGCGCCCACCGCGCCGGAAGTAGGTGGTCAAACTTTTTCATCACCACAGCGACAGAAGAAAGAGTCTGAACCTCTCTTCAACGAGAGCTTTGGGATATGTTTGAAAAGGTGTGTGCATCTGACACATTCGGGACGACGATCTCCTCGGAACATAGGTCGGATGTAAATGTATACTACTGTGTATGCGCTCCGGAAGCACTCTAAGAAAATATTAAAGAGAGTATTAAGGCAAGTATTAAGGAAAACAACAAGTAATATAATAAGTAAAATAATAATAATAATAAACAGACACGACACAACCGCTCAAATTAGCAGTTTTAGTTCCTTTGCGGACTAGATGCACTGTCACAGCTTACAACCATTAGTTCGGGAATAAATGTACGGAAATTCACGAAGTTAGGGGCTGTTAGCAGTGGCGGGGAGTAAATTCCAGTGTAAGGGGACTGATATAGGATAAAATAAAATTGCGATCAATCAAGGGGACTATAGTCGTGCTCAACTTAAGAAAGAAAAGAGACCTAGGCCGTCATCTCAAACAGTTACTGCGCCGCAGATAGGATGGCTGGACGCGGAGAGGTCACGCTCTTTCCCTGCGCCAGATAACGTAGTCGATCATACTCATAATCGATATTGATAATTCGTGGCTTTCGATCGCGAGGCAACTATGAGCATGAGACGCCACACTGGTTGTGGACTGTGGATTAATGTTGCCACACCGTGTCTAACTTACCTCGGCGTGCCTTAAATAATAATAATAATAATAATTGGGGGTTTACGTCGCGAGACAGCTTGCCTTAAAGGGAGACTTCGCAAGGATTCGAAAAATATTAGGTGAGCATCATATCGAACACGAACCAACCCCTCAATACCGAATACAATATTCACATTCATTTAGCGCGAGTAATTAATTCGTAAATGATGATAATAGCAAACCGAAACCGAAATGCGAAGAGCAAAAGACAGAGCTCCACGCTATACCGTGACGCCACCCAGCATTGTCGTCTGCTATGAAGCCTGCATTCTCCCTTGCAGGATGATGTCACTAGTGTGCTGCTTTCAGTGCCCTCTCGCTTCACAGAGGCAAAGCGCTCGCTTCGCAATAAACTCGTTTGAATAAAATCTGCGCAGGTTTGGAACGAGATATTTTGTACACATGTTCCTGACATCCCAAAGGCTACGGGTATATCACAAGCTTTGTGGTGATTTTGTTGCGGAGTCCCACTTTAAGCGAGAGCTGTGCCCTGTCGCGAGGTTGCTGTCGTTCCCTACCGGGTTCCGAGCCCGTAACCTTGGGATCAGTAGGAGGATGCGCTACGCGCTACCAACCGATCATCCGAGGCCGATAAAGTGAGGTGGGGAGCAGATCTGCTGTGACCATTTCGCTCGAGATTATGCGCGCCATGTCTATAGCGTTTATAGCGCATACCCATGTTCAGTTTCATTTCGTCTATTATTTGGGTTTTCAGATCAATGTACGGGCAAAATAGTCAATACTAAAAAGAAGGAACATCATCTCTGTGGAGGCGGGAGCATTGTGACATTGTGAGCATAATTCCTAAACAGGTGGCGCTATCCAAAAACCTTTTCAGCGAACATCCCGGAGACATCAGCCAAGAATTTAGCATACGCTCAGTAATTAAATAGAATTTCGAGCTTTTAAATTTCACTTCGTACGCATTCGGGACATCTGTTTCACCGATGGGAACGTGGAAATAAAAAAAAAAGAAAGAAAGAACGTCGACATAGTGACATTTTGAGTATAATTAGTTGGTTTCGGTTTATATATGCGCGGAGCGGCGGACCAATGCGCTCTTTCGCTCAGCTATGCACAACATGTTCTGCGTGCACCTATATGCACAAGCTCCGTGTTCATGCATGTGTTCATGCACAACTAGCTCTGGAGCGCACTGGTAAGCTGCTCCGCGCAAGAAGCATGTAAACCCAAACGGACTAATTAAAAATCACCAAGTGCCAACGTGGTTTTTGGGCTGCAATATTTTTCGTTTAATTAATGAGCGTATGCAAACTGGCCGCTCACTGCTCAGTTATTCGCCGATGTTTCAAGGATGTTCACTTAAAAGAAAGTTTTTCGATAGTGCCACCTGTTCACGAATTATTCAGCCGGAGGGCCACCCTGAAACCAGGGGCGATATATAGGGGAAGAATCTATCAATCCGGTACCAACTTGTCGGAAGACATCTGCATTTGACAGGGAGTCTCGTTGACCCTGCATGCTCGTCGACCCCTAGTGCCCAGCGGCACCAGCGGGTTGGCGCTCGCCAGCAGAGGGCTCCCGTTTCCGGACCCGGGCCCGCGTCCGGAAAGAGAGAAAGCTTCTCGGGGCAATCACAGTCCATCCCTGCCCTATTTCCGTTTCCGATGGAACGGGCTTTGCTCACGTGACTCGCGTGTACATAATAAATGACACGCGAAAAGCGGCTGTATCGTGAGAAGTCATTTGCCCGACAAACAGCGGCAGTGAACTTGGCATATAGCTGGCTAAATTATCCCTGGTAGCGAGCTCAAGGTTGGATATTAGCTGAACCGCAAGGACAGCAGTTGCGTTGCGGAGAACTACGATGCGCGAGTAGAGGATGATTAACGCAAAATGGCCCTGGCTTCGTCAAAAGCAAGCAACGCAGTAGCAAAACACAAGTTTGTTCATTAGGGGATGCCACGATATCTCACCGTTAAGAATCCATCGTGTAAAATCCCAGGTGATCAAAATTAAAGCTTACATATGAAGAACGGTGGAATGATAGTGCTGAATAATAGATATTACTGACAAACCTCGCAGTATCGCATGATTCTGACGTCGGTGGAAGCCATTGTCGTGAATAAAAAAACAGGTCTTTGGCGACCGTTAGGCTTATAGCATGGCGGCCAAATTTGTTTAGGCCGTAGTTTTCAGAGGTTAGGTTAGGATTGTTTTTGACAGTTCACGCGGTTCGGGGGGGGGGGGGGGGGGGGGAGGGCTCCCAAGAGCTATGGGCACGCGCGCAACGCAACGCTAGCGCCGTGTGGGATTTTGAACATATGGGATTTTAAACGGTGGATTCTTAAAGGGACCATGAAATGATTTTAGCAAATTCCGAGTATTCTGCCGGAAACGGTTCTCATGATCACTCACTAACATACACACATCGACTTTTAACCGTATTCAATGCACCGGGGGCGCAGTTAGCACGCGAAAATAGCGGGCATTGACAGCATCATACCTTCGACCATCACACCGTATACATCCCTTCGAAGCGGGCTGACGTCACCAACGTCCGGTCCTCTCAGCCAATTGTGGACGACCGGGAGCACACACCCCTCGGGACCACGTGGGTGCATGGTTTCGGTTTGGACAGCAACGACGTCGTATGTCTGCCGTCGAAATCAGTAGAAATATGGCGAAACTCAAATTGTCAGCGATGGAGGAAGAGATTATGCGACGGACACAGCGTCTAGGAATCGTTCCGTACGCAGCAGCTCCCAAAGATACATTTTCTGACGCAGAAGCAGCTCAGACAGGAAAGCGTGCTCCGGTAACCACGCTGACAATCAACGATGCATTTCTGGTAGGATTCTGTGTCTACGATTAGATATACGATCTTAGCTCCAGGTCAAATTGAAACATATTTCATGGCGAAGTTTGCAAGCTTGTTCGCAAATTTTGCAATTTGCTCGCAAGAGACCGTCCGCGCATCGGCAACATACTCTGCGTATGATGTCACGGCCAGTTCGCCTCGCAGGCGGGTCGTATAGCAGCTGCCGTTCACGGCCGTGGTTAATATAGAATATTTTCGCTATTTGAACGATTTTCAACGATTCACAGGGTGAATGCTTTAGTACAGAGGAACAAATTGAAAATGATCGTAGGCTTGTCAAATATCTTTTCATGGTGCCTTTATTACCATTACCCTTCATTAAATGTAGTTCGAAAGGTACTCTGTGGCGGAAGCATGAAATGAGTCGCAACACTACGCCCGCAAGTACATGAACTACGCCAACTGTCCCAAGCAGCACAACATCTTGGCCAGATACAGATCTCGGCTGTACATTGGCAATGCTACAATTTTGGTCCAATTCATACGTGGTCCAAATTGGTCGATATTGCTCCAATTTTGGAGCAATATCCGTACTGGACTGGTCCAATATTGCACCAGTATTGCCGATATTCGGCCAATATTGCACCAGTATTGCCGATATTCGGCCAATATTGCACCAGTATTGCCGATATTCGGCCAATATTGCGCCAACATAGTGTTGCTTGGGCCCACTTAAGGAGGAACTTTCTGCATTGTCTTTTGTTTCTTCTTGTCCTCACAACACGGTGCGCAGTGCAAAAAATGCAGTGCATACAGAGTCAAGGGCAGAAAGGAAACGAGCTGCCCTCACCACAAACAAGCTCAGCACCCATTCTTTAACACAACTTCTTCGAATCCCTTCCGCTGTCATTCAAGTGATCGATATTCCTGTTCGTATCAGTGCTTTTTTTTTGAGACGGAAATCACGCCGCAGAACGGCCTCACCGTTCTGTCCTCCAGTCAATCACCAAACAAATCATTCTGACCATCTGCATCGCAAAGAAATCTCCAACAGGAAGAACATGAAAAGATGCAATGTTTTTATTTTTATTATTATTATTTTTTTTTCAAGGAGAATCGAAAAGCCAGGGGCGCGTACGAAATGCATACGAAAACGTCCGTTGTGCGGAAACTGCACTCGTCGAAAACGTATCTCCGAGAACAAAGGGTGCCTTTGGCTTAAACGCGCAAGGTGGAACGGGCCCTCGTAACGCCAGGGCGCCCACGAAAGGGCCGCGGTGGGACCTTCCAAAAGGGGCCGTCATGCGCGAAGGAGAGCCGTTCGAGTTAAATTCGTACACGGCGCGCAGATCCGTCAGTACATCATCGCTTTCTTATTCTAATTCAAAGGCCACGCCCGGAGCGAACTCGAAAACAATCGGGGTTTGCAGGAAGTCCATGTCTTGACGCTTCGCGTCAGATATGTCAAACTCGTACGCAAAACCGAAAGGGCGAGATTCGGAACTCTGACAGAAGTAGACAACGCGCAGCACTTTCACGGAAGTCAGTGATGATGTTTCAAGATATCTCTGTTTTCGTTCATAAATACTTTGCGAGTCGTCATGCGAAGTACACTGGTTGCAGCGTAAATAACGTGACAGTTAGGTATGAATAGATGACTCTATATCTATACACACATAAAAGCGACTCATACCTGTCTTGCTTGCATAGGACTCCTTTGCGAAGTAGTGCACCGCGTAAAGAATCGAGCACCTGGTCTGGCGTCAGGTCAGCAGGTAGCGTAGAAACATTACGCATCACCTATAGAACGAGAAAAATGCAATAGCGATATTACGGCACAGTGCAAATCAAATCTGATTTCACACACACACACAAGAAAAAAAAACTGATATGAATATATTCACAAATTGCCTGTTTTTTTATTTGTGCCCAACCGTTGACGATAAAACAGCCACCGATAAAAAAAACTATATTGTAATTGGAACAGGCGCTTCGCAAAAAAGAAAAAAGTAAAAACAAACAAACAAAAAACGAGTAACACGCTGAGACAGAAGCCTTCCCGTGACCTGAGGCTTCTGCTTCAATATATTTTCACCGCATCACTCGATTTCACATTTCTTGGAGTAACTGAGCACTAAGCCCATGCACAAAATCACTGCACTATATACCATCAGCACGCACGCAGCAAACAAACAACGCTTACACAATCGCTGCTACCGTTCAACAAACACACACACACAAAACACGCAGGCGTAACAAATCGCAGTTCAAGGGCAGTCTGAACTTGGAAACACGGTGTAAAAAAGGGGCGTGTATACATTTCTGACGCCAACAAACGTTTCATGTCCGTGCAGATCTCCCGTGTTACTTAGCTCAATCATTAAGGAGCGCCCGTATTACACCGAAATTACGAACCACGACCCGTACTGTACCTCGATCGCCATTTATCACCCTTCGGCTGCATAGTGCATCGTGCTCAGAATGAAGGCGTAGTGTTCTGTTGCAGATGCGTGCAGGTGTGGCACCTTTCGACGCCTTGAGCGCTTCAATTCATAGCGCACATATACGGATTCGAACTTTCACACGTCACATTTCGCTCGCGTAAAAGCTATGGGCGTATTATTTTCGTGCTAAGGGTGTGGGTAATGAATATGAGCAGCACTGTTGTAAGTATGTTGGATGATTCAGTAGGAGCTGAAAGTATGTCGGCTTCTGTACGTACGAAATAAGTTACCCGGTCGATCGAAAACACCGGTTCTGTCGACGGCTCTGCTCTAAAGTCCGTTTTATTTTGTCGTCTTTTATTTCGTACAGCTTCTTTTTTTTTTTTTTTGAATACACTCATGCGGACTTTTGCCTGCAGATTGAGGTCGTTTGCATTCGTGTCACGCAATTGAGCTAATTTTGTTAACTGGCAAGTCGCAAATTGGCCAAGCAAAGGTAGCCTTTTTTCTGCACGAAATTCGGAAGCCTATTGCCATAGCACACTATTCCAGTCAAAATCACGGGGTTTTTAACGAGATTTCTACAAAAATTTGACTGCCGCAAATCCGTCACTGGGCGAAGCGCGATCACTGCTATATACGTTTTCGTAACTGTTGGCTCCATCCAAATACATTGAACCCTCGTTATTATGACTATTATCCCGAAAATTTTGGTCATAATGCGGAACTGTCATATTAACGGGGGGGGGGGGGGGGGAGCTGGGAGTTGAAGACCCTGTATTATCCCGAGGTCCTGCATTGCGCAGGAAGGTTATAGTAGTGCTTTCAGAGCAGAGCGTTAGTGGGCTAGATTTGACCATGGACCAAGTAATTGTCCCACCGTGAGAGGGCGAGAGTGATTGAGTGACATTGTGAGCGTGGACAAGGGGGAAGGATGTGTTCCAGAGTACACAAATCACCATGGAGGAGACTGTATATCTTGGAGAGTCAACCTCTCGCAAGCGGCAACACCACTGGGCTGTAAAGGTCGGATCCCGCAACACGCTACAGACTGTCTCTGTCGCGGGCGCAGCTACCCGATCCATCTGCGAGGGGACAGCTGCTAGCGACAAAACTACATTTGCGAGAGAAAAATTCGTAGTTTTCAATTGATTATATGCGGCATGCCTGTCTCAAATATCGTGAAATCTCGATTGAAACGCCGCGGGAAAATAAACACCGAGAAAGACTTACACTACCGGAAGTTTGTTACGATATATGTATCTGTCTGTGGTGGCGCTGCAGTTCTGTCCGTTTCTTTCCCCCACAATAGATTTTGGTCACACGCGATAACCATCGATTCAAACCGGCTACTTTCAACCTACAACCTCGAAATTTCATTGTAATAAAGTTGACTTGCCACCCACGCTACGCTGTTGCCCCCACATCTCTATATTCTTTATCATTGGCTCCAGTTACATGCCCCTAAAATCTAGCGAAGTTGGGCACGCGCCGGGCAAGGGTGAATGGCGACAAGCGACAAATGTCTACGGGGGCATAGCTTTTTTTGTCGCTAGAGCCCGGGTGCTGCCCCCTAATTTGTCGCTTGCAGTGTGCTATGGGATCCGGCCTTAAGAGCGACAGTCAGTCGCATCCGATGAATTAATGCAGCACCTCCTACCGCCGGCTGTGCTGTCTGAGGTTTTCCCTGGGTTTTCCGAAGACTTCCCAGACGAATGTCGGCATAGTTCTCCCTCAAGTCGGCCCAGGACGCATACCCCCCCCCCCCGTCCCCTACTCCTTCCTCTATCCTGTCCACATCTGTACGCCGCTGATAGTCACAGTTGCTTCGTGCTGCAAACACGGAATAAAAAAAAATTAATGCAGCATCACGCGGGAGAATGCCAGCGTAGAACCCGTGTTACGTCGACCGCTTGCACATGCACTATCCTGCTTATGTTTTGTTAAAAAAAGCGAAAAGGAGAGAGAGACAGAGAGGAAACAAAAACAAAGCGGCATCTATATGTAGTACGATGACTCCGAAAGTTGCGAAAAAAGTGACCCAGCAAATTCGACATCACGTAATTACGCCCAATTTTCCGGCATAAACTACCATTCCGACACCCGGACGAAGAGAACGGTAAGGACACGGCCGTGAGGAACCACGCCCATTTTGTTTCAGGTATATACGAGGCCCATCGCATTAGTAACGACACCTTACGAAACTTGGGCAACGCCAGTCGGCTGCACACTGGCGGTCCTCGCCGCAGGCTCCACAGGTCCTCTTCGGGATAGCAACTACAAGGTGCCCGGTACATGAATGAAAAAGCGTCACCCAACGCACGCATTTCTTACAACCCGCGTGCTGGCGGGGTCATTGCTGCGCAGCCGAAATTTCGGCGATTCGAAAATTAAAGGCGTCCGCGCCGTGAAACAAGGCACGCGCTCTCACATCCCGGTAACTCGCGATGAGTTACGAGAGGGACGCGTGAAATAAGTAGGAAAAGAATGAGAAAAGCGCCAAGGAAAGTTGCTCGCCGAAATGTAATCAATTAAGTTTCAATTACTACGCTAAGCTTTTGTAGAGACCTACTTGTTGCTATCTCGTTTCAATACAGTTTCGTAACCTCAAAGCAAGGCGGCACATAAAATTTGGTGTTGTTCCGTCCCACCTTCTTTCGACTGATCCCTACCATTCAAACAGAATGTGTAAAAAATGGCTTTGCATATATAGCGAAAGCGCTGTCTCGTGGCCCTATAAAGCTATGGACGGACCTACACGGTGAGTGTCCTCACAAAGCTCTCGCTCGAATATACGAATGCTCCGTACTTAGCCACCACCTCAAAGGCCGGAAAAGCTGGCAGAACCACCATTTGGTCGAGTAACGAACGAATCAATCATACACAGTATATATAGAGAGGCCTCGCATACACTTCACTTTCCTAACTCAATAGACAGAGGCCTTCCTTTTCAAACGCTCCGTACAAGCAGCTTATTTTCCCCAACACAGCTCTTACCCCTGTATAGTCTCCTCCCCCCCCCCCCCCCCACACACACAGATGCACGTTCGCCGTATCTATAGCAGTATTTTTCATTAACCCTAACGAGCAAAGTTGCAGACAAAGACAACCCGCCAACGGCTCCAGCAATTAGGCTACAATTAAAAGCCCTTTGCGGAACCCGTGCGCGCAAGAGTTTACTAGACGTATAATCGCGTTAACTCGACCCCCTTTTTGGCCCGATCGTCGTCGTCCAAGTTTGTCGCTAATCGGGTTAGGGCACCCGTGCCATTGCGCCGGGTCCTTTGAAGCTCGGACGCGATCAACTTTGGAAACAAAGAACCCGGCCATGGCTGATGTATTATACGACGGATCCTCGGGCTGCGTCGTGAATGGACCAAAATAAGGCTCATTAAAATTATGTTGCGTATATGTTTTACATCGCATGCGGAGTCGATGAGAGCACAAAAGGATTCGGTGGAGGTGTAACGTCTGAGTTGAAACCATTTGTCTCTGTACGGAGGTACATGGGTGATCACACTTCCTCGAGCGTCAACAAATGAATAGTATCGCTGGGCTTAACGGGAAGATAGTTGAAACCGTGGCTCGTTGGAAGTTAACTCTAAAGAGGAAATCAAAGAGTGATATTAAACGTTAGGAACAACTTATTTATTTGCACATGGTAAGCGAGACTTTCGTGCACGAGACTGCACTTCTTCGGGTTACAAAAATATAAACGTGGTACAGGCACATATATACAGTTGACGGGGGAGTTCTGGCATGAGAGGACTCCAGAACTCCCCCGTCAACTGTATATATGTGCCTGTATACCATGTTTATATTTTTGTAACCCGAAGAAGTGCAGTCTCGTGCACGAAAGTCTTGTTTACCATGTGTAAATAACTTGTTCCTACCGTTTGATATCACACTCTGATTTACTCTACCACCGGCAACTTGACATCGCCTATTTTTTCTGCCTTCGTATCTAAAGAGGAAGTAAGAAACGTACCGTTTGACAGACTACGACTTATTTCCAGTATACTCAATGCGCGACACGTTCGAGATACCTTATGGAAACCTGACGTCCGTGTCTGTATATGATCGCTATGACTTTTTTTCCTCTCTTCCTTCATTCACAGGTGTACACGTTGACGCCCTCCCTCACACTTTTGTGCCTGCCAGTTTCCAAGTCATTGCCACGGGCAAGCAGAGCCCCCTGAACGTCCGTGACAGACAAACATGAATAAGGCTGGTGCAGATGACGTCACGCGCAGCCTTTGAGTCACGTGACTCGGGAAACCATGGGGACACGTCACAGGCGTCATACTGCGCCAACAGCGTGTGTTTTTACAATATCCCCTCGTAACTGTACGCATACCGCAAGAACTAACGGCATGCCCTCCTACTCTGACTATGTTTTCCCGTGTCACGTGACCAAACGTGACGTCGCCGCACAAGCCGCATTCTGATGTCTTAACCCAGTTCACTTTCGCGAAACAAACAAATAAAACGATATACAAGACGCCAGCTTCAGTACATCGGGAGAACACTCTGAAAATGATACGACAAAACAAGTTATCAAATCTAAGCTTTGCAATGTGATGTCACCTGCTTCCAAGGAACAGGGTGATTGGCTAATTATATTTTCGGAGCCGTTATCGTGGACACCTCCCGATCTAGTGAAATTTGCTAAAATTGGCCAGACTTATGTTTGGCCTGAAGATGCGGACACAAAAATCACTTTGGGCTCTGGTTGTAAGTAGCGAGTTGTAGTAGATCTGAATGTGTGCACGATAACGGTTCCGGAAACATAACAATAGAGAGTTTTAGTACATCGTATACGCAAAGGCGATAGCGTACGTAACAGATAGCGTTGGTGGTTCTGCGCACTGCGCGAAGCTCTCTCTCTGTTAAAAAGAAGAAACCGCTCACCTTGACTGTCCGCGGTCCTTCTTGAGAGCCAAATTGCGAGCCCGCTCGCTTCCTCGGTGTAAGCATCGTACGGACCCGGTCGAGGCCCTTTTCGATGCTACCGAAGACCCGCTTCGCCGAACCAGTCCGTCCACAGAACACTCCACCCGCGGGCCGACGGGGACGATCAGGGGTTCGCAGCGGACTGTGCGCGTATTCCGCCTCTCCCCATAGCATCCTGCACACGAAAATATGCCTCAACCATAAGTAAACTATAACACTTCTTGACTGAAAATAAGAAAGAGAACACCCAGGATGACTCTTGTCTTCTCATGGAGTCATGCTAGGGCATCGACATACGACATCGATTCCGTCTGGTGGCTTCTGCACTGGTGATAGTAATATAAACCCATTTTATTGAGCACTCACAAACGGTCGGAAGGACCGTTAAGATGCGAATTGCAATAACATTAACCTTCGAAGTAAGCGAGAAAAAGACAGAAGTCAAGCTTGCTGTCACGGTAAATATTTTACGGATCACATAGCGTACTCAGCTAGGACACAATAAAACTCACCTTGTGCTGCCGAGTTTTTCTACCGCCGATAAGGCGCCCCACAGCAGACGGATTTTGAGACATGTTTACGAAACAATTTTTACTCTTCATTCCGCATTAACAACGAAAATAAAATCCTACCAACATGGGCCTCCGCGACAAGATTTCCCAATTTCGTCTCTCGAAAAGAGAGACGAAATTAGGAAACTAACGCGTATACATCCATGAATGCCATAGCACAGTGGCCCAAACAGAACCATAGATACACTTTTCTACCTTTCCATAATGAGTGATTCGATGCCTCGAGAGCCTCGTTAAATGAACAAACTACAACAACAACTTTATTTTGTGATTATGACACTATTGTGCTATGATTATGGTACTTGTGCTATTCCTTTACAATAATCATATACACCCTTCGCCTCCCGTTATTTTCTCTTTCCCTGCAGTTCGGCTTCCCCGCTACGCTGGTTGTCCTCATTATACTACTACTACAGTGAACCCTCGTTAATATGACCCCCGGTAATCTGACATACGCGCTTTACGACCGTAGTCTTGGGGAACATTGCTGTGAAACCTCTGCAAATACCCCCGTTAATATGACAATTCCGCATTATGACCAAAATTTTCGGGAACGACCATGGTCATAATAACGAGGGTTCACTGTATATAATAGCATTCCTCCCGCGTATAAAGTATATTTACCAGGCCGTTCATTATGGGTCGTGAATGCGTGAACCCGTTTGCGCCATAAGCTTCAGGTCTTCAGCATCTCGAACGCGAGAGGATCTGCTGCATCTGAAATTCTGGAAGTGTGCGCGCCCAATTTTAGAAACGAAACCGGAGGACGGGCGGGGCTGATGTCTTACGCATGTGCACTTTTCACTTCGATGTCCTACAGGGTGGCCTCAGTTTTAATGTCACATCCCCTCTTTTCTATGAAGCCGCCCGCAAGGGATCACGTGACGTGATTTGAGTGACCGTCAGTTAGCGTAAAGTAACGCAATCGCGCTGTATTCCCATGTAACGTAGTACTATAAGGATGGCGCAAGTCGTCGAAAGACCGTCGCCAGCGTAGCGTAGTGGTCTGCGTCCGGCAATGGAGAGGTGCGTGGATCGATTACCGGCGCTGTTCTGGCTTTTTTGACAACTGCCACATTTCAATCTTTCATGTCCGCGGGCACATTCAGAGTTGTGCCGGCTCACGTGTTCTACACCCTCGGAACAATCACTTCTTTCCATCATGCGCCGTCTTTTATTAAGTGCCATGTACGTTCAGTTGTTCACATTTGGTTACAGATAATATTGTCTCATCCATAACCGATTAGGTAGCCGAGCAGAAAACGGGGAGTCATAGCAACTTGTAGTCCCCTAGATTGAAATTACTTCCAATTTTAGTCCATTAACCCCGAAATTTACTCACCAGGACTGCGGATTTTCATGCTTTTTCTCGCATGGTTTCGTACGTGGACGACGAAAAGATGTTTTTCGACATTGTTTGGGACAGATCATGACAGACTATACAATGCACATAAATATATATCTGGAACGATATGGCATATTTGCATGAATAGTGCATATTTTGCCATGATTCCAGATGGCCAGGTGCAGGTTTTGCTGGTTTCGGGAAGGCTTTGCGTCTTCTTTCGCGAGATCTCGGTCGAAACAATGTATAGCCCCACACGTTGGCTGCCCCACTGTGTGAAATAGATCCAGCATCAAAGCAGAGCGAACCGCACGATACCGACACATATTCGAGATTTCTTTTTACAACGGCACGCGAGGCTCCCCTGCGCGTGCACGGCCCAGTCCGACGGGCTACACTTCTTTTACCTTTATATAACTATACCTTTACGAAGACGGACGGCGTTCGCCCCTGTAAGCACTCAACACTAAACTGTTTCAAACAGCTTCCAATAAAAGTCAGACGTCATTAATGACCAATCACGATCACCATCAGATCACCAATCAGACGTCTGTTTCCACCCAGACTGTGCAGGTGGCCGAAATTACCCGCAGTCCTACCGTAAATATGATCAAATATGCATTCGATGCCATGTTTTCTTGCCAAGAACTAGGAAAAACACTGCATATATTGAGGGGTTTTACTGCATGTTTCAAATATTTTTAGCGCACAGTTGCATGCATATTTCAGGAGTTCTCAGTGTATATTTATCCGCGCTCTATAGTAACGACACTTCGCAAACGGTCTCCTGAATGGTCTACAGAAATATGTGCTCTTCGTGAATTTCATGAAATAGGGCCATTCACTCTTTCACTGTTTCCAAAGAGAAGGCGCAACCGGAAGTTGTCTAGGGTTTCCAGCGTCAGCGGCTGCATGTGGCGCCATGCCCTGTCACTCATTTGAGTTAAACATTTTCCCTATTTGTAAACAGTGAAAGGGTTTAACTGAAATGAGTGACACGGCCTGGCGCCACATGTAGCCGCTGACGCTGGGAACCCTAGACAACTTCCGGTTGTGCCTTCTGTTTGGAAACAGTGAAAGGGTGAATATATAACTTAGCTAACTTAGCAATTTTCCACCCACACGGAGGAAGAAATAGTTAGCGGTTCTTTCTCGCGAAATTGTGCCCTATGCAAGTCGCAAGATTTTATATCACTCGACATATCACGGCTGACGGTTTGATTCGAAGTATTTTCATTCATGCACATGAAGTATATTACCTATAAGGTAGTTTGAACAGAGCGCGAAATGCAGTCCTCATTCTGACACGAATTTAGTCCCGAAAGGGACTGATTTTTGTTGCAGCGCAAAAAAATGTCCTGAAAGGGACTTAAATTAGTCCTTTTTTTTTTTCATCTTCTCATAGTGTACAAAAAAGTACAAGTGGAGAGGGGCCTTATACGATGCAGTTCATTATGAGCCCAAAGAGGGGATGGTTACTTCTTCATCTTCTTCCGCATACCTGTCATACGGCACGAGCGGCCATTCTTCAACATTTATCCTTCCTTCGACCGTAATCGAATAAAGTCGTATAGCTCAACGGAAATTAAGCAGGCTCCGAGACTTTTTAGCGCCGCCGTAATAATGGGCGATGAAGCGTAAGACGGCAGGCAGCCAAGCGCGAAATGAGAACGCTTGACCTTTCAACCCTCCGCACCGCAAAAACCTCCCACATTTTCTCGGAGAACCCAAAAATGCAAACGACGCGCCAGCTTATATAGTTCGCTCACGAAGGTTCGTCACTGTCCACAGTCTTTCAATCCAAATTTCGTGGTCAGGAACGAGTGGTTGTGGGCTCCCATAATAGATTAGGCTTTTAATTACTACGCGTTTTCCTCATTTTTTTTTTTTTTTTTGGCTGCGGGCTCTATTCAGCCTCGTCCGCGGTTCGGAAACTGTGGCGTCCGTCTCATGTAAAGAGGTCTTGACGAGAGAGTGGTTCGCGCCGTAGGGGTCAGTCAATCGTGCATGACGAAAGGGATTCTGAACAATATGGACATGTCAAAGGTCACGCGCTAAATCTATTCGTGGGCACGACGACCAGACGCATCCGTAAGGAACACGATCATTTTTGAAGCAGAAAATATTTTCTGCTTATTATGAAAAAGAAAACAACAACAACAAAGAGAGAAAGAAAATCTTTCCACATAATCGGAAGGATTTCGCATGAAAAAGCTCTGGACCATATTAATATTATTATGAATATATGAAGCAGCACCAAAACGGAAAAAATTACATTATTTCAGCTCAGTTCGTCGGCCTCAAGCGAGGTCGAAGGCTTAAGTTAATAGTACGGTCAATAACGAGTATAGCACCCGAGGCGTTCTGACGAACATTTCATCTTTAATGAAGTAATTGTGAGGTGCAGGCAGAAGAACCCTATGTACAAGCATGGGTACAACATTCTCCGGAAGTACCGGCCATCCATGTTACCATAGATCCGGACTATGCACTAAAATATTAAACACGCGCAAAGGTTAAATGAAGTTAGGTAACACACCTTCTAAGAAGCTAAAAACCCAGATTGCTGTGCCCGACACACGCTGAAAGCATCGACGGCAGCTACTTTGATAATGGCTGATTAAGTAGAATATTGTCCTGTATACCACCCGGCCGTGAATTACAGCTATTTAATTACTCGTGTTTTCCACCACAAACAGCAGAATAAGGCAGGCCAAATGAACTACGCACGGCATGCACAAACTGTGGCGGTGGGTGCGCAGCGTCCGCCGCCAGCGTGCCACGCCATCTCTTGGGCAGTAAACCATCTATCCATCTCGGAGACGGAAACATCATCTTCCGTGAAGAAAACTAAAACGGACTACGCACGGGCCGCTCAATCGCTCACCCGAAACACCGCAACTGTGCAAGAAGGCATCTTTTCAATCCTTCCAACAGGGAAGAAGAATTCCTTTCAATTACGCCAATGACGTTTAATTATTGCGGTCGGCCGGTTACAGCGCATGCCGCGTACTGTTCTGTAAGTGAGGCGGTAACCGAGCAAGCGCAAAAGGAACGTGTCCAGGCGTTTCTATATTCAGTTAAGTCGTGTTCAGAGTCGACTCTGTTCGTCAACATTCCTCCGAATAATGAGCTGAGAAAAACGAGTACGTTGAAGCCCGTACGCCACGCGCTTCGTGAGCACCTCACGCATGGCTGATGATCCGACACCGAGGTATATAGGGTTCACAGTGTAAATTTTGTGTGAACAGTACTGCTTTTAATAGACAGTGTTGAACTAGCGAGAAAGGTAGTCTTCTTGTTACTTTTAAGGGGTGCTTATCGGAATTTATTGTCAAAATGCAAATATAAATGTGGAGTTTTGTTGTTCATGTACAGTACGCATTAATACAGCGCCCTTCTTGAACGACAAGTTCCAGGAATATAGCGTAACAGTGTGAAAAGAAGGGAGTCTCACAGTTGACAAAAAAGGATATTTATGGGCCTTTTCCCGCAAATATCGGGAGCGGGAACCAAAGAGATAGGCTAACAGGATCAGGCCAGTATGATAATGGAAGACAGCGTTTCGTAAAATACGCCATTGCACATAAAAATTGTATGCCAGTGAGCTGATGTAGATTCGAATTCTAGGAAAGACACTAGACAAGACTCGAAGTGCACAAGACAGAACTTCGTGTTTTGTCCTGTGCCTTCCCCCAAAACCGACGAGGAAATATTACATCACAAGATTGCGACTTTTCCTATATGCTTTCGCACATTTCGATGCAAAGTATTCGTGACCCTATGAGAACAAAAGACGTAGACAGAAGAAAAAAAAAAGAAGAAGAGAAGGAAGATCGTGTTCGGCAACCGAATGGTGAACAGCGAACTAAACAGTTGTTACACAGAGCTTTCTGATCTCGATGATCCCAAGGCATTGGGGTATTAACAACAATTACCAGTACAAAAAGATCACGTCGATATAGGAACAGAAAACATTAACCACAGACGGACGAAGTCTGCTCCATGGTTCCCAAGGAATTTTGGAACAAAAATTCAAGGGTCCTTCAAGGACCTTTAAAGGATCAGCAGTCATTTTGTCTAGGATGTAAAACACAGTTTACGACCAGGCCTCCAAGATTTCACAACAATATTTATAAGCTACAGGGATCACATGACAGAATACATGGGGACTGCACTAGAGCGATCCGTTCAAAAATGTGACTGAAGACTCCTGAATGCTGAAGACCATGGGACGGTAAGGAAAATTGATTAATATAACGGACAGCGCCGTTAATTTGTTGCTGCCGACTCCTATTAGAAAGAGTGCATGCTAACTCCCGAGGTTTCGAAACAATAGTTCTGACTCCGGATATGCGGAATTTGCACTAACAGCATCACGAGAACAAGAAAAAGATGCAAAGTCAAGGGTATCCAAGGACTATGAAAAATTCCAGGGTATTCAGGGTATTCAAGGTTTCAAGGACCAGTGGGAACCATGTCCTCGTTCATATTTGATGTATTGATCATACCAAAACATGAACCTCCAGATCATCGAAAGTAGCCAAACTGTATAGAAGCAAGACACCAAAGTCATCTTACGTACATTCCTGCCCGCTTCACAAGCAGCCTACTTCACGTGTGGTCAGAGGATTTCTGCCATTTCAAACGCCGGCAAACACAAACCACGTGCAGCAACATCAGCCAGTAATGTGTGCCCCCCGCACAGCCTTACTATATACATTCTTTCCTACAGTACATAAAATTAAAACAAGAGGCGAAAAAAAAAAGTATCAATATACCGTCTGCTCCCTCGAAGGAACAACCTTCCCCAGCAACCCCTATTTTCCCATCAATCTCCATCATTGCCACCGCACCAACATACAAGCATCCGATCTCACCACTGGCTAATGCTAAGTATCTTCGCGCGACGAAAAAATTTCGCCATATCCCTCCAAACGAGTGTCATAAGAAAAATCAGTCAAAGAACATATGCGGCAGCAGGAATATAACGTTTTTTTGAAACTGCTATGCCCTCATAAAAAAAGTACGCGTTTCCCATCACGGGCTGTTGTTTGACACATCGAATGGCCTCCCATAGCCATCGAATGCGAGCCATATGACAGTTTCGAAGGCAGTTTTCGTAATCATTTTGATGCTTTTCAAAAGCACGCCACACTCGTGTGTACGCCCATCGAGCCGTCATAAGTTCCTGCATTCTGAATCACTACGCGCGCGCGCGTACTTTTTTCGCTGGTTGTTTTGCATTTTTCTCGGTGGAAGGAAGGGACGATTTGCATACATGACGACATAGCGGCATTCGTATGCAAATAATGAAAATAAGAAGGGGAGAAAAAAAAAAAAGCGCGATGGCATCGGAGCTAGTGTTCCGGATCCAACGCCGGCGTCCCTCATATCTAGGTTGGGACGTAGAAAAGTTTGGGTGAAAAAGAAGACGATACAGCACGAGAAGAAGTATACTCTAGAAGTTTTTTTTTTTTTTTTTTTGCATGGGACAATTTTTGTTTTTTTTTTTTTTGCGTGCCCTCTCCCTAAGCTCCTGAATGTAAGTTGCGAATGTGTTCGTTCATATGGCACGTCCACGTTTATAACCTTAAGTATAATGAAGACGAGCAGTGTCTTCGATGTGTACCATACTTGTGGATTTAGCACGTCATCAGGAATCCTTTCCTTTCCGCACAACAGTTACAACAGGCAAATGCTGAATACTCAGCTTGGCATTAATACAGCTTTGCTCAGAGCTGTACTCACGCAGTCCCGGCCCAATGATCCCAGATTCGTCACTGATGTGACATGATCGTCTAGAATTCCTCAGACGTCTTGAGAACCTTTTTTTGAGACCCCCCCCCCCCCCGAAAAAAAAGAAAAGAAAAAGGAAAGAAAAAGAACAGAAAAAGAAAAGAAAAAGAACAGAAAAAGAAAAGAAAAAGAAAAGAAAAACAGAAAAAAGCGAAATAAAACAACTGTAGCACATGCCGCAGTCAAGAGAGCACAGCTCACCCTCGGTGTATTCTCGTGCTTGTAGCTTTAGCGTTGCTCGCCAGAAAATGGTTTCTCGAAATCAACCATGTTCTTACTCATTTTATAGAGGGGAATCACATCTAAATCTGTAGTTTAAGAACGTGTGAGAGTAGCAGCGGCGGGCGCGATGCGTATCACCCACTTTTTGAAGAGCATGCATCACCGTTCGGAAAGACCCCTTTTACTAACTAAGAAGCTAGATGCGTTGTCCACAATTTGGCCCCAAAAGAGTGCCATGCATGATTGCGAAACGCCATTTGTACAGCATGCCGATCAACCTGCGCCTTCCGAAAGAATTTTGAACGTAAAATCGCCGCGTTCCCCCTTTAATTCCGAAGTGGGACTTTCGCCCGCGAAAAATTTTGCCTTTATTTCCAAACAAGCCCTCTCTTGAGGCGTGCGAACGTGGCTTTGGTGAGCTGATGGCCGGAAAGGCGCCGTGGCGACAGCCACAACCGGTCCCGGCCTCAACTTCAATCTAGGCGCGCATCGAGCTGTTAAATTAAGGGCCTGATCCGCTTTCATTCTGCCAGCATACTCCGCGGTTTTGTTGCTGTATAGCCGCACTACGAAACTGTCCTTCATATATTTTGGCACTGCAAACACAATAACTTTCACGTCAAAGAGGACACAAAACGCGGCAAAAGATTGGCAGAGTGTCTACAAGTTTGGTCATTGCGGTCGCGAACGATAAAGGGTTCCACGTAAGCACACATCATAAAAACGAATAGTATTTACGTATAAAGACATATACGGAAACGACTATACACAGTCCTAGTCGTTGGTCTTATTCTCTGGTGTCTATCGCGAAACATATTCGCTATCAAACAGCTGAAGGTGCCCTAACACATGGCATGAGGCTCCGATAACATGGTATTGGGGGAAAAACGCCGTAGTAAAAAAAAAAAAAAAAAAAAAAGCCGACAAAAAACACGACACAGCCCAGACGACTCAGAGTGCCGTGCCGTGTTATTCGTGCGCTGAGGCACTTTCGGTAAGGAAACATAAGGACCCTTCCGTTTTTCGAGACGTAGGTCCCACGGTTGAGCCACGTAAGTAAAAAAATAATTAATAAATAAAATAAATAAATAATAATAATCAGATAGATGGGTGTATGGAAATAAGATCACAGTCCCGCCGGACCTCTCTGAAACGTATACGATTTCGTACCGTTACAAAACCTATGCAGGAACAAACAACACTGCTATTGCTAACTGCCATCGAGAAGGCAGTGATGTTATGTCGACGACTAATTTAGTACATGTGTATGTACGCGGTTCCGGAGTGGTCCCCGTTGTAGAACGTGTGAGCACCGCGTACGATATAAATTTCCGTTTATGTTAAATTACTGCCGATTAACAAACACGCGCGCGCGCGTGAATTTACGTTGTTTGACCAACATATTGTCTCCAGACAGACCACAAGATGAGCAACAAACAAGCCAGGCATTGCGGGATTAGCCGAAAATTGTCCATCCCGCTTAGAAGCTATTCTCGCTGTGGTGAGCTGCACTTGTTTTTCGCGGAATGTACCAAATTTGCTTACCGGACTCTGTCAGGTGTTGCGTTCTTCGCGGTGGGCGTAGCAGGTCCATTGTTGACGCTCCTTAGCACTGGAAGAAACAGAAGCACACACGCTATGCAGGATGATCTTTATCCGAACATTTCTACAAAGAACAGATGACTTAGATGTCATATTTTAATGTGAACTAGAAAACGAAATCTGCGCTAGACAAAACTACAACCATTAGCGTAACTGCTCAATAGTATAAATTATAATAAAGAGTCATATCACCTTCAGTCTTATATGCCTGTAGTTTTAGATGTAAGCGATCTATCCACCAACATTATTGTATGTATGTTCTGTGACCTACGTGTGTATTACGTAAGCTGTCAGTATGTTCTCCATTTACTGGGTATCTGTCGTTTTCGGCATTATGTAGAACTTTGTGAGCGTGCGCCAACAACAAAGCCATCGAGGCTGTTCTTGGGCACGTAATAAAAAGCGTTGTTATTATATCAATCAATCTATTAGTCTCATATCAATATCAATCTTATCATCATTAGTGTTATATATCACTATATAAATAGATAAGCATAGTAAACTTTTATAAGAATAACACTTTTTTCTTAATTGAAGCCTCGTGTAACTCTGTTCCGATGGGCAATTAATCAGCAGTCTCGACACACATCTCTTCATTGTGTACTCTTGTTTTCAACTTTCTCTTACGTTTCGAAATCGCATGTAAGTACTCGTACGTACGAAAACTTCTTATAGAGCAGTGGAACAGGAAAATTGAATTGCAGCTTCAAATGCTGAGTGTTCAATTTTCTCTGAATCGGAAGCCTGGTGAAACTTTTTTATGAGCAATGTGAAAAGGAAAGTTCGTAGCAATACCCGAGGTAATCGCCACAACAAAAGGCAAAATGGAATGGAGGGGGAGTGGTGCCACAAGGCCTTGTGTACGCAACACGCAGTCTTCTAGGAGATGCATGAAAGTGAGAGAGAGAGAGACAGAGCCCTGCTTCCGAAAACAAACTTCCGTTGCACACCACAGTTGCCATATTTCATGCGCAGGTCCTTTGTCTTGTAACCACTACGAGCCTAACTTAAAAAGCGACAGGGCACTTAGATTATGCCTTCGTACGGAAGGGTGGTCCCACTCAGGACAATGGCATCAAACAAAACAAAGCAATGAGGATTCAGCTGGTTGTGGCTCATTTGATAGGGACGCTTCGTGAAAGCGTTCATCCTGTGCTCAGCGAATGATGACGGGGTCAGACGGTTTGTTCGGAAGCATCAGAGAGACGCCCTGGTGGAACTAAACAAATGCGAAATTGCGACGTTAAAGAAATGTGCATCGAGGATATTGCTAGAACGAACATAATGTAGTATACGGAATCACAGCTACAATGACTAGGGAAGATGAAAAACAACTAAATGTGCGTCCGTCATGAACCGAATCACACACACAAGAGCGAAAAACTGTACCCACGTATGCGAAACCTTCGAGAAGCCTATGTGAATCCCTCAGGTGCGTTTCTAAGAAAGCGTAAACAATATGATATCCCCACATGCAGCAGCGGCAGCGCGCGGTTGCCTGTAAAGGATACTCCGCCGCACTATCACCCTTCATGGGGAAAAGTTTGCTTAACTTCTTGTTGGTCTCGGAGTTATTGTGATTGATAGCATTTCGACTGTGAAGCTATCCACTACAAACTGTCGAGGAGTGCATGCACTATAGGAAGTATATTCTGAAAATAAAAACGTGCGTTAAAGAGCCGCTTTTTACATGGTCACATGATTTCACACTTTAACATGCGCACATGCACTTTTTTTTTTTTTTGCTTTTCCTAACCATTTCACTATGACGGTTGCCCGCAGACTTAACAGCTTACCAGTGCTGACATGCCGTGCATAGGAATTACATAATGCAGACAGAGCACCTTGCATACCTGTGATGTTCCCAAGGTGGTTCAATCCTCGCACTGCAAAGTACGTACTAATGGGAAATGAGAAAATGCAGAGCCGTCAACGGGGCTGAAGCTGCCTTGCTCACAGCAGTCACTGCTTCAGTGTGAACAGTAACGTCTAAACTCCCCTTCGCAATACCGCCAATTGCATTGTTTTGATTACGAGGTTTGTACATCTCGCATTATAGCCGATGAAGTTGGATAGAGGATGAAGGACGATTGAAGTAGAATGAAAATGCAGCGTCCAAGCTCGTCTGATTTGCAATGCACGTCCGTTGTGGAAGGAACGAAGACTGACGATGAAGTTGGATAGAGGATGAAGGACGATTGAAGTAGAATGAAAATGCAGCGTCCAAGCTCGTCTGATTTGCAATGCATGTCCGTTGCGAAAGGAACGAAGACTGACGATGAAGTTGGATAGAGGGTGAAGGACGATTGAAGTAGAATGAAAATGCAGCGTCCAAGCTCGTCTGATTTGCAATGCACGTCCGTTGTGGAAGGAACGATGACTGCCGATGAAGCTGGATAGAGGGTGAAGGACGATTGAAGTAGAATGAAAATGCAGCGTCCAAGCTCGTCTGATTTGCAATGCACGTCCGTTGTGGAAGGAACGAAGACTGACGATGAAGTTGGATAGAGGATGAAGGACGATTGAAGTAGAATGAAAATGCAGCGTCCAAGCTCGTCTGATTTGCAATGCATGTCCGTTGCGAAAGGAACGAAGACTGACGATGAAGTTGGATAGAGGGTGAAGGACGATTGAAGTAGAATGAAAATGCAGCGTCCAAGCTCGTCTGATTTGCAATGCACGTCCGTTGTGGGAGGAACGATGACTGCCGATGAAGCTGGATAGAGGGTGAAGGACGATTGAAGTAGAATGAAAATGCAGCGTCCAAGCTCGTCTGATTTGCAATGCACGTCCGTTGTGGGAGGAACGATGACTGCCGATGAAGCTGGATAGAGGGTGAAGGACGATTGAAGTAGAATGAAAATGCAGCGTCCAAGCTCGTCTGATTTGCAATGCACGTCCGTTGTGGAAGGAACGATGACTGCCGATGAAGTTGGATAGAGGGTGAAGGACGATTGAAGTAGAATGAAAATGCAGCGTCCAAGCTCGTCTGATTTGCAATGCACGTCCGTTGTGGAAGGAACGATGACTGCCGATGAAGTTGGATAGAGGGTGAAGGACGATTGAAGTAGAATGAAAATGCAGCGTCCAAGCTCGTCTGATTTGCAATGCACGTCCGTTGTGGAAGGAACGATGACTGCCGATGAAGTTGGATAGAGGGTGAAGGACGATTGAAGTAGAATGAAAATGCAGCGTCCAAGCTCGTCTGATTTGCAATGCACGTCCGTTGTGGAAGGAACGATGACTGCCGATGAAGTTGGATAGAGGGTGAAGGACGATTGAAGTAGAATGGAAATGCAGCTTCCAAGCTCGTCTGATTTGCAATGCACGTCCGTTGCCGAAGGAACGAAGACGATGAAGTTGGATAGAGGATAAGGGACAATTGAAGTAGAATGAAAATGCAGCTTCCAAGCTCGTCTGATTTGCAATGCACGTCCGTTGCCGAAGGAACGAAGACGATGAAGTTGGATAGAGGATAAGGGACAATTGAAGTAGAATGGAAATGCAGCTTCCAAGCTCGTCTGATTTGCAATGCACGTCCGTTGCCGAAGGAACGAAGACGATGAAGTTGGATAGAGGATAAGGGACAATTGAAGTAGAATGAAAATGCAGCTTCCAAGCTCGTCTGATTTGCAATGCACGTCCGTTGCCGAAGGAACGAAGACGATGAAGTTGGATAGAGGATAAGGGACAATTGAAGTAGAATGAAAATGCAACTTATAAGCTCGTCTGATTTGCAATGCATGTCCGTTGCGAAAGGAACGATGACTGCCGACGAAGTTGGATAGAGGATGAAGGACGATGAAGGACGATTGAAGTAGAATGAAAATGCAGCTTTCAAGCTCGTCTGATTTGCAATGCACGTCGGTTGCGGAAGGAACGATGACTGCCGACGCAGTTAGATCCAGCACAAACGGGTTTGAAGGAAAATAAATGTACCGATTTGTAGCCTGTAAGCTTCGCATTACCATTTGATTTATATGCCGGCAATGACTACCGGTTGGCAACATGTAGACCAAGAAAATAGCAAGTTACTTTAGGGATAGAAATAACTAGATACACGTACTACAACCAGCTATTGTTAGAGTAACTACAGTTACCCAGTAGGTAATGACTCGGAACTAGCAGTGCCATCTCGTACGTAGCTACACAGTATCTAGTTGCTGCTACTGTACCTAGTTACAAGTACCATAAAAGTGGTTAATTTCGCGCTCTTAATAATTCGCGAATTCGTGTGGAAGCACGTTTCGGGAATATTTTGCGGGACCTTAATAGACCTCTACCCGAGAAACGTCATCATGACTTTGGTAGACAGACAGAAACCGAAACAAATCGGAAGTGAGGGCTGGGTTCCACGAATGGGCACTTGTTCGCTGCCTCCTATTGAAAGAAAAGTAGGGCCGAAGGTCGCGTCCCTTTCAGGGACCATCGTAATCCCCTCAAGACCGTGGCTTTCGGGCGCGACCTTGTTCGCCCCTAGCTTCTCCCCTAGCTTCAAACCACCGATCAGGGAGATCGGGGGTTCATGAGGCATCTACATGCCGGCTGGCTTATAGAGGCTTGCCGTGAACTCCAATCCCGTGACAATGACATGTGCTGGTTTTGTGAAAGAAGGTATGTGCAATACCAAGTGATACGGTCTACTGATGTTGAAGTGGTGCTTCAATTATAGAAATGTTTAACAAGAACAAATTTGTGGGAACAAAGGTCGTCAAAGTAAGTTAACTTGTTTTGTGGAGCTCACATCGTCGCGAATTCCAGTGCTCATACTTTATCATCCCCGCTACATATATTTCGCGGAACCTTAATTTCGCGAGTCGATCGCGCGATTTGATCGCGACATTCGCGAAAATTAAGCCCTCACGAGAATTTCTACTTTTGCAACTGACTTACGTCCCAACACTACATAAAGCTGTCTGGCCGACTTGTTTCGAGGTTGAGGAAGAGGAAAGAGGTAAAAGCCACACAAAGAAAACTTGTAATCAGAGCTCCTTGTCGGATTCGTGTTATTGACTACAGAAGAAAATGATCAATCTCTGCAAGATACGTGCAGCTACAAAATACTGTCTCTGTTGTGGTCAGACTGTTTGTACACCGAAACGCAACAGCTGCCGGGCGAGAGCATCATGTGCTTTCATCAGGGAGCTTTCACCGAGACACATTGGTCTCAGTTCCCAAAAGCGAGCACATCGTCGTGACAACAGTCATATCCTGTATTGAGATACTCTATGGGTGCATGGTGTGGCATTAGCTAAGTACGAGGGGTGTTCAAGTCGAACCGGGACTCTCTGTCCTCTAAGTGTACAAATGGCTCGCGCTACTTCGTTTTCGTAATTTTCACACGCGACAGGTCTCCGCGTTCACCACGTGGTGGTCCAAAGTTTGTGCAAAACAGAAGACACGTGCTGGACAAGATGGCCGACAACGAGGTAAGCGCGCACATCGAACAGTGAATTGTCATAAAGTTTCTCGTGAATGAAGGCGTAAAGTCATCTGAAATTCACAGAAGACTTCAGGCTCAGTATGGCCACGATACACTTAGCCGCAGCAAAGCGTTTGAGTGGTGCAAACGGTTCCGAGACGGCCGTACATCAGTGTAGGAAGCGCCACGAAGCAGTGCCGAAGCACCCCGCCTGCGGGTAAGGTCATGGCCACGGTTTTCTGGGACAAGGCTGGCGTTGTTCATGTTGATTTTCTGCCCAGTGGTACCATCATCAATAGTGCATATTACTGCCAGGTTCTCAGGAATGTGCATAAGGCGCTGAAGCAAAAGCGGCCGTGCCTCATCACCAAAGAGTCCTCCTCCTACAGGAAATGCACGCCCCCATACCGCGCATCTCACGACACGCACCTTACAGGAACTTGGCTGGGAGTTGCTGCCACAACCCCCTTACAGTCCAGACCTCGCCCCCAGCGATTTCCATCTCTTCGGGCCACTGAAGGCATTCCTTGGGGGCCGCCACTTCAGCTACGACGACGAGGTCAAGAATGCCATCCGATCATGGCTGCTATGCGCCAGTAAGGATTTCTACGCTGCTGGCATCCAAGCCCTCGTGAAACACTGGGACAAGTGCATTAGTGCAGCTGGAGATTACGTTGAAAAATAAAACTAATTTCTCGCCTGTAAGTTCATTTTACTTTTGCGAAAAATGGAAAGCCCCGGTTTGACTTGAACACCCCTCGTACATCACGGACGTATTTCAGGAGAGTGTGCAAGGGGTCAATGAGGAGCAAGGCCCCATTGAATCACATTGGTTGCTGAAGTCTGCTGTTTCATGCTATTTCTGTTATTCTTGCTGAAATTCATCATTGTTTTGAAACATTTGCACTAACTTTTGCCTGGGGCTTGTGTGGGTGCAGGATAATCTAAAAATTGCAAACTGTTTCTTACTCAAATGCTTCTTACATATGTCTGTACCAAGACCTGCTAAATTATAGCGACCATGTCATACGGACCCCTTCCCAGCGCCGCATTTGGAGGCTAGTGGTGGCGCTACTCGTCGGTTCAGTTAATGCTTCCTTAATTTCTACAGTACTCTGCACTTTAGCTTGTCTTCATATTTTTGTACAAGCAGTGGGTGTCCCACGAGAGATGCTTGCTTCTAAAGTTTATTATTATTATAATTCTACGTGTTTTCATAAGAGCTGTTGCTGTCGTCTGCTATGGTAGATGTACGTCCGCTTTTGCGCGTTCAAAATTCAAATTTTCACCGTCCAATCATGGTGGAGACCTCGCGGGCCAATGAGTAGCGCCCCTAGTGGATCATGCGAATGGGCTCCTCATTGGGTTTGCCGATTATGACGTGGTCGCTATAATCTAGTAGGTCGTGGTCTGTACTAGTCAAGAAGAAACAAAATGTTTTCCTGATAGAGAGGTAAGGCTCTGACACCCACTGGATACGTGTGCGCGTTATGTGATTGCATATAACATTACTGCGACTGTCAGACAGCTAACCAGAGGCATCAATCATACACAATCAGGGACATCAAAGACAGTTAATCAATCAGACGATTAGGGACGAGCTTGCTTCACCCTACACAGAGGGAGCTAGTATTCAGGCTCTCTCATTCTCAACATTCTCCATCTGTTCTTCTCATGTATTCCATCGAATAACATTCAAAATATGCCACTCTTTCGCATGAGATTTTCCATACCGTGGTCAATGGTCCACGGGGAATAAAATGACAGTATAGTTTCAAAATCAACTGGAACAGATGCAACCGTCCCTTTAAACACGAGGGAGAAATAGCTAGCCCAACACCTAAATCCGCTACCAAACAGTTGAGTAGCCCACAAAAATAGTAAATCACCTGCATCATCCTGCGGAACCCTGGTGTAGGTCTTTCTCTTTGGAGTTGGCAGGCGTGGTTGTGCAAAGTTCTCCTTATTTGCATCAACAACATCCTTGCAAGGAAGTGGTGCTACATCGGTAGCCTTTGTATCAGCCTTTGGCTTTGGTATTTCCGGTGCTGGAGTTGGCACATTCGCTTCATTAGAGTTGAGCACTTGTATCCGAGGTACTTCCTCCTTCTTTGGGCTACCGAGAGCTAACAGTTCAGCGTCATTTAGTCCATTCTCAAGAGAATTGCGAAGAGGAGAGGTTGGGGATCCTCCGACAGGGGTAAAGTCAGAAATCAGCGCCCTCTGGCAGTTGGGCTGAAATTGCAATTGTAGTTGTAAGTGCACAGAAGCACATAAGATGCTCTCTTTGCAAGATTGCACCAAAGTAGGTTGCACATACCTTCCTGTGCTGTGGGGAAGCTTCAGGAAAGTGAAGCCTCGTGATTTTCCCCCTCTGCTTACGGAAAAGCAGGAGGATGTATGTGGCAGTCGTGTAGTCATACTTCCACTAGAAATAAATACAATTATATATAAAAAAATCTTATATCTTGTTCTACAAAGGATATTTAATTGACTTGGGACATGGACGAACATATATGGATGGCTTGGAACAATTAGTATCAGTTCTGACACTAAGAATTGTTGGTTGGCGTAGATAATGTGTTGCACGCGTGTACCTGTTGAAGCTCTGCCTCTATGGAGCGCTTTGATCGGCCGTAGTGAATAGCAAGCTCTGTGAGGGCATCATCATCAAAATTGTTGAACTGCAAAGAAGAAGTCCGTGTCAACATTCTGTGCAGTACTTGGTGAATTTATTATCAATAAAATGTAGGAATGACGAAGCTGAAGAAAAGTATGATAACTTCAGAAAGGCAAGCTACTGTTCATCCCTCAAAATACTACACATTACTATATTATGCTTCTAAGGTGGCATAGCCATCCAACAAATGTCAAATTACTACAAGGGCTGTGCAAATATTGAGATTTTTTAAATATCAAAGTGAAGAATTCTGTATTTGATTGAAATTCTGAATCCAATGTGAAATCGAACCTACTGTCTCTCTTGAACAGAATACAGTCAACCCTCGATTTATGAACCTTCGATTTATGAATTTCCTCGTTTTATGAACAGGAGCACGAGGAACAAAACTTTTTCCATGCATTTTTCCCTCGTTTTATAAACCTCGGTATCCGAATAATGAATGGAATTTCTGATAACCAACTAGGAGTAGCCCAGCGTTTTCGCCCTCAATTTATGAACGGACTATTCCGTGGTCCACTACCTGTAATGCCCGTAATGCCACCGGTAATGCAATGACGGCAAATGTCACTGTCATCAACACCGGACTTTACTATGGTATTTAATATGCTCGAAAGATGATGAACAGCAACTTCTTTCCTGATGCTATGGTGTCATGACACTGGGATAGAACACCCAACACCTACGTGCTACAGATCCTGAACTGCCATCTTACCGTATAGTTGCTTTTAAAGCTGATGGGCTTTCTATGGCCTTTGGCAACCCATGGGTGATTGAGAAGGGCCGTGATTGTGATCCTTCGTTTCGGATCCACCTCCATCATTTGGGAAAGCAGTTCCGCAGTGTCTTCGGGCAACCAACTTGGGCATTCGTACTCCCCTCTCTGCAGGTGAAAAGAAAATGTGGTCGGTAAGTGACGTGCGGAACACACGTAAGCTTAGGGTGAGATGGCCAAAATGTTTCAGCCCAAGTGCCAGCTAAATTAATCCACATGCCATGCAAACTTTATGGGGCATAGATTAATTTAGCTGGCACTTGGATTAAAATCGTCAGGAAAACCTGTAGTTTCTTAGTCGTGCCAGCGGCGGTCAGGTCTTAGCAGTATAGCCTTCTCTGGTCACAGCTTTTGATTAATGTCATTGTTACTCTAACCAGTGTTTGGTTCATACTCCACATAGTCAATGTATAAGGGCCCAGCTGAAATGCGAAGGATTACTGCCTCGAGAGCTTTGCGTTTCTCAAAAACATTTTCAGCATAACTTGGCTGGATAAAAAAAAAAAATCTGGAGTCATGTGCGCTACAATTTCAGGGAACAAATCTTTAAAAAAGAAAAAGAAGAATGAGGGACAACACACAGAGGACAGGTTACAATGCTGACATACTCCAAATAACATCAAAAAGCCAAACCCACCTTGATCTTTTTGTAAAGTAGGGCGACGTTGTCATCGTCAAAAGGTAGGAACCCACACACTAGAGCATAAAGTAAGACACCCATGCTCCACACATCAGCCTGAAAGGAGGCAATGGATGTAGTGAATTTCCATTGCACTGATGCACTGAAGAGAAGGTAGCATAACTATGCTGGTCCAAAGGTTTACATCAAGCATGCTGCTTTTTGGCAGAGCCATAGGAAAACGATCACAACACACGACTGCATCACCATCCTGGAAATGGAAGGGCGCTGGGTTCAATCCCTACTCTTCGTGCTTCATCATTAGACCCTGAAGTTTTCGGGTTTTATATTTTTCCAAATTCGGGGGGTAGAAATCGGGTCAATAAATTGATGTCGAAAATTCATGCAAATTCGGGCAGAAAAATTACCATCAGACTGAGTTTGGGGAGAAATCGGGCATTATTGTAGAATAAACGTTCACTGTACTGTTTATCCAGAGTGCCAGAAGTAAGCGGCAGTCGCATATTTTGTGAGAAAGTAGTATGTCGATGCCTTGAGGTGCCTAGCCTAGGTGCAGTTTTGCAGGTAGAAATCGGGTTTAACCCTAGCTAGGTGAACCTCAATTCGGGGTGCAAATTCGAGGAAAAATCGGGTTTAACCCTAAAACATCAGGGTCTATTCATCATCAATCATCATTCGTTAATTGAAATATGTAACTGGGCATTGTGACGCCTAAAGGAGCAGTGAAGGCCGCATTCCAAAAAGTTTACATATTTGGGTGTGGCATATTATACAACAAGCAGCATGTGCTTCTGTGCAAGAATAATTATACTTCTACTTCTCAAGAAGTGCGACAAAGCGAAAAGGCGTCCGCTTGGTGTCCTCCATGATGATTGGACAAATGGTTTGAGGAGACCAATGAGAGCACACACGATCCAGCCCTTTTATACGTCATGTTGCTCACCTTAACTACTACTACACCATTAAAAAGAGACGCTGCCCATCTCGGCAGTGTTTGTTTTGTACGAGTGCAAGTGTGACTGAAGAGAAGAGCTGTAGTGGACACGTGCGTATCCCCCACAGCGTATATCCGAGCAATGTTTGGTACATTGATGAGAAGGTAGCTGGTATGGATATTTAATAAACACGAAAGCTTTTTTTTTTGTCCTCGTATTTTCAAAGGGTGTGTAATGAACACACCAGAATGCTACATAGTGAAAAGAAAATTACCTGAGACCCAAGGTACTCTTGGCCCGTAATAAGCTCTGGAGCAGCATATGCAGGGCTTCCACAGCAAGTGTCCAAGTGAGCAGCCATGCCACCCTGGAAGAGAGTCATGTGCTGAACTGAAAAACTATAACACAACCAGTCTATCCGGAACTAAGAGAAACCGATTTTAAGAGTTTGGCTGTACAGAACAAAACAGCAATGCAGTTCCTTGTCTGGAATATTATCTCCATACACTCTGCAATGCCTGACAGCAGATCAGTCACATGTGACACACACCGACATGTCTTGCTGAACGTGGGGCCTTGTCTGATTAGGGCACTGTGATGTTTCTACTCAAGATCGGGGGCGGATCCAGATCATCAGTTTCTTTGTCAGAGCGCGTGCTGGGGGAGGGGAGAGAAGGAAATCCAATGTATAATCTGACGTTGGGAGGGGGGGATCGCCCCCCTTTCCCCTGGATCTGCCACTGCTCAAGATAGGTGGAGCTTCATCTAACTCAGTCCCATCATGGTACACACTATAATTCCATGTCCTGAACTGCTGTAGGACTGTCCCCATGATGTCTATCATGAATATAGATTGAATTGAGTATACTCTCGTAACAGTTTCCATTAAAGAGTTCACTGTTTGATAGTTGGCTATGCAGGAAAATTATGAATGAACCATGCTGTATCTTGTTTTACACTGCAATTTGTGTCCTATCTTTAACAGACACTACAAGAAAAGAATAACCAATAAAGTGCAGATACACAGAATGAATGAAGCTGGACGCAGGAACTGTAGCTTTTCTTTCAATCAATTGTATCTCCAAAGTAGCAACCTCCAGTCCGCTAATTCTTTGTCCCTATGCTCCTACACAAATTTTAAAACTTTAACCAGCATGCAGTCCGTGCAGATGGGGATCACTGATGCCTATATGTAAATGCAGGGCTCTCTTGATACAGAATTGTCTCCAAATCTGCAATGGTTTTAGTTATGAATGTGAAAATGTATGTAATGTGCCATAGAAAGCAATTCTCCTCACCTTTGGCTTCGCACACAATCCAAAGTCAATGAGCTTCAAATGTTGGTCTTCGTCCAGGAGAAGATTTTCCTGGTGAAATACCCAAATATTGTTGTGGGACAGCAATGAAAAACAAAGTACCGGGTGCTGCTCTGTGACATGTACCACACACTTTTGGTCATTTACTGCGACGAGCATGCCATAGGATGCTGAAACTCCAAACAAACACAACTCTAGAATGCATGTAGCTGCACTTTCAGTGCTTTCAATTTGAAGGGATTTATAACTGTCCACAATAAAGTTACTTAAAAAAAACTTTATTGCATTTGTTTAGCAATTCTTAAAACGTTGTAAAGTTGGACAATGCACAACGTGTGCAAGACTCTAATTTGACATCGTAACTGACCAAAACTCTGGGCCGTATCCCAAAGCAGCACTCTAGGACAGAACTTACAGGCTTCAAGTCTCTGTGGGCGTAACCCCGGTAGTGGATGTAGGCTACAGCTGCCACTATCTGGCAAAAAAACTGCCTTGCTTCAGCTTCGTCCAGTCGTTCACGCTCGACAATGTAGTCAAAGAGCTCTCCCCCTGGGCAGTACTGCAGAAATAACATTTACATTACAGCCTCGTATGAAAAGCAACGTCTGTGGATAGCAATATGCATCTGAACAACACGTGGATGAAGCTGGAGTTATTGGTATGCACCGTCTCGCAACACGAATGCCTGACAGTAGGGCTGTATGAATAATCAACTTTTCAAGTGCTGAAGCGGATAATTGTGTATTCGTTTTGAATTCCATATTGAAGGAATGTCTTTTTCAAACTTCAAACTGAATATATTCGAGTGGTTCCGAAGCTGCACCCGTAAGACGTAAACCTGAATATGCCACAAGGAATCGTCTACAACAAGGTTAAGTTTAATTGGATTTGATTCTGTGCTAGCACTGTGAAGCAACTGTGGCTATAAGCAGCGTACAGACATGGACAGATGGAGTAAGGACAGAAGGATGGAGAGAGGACAGAAGGAAGGAAGAGAAGACATGGGGGAGGTTAGTATTAGTGTTGGGAATCCAGGGTCATTTTTTTCAATCCCGGGATCCCAAGACGAGATTCTGGGATTGAGATTAAGCCTAGAGAGCATTTGTGCATTAACTGTGACATTTCTTGTATATGCGTCTTGTGCGTCTCTCCTCAGAGCCCCGTCCTCTACATGTCAATCAAAACAACATAACTTAGTGCTTTGCATTGTACCTTAGTATGAGTCTCTTTACAAAAAACTGACAAGGTCCTTTTTAATGTTATCCTCATATAAGAGACTCTGTAGTTTTATGCGCAGTCACTACATGTAGCACTGCTTGATTTGTGGACGAAACCAAGCTTCAACTCACAAAACAGACTCATCAAAGCACCAAAAACTTGACAAGCAACCGGAAATGAATGCCTCCAGGCTTTGTTGCAGAAAAAGCTGTCTGCCAAAATTCCGGATGGCATATTTGCCAAGCGAGTACTTCATGTTACATTGAAGCATTGTGACAGCGCTTCACTGAAGAAAACATGCCTCTCATCCCTCTGATCACCAGCACAACACCACACACGATGTTCGACGCCCACGATACCCCCCAGAAAGTACAGCGCAATGCACGGGTCACAGGCGTCACCACTCGAATGTCCCTTACCGCACGGTACAAGGATGGAAATATATGTACGCTATTAGGGTGCTTTGGAGGCAGCTACAGACAAAGGACTGTAGACGTTTTTCGTTTTTTTTTAGAAAATTCCGGGATTACTCGAAGACTGCAAACGCACATCCCAACACTAGCTCGTATTTGTCCTGGGCTTACTTCAAGGGGAACTGTGCAGACATTCGCCTGGAAGGTCTGCCGGAAAACCCAGGGAAAGCCTCACGACAGCACTGGCAATGTTAGGATTCGAAACCTCCATATCCCAGCCTTCAGCACAACCTTTTCTACCATCAACAAGCGGATGCTTCTATCAACTCAGCCACACCACTTTTAGCAAGGTAAGTGCTGCTTCATGTGAAGACCGATATGTGTGTGCCATGTACCAGATATGCTATAGATATGCATATGGCTTGGTTATGCAACTATTTTCTTTGTATTTGCTTTGAGTACATATCTGCTCACTTCATGCATCAAATTACTCTTCGCAGACACCTGACACCCTTGTGAAAGTATTCGTGAGCACATCGAAGAAATCAACAGATGACACTAATGTTCCAGACCAGCTTGAAATGAATATTTAACGCAGGTACAGTGCCGGACAAAAGTTTACGGAACGCGCTCCGGCGCATTCCTTCCTGAGAGTAACATGCTAGCGACGAGTGGGACAGTACAGATTTACGAACATGTACCCAGTCACCTGTTTGCAAGTCCGTGCGGTGCCCTTCGCTGTTAGCATGTCACTCTGAGGAAGGAATGTGCCGAAGCATGTTCCGTAAACTTTTGTCCAGCACTCTACATAGGAATTGGTGCAGGACACGAAAGGGTCCTGATAATGTAAAGCTGTATCTGCCCCAATACGCAATAAAAAATGTCGAGTAATTGAACAATCAACTTTGTGAGGATTCTGTTGTCAATGTCATACATAAGAGCAGGTACCTCAAGTACTAAGAATATCCTAGTGTCAGTCTCAATGACTTGGAAGAGCTTGCAGATGTGCTGATGACTCAGTTCTTTTAGAGCAGCTATCTCCACTTTGATCCGAGGTAGGTCCTCCTAACAGAAAATATGAGAGGAGTGAGGATATGCGCCATCAAAGGTGCCAGTATGTTTTCATCGTTATACCTAACATCTGAGGCATGCATAACACAGTTATTTAAACTTACCCCAAGTGACTCTTTGTCCATGATTTTAATGGCAACTTTCTCGCCCGTGAGCACATGGATGGCCAGCTTAACCTTCGCGAATCCACCTGTTAAGAACGACAACGCGAGTCAGTAATTTTAAAATCTATAAGTAGAAGTTGTACGCTACACTCTTACCAGTGCCAATTGTTTCTAGAAGGATATATTGCTCTGTCAGTTCCTCTGGATATGTTCTCTCCCGCATTTTTCTGAAATAAAACCCTTTTAAATGTGAACACTGTCTTCTTGATGAATGTGCTGGTTATGCATGGCAACAATGGATGGGGATGGACACAAATGTGCAAGATTATCAATCAGTGTTCATGCCCCAACTGCATTGTTTTTAACGCCATGCACGTTGCAAAAAAAATTTCACTGTGCTTACGCCTCCTATGAATCATAGTCTACATGTCTCGTAAGTGCATAAGCTCACCACTGCTGACAGTACTACCAGTGTCACGGTTGATGTGCATACGATAATATTTGTGGAGTAGCCAATAGCTGCAACACAAGTCGTATGTGTAATTATTTAACTTATTTGCTGGGTCAGTATGGAAAGGGTATCACGGTGCTATGTATACGTATACACAGCAAAGGCAAAAGCGTATGTTCAAAATTACGAGGTAACAATACGTACATTTCCTGTGTACTCTGCAGCGGTCTTCTTCTACTACTACTACTTCTTCTTCTTCTTCGTGCAGCGTTACTCGTAGTCACGGGCTCGTGGTACACCTCATTCCCTTCTCCCTCCAAGTTAGCGAGACAGGAAATGCGTTCGCACGAACTGGCAAAAACGTGTAACAAAGATTCTGTGGAATAGAAAAATGTTTTGACAATATACCTGCGAGGTTCTTACTGTGACAAATGTGAAAACTACTTACACAAAAGCTTTATCCGATTTGAAAATATCCGCCTAGCTCACCTAACAAACAACAAAACAAAAAGAAACAAAAAAAATGCAACTACTTGTTAGCCCCCTACCGGACATAGCTGGCATCCCGAGTTGAGTAAACACTTTTAATTTCCTGTTTATTACTAAAATTCATGTAACAGGCTGACAACTGCACGGGTTTTGTAAAGAACTGGAACGACACAAACAAATTAATTTTCGGACAAAATCAACGCGCAGTTGATCACACTGGGTTAGAGTTACGTACGCAAGACGTTACAGTTACGAAAGTATTCAGGAAGTAGGAATTGAAGGAAATCGGGCATCCCAATCGTTGTACCGCAGTGATTCATTTTACCTTGATATTTCAGTGCTCGTGTTCGACCTGCAAGGATTCAATTGAGAGCGTTGTAATTAGATCGAAGTGACGAGCTTTGCTCTTTCCGAAATTCGAGGGCGCTGACGTTGCACACTGCGCTGTCATTGGCTGCCCGCGTTACACGCCCGAGTTTTTTGTGCACAAAGACAGTTTACGTATAGGAAACTGCCGTAACAAGTTCATTTGTCGTCACCGATATTTGTATTTTATAGTTCCCGACGTCTTCGCGTTCCGTGTAAACACACATATCGGTACAGCGTGGATGATTCAATGGAATCACGAAAACTAATCGTAAGCATACATTTACGGTCACTATCTGCAGTTGTCAGCTTGTCGTAAAAATAAGCGCCAAGATGGCGATATTAAGCCTGCCGAGCGTTTCGTGCACACCCGGTTCAACGATCTCTGTTCGCGAATATCGACTGTAATGATTTGAAAGCGCGACGTGTCGCCCTTGCACAGATAGTGTCCCATTTCGTGCACTGCTCGAGATCAGTTATAGCGCGTCTGTTATGATTGAGATGTATAGACGAATGACGTATACACTGCAAGAAACGCTGTCCGTGCCTGGTTCTGAATATGGACGTCAACATGTTGCAGGCTCATCCGAGTGTACGGATCAGGGGCTCAGAAAATAACTTCCTTCCAGTGCGGTGCACCAATGAGAAGTGCCACTCGAAGGATGCAGATCACCTGCATTGCCCGTTTTGCCCGAAAGCTGTGGTTTTTCAGGACGATCGTATTGCGGAAGCGCATTACAGGGTGAAGCACGTCGATAAGGGGATATGTTTCGCCGGTAGGAACCACTATTGATCAAGTAACTGCTTACAGCACCGAGATTTTCAGCCCACTGTATTGCTTAAGCGTGCACCGCACATTGCAGGTTTGAAAATGCTACGATGTTGCGCATTGTGCAACATATCAGGGGCCATCAAAGGAGAAAAGAGGTTCAAAGGTCCGCATTGGCACTGCTACAAATGTAAAAACGGGTTCTCACGTCGAGATGAGGCGTTGAAACATTATCAAACCCATTTTAAGCAACCACAAACAACTTTCCAAATAAATATAGCACAGGTAACTACTGCTGCTTTGGATTCTCACGCGGTGCCATAAGTGGCATCTCAATACGCCACAAATTCTCTCTTTCAGGATGTCAATGAGGGCATGGGACTCTCACGGGGTGACGCAGAAAATGGCATGGATGCCGAGGAGAGTTCAATGACGCACGGTGCTGAAGGTGCTACGGCAAATGAAGGTACAGTGAAGGAACTGTTCTACTTATTCCTATATGTTATCATCTTTGGCAAACAAATGCTGCATCCTGTGCGTGCATATTAAAGTGCTCTAACTTTCCAGTGGTTACCATTGATGTGACTGCAGAGGAAGCATCAAGGAGTGTGACCTCACCAAGTTCAGCGTGTGATGAGCCGACAACAGTGATGATCATTCAAGAGAGTGATGAACAGCCTCAGACGGGCATGCATCCTTCGCACATGTCAGAGGTACGAGGAAGCTCTGCATGCTTACAAGTTTGTACTAATGTGACAGTGAAGATTTCATGTGGGTCACATAAAAATCTATAATGTCCTGTCACGTTAACCCTGCTTGTGTATGCCAACTCCAGCTTGGCTGTTACTGAACATTGTGGGATATGGCAAATTTGTGGCAAAGTTCACACAAATTGTGTGCAGCAAATTTGTGCTTGTAGTACAAAAGCGGCTAAAGAGGTGTAAAGCAAGGGGTGCTTTCCTTTTCGAGGGGGTCAGGTGAACCATGAGGCTATGCGGAAGCTTTCCTGTTCAGTGCACGGATAAGGTATGCAAGTTTTTCTGTGAGGGTAAACAAATATGTAAGGTATAGGTTCTCAAACTTTATCACCCCAGGGAGCCCTTCCACAACTTTCGAAAAGACCCAATAAACCCCTGGGCCAGACAAAAGTTGGCTATATGTAGCAAGCCAAGCCGTGCATGGTCCGGCAACGTGACAGGGGTTTAAATAAGGTGCTGCTCACGGAACATGACCATGCAGTCCATGAAACACAGTTCGAGAACCTATGACGTAGGGCGTAATGGAAGTTGCACTAGTGTCAAAGCCACGAAAGGGAAGGGGAGACGTCCACTTTGTAGGAGAAAAGAAGCACTAACTTGCCCATCACAAGACCATTTCAGTTTGCTTTAGAGGCAGTGATCATTTTGTAGTGGGTGTTATAACTGGAAATTACCATTCAGTTACAAAATTGCGACCAAAATCGTAGCTAACTCTTTCTTATCTTGGCACCTCCCCACGACCATAACTTCATTTTGGGCGTCGGGAAGTTGCGCTACCGGATGTGCGTGTGTCATTGCGGAACAGTGTCCCTTTAAAGAAATAGCACGACGTATACAGCGAAATTGTGTCGGTCACTGGTAGATGCTGGAGAAAGTTACGGATAATCCGCTGCATCAGCGAATTTTGTCATTCATGTTACCAACAGCAATTAAGTAAGCCATTTTTAATACCGCAGCTGTGCGCATGATTCGGCGTATGTACACGAGACCACAGACGGACCACATTTGAAATGCATGCATACACAACAGAGTTACGAGCGCATGTTCTGTTGCCCGATTGGCTACTGCCGTTTTTGCTTCCTGAAGATCTGATTGGCCGCAGCCAATGATGGTGGTTTTCACTGATGTTTAGACAACATTTTCATGACAGGCAGCAGCACTAAGTAAAATAACTTTGGCCATATAGTGCTTATTGCTGAACTTTCATCTACCTACTTTCACGTACCGTTCTGATCACAAAGTTTGTGCAAACATGAAGAGCACGACATTTCTTTATCTACCCATTATCTACCCATTTATTGCTACTTGATGTATAATATCTGGAACTGTCTTGTTCAGGATAATGCCCAAAAGATGGCACAGCTGGAAAGGCAGGTCGCTGAACTCAAACAGCAAGTGGAACAAGCAAAAGTGGCCTTTGCAGCTGCGGAGAGGGCTCTCCGTTCAGAGATTGACTCGCTGCAACAGAAGGTCTGTACTGCGCCGCTTGGTAGAACTTCCTTGTGAGCTTGTTGGTAAAGGACTTTCGTAACTGAAGGTGTTACACACAAAGTACCTCGAACATCGTTCAGCATTAGCGGGAACGCCCTTTGATGACTGTGCACAGATGCTGAATGACTAGAGCCTGAAGTTTTCGGGAAATATTTTTCTCTAAATTCGGGGGGTAAAAATCAGGTAAACAAACATGTGCACTAAATTCATGCGAATTCGGGTGAAAAAACTCCCGGTATGCAAAATTCGGGGAGAAATCGGGCTCAGTTGCTCAAACTAACTGTAATGGTTTGGTACAAACGGTGATGTAACTGCATTTGCTGCCAAACAAGTAAGTTAATGCATTCCTACAGACATCCCAGTGAGGGGAATTTGCCGGGTAAAAATCGTGTTTCACCCTAAAGGGTGGACCTTCAATTCGGGGTGCAAATTCAGGGAAGAATCGGGTAAAACCCTAAAACTTCAGGCTCTATGTATGACACATCCACACGAGTTTCAGCCATTTATCCGAGTATCTATGGGCAGCGGTCACAGTAGACCCGACTGTTCCTAAAGCAGTGATGGAAGTGCTGTGCCAACCTGTGGCGATGAGGCTATTTTAGCTGGATCTATGCCAACATTGTGCCAGTGTAACGAGAGCAGACAGTAACTTCACACCTGGACGAGGTTGGGACTGTCGGCAGAAGATGAAACGGGAACGGAATATGGCGCGCACCCTCTTGTGAGTGTATTTCAAAGTTTCTCAAACCTAGCTCTGTCACAGCGCCTTGTGCATGGGCTTACTAATGGGCTAGCTGTACCAGTGGGCTGAAGTTGGTTCCGGGCTTGAGGACGCAGTCTCGCTGTGCGCGTGTGTACCTGTAAAGCATGTTGCATCACATGCTCGGGATGTCACTTTCCGAGCTGAAAGGTACACATAGCCTTCGTTTGTCCGCTTAGGTTTCCTGCCTGTATGTGAAAGGTGCGAGGCATTTGTGCTGAAAATAATGGGCTTCCATTCTCAGTTTCGCCTGGCGTTCGTCCGCAACCTAGCAGCCCTCTTGTCCCATGGCTGTCGCTGTCGTAACAATTCCTCTTTTTTGCTTTCCTTAATTGCAGCATCGCTGAAGGTTAGCTGTGGGAATGCTGTCATCACAGCAGTAGTGTAGCCAGAAAAATTTTTTGGGAGGGGTTTTATTGGAACATCGCATGGACAAAACCGGACGGCACAAGGGCTTCTCGTTGTGTTCATTCTGGAGCTGATGGCCGATGGTGCCTTCTCCTTCTCCTGGCTCTTTTTCCACCATCATTCGTTCTCATTAAAAATTCCAGACCTTCGGTAACCTGCCGTCATTTGTTCATTGCTGTGAGGGGAATCGCAACAACATCTTCTAGCTTAATCTGTAACTTTGTTGTAGTGGTGTTTATGTCTTGTGCTGGCTTGTGGTCCTTGCAATATGGCTCAGTCAGCCTCAGGGCAGATTTGTGAAGTGTTGAAGGGCAGTGAGAAGGCAGAGACTGTGTCGCACTGCGTGTGGGGGGTTGCCAGGTTATTTCTGTGACCTGACCGAAAGGTTTTCGCTGCAGTAGAAGCACAACTACAATAATTGTAGGATCTGTAAGGTCACTGGAATCCATTTTTCGTTCTGTTATTCCGGGTGCTTTTTATTCCATCTACAGTCCGTGGGCAGCAATCGCTTATGCCCACGCTGGACGACCCCTCGGAAGTGGGGATGCTGGGTAAGGCCTGAGGACTCTCAGAGCTCCCGCATGTGAATAATCCTATGCAAGGATTGTGCTCCTGACGGTTGAAAATTGAAAAGCAACGTGAAAAAGTATTTGTTCCAATGTTCTATTTCTGCACGAGGCCCTTCAATACTGGACTGAGAAGTTGCGCCAACGTGTGCCAAAACTTGATTTTTCTTGCGTCAAAGACTGTGCCAGGACGCTTCGAGGCACTCCCATCACTGCTAAAGAGAGTTCCCTGTAGCCCACTTATGCAATTCCTCGTAAGAGGAAGGCCCTTCCTTAAACTGAGTACACAGCCACCAATTAACAGCTCCATTCATTTTGTTTGGGCCATGCTTGCTACTGGTTGCTATACGACATCAGCAGGGCAGTGTGGCCAGGCATCTTGAGCACTGCATCTTGAGCACTGCCTCTTAGGCATACTTTTTGTTGATACATACAGCTTCACACGTTTTATGTTGAAACTGGATGTACTTTAGTCAGTTCAGTGACTTGAAGGACTACTTTATGTCTTGTCGACAGATGCTCTTTCTTATCTGTGCATTCATGTTCGTTGGTGCTCCACCAGGGGACATTTCATCACTGTACTCCGAAGAAAGTGCAGTGAGTGCCTTCATAATTTCAGAGTTCAATGAATGGCTGCACTGCGTTGCTGCTCTCAGAGTCAGTCTCGCTAAATGACGAACCAAACACTTTTCGAATGATCTCGTCGTCACTCAGATCGGCGTAGCCCATCGTGCGTTGCACATTACTGCGTTTCTTGAGGCTCTTCGTCAAATTCGTCGTTTGTCACAATCTGAAGTCATGACTAAATCACTTCAGACCAAAATCACTTCGTCATTGCGGGCCAAGATCGCCCACGTCACATTAGGAACCACTTGTGCTGAAAGCCGGCCATGCAAGCGGAACTGCAACGTACAGCTAATCTATACCCTCAAGCCAGCAGTTCTGTAGTGCAGGACGTGGTTCGAGACGTATCGAGGATACAAATCATATCCTGAACGGCGGCAACAGTTTTGTTGTGGTCACATGCCGGGGGCAAACCAAGTCCGAAAAATTGGTCAGCAACTGCTTACGGCGTCTCACCCAGAGGGCTGCCAGGGCTTTACTGCAAAGGCTTGAGACATCTTCTTCATTGAAAGACATTTTTAAATATGCCCTTATTCATTTACTTCAGAAAGCTAGGAGCCCTTAGACTGCCACGGAAGCAAATTGAGTGCATGTCTCCATATACTTGCAGCTGAATGCCAAGACCTTTGACCTGCAGCAAGCTCAGAGGAGGGAGCAAGAGCTGCTGGCTCAGAAAGCACCATCCATAGATGGCAAGCTGCAATACCTGATGAGCACTCTCCAAAAACAGCACAAGGAACTTCTCCAACAGCATATCCTTCAAGCGCGTAATGAGGCCTACCAGAGTGCTTTCAAAGAGCTCCAGGTATGCTAGGCTTTAATAACATCATAGCTGTAGCAGTGCCATCAGTGAACTGTGAACAGGGGCGGATCCAGATCCTGGCTTTGGGGGGGGGGTTCTGTGTTGCAGTGCATAACTGGGGAGGAGAGAGGGGGAAACTAATGTATAACCCAGCGTTTTTTTGTGGGGAGGGGAGGGCGATCACCCAACTGCCCTCCTCCTGGATCCGCCACTGACTTTGAAATAGCATGTGGACACTCCCCAGCACAGAGACTTGCTCAGGATTCATCTTAAGGGGTGTTGGAATTCTGAAGAGATGTGTGTGACACTCATGTCAGCTGGCTGCCTGCCATGTATTTTCACATAGAATGTGTTTGTGTATCAGAAAATGTTTTTTTTGGGGGGTCGGGCGGGTGATGGAAAAACCCCTGCTGCAGAGTTGGGTGGAATTTGGCAAGGAACTGGCATTGGCTATCATTTGCATCGGAGAAAAGCGTACTAGTCAAAACAGAGTAAGCATACCAGGTCTGAAGGAGGCAGATTTTCACCGGTGACTGTGACTCCCATTATACAGAACCGTAAAAGTGAAACTTAAAGATAAACCTGGTAATACCCAAATTTACCCCCTGATTTGCATCTTTGTCACCTTAGGTAAAACCCTGAAGACTAAGTTGGCAAAGTGCCAATTCAGCTACCAATATGGGCGGTCTTGAGCACTGCACATTCAGCACGAGCATTCCTCATCTCGTGTTTATTTAAAATGCGAGAAGCGCCCTTCTTTAATTTCCACCCGAAAATCTGCTTTTCCACTCAATGTCGCCAGATCATACCCTGTTTTATGGCTCCTGAAATAACACCCGATTTTTAACTCCCAATTTTCAAAAAACATAAAACGCAAGGCCCTATCTATAATGCGACTCTTGCAAGGTGTGACTCATGAAGCTAGAGAAATAAAAAGTGCAAGTGAAAAGTGCTCTTTCTTTGCCAAATTTAAATTCTGCCTTGGCTATGCATTTTCAATTTGTAGCATGCTTCAAATTTGCTGATCTCCCTGCATCCAAATTTGATTGATCCCACGATAAGAATTTTGGGAAATTGTAACACTTTGCTAACCTTCAAACTGTGCTTGCAGTTGAGCATAACGAATTGAAGTTTTGCTGTGAGGCTGCTGACATAACATTTCGTCACTTGTCCAGTTCGTTTAGCCTTATTTCAATTGATTCGGTACAAAAATTATGGGACTTTTTGCTTCCAGAACGGCACAGTCTTGACAACCATTGATGCCTCTGGAACGCCAACCATGGTTCACCAGGACAACTCTCTCGTTGCCATGGTTCTAGATAGTTCTGGAACTATGGCACTTCCAGTGTCTCTAGCTACTGCACAAATGGGGCCGGTCATGTGCTATTCTCCCTCACCATCAAAGTCTTTGCTGCACAAACAAGGTAACATGGCGCCCATACTGCTCTCTGGTGGACAAACCTACACTGCGGCTCCATCAAGGACTATTCAGCAAACAGTGGGCAATCAACAACTTATCCTTGCCGTAGCAGAAGCCACAGACAATACTGAAATGTTGTCTGCCTCTCAGCATCAAGGGAATGCTGTGGTTACCTGCAGAGATATGCAGTACCAAATAGCTAACATTGCGCCGACAACCAGGGAGGGAGGGCAAGAGAACTTAGAAGAGTGCATTGGGTAGAATAGGGTACAAGAATGCAAGCTCTCCTTAGCCTGTGCGGGCCAGAGTGTTTACGGAAATTAATGAAACAGAGGAAAACCATTGTAAATACGTTTTAACGTACGGAAGTGCTTCCGATTTAATGCTTGGCATGTACTGTCGTTGCTCTCTGTCATTTTTGTGTCTGATTTTAGTTGGACATCGAATCTGACAAACATGTCCATTAGAGGAGAAGTTTTGGTAGAAAGTAAAGGAAAGTAAACTGACCAGAGAAAGGCATGTTCACATGCGTCCTGCCCTTTGTTCATTTTGTTTCATTCCATTTCTGAAGAAAGAAAAAAAAGTTGAATGGAGAGACAGTTTGTTAAATGAGGGTTATTTTTCTGGATTTTTGCACACAAGTTGCAGTGTAAGAAAGGTACACATAGCGCTAAACACTGCATACCATGTCATCAAGTCATACTGTATGTCCCTCGTGGGGTGCAGGGCAGCGTCGTTATTTTTTTGGGAATGTACTCTTATTGCACTTTGCAGGGATGTGAAAGTTTATAGCAGCAAATTGTTTCGAAGTAGGATACACAGTTTTCTTTTTAACCTGACGTGAATAAGAAAGATATTCGGGGCTTTATATATAAAGGTTTCCCAAACTGGAAACTTTTGCACAGCCCTACCCATTTCTAGTTCTTGCAAGCAAAGAATAACCACAAATCTGCCGTTGCACACATAAAGCATCAACATGGTCTTCCTTATATGACTGGAATCAGGATGCACATAGCCAGCTGTGTGCTATTTCAGCGGTTTCTAGTGCAGCGAGATTGGACAAACGGCAGATTGAATTCCATTTGATTCTTTGCTTTGTCTTTAAAGATTTATCGCACAGTAAAGCCCACCTCTAATTGTGCTGTGCCTGACAATTATGTTTCATCGGACTTTATGAATAAACAATAAAAATACAGTTCTAAGTTTTGTTTTTCTCAAGAAACAAAATGGTGGTGATCTTTGCAATGTTTATTAGCGAGAGCAAGCTTTGTGCAGATGCTGAAATGAAGGGCTTGTGGCTTTCAAGTAGCAAGCCGTGGTTTGCACTCCTTTCATTTGAAGTGTGTAACCGTTAGCAGTCAGCATAATTTAGTATGTCTAACAACATAGGTCAAGACACTGATAGAAGTGATGATGGATACCTAGACCCTTGTGCTTTAGGGACTTCTGTTTGTTTGAAAATGGTGGCAATAATCATGTGTTATTTCAAGAGCTGTAAAATTGGGTGAAACTGCAGATTTTGAGGAGCAAAGGTTTTAAAAAGATAGAGCTTATCATGCTTCAGGTGAACATGGGTTGCCGTGCAGCTGTGCCCATGTTGGTGGATGAGTTAGAGGTTCATGGGCATCATGAAGATAAAAATTGAATTAGTCGGCCCTCGTTTTGAGGAATTAAATAATGAGCGACTCTTCTATCACAAAAGTCTGTGCTCTGATCGAGGGGTCTGATCTGAATTTCGACGTACAGAATTTAGCTCTCATTAAGAGTATATTTGATTGAACTGCTGTACTTCCCTCTACTCACAAGGTATTGAAGCTTAATAATTAAAAGATAGTACACCACTAAGACAACTGAGAGTATTCATCAGTGGTCTTCTCTCATGTTGGTACGACTGCGTGTTGTATGTAAACCTATTATGTAATGGTAACTTGTGACACTTTGTTACATTGTATATCACTCACACTTTTATTATGTTTCTGCGCTATGTAAGAAGGAATTGGTTGAGTGTGTTCTATAGAACACTACTTATGCTAATTCTTCAATGTGGTGAAACAGTGTCAATGCTTTCTGCAAAAAACAGAGCACTTACACATACTTTTTTTTTCTCTCTCTCTCCTCCTTTGCTGCTTGCTGAGGGAATACCTTCCTTTGTTTGAAACAGCTGTGATAAAATGAGCTGTGGTGCACAAGCATGGGCCATGAGCACAGTGCAACAATAGCAGTGTTCAGCAAACAGGCCATTCGTATACTGTTCATGAAATTAGTGACACGGTCTGGAAGTTAGGGTTATGTTCCCCAGATGTGGTATACCCTGCCCTTTGCACTGATGTTGATATATACCGGAAATGTTTATTCTGGATAAGAGAAAATGTTAGCCTCCTAAGATGTGCTTTTGAAAGTTTGTACTAAGATCTTTCCTGTAGCTACAACCAACCCAGATTGATAATGGTTACAATGACCAGTGTAATAGGCAGACAAAGTTCTTGAGCAAGAGGTCTTGGTTGTTGATCGTATAAGGTAGCACTGTTACTGGTTTCTTTTCCCTGGAACTTACAAAGCTTTTGAACATCATCATATGTGAATAGATATGCAGTAGGTGAGTGACTATGGCAAGAAATATTGTGCTTGTTATATTAGATATACTTAACATTGTACGTTGGGTGATGCACGGTCTTTGTTCAAACTGGGTTCGTCAGATTGAATACCGTACGTAGTAAACAGGCAGGGAATAGCTTCTCTTCCTTGTAATAATGGTCGCTTGGGGGGGGATCAGCTATGATGAGATTTTGCTTTATCGGCTGTTTTTGGTTGCACCCGTAGAGTTTCAGTTAGGGAAAGTTCACGCTGTTTCTGTATAGCTCCTTTGGGCTGTTTTCATTCAAACTGTTTGTTGTGTTTGTGCCAAAGGCAGATGTACAGATGTACATAGATTACTATTTTGAGAATTAAAATAAAGTAAATTTTATCATTCAGTTATTCATTGAAGCATTTTTCAACGTTTCAAGCACAAGAGCTGCGTATGCGAGCAGACGATGATTTGAGTTGGGTGCAATATTTGCAATTGCAATATCATTATCCGCTGGTTTTGACGGCACCAATGCAAAGATCCTCAATGAACACTTAAGTCAATGTCTGCTGCATACCTGTCTATTATCGTCGCCCAGTCGCTCATGGATAGGGAGCAGGGGCATAGCGAGGGGGGTGGTTCCTCTTCCTTCCCCACGAAATATAGGCCACCTTGTATGTATGGTGCCTCGAAAATGTGGGAGCTAAGATTATTTTCTCATGCATTTCCATACTTCTAGATTCAAACAACTTATTTTACAAGTTGTTGTTTTTCGTGTTAGCGCCGCGAAGCAGCTGCGGCTATGAGCGACGTACAGACGTGGACAGATGGAGTGAGGACAGCAGGAAAGAATGGGGGACAGGCGGGTTAGGATGAGTACAGGGCTGACATTGGGGGGAACTGTGTTGACATTTGTCTGGATAGTCTGATGGAAAACCGAAGGAAAAATTCCAGACAGCACAGCCGGTGCGGGGACTCGAACCCGCATCACTTCCCAGTCTCAGCGTGGAAAGCAGTCATCTTAACCACTATGCCACAGGAGCAGGTCTCTTTTACAAGTATCAGTGTGGCTTTTGCAAAGGGGTATTCTTGTGACACTCAACTTTCCTGCTTCGTTCATGATCTACAATCTAATCTGGACCGTTACGCCAGAACTGACGCTGTCTTTTTCGACTTCAGGAAAGCTTTTGACTCTGTCCGCCATTCTTATCTATTGCGCAAGCTATCCAATCTTAGCCTTGATAGCAACATGCTCGGATGGATTCATACCTATTTATATAATCACTCGCAAGCAATGCAGATAACCAATACATGCTCTTCTTTCCTTCCAGTAATTTCGGGTGTCCCCCCAAGGCTCAGTCCTTGGGCCTCCTTTCTTCTTAATATGTGTTTATTAATGACTTTCCGAACTCTGTTTCGTCGTCATTTCATCTTTTTGCTGATGACTGTGTGCCGCACCAAGCCATAAGTGCTCTGTCAAATTCTGTTTCTCGTCAGCAAGATCTTGACATTGTTGGTTCATGGTGCTCTTTCCATGTACTCACACGAGCGACACTGAGGATTCTAGTGGAAGAAAAGGCAAAAACACTGTTCGCAGAGCCGAAGTTCCGTCCCGTGTTACGGTGAGCACTCACATGTTGCAGGAATATCGGGAATGGTGTATGCACACTTGTCTGCGTCTTTTCCTGTCGTCTGCTACGGAATATCTTGTGGCTGTGTCGCAGGATATTCCCTACGGTTAGCAGACGACACTATCTGCGTCTTTTCCTGTTGTCTTCTATGGAATATCTTGTGGCTGTGTCACAAGGATATTCCCTATGGTTTGCAGATGACACTGTCTGCATCTTTTCCTGTCGTCTGCTACGGAATATCCCGTGGCTGTGTCGCAGGATATTCTCCACGGTTAGCGGTGTACGTGAAGACACGACGTTGAGTGCTTGCGCTATTCTGGGGCATGTCGCTCGTGTGAATACAGGGTTTGCGGAAGCTTCTTCTTAACGTGTCAAATTGTGTGCACGTGTCCTTTTCCCACTAAAAGCAAGCTTACAACTTCAGCTACGAACTCAACGGATCTCTCATACCAAGTGCTGCTATACTTAGTGCAAGTACTTAGGGCTGCACCTAACTTCTAATCTCTTGTGGTCCACTCATGTCAATACCATTGTAGACAACACTAATCGAAAACTCAGCTTTTTTAAGGCGAAACCTAGCACCAGCACCTCCCAATGTAGAACTACTTGACTATGTGGCTTTGATACATCCATAATTGTAATATTGTGGAATATGGAACCCCCCGTACAGCCATCCTAGCTCAACTCCTTGAAAGCATGCAAAACTGTGCTGCTCATTTTATACTTTCCCTTACACTTACCCTTCTAGTGTCTCTTCCATTCTGTTGACCTTCCTGCCCTTGACCTGTGTAGAAAGTACGTCCGGCTTTGCCTGTTTCATAGGTTTTTGTGTAGCGCTCATATTGGACCTAATTTCCTTTCGCCCGCTTCATATGTAACCCCACGATTAGATCATTCCTTGGAACTGAAACCCATCAGCGGTCATACATCGCAGTATTTGTTCTCTTTCTTCCCACGTGCAGTCGTTGAATGGAATGGTCTTCCACAGCCCCTGGTCACGATCACTGGTCATGTCACCCTCAAACGCTTACTGTCTGCACACTTCGGTGTGTAATCGCTCGCTGCACTCGCGTCTTGTACATTTACCCAAAGGTCTTGTACATGCACCCCAACTTTTCAGGCGTTCTTGTTGATTCACAGTCCCGTTTAATCCCTACTCGCTATGTGTATTCAATATCGTGTGCTAATATCCTATTTTTGAACTCTGTAATGAGAAACCTGGATAACCCTGTAACGGTAACCTTCATGTAACGCCCGTCTGAGGCCCTTGAAGAACGTGCACAAATTTAAAAAATAAATAAATTAGAAGCAATATTCGAAAAACCGAAGATTGTCGCTTGCTCAGGGACAGCGGTCATATGTGCTATCTATGGGGCTGGACGATGTTTCTATTCATTGTTTGATTAACACTGAAATATGCAATTAGAATGCAGTACAATGAGTCGCTTTTAAAAAGATTGTCAGAGCACTTTTCAGTTCCCCTACTGATAACTTCATAAAATCTCCATTAAATGTGACGCATGCCTGGGAGGAATGCCTTGGTTGAATTAGTTTATGATGAGTAGTTTGAACGAATCTCTACCGTGGCGACCGTGGAGGCGTTGAAGACTACATATTTTACATACTACAGCAGTCATTGTGTCTGACCACATTGTCTCCCTCAGTCTCAAGCAAATGTTACATTATGACCATACTGTTTGTGTTGCACTGAATTTCAGTATCAGTCATACACATAATCTGCGTCAAGTCTAACTTTATTCTAAAGACTTTCTTCGTATCTTGTAGCCCTGTGCATGCTCCTCGCTGCACGAGTCCCACCAGACGTACTTCCGTTTGTACGCGATACAGGTCAGACGACGTGACCCCAGGTAGTACCACACAACATACTCCACATGCATGAGAAGTACTTGTTTGCGTTTGCCAGGTAGTTGAAATTAAATGTACTAAAAGATGTACTTGTGTAAAACTGCGTGTAGGATGCGCTGCAACGCCAACATTCAAAGTCTTTCCACGACACAACCGTTCCTTCTCCTCTTTTATGACCTGCGTGAAGAAACAACATCCTGGACACAACCCGCGAACCTGGCTCAGAATTCGTTGTAGTCAACCCTGCGCTTCTTAGCAATGCTCCCAGTACTTATTTCCGAAGTGGTTGGTGAAGGCATTCGTGTCTCCTCTTCCTGCACGAGGAAGAAATGATCCATGTGGGGCTTCACAACGTCCCAGAGTCGAGACTCCTTCAGGAGTTCCGTTGCCGAGTCAATGTCCGGGGCCATTACTCGGTCCTTATCCCAAGGCCTGAGAAAAAATCAAAAATTGAACCTTGTTTACTGGAACCACGGGAAAAAGTTTTTTTTATTAATGTGTTCTTACTTGACCAGCAGTCGCACAAGCTTGTAGACAGCTTCCAGAGGAGCAGTGGTCCTGAGAGGTCTGAGAAACTCAATGGCCTGGCAGGCACAAAGCAACTCTATTGCGATTATGCGTTCCACGTTCTGAACGACTTGTAGTGCCTTCCTGGCTGCAAAGCCACCCATGGATACGTGGTCCTCAGTGCCAGCGCTTGTCGGAATGGAGTCAACGGATGCAGGGTGGCAAAGCACTTTACTTTCAGATACTGTGGGAAGAGAAAAAAATTAAACATTCTCCTGTAAGTTTGCAAGGTGCTCTTTTTCCTTTAGCATGAGGAAAAGGACTGTGTCAATAAAAGTGTGTGTGGGGGGGGGGGGGGGGGGGGTATATGCTTATTAAGAAAAAAAAGAAAGGAAAGGTTAGCCAGGCAATAAAAGGGATTTATGGCTGTGTGTAATATGGACTTGTACCTAGGGAAGCAGCGGTACAGTGAGCTATCATAAAGCCCGAATTCAGACCACCGTCTTGCACAAGAAATGCTGGTAGTTCACTATAGGCTGGGTTGATGAGTCGTTCAATTCGACGTTCACTCATGCTGCCCAATTCATGAACTCCAATTGCCAGGTAGTCCAGGGCCTGTGCAGGATGCATAAAACGTGAGATAAATGTGCCATTTAGCTCTAAATAAGATATGCAATTTATTATCCCTACCTTGGCTGGGTACTCTCCGTGAAAGTTGCCACCAGAAATGATCTCCCCTCTTTCACAAAATACGAGCTGATGATGTGATAAGGATCATATTGATTTGGTTTTGGATCCTGCACAAAATAGTCACTAACAGGAGCAAAAAAAAGAAGGATACAGGATTATCCGTTGCACTGTTCATTTCTGTCGTGATGATTCCTCTGACAAAGTCGATTGTGTCATGGACAATGCCATGAACCTGCGGACAACATCGCAGGGTGTAAGCATCCTGAACTCGATGGCAAAACCGATGGCTCTCTGAGAATAGAGTAAGAAAGCATCATATCTTTAATGTGGAGTATTGTGTTTGCATTACACACTGTTGACACAAATGGTGCAATGTTATAACGTGAAAGAATTAAACTGATGCAGAAGGCTTCAACTATGCCACTGAGAAAAAGGAAATTTGAGATGGCCTGCTTTGTCTTGCTCAATTGCCCAAAGATGTGATTCTTGCTTTCTTAAGAGCCTAACCACGTAAAAACTCGAGTTTTAGCAACAGTTATTTGAAGTGCAAGTTGTGCAAGTCTAACTTGCACTTTGCTTCACTGCTTCACTTGCATTGTTTGTTCAGTGCATCTTGCCAAAAACAACAATATGTAGTATTAGCTCATGTTGCTACTGGCCCCGTCACCCATGCACCCAGCTGTGTAGGTTCAAAAATGTATCTGCACAACATTCCCAAGTGGTATTTTAGAAGAACACATATTACAGTATGATGCTATTATTTAAAATACATTGCCGAGCTGATATTATGCTACATTATAATAATTCAGCAGTATGTACGATATCAGCGTTTTATAATATAATAACATACTGCCAGGGGTGATACTCTGTTTTATTTAGTTGTATTGTTTGCTTTATCTATTGATTACTGTTGTCAATTCTGCACATCAACGTAGGTCTTACACGGGGTTCATTGCCCCTTCATGAAGATTTATGGTGAGGCACATGCCCCTCTTGACATACAGTTTGCTGCCTGTGATGGTGGCACTGTAAAGGAAGCTTTTTACTTTGGTAACTGCAAACCACCCGAGACCACAAATGCAACAAGACATGGTCAAGGTACCTTACCGGCAATCTCGGATGGGAATGTTTCAGAGTGAAGTAGGGCACGCAACCTCTTTGCTACAAGACCTTGACCCCAGTGTGGCCTTATCTTTTGAATATCTGTGGTGCAAGATAGGTCGATAAGGGTTAGAACCATGTCAAAACCATTCCGGGGCATGAAAGTGACCCTGACTTACCGCTTTCAAACGCTCTTGTCGTGCCTTTCAAGACATCAAGGGTCAAAGCAGCTACCACATCTGCCTGTCGACTCAGAACCGTTGCACGTTCAACAGCTGTACAGAAAAGACGCATATCCAATTATCTTAGGAAAAACAGCGTAAACGTTGCGCTCACCTTCAGCGCCAATCGACGTGATGAGCTGTGTTCCGTTCAACAAAGCTAATCCCTAAAGAAGAAGCATGAAAAAGAAAATGCCTGAGAATTTCCACAAATAATGATAGACAACAAGCAGAAGAGGGAAAAAAATTATACCTCTTTCGGTTTAAGTTTGATCGGCCTGAGCTTATGAGATTCCAACACCTACAGTAGGGAACAGACATAGATTAAAACTAAGTATACCACAAAAAAAAAAAAAAAAAAGGCAAATGTAATCTGGTATTTCAAGGTGGACACACCTTGCTGTGGTGAAAACAAAAACATACACGTTCTAATTAGTGAACATAAGCGAATTAAGCCTCATGCTAGTTCTGCTGTATGGAACTGTGATGCACAAAATGCGAAGGTACTAATACTGACAAAATTTGTGATTCATCAATGACGAATCACAATTTCCGTTTGCCTTGGGATGCATCAGCAATCAGACATTTCTCAAAATTCAACATCATCTGTATACAAAAATGTTTCGACATTTTTATAACACAATCCTAGTCCCTTATGCTAGGCATTTCTGAAAATGCAACTTTTTGAGGTAGTCATAATAATAATAATTTGTGGCTTTACTTCGCAAGACAACTGTGAGAGATTGTTCTGACATGAAATGTGATTGGACTCCATTTACAGGGGGCTCTGTTGTCTCCTACATATCTTTATGGAAGACATGTAGAGATATGTAAAAGGAGAGTGGAGTGTGGCCATGCAGAAAAATAGAAAGATTCTGCTTGCTTATTTCGTCATGACGTTGATAATATTTATAGAAGGAATGTTTTTTTAGCTTTTGAGCTATCCATAAGGAGTAGCTACATTCACGTTTCAAGTTAAGGATGTCAAGTTTCAAACCATTAACTTGCAAATATGTAGATGTAATAATTTAGCTGTTATACCCCACATCTTCGTGCATACTATGAGTTCGGCTCTATACGGCTTTCAAAATATGATTCACCTTATGGACGTTCTTTTAACAAAATTGTTTCTAAACTTTCTCCTCTAAGATGAAGAACTCCGTAATCACAGCACGAGGCTGAATGCTCACACAGCTAAACTGTAAACTGAAAAGCACACTACCCCCGTTAAGAAGAAGCACTGATACATCGCCCTGAATGAATGCAGAGTAAAACGTACATATTTTGCTTCTCCCCATCCGGTTTCTGGGCTCCACATCTTTCCCTCTCCAATGAGTCCCAAGGCAAGGTGCGCTAACGGTGCCAGGTCTCCGCTGGCTCCAACAGTTCCTTGTTCAGGAACCCAGGACAGACAAGATGCTACCAAAGAGATTCGCAGAATTGCCGATTCAAACGGGTGATTATAATGGTATACGTATGCATAGCTGTTCGGACAAGTAACTTCGTTACACGATGTAGTGCTGGGGAACTGGATAAGAAACGTTACCGTTGAAGGCATCGACGAGCTGGTTGAGCGCCTCCAGAGAAATACCGCTGTAGCCTTTGGACAGGACGTTGATTCGAAGCGCTAACAGCATCCTGGTCTTTTCGGGGGATAGTGGATTTCCAACACCTGCAAAAGCGAAACTTATAAATGGATTGTATCTTTTTAAATTGGATTTACTGGTACGTATTGGGTTCCCAAGAACCACCGGAATTACAAACAGCTCCCTCTAGAATCTGGGAAAAAGACAACATCTCAATCGTTTGCAATGAAACTTTCTCATCAATATCTATTAATACTACTCAGCACTACATTGCAGAAATATGCTAATGGTAATATGCTTTGGATGATATTTGTGCAGGATGTCTGATTTGTGATTACTCAAACCCCCGGGGTGATTAGGGATTGTCATGTTGTGCTTTTATTCTTCAGAAACTATCGGTCCTTTTAGATAAATGTGCTCATGGTAGACTATTTTGCCCAAGTGACTTTTTATGCTTGTTTTGCCTCTTCAGTTTAGTAATGTGCACACCTGGTCCGGTAGCATGTTTCTACGTCCTACAGAAATTTAATTTATGTATTGGGTTACGCAAGTGGATGTGAAGTTACGAAAGACCCTAGCGCAGTGCAGAAAAGAGAGAGAGAGAGTGACCCAGAGTAAATCTGACAGCATTGGTCATTGGGCAAACAGAAACTCTAGAAAAAAAAGTGAGAATGGTAAAAGCATGGCACATACCTGCAGAGTGCGATCGCACAAGATTTTCCTGAAGCTCCCTACAAAGTAAATTGTGATATTAGTGATGTAAAACAAGCTCCATACTTCAACTGTCCTTACTTCAGGCTCTCGTCCGGAATCACTACCCGTGCAAATTTTCCAAATCCCGTGTTCAGCCCATAAGCGACTGCAATATGCATGGTGGGATAAGGATGAGCATTATACGATACAAACAAGTGTGCGTGCTGAAGGATCAATGATGTGACAGACACTACCTTTATTGTCTTTCAAAATGGCTTCCAGCATGTCTCGAGACTTCTTGACTTTCTCAATGGACTCATTTGACAACTGCAATAAATTCGATTCGATTGGGGTCATGTGCTTGAATGTAATTAGAATTATAATATAATTATTATGTAACTTGAATTATAATTAGCTTTTCTTCCAGTAACTACTGTGATGTCAACATGCGCTGAAATGAATGCGCCTAGTCTTGCTCTCGCTTTTTTTTAAATTCAGTGTTAGCGCCGCGAAGCAACTGTGGCTGTGAGTGGCGTACAGACGTGGACAGATGGAGAGAGGACAGCAGGAAGTAGCGGGAGACAGGGGGGTTAGTATGCGTCCTGGGCCGACTTCAGAGGGAACTGTGCCGACATTCGTCTAGAAAGTCTTCGGAAAACACAGGGAAAACTTCAGACAGCACAGAACCCGCCACCTCCCAGTCTTCAGCACGGCCTTGGCGCGGGATGCCTTAACCCGTTCGGCCATGCCGCTGGTTCCTTGCTCGCATGATACTACTGTCTGGAGATAGGGGCGATACCTGACACATATATTTTTGTGTGAGTCTGCTCTCCTTTCCAGGAGACCTGTTTGTAAAATGACTTGCACATTCACTTGATAATCTGTCGCTGTTATGTTTACAGATATATAGACACTCTGGCTTCTAGATCTCCTGGCTTCAGGAGGTCATTTATAATTTCATCACTTGCTAAAAAACATATACAGGGTTTTTTTTTTATTCAACACAGATTTTTTTTAATATAGCAGTGAGAGCAGCGCTGATGCCAACTTGGCAGGTGGGTTATGCGCAGGGTTGGTTACCGAAAATATTATTGTTTCCGGTTCTGTTTCCGGTAACTGAAAAACTCGGCTTTTCGTTTCCGTTTCTGTTTCCGTTTCCGGACGATTTTCGGTAGCGGTTTCCGTTTCCTTTTAAGAATTTCGTTTCCGTTCCCGAGGTAATTTCGGTACTGGTTTCTGTTTCTCATCCGGAACTCGATCGTATACCGTCTGGCTTTGGCTTTTTCATGTCAGATATTCTAGTTACATAATGGATGCAAAATGACAGCCACACCAAACACAAACACTAAAGACTTCAATGCAAAGTTGGTCACGAATCTTATACACCGCAAGTACATATGCCTCTCTAGGTTGCAGAAATACATGCCTTTAAGTTTCAAAAGTATCCGCTCGTGCGCAAAAATAATACGTCATCCAAAACTTTCGCGTCCATCTTGATGCGCAGTGGGATCAACACGAAAGAAAGTCCCGAAACTAAACGAATGAATGAATGAATGACGACTGGAAGAATAGTGCGGATATATATAATTTTCATATTAACGCGAAAACACTGAAGGAAACGTCCTGCGAATTTGGTTTCCGTTAACGTTACCACTTTTGACGTTGCCGTTTCGGTTTCTGGTAGTGGAAACTAAAACAATTTTGTTTCCGTTTTCATTTTCGTTTCCTGTTGAATTTCGGTATTTACCGTTTCTCGTTTCCGTTTCCGGTACCCAACCCTGTTTATGCGGACAGGCGGATGTCCTGTAGGACAGCGTATGCAACTAATGGACGACTAATCAGCTAAAGTCCATTAATTTATTAATTAGATGTTTTCTAGGAAATGCGAGATAGCAGAATTGAAGCCAGTCATTATTCAAATCCAGCATCGTTATTAAACACCCTGAGAAGCAAATGTACCTTGAGATATAAATTGCAAAATTTCGCTATCCAAGTGAACCGAAACCAGAACTACGCAACACTGGAGCGCAGAGAGAGCGACAGGCGATCCACGTTAGAGGGCCACGTGCCTTGGAGCGATGGAGCTGATTGGCGTAGGCGGTAGTAATCTGTTGGCCAGATAGACCGCTCTCCGACACGGATATAGGGAGAAGGTCGCGTCATTTCTGCGCTCGAAAAGTGTGTAGTTCTGGTATCGGCTCATTTGCATAGCGAAATTTGGCAATTTATAGCTCAGGGTACGTTCGCTTCTCAGTTAATAAGGACGATGGATTTGAGTAATGACTAGGAAATCCCCCCCTCCCCCCCAAAGGACGAAATTATGGGTAAACCACTGGTTATGCGAACGTGAGGTCGTGAGGTTACCAGCTCTTGTGGCTCAGTGGCTCAGCTGGCCATGTCACGTCGAGACTGGGAGTTAACCGGGTTCGAATCCCGGTGGCGGCTGTGCTGTTTTTCCTGGGTTTTCCTTAGACGCTTTCAGACATATGTCGGCACAGTTACCTTAGAAGTCGGTCCAGGACGCACATTCCCCCAGGGCGTTAGTCATGACGTTGCCCACTTCTGTGACGCCGATAACGGCGAACCCTTTCATCGCCACCACCGAGATACCGCTACAAGCAAGTCGCTGCAACTGCCGATACGAACGCAATTATCTGTGCAATGAAATTGCACAGATAATTTCGGATGACAGAAACGTTTTCTTTGTATAAGTGTTTTGTCACGCAAATAATCAAAGCCGCTCGCCTTTTGTTTCTCTTCTTTTTGTTCATTTGTTTGTTTGTACAGACAAAGTCCATTAAACTATATATGAGGGACTGTGGCAGAATGGGTTACACAACGCCTGCGCTGCTTGTAATTTGTTTTATACTGTTGGAACTGGATTGATATGTCAGGCAGACCCTACGATTTACTTTTTTTTTTTCTTCTTCTTCTACACGCTTGGTGCTCGTCGTTCACGCAACCATTTGAAGCCCATTTCAGCAACGTTTAGGCCCGGTTTCACTAACGCCGATTAACATTTGAACCGAGATCAACGGCCGCTTAACTTGAATTTAACGCTTAGCTCTGCGTCGCCAAAGGGGAGTTATTGTCACTGAAACGTTCATCACGTCACCAACTAACGTTTGTAAAAAATAATTGAGTGTAATACCCCTGTCATACGGCAAACCGAATGGCATTCCCAGCGAATGACAATCGCACCGAATGTCATTCGTTTGTCTCACATAGAGCTACACGAAGAAACAAAATGTCATTGATGTCAGTGTCGCAAATGATGTCAGTGTCGATAATTAAGACACCATGGCCGAACATCTGAAGCATTATACAGGTACATTAGTTACATTTGTATTTCTTTTGCTCGAAACTAGCGAAACATTATATTATCTAACAAAATCGTTGCCTTTTCAAAGGCACTTAATTGGCTAAGTACCACAAGCAAAGACAACTAGGAAGCTTATCTGCAGCGCACTTGGCAACATGGGAAGTTGGAACGAGGGTAGTTCTCCGAAAAACAGTGTTTAGTCTTCCTTCCTTGGTGTCAAAAGTTATCAAATTCGTGATAAAATATTGGCGTACAACTCTTCATTCGTCTTCCATTTCTTCGAACGGCCTATCGTTGTTGTTTTTGCCACCTCTCTACTGCGAGGGTACGCTGTCGGTGCGAGAGGAAAAAGTGAATGAGCGCGAATGAGTTCCCCGAACTCATCCGCTGGGCGAATATCATTCGCATGTATTGTCATTTGATTTCACCGTGTAACATGAAACGAATGTCATTCAGTGCGAATATCATTCGTGGGAATGACATTCAATTTGCCGTGTGACAGGGGTATTAACTTCAAGTTTTCGCAACTCTTGATCTCGGCTGAAAGTTAACCAGCGTTGGTAAAACCGGGGCATAGTCACCCGAACTTCTCCTTTGCCACTCTGCTCGGCCCAGTCCTGCACAACCAGGGGGCGGTCACATAGGGCTACACTCTTGCACTTCTTTCACCCCCCCCCCTTTCCCTATTTGAGCTCCCGTCGATGCCGTTCATATTTTACAGAAGAAAGCATCAAAATACATCTTCTATTTCGCCTTCGACTACTAGATATACGTATCATGCACGCATCACATGAAACTTCACACATCGCACTACTTCCTATACGAACGTTACCTGAATCTTGTATTTTCCTTTGCCGAGTTCAAGCAGATCATCCGGCGTCATGTTGTTCCCGTCGAGTACCATAACCTAAGGTAAAACAAGTAATGTTGCCAAAAGATGACATACTTTGTAATTTCACACGCCTGACAGGAATACCGTGGCTACTCTACCAGATTATCGGTCGTTTTTACCTGTGTTGGAGCCTTGAACTTCCCAGGACTATTTTACTGCTGTCAAGGTGTCAAACTTTTGTTCACAAAACTATACAACAGAACACCACCAGAAATGCGAGTGTCAGAAAACAATTTAGGACAGAATCAGAAATGAAAATTTATAGGACAGATGGAAGGATACACTTGTTCCGGAATGTACGTAATCTCTGCCGGGCCTGTAACTGGCGAAGGCTTGTCCGTTTCCAGTACTTGTAACAGAATAGAATGTATGCGTCATTAATTAAATCTTCCATTGTACGTCATTCACAATTCAGTGTCTATTTTTACGAGCACAAGTTGTCCAAAAGGTGGCCAGTTTGGGAAAAAATGCTTCCATTGCTATAGGGCGTTAGGTATTTACCGATAAGTGGCAATAAATCTACGGCAGTAAACTTTTTTTTTCGCACTCAGTGAAGAAAGGGAAACGAACAATACACTGATGATCATAGGAATCAGCAGTTTGAATAAATTTGATTTCCCGTCACGCTTTGTTAAACGTTTCCAATGTCAGCGCCCAGGTCAGAGCCCAGAATATGAACCCTGGAATTTATGTGGGAAGGGTATACGAGAAAGAATGAAAACTAGGACAAGGGCTACAGTAGCCTCCAGAAAGATAATTCTGTATATATATATATATATATATATATATATATATATAAAAAGAGCCCTGGTGTTTAGTGCTATTTCCTGTCTTGTCTGTACTCTAGTCTGTACTATCCGGAAGTTCTGGACCGGTTGGTGTCCATTCAGGGCTCTACATCGATGTTATATAAGAGAAACGAAAGCATTGTGGGAGGCGGCGCAGGCCCGGTATAGTGACTGGAGTCACTGGGTAGTACGTGGTAGTACTACCGCTACACGTGCTGGGTTAGTACGTGGGGCGTCCCATATGTTATCACTTATCAGCTTGACCCAGAAGGAGGTGGCTGAGGTGAGTGAACAAAAGTTATCTTTTCAACGTACGAGTAGATCCACGCAAACGTCCACGCACGCTTCGCCCAACCAAATAATCAGAAGTTTGGTCCTCCAAAAAGTGGGTCATGGTGTGCATGATGTCATCATCACTGGTAAAGTGGACACCAGATAGTTTCCTTGCGGTAATGGTGGATGGTTAACCACAGAAAAGCCGCAGGTGTGGGTGGTAGCCGTCGCCTCAGCAGCAACACCTGGGTGCAGGGCTCCCTTCCAGAGCATAACGCGTGCTTTGATGGCATCCTGCAAGCGATCAGTCACGGTTATGTAGTAGCCTCCGGAGATGGTCTGCTCTTGCTTGAGGTTATCGATGAGCAGCATGTCCTCCGAATCCGGCAGAAAACCGTGGCCATCATTTTGCCTGCTGATTGTACAGACCGAGTCTTCTTCGGTGAAGGGGATCAGGTTCGTTTAAACCATTTGGACAGGACTTTGCTCTCGTGCTAGAAGTGGTCGACCCGATTTCGACAGTCACAAACCTGAGCACTGAATTCCGCGGGACCTGCCTTGGACAACTGGAGATTATCCCTGGATGTGGTGTGGGGGGCGTGCGTTTCTGATCAGGCTTGAGCAGTCTTGGGACCCATTTACAGAGACCTTGTGAATATCAAGATTATCGAGTCAAGATGCGCTGAACTGTGCTTCCAGATATGCCTGTGACCTGAGCGACGTTTCGGTTGTCGACTCGGTGATCTGACCATTCCATGATTCCATGTCCTCATCACGCATACGGTGGATGTCTTCATATGAGGTCACTTACGCAGGCCTGCTTACCCAGGATGGGGTGCGTCATTGAGGCTGTGCCGTCCTCGCTAGAATTGCGCGGCCCGTTTCTTGACCGTGCTGTAAGATGGGGCATCCTGTCCTGTCAACCTGGTGGATGGCCTCCCGGGACTAACATTCGATGATCGTACGTGCGTTCACTTTCTCGGGTGCAAGAATTCGGGTTCAAATTCGGGTGCAAGAATGCTAACAGTGGCTTGCGCTTCCAGTGGCAGCGCTCAACCTGCTTTCAATATCAGCATCTAGTATTGGGCGGAAAATGAATTGGGTTCACGCAGGTAATAGGCGGGTAATTGGGAAGTAATTGGGGGCGCACATACGAAAGGTGGCGTTCTGTCGGGCTGCGACAGGGCTGGAGGATTGCGGGGGGGGGGGGGGGGAGACCGGCCCCCAAAATATTAGTTTGAACACTGGATTTCCCCTCACCCCTCCCACACTACACGCTTCGAGGAATACCCCTCCCTCCAAAAAAATTGAGGGTGGGTCCGCCCCTGGTACAGGTAGCAAAAAGACCACGCGGCGTGTAGTATCGCATAAATTTGAGTGTTCTATAGCAGCAACTCATGTATTCTTCAAATTCGCTTAATTTCGTGCGTTAAATTTGCGCTGTAGCTGCCGGCTGCTCGTGCTAGAAGAGTTAGTGTTCACTTCAGACATTAACGTTTAAGATATAATCACAGAAACCTGTCTGTTCCCTACGAGCAAAATAAGAGCCGACTTTTCACAGCGAATCTTCGCAAAATTAGACACCGAGAGCCAGAGACACCAACTACAACATAATACCCTTGCAGAGTGGAAACGCTATGGATGCGAACTCTCCCTTGTGCATGAGCTCTATACAATTAAGGCAACTTCCTACAACACAGCTACCTCATAGAATTATACCCCTGTAACACGGGCATATTCAAATGATCATTCAAACCAATGGCCATTGAACACGTGTGCACATTGAACACGTGCCGCCAACCGTACAACTTGTCAACCTGTCAGGGCTGAGAAGCTGACACGCTATGCGCTAGGTGGCTCTACGCTCATGTTCAATGCAGGGCACAGGGGTGACACAAACCCGCCATTGTTGTAGCTATCACCCTCAAGCGGGTGCTTTTCGCAAAACTGCCATCTTGTCCTGGTCACACGTCATAGGAAACGTCATTTTGAGGTCATGTGACGTTTTAGCGCTTGCCGACATATTCCGATCGGCATAAAGCCAAGAGATGAACGTATTTTGCCAGTGTAAATTATACGGTGCTTCTTCTGCGACATGGTAGCCCATTTCTCCTCAGTTTAAGTATATCGCATCGGCTCAGTGTGTCCTACTGCCGGGTCGTTATCGCATCTTTGGAAGTGGTCAACAGTACGAGGCCTCATGTACAAAACTGCACGTTTAATGCGGGATTATCGGATGAAAATAATTACAGATGTCGAAAGACGCCAGAAACGGTGCACAGAAACAGTAAACGCCTTGTTTACAAACAATTTTGCAGCCGATCACGGGCGCGGCCATCTTTAAGGTCACGTGTGTGTTGACGTTTGCTGTGACGTGCGACCAGGACCTGTCCAGAATGCATTGCGTTCGGCGAGCACGCTTTCGTCTATGGAGCAATACATTGGATGCCACCCCTCTATGCATGGTGCCTGAATACTAGCTCCCTCTGTGTAGGGTGAAGACAATCGTGTCGTCTGCTACGAATTTCCGCCATCTTGACGCCCACGCACAGCTCGCGATGCTCTCACAAAAGTGTAGCTATACGCTTATCTACATACTACATTTTGGAGTTGAGTAAATACATAGCAGAAGAGGTGCAGCATGAGTCGTCGTTGTCGGTTCTTGTCCCCGTGTTCGTTCTGTCTAGTTCCCCCCTTCGTTGCTCCTTAGACTCAAGGAGATGTTTCCGTTCAATCGCATACACCAGCTCGCTTTGTCTCCTCTACTTATGTTCAAGGTTTGAAAAAGTGGGCGAAATCAGAACACAGCGTGCATGCATGGTGAGGTTGGGCTCAAAATGGTGGCTTGGCGGCGTTCGCTTCTGCAAAGGTTGTCCCCACCCTACACAGAGGGAGCTACTATTCAGGTACTCTAGTTCAATGGCCATTGATTTAAATGAACAAACATTATTTGAACAACATAAATTAAAACAATGAAACAACTTTGACAAATGAAAAAAGAGAAAATTGAAAAATGAACAAACAATCTTTGAACAAAAATCAATCAATTGGTGTCACAGGGAAGCTCTGCCACGTCCGGTTCTTACCTACAGATACGAAGTCGTTGTCATCGAGGACGTTCTTAAGAACGTCGTCCCCGTCCAAGATGGCACCGCCACGCGTCTTACGGATTTCGAAGATAGTTTCAACGCGGCCGTCCATGTAAGAAACGGGCTTAAGCTTCATGTAGCGTCGTAGCGCTTCTTCGCCAAGCCAATACACAGTCTGCTTTCCGTCTCGGCATGGCACAGCCAGCCATTCGCCGCGGATCCGCACCGACACCTTCATCGCTCCTGGCGAGACGCCGAGAATGCAGCTTCAGAGATTGATGAGAAGTCCACGTAATAAAGAAGATCAAAATTCGAAGGCGTAGGTGTGAGCTGCGGTGAAAGATATTAACGTCAGTCAAACGCCTGCACGTGCATTTCACGCCTCAAAACACATAGGTAGTCGTCTTTGTGCCTTAGAATAATGCTGTGATTTATGAAGCAGACACAAGAAGCAACTAGCCTACACAAATACGAAAAAGAAAGAAAACATGAAGCAGGCGGCGATAGCACCTTTCTTCGTTCATCGAAATATTTTCCAGCCAAAATGCAGATCCAATTACAATGAATGAAAAGCAATGATTATAAAGCTTACAATATAGTAGTTTCAATCACAAAAAATCTACAAATTTTTTAGCTCACTTATCCGGGCTTGGTTGCGAAGGGGTGTTCGCAGCGCCAGAAAATGGATTAATTTTTCGTTGAACGCCGCGCGAATCGGCTTTGCCGGCCCTTTTCAGAGCCCTCGTTTCGCTTTTTCTTGGCACCAGTCACCCACACGAGCTTTCTATCGGGACAGAAGTCGCTGGAGGAGAGCGACGAGAAGAGCACGCGCCCCGAAGATGTCGCGGAAGAAATGCAAACGTGCTTCTAGCAGACGACACGAGCAGACAAGCAACAAGGAATATTCTGTGGCGAGCGGACACAATTTTCCCGAGGCGGTATGGTATACCGTGAAGAGACGTGACGTGTGGGTCAGATGGTTACGTGCAGTCAAGTGTGACGTTGCCCTTTCCGCCACACACGTCTCCGCCGGCATCTCGTCTGATAAAGCCGCTCGTGTCGTGACGAGTACGACTTGTCGTCATTGGAGAAGAGCACAAGCGGGGCCATTATCAACGACATGCTATTGGCTATGTGGCGCACCCTACGTCATAAGACGTCATAAGTACTCCAATGGTTTACACGTTGCCGAGCTCACGCGGCGCCACAGAGCAAATGCGTTTCGTTTTTCTTTCTGCAACTTCAACTTCATATATTCAAGAAATGAAAACGGCCATCTGCCATGTGTATGTCACATTCCTGTCCACTTACAGTATCAAAAAAAATCAGATTACAAAATGTAGTTCATGAGATAGTCAAATTTTGCGCATGTTTACAATCATTAAATCTTTCCATTGGAACAGGCTGTGTAAGAATGCGTGTGTGGTAGGCGAGCTAAGTTCTGTAATCGACGCAAACGTTATTGAGCCTAAACAGCGCCAACTGCTGAGCTATCTCAGTACACTGCGCCATGCCCCAGGTGACGTTTACCCTCATGCATATACCACTTGCCAGATATCTTCTTTTCTCCGTCCTGCGCGCAGGATAGGAAACGCCAAAAATATCAAAATTCCAAATTTTGCGTATTTTTTCGAAATTTTCCCACCCAACGATCATGGATGGAGTAGATTTTAAATACTAATATTCACGTTCTACATAGCCACCACCGATGTCCCACCTGGAGAATATTTTCCTAACTGCATTCGGCATGACGCATTTCGTAACACCATAACCCGACACATTCGCCAACCTGGAACAACCATGGTGCGGAAACAGTGCAGGACTGGTGACCTTGTCCGCTTTTGCATAGCCTAGTATGTAAAACTCGCTGTCACTCTTGTATACGTCACGTGAATCACAGACGAACCTTGTTCACGCGCAAGGCTACTCACGGTTTCCCTCGAGGTACACGTTGCCGATGCTCCGATACTCCCTCCGGGGCGAGTACTTAGACACACTCCATGGGCGTGCTGCCGTTTACACAAGTCTGAGGACACCGAGATCCTACGTAACCTTTTTTCAGCCAATAAGAAGCAGATAATACAGATAGAGCGCACCGTGATTCGCTACCTAGGGGCTAGGAGTTCCGCGACAACACTTCTGGGCAGACCGTATAAAATAAATAAAAAAAAATTGGCAGGATAATTCGGTGGGACGCAGTCTAGCGCCTAATCTCGTCTCTCCTCAACTGTCTCGGGTCGAAAGGGCGATAGATAATCCCTTCGACCTTCTCGCCTGCGCTTCGGACAGTGTTTTTCTCGACTGATGCGAGTGGAGGCGGCGTGGTATACAGTGTTAGCTGGCCAGATGCCTATACGTTCTCCGTGCAATCCCGTCCAATCATCATCATCATTATCATAATCAAATAAAGCTGTTGTTGCCCCTCCACCACACAAACACGCTAAACAGGAAAACATCGCGAAGGACGAAAGCTTATGCATGACTGGTACACTATACAGCTACGCAATGTGCTGTCTGGGTGTTTTCCCCCGCGTTTTACGAAGTTGCTCCGAGAAAATTTTCTGCAGTTCCTCGTGAAGTCGTCCCAGGACACACGATCACCCGGAGCAGCACGCCGCAGCGTGGCAGGCAGATCGCTCCCCATCCCCCACAAAAAAAAATAAATATAAAAAAAGTGAAAAAGAGATGCCGAAGGAGAGATTACAGCATCATTATTCGATGATTTTATTACACATTCAGTGATGACCCTGTCACTGGCAATGATGCTAGTTTAGCTACACACATCATGGGGGGCACGAGGCTGACTTTGTTAGTTCTCGGTCTATACCGCATCGGTTGTGTAGAACTGGGTATGAAGAATATGTATGGGGGCGTTCTGAGATGTAAGGTTTGTAATGTCTATTTGTAATGCGATAGTGATCTGTAGGAACGCGTGTCGAACACGCGTGTGTGTGATATTACTGAATTCGAGAAAGTTAACTTGGGCCTTAAACTCTCATAGTATTCATGTTGAAATGGCATGGCGTTATGCATCAGTGCATCCTTCCCGCTTTGTTCCCAGGGCTTTTTTTTTTCCCTGGAATAAACGTATACAAGTTGAACTTATACAATCACGCGTGGCTCTGACTGTGCAAACATATGCAGTTACAAGGTTACAAATTATTTTCATTATTCCCGATTCTTAGGTGTAGTGGATGCATGGATATATTAAACGGGTATTTCAATGGTGCTCACGACATTGATGAGCCATTATTATTTCTTTTATTTAGCAATACTGTGAGCCCTGTCGAGCCGTAACAGGAGATAATAATTATATATACGGGTATATTCCCTGCGCGTGGCTGAAGCGTCCCAAGTAAGACGAAACGGCCGTCCTCGGCTGGTCGTTCACGATCAACTTGTAAACATATTCTCCACGTGCAGCCATATATATACTCGAATATGTAGATATTATTCTACGGAATATACGTATATGCATGCAATACAAGTACCACAAGTTCACATCACGTCTTATAGCGCTTTCGAAGATGAAGGAACACTACATTAACAAGTCGACAACTAGGCCGGTCCGTTCCTCCATACAAAAATTATAATTTAAAAGCGTTTATTCTTCTCTGGAAGGGTTTTAACGTGCAATGATATTCCCTGTAATTGTGAATGCCATATAAAATTCTGCGCGAATGCCCAACTGAACATGATAAATATTACAAAACATTTTAAACCTAGCGATCTTTCTATGTTTCTCAAATGCATCTTCCGCTTTACGTCTTAATTAAGTCACTGATACCTGCTTATTGTACGCAGAAAATATGATTCTCGAACCCCAGTCTGTGTCTTTTCAATTTTACCAATGTAAACCTTTTACCTCCGTACCTCGCTAAATTAATACTTCGAGACATACGTTCTTTTCTTACAAAAGAACAACTGTCTTTTGTTGAAAGAAAATACAGTGAACCTGTAATTTTTCCTGGGATTCGTACGCCCACGGTCCTTGTTTGAAGCCATGTTAGGTCCTTCAACATTACACGAGATAAATTCCACATCGGGGGAACACGCTAGAATTGCCGGCAACGACATGAGTAATTGCGATCATCGCCGCTGTCGTGCCGCACTTGAGCACTGATAACGTCACCATCGGGTGAGCCGAGAACATTCATCGTATTGGGAACGGATAAGGGTGGCTTGAAAATTTCTCTGAACCGCAAACATTGATGACGTCGTGAAGAACCTGGCTCGATTGCAGGTGACAGGCGGAACGCGTGTAGACGTAATGATTTGACAAGCCGCATGGTCTGGCAAAGCGTGGGATTAACGATTTGTTTTTGAGTCTTGTACGCATTTAATCTTTCTGCTTCACTAATGCTTATTTTGCGCGTTGACTGGCGTTACGCTCTGACTGTTCTGCGCGCCGCCTGGAGAAGCGCACGTCCCCTCTAATACGGGTCGTATGATCCTTTATTAAAGACCACGTTCGAACAGTGAATATCAATGCAGCGTGAAACAATAACATGACTTGTATTTTCATCGAAAAATTGGTTATTTATGCAACAGGAAGCAAGCAGACTTCGTTCACGGTCTACTTGTGCGATTTTCTGTCGATCCGCGCAAAGTTTCTTGCATGCTAACAGCTGAGCGACATGCTCAGCGCTGCCCGCTCTTGTACGTTTTATGCGCATGGATGTACACGTGTACGAATAATACGGCTTAAGGACGAGTAACATCATGGTTCAACTTAATAGGCATCACTAGAAAATTGTAAATCATTAGTAAAGAGACAGTATAGCGAAAAAAAAAACAACAAAAAAAAAACACAGATTATAATTTTTGTCATACATCAGCGTCATGTCAAAGGGTAGAAGCATCCGCTCGTTGCTGGTAACCAAGGTCGTGCAGAAGCCTGGGAGGTGGTGGGTTCGAATCCTACCACCGGCTGTGCTGCCTCAGGTTTTCCGGCAGACTTTGCAGACGAATGTCGGCACAATTCTTCCGAAGTCAGCCCAAGACGTATACTAACTCCACTGTCTCCCACTCCTTCCTGCTATCCTCTCTCTATGTGACCACGTCTGTACACCGATGAGAGTCACAGTTGCTTCGCGGCGCTAGCACATAATTCTTTATATAAATGTCGTGTTATACATCAAGACTTACCACGCAGAATATAAACACCCTCAGTGGAGAATATGCGCTTCCAGGACTTTAAAAAAATACAAAAATACTGCAAAACGTCAAAGTTTTATAGTTTCGGATTCTCCAGGAGTAGGTGACGTCACCCTCGAGACCTGGGGTCAGTCTCCTGGCAACAGCGTGGGCACTTTTCCGGTCTGCGCTCTCCGCCCCACGTTGGATAGCTTCCAAGTGTGTATAGATGGCGCTTGCTAGCGCACCATGTAAGAACGACGACGATGAATAAAGGTTGTTGGCTGGCAGCGAACGTGCACGGATGTTCTAGAATATTCGGCTCTGGCACTGTGGACAGAGATCTAGGCTCCAGGACATCACATTTTGGCGACGAGGATGGGATTGGAATTGGATTGGACGTGGGTTGGAATTTTATGGTGCATAAGGGACAGTGGCCGTGCTTTACGTGCACTTGCTGCACATTGTACTCTGAAGTAGCTGTGATTGAAGAGAGAAAAAGAACAGCGTAACATCGGCACGAACAAATGCAATGTCGTCTTTCCACCACTCCAGACGACGCTCCAGAAAAGAAAGTGTTAGTGAAAGGATGGAATGATATCACGTATCTACAGCCACTCGACGTCCGTTAACAATCAAACCAGCAATAAAATAAGTCAAGAACCCACACGAAGGAGAACTGAGAATTGTGCAGCGACAGGTGCAGATATAAAGATAATGCATGTCGAAGATATCCTTTGGGTCTCGTCTCGTCCTTTTGTGTCTGTCCTTTGTGCATACCTCCCGAGACTCAGGGAAATGTTACTCTACAAACTTCCTTGCACTTGCCTCTACGCCCGTCATGCGGAGACGTAGGTTCGGTGTTTCAGTTGTCCGATCTGCTTCCAGCTGTAGCATGCGATAGAATGGTGGCGAGTATAATCTGCATGTCACGTACGGGCTTGCAGTTGATGTGCCGCGAAGTAATTGGACGGATAGACAAAGGAGACTTCTTTGTTTCTCTCGTGAAAGTGAATAGAACTGTATTGTGACTTTGCGAGAAAAGAAAAACAGGGAGACATCTGCCATGGAGGCTAGCTTAGCGGGAGCTTACAAAAGGACGCCACCAGAGACAAGGAGATGGACGACCATATAGAACATTCTCATTACATAGCACGAGCTTAATGGACACCAACCCAAGGGGTGTATTCCCCACCCACTACACAGGGTGCGTTTTATACAGGGGGTAGCAAACTCTTCAGCAGGGATGGATCTAGAGGGGGGACAGGTTGTCCTGACCCCACCTCAATTTCTGTCTACATATAGTGTTTAACTGACGTAGATTGTGTATCTTCCATGCTGGCCAAGGCTGGACCCCCCTCTCAGAAAAATCCTGGATCCGCCCCTGCACTTCAGTGGCACACTTATACCATGGCGCCAAACGGGACCATGAGTACATCTCTGGTGTAAGCACTGCGCTATCTGCAAGACGTAGACGCGCGCACGCACGCACAGAGACAGAGAGAGAGACGGAGGCCGAAAGAGGCTGCTTGACGTGCACACACCGTGTATGACACGAGCGACAACCGGACGGAATATTCCACTGGAATAAAAAGCAAAACACTGCTCACGAGGCAGAATTTCCGCCGCGTGCTATGTTGAGGTGCACGGTGCCTGGATATTGGGAGTGCTGTATACTTCGAACTTAGCAGACGACAGAGTTTAGGCGACATCTTCGCAGACGACATCATTTCCTGTCGTCTGCTACGGGATATTTTGTGGCTGTGCCACAGAATATTGCCCACGGTTAGCACTGCATGGAGAGACATGAGGTTCAGCGCTCGCGTTTACGTGGCAGCAGAAAGCTATGACGTTCTTCGCATCTTTTAGTCCTGGGGAATGCCGCGTGGGTGCGCGGACACGGCCGTATACACTGATAGGATCAGTACGCTGAGCTGCTAGGTGACACGTGTGTCGAGATAGAGACCATGCGACGTAAACAGTGACGGTTTTGACCTCTGTACCACATATATGATGTACACATAAGAGACATGCCATAAATGAATAAATATAACCACGCATTCTCCAAAAAATACTGACTTCAGGCAACTGAATCGGAAATCTAATCTAACTACGTCAATCTAAACTTTCTCATTCTGATCAGTGTATTTTTTCAGTGCACCGCAAAAGAAAACAGAAGCCTGATGAGCACAACACCTCCATGAAAGCCTGACCATGTGGGCTACATGAAATACAGGAACGTACACAATGAAGTTCACACCAGAACCAGCAAAACACCAAAGCTTTCAGCTTCGTTTTGTATGTTCGTATATTTCGTGTAGCTCATGCTCAGGCTTGTTTCATCATGGATTTCGTCCACCAGCTAGACTGCGCTTACGCTGTTTTATCAGAGCATAACACCCCCACGTTTTTCTTTCTCTTTTTTACTGTCTAGCTAACGGTACGTAACAGCCTGGAAATTGTGTAACTTTATCATTTAATTCACTTAATAATTCAATTTAACAATTTAATTAATAACTTTAATCATAATAATTCGGAATTGTGATACAGAAATGCTGTAAGTACCTCTTTGATCCTGCGCAGGGCAGCGTATCTGTGCCTGTAAAGCAGAATCTGGAACAGAAAACGAGCGTCTCACAGCTGTTGTGTAGCTTTTTGATTGCAAGTAGGGTTCTTCATTATCAGGTAAAACGTGAATTCACCAAATCGCAATTCGCCCGTGGTACTCGGGTCCTTCGTGCACGCTATCCTATATATGTCGTCTTGGACACTGCTCAAGATCGTGCAAGCCGCTTTGCCGCTGCAGTAATAACTATAGTACATTTATCCCTGCGGAGGGCATCAATTATGACCTCGCGACGTCATAGTTAATGGTACGGGTGATGTCTACAATTAACGGTCCCACGAAGGTGCGCAACAAAAACAACAACTACTACTACATGAATGACGATGAGATGAGGCGCAACAACATGTGTCCGCGTGACGTGTAAGAATTAAGGCAACACAGGCAGAATGCGTGGAATGAGTGCCAACGAGGCGACGGTCAGCAAGTGGACGCGATATGCCCAGAAGATGATAAGAAATGCAGATTATCTCGTAGAAATGCGGGGCCATCGGACCGATACGCCACGCGCAGAAAAAATATAAAAATAAAATACATGTGCAATCTCTATAAGTTGTTTGTTGTTGTATCAAGTACGTCAGATAAAAGCGACACACTAGATGGGATGTCTGAAGAGCCCCCACCATTGTCGGCTCCCTTTGTGCTGTCGCTGAGAGAAAGAAAGGAGAAAATGCCGGTAAAATTATGTCGACAATCGACGAGCTTCAGTAATATACAGGGTGTTTCTTATGTTGATAGATTTTCTATACAAGAGCTATGAGAGCAGCATTGGACCTTTTTCCGAAGATCTATCAGCGTAAATGTTATATAGTAATCTAATTTAACATCACCCCCCCCCCCCCGTAAACATCTCACCACCTTTTCTTAATGCAGTTGGACCAATTGGAGCAGTTAAGAAGTATATAGGTGGATTATCGTGACCAGTATTACATAGTACGCTTTCCGTATTCCACTTGAACGTCCTCGTTACTGGTAGCTATGGGATAATAAGCGAGTAATAAAAGTGAACAATAAAATAGTTCGTGAGCGCATTGTGCAATAGTCGCCAGTCTATTTTATTTGTACTTGTTTTTGTGTGGGAGAGATTTACTAGACGGATTTCACATTGTACTATACAACAAGCACAACACACACATAACATACACAACTTGTTTTAGTGCCAAAGAAAATCTTGACCAGATCTTGGCCAGACCGACCAGATCAGATCTTGACCAAGGCCACAGGGTAAGACACTACAACGCCAGATTGAAAACAACGCGCCTAATGTGACACTCGTATAAAAGTTCTTTTTTTTTTTTTAATGCACTCTCGACATAAGATATATTGATGAAATGTTATAAAGGTATTTAAAATGCGTGGAACATTATAAGCCATGATGTTGATGTTGGCAAAAAAAGGTAACATTTGCTTTCCATATTCAGTTCTGAGTGTCGGGTTATTCCAATTGAATTCATGTCGTATATGATATGTTGTGGTATGCCTATTTACATTTGCTAAGTATTGAGCATAAGAAACACACCACTTGTACTAGCCCTGACATATAGTACAAGTGCGAATAGAAAGGACCACTGTAGATCTGCAACTTGACAGCTTTGGTAATGTTAATCGGCAAGTGAGCATCAGTCATGCATGCACGACGCGAGATGACGTATTACATAAGTACTAGGCACTTTCAAGTCTACGTAAGTACTGTACATGACACAATTTTCACATTGTGTACAAGATCAATCACTGAGCTCCCAACGTAGAGTTCCCATTCCATAACAACCTTTTTATTTCTAGAGTGAAATATTATAGCTTTGGTTTTACTTGCGTTGATCTTTAGAACGTTGTTGGACCATTCCTCAAGATTAACTGGAAGAGAATTAGCACTAGTAAAAGTTCAATAGAGTGTGAGGTGATGAAATAAGTATGCGTGTGTCATAAGCATAATTATGAATTTTGCCTTTAATCTACGTCTACTATATAGTTAATATACAGCGTGTTTACTTATACCTGTTGACAGACTTTTTAAACAGCTATGGAAGCTACGTTGATGTCATTTTCACAGGTGCGTTATGCGGCCATACGGACGTCCTGCGTACGACCTGCGGACGTCGGAAAGCGTACGTGCGCTTCAGAGGATCGGAGGTAGAACCCCCTGATATTTTACCCCCTCTCTCCCATGAGGTCTATGAGGTTCGTCATCTCTGTAATGGAAGGAAACGTCAATAAAGGCATAAATATATAAATAAATAAAGGCAAATAAATAATAAAGAAAATAAAGGCCGACAACGGCGAGCCCATTCACTACCACCACCACCATCTGTTTTAAGAGTGATTGTTGTAGTTCCCTGAAGTTAATGGGATACTTTTGATCGATTTGATTGATTGATTGATTAAATAAATAAATATTGACTTTTGTTGCGAGACGCCGTTGAACTTCATTCATCCTACGCTCTAAAAACAGAGCTTCACCGCGAAGCACGCTCCTAACCAACTATAACCCCAAATGACAACGTTCTCTGTCTTGATTTGAATTTGATTGAAGAGAATAAACAGAACAAGAGAACAAAACAGAACAAAAACGAACTCCACCACTTTCTGCATAAAAAAGGGAAAGAAAGAAAGAGAACAATATTACTACAAGTTATAGAAGCGGCGTTTCCTGCGTTCTGTTTGCTACCCAATGTCCATTGCCGCCTTTAGTCTTTCCACTAGTTTTAGTAGATTTAGTAGTAGTAGAGTTCCTAAAGATTAGGAAGTTTTTGTAGATCTGAAGGCGTACACACGATAGCCCTTTCGGAAACACGACGGGCCAATCAGATACCTTCGAAGTGGTTGACATCGTGTTACCTTTTATTTGACAGCTCCCTTTATCACGCCGTTTTCGTAGAGGGTTTCCGGGATACGAAGACGTACCCTATGTCTTTCGAAACCACATATTACGTATCCGGAAAAACAGTGACGAAATCAGTTATGACACCTGCCGTGTCCCATCTACCAGCGGAGCATAACATGCACGAGCCGATGTCGAGGCCACGCGACCCAGTAAATTGCCCGGTCTCCACTATAAAGATGATCGTTGTTTACGGTCACTTTCATAAACAGTGGCCATAAAGATAAGCCAAACTGGAAGGAGCCAGACTAAATGATGGGCAATTTGTTAGACTAGTGCGCTCAATGAATGACTCCTCGTTAACGGAGTACAACACACCATGGTCTAGACGTCGAAGGTGGATTTAGTACGCTCCATTTCCGTCACTACGTTTTAACAGTTTTGCACGTCTTGTTAAAAGTTGTCCGTGAAACAAAGAACCTCAACGGAAACAAACAAACAACAAGTACATGATGATGATGATGATTTTGTGGAATCTGTCAAACTCTGAGTTCTGCGTGTCGAGTTGTCGTCGTAAGGTCGCGTGCATGCCGCCATGGAAACTGTTCTACAACTCGTCTATCAGTAGGAACCAACCAGTTCGGTATACCACATAACCGCATGAACCACCAGTTCAGCTTAGCCAAAATTCTCGGGACATGGTCGGAAGCCTCACATCATATACCACGCCTACGAGTTGTTGCTGAGTTCCTCTCCAGCACTCGACTAATGGACGAACAGTAATTGGACTCTTTTCCATCATCATCCCTTTCTCATCCCTTCTGCAAGAGCAATGAGGCAGTGCACCGCCATGACTGGTGACCTAAGTGCTGCTCGGTACACTCTTAAAAATGAACTTCACCGCATAGCACGCTCCTAGCCAACCATAATCTCGAATGATATCGTTATCTGCCCTGATTTGTTGAAAACGGTAGGCGTACGCCTTTTTTGTGACAATTATGAACAGCATAAGTGTCACAAAAAAGGCGGACGCCTCCCGTTTTCAACAAATCAGGTCAGATAACGATATCATTCGAGATTATGGTAGGCTAGCAGCGTGCTATGCGGTGAAGTTCATTTTTAAGAGTGTAGTTCTGGAATGTTCGACAGGAGAAGGAAGGGAGAGCGTATTTTTGTATTATAAGAGGGGATGCTTCACAAATAAAAGTCTTTGGCTGGCGCTACAGTGCTGTGTGTGTCTCGTCCTTTGTCCCTTTCTTTGTCCCCTGGTACTGGGGTTTCTTGTCGCTTTTAGTATCGCCATAGCGACGGTGAATGACCCACCACATCATCATCCCATTTGCGTGTTTGTGTGTGTGTTTGGCCCTGCGGTACTTGTCCATAAAGTTGGCAGAGAAGTGTGCCCAGGACGCTGGACGGAAGGGAAAAGATAACAGAACTGAGCAGAACTGAGTATGGTCCGTAGATGGGTAGAAATCCAGCGAACCGGTAGAGATGTAGGAAGGGAGTTGCCTCAGGACAGAAGCCGCCTCGGCACCTTGGCGGCTTCTGTCCTGAGGCAACTCCCTTCCTGAGTATGGTCCGGATCGATGATAATATATTCCACGTATTCCGCGGATAACCTATCCATGCCGCTGTCTCTTCTCCACCGTGCACGAAGTGTTGTAGGAACGTCAGAAGAGGTGCACCACTTTCGTAAACTTGACGTTGGTGATGATGATGGTAGTAGTAGAGAGAGAGAGAGAGAGAGAGAGAGAGAAAAAACAAGGAGATGTGAGCCCGCTCGCCGCGGGACAAGCTAGTCCAGGTCCAGTAGAGAAAAAATAAAAAAATAAAAACGTCTCAAAAGACGAGAGCTCTGATATGCTCTTAACGATGATGATGAGCGAGCGCTGTGCACCCTCACGATGAATCGCAGGCTGTGTTTCGTGAGCTCGTGCTGTACTGACGCGGCACTTTTTCCAATCGAATGGACGAGTGTAGTGCAAAGGCTTGCACCTCTGCTGGATCGAATGCAGGGACTTAGACGGTGGTGGTGGTGTGACTGCTTGCCATGGTCGGCCACGCTCAGGCGGGCAATGGCACGACTGGCAGCAGGGGGAGTCGTGCGTCCTGCACTGTTAAAACATAACTTCACCGCATAGCAGGCGCCTAGCCAACCATCATTGTGCGCCCTGATTTGTTGAAAATGGGAGAAGGCGCCCATCTGGAACACATTGTGCGTGTACCAGATAGGCACCTCCTCCTGTTTTGAACAAATCAGGACACAGAAACGTCATTCTGAACTACGAGCGTGCTATGTGGTGAAGTTCTGTTTTAACAGCGTACCAGCTAGCATCGTCAGCACACCTTAGCTGCAGCCCATCTTTAACGGTTCAGGCCGACACTGACACGCACATGGCCGTTAAACAGCTAGTTGAAGTGCGTCATCCTGGTATACAGGACATCATGCAAAATCATCGACCCTCTCTTCCCACGAAAGACCTCCCACCGAGACATTCAGACAATGCTCCGTCGGTTGCGCAATGCTCCGTCGGTTGCAACGGGATCTGCGTTCACGAACTCGCAACTGTTCAAGATCGGCACCAGGGAGGATTCCAGTTGCGGTCACTGTCATCAGCCGGAAACTATCGAACATATCCTGACAGAATGCCGCGTATACCATACTATGCGGGAAACTCACCTCTTCCGCTCCAGGCGTACTGACGGATGTCCTCTTCCTCGAAGGTTCTTATGCAGAACGACTTACAAAAACTCGCAACGTTGTGCGTTTTCTTCAAGAAACGGGCCTCGCGGAAAGACCACTCTAGTGCACCTCACATTTACAGTGCACCTCCGTCCCATCAGTATCGTTCATCTTGCCTATGCCTAATTGTTGAAATCGTCAACGCCTCTTCTACCCCATTTTTCTTTTTGCTACAGTAGTGACGATGCCCACGTGAGTGCGGCCAACAACGGCAAGCTACTTCGACTCGACCCCCCCCCCCCCCGCCCCCTATTTTAAAATTGTGGGCCGCCTTCACAGGAAACAGGGTACCGACATTTCCCTTGAAGCGCTTCTGATTTGAATAGAGATAGAGGGGCGTACGCCTTTTTGTAGCAATTACCACGTATTCAAATTGCTACAAAAAGGCGTACGCCCCCCCCCCCCCGCTCTTCGAATCGCAAACTCCATTGGTAACGGTACAAGCGATAACCCTATCATTCGTGGCAACGGCTGGCGGACAACGTGCTATGGGGTGAAGTTCTGTTGTGAGAGTGTAGTTCACAAAATGCAGCCCGATCGAAGACAGCTCTTGTTCTCCCCTCACTTAACATGGCGGCCGCCAGCAGGTGACTGCGCATGCGCAAACGCGCACTCGGAAACCGTCCATTACGCCCTTGAAGCGGTTGTTGTTGATGCGTCCTGCACAACAAGCATGTCTCGCTATCGCCTGTACATTTTAAGTGGCAGAATTCGAACGAAGTCAAGGCGATAAGTGCTGGGAAGCGCAGATTGCGTAGATAGGGGCGACTGGACGTTCGCGTGCTCTGGCTGCGTCGTTCTGCCGCTGTGCCTAACTGGAACCGTCCGAAGATGCACCGCTAACAGACTGTTTCTGCACTTCGCAAACCGGTATTCTGTTCGGTGCATTCGGTTCTGTGCGTTCCCTATCTCATCTGGGCCCCGATCTTCAACTTCGACATCCGAGATCATTTGAAGATTCTTCATATCATTCGAGATGATTGTTGGCTAGGAGCGTGCTACGCGGTGAAGTTCATTTCTAAGAGTCTAGCTGTTATCCATAACTTATTCTTTGTACACATGACTGTCTACCAGAGTAACATTTGCTTTCCTAACGTTGGGATGACTGTGGCCTTGGGGCAATTCGTCCACAGTTGAGCTCTACATTCGTGCATCCTTTGTCTTTCTTCTACTGAATGGGCGCACAAAGAAGCTCGGCTCGAGGTAAATATGACGCGCTCGCAGCGAACGTTTGTTGATTCAACCATTTCCGGGAAAGAGGCGGGTACGTTTGTGTGCGACGGTCCTGTTGACTTGGACATTCCCATTGGCCTTTATGTACTCCATACACCAGAGGAAGATCCTACTGGCAACAGGGGAGGTAACCGGGCATCCGCAGAGCGACTTTATCGGACGAGATGTCGGCCGAGGAAAGTGCGCATGCGCCAAGAAGTTATCGCGGAAGAAATGCCCAGAAACGATGGTACGTGTGTAAGAAAAACGCGCACGAGGGCGCTCAAAGCACAGGGGTGGCATCCAATGTATTGCATTTTGAAGATCGGGAGATGAAGATCTCAACACGTAACAATGAGAATATTTGTGGCAACTGCAACAGAAACTGATACAGTGCTGGAAGTTCCGCCTTGATACGCATTCAGTCATATTATTATGAATGATTATCACTATTATTATGACGGCTTTATAAACATGTACCAGCCAGGAACTCCAAACACTTCCATGGAACTTTAATTTGCACCGAACTCGTATTTTACTTTCTTCCACGTTGCGAAGCTGCACCAACACCACCTTGATACACAAGGCCTGCTTATTGCCTCCTCTCCCTCGTTCACGGCGTCGATATATAAAGTCAGAATTCGTCTGCTACCACGATTTGCCGTTCTGCGAAACTCGCTAATGATTGCAGCTAACTTCGAAAATTTAACCTGTAGACAAAGTACAACACGCTTTCCAGGAAACCAGTCTTGAAACAATATGGGACCATGTTGTGTTTTATTGCTTTATTTTGTTTTCTCATTTAGTACAGGCGACGTTTACTAGTCGCAGACGACAGTTGCTGCCCATGAAGCTGACGGTAACTCGTCTGCACGGTTCGCCCGCTGAAAGCACGTTCCAGATTGGCTAGAGTCGTTGAAAACGCTATCCTAATTGGCTGACTTTTAGTTGTTACGGCACGTCGACGAGTAAGCAGGTTTTCCGTATCCAGGTGGTGTTGGCTGTACCCGCGTAAGATGATCTCGACTTTTTCCAGGAACCTGGAAGTTTCTGGCGATGGGAGTAGTAACATAGGAACACTATTCGTAACTATTAAAAACACCCTTTAAAACGAATGTCGGCCACGAATACCAAACAGTCAATTAATCGTCGTCGAAATTTTGAATGTTCTCAGGGTCTTCGTGCCCTGTACCCCGGACGTAGTGAGGGTAACCTGCGAAACAGGGATTTCAACATTTCAGAATGGATCTCGAGATAATTTTGTTTGTCAGATTTCACTTTGTTGTCATCTCGTTGAGATCCCAAGGGACGGAGCAGCCAATCTCTGATAGGTGACAAAAGTTGTCGCAATTCAATCTCGGTTTCGTTTTCATGTGTGTAACATTTCAAAAGATAGAAACGTTGAAGCTACTGTATTTATTATGATACAAGATTTCATGCCTATTTCAATAATAACCGATTTCAATAAGCTCAACTGAATATCCATACAACCCGGCCCAACGTTGCTCCACATGATGATCACTTTGAACATATCACCGCAACCGAGAAGATTTTGGAAAGTGGGCTCACAACAGTGGCCTTGAAAGCAGCGTATTGAAGAACCGACGACGTCGACGGAGGTTACGCAATGTGCTCTGGAAAGCGTGCTCTACCACATGCCAAAGCTTAGTGAGGAGGAGCCGACTTTACAAAAAAGTGGGTCATCGACTGCGTTGTGCTTTCCGTGCGAGTCACTGAATAGCTTAAGAGTATTGCAACTGGTGTACACCTGCAAGTTCTACGCCAGGGGGCGCCGTGTGGGAAAGCCATATTGGCTCCGTTAAGTTCGTCTGCTATGTTAATGAGGGATCCCGTCTGTAGACGTTCGTTCTTTCTTCTTTATTCGACCACGCTTTTGCGTCTTCCTTGACGACAATGAATCAAGGCCCTCTAAACGAAATCGCACGTGCTGTTACGGTCAACGCGCTGCAATTCACGATGTGAAACAAGTTTGCCGCAGCATACACTCATAGAAATTAACTTCACCGCATAGCACGCTCCTAGCCAACCATCATCTCGAATGATATCGTTATCTGCCCTGATTTGTTGAAAACGGGAGGCGTACGTCTTATTATGTACCGCTTATGCAGTACATAATTGGTACAAAAATAGCGTACGCCTCTTGTTTTCAACAAATCAGGGGCGAGAACGATGTCACTAGGGATGATTGTTGGCTAGGAGCGTGTCATGCGGTGAGGTTCATTTTTGAGAGTGTGGGGTTCCACTGGCGTGTCAACAAAATGCAGTCGAGTTGCAGATTTTATCCAATGGGAGAGCGGCGCTTTCAATGTTGCCAGACGGCTGTCGGCATAGTGCCGGGGAAAAGGAATGCAATACTTTGAGCAAAGCTGTTCAATGACCCTAGATGAGGCCGTGGATGGAGCTCTCTTTTTAGAGTTACTCTTTAGAGCCCCTTTAGAGTGAGAGCACATTTGTTAGCGCGATCTGCCTTGGTGGACAGTGTTTTGGAATACGGTCGAACGGTCGCGGGGCAGTATTGCAGGTACCAAAATGAAAGTAGGGGAGTCCAGTTGCCGTGGAACACACAAATACGATCGTTGACCGCAAGGGGGACTACAGCAGAACAGTCTGTTTTTTTTTTTTTTTTCAAACTCATCCCTTCGAAACGATTGTTGTTGCAGCTGTCACATGCACCATGCTGTGGAAACAGTAACGGAGCTAGAAAAACTATTCCGGAAGGGGTTCCCCTACAGCCTTAAATGCAGGAGGAGGACTTCACCCTGATTCCCTTCTCTGAAATGCACTATCAAAGGTACAATTTCGAAAGGTTCGAGTCCCCCCTCCCGGCCACACACACACTGAATGGAAACGTTCAAAGTCAAGACGATAAGCGCCGAAAAGCCCAAGTTATCGTCGTATTATGTGTACAAGCTGTGTGTCTCTGCCTCATCGGCAGTTCAGTATCCGTAGCAAGGGCACATTAGATGAATAAATAAATAAATAAAAACAAATACTCACGCTAAACTGGCGGCCCTTATCATCAAGCTCGACTTAGTCCATTGTCCATTACCCCAATTCAGACCAACAGCAACCGTTTGCAAGATGCACAATTAAAAATTTTACAGAATGACCAACTTTACTGTATTCTTACATCACAAACCCGTATGCCTCTCGACCTCGCTCCACTAATCTCCACACTACCCACTTCCCACGCCTATCTGGCTGTTCCACGGCACCAGCACACGCTGACCACGGCCCTTCCAAGTCTTTTGCCTCCGCCGTCAAGCAAGTGCCACATGTCGCGCGCATCGCGGCCCAGGCAAGTGGACAGCGCACACCTGACCCTAAAATTCAGGAGCCCTGTCTGTTGGAGGGACAAAGCACTACATCTAGCACTGTAGTCTTCGCCGCCTTACGTGCCATTGTCCAGCAGCTTCCAACGGCAGCAGACATACCTGCAGTTCAAGCTATACTTGCACTGGAACCTGTCCTCCGTACTGGCTCCTTCCTTACGCCCGACGATGAATAATGGTCGGCCTCGCGCCTCAATGGTTCATTATCAATCAACCACGATCTTCCAGTGGAATTCACGCAGCCTGCAATCGAAGTTGTCTGACTTCCGTCAGTTTTGTGTAGCGCCACAAATTCCCTGTGTTGTGTATCTCGGAAAGCGGCATTAAGGATGACTTTCGTCTCTCGAATTACTACATGGCCTTTGTCTCGGAGCCCCGTGGACAGACCAGCCGTGCTGCGCTCTTTATCCGTGCCGACCTCCCGGTGATCCAGCGCGACCTGCGAACAGTTGGGATCGGTGACTACGTCTGCTGCTCGGTTCGTGTGGGCTCACTTGACGTCACCATAGCCTCACTATATATCCCACCATCGGTCAGATACAACGTGGATTAGCTGGGCTTCATTGTAGCTGGCCTCCCCTCGCCTTTCGTGCTCTGCGGGGACTTTAATGCCCACAATGAAGTCTGGGGAAGCATGCGTACTGACTTCGCTTACACTTTCGGCTTGCCATTTAGCTATTCGCCGCCGGTGTGCAGCCCGTGCCCAAGCATTTAGATCTCAGGCCGCCGCCTACAACAGTTACGTGCAGTCCATCGACCCCTCGGTTACCTTTTTCATTGCGTGTCGCTGAGGGGCGCCGGAACAGGGGGAGCAGGGGGAGCGACGGCTCCCCCACATTTACGAATGGGGGAGCACGGCTCCCCCAGTGTCAGCCCAGCGTCGTATTCTTCTACGGTGTAACGGAAAGGCCCGTGCATGTGTTCTTTCGGCAGCCATAAATTTAGAGAGCAATAAACAGAGAGCCTACCACTGTCACTGTGCGGAGACCGTTTGAGAAGAGCTACATACCAAAGGTGTCAGGTTCACAGGGTTCTGGAGTTGACCATGGCAAGGTTTGTGGTACGAAGTGCACTGTCGAGGTTTCGAAGTGCAATAAATCAGTCCGAAAGTCTGTACCGGTAGGCGCGAGCATTACCAGACTCATCCACGGTGAGTGGGTTTTTTTTTTTGGGGGGGGGGGGGGGGGGAGGCGCAAACGGGAATCGCGAAAGACACGCAAGACACAAGACATCTGGGGGAAATAAGGATACAAAGATACCGCCCGGTTGAAGGTTGTTACAGGGGCGGTTTGCCAGGTGCAGCCACAGATTTCAGTCGGTTGTGGCCAGGGTGCCCACTTCGAGCTGGCGTGTGAGACCTGTAGTACGACAGTAAGTGCGATTGACTGAGACGAAACGTCGCACCGGTGTTGTGTTCACGTGTCGGATTCCAACGGCAACGTCGCGGGAGCGCCATCAAGTTGTCGCCTGCAGCAGCGTTACATGATTATCAAACTCCATAGACATCGGAGAAGGCCACACCTCTGGTAAGAGATATGTATCGCAGCTTGTTTGTTGTCTTCATATTATGTATATGTTCACTTGTCACAGTAAAATATTCTAGCGGTTAAGCGGATTGCTGGCTCCTCCCTTTCCACCGTACTGATGTCCAAAACTACCCGCTGTTGTCATTTACCCGGCTTTTCCTATTGAGTCGCTTTGGACTGATAACGGCAGCGTGACACCCAGTCAAAGAGCTGGGTGTCAAAGGGACACATTCTTGCTGAGCTCCAGACCGCCCCAGGAAATGGTGGTTTCTTCGCAGAAGGCTTGCGGATCGGACGATATTCGCTTCCAGTCGCGGCACGCGTACATGCCGTAAAAAAAAAGCCGGACGCACTGAACGCATACCAACTAGCCCACCACCAAGCGTTATTTCATTACAATACTTCTGCAATGCTATTTTAGGTCTACTGTACAAATATGCAGATGTCGTTTGCCTGGAGCACGTTTACAGTTTGTGTAGCAACCCTGTACAACGCCAGCATGAGCCCTCAAGGAAAATAAGTGATGATGATGATGATGATGATGTTTATGGTAGCACTTTTTTTCGCTCCCCCACTGGAAAAATAGTTCCGACGCCACTGGCTGCAGTCGTCAGGAGGAATCACTGCTGTACCGCCTCCGTTTCAACGTTGCCCGCACCCCATTGCTTCTTTACAAAATGGGCCAATCCAGCTCCCCCTTGTGTTCCAGCTGTGGCGAGGTGGCCGACATTCCTCATTGTCTTCTGCACTGCCAGCAGCACATTCCCCAACGGTAAGCCCTCCATCGCCGTCTAATACAGCTGGGCTGCAACACATTGTCCATGGCCACCCTCGTTGGTCCCGTCCCTCGGCCTACTCAGTGGGCCGTCACCACAGCCCTGCTCCGCTTGTTGAAAGACTCGGGCCTTGCGTCTGCCCTCTGACTGGGCATTCTTGAGACTTTCTTTCGTGCCTGTACTGCACTGCACTGCGTGCCTGTTTTTCTTTCATTTTCTCCTTTCCTTTCTTTTTGTTTTGTTTATTTTCAGTTTCCTTCTTTTTCTTTCTTTCTGTTCATTTTTCAGTTTCTTTCTCGGAATAGCAAGCTGGCAATAGCCTGGCTGACATTCCCTCTTTTTCCTTTTTTTTCCACTCTATTAAACATATCCCTCCCCCACCGTATGCTTTAGGGATACGTCGTCGAAATATAGTAGAAAGAGTACCAGAAAGTGCAAGAGTAATCTGTATTGTTCCACCACATACATTTACGAGTGCGTCTGAGTGGCCCTAACGTACACCATGAAAGCGGTGTGCAGGCGCGGTGATAGAAAGAAAGAAAGAAAATATCTTACCTAAGGAATGATCCTTTCTTGAATGCTACTCTTCAACAGAACACTCCGGTTTCCCAAACTTTGCTTTTCGCTGCTGTGATCTTGCCCATTCGAACCGCGTGCAGCTGCGTTTTATGATCAGCTGCATTACGTCCGCCTGCGCAACGAATGAGATTTTCAGCTCCAGTTACGGCCGCAAATCCCAAGCACGATGTCCTTACCCTGAAGTTGTCGCTCATGAAGCAGTAGATGACTGGATTGACGAAGCTGTTGGCTGTTGATAACCAGTGGCAGCTGAAGAAGGTAGCTATGTACACGTACTCGCCGGCTTCGGAACTTGGCGCGATTGCATCACGATCGAAGTAGAGGAAAACATTGAGGAGCTGAATGGGCAGCCAGCAGAGCGCAAACATGACAACCACCGTTACAAGCATCTTTATCACCTGGAACAGTAACAGAAGTAGAGTAAGAGCAGCCAAGGTCGTGCTGAAGACTGGGAGGTTGTGGGTTCGAATCCTACCACCCGAGGTGCTGTCTGATGTTTTCCCTGGGTTTTCCGAAGACTTTCCAAACAAATGTCGGCACAGTTTCGCCTGAAGTCGGCCCAGGACGCACACTAACCCCCACTGTCCCCCACTCCTTCCTGCTGACCTCACTCCACCTGTCCACACCTGTACGCCACTTATAGCCACAGTCGCTGCGCGGCGGTAACACGGAATAAAAAAAAAGAATAATGACAGTTGAAGAAAAGGCACTAGCAGTGGGATTCGAACCCACACTCTCTGATTGCCGGTAAGGGATGTTACCGATGTCACCATGCTAACTACCCCCCCCTTCAAGCCACGCTAGGAAACACAGGGGACACGAGCTCATCCTCAACACATTCAGTCTCACATTCACACAGACGAACACACTATTGGCGGGCGGCGCCTTGCTCGTGCAACGTTGAAGTGGATGAGGCAATTAAACACACGTTGAGCATCACGTTACGTTGACGAGAAGGTAGTTGACATGGTGTAATTGTAAATAATGACGTAGCAAGTGTCACAAAAAGGCGTACGCCTACCGCTTTCAACAAATCGGGGGAGAAGAACGATCTCATTCGATATGATTGTTGGCTAGGAGCTTGCTGTGCGGTGAAGCTCTGTTTTTAGAGTGCAGACACTCTTGTTTTCTGTGTTCCCACAGGATGGTACCGTTAACGGTACATTTACACGGTACACGGTACAATCATTACCGTTACCGGTAATGATTTGTGAGAAGCGCGGGGCGTACGCCTTTTCTTGTGACAATTAACGTAACTGCATAAATGTCACGAAAATGCGTACGCCGTCCCGCTTTGAACAAATCAGGGGAGAGGAGAGGACGATGCATTCGGGACGATGGCTGGCTAAGAGCTTGTTATGTGGAGAAGAGAGAGAGAAAAGAAAGCTGTCTAGCAGCTTGAATGCGTGTAAATGAATGTATTGTGCGTGAAGGAGGGAGAAGAAATGGTGACGAAAAAGAGCAACAATAGTATTCCCAAGAAATGATCGACAAACTTCCTTGACTCCGGTGAGGTACGTGTACAGGTACGAAAGGGGTTTTCCGATAAATCCTGTCTCAGAAGCGAGAGTGCGAAGGAAGGTGTAGCGGAAGTACGTCGGAAGAGAAGGAAGGGCAACGCTCTACCCTTGCAAACCTGTCAAATCGACCGGGTGAAACATGCACTCTGTTTTAAGAGTGCATGTCGGCAGGCATACGGATCGGCAATAATAACGGCAACAACTTTATTTTCGCTACAGCTGCAACTTTGGCTACAGAAAGCTACACAACGAACCAGCAGTAGAAACTGAAACACCCAATCCAGAAGCAACTATAATCCAGGAGGGACCCTTACCGCCGAGAGAGCATTCCAGCTCCCAGCTCCATGAGCCCAGTTTCTCTTACTCTCTTACCGCCGTGTTCCCGCTGCACATGCTGGTGTTTACTATTTACTTTGAGCAAAATCTTTTGGGCCGAACACCCATAAGCTCACTTTTGTGCTGGCTCGAAACTAGACCAAAGTATGTGTGTTTACAGCCCTGCGACAACGCCAGAAAAAAAAGAAAGGGAGCTGCCAGCGTAGGCTTTCGGTAGTTTTTAATGGGATTTCTTTGTTAGCGCTGGTATGAGTGGCACTCCGTCAGCAGAAAGAGGACATTTCAGCTCAACGCCCCCACAGTATCGACGTTTGGCGCTATTGACGTAGGACGCTTTTGTCTACACTCTTAAAAATGAACTTCACCGCATAGCACGCTCCTATAGCCAACGATAATCTCGAATGGTATCGTTATCTGCTCTGATTTGTTGAAAACGGGAGGCGTACGCCTTTTTCGTGACACCTCTGCTGTTCATAATTGTCACAAAAAAGGCGTACGCCTCTATTTTAAGCAAATCAGGGTAGATAACTATATCATTCGAAATGATGGTTGGCTAGGAGCGTGCTATGCGGTGAAGTTCATTTTCTGCTATCGTAAGAAGGTCACAAACGTCCCTCGGCCGCCTGGCCAGCGAATATACGCTACTAGCGCCCTGGCCCACAGTGAGCGATCGCCTCAACTTCCTGCTGTGTTACCTTCGGTGCCATGGCGGGAGTTCGTACAGGATATGACGCTCTACACGCTTATGACGCTCTGTGACGCTTATGCTGTTCATAATTGTCACAAAAAAGGCGTACGCCTCCCGCTTTGAACAAATTAGGGCAGATAACGGTATCATTAGAGATTATGGTTGGCTAGGAGTGTGCTTTGCGGTGAAGTTCATTTCTAAGAGTGTACGCTCGGGGCATTCATAAAAAGACGGAATGTAGCCCCCTCGTCGTTAGAGTGGCGGCTGAGACGTCTACCATTCCCATACTCTAGTATTCACTGATGGCTCCATTGACGACCGTACCAAAAGTGCTACTTGTGCCTTCCACATCCCATCAGTGAACGTGGCCTGGCAGGAAAGATCATTGCGTTACCCGATATCCTCCACGAGTGATGAACTCCTGGCTCTCCTGCACGCAGCTGCTGCGGTCCAGGTGCGAGAGTTCGCCAGGGCAGTCCTACTCACAGACTGGAGAAGCCCTCTATGGGGCGCGATGAACCCCATGTGTGACAACATTCTAGCGCGAAGCATCAGAAGATCGTGCGCTCAGCATAAACAAAGCGGAGGCGATATCGTCTTCCAATGGATCCCGTCCCACGTCGGTGTCGGCGGCAACGAAAGGGCAGACAAGCTGGCGTCCTCGGCTCACCTATAGGCTGCAGCAATATTTTGCCAACTGCAGATGACACCGACAGGCAAATGGCCGTTCAGCAGCTTGTTGAACTGCGCCACCCTAGGATACGGGACATAATGCACCATCATCACCCCCTTCTTCCCATGAAAAAACTTCCTCGAAGCATAGAGACCATGCTCCATAGGCTCCGCACTGGGTCTGCGTTCACCAACTCTCAACTATTCAAGATCGGCTCTAGGGGTGACGCCTGTGGCCACTGCCAACAACCTGAAACAATGGAGCACATCCTGCGAGACTGCCGAGCGTACCATTCTGCACGCGAAGCCCATCTCCCTCACTCCACCTCGGGCACGCTAGCGGACATCCTCTGCCCCGGTGGTTCTTCTGCCGAACGTTCCGCTAAAGCAAGAAGCTCTAAAGCTACTAAAGCCACTAGCCAAAGCTCTAAAGCCACTAAAGCAAGTAAGCTCTTTCTGCAGAAGGCAGGTCTTGCTCAACGACCCATCTAGTACTTTGCCCTCCCCGACTAACACATGCACCCTCTACGCACCTCCACCCTTCATCCTCTATCGTCCACCCGTCCGTCCTTCTTTCTTCCGTCTTCTTCTTGTTCTTTTTTTTCTTTTTTTTGCTATAGGTATAGTCGTGAAGACGCCCACTACTGTGTGGCCAACAACGGCGAGCCGATCCTGCCATTACCCCCCCCCCCCCCCATTTTTCTAAGAATGTACGTTTTCCTTGTCTATAGCAAATTTGGAAAAGTGAAAACACATTTCTCAGAAGAGGCCAGTGTAAAGGTGCTTGTCGTCAACTGGTAGTTGTCTCTATGCTGTCGCCAGAAGTTGCAACGAGGCAGCCTTGCTTCCTTCACCTTTTAAGTTACAGGGTGCTTGATCCAGAGTCTTAAATTCGATCTCTTCTTATACCATTGGAATTCCGAATCGGATGTAAAATTGTATATTCGAACAACAACAACAACAACAACTAAATCATGACTATGGCCTGGGGTGATTCACCGCTTGAGAGCAGTACACTACCCCATTACACGAGAAGCATGAGATGTGAAATATGAAAATGAAGTTATGTGCAAGTACAACTCTTGAACTCCCATCCTCTGGTTGCGCAACGCTACGTCACACAAAAGGAAGAAGCACATGAAAGAAGCGCCAATGTATATTCTAACCTCGCATCGAATTGATTTTTCTTCCAAACGGAATATATTCGAATGACTCCGAGGATGCGCTCGTAAGCCCCAGTACGCCAGGAAAGAGGTTATATATATATATAATGCGAGTGCTGCTTTATACCGAGATGAACATATACAGAACAGGACAGGTATACGTGCTGTATGCTTTCTCCGGGCTCATAAATATTCGCTCCGGTTTTAAAATTACCGTTCGCACAGCCATACGTAAAAGTGAGCACGAAACACCGAACCGTGGCGTTGACCACAAAACAGTCACCAATTACAAGCTCCACTTGTTTCTCATTGCACGACCAGGCTAACTGCCTCCTGACCGCACCCTTTCTTTCCAAACACCCCAATTCTGCGTAATGTAACATCGATGACTTTCCAAGAATGATGTTTTTTAATTAACATAATGTACAGGACGAGAACACACGCGATACTGCCTGCGTATTCCGCACACGCATGCTCTTAACGGATCGATACTTGGGACTGTCACAATGCACTTCAGAGTAAAGAAATTTAGCGTTCCATTGGATCGGTAACGAATGAGAACCGCCATAAAGGTACAGGTGAAAAGACATACACAGCATTAAAAAAAAAAGCGGAAAAAAAGAAGGGAAATAAAGAAAATAGAAGTGCGGAAATTAGTCTTTCTTCACTAACTCTGCGATGTAATGTGGGAACGACGAAATGAGTCTCTTTCGTCGCCGGCATCTCGCTTTGAAAAGGGAAGGCGACGCACAGGACATTATAATTTCATTCGCTATTTTTGTGCCAGTACATTTCCGCGTAATTCTATTTGAACGACTTAAATGCGGCTTCAGGAAAGAAATTAAACTTTGCCTCATCATTCAAAACACACTCCAAAAACAGAACTTCACCGCATAGGGCGCTGTGCGCCAACCATTACCATGAATAATGAGGGGTAGATGTATATTAAGATGGAAAAAAAAAGAAAGGAAAGGTTAGCCAGGCAGAGAGCCGGCTTGCTATTCCAAAAAGAAAAAAGGGAAACGAAAAAAGCAGAAAACAAAAAGAAAGGAAAGAAAAATAGAAGGAAAGAGACGCTAGAACGTCACATGCATGAATGATAGGGTTATCGCTTGTGATTCGAGGAGAGAGGGGCGTGCGTCTTTTTGTGGAAATTTGGATATATGATAATTTCCACAAAAAGGCGTACGCCCCCTCTGTCCTCGAATCAGAAGTGACAACCCTACCATCCCTGGCAAAAGTCGGCGCACTGCGTGCTATGCAGTGAAGTTCTGCTTTTGGAGACGTTCCGCTAAAGCAAGACACCTTATTCTCTTTCTGCAGAAGGAGGGTCTTGCTCAACGACCCCTGTAACACTTTGCTCTCCCCGACGAACTCACGCACCCTCTACGCATTTCCACCCTTCATCCTCAGTCCTCCCGTCATCTTTCTTTTATTTTTTTGCTATAGTCGTGACGACGCCCACTTTTGTGTGGCCAACAACGGCGAGCCATTCCTGCCATTACACCCTCCCCCTTTTTTTTCTGCTTTTGGAGTGCACGCTCAAAAATAAAAAAAGGGAGTAATTTTAGTCCTTTTGGGGGCCAGATATTCTACCACAACCATTAATGACTTTCGGGACGAAACGCATGAAAGTTTACGCGAAGTTACTTCTTACAGTTCTGGGGAGTAAATTTCGGGTTTAGGGACTAAAATAGGGATAAATTGCTATCTAGGGAGATATAAGCCGCAATTGCTCCCCAATATATTCCCTTCGAGGTAGAGTTTACGTCTTTCCCATCGCTTGTGTCGTTCCGGCGTTACGAATAAATTAATTACATTATTATAATTCCCCAATTATCAACTACTGAATGAATTATTAAATAACCAGTTAATAAAATAAATAAATTATTTGTCACCAAAGTAAATTAAACGCCCAAAACCTCGAGGACTTCTCCAACGGAGAGAGAGCTAATCTTAACTTCTTTTTCTTCGCTGGCGTTTCAATGCTTCCTTTCCTGTTTCGTATTATGCAGCCGAAACGATTTAACGATTTAAGTTTACGTCCCCGCCCTATAGCAACGACAGAGCCGAACATGCGGGCACGTCCCTGTCGCGTAGCACGCATTAGTTGCCCTCGTATTATCCATTCGAAGCCATTCAGGACGGAACACTCCACTTGGTTTAATAGAAGCCCGACTTGGCAATCTCTGTAGCTTCTTGACCGCGGTGCAGTCTGCTGAGAAATTACTCGATTAGGGTCTCCTTTGCATCACCGAACTTCGCTCAACGTCGCCCAGTAAACGCTCGCCTTTCTTTTTAAACGTAAACCCTATGGGAGGTTATTACGAGCTGGATACAGCGAAGGAAAGCTCCGAGTCGTAAAAGCGCGACGACCATGTTTCACAATGATCTTTGGCTATATTGGACGGTCCTCTTACTCTGTGTCAATAACCCGAAGGAGGAGTTGTCTGTTGGTTGTAAGGATGAAACACAAGGACTTGAGTTTGATTGTCCATTCCGTTCCTCCCGGCGCTGTCGTCTGCGATGCAATCGTAACTCCAACATATGAGGTAAACGTCCCCGTCAAGAGCAGGGCTAGGGACGTGAACTGATGTGGTACAGGGCAGAACAGAAGCATAGGAGGGCCTGATAACAGAACACTGTAATGTCTGAAAAATGAGTTTTAGAAAAAGCTTTTTAACAAACAACAACTTTTCGATCTCAGTTGTCTCGCGACGAAAACACCCAATTATTAATTATTAATTAAACAACAACTTTATTGCGTGATGATGTGTGTGTTTTTTTTTTTGGAGTTGTATGCAACGTGGATCAATGAGATCTGCAGAAATGAAAAATAAAAGAAAGAAGTAAAATCAGTGGTGGATATTAAGCCGGATAATGCTTTATTATTAGACGGACTCCCCGTTGGCGTTATCACAAGAATATTGGCAATATTGGCGCAAACTGGGCTCGCCAATATGGGCAGCCCATATTCGTCCAATATGGAGCCTGGCTGCACTCCCCATATTGGTCCAATATGGAGCCTGGCTGCACTCCCCATATTGGTCCAATATTGGCAGCCCATATGGGTCCAATATTGGACCAATATTGGCGTGCTGCTTGAGATCCTATACCCCAGTTCATATGGAGCGATATGATTTGATGCACATGGTACACATTCGCGAATGTGGGAGGGCATGTTCATATAGAACCAGCATATAAGACCCGATGCTACACATTAAAAATGTGTGTGTTTGGGGGGGGGGGGGGGAGCGTAATGTCAAAATAGGCTTGCCGTTGCTGGCCCCACGCGAGCGAGCAACAACAACGGCAAGCGAATGAAACTTCACTGCAGCGCACTCTAACAACAACATACCTATATCTAAAGTGGTACAAAGAGGCGTGCACTTCATATTTTCAGCAAGTCATTACCAAGAGCGATATGATTTTGAGTGACTACTTGTTCTGAGCGTTCTGTTTTTAAATTACATTATTATAATTATTGCAACGATATGAACGGTATGATTTTGAGTAACAGAGCGAGTGTTTGGGCTGGTTGGTACATGTTTCAATTCAAAACAATAAAAAACTCAAAAGTGCCGGTCCTACGCAGCACTGGGGGTTCTTAATCGTTTTTAATTGATTTTGAGTGACTGTTTGTTCTGAGAGTTCTGTTTTTACAGCGTACTGTAGCAAACTCAGTATCAAGGAAACCGGCTGTCAACTGCGGAAAACTGTATTTGGTATCGCCAGTTACAGAAAGGAGTGTGCTTGCTAAGGGATGTGATAGGTAGAAAGTGGAAGGTCGCGCTTGTGCGGTCAATAGACAATGACTTACTTTCGTCTTAGCCGTTAGCTGCTGTTGATCTCGTTGCGTGTCTGCGTTACCTGGTGACGTGTGGCGCCACATTTTCGAAGCGATGGACGAGTACGTGAAGATGAGGACCAGCATCGGAGTGAGAAACGTCACCGTGAAGATGCCCGCGGTATAGACCTGCGCGGTTTCGTGAGGTATCCCAACGAGGTATCACAGTTATTTGGACATTTTCTGTATAGCTTCACGAGAGACGAAAGACAACGGGCGATAACGCACCTTTCCCGACGTCTCTTCCCAGGTTTCGTTGCAGTCGTAATACGCTCTGCCAGCCCACGTGAACTCCGTGGCCTGTCCGTACACAAACTGGACGCTCGACAGCAGCGAGGCCACGATCCAGATAGCCAAAATTACGTGCGGGCAATGGTCCCGTGTCCAACGTATGCTCAGCGGGTGCATGATGGCATAATACCTACGTCAGACAAAGAGAAGAGAGAGAGAGAAACATAAAGTTACCGTACCGTATCGTATTGTATCGTACCGTATCGTACCGTACCGTACGTAATGTTGACGGCGTAGTATAACAGCTTGGTAAACCCAGCGCAAGAAGCTACAAATGTGACGGAAATTCACTTAATATTTTCAATTTCCTAGCAAAACTGGAGGTAAACTGCTCGGGGCGACGTCTGGTGGGAAATAATCCTGAACTCGTCGAGCAACAGTAATCTTTGTGCCCCATATTCCCGACTGACTTGCTGCGTTTGATGGCTACGTAGCCGACACGTAAGCCAAGCTTCTTTCGTTTTCCCAGATGCTGTCCGCGTACAATGCAGTTCTGCCGCGGTATGAGCAGTTGGGGACCACGTCGACACAGTGTTGCCCATAATTTTTCCATCTTGATTTTCTAAACAAAAAACACACACACACAAATATATGAGTGCAATTGGTACGAAAACCGTGACGTGCGAGTACTGAGGGCTCGGGCTATCGAATAGATATTTTTTTTTTATATAGCACCTCTACTGCTACGAGGTGCCTTTAAACTGCTGAAGAATTGCCGAAGCTACTACGCGCGAAACGCTCGAAAGAGAGAACATCACCGCATAAACACTCCCCACGCAAACCACTGCGGTTGCGCCGAATACAGCGCGCAAAACTCTGCTGCTTGAGGCGTGATGTTGCACACGCAATAAACAGAGAAGGCGTTGAAGGCGCAGAGGAGAAGTTGAAAGTCAGTAAGTCGAACCTCGTTAGTACGACACTCGTTAATACGACATCCCCGTTTTATGACCCATTTTCTCGGAAACACTTCCCTCCCAATAGCGCCCGCGAGTAACCCTTGTTCGTTAATATGGCATTTCGTATACAGTGAACCCTCGTTAATGTGACTACTACCGTTCCCGTGGGTTCTGATCATAAGGCGGATTGTCATTCTAACGGGAAACGCACCCTCCGCTGATCGTACAGACCGCTACGCAGAACAAAAGACAACGTAATCGTGATGGCTGATTTTCTGAAAAAGGTCCGTCTATTTGGAGCAATATTGTCATCAATAAGGTTATATAAACGGATATTCGCAGTATCAACTGCACACCGAAGTCAACAACATCATCAATCATTCCTTGGTTTAACACGTGTCTTGTCACCCTCTGCCCGTGGTAGCCTCCGGGGCTGCTCTAAGGGTCCCATGACACGGTCATAACAACGAGATGATGATACGTGTATTTCACCCTACTTGTGACAAAATCTTGGTCATTGTCGGATAAGCGAATTGTCGTATTAACGTGGTGGATTCACATAGCGGCGAAACGGTTCCCAAGAAAAACGGGCATAAAGGCAGCGTGTCAGATTAACGGGGGTCATACTAAGGAGGGTTCACTATATATGACAATGACGTGTAGTTTCAGCCAAATAGGGGCGAACACGTATACTTTACCGTCGATTCTATGACCGCTGGTCACTGAACCGGCCGTTCTCCTGACCTATAAGAACGGCCAAAATGCGGGACCGCTTTCGGGATGAGTAATGGTGGCCCTATCTCTTTGGTCACATGATCATAGTGAGCTGCTGCAGCCATACGGCATTCATCGACCATGTCTGAGAAGACGCGGAAACGAACAGAGATGACTACCGGAATGAAGAAGCAATATTATCAGATTTTTCACACACACACACACACAAAAAGAAAAGAATAATAAAGCGTTATATATTATTTTAAAAGAATTATTCATTATTCGTGTTCCAGCGTGCGTGATTTTCTACTTTTTGAAGCTTACGTAAAGGGCATGGTACGTAGGACTCGTAACACGTGGCGTTCGTTAATATGACAATTCGCTATATGACCAAAATCCGGGGGAACAGCCGTGGTCATAATAACGAGTTGCGACTGCGTATTTCAACCTGCACTCTTAAAAATGAACTTCACCACATAGCACGCTCCTAGCCAACCATCATCGGAAATGATATCTTTATCTGCTCCGATTTGTTCAAAACGGTAGGCGTACGCCTTTTTTGTGACACTTATGCTGTTCATAATTGTCACAGAAAAGGCGTACGCCTCCCGTTTTCAACAAATCAGAGCAGATAACGATGTCATTCGAGATGATGGTTGGCTAGGAGCGTGCTATGCGGTGAAGTTCATTTGTAAGAGTGTGGCTTCATCACTCTTTAAAACGGAACTTCACCGCATAACATGCATCAGACGTCATTCTCTCCTCTGATTTGTTGAACATGGGAGCCGTACGCCTTTTTGTGACACTTATGCAGTAACGTTAATTGTCACAGCAGGGCGTACGTCACGCGTTTCCCACAAATCGGGAGTGGCAATGGTTTGCCCTCATATACCACGAGTGTGAATTCGTAGAATTTCGCAGTGTGTGCTGTTGCTTGAATCGGTACATGTATCTTTTGGTTTTGTTGTACTGTTGAGTGCTCAAACCGGAGCACTGAAAATTCCAAATTCCCCCTGGCACCTTATGTACCTTATGTGACAGCGCCCAGCCTGCTGGCCGGCATATGCCCCATCTCATCATCGTCTCTTTATATATATGTCTGTGTGCGTTGTTGAAAAAGACCATAAATAAATAATCACCGCTTAATTACTTGATGCAGCACGTAACGTGCAACGCAACAACACAGACTCGCACAAGAAAACTAAATAAAAATGGCCGTTTTCACTATTTCCACACCGACGGCGAAAGATCCCCCCCCCCCCCCCCCCGACGGGAAACGCAGGTCATAAATAACGTGCTGCAATCGTGTCCGAACAACAACAATTGGAAGCTTATAATAGCGTCAGTAGTCGTACCCTTGCAACGAGCTCACGTACATCACGCAAACGATAAACAACTTTCTATGCAGGTCTGCTCGACTTCGCAAGCTTCCATATTATAAACATACGCGCAACAAAGGGTGCCACCATTATGGTCTTATCTTCCTTCCACTACGGGCTCATCCAAAACCCATCAACCACAAGAGGTTCTCGCTCTTGTGGCTCTTTTTCCGTCATTTCCTTTGCGCGTTCCGAGAATGGAGGCATGGCGGAGATAAATGGAAGTAGCAGGTTTCGTTTTCGAATTATGTGCTTTGTTTTTTACTATATTGCACAATCGAACGCGGCTGTCGCTAAATACTTTAAACGTCCGCAAAATTGAAAACTCAGAGGACGGAACCTGCCAAGCCACATGAAAACGATTTCCTGAAGAGTCCGTTATGGTAATCACTATACCGCACGAAGAGCGAATACAAGAACCGTTCCAGCATCAAGACGAAGAAAATGTGCCGTAGAGTGTACCCTAAGAGCAATTTAGATTAAAGTGGATCAGATGAAAGTATCGACGCAGTCCTTTTTGTGTAATGTTTGGGAATTTCCACTTTGTGTCCGCGGTCCCTCCAAGTCTCGATGACAAATGGCAGCTAGAAACGTGTCGCACTTTTTCTTCGTGACGACGTCAGCTTTCGTTGACGTCACTGTTGCCGACAGGACGAAATTGTTGGGTACTTGCGGCAGCAAGGGATGGCGAAAGCCTAACGACGATGATGAATTGTCGGAAGTCGAGACGGTTCGATTGAGCGACATTCTCGCCAACAGGGCAGCGGAAAAGTGCAAGAGCCGTCTACTGGCAGCGTTTAATTAGTCCATAATCCATGGTACACGATGGTACTTCATGGTACACAGTAGCTTTTCTCGTCCGCCTGACGTTTGAGTGCTTGCACTTTCTCGTGATAGAGAATTGCCGTCAGTTTGAAGGTTGGTGATGTTGATGTTGACGAAAAAATAAAAATAAAAAATAATAAAAATAAAAATAATAATAATAATAAAAAATAAAAATAATGGGGAGAGATTGAAGGTTGGTGAATTCAAGGGTCGTTGCAGAATTAGTGGATTAAGTGTACTGAGGCAGTACGTCATTAAAGGGTCGGTAGCATCCGTTACAGTCGATTTCGAGACTATAGTGTGTTCCTGGACGACCGACCAAGGTATCGAAACTCCCACGCGAAATAATGGCGTAGTTTGGCTGTTATTCGACGGAATACATGACAAGAGCAGACGCCGGATGTTGAGAGTATTCCGGAATTCCCTCTCTGGAAGAACGAGAAAACGTCACTCCCTAAGAACCAATGAGGGCGTGACCTTCAGAGAAAAGGAATGCCGCGGCGGTGCAGGCGTCTCTTAAGGCGCAGATATAGTTGGACGTAACTGTGCTACGCTACGCCGGGGGAAATCACACCCTCTACTGTCTAGCGGCTAGCGCGGCCGGCGGCATTCAACGCGCTAGGACGTCGCCCGCGCAGAATAGAATGTGGTCTATTTTTCGCCGAACGCGCTCGAGCAGTCAGACCAGCGCAGTCGCAGTCGCACTGGTGGAGTCCGCGCGACTTTGCGCATGCGCCACGGCCGCAGGCCACTGCTGACGCGCGTCTGACTATAAACGCATAGTTCCCGAGTGGCTTGGCGTGGCGTGTCTGACTTCAGCTGTCGTTGACTGCGACGCTAAAAACGTCGGACTATATCTGCGCCTTTAGAGTTACGGGGCGTCTAGTCCTCTCCCTGTTTGTAAAAAAATGACGTCATAGTGTTCGACAGCGCCACCAGTTTGGTAGAGTTGAACTACGCTCGAAGCTAGGGGGGGTGACGAACAAGGTCGCGCCCGAAAGCCACGGTCTTGAGGGGATTACCATGGTCCCTGAAAGGGACGCGAGCTTCGGTCCTACTTTTCGTTCCATAGGAGGCAGCGAACAAGTACCCATTCCTGGAACCCCAGGGCTCCCCTTCCGATTTCAGTCTGTATATCAATGTCATGGTGACGTTTCTCGGGTAGAGGTCTATTATATACTCAATGCAGGTGGAAAATTCCTGTGTCCGACGACTTCAGAAAATCCCAGAGAGCTTAGCGCCGCTTTGAACTGTGGGAACTTGCTGGTAACAAAGGAGGAGAAAGGTCTCCAAGATGTTTCGGTTCCATCTCTCTCGGGCGATTATCCACGAGGAGTGAAGGTCAGCGAAAACGAAACGTGAAGGGCAGTTCATTCCAGTAATCTCCCATGATACAACGCGTACGCAAGGAGAAATGGGATTTTCTGAAATCTTCTATTATACGCTTCGTCGTGGTAAACTTCAAACCGATCCAACCACCGCAACACAAAACGTCCAAATCCCCATGGGAAAACAATCGTCTCGATTGTTTTCCCATAGGGATTTGGATGTTTTTGGTTGTAGCTTTGGATTGGCGACGTTGAATCGGTTTGAAATTTACCACGATGAAACGTACCAATTAGAGTTCCACGCCGACGCCGGAATTTTCCACCTGCATCGAGTAACCGGTGAGTACGGCGCGCCGGCATGGGTAAACTTTTATAGGTAGCTACCCTGTATTCATTTATTTCCTATTCACGTAGACAAATTATTGAAACACCCTCCCCGTATTTACGTTTGACAATATAAAGCGAGTCTAAGCAGCAAAAGTCATTATAAGTTATATATGAGTAGCATCCTTTATATCAGAACGTGCCTTTTTATTTTGAAGTAAAAGTTCACGCTCACGGGAATGTGTTTAATGAAAAGAGAAAGAGAGGAAAAGGGGGGAATATGTTTATTAAGAAAAAAGAGAGGAAAGGTTAGTCAGGCACAGGCCGACTTACTATTCCTTAAAATAATTTTTAAAAACTGGGTTTGCGAAGGTGTACAGAAGAACCGTTTTTCTTTCTTGTACTTGAATGTGCTTACATATCACGTGGAACAGAGTGCGTACTTCATGCATAAAGCACATTAACATATAACAACAACAACAACAACAACACAGCCACAAACACAGTATCCCTACTATGGAAGGAACAAATAAGCAGAACCGAAAGAGCTTGTCAGGCAAAAGTCGTCACGCGCAGGAGGACGACATGTATAGCGTGATGTCCGCCAGTGCGTCATTAATAAATAAAGCAAGTTTGTGGCGAACGCAAATCCATGATGATGCGCACATCATGGGCACATATCACGCTATCACGTTCTCAGCTATGCGCAAAAAAAAAAAAAAAAAGGAAAGAAAAGAAAGAAAGAAGAGGCTCAATGTATGCGTCGTAAACACGGGGAAAAGGAGGAAAAGCAAAGTTATTGCGTGATGTTAGATCATGATTTGCGCCCTGGCCCCATTTTCATTTGGTTATTACGATTAATATTTTTTCAATGCCGTCAACTGGGCGGGTAAGACAGGGAGTCATAGCAGAGGTAAGCAAGCTATTGGACAACCGTTCTGGAGAAAGGAGAGCTGCTGTCTCATCCGCACAACACTGGGACGTACAGTCACTATATAGAGTGACTGTACGGGGACGCTGTGGAGTGTCCCTTTGAGGGAGGACTAGAGGTGCAGGGAAGGGCTCGAAAAATAAATAAAAAATAAGGGGAAATGGAAACCGGGATGGCAAGCCCTACAGGACACATATTCGCACAAAGACTACGAGTGCAGCTCGCAACCCTGGTACAGTCAACTAGAAGAGGCATAGTGTAGCGAACGGAGGGGACTCGGTACTCCACCTTGGGACGGCTGTCAGAGCAAGTGGCGAAAGTTGCGGCGGCGCTGCTGTCGCCAACTACAGTGCGCAGGGCATTGCTTTGCACAGCGTGTCGTCTGCGTCTTAGCAATTTTGCGAACGGAGATGTTTGTTCTCTTCTATTCTGTTGAGAAGACTGAATTATAATTGTAATTAACTGTAATTGCAATTATAATTGTATTCTTCGCTTCCTCCTCACTAACTCTAATGCGTCTCCATCGTCGTCGACTGCAGCGCCGCCGCTGTCTGTCGACGCCGCGATAGTCACGCGTAGAGCGCGGTCGTTCCACTCTACTCTTCTAGTTCACTGTAACCCTGCAGCGCAAGAAAGTTTGCAATCCCGCAGGTCAGAAAGGCTCCTCCCCTCGGTTGCCAGTCTGTGACGTCACGTCGTCCGCCCAATAGTCTTCTTTTATTTCTTTTTCTTTTCGTTTTTTGCGGTTGTATTTGAAGCCCCGCATCCCGCACCTTAACTCAGAGCAGTCAACGGATCGCCTTGCTTCCGCGTTGTTCCAGACGATTCTTGGCAGCCAATAAGAGTGTTCGGATGATATGACGTCGTAACACGCCAGCAGGAGCTGGCAGAGATCGCCGTCGCTGCTCGCACTCTCTAATAATTCTCTAATATTCTCAGGAAAATGCGCGTTCAAGGAAATGTTTTACGTGACAGTTCCTCAAGGTAGTATATTCGTATTACGCGGTAAAAAAGGAAAGAGGATATATGTTCGAGGAGAATTTCATGCTCCTTTTAAATCTAAGCGTTCTAGGGAATAGTAGTAATAGCTCTAAAACCCAATGCATGCCACAACAAATACGGAACAAACATTAGACTGTCCTCAGCGTGCTATATAGGTTTATCGAACACCATCTTCGAAGGGGCAAGATTCCAATTCAACCGCTCTGACAAAAGGTTCTGAAGCACAGGACGCACCCTCTCAATTTTTCAAAACAACTTTTGCTCAGAATGCTTTCAATAGCTTAGTACCGATGAGGAAAAAAGCATCACAGCGCTGCCCCATTCTGTTCTATCCCAGTGCATTCACTCACAGTACACTCCCAGTGCATTCCCAGGCGCGTTCACATGACGTCACGCGCAGCCTTTGAGTCACGTGACTTGGGGAAATGCGTCACAGGCGTCACACTGCGGGCCGAATCAACACCACCTAGATAGAGAAAGCCTGCTTACTCATCGCCGTGACGTACAACTAAGGGGGGGATATATTTATTAGACGAAAAGAAAAAAAAAACGGGGGAAAGGTCAGCCAAACGAGACATCGGCTTGCTATTCCAGCAACAACTAAGGGTAAGCCAATAGTGAGTTTTAGTATACCGTTGATAAGGTTATCGTGCCTATCGGAACCAATCGCAGTGGTGCGTGACTCAGAATCTTACCTACTGATTGGTTCCGGTTGATATGGTTCGACGTAAGCCACGTTATCAACGGTCTGCTAAAACTCTCTAATAAGGATCGGGTTTTCAACGGCCGATAGCCAATCGCGAACGTGCTTTCAGCGGTCGTAACCATGGAGACGAGCCACCGTCAGCCGCATGGGCAGCCACTGTCGTCTGCGAGTAATGAACGTCCTCGCGTACTAAATGGGAAAGCAAAATACGTAAAGCGCAAAACGCGGTTCCATATTTTTCTCAAGACTAATTTTCTGGAAATGCCTGTTGCACTTTTAAACTACAGGTTCAACTTTGCGACGTTAGCTGCAATCATTTGCGAGTCCTGCAACTCGCAGAATGGCGAATCGCTGTATCGCAGACGAATTCTGACTATATGTGTCCACGTAGCGAAGGAGGGAGAGGAGGCTTTAACCAGGCCTCCTGTATCTAGGCGGCGTTGGCCGAATGAGGCAACAGGGTGTGTTTTCACAATACCGCAACAACTACCGGCACGCCCTCCTACTGTGACTATGTTTTTCCCTAGTCACATGCCCAAACGTGACGTCACTGCACAAGCATCATTAAGCGGAAGAACAATCCTCCACCCTACCCGCTCGACAACTTTCGAGAATAGCTCTCAACTGTAGTGGATTTGAGAAATATTCAAAATTCAGTATGTAATAGTACCGCCGAGGAAAATCAAGCGCCCCTTTTTATGGTTGCACACGAAATACCGCTTATAGCGATCCGTGTGTTCCAGGGGCGATTTGAGTGTTCGTTGGATTGGATTGAGGTTTACTGGCGCATGAGCAACTAATTTGAGTGTTCGTGCCAGATGCGAACTTTCAAAGCCGCTTTGCCCTCATTATCGCGGTATAACGTAATGTAAACCGACCTCCGCTATTGGGGACTTTCTCGAGAGTAGAGTTCGCTAATTAGATTTAACCTTTCCCACCTCAGCATTCAAATGCGTTGACAGCGTTCTCTAGACCGTATTACTCTAGACCAAACGAGGCACGCTGTCGTGCTCTGACCGATTTCCTGTTTTACAGGTTTGGCGTGTAGAGTTCTGCTGCGCACAAAAAAAAACCTATCACGTGTCGTTATCTCAGTACATCGCAGTAGAAGTAAACGATTATAAAGCTACTTATAAAATTATAAAATTACTGAGTTTAAATACTAGCTTGCGTACGATAAAAACTTCTAAACTAGGTCGTGGCTTAATTATGTACATGTATTAGCGGTATTTCATGTGTACTAGCGTGTTCGCCAATACAGCGTCGTAACATCTCTATACGAGACTGGGCATAGCTGGATTCTGCCGATACGGATGCCATAACAAATCGAGAGAGCGCCACTAATAATTGTTGCTGTTCCACATCTTTTTTATGCACGATATTCTTTATGGATTTTTTTTCTCCCTTCTCAATATCCGAATACCGCACAGTTGCGCAATACGAGGATCAGGAACGAAGAAACGAAAATTCGTATGAAGCCTTCGCTTGCCCTGCTGTAATAAAAACGATGCACTGTAAAAACGCACGGACGTTATGTCAGCTCACAGAGTGTTTATATTAGACGCTATACAGATTTTTATGTAGCGGGCGCCGTTCACTTCCTCAACGACGGTCTTACGCCGCAGGCATATAGCAAATTTTCGCGGTGCGTTGTGCAGCGCTCGCGTGGAATATATGCGCAAGAAAACCACTGGCATGAAAACAAGTTTCTGTCCGCGCGTATTTTTGTAGCTATTCTTTTCCCTCCTTGTGTCTTGCGCTAGGGTCCGTCGCCGGCAACTTACGTTTGGAGCCAGCGGTTGACTAACAGTCAGCGCATGAATCCTTCATGACCAGGTAATATCGTTGTACTAGGCCTAAAAGTCACAGTTTGAATTGGACTCAGCTAAAGCGTCTAGGGGAGACTTCCCTTAGAAAGTCCAGGAATGAGAATAGCCGTGCATGTTCAGCCGTGTGCAACGCCGAAAAGTCATTTGTATAAGGACGGAATTCGTTACGAAAGCCAATATCCACTTCCTACTGCCATGACTCCTAGTTTCTTTCGTATGCCATGAAAGAAAAAGAAGGGGGGGGGGGAGGGGGGTAACGTTGAGGAATAGGGCAGCTGAACTGCGTAAAAAGACGCTTCCTTTCTCATGTCAGCGCGCGCTCTGGGCATAAGGGAACGAGTAAAATGAAACCCAGTCTGAATCGGAAACAGTCTGCCGAATCAATTTGAATATATGAAGGACGCACGTCAGATACCTCTTCATTTGAGTTTTATTAGGTTCTTTTTGAAGCAGTTGATTAAATTTTTTTTCTTGCCCTGAAGCATGGTTAACTACGTACATTCGCATAAACCAAGTAGGTCAAAAAAAAAAAGAAGAAAAGAACGAGAAATTTGAGAGGCCGAGTTGGCTACTGTATGTGCAGAAATGAATATGCCACAGAAATAGCAATGCGAGGGATAAACATTGCTTCAAAATTGTCCGCCGTCCCACCCCGGCACGTGCGATATGTCGCCACACAAACACGCTACAGAAAAGAGGCGCAAGCCCCTGGTAAACATTTCGCGAAGAAAGTTTCTGTCTGCGTATTGTCCCCCAACATTTTCCTATAAATTTCTCAAACCGCACGATGTTTTTCCAGTGCAGGTATATTACGACAGAAGCAAAGATAGAGTGGTCAACCCCTGCTCTTTAAGCCCTTTTGACAAAGGCAGTGCAGAAGTCAGTGCCCTGCCTTTACCACCATAACTCACCGGACGCGATATCCTCTTGCCTGGCCTCCCCAGGCGCTCGTAGAGCTGCCGCGTCCAAGCACAATTTATGTGCTCAGAGAAAGCTCCCGGAAAGCCACAACGATCACTTTTTGAGAGTTGACGTAAGAAGTATGCTTCGACCGCTTCTGCTAGACCACTGATAGCAGCGTCTGTCCAACCGAGACTAGAAATAGATAGGGAGGCGGAAGTTTCTGTCCGGTGCTTCTATATGCTCAACGCGTATGTGCTTACCGCGCAATCTGCCTGCCACATATGACGCTGCTGCAGATTCTGCGTCCTATAGGCCTGGGCTCTGCAGAAAACTGTAACCGATGTTGGTCTGGAAATGTCCGAAGGAAACTCAGAGAAAACGCTGAGACAGCTGGCCTGTCGCGGGAAGTGGTTATTTTAATCACTCAGGTAAGAAACCATCCAGAGAACCACAACTTGTAGCCACAGAAAGTCGGTGTTTGAAATCGGCTGTGGCGATTAGCTAAATACGGACTCTATACGTCTACGTAGCGATCGAGGCTCCTTGACTACATATGGACACACAGAGTCGCGGTGCCGTCTGCTTCAACCTATCGTAGCAGACGATTTCAAACGCAGGCTTGCTGTGGCTACAAGTGGCTACACATGCGACTCGCGGCTCGTCTCCAACTACGGCAGCCGAAGTCACCCGTATCTGGCGAAACTCTTTTAATGACTACTAGAGTCGTAGAGCTTGAAAGTTTCCTACTTGTGAAGCGTACATGAAAACCGGAGAAGCTGACAGCGCTAGCAATTTTGGACGCTCTTACCGAGTTCCAACCAATGTTCCAGGTGGTAAACGACAGACAGCCATATTATCTTTTTTTTAAACAGCATACTGCACGTAACGTGTAACAGATATCAGTTATCTACATGGATTAACAGTTGCAATATTTGATTTGATTTGATTTGTAAAAGAAAAAATGGAGATGTTAGTCCCGAAGGACGCGTTATTCAGAAAACAAAGGAAAAACTACACAAATCTATACACTTTGAAATGTAATAGATGAAAATATCACCACAAAACTTGCAATACTGCAAAGTCGCAATATTCATTTTTAGGCGATTCGTAGGTAATCGTGACATTTCGAGACCCGAGGTAATTTGCGTGAGCACACAAAACGAATTATATCAGATGATATACCCAGGCTTACCGCTCCTACTGTGAGCACCGCGTATCGCTATTTGCTCTTGCCAGAGGCAAAGGAGGTAGACGAGCTGTAGGATTTCTTTAAATATTAAGCTCACGGGGCTACAGATACTCGTAATATGACTATACCCACTCTCCCCTTCAATGCTGCGTAATACCATGAGGGTGTGCTTCAAAATAAATAAATAACGCGCACCGGCACTTGTGTCCGGTGCAAGGATGCCCGACCTGATTTTACCTGGTATGCGGGCGTCACGTAGTTTATTGCTGCGCCATCACGCAGGGCAACGGAGTGGGAAGCAAGCGTGCCAGGTAGGAGACCTGTACGATAGGTCACTGCGGCCTTCGTGGAAACATCCGTTATTTGAAGCGTGAAGCGTGTCCTCTTTGTTTCGAGATGAAAATAACAGAGATGATTAATTTGGTTCGATCCCGACCGACGCCAGCAACTTGGTGGCAGGGTAAAATTTGCTTATGGCGAATTCGGGTGGCCATTTCATGGCAACACGGCAAAGCGCTCGGAAATGGCTAGGTCGGCGCCCGCGCTGCATCACGTGACAGTTGTCACCCGAACATGACCGAGCCAGGAATCTAGCGGTTTTTAGTCGCTTGAATCACTCTAGGGGCATCGCGGTCGCTCATCTTCACGTTCCGTCGTCTGTTAACCCATGAGGGCTTCGACGTACGGGCCAATGAGAGCCCTCGCCACCCTCGCGATGCGGATGTGACGATAGCGGATATGGTTGGGCCACCGCTGCCCGGTCGTTCCGAGGCCGGGCAGAAAAAGTGCTAGCTCGCAAATTTCTGGCGCTCCGAAAGTGCTACGCGAACATGCGAGATCTGGCAAAACTGGCGCGAACAAGCGAGATCCGGCAAAAAAAAAAAAAAAAAGGAAAAAGAGTTGCCACGATATGGTTACCCGAATTCGCCATACAGCGTCTTCCGCGAGAAACGTGAAATACGGTGTGCCGTGTGCTGAGCTTGCGGCGCACATTAAAAAAATCCCTCGGTGGGTAAAATTAATCCACAAACCGACCAGTGTGACGTCATTCATAATCCCAGCTGTCTCACGACATAAAGCCCCGACTTATCACGTGTAAGGTCGTGCTGAAGACTGGGAGGTGGTGGGTTCGAATTCTGCCACCGGCTGTGCTGTCTCAGGTTCCCCCTGGGTTTTTCGAAGACTTTCCAGACGGATATCGGCCCAGTTCCCCCTGAAGTCGGCCCAGGACGCATACTAACCCCCTGTCTCCCGTTCCTTCCTGCTGTCCTCTCTCCATCTGTCCACATCTGTACGCCACTCACAGCCACAGTTGCTTCGCGGTGCTAACGTGAAATTAAAAAAATGAAAAGAAAAGGCAGTGATGTATAAATTATATTCATCTTTCTTTTTCTCCCGTCTGCGTGACATTGCTTGAGTACCTCAGTACATGCGCACTATATCCCAAGGAACATTTTCCTACCTCTCGTCTCCACGAAGTATTTCATACGATAGGTAGCCGGTTCTCAAATTTGAAATGTCCCGTTGTCATTTTCCTTCTAATGACTTTTTTCATCTCTGATTTAACTGCTGACGCTAGATTAGCGCACATTAATGCGTAGGACATTAATACGTAGGACATTAATACACGCACGCGCGCACGCGCACACGCACACACGCGCGCACACACACACACACACACACACACAAAAGTAAGATGTGTTGGAATGTACACAACACACCTGCCATCGTGCGCGTGTAGTGGAATTCCCCATATTTCTTGGACCGCGCGCGCGGTCTCGGGGGAGCGGCAGAATCCGCCGTGCGACGGGTCAAGTATAACTTGGTAATTATTAAACGACGACGAGACCCTATAATGAAGTATCCCACTGTTCCTCCCATTGGCAACCATGTCCATGCTGCAGACAGAAGGCGACTTTTATTGGTGGCGCAATGTAAGAATGTGACAGAACTGTACGAAGAATAGCTTTGGCACAGCGTCGTGTCGTCGATTTAATTCGTGCCCAAACACAATGAAGTCTCATGAAAAAGAACTGAAGAGAGCAAGGACTGGGGCTTGTTGGTAGGACATGATAAGAGAACAATTGTAGTGTAGGAACCTTCTTGTCCTTGTCTCGCCTGGGTTCCTACAGTGCAATTGTTCTCTTATAATGGAAATCTTTTGCCGGCCGACTTGGAATAAAAGAATGTCAGAACCGCGACTCAGTTTGCTCTCATGAACAAACAGCGAAAGAAAATATTGTGTTGTTACCGTTAATAAATATTCCTATTACAAAATATTCAGGAAAGTCTACATCTCTCAACTGTGCTTCCTTGGAATTTTAAGCATCTTACTGAGTATCTGCACCATAAACCTGCTCCGCTCTTCACTTCACCTATGTCGAGATAAAGCGTGCAAAATTGATTTTTCAAAAATAGTCGCATTCAAAACATTGCAAAACATGATCGTCATCTCTCGCTGCGATTTCGAAACTTTAATTCCCGGAGTACCATTATGTTTCCCTAATCGTAGCGAATTTCAACTGCAAGACATAAAGAACGAATTAGCACGCTCATATAGAATTACAAGCCAGTACCAAAAGCTCCATGCGTCTCCAAATTTAATATGCTCGCAGAAGATTATAAAACAAAAGACGCCGTTACAGGGCAGTAATCCTCATACAGAGAAGGCAAAAGTGCATAACCTATAAGGATGTTTTTCTTGAAAATTCGGTACATATGTTTCATAAAAGAACTATGAGAACATCATTTTTCCACGTTGATACTCTATCGAAGAATGCATGTTCTAAAACTGACTAATTAACATCCTCATTAAACGTTTCCAGGGAAATATGACAATAAAGCAGAATTGGAGCCAGCCATTATTAAAGGCAACCCTCTTCTTTTTAATAATTGAAGAAGCACCTATTTTTTTTTCTCTGCAAAAGAGCCGAAACCGAAACCAAGTGCGTCAGGAGCACAGGAAGGACATGATCATCGGCGTCGATGACTTATCTTGGCCACAAAGTGGTTTATCTGGCGAGCAGACCAGCACGTTCTCCAATCAGCTCCACTGCTCTAAAGCACGTTGCCCTCTGACGTGAAATTGCGTTGTTCGTCCTACGCTCTTGACGCGCTTGGTTTCAGTTTCGGTTCGTTTGCATCGAAAAATTTGGTGATGGACATCTCGAAGTACGTGCCCGTTTCTGGATTTTTCAAGATTTATTGGTAACGGATTGGGGAAACGGGGGGGGGGGGGTATATATAAGTTTAATAAACAGGAGGTGGCGTCCACACAAGGAGAGGTCAGTCAGACCTATGTGGGCTTGCTACGGAATCTATGCTGCCCTCATAGTTTTTTTGTGAAATCTGTATCGAATAAAAGAAACACCCTGTATATCGGCATGACGACTACGTAGTTGAGAATGAACTCGAACGGATAAAATAGCTTAAACGCTACCTGCTGGAGACCCTCTTACAGATAACACTTGAGCGTCGCCACAAGAAAAAACGGTTCACGGCTTTTTTCTTTTAACCGTAGCTTTTTTTTAGTGTGATATTGAGAATAAATATTTTTGGAGGGGAAGATATGACGTCGTTACGTGTCATCTATCCAGAGGTGAATGGCATCCCAGTTTTTGTTTCTATACTCCTGTCGGCTTTATTATCTGTCTTCTCCACTTAAAATCGAGGCAATCTTCCCAAAATTAAGTCTCTTGAGCGCAGATAGGACAGCGTCATTACAGCGCATAAACATTGATGGCGATTGTATTTCGAGCCGGGTTCCACATGAGTACATGATCTTCCTTGATTTCCCACATGGTTTCCTACTTTCTAGTGATATACGGAGAAGAGGAAGTTTTCGATCCCATCTACGTTCGTAAAAGATAGCGATGCAGGTTTACCACGTCTTTGGGTTTCTTGCTTGTTAGAAAATGTGGACCCGTCAGATCAGACAGATTCTTTCTGAAAAGTTTTTATTTACGACGTTTACATATGTGTTGCAGATGAAAAACCGTCGCCGCCTATTTACACGAGGGCGGCATCTGCCTTCAAGATGACCTTTCTCCTTTTTTTTTTCTTTTTACGTTGTACGTTCGCAAGTAAGCACTGAAGTCACCTCGTTCTTGCTAGAAAGTAGTGAATAGTTTCACCCGGGAGTTAGCAACCTCGGCCATGTCGGCACAGGTCCACGCAGACGGAAATCCTGTTGCACCCATTATAAGCACTATCTTTCGAGATATTGCATCACCTCGCTCCCAACACGGTCGACCAACATCACCACGGAGCACAACTGCCTGGGCTGTATCGTATATCTCTACATCCGGTGTTCCAAGGAGCTTGTTCTGCTATTGCTGCGAACAGAACCCGAAGCGTGCCTTCCGTTGTACCGTATGATCTTGTTTGGAGCCTAGCAGGGAGCCGCAAGCGATATTTCTTCTTCACCTACTGTGCCCTCTTCCGCTGAAATATTTTCGTTACCGGGTTCGGAACGTTCACCGATAAACGCCCCCCCCCCCCTCCCCACACCCAGAAGTGTGTATTGTCATCGAGTAGGAGAACTATCTAGGGAAGTATTCCCTCTACAAAGACGGAAACTCTATTTTACATATGGGCCGGATAACAACACTCCCAAGGGGGAATCTTGCATTTTATACGTACCACGCGAACAATCCTAAACTTCGGAAGAGCCGCTACGCAGTCTCGGTAGGCGCATTTTGGGGTCTACAATTTCCACATCTGTCTTTGCGCTTATACTGGGGTGATTACAAAGACTTAAGATCCGGGCAGATTGACGACGCAGTGTAAAACGTGCAAAACCCATCTGAGTGGAACACACTCCCTCGGGGTGTGGTTGATTCTCCCACGTTCGTTAGTCCCAGATATGTTGACTGGCGTAGCCGAAGACTAGGCACCCTAAGCAGACCCTGTTATACGTTATCTTCTTGTCGCCTTGTATAGACCTCTACCCGAGAAACGTCATCATGACGTTGGTAGACAGACTGAAACCGAAACAAATCGGAAATGGAAGACTGAGTTCCACGAATGGTCACTTGTGCGCTGCCTCCTATTGAAAGAAAAGTAGGACCGAAGGTCGCGTCCCTTTCAGGGACCATCGTACTCCCCTGAAGACCGTGACTTTCGGACACGACCCTGTTCGCCCCTAGCTTCGAGCGTAGTTCGACTATACCAAATTGGTGACGCTGTCGAACACTATGACGTCATTTGTTTACAGACAGGGAGAGGTCTATTCCCACTCCTACTTATGCCTGCAGATGCCAGCAGTATGCCTAAATAAATAAATCAAGATTATTAATTTACAGTCATTATGTCCCTTTTCTACCACGTAATACAAAAAGTTATAACAGCTTACGCAACCTTACGTGCTCGTCCAATGATCTAAACATTTCTGTAGGAATCCGGTTTCGATCATATTCTCCTTCTAATGCAGAGTCCTCTGAAGTGTTTCGAAACCATAGCTAGTGAACGTCTGTGCCCAAGTGATAGGGAAAGCATTTTCGGGATCCCCGGGGATCCACTGCAAGACTTTCGCGTGCGGCCTAAGCGTATGCGTTGGTACACGGACGTCACCGAGACGGGAAAATGGACCTTCATTTGCAGACCACCTAATCCCCTTCCGGCTAATCGGCTCGGATTCGTGCAAGACGAAGAAATTAGGAACTTCCACAAAGTGTTAGCTATAGAGTCGGGAAATATTGATAAAGTTGGAGGAAGTGTCTATGACATAAAACCGCGCGACAATGCCGCAAAGAACTACTTTCAAGTGCGATATTCTTACGCGCTCACTTACCGCACTCCGGCAGTCTACACGTGTCTATGCAAAATGACATCTGAAGGACTACCTTTGAATGGGTGTAAGAAATTGGGCAGGTTGGTATATACATACTAAAATCGTTGAAATGCTCCAGTGCTGGGTAAACAGACAAAATGAAGGACTCAACACAAGCGCTGAACTCCAACCAAGTGATAATTTCCTTTATTGAACCTGTTTAAGTACATATACAGCCCTGTGTTGTATCCTTCATCTTGTCCTTGTTTTAAATCTGTTTACCCAGCACTGGAGCATTTTAACGATTTTACTACCTTTGAAGCTGACGCGAAGACGCCGTACACCATGTGCGAAGCGAACCAGATGATGAACGAGGTTACGAAACTGTGAATAAACGGCACAACTGGCGAAATTAAAGTTTCGCCGTCTTTTCTTCATTCCAACAAACAACCACAAGAGATGTTGCAGTATAGCTTCTTTTACGCGCAACCAGCCTGAGAGCGTTCCCATAAATTCAATAGAAGATGGCTATTAGGAAAAGTAGCAAATAGTGTAATTTTTGGACGGGCATAAATTGAGGCCGTGGCAGCCGTCTACAAGTCATTTGTGATGTTACGCGGACGAAAATACAGTTGATGCTGGCAGACGACAGGCTGTACAGAGACCGCCGCAATGCAGACGATATTCGTTTGTTCGCAGACATGTTCGCGTTCTGTGCCCGCCATACATTACTGGTGAGTTTCACGTAGCTCATATTGATTTTTAAATTACCTATTTTCTGTGTCGATGTATTACGACTGCTGGACTAACAGAGCAGTCGCATAATATGCTCAATACTTGTTCTAACTCTAGCCCTACGTGCATAACAAGGCTGTAATGTTCGTGTTTAGAAATATGGATCAGAACCAGATCAGTTACAAAAAAATCTTTTAGTGCGAGTTTTGCTGTCTCGTATGCATAACCCTTTTGCTCTAATAAACATATTGCCCCTCGTTTTCTCGGCAGGCTCCATGACGCGGAATGACGCAGCTATAATTGCGTGGAATATGCACACTGACCAATGCAATCAAGATACTTGCGCAGTCTTCGGTTGGTGTTCCAATAGGTGTGCCAACGCGATTTTGAAGAAAGGGTAGCGTGCATAAATTTACGGCTTAACTAAGACCGCATCCTGATAGAAAGAGTACAGCACCGTTGACCTCCTTGGGAGGCATCTCGAAGCGACAAGCTGAGTACTGGGATGTGTGATGCCTTTCACAAACCGCATGAGTTACACTGAGTTGTACCTTTCGTCTGCAACTCCAGCCGGAAACATACGCTTCCCATGTAAAATATGATTTGCGGCAAGATTCCCACCAGGCTACACTTGCAGTATGTAAACATATAAAAGAATCATTACCATCACGTTATATTAAATTTTCCTCCAACAATAAAAGAATCAGCGTGTGCCTCGTGTACCGATACACCTATGAAATTCTAGTGTTGTATACTGTTATCGTAAGGATATACCGCCGACATAGGTGCACGTCTGTTGAAAAAGTACCCCTGGAAATAAAGTTCCGGTGCTCCTTTGGAACACTACGATAGCCGAGTCGAATGAAGAATCGGGGGAGGAGGGGGGGGGACGACTGCAGGGGATCTCGAAGGTACCGTGCGCTATACTGGTAGATCCAGCAGGAAACATAAGGTGCCTCTTCGGATAGCGTGTTATTGTAGGACGAGCGTGATGGAAGAAAGTCGCTGCAGAATTTCTGAAATGTCAAAATTTGTTTTCACCGGATGTGCTTTCGTCTAAGAAGTTTACAGCAAGAATATAAAGCGAGGATATCGGAAAGAGGTGGCTATTTGGTACACGGGTAGTACGATGTACGCCGTTCTGACGAAGGTGGCCTTCTGCAAGAAGGTGGCGCTACAACTTCTTATGGCGCGTATGAATGTCGTTCTGACGCAAATTCAGTGGCAAATTTCTTCACTCATCGTCGCTACACGAATTCGTTCTTGATTCCTACTGTGCCCAAGAAAAAGCAAAGTGTGCATCCACATGTAAAAGCAACAATGCCGTAGCAGGAGCGTCCGACGACGGGGTGTCGTTTTGGCAGTTCTCTAACGGCCGGGGTTTTTCACAGATCAATGGGCATCGGATTTGATTTGATCCCGGCTTGTCCTGCTGCGGTCGCTCCATCGGCAGTGTCTTTGCTGGAGAATAATGCAGTCCCTGAAATGCTCCAGTAATTAATTTATGCAATTTTCTCCTCCCATTCACGCGATACGGTCTGGAGCTGTGGTCTGGGTGGACGTTCTTCTTCCTCTTTTTCTGCTGTACTTTTCCCCCAGGCAAATCGCTTTCTGGTTCCTTACCCCACTGTTGTTCTTGTACCGACAGGGCAAGTGATACTGATAACAATGTTATTGTTCTTTGTCGCTGCCAACGCAACGTGGATAAATTATTTCACTAATACTAAATGAGTAAAACTTGTAGCGGGATTGGTGGGCGGAACTAGCTACGTCGAGAAGCATCAACAACATAAAGGGCGCTTTTTTTTATCCTTTACAGATTTTTTAAAATAGAACATGCTATGAGAGCTGCACAGATGTCGTTTTCGTCTTCACATCCCTATTTTTTCTCACATCACATCACCATCGTTTTTGTCATTTTCTAATTTTTTAAAAATATTTTTTCAATGAATATCAGTCAGTCATTTTTGCAGTTGAGTAATACAGACAGGCGGACATGCTCTCGGAGAGAGTATAGCTTTAGTTGCTGTAGCTTTAGATGCTCTCGAAGAGAGTATGCAACTAGAAGATGACTAATTACACCAAAGTAATTAATTAGCTATTTGATTATGACACTTCGGGCAAAAGCGCTTCGTCCTCCTTCAATTACCTTATGATGATGATTATGATGATGATGATTTGAGTTTTCATGGCGCACAAGCAACTGAGGCTATAGTGCGCCAAGACAGTTCAATTATCTGATTACTTATTGTTGCTGACATTGCTCTGGCTGGCTGGCTGGCTATTTTGATCCATGTGTGTTCGTTGCTGTGTCTCTTGTGCGCATTTGTTGATTATCGTAAGTGTTAACCGAGCGCTCGTCAGCACGAATTCGCAAGTTGTCCTCACATGTTGGTGCAGCTTGGTGTTGGTTCGTCATCATCATCATCAATTCATCTGTTCTTGTTATTTGGGACAAAATATTTTTCTAACTTCCACCCATTTGGAAGTGCGTTTGCCTCGGACAGGCAGTTTTCTGCTGTGGATCTCTTTGTGATGTTCGGGAATCATGATCTCTATTAAAACTCTGTAAGTGCGTGCACTCGAACGCGGTTTGAATACACCAACAACAACAACGGCGACAATAAATGAAGGAGAAGTGATGAATACACCAAGGGGCTGCATTTCAAACGGCATTTAAATATTTACGTATATAGGGATTGCCACATCAATATGTGAGACATCTATATGAGAAAAGTCATTTTTTGTTCTAAACGGGTGGATAAACTATAGTACAAGTATGATTTGTCGGGGACAGTAAAAGTCACGAACTGTAATCGATGTAGCCTTAATATCTGCTTCGCATGCATCATGTTCACTGAGCATTAAAATAGGAGCCTTTGCAAAACGGAAATGTGAATAAACCCAGTGACGCAGAAGTCCTCTCACTACAGTTGCATCCTTCAAAAGGTTATTGAACGAGACCAACAGAGATGTTCAAGTTATAAAATGTGCAATGTCAGCAGGCTCTCAAGGTGTATCGGTTCATAGGTTGATGCTAGAGATGGGACGAATCCACAATTTTACCAATCCGAATCCGGATCCGGATCCGAATCCGAATCCACGAATCTTACGAATCTCATCTTTAAAAAGAGTTTAGAGAGCCAGGGGAAAAACACTTCTACTGAAAAGTGTTTCGAAGCAGAATTTGATATCTTTGTTTAATGAAAAACAACTTAAGTAATAGTTCGCTTTCAACAACAGCAAATAACTGATGACTATGACAGGAGAAAACATACTGATATACTTCTTGAATGTAATTTATTTAACATGCTGTTCATCAACTAAAGGAAACACACAAACTCTCGAGTCTGAATTCTTTCAATAAAACTAAGAACAATCAAAAGCAAAACCACGCTATTTTAAACTTGCAATGTAAGAGTTCCTGCCAGGTCTCTTTCAGTCCCGAGCCGCAATGTAAACAAACATAAAACAAATCAGGCTTTCGGCGGACTCCGGAGGCACCAATTAAAAAAAAAAAAAAGAAACAAACAAACGTGGTTGGTGGATTCGAAAGATTCGATTCGCAGTTTTAGGCACTGGGGTTCGGATTTCCGAATTTTGAATTGCTGCCTAGAATCCCTTGATGCCATCCCCGTCTTTTCCTTGGAGGGCCCCAGCCTAGGTATTTATCGTTTGTCTTCCAGCTTCTTTCGTCTGTACCTGCATAATTTATTGGTTACCCATTGGAACCCATCTTCCAGGGCAGTTAACTTGCACGTTGTGCTCCGAAAGGGGGTATTATGGGCAACATCCGAAACTTCGAAGTCGGTAAGACTGCGCGAGGAAGGAAAAGTACACGACACCCGCTCCGGTCGTTATGCGCGCTTCACTGCAGCACACTTGTGCTCGACGGGAAGTGAACTTAACAGTGGAAAAGCGCTTTCCAGTAACGAAGTCTTAGTAGGAGTTCATTTTCAACTAGACACGTGTGACGCTCTATCAATGTGTGAGGTTCTTTCATCCTAGAAAAGGTTCGGTTTCTTTTACCCTGAGGTTGTTCCGTGTTAGCGCCGCGAAGCAACTGTGGCTATGAGCGGGGTACACACGTGGACAGATGGAGAGAGGACAGCAGGAACGAGTGGGGGACAGAGGGGTTAGTATGCGTCCTGGGCCGACTTCAGGGGGCAACTGTGCCGATATTCGTCTGGAAAGTTTTCGGAAAACCCCAGGGAAAACCTCAGACAGTGGATTGGAACCCACCACCTACCAGTCTTCAGCACGACCTTGGCAACCACCAATGAGCGGGACGCCCCCTGTTGTTGTTGTTGTTGTCGCTTTTTCCATGAAACAGTATTTCGTTAACCAAACCTGCATGGGCATTTTTTTTTCATGGGTAAAATGATTTGAATTCTGCAGTAAACTGATTGAGGTGTGGTATAGGTGAGGTGCATCTTTTGTAACCTCTTGTTGACGTATTTTACCAACTCGAACCCATTGTGTGCTGAATGGTAGTAAAGTTTGCAACATCAGTATTGTACGTATTGTGCGTAAATTTACAAAATGAAATAGTTTCATCTTCAAATTAGTCCGTAGAAAAAATCCCACCACAATATAGGAAACCAAGGCTGAAATGCATGCACTACATGGAAATTCCAGCATTCGTTCTATACACATCTACAACCTGTATAGCTGTGGAATAACATCACCCTTGTTTGCAGTAAGTGAGGACAATCGATCCATTACATCAATATCAATGGGCAAGGTAGACGTGACCTGGAGCTCGGCCCACGATTCCGCTGCATAGGCGAGAGGTACTGCAAGGAAGTTTCGCGTAAACCACAGCAAGGTAAAGCTGACGACGTGTTGCAAGCGATACATAGTTGTTTAAGCTTTCTTGCAAATGTATCTGCAGCACAGCCGGGCATTACATCATGTAGATGACAGATATAACATTGTATTACTGTCGTATAAATAAAAATAAAAATACTGGACATGCCAACCGCTACGGAAAGGTGTCTATGTTTAAGTATTATGATCCCCATAGCGCCGCATGTGCCATGTACAAACGTAAACTTCCCGCATCCATAAAGAGAGGAACATCGAGCGAATCAGCGAATATCATGAAACGCAGGACATAGTAACAGCACGCGAGTGAGCTGTCGTAATTCCGACGACGGTAGCATCTGCTTGAATTCGACAAGTTCCGAGACAACGACGAAAGAGATGACGAAATCAAAGAGGAAAAAAAAATAATAAAGAAAAGAAGGACGAGACAGATTCGTTCCATCTCCTCGTCCTTTTCATGCACGTGGAAGGGGGGAAAGGTCAGCAAAAACGAGACGTCGGCTTGCTATTCCGCAAAGAAAAAAGAAAAAGAAATGAAGGAAGAATAAAATAAATAAAAAGGAAAATAAAAGTATTAGGAAAGAAAGGATAAACTAACAAACGGTAAAAGAAGGACGAGATATATATTACAGACAAAGATGACAACAAAAATATTACTAACAAACGGCGAAAGAAGGATGAGATGGATTACAGAAGAAGATGACTTTAAAAGAAAAGCATGAGGTTAATGCGTCGAGGGTGAGAGTGGAGCACTGAAGAATGAGATTGCACGACTGAAGTTCACAGGAAGGTCCGACTCACCTGTCTACTCCTATTGCAGTGAGTGTGTACACCGACACAATCACGGAGAGGTGCTGCATAAAAAGCACGACGGGACAGAAAAACGGCTCGAATATCCAGCGGCCGAGCATAAAATCCGTGTACGTGAAGGGAATGGAAAACAGAGCCATCGTGATATCCGAGAGGGCCAAATTCACAAGAAACAGGCGCAGTTCCCGGGAGGATCTTCGGCCCAGAAGTAACACGACAATCACCATAATGTTTCCGGCGAGAGCCAAGAGAGCGGTGAAACTGTAGAGGGCGATGAGAAAAACCTGCAGTTCGACACCGAGCGCCAACATGGGTGGGTAGTCCGTGTTGGATATGTTGCTGGGTAGAGACACGTTGTTGTCGGTGGTCCCCTGGGTAAGGTGCACGCGTTCAGTGAAGCCCATACCGCCGTGCGCGCGAAGCTGTTGAGACGATGCTCCGTACAGGCTGGGTCGCGACGCACTTTCTGGCACCGGGCGCCGGCGCGTTCGAAACTCGGAGATGTCACTTCTCTTTCTCTCTGGTTTCGTTCCTCCGACAAATTATGGCGCGTGTACTTTATACACGCTGTGGTTTGTCTGATTAGTTTTTTTTTAAATTTTCCCGGGAACTTCATTTGTAACCAGAGACGTTTTGAAGCGGTTGATTGCACGTGGGATGAAAAAGTAGTATAGTTTAGTAGGAGTAATATAAAAAAGCAGGGAAAATAAAAAGAAGCTGTAAGTGAGTGTTCTCAAGTATCTATAGCTAATAGGGATGTGCGTATATATTCTGAATTTTTGAATATCTATGCGGTTAAATTGTATATTCGATTCGAGTTTGGAATCTAATATGAAATTGTGTGTTCTAAATTCGGATCGAAGCGATGTCTTTCCCGAAACGAGCACATTTCAATACTTTCGAAGCTGCAAAAGGGGATGTGGTTCCGAAGCTGCTGTAACCCAAAAGCCCCACAAGACAGGGCATAAAACAATGCGAGCGCGGCTTCGAAAATGAATCCGTATTATTACATACTACGTACGTATTCCCCACGCTTGGTTAGATTTAGCAGGTGTCTTCATGTTGGCAATTATTACATGAGTTAACAAAAGGCAAGCTCATGTTCCTTAACGGTACTCTATATTTTATTTCATGTAAGCCGTCTTCTATTATGTACGGATGCACGAGACCGAATGATCAGATTACCGTAATTTAAATTTCGTGACATCTACACCTAACCCCATTGCATTGTTCACTGATTAGATATGTCTTCCGTGTGGATATGTTTTGGCATCAATGTTGGATGTCAACCAAACGAGGTGACTCTATCAAGTCAGCAAAATTATTACATTTATTACTACTTTGGCATTAAAGTTGAAGTCTAGTCACACGGAGTGGCTTCCCCTAACATTTCGATGGAACTAGACAGACCACGACTAGGTGAATACGAGCTCCTGAACAAGAACTCGCAGCCTGTCCAGGATTAACGTATGTGTCTTGTCGCAGCCAAGCCGAAGTCCAGACTATTGAAAGGCATGTGTATTGTCTTGTATTGTTACCTGGAGGACGGGACAGGTCGCGATGCCTGAATGGTGGTTATCTATTAAAAAGCGTGACTTTGCGAGTGATTACTGCTCAGGCAGCGGCATGGTCGAGAAGGATTGATTGATTGATTTGTAAAAGAAAAAAAAATCGAGATGTGAGTCCCAAGCCACTCCGAGAGAAGGGGGAAAACATCCAATCGTTGGTGGTAGTCAAGGTAGTACTGAAGACTGGGAGGTGGTGGGTTCGATTCCCACAACAGCTCTGCTGTCTGAGGTTTTCCCTGGCGTTTTCCCGGCAGACATTCAAGACGAATGTCGGCACAGTTCCCCATGAATTCGGCCCAGGAAGCACACTAGCCCCTTGTCGCCCACTCTTTCCCGCTGCCCTCCTCTGTGTTAGCGCCGCGAAGCAACGGTAGTTATGAGCGGCGTACAGGCGAGTATAAAGATAGAGAGAAAGGACTTCAGGATGGAGTGGGGGAGAGGTGGGGTTTGTAGGGGGGTAGAGGGATGTGTTGTAATGCATGCCGCAGACGACTTGACTCTCTTTTTGTCGCTGCGTCGCTAAGTAAGCCATACAAAACTGTAACACCACCGTCACACGGCAAATTGAATGGCATTCCCAGCGAAGGACATTCGCGCCGAATTTCATTCGTCTGTACTGCATCAAGCTACACGAAGAAACAGAATGTCATTCGCAAACGATGTCACTGTCGGTGATTAAGACACCAGGGCCGAACGTATGAAACATTATACGGGTACATTAGTTATAGTTTTATTTCTATTTCTCGAAACTAGCGAAGCACTAGATTATTTTGCAAGATTATTTAGATTATTTCGCTGCGTTGACGACGACGCTCAGTTGACTAAGCGTCACAATCAAAGACAGGTAAGAACATCAACAGGGTGCGACGATTGGCGTGTTGAAACATACTTGCAGTAGAGTATTACGCGGGAAAAACACGGACACAGAAGAGAACAAACTACTGTCAAGTAAGAAGCCTGTCTGTACCACGCATTAGCAACGTGGCGACTGGGAACGAGGGTGGTTCTAAGAGAAACACTGTTAAGCCTTCCGTCCTTCGTTTCAAAAGTTATCAAATTCGTGATAAAATACTGGATTACAACTTTTCAGTCGTGTTTAGTTTCTTCAAACAGTTCATCTTTGTTTATTTTTTTTTGCCACCTCTCTACTCCAAGGGTACGCACTACGCAGTCGATGCGAAAGGGAAAAGCGAATGAGTTCCCCGATGTCAGTCGCATGTAATGCCATTTGGTTTCACCGTGTGGCACGGAACGAATGTCATTCAGTGCGAACGTCATTCGCTGAGAATGACATTCAATTTGCCGTGTGACGGCGGTGTAAGATTGCGAGTTCCATTTGTTTCCGTTCTATACATCCATTACGTCTATCTACTCTGGTCGTATCATTGGTCTAGCTGACAGAGCGGGGAGGCATACAGCTGTTGGTCTATATATATGCAAACATCGTACAGCAAGTCACGCTATTAGCAACCCAATCGAGGAACATTTCGCCCCAAGTATCATGCTTGTCGGAACTGGGACATTATTTCAGTCAGTTACATTTAGCGAACAAATCGTGCGAGCTATAGCCATAAACCAACTGACGCCAACAATTCCCGTGAGACATTAGGCAGTCGTTAGCGAAGCCACTAAATGAAGTTCTGCGAAACAATGTTGTAAGGCGATTACGCTTGTGTTATTGGGTTAATGAACTAGAAGCAGAACATTATACGGACACACAGTTCTTTGTATCAATTATCATATCATATGTCAGGTGCACCTTGCCAATAAAAAAAGATTTGCGATCGACGAGCTCTAAGACCAGTTTGCAGTTGAATAGGGAATCGTTTGTTGAGGGTAAGTAAAGTACAAGATGGCTGTATAGAACACGCAAAATAATGACACTGAAGCTTTCTAAATTTAGTCGAAACTCGTTAATATGATCGCGGTCGTTCCTGCGGATTTTGGCCATAAAGCGAATTGTCCCATTAACGAACACGTGTTACGAGTCGTACCATACTCTTTACGTATGCTTCAAAAAGTAGAAAATGACGCAAGCTGGTATGAGAATACAAATAATGAGACATTTTCAAATAACGCGTAACACTTTATTTTTTTTATTTTTAGAAAAAGTTCGCGTGTATGAGATCCTGGTGGGTCCATGATCGCTCCTTGAATCTGACGCATATCTGCTTCTTCATTATGACAGCCACCGCTGTTCCTGAATGCCGTATGACTGCAGCTCAGCTAGCTCAGGTCACTATGACCATATGACCAAGAGCACTGCACTTGTAAGCATCATTAGAGTCACTAAATAGGGGTACAGAGTATCACATTCCTTTTCCTATACCATCCTTTTCTTCCTACAACACATCGCTGATTTTACTCCGCGGGAATGGGCAGTCTTCACAGACTCCAAATTTGCACTTCAAGCTATTGCAATTTCCGGCATACGAGGCCCATCCGCAACCCTAGTCACAGATGTGTTAATGGCTTACAACACTGTCTACGCAGCAGGCCACAGGCTAGTTCTCCAGTGGGTTCCAGCCCATTGTCGTGTCCTGGGGAACGAGCAGGTCGACAGCGCCGCAGAAGTAGCACTCTCGTATCGGACACGGACCAGTATTGCTCTGCTGAGAGGAGACCGCCGTTCCATTCTGCGACGCCTCGTGACACCCCTGGCTTCCCACCAATGGACAACCGACATTCACCCCCCATCTATGTTGAGCAGAGTTGATCCAACGCTCGCTTTCCGCATGCCACGAAACACCTCTCGTCAAGATGCTGCATTAATCCACCGAATGCGCCTCGATGTGGCCTTTACAGCTCAGTGGCGTTACCGCTTGAGACAAGCTGACTCTCCCGCCTGCTGCCATTGTGGTGCTCTTGAGGATCTGGAGCACATTTTTCTTCATTGCCCCCTCTACCAACCTTCCCGAACCGCACTCTCCGAGTCTCTTCGTCAGCTGGACTCTCGCCCCTTCTCCCTATCGAAAGTGCTTGGTCTCTGGCCCAATCCAGCTCAGCAACGATCTGCGCTCAAAGCTCATTTGACACTTCAGGACACCATCGGACTTTGATCGTTATTGTGAAGGGACTCATTATTTTATTCCCCACATCCCCACCAGCAATGGGGTAGAGCATCGCCTCTGGCGATGAACTTCCCCACTCTTCCTCCCAAAATAAAGTTGTTGTTCTTGTTGTTCCTTTTCCGCGCCGGAGCCGCCGTTCGGTGTCCGCGATTGGGCCGGTCGTGTCACGTGGTTTCTCTTTCCAAGATCGCGCCGTCCATGTTGAGTCTCCTCCATACAAAACCCGGTTTCCTCGATTGCGAGCTGGCTCGACTGGGCGCTGTTGTCTGGCGAAGAAGGGGAAGATTGGCGTCCCATTGCTAGGCGATGCAGCCGCACCGGTTTAGTTTAGCACAAGTTTAGCGGCAAAATGTTTTTGTTGTTTCTGCGAATGAATCTAGTCTTTATATATGTCCAAATAAAACGCGTATAACAACTTTCTGTGTCGTGTTTCACTTTTTGGTCCCGTTTTTAAACGTGTTGAGCGATCGGAAGGATCTATAGTGCACGGCTGCGTGCATCACATAGCGTACCTGTCGTACCAGGCGCCGCAGGCGCAGTCGTCCATTTCTCCTTAGGCGACTTGGCCTGGCTTGGATTGTGCTTCAACTGGATCTTTAGCGCGCTACCATCAAACGCAAGCCAACGTCTGGTAACAATGGGGTATCTAAGGGCGGCCTCCGGCATTGCACGCATCGGGATAGGAACAAATACATGGGCAAATGGCGACCTTGGGGGACCTGCTTTAACGAGTGTAAAGTAAAGTCACCAAATAGGGAGTAGAGTAGCGACACTGAGCCACGCCGACGAGCGAGACCGCCATCTTGGGTCCGGCGCGGCTGCGTCGCCTAGCAACGGGACGCCAATCTCCCCCTTCTCCGCCGGAGGACAGCGCGCAGTCAGATCGCAACCCAGGAAACCGGTTTTGGATGGAGGGCACTCAACATGGACGACGCGTTCTTAGGAGGAGAAACCACGTGACACGGTCAGCCCAATCGCGGACACTGAACGACGACTAAGGCGCGGAAAAGGAATGCTCTCTAGGGTAAAGTACACGTGTTAGCCTCTGGTTGTGCAGAAAATACCGGTCACTGTCATATAAACATAATGTCATATTAACGAAAAAGAGTTACATGTGGACGCCATCGGGAGAGGTCATAAAGCGGGGATGATGTATATGTTGCCATATATCCCCATTGTTGATAACTTGCCTTCATAATTAGCATTTATCATCCTCACCATCACATGTTTGCTCACGTGTTTCTCTAATAAACGGATCTGCCTGTGCTTCCTTATTACAGTATGTGCTTAATATGTACAAGCTTTCGCGCGGTGTACCACGCTTCATTACCTCTTTCTGTACCTGATGAATCGTGGACCACGAAGCGAGAGCTTGTACGTATAATTTATTTATTTATGTACATTCCTCATATGTATTCCTTATGCATTCCCCTGCCGTATAGCACGGCAGGAATGACATTATGACTGAACTCATTACGCACTGAATGTAATTTTTCGTGCTCGCGTGCCACGGGTATTGCTATGGCAGAAAACACACAGTTCCCGAAAGTTTGACAATCACAACGTGCGCCATCATTAACGCAGAACAAAAGAGAGCGAGAAAGAGAGAGAGAAAAAAAAAGGATTTCAATTCCTTTTCTCAATCACAGAGCCGGCATCGTTCAAATGCTCGCAGACACACACTTGCCCCGGAACAAAGCACGAAGTGTGTATGCTAACACGGAAGAGCAATTTTCTTCGTATCACCAGTCAGCCGAGCGATAGTCGTCCAGCTTGCATGCCCCTGTGGATCAAAGGATTCGGAAGTGCAGTTCCGTAAGCTAATGGACCGTGGCATGCGCATTTCGTTCGTGGGTGTGTTCTATTTGACGAGAACGCACGCTTTTCTTTGTGCGGTGAATCGTTGCACGCAAGAAGAGACACCGAAACGTGACGCTTTCTCCCAACAACAGTCGCTATTTGGCTGAGAGAAATGGCGCATGCAGAAGGTGGTAATGTCAAACGTCAAGGGTTCGGGAAGGAGCCGTTATGAGAACATCGCGTATGAAATGTCTGCCGCTCGGCATTGTATTTTTGTCATTGCTGCACACGGGCGTCTTTAACAAGAGAGAGAGAAAATATTATCACAGGTAGCACAGGTTAATTAACGTTAATTTCCTCATTACTGCTACAGAGGCGGTTGTGTTTCCATATGGTGTTGTTTCCTTTGCATAGTATGCTTGTTGTCACCATTTCTGCATTGGAAACTTTAGTAAACAATCATGTGCTGAAACTCTGTTAACTCTTTTAAACTTTTCTCTTCTGTTTTCGCGTTGTTTGTCGACGTATTAGTTAGTTCCATTCTCTATTGCTGCTCACTTTTTATTTCAAATTATGTCCTCAATTCCGTTTATAGTAACATTGTGTTCAATTCTTTCCAGCGTCAGTAGCTATCGCGGGACAGATAATAGTGCACCTCATATCAGTTTTGCTATTATTCGTTTTATAGATGACACGAATTACCTACTGACCACTAACGGGGAACGCTGACGATGAAAACCTAAACGGAGTGCATTCCTTTCAGTGGGGCTTCGAGCTTATCTAAAAGGAGATCTGCAAAGCTCACTGTGCACGGTAGAACTTGACCCTCTGTAGTCGTAATAGTCAAATAGACTCCTAATGATCGATGGCGCGTTTGATGGATTATCCTTCCACCGGCTCCACAGAATGAATGACGAAACCAAAGTAGCCGAAACTCGTGTTTCGTATAATCGGACGCCACGATAAACCTCTGTTGGGGACAAATGAATTTCGCGGCGTTGCGATAGATGCGATTACACGCTTTTCGTGCTACATTTTTACATTATCCAATCATCTCAATCATCATAATCTAAATAAAGTTGTCTTTTTACATACATACTTTTTTTCATTTCCGTTTGCAACCTTTACTTGATTCAGGGATATACTACACTCACGTTCCTATACTCCGCCGGGACTATGCTATATATTTCGGATAAGGTTCCTGGAAAATTTATAACCACACACCGTTCAATCCAGATATTTGGGGAAAGAATAAACCGCGGCTCTATTCGGCTTGGCATGCGTCCAACTGCGTACCGAGTATATATATGTGGGTTTTTCACTGTAGCCACCCCTTCGTGACTGATGATGATGACCAACGTGGGTAAAAATTCCATCAAGCGACTCTTACATCCTCCAGCCGAAGAGGGCGTGCAGGGAAGCTCATGCTGATGCTTCGTGGCTCGTAAAACGTTCGACGAAACGTTAAGATACATATCGTCGACAAAGGCAGCCTCAGCTGTGAGTATGCAGAAAGTCTAAATTGCAGTCCATTTAGTACGATTAATCACGTCTTCCGACTACGACACTCAAAAGCGCCATTTGCGATAGTAGAAAAAGGAAAACAGAGGGAAAACCCCGCAAAAAAAGACATGCCTATACGCCGCTATGAAACAGGAACCAAAATACTAAACAGCTATACGCTACGAACAGAAAGTTCGCAAAGCAAAGCAACGCGCACGCACGCAAAGTTGCATACGAAACAAAAGCTCAACTGTTCAGTCGACACAAATACTGATAGCTGTACACAGCGAAAGAGATCTTAGACCTCACGAATAGTAACAGGATCCTGAACAGATAAGCAGCACTGTACACTCTTAGAAATGAACTTCACCGCATAGCACACTCGTAGCCAAACATCATCTCGAATGATATCGTTATCTGCCCTGATTTGTTGAAAACGGGAGGCGTACGCCTTTTTGTGACAATTATGAACAGCATAAGTGTCACAAAAATGGCGTACGCCTCCAGTTTTCAACAAATCAGGGCAGATAACGATATCATTCTGGACGATGGTTGGCTAGGAGCGTGCTGTGCGGTGAAGTTCATTTTTAAGAGTGTACCTGGTACGCTCTCGCTAGTTCATGCACGGCTCTCCTGCCCTACCCTCTCGTAGTATATGTCGAAAGCAAAGAACAAAAGAATGATAACAAGGACACTACTATACTGCTGTCAACTAAAATAGTGGCATGCACATTTTCAACAGAAGCTGCAAGTAGGCGCTCAAATTCGGCTTCTTTTTCTTTGGGCCATGCAGGAAGTGCGGTACTTCATTGAAGTTTTTTGTTTATTAATATACATTTGGTGCGTTATGCTAGGATGAAACCAACCGAATATGGTAAACAGACGTCTTGCACAAGCAGAGGTATCGTACTAGGTATACTAATAAGTTCAGCATAGTAACTACCATATTAAATGTCGTTTGAAGAGCCCAAGCCACATTTGGAAAGTTGTAGGACGCATTAGAATGTAGCTGACTCCAATTTCTGTGTGCCCGTGTTAGCGCTGCGAAGCAACTGTGGTTATGAGCGGCGTACAGGCTTGGTCAGATGGAGAGAGGACAACAGGAAGGAGTGAGGGACAGGGGGGGGGGGTTAATATGCGTCGTAGGGCGACTTCAGGGAGAACTTGGTCGACATTCGTCTGGAAAGTCTTCGGAAAACCCAGGGAAAACCTCAGACAGCACAGCCGGTTGTAGGATTCGAACCCACTACCTCCCAGTCTTCAGCACGACCTTGGCTACCACAAACAAGTGGGACCGCCTTAACCTTATTCCAGTTGTTTACGATATGCTACCCTCCGCGGAGCTCTCTTTCCACCAGCGCAATGCACATACGATAATAAAAACACCACGTGACAAAGCGCGCTGCAATAATAGCGCTCTCAAACGAGCTTTTGACACGAAATGACACAAAGAACGAGCTATGATAGAGAGTGACTTTTTCGGGTTAAAATCGATCTCACCTGGTTATTCCCCCCCGAACTGACCTCCGACCACTTCGGGTTAAACCCGATTTCTCCCCGAATTCCAGTCACTATGAAATCCTCAAGTGACGTTTCCACTGAAGACGAACAAAGGTGGCAAAGTGTAACACATGTACTATACAATACAATACACCCATGTGCGTCGGCAAAAAACATTAGGAAATGACCTAATAGACAAGAAGAGAAACAAAAACACCCAATAACACCCGAAGGCACAATTATCGCTCGATTTCTCCCCGAATTACAGATTTCACAACAGCGCCCGATTTTTACCCCGCATCTGAGGAAGGCATTTAACCCGAAAAAGTCACTCCCTAGCTATGAATGAACGAAATCTGCCCTTTCGTATACCTTCCTGGGCAATCGATGTCCATCACTCGGCAGTCAACTTCTCAGATCATCTTCTGGGATCTTCCCGCAAAAGAAGTAGCAGAAGAAGTAGCAAAAGAAGCACTATTACTTCACTTATGGTATCTTCGTCTGGCAGTACCAATGCTCTAAGCCAGAGCTCTCCGAGCTGGAAGAAACAACTGCCGAAGCTGTTGTCAGAGCGCTTCGTTTTGACCAGTCGAAGATATAGAGCGCTCCAGAACGATCGGTGGCTGCCAGTCGAAGACGCTATTAGACTACTGTATCGACCATCGCGATAGAAGATCCCATTCGTAGTCGCCGAAACAAAGTGTTGCTATAGACTTTTTCGTTGTTACACAAACAAAGGCAGTAGTACATTTTGCATGACGGATGTGAATCACTCCCATCGCACAAGTCTAATCTCAGCTGTCGCTTTTTCTTTTTTTTTTTTTCTAACAAAGGAACCTATAGCTTTGAAAGATAACTTTGGGGGGAAAACGCTTAGAGCTGACATTTCTCAAGAGCCTCGTATGCGAGGGCGGATGGGTTCGATATCTCTTCAGACGTTATAGACATGAAGAAAGAAAAAAAGCAGTCCATAAATAGTAAATAAACCAGTTTCGTGGTGATCTATTTGTTTATTTTTTCGCTACCCTGTTCACGGTAAATATTATAACCACGAATAAGAGGGAGGGTCTCCTATTTCCAAAGTAATAATAGAGCCACGCACGTCGGTTACAGAATCGGGGGGGGGGGGGGGGGGAGGAGGATATGTTTCTTATGAAAAAAAAAAGAGGGAAGAAATAAATTACAAGATTTTCTGCCGCGCTTCACGATCATCGCTGTATCGATCAGTTGTTTACGTCGCACAGCGGAGACGACGTCGTTCATTCATTTTACAGCTTAGTGAATAGGAGGGAATGTTTCCTGCGCAACGAGCGGAAGTTTCTACCGGAGCAAACATGACTCTTCAGCTTTTTGGGCGTGCACATGCGAGTGGGACGGATCGGTATGTGCGCTCCTTGATTGGTATTCTGCGAAAGAGCTTGCAGCGTCATATGTATAGCGTACTTTCTCAATGTATTTCCATAACATGAGTAAGAGGGAAATTGATTATGAAGTAGCTGGCTGTCATCCATGCATGCCATCCAGCAGCGATACTCTGTGTAAGCGTGTGTAGTGAAAAGAAGCTATCATGAAAAGGAGGCATGGGCGTTCTTATTCAGAAGCATGCACCGTGTAGTGTTTACGGATGTGACACTATTGATTGCTCCGTTTCCGCGAATGACTTGATCCGAGCATAACGACTCAATGAACTGGATCGATAACATTATATGGCCGCGCACGAATTTGTTACGAATGTGAACGACAAATAAAATAATTGAGTGTTGATTTACACGGGATGCGACCAAATGCGTTACGCGCGAACGGTCATCTCGTGGTTTCGTCTGTTTGTTGGCAGTCTGACTTTATCGTGACTTAAATCCCCGTTTTTTTTTTCTTCTTCTGTCACATCGCACTACAACGTCCGTTTCGAAATCAGCTGGGCTTCAGCAACAGCAGTTTCCTTTCGTAAGAGGTACACAAGAACCGCTGTTGCAAACGGTTTTATGTGCGTGACACGTCAACAAATATCACTCACTGCTGTTTCGCACGGTAATGTTGACAGGTATTTCCACATCGGCTCCAATCCGTTCCATGTATTTTCTGTGGCTGACAGCTAATGTTACTCTTCTTGGATCCGACAGCCACACCTAATCGCGAATGGTTCTGTCGGAAAAGGTACGGAAAAGGGCTGCTTGCGACACACTTGTCTGAAATGGACAGCTCACTGTTTATCCCGTCTGAAGTCTTCAGGTGTTGAAAGGTTGTTTCTTCCGAATAATAGACGTGTTCGGCATACTGCCCACCCCCAGACATAAAAATGGTGCAGATCCTTCGGGGGCGGCCAAGTCAACACGAGCCGCCGTACCTTTAAATGAAGATTTCAGACCAGTCTGTCGCAAGCAGTGCATTGAAATGCGATCAAGACTTGAAATTGTTCTTCCACTTCGCAGCAATTTTTGGAAAGCTGCAAAAATGCACTTTCTAATTGTCTAGAGGTCTAATTGTCTCCACCACGCAGCGCGTCACCAGTCTAGGCCGGCAGACAGCTAGTCTACCCAACGTATGCACCCCCCTCCCCTCTTTAGTGGTGAGGGCGGATAAGATTGACAGTATCCGAAAAAGTATCCGAAACCGTAGTAACATCCGAAACCGCATCCGCATCTGCAGGGATATTGAGTCTAGCCAGTGGCGTAGCCAGAAAACTATTTTGAGAGAGGTTCCGTGGGGACTTTACATGGATGAGGAGGATTTCCCTCTCGTTTCCCTCTCCCCAGTTCACTAACAAAGGACCAATTTCAGTGTGGGGGAGGATTGAACTCCTTCCCCTCTCCCCCCACCTTCCTACGGCTCTGCTGCTGTAAGGGACGTCAGCAGAGAGATTAATGCTTATTTGTAGATATCGCGGATGCGGGAAGAAGCACGGTTTTATCCGCAATTTAGCCGGACGGATTTGAAAACGGTATATGTCTATCCGCAAACGATGATGGCATCATATAACCGCACCATCATATAACCGCTGTAAGACTTTTACAAATCTCATTGTTTTGTGTCAGTTGCATTTTCTTTCTCTTTTCTTATTCACGCGAACAAAATTTGCCGCAGAACTCTTTTGATCACCCCGACCAAATATGAGTATGCAGAATACATTCCGCCGTACTCTGTGCGCGATTGCGGTCACGACATTCAAAGGCAATGCGCGTGGAATTATATATATATATATATATATATATATATATATATATGTTTACAATTTGATCGTGCACTCCCAGCCAAGGACAGCTGTTTCGCTCTACTTGGAGCTCGTCAGCCTGGCGCAGGGAAGTGACACGATCTTGGGTCGGCACAACAGTGCGTCTCGGTGAGACGTCAATGTTCCACGGTGACGACGCCACCTGTGGAGGCCGCCGCTGTGGAGGTTGTGCCGACCCAAGATCGTGTCACTTCCCTACGCCAGACTGACGAGCTCCAAGTAGAGCGAAACAGCTGTCCTTGGCTGGGAGTGCACGATCAAATTGTAAACATATGCTCAACGTGCAGCTACAGAGCTTCGGCTATTTTTTTACTTTATATATATATATATATATTTGCAAATACCTCGTAATTATCTCTGGCCCCTGCGAATGGCGAGGTACTCTCGCATTTCGCAGGAGTAACCACCTCTGGAATATCTCAGCACTCGGTTAACGCTACTTAACTTGCGTTGCGAGGGTGATGCGGAGAATAGGTTTGTGCTGGCTGAGGTAAGCAATGTCCTGTGCGCAGGGTCAGTTTCTGACCACTTTATGTAATCACCCTACCTCTGCATTCCTAATTCTGAATTGCAATTCATTACTATCCTCCTCGGGTGTGTGGTTAAGTAAAGCGGAATGGTTCGCCTCACTATTATTATAATCCATTACAGTAGCACAACAACGTCACACGTTCGGAGAACCAGGAAGAGACAAATTAGTTGGGCGCTTCTCCGGCGCGCACTGCCACAGCGCAGTGAAAGCACGCTTTACAGGGGACTGCCTCGGGCCGTGCGGACTTCGCTTTCTAACTGCAGGACGAAATGTGCACGAATAGAAAATTCACAGCGCACAGGGCATTAAAGGGCCTCTAAAGGGGTTGGTGTTTGTGAATCTCGTAGGCTACTGGAAGTAGGAAAAATTCTGTACCCAATGCCTATCATTTCAAAAACGCTCGCAATGCAACGCAGAAAGAATAACAAGTGCGCGCTGATTGTGAGGTGTGTGTAATGGGGAATTTCACGTCAAAATGACGAATGGATACGTCGTAATGACGAAATGCCCCATCTGCCAATGAAGATAACGTATTGATTTGTTTTCAAGAATTGTCTCACTAGAAATCGTAATTTCTGTCTGGAATAGCATTGCGGAACGTACAATAGAAGAGATGGACTTCATAATCACAGAACCACACTACTATGACCGTCCCAGCACTGCTCTAGCTTCTGTTTCGCACGCATCTGCAATGTGGTCCATACTGATCCGCTCGCAGTTGGTAGAGCTTCTCGCAGAGAATGTGTAGCCTCCGTTTCGTAAGGCTTCGTTTTTCGAGCGTTGGCTATACTATGTGTGTTTGATCACGTTGATGCGCTGATTCTGTTCCTGTTACCTTGTATGGCGGTATTAGCGAAAGCTTCCGTTAAGAATACAGAATACGCGTATGATATGCGTCCTGCAAGGTATATCCCTACGCCACACACTCCAGCATTGACACCTCGGTGCAAAACTGCATTTTTGACATAGGTACGAAATAGGTTTGCCCCATACAAGGACGCTCGGCATGCACGGCTGGGCCGGTTATCGTACCTACAATGAAGCTCTGCTTCGTACATACGATCGCCACCGGCACGGCTGCATGCGCGCTGGGACCTAGTATCAATTCTAGCGGCGAATGTTCCGCGGGCCTGCGCAAGCTGCGCGCTCGCGCATAACGTTCCGGTCTGACGGCGTCTGTACATATACGTGTACTCGTATGTGCCGAGAAGTGAAAAGTAAGAAACGCCCACTACGACAACATGAAAATAAACATGCCGCTGACAGTAATGGCATAGAAAGTAACGTAGCAATTTCTTTGATCATAGTTGTCTCGCGACGTAAAGCCCCGTATTATCAGTTATAAAAACCATCTTGTTATGTGAAAGTGTTTAACGATTAGAAGGAAAGGCCAGGCAAAGAGGTGCAATATCAAGTTGATATTGCAGGCGGAACGTCAAGCCTAATTAAAAACTGTACCTTCTATCGCATCACCAGGACCCGTGTGAACACTACACAAACACAAAGACCAAACGAAAATACAACCGCAATGCCTGCGATAGCGAGCACCAGATAGGGACTATATGGGGGGCACTTATTGGCAGAAAGAAAGCAGAGAAAGGAAGGAAAAGGGGGGAAGGTCAGTCAGGAAACACGCCGGCTTGCTTTTCAAAAAAAAAAAAAAAAACCACAGCGACTATCTATCGCTTAGTTATCAACATCCCGTAGGAAGTCCTCGTACAAATTTCTGCAGGGAAATGACATTACCTAGGTTACAAATGAGGTAGGGTAATCGCATTCAGCCACCTTCGGCGCGAGATGTTATGCAATTAGAGCCTTCTGTGCGTGAACCGCAGCGACACCTATTTTTAGAACCACAGCGCCCTCCCACGAACGACGGCCGCAGTGGTCCGTGAAAGCCGCGGTGCTTAATTGCTTGGCGCGTGCATGGAGTGAGCTTCATTTCAGCAGATATCCTCTTTCGAGTTTTGATGCACACGAGGAATGGTGAGGTCGTCGTCTCGATACGAACGTTCGGTTGCCGAAGTAAGATATGCCGAAGGATCGATAATTGGTCTTCTATCAGAGGGCCATGGTATCAGAGAAGCGCACAACACGACGCAAGGACAGAGTTGCCTAGATGTGTCATCAAGGATAGGGGCCCTTTTATTCATTGTGTTAGAGATGTTGTGCGTTGCTTTACCACAGGAAAGAGGGACGGAATATCCCGGTTTCGTGTGATAAGCAATAACAGCGCTTGTCATTTCATTTTAATTTCATTTTATTACCTTAACGACCTGTAAAGTATTACGTAACTCCCTCGTCGTACATCGTGCTCCCTCGTCCTATTACATCCTTGGTCGTTTCTCCTCTGTCTTTGTGCAGTGCTGTGCGCTCCTCTGATACTAAGATATGTAAATAGTAGGCAAGATATATGAACTGGGTTTCGTCAAAATGCACGTTTAAAGCTTGAAATACGCCATGTGGTCTGAACATCTTAAAGAGTATACGTGTATACTGCAAACCAGCGAGAATTAGCCGAGGCATAGTGCAAACATGGACGACACAAAACATAAGCTTCCAACGTCCAAGAAACAACGAAATTCCAACAACAACAACAACTTTATTTTGGCTTTGGAGAGTAGGGAGGTTCATCGCCACAGGTGATACTCTACCACATTGCTGGTGGGAATGTGGGGAATAAAATAACGAGCCCCTTCACAATAACGATCGAAGTCCGATGTTGTCCAGAAATGTCAGAAGAGCTTTGAGCGCAGAACGTTGCTGGGCTGGATTAGGCCAGGGACCAAGCAATTTCGATAGGGAGAAGGGGCGAGAGTCCAGCTGACGAAGAGACTCGGAGAGTGTGGTTCTGGAATGGTGGTAGTGGGGGCAATGAAGAAGGATATGCTCCAGATCCTCAAGAACACCACAGTGGCAGCAGGTGGGAGAGTCAGCCGCTTGTCTCAGTTACCGCCGCTTCAGTCGCGGTCTCAGTTCAGCCGCTTGTCTCAGTGGCGTTACCGCTTGTCTCAAGCGGTAACGCCACTGAGCTGTAAAGGCCACATGGAGGCGCATTCGGTGGATTAATGCAGCATCTTGACGAGAGGTGTTTCGTGGCATGCGGAAAGCGAGCGTTGGATCAACTCTGCTCAACATAGAGGGGGGAAGAATGTCGGTTGTCCATTGTCGGGAAGCCGGGAGTGTCTCTAGGCGTCGCAGAATTGAACGGCGGTCTCCTCTCACCAGAACTGAAACTCCACTGAAATCCCAAAAGGGCATGTAGGTCTAGGGCTTTAAGGAATCAAGGTCTAATGGTGTAGGTTCAAATCCTGACGTGAGCACCTTTTTTCTGAGTTATTTGAAATTTCAGTGCGCTTACGCTTGTCCCGTTCGCAAGCGCGCAATGATGTGTGGTGTGATAGAAAAAGTAAAAAAAAAATATGGGGGATTTAAGTCAGTGCAATAATGTCATTATAACTTACACAGAGAGTGAACTGATCTTCTGAGGCTGGAACACATAGAAAGGACAAATACATACAAAGCCTCACGTGCCAAAGAAATTAACGATGAAAGATGGAAGTCACTGGGAAGGTTAGCCAGCTGTAGGACTCGAACCCATAACCCCATAACACGTATTTTCGTTTTTCGTCTACCGTTTAACCTCCACCTGAGCGCTCTTCATCTTTTGTTGTCTGGACAATCCTCACAAGACTCATGTAACATTGTTGTATACCCGTGTTTCTTCCTCGGCTGTTCGACAGGCCTTGCCCTCTCAGCCTAATTTTTCATGTATTTGAACTATACTGTTTCTAAGCAATAAAAATCTAAATCCAATAAAATCTAAACCCACATCTTCTGGATTTCCGGTCCAGGGCTCTACCAATTGAGCTAAGCTAACACACCTCCCCAGCGACCTCCAAAGGCGCGTCATCTGAAGGGACAAATCAACCACTCTCTCTCTCTCTCACTCAATCCCCCTTTCACTCTTACATTTTTCTCACTCATACACACAATCATACCAAGGGATCGACGCAAGCGGCAACTGTTGAACATGAGGCTGGAACACATAGAAAGTACAAATACATACAAAACCTCAAGTGCCTAAGAAATTCCATCTTTCATACAGAGAGTTTCTAGGGAGTTGAAGGAGTAGATTGTTTCTTACTTCTCTCATTTCTCTCGCACCCACTGCGAAATCGCTTTGTCTTTTAACGCTGTTGCTGAATACAACACACACATACATTGGATTATGATGAGGTGGGCGATTCACCGCTGCTGAAGCGGTACACTGCCCTATTGCACATTGGGAACGGATGAGGGGATGATGACGGGGGAGGGGGCACTTTCAGAGATCCGTCACCAGACCGGTGGAGCGCAAGCACTCCGCAAGAAGACGAAAGCCTTGAATCTGGTGGGCAGCGTTCGACCACGGTCCGAGGATCTTCGCGAGGTTAAACGGCCGTTTGTCAATACGTTGCATAGAAACTTCCATTAGTGCACGCTCGTGGTGATATTGCCCCCAAGCCAGGATAACGTGGCAGACGTGCACTCCACAAGTGGGGCAGAGGGAAGACGAGGTGGAGCCGAGACGGTGTTTAAAGGCAGTAAAAGGTAGTAAATGCTGAATACAAAAATGATGTGCACGTATTTAAAAACGAGATATGACCGATGACATACATGGTTGATGATACAGTTAAGGTTCCGTTTGAGCGGGATATGTTTCCGTATCCTATGTGTTTCACATGTCACGGACGTATCCCCTCTTTGCTAATGTCCTGTATTTTCCTCTGTCTCGAACGCCAGTCCTCAGTGTAGGATTGTTTTAGTGTTTTCTTGTTTCTCTCGCGGCTTGCTGGTCGTTTTGACTTGATGGCGTTTTTCTGGCGCCTGCGATTTCCTTGCTGACCCCGTCGGTGCATGTACACCCAACATTTTGTGTACGTGATGTGAGGCGTACTAAAGACTAGTCTCACCGTATTAGAATAAAAATAAGAAAACGAGAAAGGTAGGTGCAGTCTTCCATTCCTAGTTGTCATTCTTGCGAATTGAGAGCTGTTCTTACAGGTTGTGCCAGTAAGTGATGTATACCTCACACTTGCCCACTGAACGAAAATTGCCGAAGCGGTCAATGATTCAACGCAGATACGCCGGCCCTTTGAAGTTTATTCGAAGACAGAGCAAAGCAAATTCCTGCACACGCTACTCAAATGCATAGAAGGAGGGAGGGAGGGGGCGAGAGAAAAAAGGGGAGAGAAGACAGAATACTGCTATACGTGGTGATAAAATACAACACGGACGGGCGCACTTTTTCTCATTTAAAGACCGAGGGAGACTGTGATCTCTCACGGGGGAAGCAACTTCGGAGAGGGTCGCAATTGTTGCTCGGCAACCATATATCACTCCGAAGATCGAGGAGATTGAACGGGGCACAATAACACTGCACCGTCGCACAGCTTGTAAGAGGAACACTATAAAGGCAGCGAAGCATACCCGGTCCTGTCCTTCCTTCCTTCGTTACAACAAAGAACAGGTTATAACATGGGCAACATCAGAGCTGATGCAGTGGAAAGTAATAAAGTGGCGCGCAAGCGACTGTTTAAATGTACTTTTCAAGGATTCAAGTGTAGAGAGAGAGGCAAAACTGAAGTTGGCGAATTTTGCTACACCCACACTGAACCCCCATAACAAAGGGGAAGGAAGACAAGGAACTCTGTGACACAACTCGCGAAAGACCCAAACACACTCTGTCAACAGCACACAATTCACTACAGAGTTTTCAAGCGCCGAAAACAAACACGACTCCCCTCTTATTTGGTTTATACAATGCCGATTTATTTATTTATTTATTTGCTATTATTATTGCACGAACGGTAGCGAGCAGATTTCAATTTATCCCTTTGCTATGCGAATGCTGTGACTTTGATGGAAACGATTCAATCCACAGCTTTTCTTGCGAGGATACTGCACGCTCTATCGCTTAGTGCTATGCAGGGAAACGTTCAAGTCGCTCGAAGTATTCCCTGCATATTAATTACGTTTCAGGTTTGGCATTTACAGTGGCATTCTTAAGACACCGGTAAGGTTTCTTGACGTGATATTATGGCATAAATGCATGCATTCGGTGATTTATCCAGACCCCCCCCCCCCCCCAACACCTTCCCCATTTTTGGCGACACCCCCCATGTTTGCGATTCTGGATAATCTATTGCATGCATTGCTGGCTATGGAGGAGCTCCGCACTGAAAAAGCCTATGTCTGGGCCCGTGGTAAGACGATAACAGAAGCGACAATACACACCGTCATTTGTGTTGCCCCGACTCTGGCTTTTTCGGTATGGGGAATGTGTCCTCAGAAGCTCAGTCGGTAACGTGTTGGCTTGCTGAGCTCAAGATCGCGGGTTCGATCCTGGCCGGGGGCGGTAGAAATGTGGGGGAGGTAAACATTGCTTCCAGCGCCCCCAGGTGGTTCAAATTATCCGCAGTCCTACCCTGCGGCACGTGCAACATGTCACCACACTGCGAAGACAAACCTTACGTGTAATAGCACGGTACCATTATTATTATTATTCACAGATTCGGTTAGTGTAAGGATTTTTACGACGTCGAACTTCATGAGAAATTGTGATCCAGAAGATGTGGGTTCGAGTCCTACAGCTGGCTAACCTTTTCAGTGACTTCCATCTTTCATCGAACTTCATGTCAGGTCGACAAAAGAGAGAGGGCTAGACAAGCTGATGCATACTGAAGGCTGCAACCAGAGACAACGGAGTCTCCGTGTGTCCGGTTCCAGTCTTCATGTCAGGTGATGGTGGTGGTGGTGACGAAAGCCGGCATGTCAGGTTTTGCTTGGAGCTCGCGAATTGACCAAGGAACCATACTACTTGTACACAGAGCAAAATAACCGTTCGAGAAGGAACTTTTTAAAGTTCTTCGGCTTCTCCGTATTTTTCTCTGTAAAAAGGTTCTTCAAAAGTAGGGCGCCAGGATATCTTTAGCCATTCCTTTGTTCTCAAGGATAAGAAAAGTTCTTGCACTAGGAAGAACCTTTCTCTGAGCCTTTCCCATCTTTGAGAACGAAAGAATGGCTACGCATATCCCCTCCTATACCTTTTAAAAGTGAAAAAGACAGACAAGCCAAATAACTTTAAAAGGTTCTCTCTCGAACGGTTATTTTTCTGTGTGTACCACCGCTGAAACCACGGGCGTGATTGGCGGAATTCTAATTGTGACGTCACGTCGCTCAAACGATCATACTCTTGAGAATGAGAGAATAGGGAAAACGCGAATTGCGCTTTCCTCCGCGCACAAATCACGAACCAAGAGACGAACGATTGATTGACTGATTGATTTGTAAAAGAAAAAACGAACGAATGATGATGATGGTGATGTGATAAAGAAAAAAGGGGAAAAAACAGGATGTGAGTTTCGACGAAGTCGAACTGACTACCCCAGTACGCTTCACACAGAAAGTACAGAAAGATGATGAGATGATGAGAAACGAACGAATGAATCCCATTCCTTTTGTATTATGTACGTTGTGTGGCTTGTTGCTTGGCTTTCTTCGTTTTTTGTCGTCCTTCTATGATTCATTGTCTCAGCTACAACTCCGTTACACGGGCCATTGTTGAGGAGACCTTAAAATACGTGGTTTCACAACCCGCCACGCGTTCCGTAAGTCGAAATAACGCGATCATACACGATTCCGATTTTACCACTCTAGCATTTTACGCGCGAGATCTCATGACGTCTGAACAGCGAAATTCCTGTTCTTGCATGAACGCTATGAATAGGCACGAGCAGTCCGAACGAAGGAATTCTCATTCCATTCTGGACGTACAGTCCCCATGTATTCATGTGCCTTCCAGCTTTCATGCGAGGACAATCACTGCCGACAAGGCACGCCTTCATGGCCATTGTTAAGAATGCGCTAAAAGCGTTCGAAGATATCCGTTCAATTCAACAGCCTCCTGCTGCTTTACATCCTAATGAGTCGAATCGAGAGAAAGAACGTCGTCGTCAAAGAGAACGACACTTTGTGACGCTCTTTGTTTTTTGTGCATTGAGATTTCGCACGTGGATGCTCCTACACGGTTGCTTTTGGTGCCAAGTTTTGTGGTGATGTTTTCATCCATTCCGTTTCCCTTCCGTTTCAAAGTGTATAGATTTGTGTGGTTTCCCTTTCTTTTCTGAATAACGCGTCCTGGAGTAGCCAGTCCCGAGTGGTTCTAGACTAAGATCTCCATTTTTTTCTTTCTTTTACAAATCAATCAATGTCGTCGTAGTCGAATTGAGAGAAAGAGCATGAGGGAGATGCGCCATTCACTGTCCTACTTACCGACCCGTACAAGCACTAAGGCGTGCAACGGTTGTACATTATTGGACTACACGTGGCCATCAGTCGTGAGACGATCCCGGCTTGACTTCGCAACCATTTTCCTCTTGAGTTTAGAGGAGCTGTTTGTCCTGCATGAATTTTCTCTTGACAGTTTCCAAGTCCCAATTAGGGAAAGTGGGGCTTCTTGAAGACGGGGGCAAGTTGAGGACAGTTTGGGTTTTTCGCTTGGCATTTTCTTAGCAATATTTTTTTCTCGTCTGTGACACCAGGGTGAGCGCAGTCGCTGTCTGGCCTTTGAAGTAACGTGTTGACGTTCTGCGCGCGGCTTTTTAGAAAGACGTGAGACGCTGTTTTGCAGATGTGGTCGAAGTAAGAGGGGCCTTTTTTTTTTGTCCCATCTGTAACTTTCGCGAGCATTGACTTCCAATTTGCTCATTTGTGCTCCTCGGCTAATAAAATAGGACCTCACCGTTATGATGCAGTGTCACTGCCATTCCATGTGCACTACTCGTGGCGGACCGTTTCGGCTGGCCCAAACAAAAGACAAAATTTAAATCCGGCATTAATTTTTTGATGACCTCAACTTACCAATAGGGTGGGGTAAGTTGATGAAAATATGTAGCGTGTCATTTTTGGCTCGTACGAAATAAATATCTGGTTTAGCATCACAGTAATTGGTGCATCATTTCTCAAAGGTTTGAGGATTCAGTTAGCGAATTATGGTACAATTTAGACTATTATTCTGACTGTTATTAGTAAAATAGTTCAACTGTCTTCAACGTAGACCACCTTAACTATATGACAAGTTTATCGTGATGCTTGCAAAGTATAATTAAGTTAGGGTTCAGTGCACGGAGGGAGGAGGATGGCTGCATCTTTGCGTGTACTGTCAAACGCGTCCAAATGCGGTTGCACTAATGAGCAATGTTCCGATCTCCGACGCGCGCGCACACACGAGTTGAGGTGCCATTGCGACTTCTTCGTCCTTCACTCTCTCCACAGGTGTCACGGACGAATCTACGCTGCTGTTGACGTCGCTGGGCCCCATAGAGCTCCCGCGACGTCGACAGTGTCTCCAACTCAATCGGGAATTCCTGCATATTATGCAATCCGCAACACTGCTCTGCAGAAACAGCTCTCTTCCGGCGTGCCGTATTGTACTGCCACAGCACGAAAAAAAAGAAGAAGAAAAAAAACAGAAAAGGAAAAAGAAAAGAAAGAAATAAAGAAAGAGAAACCGAAGCTCGCACTAAAGTCATAAAACACACAAAGGGCGTAGTTGATTGGGAGGGGAAAGTCTTGACTCCTTCCGTTAAGCTATCTGCCTTCAATTACGTAGAGTGATCTGGTAATGAGAACAAACCGATCTGGTGCCATCGGCCGTTGAGGTGCCGCTCTGTTCACAGAGAACGTTTCCGTGCGTAGCTTGACATCACTCTATATAGAAAGATATTGGCTCAGACAGCCCAGGTTAGCCGTTCCCGTGAGGGCCGTAGGTGACCATCTAATATAGGGCTCGCCTTCGTATAGATACACGTAAAGAACTCGAAACACCTTGTATCGCGCCTGACAGCCGGGAATGTAACGCACAAAAACGACCGACGCTAAGAGGGTGTTCTGTTATGTTCTGTCTGCTTTGAAGCCGCGTGTGTAGGTAACGTTTTTCATTATTTGAATTTGAATTTATTTCCTTTTTTCCGGTGGAAGAGAGAACAAACAGCCAATCAGGCTATCATTGCACACTCTTAGAAAAAAGGGTGGAGCAGTTATACCTTTTAGGGGGTAATAGTTGTCGCATATGGTGTGCCTAAAAGGTTGCTAAGTTCTACCTGCTACCTACGAATTATAGGGTTACCGTTTCTGATTCGGTGAGCGAGGGGGCGTACGCCTTTTTGTAGCAATTTGGATGTATGATAATTGCTTTTACCACCCCTTCAAACCCTTTATCACATGCTATGTTGACCTATAAGTGGTAACTATAGAAGTTACCGCCTTTTCGCACCCTTTTCACAACAACTGTGATGTTTGAGTCAAAGTTTTCTAACGTCTACTTTTCCGTTGATGGACACAGTCAAAATAAATAAATAGACGTGATGTGCCCCCTCCCTCACAGCGCGCTCAGCAGTGCCCTCTACCACGACACTGTCCCCCGTTCCCGCTCTGACTTCCCTCTCCACTTGCTGTGTAGAATCCCACTCCCCTTTGCGCTCGCTCCGCTACGGATGCTAATGTCATTGGTCAGATGTTCGATGACGTAACGCATCACGAGATGCACGTCTACAGAGAGCTCAGTTGGTGCGTGCTTCCGTGGCGTAGTCGTCACGACGATTGCCATTCCTCGCCGAGACTGGGAAGTGAGATGGGTTCGACTCCGGGCGCAGGCTGTGCTGTATGGGTGCTTTCCGTGGGTTTCCCTCAGACTCTTTAAGACAAATATGTCGGCACGGTTCCCTGTGAAGTCGGCCCAGGACGCACCCAAGAGGGCAAATACGGGCAAGTCCGTCGGCAAAGCAAAACTGAGTTGGCAACGACTTCACTATTTCACTGCAGAATTTCATTGGTGCCAGGTCTACAGCGCTGGCGGGCACGCACTCAAAGAATACATCCTGCATACTATAGAGTTCAACGTTAGGCGTCAAAGGAGCATAGCAAGTTTTTAATTGCGATACTTTTGTTTCACTGTCGTAAAACGGTACACGAATGAAGTGATAACATCCTCCATATGCAAAAATTCTTATTGAATCTCCAATACAATAACTTCGACATTTCTTTCGCGCAGCTTCTGGAACTTGGGAACAGTTTATTTTATACCCCTGTCAGTCGGGCACACTTACAGCCTTAACCGGTCACGGCCGTAAATGCATACTGTCATTAACTTCTTGCCAGACGGTCGGAAATACTGCCTTTGCGATAAAACAGAGATGGATGAGCAACGGCGTTCCCGCAAGACAGTTTACGTCATTCCATCGAAACTGCCCAAGCCTCGTCATCAAGCGCTATATAAGCAGAATTTTGCACATTTAATTCAATTCGAAATAAAATGTTTTTTACCCGAAGTAATGTTGCCACCTTTTTTTTTTCGTGTTCTTCTGGCATTTTTACAATTGGCTTCGCTTTTTATCTCGTCTGTACAGGTGTGAAGTTCGTATAGTGACACCCTCGAACCACTTCCCCGGCATCGCACCGTGTCGTCTGCATCCAAAAAGTTGGACGCCACTCAAAAACTATCCAAACCACTTCAAAGCAAATGTAATTTGCTGTTGTATTTTCAAAATACCAACAAAACATTGTTTTCGTGTACTCTCAGTAAGAAAAAAAACGTGACTTCACTACATTACATTCAACGTTCACAGTCTTGTTTATCGATGTGGACATCATCGACAAAATGCCTTCACGGATACCGTCTGGCAGCTTCCCTTAAGGCCGTATTAACTTACGGCCATTTCTTAATGCCGTAACTTTAAAGGCCGTATATGTGCCCGTCTGACAGAGGTATTAAACATACAAATGCAACGCCGTTACGGTATTAGGTGACAAACGGAGCTTATGTCTTAGAGAGTACAGAGTCATTAATATCGGCATCACTTTCCTCATCAGTTCACCTACTGTTCACTTATTCAGGCGAGGAAGATGTGTGGATATTCCTGATTAGAATATTCCTTCCTCCCTTCCTTCTATTTCCTTCCTTTCTTCCTTACCCTCCATTTGAGATTACGTCCGGTGGCCGGCTCCGTCTCGCATTTCGCAAAGGCTCATCACTCGTACGGGTTCAAGACAGGCGAAAGTGGGTGATGACATATTCTGTTGAGTGACGCAATTTGATACAGACGGTGACCTTCTATTTTGGGAGTTACAGTCGTTCCTCGCTAATATGGACCCCGTTAATACGGACGACTCGAAAATATAGACGATTTTTTTGTGGGGACCGCTTTTCGGACAATGGACAGTGAATGATGGTGATGATTTGTGAGAGAGTATTGCTGACGTGATAAGAAAAAAAGAAGAAAGAAAATTTGGGCCGTGAGCATGCGCGTTCCCAGGATTTTTTCCAGGGGGAGGGGGGAAACCGTGCATCTATTTATTTGTAATACCCTCAAGGTAGTAACTCTACAGAGGGAGTTGGTCAGAAGATAAATAAGAACATCAATGAGATGGGAACATTAAACAGATAAATATCTTGGTAACTGATCTATGCAAACAACAACTAAATAATGATGATGATGTGCGATGTTACCTGTGCAAAGAAACAGTTATGCAATATACGAAATATGATCAAGTAATAATCGTTAAAATGTTTAATGCAAACAATACTACAAATTGAGGAGGGAAGGTGATTCCAACTTAATGATGTGCGAGGAATAAACGAATTAGCGAAAATGTTCGTAAAGGCTGAGGGCACAAAAACTTTATGAGTGTGATCCATTCGTACTGATAATATAGTGCGGAGGGGATATGAATTCCTGTTTTAGTACATGGTTATGAAAATTTATCTCGTGAAAAAGGGAAATACTTGCAATCTTACGCCAAGTTTCTAAGGTTTGAAGGGAAAGCTGCTGCCTCATTAACGTCACGTTGCCTGTCCGATGGTATAGTTATTGCGAATGAATAAACGCACCGCACGGCTCTGTACTTGTTCAAGAGCGTTAATAAGTGTTGAGTGACGGGTGCCACCATGGGCGTACCGAGGCGGTAGCATGGGGGGGGGGCGTGCCCCCCCCCCCTGGAGCTCCAAGGTCGCTTGTGATAAAGATTGATTATTATTATTACGGTGACTGTTCTCACGTGTCGTAATAGGAACCTCTAGACACCCGCTCTTTTAAACTTTTTTTTATAGCAAACCCGTAAGATATTCGCGTTAACCAAACCTCTGAATAGAGCTCCCCGTCGTCTTAGCTACCTGGCTTCACCGCTTTCTCATACGCCCCACACTAAATGTGCCGATTACATTTACCGCTGGCGGTGGCATACTTCTTTGACTGTAGCCCTGATATTTATTTTATTTTATTATTTAGAACACTGTTGACCCATATTTGGGTCTTTACGGGTGACTGGGATACAATACAGTTTGTAACACAGACAAACAACTTTCGCCGGCAGACCGTTCCAATCATGGACATAGCCTATTGAGTATAGGAGGGCTTTACAACAGAACACTATAATGTCTGAAAAATGAGTGTCAGAAAAGCTTTTTGACACACAACAACTTTATCTTTAAGATGATGAACAGGGAGTTTAATCGCCACGGGTGATACTCTACCCCATTGCTGGTGGTGATGTGGGGAATGAAATAATGAGCCCAACACGCTAAGGATCGAAGTCCTATGGTGTTCAGAAATGTCAAAACTGCTTTGAAGGCAGAGTGTTGGTGGGTTGGATTTCGCCAGGGACCAATCAATTTTGAGAGAGAGAAAGAGATAGAAGGGGGAGGGGGGGCGAGAGTCCAGCTCGTCAAGCGGTCCGGAGGGGTTCGGGAAGGATGGTAGTGTGGGCAATGGAGAAGAATGTGCTCTAGATCTTCGACAGCACCGCAGTGACAGCATCTGGTAGGGTCCAGTTGTCTCAAGCGGTAACGACACTGAGCTGTAAAAGCCACATGGATTCGCATTCGATGAATTAATGCAGCATCTTGACGAGAGGTGTTTCGTGGCATGCGGAAAGCGAGCGTTGGATCAACTCTTCTCAGCATAGATGAGGGGAGGGGGATGTCACTCACTGGATGTCGTGAATCACTTTCATTATTAATTAAGTGATATATAGGTATTTCAGGCGCTGTATTTTGAAGTTCAGTTGAAGTTCGTGCGTTCTGTTCGCTCTAGGTGTACCATACTAGAATTCGAAAGCTGAATGGTCACATGCAATTTTAATTTACATGTGCCCAACATGTTTTCAGTCACCAGGTGTTTCCTCAACACACTTAAGCCGTTGATAAATGGCTCTAGACCGTTTGTCCGATCCAATTTGCCCCACTTCTCCTTCGCCGCCTTCCTCTTCCCGTTTATTCACACGAGCGACATCCTCACGGAATATTCTAATGGAAGAAAAGGCAAGATACTGCTCACAGGGTGGAAGCTTCACTGCGCGTTACGTTGACCATTCGCACGGCGCCCCAGCATCGGGAGTGGTCCACCGCACGCATAGCAGACGACAGCATCGCTCAGGACTGTCGTCTGCTACGGAGTGTCTTGTGGCAGTGTTCCGGGAAACGTCGCTCGTGCCATTACACGGTATTCCCGTCGTGGCCTCGTCTTCCTCTTCTTTCATGAGGCGGATACCGGACCGCATTCCAGCCACAAGCACAGAACTCTCATAACAACTAGAAGCCAAGCTAGCGAGTGGGTGCGTGACAGCATGCCAGCCGCCATGATAGATACGGTAGGCCTAACATGTTACGAACGGCATCTCCTACAAGCTCCGTGCGCCGTTCTCGCATGTCGCAATACCCGTTCCTTACGTAATAGGAAGCAATCCAAGCTCACACGATGATAGCAGACAACACAAACACACTTCGCACACGGCATGGCACACGGTGGCCAGTGGAAGAAATGACTTGGATTGGATTGGATACCAGGGTGCCGAAGCGGACTGGCGTTCACACGTGGAAAGGCCGTGACCGAATCCACAGTATGGTGGATACTTCGATTCTGAGATTACTTCCCCCATACTTCCCATACTTCGATTCTGAGAGGAGGTATCACCTCCGTACAAGTCATTTACTCTCCTCCATTACTCTCTTTCTCTCCCAGCTTTTGTTTGTTTTGTTCTGCTTATGATTTCTCATAAACGAAGTTCCAGGTGATCTCATAAGTGATCATATGTCTCAAAAATCTCATCTGCACTCAACGTATTTCACAAATGAAGTTCCATCATTTGCACTTGGTCCTCAACCGCACTATAGTAGGCAGGCACAGTTTCCAGGGGACCAGGGCAAACGACGACCCCGACGACCACGACGAACGAAAAACAAAGCAAAGGAAACAAAAGGACAAGAGCCGCGACTTCTTTGAGGTGCACGGCGTCTATCAATACTCGGCAAATGTAGTTGCATTTTTATATTGCCGTATAGTTCTTTCGGAAATTAAGAAGACGAACAAGGAGCATCCGTTCTGGGAAAAAGGATTCGAGCGAACTTCCTTGCCTTGTGGCCAAATAAAAGTTTGCCCTCGTTCAGCGGAACACATTTATCCTTTGAGCGCTTCAAAAGAAAAAAAATCCTCCACTGAACGCAGTTCTCTAAATATGAGTCTGAGGAAACGTGATAGGAAATTTACGCTTAAAACTTTTAATGGAAGTGGAAGGGAAGTGAAACGAAATGGAAAAAGAGACACAGCTGGATGCGAGCAAGCAAAGAAACCGCGATTATGCTAGGCTCAACTATAATTTCGCGGCCCATTAATAACCAAGAACAATACGTTTCGCGACCCACATCGGCATGTTAGCAAAGTTATTCCACATAGAAGAAACTAACCGTCGCATTTTTCGAGTCTCGACAGCGTAACGCTGTCTTACGAATGAGGACACTTTTATGCGTAGCGCATTGTGCGTCGGTAAATTTTGTGTTGAAGGAATTCGCTCCTTCTGTTTCTATGTCATAACGTGACATAAATTACGACTCGTAACGGTGTACTTACTTTTTGTCCGGGTAAAGCTCGCATTGAAAACGTGGACAAAGGGGGACATAAAATTTTTTTGTTCTCGTTCGTTTATTTACTGATTTGCAAGAATGTTAGCTTGTTCTTTTTGCTTGCTCTGTAAGTTACCTAGCTTGTAAATTTTTTTTAAATAGCTTAATTAATTGACTAGTGCTTAGTTCGCTGTCTTCGCGACTTCTTCGCATTAAGCGTCGTATAAACTATGCCTAAAAATCTTTCCATTGTTTGAGAAACGTTGTTAGCCACTAAAATTACCTCCCATCACAAGAAAGCAAAATAAAGACATTAAGAACAACAACAACAACAACTACACGAATGACGATAGGATGAGGTGTTTCACCGCTACAATTGCTGTACCATACCTCAGTGCATGCGAGTTAACAACACGAACTAATATAAACAATATAAAAAATGCACGTTGTATTCATGAAAGACCACGTCTGCTGTCGTGCTTCGTAATGCACCATTTCGCATCTTTCCCATTACATTTCATTTGCACATTAAGGACACTCGATTGCGGCTGTTACATAACGGAATGGAGTTGTTTGTTACACTACAAACCATAGGACATAGAGAGGTATTGTCCAAGTATACCGGGTGTTTCACGAAGGTCCCCTGGATGAATAATCCTTAAACAGGGGGGCGCTACCGAAAATATCTTGTTTCAGTGAGCATCAATGAGGCTTGCTCTGCTCAGTTCTCGGCCGCTGTCTCAGGGATGGCGACTAGAAAGAAAGCTTTTCGGTAACGCCACCTGTTTACGAATTATTCAGCCGAAGGACTTTCGTGAAACAGCCGGTATATAATGCAAGGTAAAAAGCAAACGCAGAGAAGAGCCTGAAACATATAACTCTAAATAACGCGTCGACATATTAACTCGGCACACATACAGCACAACAGAGAATACACCAAATGAAGTCAAACTTTCAACGGCGCTATATCAGAAGAGACCAAAGCATACGGCATATAGTACAATGGAATGAAAAATGCAACCTATGCGTTACAGCAAAACGTGGACACAACTGCGATCATGAGCGACGCCACAGTGGTCGGGTCTGTGGATTAATTTTGTCCACCTGAGAGTTCTTTAACGTGCGCCGTGTCTGAGCAATAGCCCCCAATACTAGCTCCCTCTAAGCTAGTATTCAGGCACCCTAACTTGTACCCTTCCGCGAAGTTACCACCGTCCTCGGCCGGGTTCGAACCCGCGATCTTGGGATCAGCAGGCGGATACGCTATACCGACTGAGCCACCGAGGGCGGCTGATTTTGCTGGGAGAGGTTAGGGTCAGTCATATTCACCAAATTTGAAGGAGGAGGAGGAGGAGGAGGAGGAGGAGGAGGATGGTGATGATTATGATGATGGAGGTGGTGGTGATGGTGACTTGATCTGATTTGACTTTACTGGCGCAAGGATAACAGAGATCATGATGCGCCGAACGATTTGGTTGGGGGGGGGGGGGGTGACGGGGGGATTCGAGCGGTCTGCCTGCCCAGATTGGCGGCACGTACGTTGCTCGGGGATTTGGTTGAGTTACGCTATACAGGTCCAATTCAGGCACGTATTTGTATTACGAGCTTATACGAATTTTCTGCACTCATTTTCAGATCTGCCATTTTTGTTACTATAAAGAGGCTGTATATCCTCATCGTGCTGCACAGCCCCACATCATTGTGACACTGGGTTTAGGTATGGGGGGGTAAAATGGTTAAGGCCCACCCAACTCAATGCCGTCCGATGATGGTGATCATGACGATGATGATGATGATAGAAGGGAAATTACACCAGTCTCGGATAGTGAGTGGGCTGATCGATCCTATTTAGTACGCGAAACGCCAATGCCCTTCGCTAGGTAAACATTTGCAAGTAAATCTTACAAGATAGTTAAAGACAGTATGCAGGATGTCCGGTGAGAAAGTGTCATTACAGTTCTAAAAAAGTCTATGTGAGATAAAAATGGGAAACCTTGTGCACGACACTTGTGAAGGTTTTCGCTACCAAAAACAGGTGTTTTCCGTGAGTGTACCTCATTAATTAGTCTAATTAGCTTAAGTGAACTCAAGAATTTGCCAAGGAAAGACAACATTTTTGCGTTAATTAGAAAGCCCATGGCCGCAACACACCGTTTCAGTCACAAATACAGGATCTTTCACAATGTTTCCACAAAAATTTGACACCCGAACACGTAACAGCCACCAAAAAAAAAAAAAAAACATCGCTCATCAAGGCGCGCTCGTTCAAGTTGCCCCGCCTAAAGTATGGGAAGGAGAAAAGGCCGACACAGAAAACAGCACAGAAGATCCAATGTCGGTGATTATCAGTAACTGATGGCTGCGAACAGATAAGCTTGCGAAGACAAAATGCGTGATTGGGCCGGTCCCCGCCCTCCCCCCTTTTTTTTCTTCTGTTTTCACATGCGCAGTGGGAGTGTCTTCGGGCCTTGCCGATAGTGCCGGCACTGATGAAATCCGAAAACCGGCTTGCAGAGATGGGAAGTTTTCGGGTAGTCAAGTAATTGGGGGGGAATAGTTGAAGGAACTTTAAATTACGGTTTGGATAATATGCCACGGACTTCTAATTAACGAAAAAAAAAAAAACGTTACCTTTCCTTGGCAAAATTTTGAGGTCAATTAAGATAATTAGCCTAATTCATGAGGTACACTCATGCAAACCGCTTGTTTGGGTGGCAAACACCTTCAGGAGTGTCATACAACAACTCTCAAATTTTTACCGCGCGTAGTTCTTCTTTTTTTTAAAAGAAATTTAATGACACTTTCTCACCGGACACCCTGCATATGAATTGGTACACACAGGCGTGAAATCTAAAAAAAAAGGAAGAAAAAGCAGAAAAGAATGGGGAAAAGGGGATTGAGAGGTTCTATAAAACGAAAACAGGTACTGAAAGAAGGGGCAAACGACAAAAAGAAAAAGAGTAAATTAATTCCACATACTTCTATGGACAGAGTAGCACCGTTGCAGAACTCTACTTTCACAACCTGCGAACCTTTTTGTGGCGAAGTCCGCCTACAGAATCTGCGTTACCTCCTGATTCTTGCAGCCCGACCGCTTCCACACACACCACTCATGCCGTTCGACCTAATCCATCTCAACGACTCCATCTATCCCGAAACAGCAACCTCATCGTTTCCTGCGTTTCCTTATAACTTTTTTTTTCCTTTACGTCCTTTTACGTCAACCATTGCATGACCTATCTCATGGCAGGACCCAGTAATTATGCGGGACCGCTGTCTGTAAACAGTTGCTAGGAGCTAACAGCAGAAGCAACGAGGTTCTAGCGAAGATTACCGAAATGTCCTAGCTTAGTTGATGTCCTGCATCAACGATGATTCCATCCAAGGTGGATCGTGCACGTAGGTCATACCGGCAGCTGTCAACTTGCGCGTAGGAAATCGCGAATAGATATGGGGGTCACATTTACTGGCACGTATATACTATTGTTGACTTTGGCGAATGCGGACATACATCGAGGCAGTCTTCATTCATATCGTCCACTGAATTACGTCGGCGAGAATCTTACCCGGAAGTGCGGTTAGTGTGGTAAATATAGGCATCTTTCTGTTTGCAAGGGGGGTGAGGGGGAGTGGGGGGGGAGTGATGATTAGACTTAACGAACTGTGTAGTGGACGCCTGATAAATATTTACAATCGGAATAAGTTCTTGACGCACTGAGAGTTTTGGGGTGTTGTCAGATTGTATAGGAGAGTGCCGTGCAATTGTGAAAAAGCTCCGTGTGCAGTCTGTAAATGTCCCTCGTCAGAGGCCTCGGGCTGAAGAAGCCAATCGTTGACTGCCCGACGCGTCGGGTGTCCACCTTGCACATGGTCTCCAGATTAATTGACCTAAGAGAATTCGCCCATGGTTTTTCTTTCGAAGGAGGAAATCCTCAAATTGACGGAAAATATGTGGATACTGCACGACGTTCGGCAAAGCTGTTCGACATCCGGAGAAGAATCTACGTAGATGTTGCAGAAGGAACAGCTTACTGTGGCTGTAAATTTCGCCCTCCTCCTCTCCTCCTCTTCATTGGCATCATCATTACAGGAATTTTCCACTAAAGTAACTGGTGCAAGTGATGTGGGGTTGCGGGCCATACACTAGTCAAGCCGAAATCACCATTTTATTTTCCCCTAAAACCAAACCAAACCATCGCCCTTGACCGTGTAGCACGCAGACCATTACATTCCAATTCCATTCCGCCTGCGAAAAAATGCCTAATTCCATTCCCATTCCATTCACCGGGCAGTTTTCGCCATTCCATTCCAATTCCATTCCGGACTCTCATAAATCTGGAATGATTCCGGAATCATTCCAACCCCGGCGTGGCAACTCCGCAACCCTGCATGGTTGTGACCCACACACAGTGTTCGACTCTCTGCTTGGCTGTGGCTTTTCGTTTTCTTTCGCTCTCTCTTAACACTTCTTGTTACCGGTGGTGGTGGTGGTGGTGGTGGTGATAGGGCTTGCCGTTGTCGGCCTCACGTATGTGGGCAACGTCACGACTCACGCCCTGGGGGAATGTGCGTCCTGGGCCGACTTCTAAGGGAACTGTGCCGACATATGTCTGAAAGCGTCTGAGGAAAACCCAGGAAAAACCCCAGCACAGCCGGCACCGGGATTCGAACCCGGGTACCTCCCATTACCGCCATTCCCCTTTTTTTATACGTAGGTCTACTAGAGTAGCCAATCCGATTTAGTCGTGACTCACCTCCCCATTTTTTTCTTCTTTCCATCACCATCATTATCACCCAATGTTTAAAGTGTTACACAAAATCAAATTAAAATTACTGGCGCTAATTAATAAACACGACCAACACGTACTGTATGTGAGAAACTGCGCAACTGTCACACACAAATCATCTCGTGAGCTCCAGAGGCAATTCCTTCTTGTCACGAAATCAGGCTTTGGTGTCATGAAGTGGCAGGAAATATGGTTTATTGTGCTGGACGTCAGCTTTTGCCTGTACTCCGCATTCAGTATTGTGAAAAGTCGGGTTCTCGCCCTATCACTACCACATGATTGCTTGATTTATGGTTCAAATTAAGGGCACCAACTCCGTATCCTAAAAAGACTGCTCCCCTTTCCGGACACTGTAGGATTTCGTTACTGTGACGCCCATCATTGTACCTTTATCAACTTATCGCGTACAATGGGATACTTATTGGGCTAATTATGACCTGAAGACACGAGAAATCAGAACAAATTACAACATCGATCCAGCCCCAATGTTTCCTGAATTGTGCACAGCCTTTTCAAGCGACAAGGCGCCACTGCTAAATTTAGTGTATACTCAAATGCTCAGGTGGCAGCGACAGGAGTAAGGGTGCTACATAAATAAAAGCACAACGATGTACGGTGCGGGTTTGTCGTACAAAAACCGAACTATAGAGGGAAATTTCACACTTGCCACAAACGACTCCACAACGAATTCTGTACCAGCCGCCATACCCTTTCGTGCGCTATTAGTAGGAATAATCAATTTCCCGAAGTGGATACGCCGGTATATCAGAAAGACTTCATAATTCCGAGCACTCCAGTTTAAACGTATCGAACGCCATAAATATGCCCGCGTAATCAAAGAGGTAAAGCGAGATTGGCATTTTTGTCGCAGTTTGCCCGCACCATTTTGCGTGCAAATAAATTCAATTCAGAGAACGAAGCCATTCATGACTGGTGCATGTTTGATGATCGCGTCACCAAAAACACACATACATAAAGAGACGATGATGAACAAAGAACAAAAGAACGTGCATGCATCATGCGAGCCTCAAAACAGCATGCATATAATATCCATACCTAAGTGGCAGGATTGTACAACACGAATCACGTACCGTTTATTTGATGGGCTCGAAAGTACCTGGCCCCGGGCACTGGCATTTGGCAATGTCTTTTTTGTTTGTTTGTTTGTTTGTTTTTGGTGTATTGTCTTGGTAAACAAAAGCAGATCAGAAAGAGAGAATGTGGCGCCCGTGAAGAAGGCTGGCTATACTGCAGTTCTCCTAAAAGGAGGAAAGGTAAACGAAAGAAAAAATATGCGGTGGTTGTCAATAGTACCGTGATTGGAAAAATCAATCATTACGAACAGTCGTCTGACTTTCTTTAACATCATATTTGCGGTTTTAGGTGTTCGTTTGCGGCTTCGCAAACGTGCCGTGTACTAAATGATATGGATGATGGTGAATGATGGAGTGGATGTCTAAGAGAAGCACCGAATGTGAATGGGAAGTTCACTGTGAGTATTACTTGACCTATAGTATGTTTTATTTCTCATTTCTGCCGCTCAGTTCTACCTCATCCCATCGTCATACATGTAGTTGTTGTTGTTACGAGCGGTAATGCAACCATACGAGCTTTTAAAGTCGAAGTGTTGATTGATTGATTGGTAAAAGAATAAAAATGAAGACGTTAGTCCCAAGCCACTCGGAACTGTCTATACGAAGACAAAGTGTGTACATTATGTTATGAAATGTTTATACCGCGAAGCGAACTTCGCATTTTTACGATAGGTACAATTAGTAAAGCTAATATCGATGTATTTTCGCCTTGATCGCTCACTGATTCGAATTATGCGCTACAAAAAAATAAAATAAATAGAAAGCAAACTAAATCATCCACAGCTTGGTTCTCAAACTTCGGCTGAATTCGCAGTTCGCTTGTATGTTGAAAAGTGCTTTACTTACGAAGACTCGTGTACGTTCACGGCCACATCCAGCCCACCAACGCTTTGCCCTCAACGCTCTCTTGACCTTTCTGGATACTATAGGACTTCGACCCTTATTGTGAAGGGGCTCATTATTTCATTCCCCGCATCACCACCAGCAATGGTGTAGAGTATCGCCCCTGGCGGTGAAACTCCCCATTCATCATCTCACAATAAAGTTGTTTGTTGTTGTACGTTTACGAACGCTATACTTGGGAGCACAGACAGACAGACAGACAGACAGACAGACAGACAGACAGACAGACAGATAGACAGAAAATAATAACGTCGCGTTTTCAATTGCGGCCGTGCTTGCGATCTAAAGTGGATATGTGTCTCTGCTGAATTCAAGTGGAGACGCCTGCCTGCACTGCTCGTGGCTCTATAGAACTGAAGTCCTTGTACGGCTATATTTTGCAGTCTCCGTCAATTCGTTCCCCCCTGTTGTTGTCAATTCGTTGAGCCTGTCTTCCCAGACCTTAGTTATCGATTTTCTTTTTCTTTATTTCTTTATCTTTTTTTGTCTTTTTGTTTTTCAGAAGTCTGAAGGAAACGCATCACCGGAGGGAAATCATATTTACGCCTTCGATCTTTGCGCGACTACGATCGCTAGCATTCTCAACCCAACACGCTACGCTGTAGAAAGAATGCTATAGGTGTGAGATTTTTCCCGTCTTATTCCCATTCCTGTCTC